>NW_028225189.1:2918364-4377546 GCF_052327205.1 Somniosus microcephalus | reverse complement strand
GTAACTCCCACTGCCCCACTGCCTAAAAGCTCTGAAGAGGTGCCTAGGGTTTTTTTCCTACTACGCCCAGTGGGTCCCCTACTATGCAGACAAAGCCCGTCTGCTGATCAAATCCACCTCTTTTCCCCTGATGGCAGAGGCCCGCTCGGCCTTCCACCGTATCAAGGAGAACATTGCCAAAGCCACCATGCACGCAGTGGACGAATCCATCCCCTTCCAGGTGGAAAGCGATGCGTCCGACTTCGCTCTGGCCGCCACCCTTAATCAGGCGGGGAGACCTGCGGCATTCTTCTCACGAACCCTCCAGGGCCCGGAGACCAGACACTCCGCGGTCGAGAAGGAGGCCCAGGCTATTGTGGAGGCTGTGCGTCATTGGAGGCACTACCTGGCCGGAAAACGATTTACCCTGCTCACTGACCAGCTTTCAGTTGCTTTTATATTCAACAACAAGCAGAGGGGCAAAATCAAAAATGACAAGATCTTGAGGTGGAGAATCGAACTTTCCACCTACAATTACGAGATCTTGTACCGGCCTGGGAAGCTCAATGAACCCCCAGATGCCCTATCGCGTGGCACCTGCGCCAGCGCGCAGATCGATAGGCTGAGGGCCCTCCACAATGACCTCTGCCACCCGGGGGTCACCAGGTTCTTCCACTTCATCAAGGCCCGCAACCTGCCTTACTCCATTGAGGAGGTCAGGACCATGACCAAGAACTGCCAAGTCTGCGCTGAGTGCAAACCGCACTTTTATAGACCAGACAGAGCCCACCTGATAAAAGCCACTCGCCCTTTCGAATGCCTGAGCGTCGATTTTAAAGGGCCTCTCCCCTCCTCCGACCGCAATGTGTACTTCCTCAACATCATTGACGAGTACTCCCGTTTCCCGTTCGCTCTCCCCTGCCTGGACATGACCAGTGCCACGGTCATTAAATGTCTGAACAGCCTCTTCACCATGTTCGGTTTCCCCAGCTATATCCATAGCGACCGGGGCTCATCGTTTATGAGCGACGAACTCCGCCAGTACCTGCTCGCTAGGGGTATAGCCACAAGCAGGACCACCAGTTACAACCCCCGGGGGAACGGACAGGTGGAAAGAGAGAATGCAACAGTTTGGAAGGCCGCCCTACTAGCCTTAAAGTCTAGGGGCCTTCCGACCTCCCGCTGGCGGGAGGTGCTCCCCGATGCGCTCCACTCGATTCGGTCACTGCTCTGCACTGCCACCAATGCCACCCCTCACGAGAAAATGTTTGTCTTCCCAAGGAAGTCCACATCGGGGACAGCGTTACCGCCATGGCTGACGTCCCCAGGGCCGGTACTACTGAGAAGACACGTGAGGACCAATAAAACGGACCCCCTGGTCGAGAGGGTCGACTTCCTCCACGCCAACCCCCAGTACGCTTACATTGCGTACCCGGACGGGCGGGAGGACACAGTCTCCATACGAGACCTCGCACCCTCGGGGACCGCTGTAACCCACTACCCATTACCACCCCACCCCCCACGACACCCTCGGGGACCGCTGTAACCCACTACCCATTACCACCCCCCCCACGACCCGATATCCAACCCCAGCAGCCGGCTCGCCTTGGACCGTCACCCACGAGGACTACACTCCAGTGCCCCAGCCTACACGGGACGCGACGCCGGAAGCTACACCACCCCTGCCGTCGCCACGTCGATCACAGCGGCAGACAAGACCTCCGGAGAGACTCCAATACACGAACTTTTAAATACACTTCACCCCGCCGGACTCATTTTTAAACAAGGGGTGAATGTGGTAAACCACTGTTATACCTGTCTGTGTCTGTATGTGTATTCCACTCGGTACAGGTCTGGACATGCCTCGGCTGACTCCTCCCACTATTCCAGGTATATAAGTGACTACCTCCCAGTCCCTTAGTATTCTGGACGGGTCGACCACTCGAGACTAGACCTTCATTCTTTAGTTAATAAAAGCCTGGTTGTTACTCACTTAACCTCAGTCTTTTGAGTAATTGATGGCGCATCAGGGAGAAGAAGCTCTCCCGGTTTACCCTCACACCCGAGAACTCATTTTTAATGTGGAAGCAAGTCATCCTCGGTTCCGAGGGACTGCCTAAGAAGAAGAAGATATAATTGGTGTAAGACCTCTTTACTCCTGTACTCAAATCCTCTTGTATGAAGGCCAGCATACCATTTGCCTTCTTAACCGCCTTTCACGACCACCGGACGTCCCAAAGCGCTTTACAGCCAATGAAGTACTTTTGAAGTGTAGTCCCTGTTGTAATGTGGGAAACGCGGCAGCCAATTTGCGCACAGCAAGCTCCCACAAGCAGCAATGTGATAATGACCAGATAATCTTTTTTCGTCATGTTGATTGAGGGATAAATATTGGGCACAAAACACCGGGGATAACTTCTTCGAAATAGCACCACAGGATCTTTTACGTCCACCTGAGGGGGCAGACGGGGGCCTCGGTTTAACGTCTCATCCGTAGGACGGCACCTCCGACACTGCAGCGCTCCTTCATTGTTGCCCTTCCGACAATGCGGCTCTCCCGCAGCACTGTCCCTCCGATGGCGCAGCGCTCCTTGAGCACTGCCCCTCCGACAGTGCGGCGCTCCCTCAGTGCTGCCCCCCCGACAGTGCGGCGCTCCATCAGTACTGCCCCTCCGACAGTGTGGCGCTCCCTCAGTACTGCCCCTCCGACAGTGCGGCGCTCCATCAGTACTGCCCCCCCGACAGTGCGGCGCTCCCTCAGTGCTGCCCCCCCGACAGTGCGGCGCTCCATCAGTACTGCCCCTCCGACAGGGTGGCACTCCCTCAGTACCGACCCTCCGACACCGCGATGCTCCCTTAGTACTGCCCCTCCGACAGTGTGGCACTCCCTCAGTACTGACCCTCCGACAGTGCGAAGCTCCCTCAGTACTGCCCCTCCGACAGTGCGGAGCTCCCTCAGTACTGCCCGTCCGACAGTGCGGCACTCACTCAGTACTGCCCCGACAGTGTGGCGCTGCCTCAGTATTGCACCCCCGACAGTGCGGCGCTCCCTCAGCACTGCCCTTCCGACAGTGCAGCGCTCCCTCAGTACTGCCCCTCTGACAGGGCGGCGCTCCCTCAGTACTGACCCTCCAACAGTGCGGTGCTCCCTCAGTACTGCCCTGCCGACAATGTGGCGCTCCCTCAGTATTCAGCCTCCCGGCTGTGCAGCGCTCCCTCAGCACTGCTCCGACAGTACAGCGCTCCCTCAGCACTGCCCTACCGACAGTGCGGCGCTCACTCAGCTCTGCCCCCCCGACAGTGCGGCGCTCTCTCATTACTGCCCCTACGACAATGCGGTGCTCCCTCTGTACTGCCCCTCCGACAGTGAGACGCTCCCTCAGTACTGCCCCTTCGACAGTGCGGCGCTCCCTCAGTACTGCCCCTTCGACAGTGCAGTGCTCCCTCAGTACTGCCCCTTCGACAGTGCAGCGCTCCCTCTGTACTGCCCCCCCGACAGTGCGGCGCTCCCTCAGTACTGCCCCTCCGACAGTGCGGCGCTCCCTCAGTACTGCCCCTCCGACAGTGCGGCACTCCCTCAGTACTCCCCCGCCGACAGTGCAGTGCTCCCTCAGTACTGCTCCTCCGACAGTGCAGCGCTCCCTCAGTACTGCTCCTCCGACAGTGGAGCTCTCCCTCAGTACTGCCCCTCCGACAGGGCGGCGCTCCCTCAGTACTGCCTCTCCGACAGTGTGGCGCTCCCTCAGTACTGCCCCTACGACAGTGTGGCACTCCCTCAGTACTGACCCTCCGACAGTGCGGCGCTCCCTCAGTACTGCCCCTCCGACAGTGCGCCGCTCCCTCAGTACTGCCCCGCCTACAGTGCAGCACTCCCTCAGTATTGCCCCCCCCGACAGTGCGGCGCTCCCTCAGTACTGCCCCGCCTACAGTGCAGCACTCCCTCAGTATTGCCCCCCCGACAGTGCAGCGCTCCCTCAGTACTGCCCCTCTGACAGTTCAGTGCTCCCTCAGTACTGCCCCTCCGACAGTGCGGCACTCCCTCAGTACTGCCCCGCCGACAGTGCAGCGCTCCCTCAGTACTGCTCCTCCGACAGTGCAGCGCTCCCTCAGTACTGCTCCTCCGACAGTGCAGCTCTCCCTCAGTACTGCCCCTCCGACAGGGCGGCGCTCCCTCAGTACTGCCCCTCCGACAGTGCAGCTCTCCCTCAGTACTGCCCCTCCGACAGGGCGGCGCTCCCTCAGTACTGCCCCTCCGACAGTGTGGCGCTCCCTCAGTACTGCCCCTACGACAGTGTGGCACTCCCTCAGTACTGACCCTCCGACAGTGCGGCGCTCCCTCAGTACTGCCCCTCCGACAAAGTGGCGCTCCCTCAGTATTCGCCCTCCGACAGTGCAGCGCTCCCTCAGTACTGCCCCTCCGACAGGGTGGCGCTCCCTCAGCACTGCCCCTGGAATACTGCATACAGTTTTGGTGTCCATACTTAAGAAAAGACATACTTGCTCTCGAGTCAGTACAAAGAAGGTTCACTCGGTTAATCCCGGGGATGAGGGGGTGGTCATATGAGCAGAGGTTGAGTAGATTGGGACTCTACTCATTGGAGTTCAGATGAATGAGAGGCGATCTTATTGAAACATATAAGATTGTGAAGGGGCTTGATCGGGTGGATGCGGTGAGGATGTTCCCAATGATGGGTGAAACTAGAACTAGGGGGCATAATCTTCGAATAAGGGGCTGCTCTTTCAAAACTGAAATGAGGAGAAACTTCTTCACTCAGAGGGTGGTAGGTTTGTGGAATTTGCTGCCCCAGAAAGCTGTGGAAGCTACATCATTAAATAAATTTTAAACAGAAATAGATAGTTTCCTAGAAGGGAATTAAGAGTTACGGGGAGCGGGCAGCAAATTGGACATGAGTCTAGGTTCGGAATGGTCATGGCCCTGTGGGTAGTAGAGTGGGCCCAGGGGCCGTGTAGCCTGGTTCTGCTCCTACTTCTTGTGTTCTAATTCTGTGTTAGATTTCAGGAGATGATTTTATTCCTGTTCCTGGCTGGGTGGAGATCGCCTTTACAGAAGGCAAGTACTGTAGAAAATACAGGGACAGAGTGATCTCCTGGACGAGTTTCGATCGCCTAGATGGGTCGGAGAGGAATTTCCCAGATTTTTCCTCCCAAATTGGCCATTGGGTTTTTTATCTGGTTTTTCGCCTCTCCCGGGAGATCACATGGGTTCGGGTGGATGGAGAGGGATAGAAGATTTGAGGTTAGGATCAGATCAGCCATGATCTTATTGAATGGTGGAGCAGGCTCGAGAGGCTGAATGGCCTACTCCTGCTCCTATTCTATTTCTTATGTTCTTATGTAACAGTGCGGCGCTCCCTCAGTACTGCCCCCCGACTGTGCAGCGTTCCCTCAGCAATGCTCCTCCAACAGTGCGGCGCTCCCTCAGCTCTGCCCCCTCCGACAGTGCGGCGCTCCCTCAGCACTGCCCCTCCGATAGTGCGGCGCTCCCTCAGCACTGCCCCTCCGACAGTGCGGCGCTCCCTCAGCACTGCCCCTCCGGCAGTGCGGCGCTCCCTCAGCACCGCACTGGAGTGTCAGCCTCGCTTTTTATGCTCAAGTCCCCGGAGCGGGATTTGAACCCACAACCTTCTGACTCTGCTATCCACTGAGCCACAGCTGACTCCAGTCTTTCACACAGTTTCATCATAACTTCCTTGCTTTTTGCACTCTACACCTCTGCAAATGCAGGGGAGTTATGATGAATTGTTAAACAGTTTTTTTTGCAGAGTGACCAAGGCTGTCTGTAGGAATCAATTTTGCATTTGAAAGAAGCTTGTATTGTGAAGCTTGTGCGAGAATCGGCGGGAATCGTGGGCTGAGCGGCTGTATAAAGGCTCCCGAGACCCAGGTAAGGCCTCAGTGCGAGAATCGGCGGGAATCCCGGGCTGAGCGGCTGTATAAAGGCTCCCGAGACCCAGGTAAGGCCCCAGTGCGGGAATTGCGGGCTGAGCGGCTGTATAAAGGATCCAGAGACCCAGGTAAGGCCTCAGTGTGAGAATCAGCGGGAATCGTGGGCTGAACGGCTGTATAAAGGCTCCCGAGGCCCAGGTAAGGGCTCAGTGCGAGAATTGGCGGGAATCGCGGGCTGAGCGGCTGTATAAAGGCTCCAGAGACCCAGGTAAGGCCTCAGTGTGAGAATCGGCAGGAATCGCGGGCTGAGCGGCTGTATAAAGGCTCCCGAGACCCAGGTAAGGTCTCAGTGCGAGAATCGGCGGGAATCGCGGGCTGAGCGGCTGTATAAAGGCCCCAGAGACCCAGGTAAGGTCTCAGTGTGAGAATCAGCGGGAATCGTGGGCTGAGCGGCTGTATAAAGGCTCCCGAGACCCAGGTAAGGCCTCAGTGCGAGAATCGGCGGGAATCGCGGGCTGAGCGGCTGTATAAAGGCCCCCGAGACCCAGGTAAGGCCTCAGTGTGAGAATCAGCGGGAATCCCGGGCTGAGCGGCTGTATAAAGGCCCCAGAGACCCAGGTAAGGCCTCAGTACGAGAATCGGCGGGAATCGCGGGCTGAGCGGCTGTATAAAGGCCCCAGAGACCCAGGTAAGGCCTCAGTACGAGAATCGGCGGGAATCGCGGGCTGAGCGGCTGTATAAAGGCTCCCGAGACCCAGGTAAGGTCTCAGTGCGAGAATCGGCGGGAATCGCGGGCTGAGCGGCTGTATAAAGGCTCCCGAGACCCAGGTAAGGCCTCAGTGCGAGAATCGGCGGGAATCGCAGGCTGAGCGGCTGTATAAAGGCCCCAGAGACCCAGGTAAGGCCTCAGTGCGAGAATCGGCGGGAATCGCGGGCTGAGCGGCTGTATAAAGGCCCCAGAGACCCAGGTAAGGCCTCAGTGCGAGAATCGGCGGGAATCGCGGGCTGAGCGGCTGTATAAAGGCTCCCGAGACCCAGGTAAGGTCTCAGTGCGAGAATCGGCGGGAATCGCGGGCTGAGCGGCTGTATAAAGGCCCCAGAGACCCAGGTAAGGTCTCAGTGCGAGAATCGGCGGGAATCGTGGGCTGAGCGGCTGTATAAAGGCCCCAGAGACCCAGGTAAGGCCTCAGTGCGAGAATCGGCGGGAATCGCGGGCTGAGCGGCTGTATAAAGGCTCCCGAGACCCAGGTAAGGTCTCAGTGCGAGAATCGGCGGGAATCGCGGGCTGAGCGGCTGTATAAAGGCCCCAGAGACCCAGGTAAGGTCTCAGTGTGAGAATCAGCGGGAATCGTGGGCTGAGCGGCTGTATAAAGGCTCCCGAGACCCAGGTAAGGCCTCAGTGCGAGAATCGGCGGGAATCGCGGGCTGAGCGGCTGTATAAAGGCCCCAGAGACCCAGGTAAGGCCTCAGTGCGAGAATCGGCGGGAATCGCGGGCTGAGCGGCTGTATAAAGTCTCCCGAGACCCAGG
This sequence comes from Somniosus microcephalus, assembly GCF_052327205.1. NCBI lineage: Eukaryota > Metazoa > Chordata > Chondrichthyes > Squaliformes > Somniosidae > Somniosus > Somniosus microcephalus. The sequence continues at coordinate 4,370,131 of NW_028225189.1, read as the reverse complement.
TAAGGCCTCAGTGTGAGAATCGGTGGGAATCGCGGGCTGAGCGGCTGTATAAAGTCTCCCGAGACCCAGGTAAGGCCTCAGTGTGAGAATCGGTGGGAATCGCGGGCTGAGCGGCTGTATAAAGTCTCCCGAGACCCAGGTAAGGCCTCAGTGCGAGAATCGGCGGGAATCGCGGGCTGAGCGGCTGTATAAAGGCTCCAGAGACCCAGGTAAGGCCTCAGTGTGAGAATCGGTGGGAATCGCGGGCTGAGCGGCTGTATAAAGTCTCCCGAGACCCAGGTAAGGGCTCAGTGCGAGAATCGGCGGGAATCGCGGGCTGAGCGGCTGTATAAAGGCTCCCGAGACCCAGGTAAGGCCTCAGTGTGAGAATCAGCGGGAATCCCGGGCTGAGCGGCTGTATAAAGGCTCCCGAGACCCAGGTAAGGCCTCAGTACGAGAATCGGCGGGAATCGCGGGCTGAGCGGCTGTATAAAGGCCCCAGAGACCCAGGTAAGGCCTCAGTACGAGAATCGGCGGGAATCGCGGGCTGAGCGGCTGTATAAAGGCCCCAGAGACCCAGGTAAGGCCTCAGTACGAGAATCGGCGGGAATCGCGGGCTGAGCGGCTGTATAAAGGCCCCAGAGACCCAGGTAAGGCCTCAGTGCGAGAATCGGCGGGAATCGCGGGCTGAGCGGCTGTATAAAGGCTCCCGAGACCCAGGTAAGGTTTTACCAATCTCCAGTCTCGGACCTCAGAGGGAAGGAGAGAGGTAAAAAGTAATCCAAGTGTGACGTCACCAGAAAGCGGATAAGTGATTGGTTGGTGAGTATTTCTCTCTTTTTTAAGCTTAAACTCTGTGGTTTATAGTTTCTAAGGTGCGATATTCATCATCTAGAATCGGGGCAGAGGGTATTTAAAAATAATATTAATAAATTTAATTAATTACATAGAATGGGAGATCAGGCGATGTGTTGCTGCTGCAATATGTGGGAGCTGGTGAACACCATTAATGCTCACGGTGATCACATTTGCAGTAAGTGTTGGCTGCTCGAGGAATTCCGGCTCCGTGTTGAAGAGCTGGAGTCCGAGCTTCAAACACTGAGACACATCAGGGAGGGGGAGAGTTGCCTGGACTCTGTGTATCAGGAGGTAGTCACACCAATTATTAGATTAATTAATTCAGATGTAGTCCGTGGCCAGGGTCAGGATGGTGTGACTAGAAGTGAGGCAGGTACGGGGATCCAGGAGGTAGTGTTGGAGGAGCCGCAGCCCTTGCTCTTGTCCAACAGGTTTGAGGCTCTTACTCCCTGTGAGGATGGGAACAGGGACTGCAGGGAGGATGAGCAACCCGGCCACAGCACCGTGGAGCGGGGGGCCATTCAAGTGGGGGGAGATAAAATAAATGTTGTAGTGGTAGGAGATAGTATCGTTAGGGGGATAGATAGAGTTCTTTGCAGCTGAGAGCGAGAGTCCCGAAGGCTGTGTTGCCTGCCCGGTGCCAGGGTTAAGGACATCTCCTCTGGGCTGGAGAGAAACTTGGAGTGGGAGGGGGAGGATCCAGTTGTCTTGGCCCATGTTGGTACCAACGACATAGATAGGACAAGGAAGGAGGTTCTGCTGAGGGAGTTTGAGCAGCTAGGGGCCAAATTAAAAAGCAGAACCACAAGGGTAATAATCTCTGGGTTACTACCTGAGCCACGTGCAAATTTGGCTAGGGTAAATAAAATTAGAGAGTTAAATACGTGGCTCAAAGACTGGTGTGGGAGAAATGGGTTTTGCTTCCTGGGACACTGGCATCAGTACTGGGACAGGAGAGAGCTGTTCTGTTGGGACGGACTTCACTTGGCCAGTGCTGGGACTAGAGTCCTGGCGAATCAAATAACTAGGGCTGTAGAGAGGGCTTTAAACTAATTAGTGGGGGGGAGGTTTTAAGAGAGCGAAAAATAAAAATGACAGCGGAGAAGGCAATAGAGCAAGGTAGCAGCGGGGGAATTAAAAACCAGAGCGTGTCAGGAAGGGACAGAATGTATAATGATAAAGATAAAGTAGTAAAAGGGGTAACAGCAGGAATAAATTGTCAGAAAACATATTTGAAAGTTCTTTATCTGAATGCACGCAGCATTCGTAACAAAATTAACAAGTTGACGGTACAAATAACTACACATGGGTATGATCTGGTGGCCATTACGGAAACATGGCTGCAAGATAATCATGACTGGGAACTAAACATACAAGGGTATTTGACAATTAGGAAGGACAGACAGGAAGGAAAGGGAGGTTGGGTTGCTATGTTAATGAAGGATGGAATTACTGCAATAGTCAGAAATGATATTGGGTCAAAGGATCAGGATAGTGAAACAGTTTGGGTGGAGATAAGGAATAATAAGGGGAAAAAGTCACTAGTGGGCGTAGTCTATAGGCCTCCTAACAGTTGCAAATCTGTTGGTCGGAGTATAAATCAGGGAATAGTTGGGGCTTGTAATAAGGGAACAGCTATAATCATGGGGGATTTTAACTTTCATATTGACTGGACTAATCAAATTGGGCATGGCAGCATTGAGGAAGAGTTCATAGAGTGCATTAGGGACGGGTTCCTTGAGCAATATGTAACTGAACCAACCAGGGGGCAGGCAATCTTAGATCTGGTCCTGTGTAATGAGACAGGATTAATAAAAAATGTCCTAGTAAAGGAGCCCCTTGGAATGAGTGACCATAATATGGTTGAATTCCAAATTCAGTTTGAGGGTGAGAGAGTTGGATCTCAAACCAGCGTACTATGCTTAAATAAAGGAGACTATGAAGGTATGAGAGTAGAATTGACTAAAGTGGACTGGGAAAACAGATTAAAGTGTAAGACGGTACAAGAGCAGTGGTCTACATTCAAGGAGAAATTTCACATCTTTCAAGATAAATATATTACACTGAGGAAAAAGGGGAGTAAAAGAAAAGACAGCCATCCGTGGCTTAGTAAAGTAATAAAGGATAGTATTCGACTGAAAACAAGGGCATATAAAGTAGCCAAATCTAGTGGGAGGATAGAAGATTGGGAAGCATTTAAAAGCCAGCAAACAATAACTAAAAGATTAATTAAGAAAGGGAAGATAGATTATGAAAGTAAACTAGCAAAATATATAAAAACAGATAGCAAGAGTTTCTACAGCTATATAAAAAGAAAAAGAGTGGCTAAAGTGAACGTTGGTCCCTTAGAGGATGGGACCGGGAAACTCGTGCTGGGGAACATGGAGATGGCAAAGACGCTGAACAAATATTTTGAATCAGTCTTTACAGTAGAGGACACTAAAAATATCCCAACACTGGACAAACAGGGGGCAATGGGGGGGGGGAGGAGCTAAACACGATTAAAATCACTAAGGAGATGGTACTCAGTAAAATAATGGGACTTAAGGCGGATAAATCCCCCTGACCTGATGGCCTACATCCTAAGGTCTTGAGAGAAGTGGCGGTAGGGATTGTGGATGCATTGGTGATTATTTTCCAGAACTCCCTGGACTCAGGAAAGGTCCCGGCAGATTGGAAAACTGCTAATATAACACCCTTATTTAAGAAGGGAAGTAGACAAAAAGCTGGAAACTATAGACCAGTTAGCTTAACATCTGTGGTTGGCAAAATGTTGGAGTCAATTATTAAGGAAACAGTAACAGCGCATTTAGATAAACATAATTTAATAGGATAGAGTCAGCATGGTTTTCCGAAGGGGAAGTCATGTTTGACAAATTTGCTCGAATTCTTTGAGGATGTAACATACAGGGTGGATAAAGGGGAACCGGTGGATGTGGTGTATTTGGACTTCCAAAAGGCATTTGACAAGGTTCCACACAAAAGATTACTGATCAAGATAAAAAATCACGGGATTGGGGGTAATATACTGGCATGGGTGGAAGACTGGCTATCTAACAGAAAACAAAGAGTTGTGATAAATGGTTCGTTCTCAGGCTGGCAATCAGTAACAAGTGGTGTTCCGCAGGGGTCAGTGCTGGGACCCCAACTCTTTACAATCTATATTAACGATTTGGAGGAAGGGACCGAGTGCAACATATCCAAGTTTGCCGACAATACAAAGATGGGAGGGAAAGCAGTGAGTGAGGAGGACATAAAAAACCTGCAAAAGGACATAGACAGGCTAAGTGAGTGGGCAGAAATTTGGCAGATGCAATATAATGTTGGAAAGTGTGAGGTTATGCACTTTGGCAGAAAAAATGAAAGAGCAAGTTATTATCTGAATGGAGAGAAACTGCAAAGTGCTACAGTACAAAGGGATCTGGGGGTCCTGGTGCATGAAACACAGAAGGTTTGTATGCAGGTGCAGCAGGTGATCAGGAAGGCCAATGGAATCTTGGCTTTTATTGCAAGGGGGATGGAGTATAAAAACAGGGAGGTCTTGCTGCAGTTATACTGGGTATTGGTGAGGCCACACCTGGAATACTGCGTGCAGTTTTGGTTTCCATATTTAAGAAAAGATATACTTGCCCTCGAGGCGGTTCAGAGAAGGTTCACTCGGTTGATTCCAAAGATGAGGGGGTTGACGTATGAGGAAAGTTTGAGTAGGTTGGGCCTCTACTCATTGGAGTTCAGAAGAATGAGAGGCGATCTTATCGAAACATATAAGATTGTGAGGGGGCTTGATCAGGTGGATGCGGGGAGGATGTTTCCACTGATGGGTGAGACTAGAACTAGGGGGCATAATCTTAGAATAAGGGGCTGCCCTTTCAAAACTGAGATGAGGAGAAACTTCTTCACTCAGAGGGTAGTAAATCTATGGAATTTGCTACCCCAGAGAGCTGTGGAAGCTGCAAAATTAAATAAATTTAAAATGGAGATAGACAGTTTCCTAGCAGATAAGGGAATTAGGGGTTACGGGGAGAGGGCAGGGAAGTGAACGTGAGTCGAGGTTCGGATCAACCATGATCCTATTGAATGGCGGAGCAGGCCCGAGGGGCCGTATGGCCTACTCCTGCTCCTACTTCTTATGTTCTTATGATCGGACAGTGTAGAGGGAGTGTTTGATGGGACAGTGTAGAGGGAGCTTTACTCTGTATCTAACCCGTGCTGTACCTGCCCTGGGAGTGTTTGATGGGACAGTGTAGAGGGAGCTTTACTCTGTATCTAACCCGTGCTGTACCTGCCCTGGGAGCGTTTGATGGGACAGTGTAGAGGGAGCTTTACTCTGTATCTAACCCGTGCTGCAGCTGCCCTGGGAGTGTTTGATGGGACAGTGTAGAGGGAGCTTTACTCTGTATCTAACTCATGCTGTACCTGCCCTGGGAGTGTTTGATGGGACAGTGCAGAGGGAGCTTTACTCTGTATCTAACCCGTGCTGTACCTGCCCTGGGAGTGTTTCATGGGACAGTGCAGAGGGAGCTTTACTCTGTATCTAACCCGTGCTGTACCTGCCCTGGGAGTGTTTGATGGGACAGTGTAGAGGGAGCTTTACTCAGTATCTAACCTGTGCTGTACCTGCCCTGGGAGTGTTTGATGGGACAGTGTAGAGGGAGCTTTACTCTGTATCTAACCCGTGCTGTACCTGCCCTGGGAGCGTTTGATGGGACAGTGTAGAGGGAGCTTTACTCTGTATCTAACCCGTGCTGTACCTGCCCTGGGAGTATTTGATGGGACAGTGTAGAGGGAGCTTTACTCTGTATCTAACCCGTGCTGTACCTGCCCTGGGAGTGTTTGACGGGACAGTGTAGAGGGAGCTTTACTCTGTATCTAACCCATGCTGTACCTGCCCTGGGAGTGTTTGACGGGACAGTGTAGAGGGAGCTTTACTCTGTATCTAACCCATGCTGTACCTGCCCTGGGAGTGTTTGACGGGACAGTGTAGAGGGAGCTTTACTCTGTATCTAACCCGTGCTGTACCTGCCCTGGGAGTGTTTGACGGGACAGTGCAGAGGGAGCTTTACTCAGTATCTAACCCGTGCTGTACCTGCCCTGGGAGTGTTTGATGGGACAGTGGCGAGGGAGCTTTATTCTGTATCTAACCTGTGCTGTACCTGCCCTGGGGGTGTTTGATGGGACAGTGTAGAGGGACCTTTACTCTGTATCTAACCCATGCTGTACCTGCCCTGGGAGTGTTTGATGGGACACTGTAGAGGGAGCTTTACTCTGTATCTAACCTGTGCTGTAGCTGCCCTGGGAGTGTTTGATGGGACAGTGTAGAGGGAGCTTTACTCTGTATCTAACTCATGCTGTACCTGCCCTGGGAGTGTTTGATGGGACAGTGTAGAGGGAGCTTTACTCTGTATCTATCCCGTGCTGTACCTGCCCTGGGAGTGTTTGATGGGACAGTGCAGAGGGAGCTTTAGTCTGTATCTAACCCGTGCTGTACCTGCCCTGGGAGTGTTTGATGGGACATTGTAGAGGGAGCTTTACTCTGTATCTAACCTGTGCTGTACCTGCCCTGGGAGTGTTTGATGGGGCAGTGTAGAGGGAGCTTTACTCTGTATCTAACCTGTGCTGCACCTGCCCTGGGAGTGTTTGATGGGACATTGTAGAGGGAGCTTTACTCTGTATCTAACCCGTGCTGTACCTGCCCTGGGAGTGTTTGATGGGACAGTGTAGAGGGAGCTTTACTCTGTATCTAACCCGTGCTGTACCTGCCCTGGGAGTGTTTGATGGGACAGTGTAGAGGGAGCTTTACTCTGTATCTAACCCGTGCTGTACCTGCCCTGGGAGTGTTTGATGGGACAGTGTAGAGGGAGCTTTACTCTGTATCTAACCCGTGCTGTACCTGCCCTGGGAGTGTTTGATGGGACAGTGTAGAGGGAGCTTTACTCTGCATCTAACCTGTGCTGTACCTGCCCTGGGAGTATTTGATGAGACAGTGTTGAGGGAGCTTCACTCTGTATCTAACCCGTGCTGTCCCTGCCCTGGGAGTGTTTGATGGGACAGTGTAGAGGGAGCTTTACTCTGTATCTAACCTGTGCTGCACCTGCCCTGGGAGTGTTTGATGGGACATTGTAGAGGGAGCTTTACTCTGTATCTAACCCGTGCTGTACCTGCCCTGGGAGTGTTTGATGGGACAGTGTAGAGGGAGCTTTACTCTGTATCTAACCCGTGCTGTACCTGCCCTGGGAGTGTTTGATGGGACAGTGTAGAGGGAGCTTTACTCTGTATCTAACCCGTGCTGTACCTGCCCTGGGAGTGTTTGATGGGACAGTGTAGAGGGAGCTTTACTCTGTATCTAACCCGTGCTGTACCTGCCCTGGGAGTGTTTGATGGGACAGTGTAGAGGGAGCTTTACTCTGTATCTAACCTGTGCTGTACCTGCCCTGGGAGTATTTGATGAGACAGTGTTGAGGGAGCTTCACTCTGTATCTAACCCGTGCTGTCCCTGCCCTGGGAGTGTTTGATGGAACAGTGTAGAGAAACATAGAAACATAGAAGATAGGAGCAGGAGTAGGCCATTCAATGAGATCATGGCTGATCATCGAAATTCAGTACCCTGTCCCTGCCTTCTCCCCATATCCCTTGATCCCTTTAGCCTCAAGAAATATATCCAACTCTTTCTTGAATATATTTAATGAACTGGCCTCCACCGCCCTTTGTGGCAGAGAATTCCACAGGTTCACCACTCCCTGGGTGAAGAAATTCCTCCTCATTTCAGTCCTAAATGGCTTACCCCTTATCCTTAGACTATGACCCCTGGTTCTGGACTCCCCGGCCATCAGAAACATCCTTCCTGCATCTAGTCTGTCCAGACCTGACAGAATTTTATAGGTTTCAATGAGATCCCCTCTCAATCTTCTAAACTCCAGTGAGTATAAGCCCAATCGACACAATCTTTTCTCATACGTCATTCCTGTCATCCCAGGTATCAGCCTGGTGAATCTTCGCTGCACTCCCTCCATGGTAAGGTGACCAAAACTGTACACGATACTCAAGGTGTGGTCTCACCAAGGCCCTGTTCCTGTATTCGAACCCTCTTGCAACGAAGGCCAACATACCATTTGCCTTCTTAACCGCCTGCTGCACCTGAATGCTTACCTTCAGCGACTGGTGCACAATAACACCCAGGTCTCTTTGCACTTCCCCTTCTCCCAATCTATTGCCATTCAAATAATAATCTTTGCTTTACTCTGTATCTAACCCGTGCTGTACCAGCCCTGGGAGTGTTTGATGGGACAGTGTAGAGGGAGCTTTACTCTGTATCTGACCCATGCTGCACCTGCCCTGGGAGTGTTTGATGGGACAGTGTAGAGGAAGGTTCACTCTGTATCTAACCCGTGCTGTTCCTGCCCTGGGAGTGTTTGATGGGACAGTGTAGAGGGAGCTTTACTCCGTGTCTAACGTGTGCTGTACCTGCCCTGGGAGTGTTTGATGGGACAGTGTAGAGGGAGCTTTACTGCATGTCTAACGTGTGCTGTACCTGCCCTGGGAGTGATTGATGGGACAGTGTAGAGGGAGCTTTGCTCTTTATCTAACCCGTGCTGTACCTGCCCTGGGAGTGTTTGATGGGACAGTGTAGAGGGAGATTTACTCTGTATCTAACCCATGCTGCACCTGCCCTGGGAGTGTTTGATGGGACAGTGTAGAGGAAGGTTCACTCTGTATCTAACCCGTGCTGTTCCTGCCCTGGGAGTGTTTGATGGGACAGTGTAGAGGGAGCTTTACTCCGTGTCTAACGTGTGCTGTACCTGCCCTGGGAGTGTTTGATGGGACAGTGTAGAGGGAGCTTTACTGCATGTCTAACGTGTGCTGTACCTGCCCTGGGAGTGATTGATGGGACAGTGTAGAGGGAGCTTTGCTCTTTATCTAACCCGTGCTGTACCTGCCCTGGGAGTGTTTGATGGGACAGTGTAGAGGGAGATTTACTCTGTATCTAACCCATGCTGCACCTGCCCTGGGAGTGTTTGATGGGACAGTGTAGAGGAAGGTTCACTCTGTATCTAACCCGTGCTGTTCCTGCCCTGGGAGTGTTTGATGGGACAGTGTAGAGGGAGCTTTACTCCGTGTCTAACGTGTGCTGTACCTGCCCTGGGAGTGTTTGATGGGACAGTGTAGAGGGAGCTTTACTGCATGTCTAACGTGTGCTGTACCTGCCCTGGGAGTGATTGATGGGACAGTGTAGAGGGAGCTTTGCTCTTTATCTAACCCGTGCTGTACCTGCCCTGGGAGTGTTTGATGGGACAGTGTAGAGGGAGATTTACTCTGTATCTAACCCATGCTGCACCTGCCCTCACGAGCAAATTTGGCTAGGGTAAATAAAATCAGAATGTTAAATGCGTGGCTCAAAGACTGGTGGGGGAGAAATGGGTTTTGCTTCTTGGGACACTGGCACAAGTACTGGGACAGGAGAGAGCGGTTCCGTTGGGACGGACTTCACTTGGCCAGTGCTGGGACCAGAATCCTGGTGAATCGAATAACTAGTGCTGTAGAGAGGGCTTTAAACTAATTAGTGGGGGGGAGGTTTCAAGAGAGCTAAAAATGTCAGCAGAGAAGGCAATAGAGCAAGGTAGCAGTGGGGGAATTAAAAACCAGAGCGTGTCAGGAAGGGACAGAATATATAAAGATAAAGGTAAAGTAGTAAAGGGGGTAAAAGCAGGAATAAATTGTCACAAAACATATTTAAAAGTTCTTTATCTGAATGCACGCAGCATTCATAACAAAATAGACGCGTTGACGGTACAAATAACTACACATGGGTATGATCTGGTGGCCATTACGAAGACATGGCTGCAGGGTGACCATGACTGGGAAGTAAACATCCAGGGGTATTTGACTATTAGGAAGGACAGCCAGGAAGGAAAAGGAGGTGGGGTGGCTGTGTTAATAAAGGTGGAATCACTGCAATAGTGAGAAATGATATTGGGTCAAAGGATCAGGATAGTGAAACGGTTTGGGTGGAAATAAGGAATAATAAGGGGAAAAAGTCACTAGTGGGCGTAGTCTATAGGCCTCCTAACAGTTGCAACTCTATTGGTCGGAGTATAAATCAGGAAATAGTTGGGGCTTGTAATAAGGGAACAGCTATAATCATGGGAGATTTTAACTTTCATATTGACTGGACAAATCAAATTGGGCAGGGCAGCCTTGAGGAAGAGTTCATAGAGTGCATTAGGGACGGGTTCCTTGAGCAGTATGTTACTGAACCAACCAGGCTCTCTTGAAACCTCCTCGCCACTAATTAGTTTAAAGCCCTCTCGACAGCCCTAGTTATTCGATTCGCCAGGATTCTAGTCCCAGCACTGGCCAAGTGAACTCCGTCCCAACGGAACAGCTCTCTCCTGTCCCAGTACTGGTGCCAATGTCCCAAGAAGCAAAACCCATTTCTCCCACACCAGTCTTTGAGCCACGCATTTAACTCTCTGATTTTATTTACCCTAGCCAAATTTGCTCATGAGGGCAGGTAGCGCATGGGTTAGATACAGAGTAAAGCTCTCTCTACACTGTCCCAGGCAATCTTAGATCTGGTCCTGTGTAATGAGATAGGATTAATAAAAAATGTCCCAGTAAAGGATCCCCTTGGAATGAGTGACCATAACATGGTTGAATTCCAAATTCAGTTGGAGGGTGAGAGAGTTGGATCTCAAACCAGCGTACTAGGCTTAAATAAAGGAGACTATGAAGGTATGAGAGCAGAGTTGACTAAAGTGGACTCGGAAAATAGATTAAGGTGCAAGACGGCAAATGAGCAGTGGTGTACATTCACGGAGATATTTCACAACTTTCAAGAAAAATATATTCCACTGACTAAAAAGGGGCGTAAAAGAAAAGCCAGCCATCCGTGGCTATGTAAAGTAATAAAGGATGGTACCCGACTGAAAACAAGGGCATATAAAGTAGCCAAATCTAGTGGGAGGATAGAAGATTAGGAAGTATTTAAAAGCCAGCAAAGAATAACTAAAACATTAATTAAGAAAGGGAAGATAGATTATGAAAGTAAACTAGCAAAAAATATAAAAACAGACAGCAAGAGTTTCTACAGTTATAGAAAAAGAAAAAGGGTGGCTAAAGTGAATGTTGGTCCCTTAGAGGACGAGACTGGGAAGTCAGTAGTGGGGAACATGGAGATGGCAAAAACGCTGAACAAATATTTTGTATCAGTCTTTACAGTAGAGGACACTAAAAATATCCCAACACTGGACAAACAGGGGGCTATGGGGGGGGAGGAGCTAAATACGATTAAAATCACTGAGGAGGTGGTACTCGGTAAGATAATGGGACTTTAAAAAAAAAAAAAAATATTCATTGATGGGATGTGGGCGTCGCTGGCTGGCTAGGCCTGCATTTAGTGCCCATCCCTAATTGCCCTTGAGAAGATGGTGGTGAGCCGCCTTCTTGAACCGCTGCAGTCCATATGGTGTAGGTACACCCACAATGCTGTTAGGAAGGGAGTTCCAGGATTTTGGCCCAGCGACAGTGAAGGAACGGCGATACAGGTCCAAGTCAGGATGGTGTGTGGCTTGGAGGGGAACTTGTAGGTGGTGATGTTCCCATGCGTCTGCTGCCCTTGCCCTTCTAAGTGGTAGAGGTCGCGGGTTTGGAAGGTGCTGTTGAAGGAGCTTTGGCGAGTTGCTGCAGTGCATCTTGTAGATGGTACACACTGCAGCCACAGTGCGCCGGTGGTGGAGGGAGTGAATGTTGAAGGTGGTGGATGGAGTGCCAATCAAACGGGCTGCTTTATCCTGAATGGTGTCGAGCTTCTTGAGTGTTCTTGGAGCTGCACTCATCCAGGCAAGTGGAGAGTATTCCATCACACTCCTGACTTGTGCCTTGTAGATGGTGGAAAGGCTTTGGGGAGTCAGGAGGTGAGACACTCGCTGCAGAATTCCCAGCCTCTGGCCTGCTCTTGTAGCCACAGTCTTTATATGGCTGGTCCAGTTCAGTTTCTGATCAATGGTAACCCCCAGGATGTTGATAGTGGGGGATTCAGCGATGGTAATGCCATTGAATGACTTAAGGTGGATAAATCCCCTGGACCTGATGGCTTACATCCTAGGGTCTTGAGAGAGGTAGCAGTGGGGATTGTGGATGCATTGGTGGTAATTTTCCAAAACTCCCTGGATTCAGGCAAGGTCCCAGCAGATTGGAAAACTGCTAATGTAATGCCCTTATTTAAAAAGGGAGGGAGACAAAAGGTTGGAAACTATTGACCAGTTAGCCTAACATCTGTGGTTGGTAAAATGTTGGAGTCCATTATTAAGGAAGCAGTAACAGGACATTTGGATAAGCATAATTTAATTGGACAGAGTCAGCATGGTTTTATAAAGGGAAAGTCATGTTTGACAAATTTGCTCGAATTCTTTGAGGATGTAACAAACAGGGTGGATAAAGGGGAACCAGTGGATGTGGTGTATTTGGACTTCCAAAAAGCATTTGACAAGGTGCCACACAAAAGATTACTACGCAAGATAAAAAATTATGGAATTGGGGGTAATATACTGGCATGGTGGAAGATTGGCTATCTAACAGAAAACAGAGAGTTGGGATAAATGGTTCATTCTCGGGTTGGCAATCAGTAACTAGTGGTGTTCCGCAGGGGTCAGTGCTGGGACCCCAACTCTTTACAATCTATATTAACGATTTGGAGGAGGGGACCGAGTGCAACATATCCAAGTTTGCCGACGATACAAAGATGGGAGGGAAAGCAGTGAGTGAGGAGGACATAAAAAACCTGCAAAAGGACATAGGCAGGCTAAGTGAGTGGGCAGAAATTTGGCAGATGGAATATAATGTTGGAAAGTGTGAGGTTATGCACCTTGGCAGAAAAAATCAAAGAGCAAGTTATTATCTAAATGGAGAGAAACTGCAAAGTGCTACAGTACAAAGGGATCTGGGGGTCCTGGTGCATGAAACACAGGTTAGTATGCAGGTACAGCAGGTGATCAGGAAGGCCAATGGAATCTTGGCTTTTATTGCAAGGGGGGTGGAGTATAAAAGCAGGGAAGTCTTGCTTCAGTTATACAGGGTACTGGTGAGGCCACACCTGGAATATTGCATGCAGTTTTGGTTTCCATATTTAAGAAAAGATATACTTGCTCTCGAGGCAGTTCAGAGAAGGTTCACTCGGTTGATTCCGGAGATGAGGGGGTTGACTTATGAGGAAAGGTTGAGTAGGTTGGGCCTCTACTCATTGGAATTCAGAAGAATGAGAGGCGATCTTATCGAAACATATAAGATTGTGAGGGGGCTCGATCGGGTGGATGCAGAGAGAATGTTTCCACTGATGGGTGAGACTAGAACTAGGGGGCATAATCTTAGAATAAGGGGCTGCCGTTTCAAAACTGAGATGAGGAGAAACTTCTTCACTCAGAGGGTGGTAAATCTATGGAATTTGCTACCTGAGATAGTTGTGGAAGCTGCGACATTAAATAAATTTAAAACGGAGATAGACAGTTTCCTAACTGATAAGGGAATTAGGGGTTATGGGGAGCGGGCAGGGAAGTGGACGTGAGTCTAGGTTCGGATCAGCCATGATCCTATTGAATGGCGGAGCAGGCCCGAGGGGCCATATGGCCTACTTCTGCTCCTACTTCTTATGTTCTTTTTCTCTTCACATATCTATAAAAGCTTTTACAGTCAGTCAGTTTTTATGTTCCCTGAAAACTTACTCTCATATTCTATTTTCCCCTCCTTTGTTGAATCCTAAACTGCTCCGAATCCTCAGGTTTACTGTTTTTTCTGCCCAATTTATATGTCCTCTCCTTGGATCTTATGCTATCCCTAATTTCCCTTGTTAGCCACGGTTGAGTCACCTCTTTAGTTTTATTTTTATGCCAAACTGGGATGAACAAATTCTGTAGTTCATCCATGCGGTCTTTGAATGTTTGCCATTGCCTATCCACCGTCAACCCTTTGAGTGACATTCCCCAATCAATCCCATCCAACTTGCTCCTCAGACCATCGTAGTTTCCTTTATTTAAATTTAGGACCCTAGTCTCTGAGTCAACAACTTGATTCTCCATCTTAATGAAGCATTCGATCATATTATGATAACTCCGACCCAAGGGGCCTCGTACAACAAGATTGCTAATTAATCCTTTCTCGTTACATAATACCCAGTCTAAGATGGCCTGATCTCTGGTTGGTTCCTCGACATATTGGTCCAGGAAACCATCCCGTAAACACTCAAGGAATTCCTCCTCCACAGTAGAGGACATGTGAGGGGGGGAGGGAGTCCCTTTAAATGTGGAGGAGGTGGGTGTCCCTTTAAATGTGGCGGGGTGGATGTCCCTTTAAATGTGGAGGTGGTGTGTGTCCCTTTAAATGTGGAGGTGGTGGGTGTCCCTTTAAATATGGATGGGGTGGGTGTCCCTTTAAATGTGGACGGGGTGGGTGTCCCTTTAAATGTGGAGAGGCGGGGCCGCGCATGCTCATTCGGCCCCACCACAAAACGAGGCTGCCAGTGCGCCTGCGCGGGGCCTCTGGGGAGAAGACGGAAGTCGGCCCGGGAAAGAGGCGAAATCAGCGGCCGGGTAAAGTAAAGTGTTGGGGAATCGATTTAAATGGAGGTGAGGGGGGAGCGGAGAGCGAGATTATAAAGTAAAATACCAGAAAAAACAAACCTGAGGGGCGGGCGGGACCTCCGTGGACGCCGAACGGAGCGGTTTGAACCGCGCGGGGTGGCGGAGTGAGCCGGAACATTGTGATTCTGACTGACGGGAGCTCTGACCAGTAGGAAGAGGGCTGAGCTGGGAGGACTGAACTGGGCGGCCTGGTCCTCCAACCAATGGCGGCGCGGCTAGGGGGCGGGACCTTCCCTCCCCGGCGCTGGGGCCTGGTTGTGACGTCATCACAGGAAGAGGCCATTCAGAGAAGGGACTGCAGCCGCTCAATCCACTCCGCTCGGTGCCGGGAGGGCGCTGGGACGGTACGGTTTGTACTTTCTTTTTATTTATCTCCTCGCCCGCGCTTCTCTCCGCTATATATAAAAAAAACCTTCATAAAACTCACTTTCCGCCGGTGATCCGGACTCGCGGTTGCCCGGGCCGACCCAGAATCGGAGGCCCTGCGCGGTTCAACTTCGAGAGCTGGGCCCGGCGGCGCATGCGGAGTAGGAGGAGGGGCGGGGCCTGTTCAGAGGGGGAGGATGATTGACAGAGGCCCAGGGGTTGTACTGAGCATGCGCGATGCGGGCTGGTCGCCTGTGGAGCAGGAGAGGGCGGGGCCAGCTGCAACTTTAGAGTCACAAAGGGACCGAGTGTCTTCAAATCTCTCCCCTCCTCTTCTAATTTTCTGTAAAACCAGTTTATAAAAGTCATCACTGAAAGTACATAGAAGATAGGACCCGGGCCCAGGGCCTGATTGACGGGAGGTTCCGACCAATAGGGAGCGAGTGGGGCGGGGCTGGAGGAGCGAGCCGGCGGCGGGTCCTCCAACCAATCGGGGAGCCCGAGGGGCGGGACTTGCGCCGGCTGATTGGGACAGAGGAGGCTGACGGGAGATTTAATTTAAATGAATTTAATTTCCCGCCTGCTCCAACCGCCCACCCTGCCACGTCACGACGTCGCCGGCGTGCACTGACTGACACTGAGCTCTCCACCAATGAGCGAGGGGAGGCGGAGCCTGGAGGACCGACCGAGGGGCTTTGGTCCTCCAACCAATCGCGGCGAAGGAGGAGGAGGGACCTGGGATCGGCCCGCCGCCATTTTGTAAAGCGGCCTGGTCAGAATCTGTGATTCTGGGAAAGTTTATTTTTAATGTTCCTTTACCATTTTACAGCTCAAACTAATTTTATTTTACAGAAGATACTTGTTTTAAACATGGAAACATGGAAGATAGGAGCAGGAGTCGGCCATTCGGCCCTTCGAGCCTGCTCCGCCATTCAATGCGATCATGGCTGATCGTAAAAAAAGCAGTTTGTTTTTAAATTGATGAAACAGAAACAAGAAACCCTGTGGAGCAAATGTGAGTGAAAATATTTTTTCTCCAATTTTCTGCGTTTTTAATTATTAATTTCAAGCACTTTAAAATAAATATGGGAGTGGTGGGGGTTCTCTTAAAGGGACAGGCACTCTCTTCTATGAGATTTTCATTAAAGGGACCGCGTCCCCATGGATGACCGATTTTAAAGGGACATCGTCTCCCTTTTTATTAATGTATATGTAAGAGACTGACATTTAAAGTAGGGCTAATCCCCTGCTCCACTGAGTGCTTGGCGACAAAGCAGGTGCTGTTTGCACTCGCCCCCTCCCAATTTTCTGCCAAGGGACAGAAAGCAGAGAATAGTGGTGAACGGTTGCTTTTCAGACTGGAGGGAGGTAAACAGTGATGTTGCCCAGGGGTCGGTATTAGGATCAATGTTCCCTCTTTTGTTTTGAGGTGCATGGCCCTTTTAACGGGCTGCGCGGCCCATTCAAATTTCCACGCATGCGCGTTTATTCCATTTATAGGGTGGTGAGCCGGCTGCGCGGGACCTCCAGACCGCTGCGCGGCCGTGCAACTTAACGTGAACATTGATTTGGACCACTGCTTTTTTTGATATATATTAATGACCTGGACTTGGGGATCCAGGGCAAAATTTCAAAATTTACA
This sequence comes from Somniosus microcephalus, assembly GCF_052327205.1. Classification (NCBI taxonomy): domain Eukaryota; kingdom Metazoa; phylum Chordata; class Chondrichthyes; order Squaliformes; family Somniosidae; genus Somniosus; species Somniosus microcephalus. Next base: position 4,353,658 of record NW_028225189.1, on the reverse strand, counting down.
GATGACACGAAATTCGGAAATGTAGTAAACAATGAGGATAGTAACAGACTTCAGGAGGATGTAGCCAGACTGGTGAAATGGGCAGAAACGTGGCAGATTAAATTTAATGTAGAGAAGTGTGAAGTGATTCATTTTGGTAGGAAGAATGAGGAGAGGCAATATAAACTAAATGGTCCAGTTTTAAAGAGGGTGCAGGAACAGAGAGGCCTCGGGGGGTATGTACACAAATCTTAGAAGGTGGCAGGACAAGTTGAGAAGGCTGTTAAAAAAGTATACAGGATCCTTGACTTTATTAATAGAGGAATAGAGTACAAAAGCAAGCAGGTTATGCTAAGCCTTTATAAAACACTGGCTAGGCTTCCGCTGGGCACCACACTTTAGGAAGGATGTCAAGGCCTAAGAGAGGGTGCAGAAGAAATTTACGAGAATGGGACCAGGGATGAGGAACTTGAGTTACGTGGAGAGACGGGAGAAGCTGGGGTTGTTCTCCTTAAGCAAAGAAGATGAAGAGGAGATTTGATAGAGTTGTTCAAAATCAGGATGGATTTTGAGAGAGTAAATAAGGAGAAACCGTTTCCAATGGCTGAAGGGACAGAAACCAGATTTAAGGCGATTGGCAAAAGAACCAGAGGTGACATGAGGAAACAGATTTTTACACCAAGTTGTTGTGATCTGGAATGCGCTGCCTGAAAGGGCGGTGGAAGCAGATTCGATATTATAATTCAAAAGAGACTGAGCTAAGTACTTGAAGGGAAAACATTTACAGGGCTTTGGGGAAAGAGCAGGGGGAGTGGGATTAATTGGATCGCTCTTTCAAAGAGCCAGCACAGGCACGATGGGCCGAATGGCCTCCTTCTGTGCGGCATCATTCTATGATGCTATTCTACACAGACACACACACATACAGTCAGACAGACACAGATACTCACTAAAATATAGTCAGACACACACTCACATTTTTTCTGCATGAACTTTTATTATTAATTTCAAAGACTTTACCAAAAAGGTGGGAATGGTGGGCGGAGGGCTCTTAAAGGGACAGGGACTCTTCTTTTCAATGTGATTTTCATTAAAGGGACCGAGTCCCTCCTTGCCTGTGGAGGACCAATTTTAAAAGGACAGCGTCTCGAAATCAGGTGCTGTCTGCGTGTGAACCACCTCCTCCCAATTTCCTGCCAAGCGATCCCTGCGGGCACCACTCCACTCTAGGAGTGGCTCCTAGAATCATACAGCCCAGAAGGAGGCCATTCAGCCCATCGTGCCTGTGCCGGCTCTTTGAAAGAGCTCTCCATTTAGTCCCACTCCCCTGCTCTTTCCCCATAGCCCTGAAAATTTTTCCCCTTCAAGTATTTATCCAATTCCCCAGTGAACGTTATTATTGACTCTGCTTCCACCGCCCTTTCAGGCAGCGCATTCCAGATCACAACAACTCGCTGCGTCAATAAAATTCTCCTCACCTCGCCTCTGGTTCTTTTGTCAATGACCTTAAATCTGTGTCCTCTGGTTACCGACCCTCCTGCCACTGGAAACAGTTTCTCCTTATAAGCTACAGCTATACAAAGCCCGGGTTAGAGCCCAGAGAGTCACAGAGTCATAACGGCACAGAAGGAGGCCATTCGGCCCATCGAGTCCATGCCGGCTCTCTGTATACAATCCAGTCAGTCCCATTCCCCCGCTCTATCCCCGTAGCCCTGCAAGTTTATTTCCCTCAGCTGCCTATCCAGTCTCCCCTTGAAAACATTGAGTGTCTCCGCTTCCACCACTTCCGTCGGCAGCGAGTTCCAGGTCATCACCACTCGCTGCGTAAAAAAGTTTTCCCTCACACCCCCCCTGTATCTCTTGCCCAAAACCCTAGTCCTTGTACCATCAACTAGTGGGAACAGCCTTTCCCCGTCTAGCCTATCCAAACCGGTCATAATCTTATCAAATCACCCCTCAACTTCCTTTGCTCTAATGAAAACAAATCCAGCTTCTCCAACCTGTCCTTGTAGCTAAGATCCCCCATCCCCGGAACCATTCTGGTAAATCTCCTCTGCACCCTCTCAAGGGCCTTCGCATCCTTCCTAAAGTGTGGTGACCAGAACTGGACGCAATACGCCAGTTGTGGCCTAACCAGTGCTTTATAAAGGTTCAGCATATCTTCTCTACTTTTGTACTCAATTTATGAAGCCCAAGATCCCATATGCTTTGTTAACCACTCTCTCAATATGTCCCGCCACCTTCAGGGACCTACGCACAGGAACTCCCTGGAGCACTGTGTACAGTTCTGGGCACCGCACCTCAGAAAGGATATATTGGCCTTGGAAGGAGTGCAGCACAGATTCACCAGCATGTTACCCGGGCTCCAAGGGTTAGATTATGAGGGAGAGATTACATAAACTAGGCTTGTGTTCCCTGGAATCTAGAAGGTTAAGGAGTGATTGAGGATTTTGAAAGGAATTGGTAGAGTAGATAGAGAGAAACTTTTTCCGCCGGTGGGGGAGTCGAGGACAAGGGGACATCACCTTTAAATCAGAGCCAGGCCATTCAGGAGAGAAGTTGGGAAACACTTCTTCACACAAAGGGTGGTAGAAGTGTGGAACCCTCTCCCACAGGAAGCAGTCGATGCCAGCTCAATAAATCATTTTAAATCCCAGAGCGATAGATTTTTGCTAGACAAGGGAGCAAAGGGATATGGAGCCAAGGCAGGTGGGTGGAGTTAAGACACAGATCGGCCATGATCTCATTGAATGGTGGAACAGGCTGGAGGGGCTGAATGGCCTCCTCCTGTTCCCATGCTCCTATTTACTCTATCAAAACCCTTCATGTTTTGAACACCTCTATTAAATCTCCGCTGCACCTTCTCTGCTCCAAGGAGAACAATCCCAGCTTCTCCAGTCTCTCCACATAACTGAAATCCTCTGTGTATTTGTCGTGGGGCAGCAGGCTACAGCAAACAGCTTTCTTAAGAACATAAGAAATAGGAGCAGGGCATTCGGCCCTTCGAGCCTGCTCCGCCATTCAATAAGATCATGGCTGATCTTCTACCTCATCTCCACCTTCCCACCCAATCCCCATATCCCTTGATTCCCCATGAGTCCAAAAATCTATCGATCTCAGCCTTGATTATACTCAATGACTGAGCCTCCACAGCCCTCTGGGGCAGAGAATTCCAAAGATTCACCACCTTCTGAGTGAAGAAATTTCTCCTCATCTCAGTCCTAAATGGCCGACCCCTTATTCTGAGACTGTGACCCCTGGTTCTAGACTCCCCAGCCAGGGGAAACAGTCTCCCAGCATCTACCCTGTCAAGCCCTGTAAGAATTGTAGATGTTTTAATGAGATCACCTCTCATTCTTCAAAATTCCTGGGAATATAGGCCCAGTCTACTCAATCTCTCCTCATGGGACAATCCCCCCATCCCAGGAATCAGTCTGGTGAACCTTCGTTGCACTCCCTCTAAGGCAAGTATATCCTTCCTTAGGTAAGGAGACCAAGACTGTACACAATACTCCAGGTGTGGTCTCACCAAGGCCCTATATAGTTGCGGTAAGACTTTACTCTTATACTCCAATCCTTTTGTAATAAAGACTAACGTACCATTTGCTTTCCTAATTGCTTGCTGCACCTGCGTGTTAAGATGAGAAATGATAAAGGCAAGAAGTCACTTGTGGGAGTGGTGTACAGGCCCCCTGACAGTAACCACACGGTAGGATGGAGTATAAAGGAAGAAATAATGGGAGCTTGTCAGAAAGGTATGGCAATAATCATGGGGGATTTTAATCTACATATAAACTGGAAAAATCAGATGGGCAAAGGTAGCCTAGATGAGGAGTTCAAAGAATCTTTTTGGGATAGTTTCTTAGAACAGCACGTTCTGGAACCAACCAGAGAGCAGGCTATACTAGACCTGGTATTGTGCAATGAGATAGGATTAATTAATGACCTCATAGTGAAGGTGCCCCTAGGTAGCAGCGATCATAATATGATTGAATTTTACATTCAGTTTGAGGGAGAGACGAGTGGGTCCAAGACTAGTATTTTAAACTTAAATAAGGGCAATTATGAGGGCATGAAAGCAGAGCTAGCTAAAGTGAACAGGCAAATTAGGTTAAGGGAGCGGTCAATAGAGTTGCAGTGGCAGACATTTAAGGGGATATTTCAGAATACACAGAATAGATACATTCCAACGAGAAAGAAAAATTCCAAGGGGAGGACCCACCATCCGTGGTGAACTGAAAAAGTTAAAGATAGTATCAGACTTAAAGAAAAAGCATATAATTGTCCAAAGATGGCTGGCAGGTCAGAAGATTGGACAGAATATAAAAAACAGCAAAGAATGACTAAAAGATTAATAAGGAGAGAAAAATGAGAGTACCAGAGAAAGCTAGCTAGAAATATAAACACAGATAGTAAGAGTTTCTATAGATATTTAAAAAAGAAAAGAGTTAACAAAGTGAGCATTGGTCCTATAGAAAGTGAGTCTGGGGAATTAATAATGGAAAATAAGGAGATGGCAGTTGAATTGAACAGGTATTTTGCATCGGTCTTCACTATAGAGGATTCAAGTATCATCCCAGAAATAGCTGTAAATCAGGAAATGGAAGGGAGGGAGGAACTCAAGAAAATTACAATCACCAGGGAAGTGGTACTGAGCAAATTGTTGGAGCTGTGGGCTGACAAGTCCCCGGGTCCTGATGGACTTCATCCTAGGGTCTTAAAAGAAGTGGCTAGTGAGATAGTTGATGCGTTGGTTTTAATTTTCCAAAATTCCCTAGATTCAGGGACGGTTCCATTAGATTGGAAAATAGCGAATGTAACTCCTTTATTCAAAAAGGGAGGGAGACAGAAAGCAGGAAACTACAGGCCAGTTAGCTTAACATCTGTCATCGGGAAGATGTTAGAAGCTATTATTAAAGACGTTATAGCAGGGCACTTGGAAAAGTTCAAGGTAATCAGGCAGAGTCAACATGGTTTTGTGAAAGGGAAATCATGTTTAACCAATTTATTGGACTTCTTTGAGGAAGTAACATGTGCTGTGGATAAAGGGGAACTGGTGGATGTACTGTACTTAGATTTCCAGAAGGCATTTGATAAGGTGCCACATCAAAGGTTATTGCGGAAAATAAAAGCTCATGGTGTAGGGAGTAACTTGTTGGCATGGCTAGAAGATTGGCTAGCTAATAGGAAACAGAGAGTAGGCATAAATGGGTCATTTTCTGGTTGGCAAGATGTAACGAGTGGTGTGCCACAGGGATCAGTACGGGGACCTCAACTTTTTGCAATTTATATAAATGACTTGGATGAAGGGACCGAAGGCATGGTTGCTAAATTAGCTGATGACACAAAGATAGGTCGGAAAGTAAATTGTGAAGAGGACATAATGAGGCTACAAAGGGATATAGATAAGTTAAGTGAGTGGGCAAAGATCTGGCAAATGGAGTATAATGTGGGGAAATGTGAAGTTGTCCATCTTGGCAGGAAGTATAAAAAAGAAGCATATTATCTAAATGGTGAGAGATTGCAGAGCTCTGAGATGCAGAGGGATCTGGGTGTCCTAATGCATGAATCACAAAAGGTTAGTATTCAGGTACAACAAGTAATCAGGAAAGCTAAGAATGTTGTTTATTGCGAGGGAAACTGAATACAAAAGTAGGGAGATTATGCTTCAGTTATACAGGGCATTGGTGAGACCACATCTGGAGTACTGTGTACAGTATTGGTCTCCTTATTTAAGGAAGGATGTAAATGCGTTGGAAGCAGTTCAGAGAAGGTTTACTAGACTAATACCTGGAATGGGCGGGTTGTCTTATGAGGAAAGGTTGGACAGGCTAGGCTTGTATCCACTGGAGTTTAGAAGAGTAAGAGGTGACTTGATTGAAACAGAAGATCCTGAGGGGTCTGGACAGGGTGGATGTGGAGAGGATGTTTCCTCTTGTGGGAGAATCTAGAACTAGGGGTCACTGTTTAAAAATAAGGGGTCGCCCATTTAAGACAGAGATGAGGAGAAATTTTTTCTCAGAGGGTCGTGAGTATTTGAAACTCTCTTCCTCAGAGGGCGGTGGAAGCAGAGTCTTTGAATATTTTTAAGGCAGAGGTAGATAGATTCTTGATAAGCAAGGGGGTGAAAGGTTATCGGGGGTAGGTGGGAATGTGGAGTAATCAGATCAGCCATGATCTTATTGAATGGCGGAGCAGGCTCGAGGGGCCGAGTGGCCTACTCCTGCTCCTAATTCGTATGTTCGTATGTAACCTGTGCAGCAGCTAGGGTCTGAAAAGCAGCTTCACTGCCCCTGGGCTGGGAAAGGGGGACATGAGGTAACATTCTCCCTCTTACCCCTTTCTACACTTCTTTTACAGGGTTTTAGAAGTGGAGCATTTACAGACAGGAAGCTCAGACCGAACATCACTTCAAGATCAGACAGTCACTCGATTCATCAGGACCTGATTCAGTCGGTCCTCGAATCTGCTGGCACACCAGCGAGTTCACACTGAGGGGAGGCTGGTGAAACATTCCGACTGTGGGAAAAGCTTTAAAATGTCCCAGGAGCTGAAGGGACACCAGCTGGAGGGAGCAGGAAAGAGGCCATTCACCTGCTCCGTGTGTGGGATGGGATTCACTCGGTCATCCCATCTGTTGAGACACCAGCAAGTTCACACTGATGAGAGACCATTTAAGTGTTCTGACTGTGGGAAGAGCTTTAAAAGCTCTGGAGATCTGAAAGAACACCAGCGAGTTCACACTGGGGAGTGGCCATTCACCTGCTCCGTGTGTGGGAAGGGATTCACTCGGTCATCCCATCTGTTGAGACACCAGCAAGTTCACACTGATGAGAGACCATTTAAGTGTTCTGACTGTGGGAAGAGCTTTAAAAGCTCTGGGGATCTGAAAGAACTACCTATCAATTCGTCCAATGAAAAGCGACGAGTTAAGAAAGTAACTATAGGTTTTTATTGACTAAATAACAGAGCCCACCCTCGTGGGTGATCGGATCCAAGAAGGAGGAATACCAGCCAGTCGACCACCTTTATACCCGGGCAGGTAGGTGGAGCCATGGGTGGAGTCGGCAGTGGTCAGCCCAGGTATAGCAGCGTGACAAGAGGCGACCTCGTACAGTGATACAACAATGTGAACAGTGATAACTATAGGGAAACGATCTAACAGTGATAACTATAGTGTAACGATAGTAAACGGTAAAAGTGGTTTACCACAGGCTGATCATCCAAATTCAGGGAAATAGGTCCTTCCTATCCACTCTATCTAGGCCCCTCATAATTTTATACACCTCAATTAGGTCTCCCCTCAGCCTCCTCTGTTCCAAAGAAAACAACCCCAGCCTATCCAATTGTTCCTCATAGCTAAAATTCCCCAGCCCTGGCAACATCCTCATAAATCTCCTCTGCACCCCCTCTAGTGCAATCACATCCTTCCTGTAATGTGGTGACCAGAACTGCACGCAGTATTCTAGCTACTGCTCGGTCTCTCCAACAGGAAACCAAGACTGGTTCGACGAGAATGACCAGGAGATCCAGGAGCTAATAAGCTGCAAGTGCAAGGCATTCCTGATCTGGCAACAGCAACACAACTCGAGAGCAAGAAAGCAGCTCTACAGACGCCTGAAGGCCGAGGTCCAACAAAAAACTCGCAACCTAAAGAACAGATGGTGGAGAAAGGGTAGGAGTTCCAGCAGCTAGCTGACAACCACAACGTGCGTGGATTTTTTGTGCAGTCAAGACCATCTACGGCGCAAGGTCCTACCCCACTGCGGGCCAAGAATGGAGAGGTACTCATCAAGGACAGAGAGGCAGTCAGTGCCCGCTAGAACAAGCACTTCAGAGATCTCCTTAACCGAGACGCTGTCTTCGACATGAGTGTCCTCAACTCCATCCCACAGCATGCTACCCGCCACCATCTCAGCACAACCCTAGCCCGGCATAAGGTTGAAATGGCCATCCGAGAACTGAAGAACAACAAGGCCGCAGGAGCAGATGGAATAGAAACACAGAAGATAGGAGCAGGAGTCGGCCATTCGGCCCCTCGAGCCTGCTCCGCCATTCAATGAGATCATGGCTGATCATCCAAATTCAGTACCCTGTCCCTGCTTTCTCCCCATATCCCTTGATTCCTTTAGCCTTAAGAAATATATCCAACTCCTTCTTGAATACATTTAATGAATTGGCCTCAACTGCCTTCTGTGGTAGAGAATTCCACAGGTTCACCACTCTCTGGGTGAAGAAATTCCTCCTCATCTCTGTCCTAAATGGCTTACCCCTTATCCTTAGACTGTGACCCCTGGTTCTTGACACCCTGACCATCGGGAACATTCTTCTAGCATCTAGTCTGCCTAGTCCTGTTAGAATTTTATACGTTTCAATGAGATCCCCTCTCATTCTTCTAAACTCCAGCGAGTACAAGCCCAATTGACCCAATCTCTCCTCATACGTCATTCCTGCCATCCCAGGTATCAGCCTGGTGAATCTTCGCTGAACTCCTTCCATGGCAAGAACATCCTTCCTCAGATAAGGCGACCAAAACTGCACACAATACTCAAGGTGTGGTCTCACCAAGGCCCTGTACAACTGCAGCAAGACATCCTTGTTCCTGTACTCAAACCCTCTCGCTACAAAGGCCAACATACCATTTGCCTTCTTAACCACCTGGTTATCTATACATCTATACTATTTGCTTCAACCACTCCCTGTGGCAACGAGTTCCACATTCTCACCACTCTCTGGGTAAAGAAGTTTCTTCTGAATTCCCTATTGGATTTCTTGGTGACTATCTTATATTGATGGCCTCTAATTATGCTCTTCCCCACAAGTGGAAACATTCTCTCTGTATCCACTCTATCAAAATCTTTCATAATTTTAAAGACCTCTATTAGGTCACCCCTCAGCCTTCTGTTTTCAAGAGAAAAGAGACGCAGCCTGTTCATCCTTTCCTGATATGTATACCCTCGCATTTCTGGTATCATCCTTGTAAATCTTCCCTGTACCCTCTCCAGTGCCTCTATATCCTTTTTATAATATGGCGACCAGAACTGTACGCAGTACTCTAAGTGTGGTCTAACCAAGGTTCAATACAGGTTTAGCATAACTTCACTACTTTTCAATTCTATCCCTCTAGAAATAAACCCTAGTGCTTGGTTTGCTTTTTTTATGGCCTTGCTAACCTGTGTCGCAACTTTTAGTGATTTGTGTATTTGTACTCCGAGATCCCTTTGCTCCTCTACCCCACCTAGACTCGCACCCTCCAAGTGATAAGTGACCTCCCTGTTATGTCTGACATTGGTGATATGTACTCGATTGCCTTGGCCTGAGCACATGGAGTTTGATGGTGCTGTTATCATTGTATTGTGTCTGACATTGGATATAGGTATTCGATTGCTTTTGCCTGTGAGAGTGTGTTTGGATCAGCCATTAAAAGCAACATGAACTGAGCTCTGCAAACGGCCTCTGGATTATCTTTGCAAACGCAACATTTGGCGACGAGGATGGCTGAAATCTCACTTCCACCACCTCCTCCCTTCCTTGCACTACCCGGTGAGCCCCCGATCCCATGGGTTCACTGGTTACAGTCCTTTGAAACCTACCTCATTGCTCTTGGACTAGAAAATGTGAGTACAGCATGGAAAAAGGCACTGTTATCCCATTGCTTGGGAGCGGAGGGCCAGCGTGTTCTTGGGACATTATGCACAGCAGACTCAATTCAAACGTATGATGTGCCTGTGGCTCTGTTAAGCACACACTTCTCTGCCCCACAAAGTGCCCTCCTGCGGTGATTCATTTTTAGACAGCGTCACCAACTCCCCGGTGAGTCGGTGCATCAATACGTGGCTAATTTGAGGGGGTTAGCTAGCTCATGCAAGTTCGGTGCACTACAAGACGAGATGGTGCGTGATCAACTAATAGAGCACACCAACAACGTGAGTGTGCGTGAAAGACTGTTACTCGAGTCCGACGATCTGTCGTTGTCACAGGCAGTTAAGGCAGTTAACATTGCCTTTCAAGTGGAGTCTGCAGCCGAATGTGCAGCGAAACTAGCACACACACCCAGTGACGGCGCCCTCGGCCCTGACAGCCCTGACAGCCCTGACACAGTAATGCTCGCGCGACGGCAGCAACGTGCGCTACCGCGGCAACAGTGTGGAAACTGCGGATCTCGTTCACATGCTACCAGAGCGCAGAATTGCCCCGCGCGCAGCCAAGCCTGTCGCAATTGTGCAAAACAAAATCACTTTGCCAATGTCTGCTGCTCTGCCCCTGTTGCTACAGATGAACACTCTCAGTCCTCAAGCAGTTGGCCTATAATTCACAATGTGAGCTCTGGGCCAGTAGTGGCTTTCAAGTCATGCACAATTAACCTGAATGACGTGTGCATCCCTCTGTTGTTGGATACCGGTGCCAGCGTCTCACTGCTGAATGTGAACACATTCAAACACTTTTTCAGCTCCCTGCCACTCTCTGCATCCTCCACTGCTCTTTGCGGGTATGGTAATTTGAAAATTGGACTAGTGGGCTCAGTCAACCTCACTGTACGCTATGGAACAAAAGTTTTGCTAGATTTTTGTTTTCATGTGGCACGCCAAGGAGCTAACCTGATGGGACTGGATCTTTTCACTGACCTGGGTTTTTCTCTCTTGGACACCGGCGGGTCTGCGATTCTGCACGTCACCTCACCGTGGCACCAAACATGACCAGCACTCTTCGAGGGTCTGGGCTGCCTGACTGCCTTCACCCACCAGCCCATGGTTGACTCCATCGTTACCCCAGTCATTCAGCCACTGCGCCGCATCCCGCTTGCTCACTGTGACGGGGTCACAGCTGAACTAAAGCAGCTACTGGAAGCTGGCATCATCGAACCAGTTGATGCCTCCCCAGGGGTCTCCAACCTGGTGGTCGCAATGAAAAAGTCAGGTGGTCTATGCGTCTGTGTTGATCTTCGAGCAGTGAATAAGGCCGTAATCCCTGACAAATATCCACTGCCCACATCAGAGGAACTCACAGCGCAGTTCTATGGTTACATCCTGTTCTCGAAACTGGACCTTCAACAGGGCTATCTACAGGTTCCCCTCCACCCCAGCAGCAGGGACCTCACTGCTTTTGTGACACATGCTGGCATCTTTCGGTACACCAGGATGCCATTTGGACTTAGCTCTGCACCCAGCTGCTTCCAAAAGGTGATGTCCTCTGTGCTCGCGGGCATTCCTGGGGTGGCCATCTACCTGGATGACATCGTTGTGCATGGGCCCTCGACCTCCACTCACGATGAACGCTTTCACAGAGTTTTCACGGCTCTAGCAAAACACAAGCTCACACTGAATGGCGAAAAGTGTGTCTTTGCTGTTTCAGAGATCGAATTTGTGGGGTTTCGGTTGTCGGCTGATGGTATATCCCCACTCCAATCAAACGTGAATGCCATTCACAGCATCCCAGAACCCAGCTCTGCAGCACAGGTTGCCTCCTTCCTTGGCATGACTGGGTACTACCTGAAGTTTTTGCCCCAGTACTCAGCCACCACAGCCCCACTGCGCCAGCTCCTGCGAAAGGATGAGCCCTGGGTGTGGTCACAAGCCTGTACAGAAGCTGTTCACCTCCTCAAATCGCAGCTCACGTCGCCTCCAGTGTTGGCTCACTTTGACGTCGCCAGCCCCACCCTCGTCACCTGTGACGCGTCCGCTGCAGCTGTGGGGGCGGGCGGTGTTATCGCAGATACAGAATGGAGTGGAGAAACCAATCGCCTTTGCCTCCCGAGCCCTTAGCCCCACTGAACAGAAGTATTTAGTAGGCGAGCGTGAGGCACTGGCGTGCATCTGGGCATGTGAGCGGTGGCACCTGTACACGTATGACCATGCCTTCACCCTGCAAACCGATCACCAGGCTCTCACTGCTCTGCTGTCGACATCCGGCATGGGCCACAGACCACTGCGTCTACACCACTGGTCTGACCACCTCCGCCAATACAATTTCAGTCTCCAGTTCACACCAGGACGTGACAATGTTGTTGCAGATCTGCTCTCCCGCACTGTCTCTGCCCCAGCCCCACTCGTCGGGTCTGAACATGTGGAACAGGATATCGTCCAGATGCTGCACACACCCCTCCAAACCACAGTCTCCAGGAGCTCAAAGAGGCCTCTGAACAGGATCCAGCTCTCTCCCAGCTGTGCACCTTCATCAGAGATGGCTGGCCTCGCAAGGTGCCTGAGGAACTGTCTGCCTACTCCAGAGTTAAAGAGGAGCTCTCCTGCTGGAATGACTCCTGTGTTGCACGTGGGCTCTGCACTGCGGTCCCAAGTGCCCTTCGTGCGCGTGTTTTAGCCATGGCGCATGAGGGCCACTTGGGCATAGTGAAGCTCAAACAATGATGCCGAGACCTAGTGTGGTGGCCGGGTATTGACAGGGAAATCGAGGCCCTGGTCAAGGACTGTGCAGCCTGCCTTGTAAGTGGCAAGACTGGCCACCAAGCTCCTCCACCCCTGCAACCCCTTGCCTGGCCCTCTCAGCCCTGGGAGCACCTGCAGCTGGACATCTGCGGGGAGATCCATGGTGTCCCCCGCCATCAACGGTTCCTAGTGGTGACCTATGACCTGCACTCAAAATGGCCAGAGGTCACTGCCATGGGCTCCGTCAACTCTCGGGTCATCGTCGATATCCTTGAGTCCCTCTGCTCCCGCTGGGGGCATCCAAAGGCCATCACCACAGACAATGGCTCCCAAATGGTCTCTTCGGAACTCTCCTCTTACCTTGAGAGCAAGGGCATCTGTCACATAAGCGTACAGCCACCCCGAGTCAAATGGGGGGGTGGAGCGTTTTAACCAGACAATGAAAAATGGCCTCAGAGCACACTTATCCCAGGGGTGTGCGTTTGACAAGGCCCTCCTCCACATACTGCTGCACTACAGAGCCTCCCAGCATTCACTACAGGGATCTCACCCGCATCCCTCATGCTAGGCCGTGAGCTCATGCTGCCCTTGGCAGGCTGCGCCCCTCGCTAGCTCAGAGCCCTGCTCCACGGGCTCAAGCCACAGTCGCTAGACAGCAGGAGAAGATGAAACTCCGCTTCGACCAGTCGAAGAGGGCCAAGGCGCCCAACATCTCAGTCTCCGACTGGTTCAGAGTCCGCAGGCCTCACCGCAACAATAAGATGGCCTCATTCTGGTCCTCCCCTCTCCAAATCAGCCGCCAACTTGGACCAGCCACTTTCTGCCTCACTGACAGCTCTCGGTGGCGTGCCAGCCGCCCCTGATGCAGGATTATATGGACCTAATCCCCAAGCCTTACCCCCAGAGTGGCGGGATGCACATGTGGCTCAGCCAGCCAACCCTCAAGCAGATATTGTGCCTCAGCCTGCTCTTCAACAGTCCACACCACAGCCTGTCCGTACACGTTCTCGCCCTGGCCACCTACAGGACTTTGTCACTACATTTCATGTTTGAAATTCTGTGAGGGGGGAGGAAATGTTATGTCTGACATTGGTGATAGGTACTCGATTGCCTTGGCCTGAGCACATGGAGTTTGATGGTGCTGTTATCATTGTATTGTGTCTGACATTGGATATAGGTATTCGATTGCTTTTGCCTGTGAGAGTTTGTTTGGATCAGCCATTAAAAGCAACATGAACTGAGCTCTGCAAACGGCCTCTGGATTATCTTTGCAAACGGAACACTCCCCATTCTTCCTACTAAAATGAAATACCTCACATTTATCTGTTTAGCCTTGGTCAGTCTGCATAAACTCTGAAATGTTTAATAATGAAATCAGGGAGTCAAAAAGCTGAGGTGAGACAGTTTAAAAAGACAGTCCCTGACCAGAGATTGCTGGATGCTGACACTCGGTGCACACGAGGATAGAATGTCCCATTCCCCAGGCACGGACATCCAGCACCTCGATCACAGCAACAATTCACAAAACACTGGCAATATAACTTGGAGCAGAGACGGTTAAGTGGAGCTGTGGTCAAGGTGCTCAAAATTATGAGGGGTTTTGATCGAGCAAACAAGGAGAAGCTGTTGTCACTGGCAGGAGGGTCGGTAACGAGAGGACACAGATTTCAGATCATTGGCAAAAGAATCTAGAGAGGAAATGAGGAGACTTTTTTTTACACAGCAAATTGTGATGATCTGGAATGCACTGCCTGAATGGGAGGTGGAAGCAGATTCAATAGTAACTTTCAAAAGGGAATTGGATATATACTAAAGGCAGAAATTTGGAGGGCTGTGGGCAAAGAGCAGGGCAGTGGGACTAATTGCATTGCTCTTTCAGAGAGCCGGCACCAGCACGATGGGCCAAAAGGCATCCTACATAAGAACATAAGAAGTAGGAGCAGGAGTAGGGCACACGGCCCCTCGGGCCTGCTCCGCCATTCAATAGGATCATGGCTGATCCGAATCTAGACTCACGTCCACTTCCCTGCCTTCTCCCCGTAACTCCTTATTCCCTTATCAGCTAGGAAACTGTCTATCTCCATTTTAAATTCATTTAATGTCGCATCTTCCACAACTCTCTGAGGTAGCAAACTCCATAGATTCACCACCCTCTGAGTGAAGAAGTTTATCCTCATCTCAGTTTTGAAAGGGCAGCCCCTTATTCTAAGATTATGCCCCCTAGTTCTAGTCTCACCCATCAGTGGAAACATCCTCACCGCATCCACCTGATCAAGCCCCCTCACAATCTTATATGTTTCGATAAGATCGCCTCTCATTCTTCTGAATTCCAATGAGTAGAGGCCCAACCTACTCAACCTTCCCTCATAAGTCAACTGCCTCATCTTCGGAATCAACCGAGTGAACCTTCTCTGAACTGCCTCGCGAGCAAGTATATCTTTTCTTTAATATGGAAACCAAAACTGCACGCAATATTCCAGGTGTGGCCTCACCAGTACCCTGTATAACTGCAGCAAGACTTCCCTGCTTTTATACTCCATCCCCATTGCAATAAAAGCCAAGATTCCATTGGCCTTCCTGATCACCTGCTGTACCTGCATACTAACCTTCTGTGTTTCATGCACCAGGACCCCCAGATCCCTTTGTACTGTAACACTTTGCAGTTTCTCTCCATTTAGATAATAACTTGCTCTTTGATTTTTTCTGTCAAAGTGCATAACCTCACACTTTCCAACATTATATTCCATCTGCCAAATTTTTGCCCACTCACCCAGCCTGTCTATGTCTTTTTGCAGGTTTTTTATGTCCTCCTCACTGTGGTGATTATTCTTGTTTTATAAGAAGCATTGTAATTGGTTGCCTGTTTTCCTGCCTTGAGATATATGCTGTAAACTTATTGGTTAGTTGATTCCATGTGACCTGTGGTGGCCATCTTAAATTCAGTTTTCTACAGTTTGGTTGAGACTGGGTGCTCAACATGTACTTGCTGGTTTTTTAAGGTTAATAAAGCCTAGCTTTTGAAAGGCAATCTACTCTTTATTTCAATTTATTAACCTTTTGCTATAATGGAACGATATCTTCGACCGGAACGATTTAATGCTGACCCTAATTCTGCAGGAGTGGATGATCAATGGAAACATTGGTATCGTACATTTAAAAACTTTTTGGGTGTGTTGGATCAGCAATCTCGAAATAAGTTGGATATACTAATCAACTACATTGCTCTGGATGTGTATAAGTATATTTTGGACTGTGAAACTTATGAATTGGCTATTGCTACGTTGGAATTTTTTTTTGTTAAACCCAAAAATGAGGTATTTGCACGTCACCTTTTATCTGCCCGTAGGCAGCAGGCAGGAGAATCCTTGGATGCTTATTTACAAGCACTCTGGCGCCTTGGTGCTAACTGTAATTATAAGGCCGTGTCTGCAGAAGAACATAGAGAAGAGTCGGTACGGGATGCATTTATTAATGGATTACTGTCTAGATCAATTCATCAGCGGTTATTAGAAAATAAGATCTTGGATCTTAAGAGTGCTTTTGAGCAAGCCTCTACATTGGATTTGGCTCAGAGAAGTTCGGATTCTTATGCTCTTTTTGATCGGCCTGCGACCGTGGTTTCGGCAGTTCCGGATGAAAGGGAGTTACATGGATTTAATAGGAGTGGTTTGCCAGATTCCGAAACAGTTTCTACTTCGGCAGCTGTTGCCTCTAGGATTCAGAAGTGTTATTTTTGCGGGAACGCCCGGCACCCCCGTCTGAAGTGCCCTGCCTGGGAGGCTGTGTGTAGTAAATGCGGCAAGGGAGGTCATTACGCATGTGTTTGCAAATCGGTTGCCTCCTCTGCGACCATTCAGCCTTTAGATAGGGCATTTATTGCATCAGTTTCTGCCGCCTTTTCCCATGGCCTAAACAAAGCTATAGTTATGGCCCAAGTTAATGGGTTAGAAGTGAAGGCCCTTATAGATACGGGCAGTACTGAGAGCTTTATAAGTCTTCAGTTTGTGAGGGAGAAGCGTTTGAAAACTTCGCCTGTTTCCTATCAGGTGTGTATGGCTCAGACGACTCTCACCTCACAAGTAGCTGGTTGTTGCCTTGTGAAATTAATTCTCCTAGGTAATACGTATACTGATATACGCCTATCCGTTCTGCCTAATCTCTGTGCGGACATTTTGATTAGTCATGATGTGCTTCAATTACATGAGTCCCTCAGTCTTTCTTTCGGAGGAACCAAGCCACCTTTGTCTATTTGTGGATTAACTTCTTTATTCATTTCTCCATTATCACTTTTTTCCAATTTGATGCCGGATTGTAAGCCAATTGCTACCAAGTCAAGAAGGTATAGCAGTCAGGATAAAGAATTTATGAATTCTGAAGTTCAACGTCTTTTATCGGAAGGAATCATTGAACCTAGTTTTTCGCCCTGGCGGGCACAGGTAGTTGTCACCACTAATGAGAGACATAAGAAGCGAATGGTGATAGACTACTCTCAAACTATTAACAGCTATACTCAATTAGATGCGTACCCCCTGCCTAAGATTGATGAGCTTATCAATAAAGTATCTCAATATAAGGTTTTTAGCACTATTGATCTAAAGAGTGCTTATCATCAGATTCCTATCGCTAAGAGGGATAAACCATATACGGCCTTTGAAGCTGGCGGAAAGCTGTACCAGTTTTGCTGAGTACCATTCGGTGTTACTAACGGTGTTGCCTGTTTTCAACGGGCAATGGATGCTTTTATAAGTGATAATTCTCTCTCTGACACTTTCTCATATTTAGATGACATCACGGTGTGTGGCAAATCAAGGGTGGAGCACGATTTTAATCTAGAAAGATTCCTTCAAGTTGCGGAAAAAGTTGGCTTAACTTTCAATAAAGAGAAGTGTATCTTTTCGACCACCGAGGTAAATTTACTGGGGTATATTACCTCGGGAAACAAGATTAAACCAGATCCAGAACGGCTGCGACCACTGATTGATTTACCTTGCCCTACTAATTCTAAGGCCTTGCAACGAGTTGTTGGACTGTTTTCTTATTATTTTAATTGGATTGCAAACTTCTCACAGAAGATCCGGCCCCTTATTCGGGTTACGACATATCCTCTATCATGGGAGGCCAGGATGTGTTTTGATAATCTTAAAAAGGATATCCTTGGAGCAGTTGTGCATTCTATTGATGAGCAGGTTCCCTTTGTGATTGAGACGGACGCTTCCGATTTTGCAATTGGGGCTACCCTGAACCAAAATGGAAGACCTGTGGCCTTTTTCTCACGTACTCTGAGCAATAGTGAGCAGAGACATTCATCAATAGAGAAAGAGGCGTACGCAATAGTAGAAGCACTGCGTAAATGGAGACATTATTTATCTGGGCGACATTTTACGTTAGTAACTGACCAAAAATCTGTGTCCTTCACGTTTGATGTCAAACATTTCGGAAAGATTAAGAATGATAAAATAGTGAGGTGGAGGATCGAGTTGGCATGCTACCATTTCGATATGGTCTATCGTCCGGGGAAGGATAATGTTGCCGCTGATGCGCTGTCGAGGGCTTATTGTTCTGTGCTTCACGGAGATACGCTTATTAATCTTCATAATGCTTTGTGCCATCCTGGTGTTACGAGGATGATACACTTCGTACGCAGTAAGAATTTGCCCTTTTCAGTTGAAGATGTCAAGCGGATGACTTCGTTATGCTCTGTCTGCGCCCGGTGTAAACCGAATTTCTTTAAGCCTCAACGAGCTCATCTTATAAAGGCTACTTCTCCCTTTGAACGCCTGAGCATTGATTTTAAGGGGCCTCTTCCTTCAACGACTCAGAATCGATATATATTTACTGTTGTGGATGAGTTTTCAAGGTTCCCTTTTGCTTTTCCTTGTGCAGATGTATCAGCTGCTACAGTTATTAAATGTCTGACTCAACTTTTTGTCATCTTTGGGATGCCTGCGTATATCCATTCGGATCAGGGAAGTTCTTTTATGTCTTCCCAGTTGAAGGAATACCTCCAGAGTCGGGGAATTTCTACTAGCAGAACTACCCCGTATAATCCCCAGGGTAATGGACAGTGCGAACGATACAATGGGGTGATCTGGAAGGCAGTTATGTTGGCTTTGACATCCCGGAACCTTAAGAATACACAGTGGGAAATGATACTGACTGATGCCCTGCATTCCATTAGATCATTGCTTTCAACGGCTACTAATGTGACCCCCCATGAAAGGCTCTTCAACTATCCGCGGAGATCCACTACGGGATATTCGGTACCTTCATGGCTTACTATGCAGGGACCTGTGCTGCTCCGACGCCATGTTAGACTGTCAAAGTATGATCCTTTAGTGGAGGAGGTGGAGCTATTGGAGGCAAATTCCCAATATGCTCACATTCGATTCCAAGATGGGAAAGAAAGTACGGTTTCAGTTAAAGACTTAGCTCCTTGTGGTGGCCAGCCCTCTCCTGAGGACATTAACAATAGCCATAATTCAGATAATGTTGATGTCGTCACAGATACTACGAACATTTCCAATCCTATTGCAGACACTTACAATTCTCTTAGTCTGCCCCCGATGGATGTTCATGACCCTCCCAGTCTACCTTCTAATGGGACTTCCAATCCGGAAACCGTTGATAATCGGGATATTGATAGCCTCCCTGCAGAAGATATTTCTGTGTCTCCTGGTGTGGGAGGGCAAGGAACTCCACCAAGGCTAAGAAGGTCGACACGAACAAGATATCCAGTCGACCGATTAAAAATGGACTTTTAAAATAATTAATAATTTAATAGTAAAATTTTAAAATTGTTGAATGCATTATACATGTATTGCTCTAGTCATAAATAACTAATTGTAAACTGTAAAGGCTACCTAGGTTGAAGTATATTTTAAAAGGAGGGGTGAATGTGGTGATTATTCTTGTTTTATAAGAAGCATTGTAATTGGTTGCCTGTTTTCCTGCCTTGAGATATATGCTGTAAACTTATTGGTTAGTTGATTCCATGTGACCTGTGGTGGCCATCTTAAATTCAGTTTTCTACAGTTTGGTTGAGACTGGGTGCTCAACATGTACTTGCTGGTTTTTTAAGGTTAATAAAGCCTAGCTTTTGAAAGGCAATCTACTCTTTATTTCACTCACTCACTGCTTTCCCTCCTATCTTTGTATCGTCGGCAAACTTGGATACGTTGCACTCGGTCCCTTCCTCCAAATCGTTAATATAGATTGTAAAGAGTTGGGGTCCCAGCACCGACCCCTGCGGAACACCACTAGTTACTGATTGCCAACCCGAGAATGAACCATTTATCCCAACTCTCTGTTTTCTGTTAGATAGCCAATCTTCCACCCATGCCAGTATATTGCTCCCAATCCCGTGATTTTTTATCTTGTGCAGTAATCTTTTGTGTGGCACCTTGTCGAATGCCTTTTGGAAGTCCAAATATACCATGTCCACTGGTTCCCCTTTATCCACCCTGTTTGTTACATCCTCAAAGAATTCGAGCAAATTTGTCAAACATGGATTCCCCTTCGTAAAACCATGCTGACTCTGTCCGATTAAATTATGCTTATCCAAATGTCCTGTTACTGATCCCTTAATAATGGACTCCAACATTTTACCAACCACAGATGTTAGGCTAACTGGTCAATAGTTTCCAGCCTTCTGTCTACCTCCCTTTTTAAATAAGGGCGTTACATTAGCAGTTTTCAAATCTGCTGGGACCTTTCCTGAATCCAGGGAGTTTAGGAAAATTACCACCAATGCCTCCACAATCCCGACCGCTATTTCTCTCAAGACCCGAGGATATAAGCCATCAGGTCCAGGGGATTTATCCACCTTTAGTCCCATTATCTTACCGAGTACCACCTCCTTAGTGATTTTAATCGTGTTTAGCTCCTCCCCCCCCATAGCCCCGTTTGTCCAGTGTTGGGATATTTTTAGTGTCCTCTACGGTAAAGACTGATACAAAATATTTGTTCAGCGTTTTTGCCATCTCCATGTTCCCCACCACTAATTTCCTGGTCTCGTCCTCTAAGGAACCAACATTCACTTTAGCCACCCTTTTTCTTATTATATAACTGTAGAAACTCTTGCTATCTGTTTTTATATTTTTTGCTAGTTTACTTTCATAATCTATCTTCCCTTTCTTAATTAATCTTTTAGTTATTCTTTGCTGGCTTTTAAATGCTTCCCAATCTTCTATCCTTCCACTAGATTTGGCTACTTTATATGCCCGTTTTCAGCCGGATACTATCCTTTATTACTTTACTTAGCCACGGACGGCTGTCTTTTCTTTCACAGCAACAATTCACAAAACGTTGGCAATATAACTTGGAGCAGAGACGGTTAAGTGGCGCTGTGATCGAGGTGCTCCAAATTATGAGGGGTTTTGATTGAGCAAACAAGGAGAAGCTGTTGTCACTGGCAGGAGGGTCGGTAACGAGAGGACACAGATTTCAGATCATTGGCAAAAGAATCGAGAGAGGACATGAGGAGACTTTTTTTACACAGCGAGTTGTGATGATCTGGAATGCACTGCCTGAATGGGAGGTGGAAGCAGATTCAACAGTAACTTTCAAAAGGGAATTGGATATATACTAAAAGCAGAAATTTGCAGGGCTGTGGGGAAAGAGCAGGGCAGTGGGACTAATTGCATCGCTCTTTCAGAGAGCCGGCACCAGCACGATGGGCTGAAAGGCATCCTACTGTGCTCTATGATTCTATAACATCAGCTTCTCTCTGCTCACTAGTACTGAGAACAAGGAAGAATCTTTAAATCCAGCCCAGTTATTGGGGGCTCTTAACATTAACAAGCCCCAGTTGCCTGAATTAACATGGTTCACTCCTGGATGTGATTAAAGGCATCGGAAACAGTGGAATCGACCCACCGCAGTCACACTGTGGACACTCTGGTGTGTCAGCGGGTGGGATACACCATGGAATCTCTTTCCACACACTGAGGTTGACTCTAATGATCGGGAGTCCCAGGGTTTCAGATACCAGATAATCAAGCTCACAAAAACACAAATTGTCTCTCCAGGATTTATTAAGAGCGCTGCATAACACAGATCGGGTGATAATTCCCTCAATCTGGAGAATAGAAGTACAGTGGATTCACGCGCGATCTTCTCGAGTCTGTTCCAACTGACAACGGCTTAAGTGGCCTGTTCTTATACACAAGCTTGGTTACCACTCAGGAAATGGGATTGTTTGGACCCGTCTGTTGACCGCCTCCTGAACTCCTGCTAATTCAGGGAATTTAGTCCATCTGTGACCAGACTATAACCACAAGCCCGTCTGGTTATCACACCTATACGGTCCGTGAGGTTATCAGATTCACACCCAGACGTTGTGCCTTCACTTGTCTGGCACTTCATCCCATAACACAGGTACAGGGGCTCAGTAATGTTTCATTCATCAGAAAAAGACAAAGTACAACAACATACTGGTCAGCTTAACAGAATCTCATCATGTTTATGTGGCTATAAATATAAAAGTCACTAATAAATCAAGGAGGGAATTCAGCAGAAATGTCTTTACCCAGAGAATGGTGAGAATGGGGAACTCGCTACCACAGGGAGTAGTTGAGGTGAACAGCACAGATGGATTTATGGGGAAGCCACACAAGGGAGAAAGGAATGGGAGGAGATGTTGATCGGGTTAATTGAAGTAGGGTGGGTGTGGGGCATAAACACCGGCATGGACCAGTTGGGCCGAATGGCCTGTTTCTGTGCTGTACATTCTCTGGAACACCATCTAAGGATAAGGGGTAAGCCATTTAGGACAGAGATGAGGAGGAATTTCTTCACCCAGAGAGTGGTGAACCTGTGGAATTCTCTACCACAGAAGGCAGTAGAGGCCAATTCATTAAACATATTCAAGGAGTTAGATATATTTCTTAAGGCTAAAGGGATCAAGGGATATGGGGAGAAGGCAGGGACAGGGATGATCAGCCATGATCTCATTGAATGGAGGAGCAGTCTCGAAGGGCCGAATGGCCTACTCCTGCTCCTATCTTCTATGTTTCTATGAACAGTGAAACAAAGGGAATCATCAGCACAACAATCTTAAAGATTAAACAGCAGTACAAGAATTTATAAAACATTCATCCATTCCATGTTCATGTCACCCCAGCTGTCTTCAGGGCACTGCGCTACAGAACAGTGTGAACTCGCTGGTGTTTCAGCAGATTCGAGGACCAAGTAAATCCCTTCCCACACACAGAGCAGGTGAATGGTCTCTCCCTAGTGTGAGTTCGCTGGTGTCCGTTCAGATTCCTGGAGCTTTTAAAGCTCATCCCACAGTCAGAACATGTAAATGGTCTCTGATCGGAGTGAACTCGCTGGTGCTGCTTCAGATCTTCAGAGGTTTTAAAGCTCATCCCACAGACAGAACATTTAAATAGTCTCTCATCAGTGTGATATCGCTGGTGTGTCAGTAGGTGGGATGACCGAGTGAATCCCTTCCCACACACAGAGCAGGTGAACGGCCTCTCCCCAGTGTGAACTCGCTGGTGTGTCAGTAGGTGGGATGACTGAGTGAATCCCTTCCCACACACGGAGCAGGTGAATGGCCTCGCCCCAGTTTGAACTTGCTGGTGTCTCACCAGGCTTGATGACCGAGTGAATCCCTTCCCACACACGGAGCAGGTGAATGGCCTCTCCGCAGTGTGAACTCGCTGGTGTGTCAGTAGGTGGGATGACTGAGTGAATCCCTTCCCACACACGGAGCAGGTGAATGGCCTCTCCCCAGTGTGAACTCGCTGGTGTCTCACCAGACTTGATGGCTGAGCGAATCCCTTCCCACACATGGAGCAGGTGAACGGCCTCTTTCCTGCTCTCTCCAGCTGGTGTCCCTTCAGCTCCTGGGACATTTGAAAGTTTTTCCCAGTGTCGGACTGTTTCACCCGCCTCTCCCCAGTGTGAACTCGCTGGTGTGCCAGCAGATTCGAGGACCGAGTGAATCTCTTCCCACACACGAAGCAGGTGAACAGAATCTCTCCTGCTCTCTCCAGCTGGTGTCTCTTCAGATCCTGGGACCTTTTAAATCTCTTTCCACAGTCAGAACATTTAATGTGAACAAGCTGGTGTCTCAGGAGAGTGGCAGAATGAGAGAATCGCTTCAAAAACATGGAGCAGGTCAACGGTCTCACATCGGTGTGGACAAGCTGGTGTCTCAGCAGCACGGAGGGTGCAATTAATCCCTTCCCACACACGGAGTGGGTTAAAGGTCTCTCCCTAGTGTGAATTTGCTGGTGTATCATCGGAGCGGATGACTGAGTGAATCCCTTCCATACACGGGGCCGGTGAATGGGCTCTCCCCAGTGTGTAGCCACTGGTGTCTCTTTGGGTACTTGTAGATTTTGAAGCTCTTCCCACACTCGGAACATTTAAAAGGTCTCTCATCAGTGTGAACTCTCTTGGGTGCCAGCAGATTGGAGGAGCGATTGAATCAGGTCCTGATGAATTGAGCGACTCTGTCTGTTCTTGACGTGATGTTTGGTCTGAGCTTCCTGTCTGTAAATGCTCCACTTCTAAAACCCTGTAAAAGGAGTGTAGATAAAATTCAATACAGAAAAGTGTGAGCGGATACATTTTGCTAGGATGAGGAGAGAAAATACCTGCTAAATGGTACAATTTTAAAGTGGGTGCTACAAGGGAGCTTGTGCTCAATTCTTTAAAGGTGGCAGGACAGGTTAACAAAGCAGTTAATAAAGCTCATGGGGTCCTGGGCTTTATAAATAGAGGCAGAGAGTACAAAAGCCAGGAAGTTATGCTAAACCTTTATAAAACACGAGTTCAGCCCCAGGGGAATATTGTGTCCAATTCTGGGCAGCACACTTTAGGAAGGATGTGAAGGCTTTGGAGAGGGTGCAGAGATATTTACTAGAATGGTTCCAGGGATGAGGGATGACAGTTCCGTGGATAGACTGGAGAAGCTGGGGTTGTTCTCCTGAGAGCAGAGAAGGCCAAGATGAGGTTTGATAGGCGGTAAAAATCATGAAGGCTTTAAATCTATCTATCTATCGAAATAAACGAATCGATCTGTCTGTCTGTCTGTCCTTCTGTCCTCGGGTGTGCGTCTGTCTGGCTATGCGCTCGAAAGTTATAGAGCGTACCTACACGCGCGTTACCTCCGAAGAAAGCTTACGGTTCCGGGACGGTCGTAAGCGTATTTACTGTTCGGTCGGATGAAAATTGTTCGCGCCTTATGCAAAAAACCTTCAAAATTAAACTCATTATCTGCTACTTAGCATTGATTGACTGACGTCAAGGTTCAACCAATCCTGTGCCATCACGATTAACCAATCCTACAGTACAGTCCCCTGATGGTTGGCCAATTGGTGTGTGTGTGTGGGCGGGACTAATTGTTTTCATCTCAGGGATCTGGCAGCCATTGTTTCACTGCCATTACTTCAGCTTCCAGCTCAAACTACTTTGATCATCCAGCTTTGAAAAAGTTAGTATCTCTTTTAAAAATAACATAAGATTTACCAAAAACGTTTTATAAGTACTTTCACTTTCATCTTTCAAGGTATTAAAAGGTAGAAATGTTGCCCGGCAGCAGATTGAGAGAGGGACAGAGACAGGGCCCAAAAGCCTGGGACTCGATTTAAAATGTTGCCCGGCAGCAGATTCATAGAGGGACAGACAGACAGGGCCTGAAAGCCTGGTACTCGATTTAAAATGTTGCCCGGCAGCAGATTGAGACAGGGACACAGAGACAGGGCCCAAAAGCCTGGGACTCGATTTAAAATGTTGCCCGGCACCAGATTCACAGAGGGACACAGAGAGGCCCCAAAGCCTGGCACTCGATTTAAACCGCCCGGCCCAAAACAGCCCTGGCAAAGCCGGGCTCCCCCAGCTAGTCTATCTATATATTTAAAGCGGTTGGTTTGTCTGTCCGTCTGTCTGTACGCTATACACTCAAAAGTTAGAGAGCGTACCTACACATATGATATCAAAAGAAAGGTTATGATCAGGGGAGTGTCATAGGCATATTTACCTTTTGGTCAGACAAAAATTGTTCGGACAGTATACAAAAAACGTTCAAAATCTTCTCATTAGCGGTTGACCAATCCTACCGCTCTTAGCGTTGAGTGACGTGAAGGTTCACCAATTGTACAGGGGATACCATTGACTGACGTAATGGTTGACCAATCCTACACTTCAATGACCTGATGGTTGACCAATTGGTGCGTCACCGGGGGCGTTTCATTCCATGTGTGGGCGGGCCTAATCCTGCAGCCTCCCGAAACTTCGCCGCCATTTTTTAAATGCTGAACGAGGGCACCCGCCACATTAAGTAACACAATTAAATAGTTTTTAAAAAAGGTAAATTAATTTGTAAATATATTTTTTAAGCTCATTAATTTTCCTAGCTTTCACCCTATTTTTTGGCTCTTGACTCGCTGCCTCCGCCGGGCGCTGCAACCTTGGAGGGTTACCCCGGCAACTGGGCCCGGACCTCTCTCACAGCCTGTAGCCGCTCAGGAGGGCGGGGAAGAAGGTTTTCCCCGGCAACCGGGCCCGGGCCTCTCTCTCAGCCTGTAGCCCGGGGACTCGGGCTTTCCCCCCCTATACTAGGCCGCAGCCAAGCCGCTGCGATGGTCCGGAGCGGGAGTGGCCTCGCACGGCCTTCCCCGCGGTGTCAACCGCGCAGCCCGAGAGCCTGACCGAAACCGCGCAGGTGAGCGGCGGCGTCGGTCGCACGGGGGCTCCAGGTCATAGAAACATAGAAGATAGGAGCAGGAGTAGGCCATTCGGCCCCTCGAGCCTGCTCCGCCATTCGATGAGATCATGGCTGATCATCCAAACTCAGTACCCCGTACCTGTCTTCTCCCCATATCCCTTGATACCTTTAGCTCTAAGAAATATATTGAACTCCTTCTTGAATATATTTAAAGACTTGGCCTCAACCGCCTTCTGTGGTAGAGAATTCCACAGGTTCACCACTCTCTGGGTGAAGAAATTCTTCCTCATCTCTGTCCTAAATGGCTTACCCCTTATCCTTAGACTATGACCCCTGGTTCTGGACTCTCCAACCATCGGGAACATTCTACCTGCATCTAGTTTGTCCAGACCTGTCAGAATTTTATACGTTTCGATGAGATCCCCTCTCATTCTTCTAAACTCCTGCGAGTATAAGCCCAATCGACCCAATCTCTCCTCATACGTCATTCCTGCCATCCCAGGGGTCAGCCTTGTGAATCTTCGCTGAACTCCTTCCATGGCAAGAACATCCTTCCTCAGATAAGGTGACCAAACTGCACACAGTACTCAAGGTGTGGTCTCACCAAGGCCCTGTACAACTGTAGCAGGACATCCTTGCTCCTGTACTCAAACCCTTTTGCTATGAAGGCCAACATACCATTTGCCTTCTTCACCACCTGCTGCACCTGCATGCTTACCTTCAGCGACTGGTGCACAAGGACACCCAGGTCTCGTTGCACTTCCCCTTCTCCCAATCTATTGCCATTCAGATAATAGTCTGCCTTTCTGTTTTTGACACCAAAGTGGATAACCTCACATTTATCCAAGTTATATTGCATCTGCCACGCTTCTGCCCAATCACCCAACCTCTCCAAATCATCGTGGAGTTTCTCGGTATCCTCCTTGCAGCACACACGCCCACCCAGCTTTGTGTCGTCTGCAAACTTGGAGATATTACATCTAGTTCCCTTATCTAGATCATTAATGTATATTGTGAATAGCTGGGGTCCCAGGACCGATCCCTGCGGTACCCCACTAGTCACTGCCCGCCACTCGGAAAAAGACCCGTTTCTTCCAACTCTTGGCTTTCTGTCTGACAACCAGTTCTCTATCCAAGTCAATACCTTGCCCCAATCCCATGTGCCTTAACTTTACACGCTGTCGAACGCCTTTTGGAAATCCATGTGCACCACGTTAACCGCATTGCCCTCATCAACCCTCTCTGTTACCTCATCAAAAACCTCAATCAGAATCAGAGCGGCCGGGCCCGGCGGACAGGGCCCCGGCACCAGGAAACCCAGCGTGCAGCGCCTCCCCCATCCGAGCCGCCGCTTCCCGGTTTCTTCAACTGGCTCCACCGAGTCCAACTCGGGACAAAGGACAGGCGCCAGGCTCCCAGAATGGCCCATGGCCCCGGGGAGCATGCGCACTCTCAGCGGGGAAATCAGCGCGTTGGATAGAGCAGTTTCTGGGGCACGGGGAATTGTGGGTGCTGCGGCCGCCATTAGTCAGCGGCTGTCGGGAAGAGTTTTACTGCAGGTGATGGAAGTCGGGTCCTGGCCGCCTGCGTAGGTCTTTTTGTTACAGCAGTTTGAGCTGGAGTGGAGATGGAGGAGAAGCTGCTGGGTTTTTGATGGAATCTGGAACAGTACCCATGGATTGGAGGGTAGCTAATGTTACCCCATTATTCAAAAGAGGTGGTAGAGAGAAAACAGGGAATTACAGACCGGTAAGCCTGACATCGGTAGTGGGGAAAATGCTAGAGTCCATTATAAAAGATGTAATAGCAGAGCACTTGGAAAACAGTGACAGGATCAGACAAAGTCGACATGGATTTACAAAAGGTAAATCGTGCTTGACTAATCTACTGGAATTTTTTGAGGATGTAACTAGTAAAATAGATAAGGGTGAACCAGTGGATGTGGTGTATTTGGACTTTCAGAAGGCTTTTGATAAGGTCCCACATAAGAGATTAGCGTGTAAAGTTAAGGCACATGGGATTGGGGGGCAAGGTATTGACTTGGATAGAGAACTGGTTGGCAGACAGGAAGCAAAGAGTTGGAATAAACGGGTCTTTTTCTGAGTGGCAGGCAATGACTAGTGGGGTACCGCAGGGATCGGTCCTTGGACCCCAGCTATTCACAATATATATTAATGATCTAGACAAGGGAACTAGATGTAATATCTCCAAATTTGCAGACGACACAAAGCTGGGTGGGCGTGTGTGCTGTGAGGAGGATGCCGAGAAACTCCAGTATGATTTGGACAGGTTGGGTGATTAGGCAGAAGCATGGCAGGTGCAATATTATGTGGATAAATGTGAGGTTATTCACTTTGGTGTCAACAGGAAGGCAGATTATTATCTGAATGGCAATAGATTGGGAGAAGGGGAAGTGCAACGAGACCTGGGTGTCCTTGTGCACCAGTCACTGAAGGTAAGCATGCAGGTGAGGTGAGAGTGACTGCCCTTGACATGAAGGCAGCATTTGATCGAGTATGGCATCAAGGAGCCCTAGCAAAACTGAAGTCAATGGGAATCAAGGGGAAAACTCTCCATTGGTTGGAATCATACCTAGCACAAAGGAAGTTGGCTGTGGTTGTTGGAGGTCATTCATCTCAATCACATGACATCACTGCAGGAGTTCCTCAGGGCAGTGTCCTAGGCCTAACCATCTTCAGCTGTTTCATCAATGACCTTCCCTCCATCATAAGGTCAGAAGTGGGGATGTTCGCTGATGATTGCACACTGTTCAGCACCATTCGAGACTCGTCAGATACTGACGCAGTCCGTGTCCATATGCAGCAAGACCTGGACAACATTCAGACTTGGGCTGACAAGTGGCAAGTAACATTTGCACCACACAAGTGCCAGGCAATGACCATCTCCAACAAGCGAGACTCTAACCATCTCCCCTTGACATTCAATGGCATTACCATCGCTGAATCCCCCACCATCAACATCCTGGGGGTTACCATTGATCAGAAACTGAACTGGACCAGCCATATAAATACTGTGGCTACAAGAGCAGGCCAGAGGCTGGGAATTCTGCGGCGAGTGTCTCACCTCCTGACTCCCCAAAGCCTTTCCACCATCTACAAGGCACAAGTCAGGAGTGTGATGGAATACTCTCCACTTGCCTGGATGAGTGCAGCTCCAACAACACTCAAGAAGATCGACACCGTTTGATTGGCACTCCATCCACCACCGTCAACATTCACTCCCTCCACCACCGGCGCACTGTGGCTGCAGTGTGTACCATTTACAAGATGCACTGCAGCAACTCGCCAAAGCTCCTTCAACAGCACCTTCCAAACCCGCGACCTCTACCACTTAGAAGGACAAGGGCAGCAGATGCATGGGAACATCACCACCTACAAGTTCCCCTCCAAGCCACACACCATCGTGACTTGGACCTGTATCGCCGTTCCTTCACTGTCGCTGGGCCAAAATCCTGGAACTCCCTTCCTAACAGCATTGTGGGTGCAACTACACCATATGGACTGCAGCGGTTCAAGGCGGCGGCTAACCACCATCTTCTCAAGGGCAATTAGGGATGGGCACTAAATGCAGGCCGAGCCAGCCAGCGACGCCCAGATCCCATCAATGAATTTTAAAAAAGGTGCAGCGGGCAGTTAAGAAGGCAAATGGTATGTTGGCCTTCATAGCGAGAGGGTTTGAGTATAGGAACAAGGATGTCTTGCTACAGTTGTGCAGGGCCTTGGTGAGACCACATTTTGAGTATTGTGTGCAGTTTTGGTCACCTTATCTGAGGAAGGATATGCCATGGAAGGAGTCCAGCCAAGATTCACCAGGCTGATACCTGGGATGGCAGCAATGATGTATGAGGAGAGATTGGGTCGATTGGGCTTGTACTCGCTGGAGTTTAGAAGAATGAGAAGGGATCTCATTGAAACTTATAAAATTCTGGCAGGACTGGACACACTAGATGCAGGGAGGATATTCCCGATGGTCGGCGAATCCAGAACCAGGGGTCACAGTCTAAGGATAGGGGTAGGCCTTTTAGGACAGAAATGAGGAGGAATTTCTTCACCCAGAGAGTGGTGAACCTGTGGAATTCTCTACCACAGAAGGCAGTAGAGGCCAATTCATTAAATATATTCAAGAAGGAGTTGGATATATTTCTTAAGGCTAAAGAGATCAAGGGGTATGGGGAGAAAGCAGGGACCCGGTACTGAACTTTGATGATCAGTCATTATCGCATTGAATGGTGGAGCAGGATCGAGGGGCCAAATGGCCTACTCCTGCTCCAATATCTATGTTTGTATCTCTTATGTGGGACCTTATCAAAAGCCTTTTGAAAGTCCAAATACACCACATCCACTGGTTCGCCCTTATCTATTTTACCAGTTACATCCTCAAAATTCCAGTAGATTAGTCAAGCACGATTTACCTTTTGTAAATCCTTGTTGACTTTGTCCGATCCAGTCACTGTTTTCCAAGTGCTCTGCTATTACATCTTTTATAATGGACTCTAGCATTTCCCCCACTACCGATGTCGGTCTGTAATTCCCCGTTTTCTCTCTACCACCTTTTTTGAACAGTGGGGTAACATTAGCTACCCGCCAATCCATGGGTACTGTTCCAGAGTCTATCGAATTTTAGAAGATGACCAGCAATGCATCGACTATTTCTAGGGCCACTTCTTTAAGTACCACAGGATGTAGATTATCTTCTATGTTTCTATGTATTCAATCTTTCCTTGTAGCTGAAATTCTCTAGTCCTGGCAACATCCTCGTAAATCGCCTGTCTCGAGCAGTCACATCTTTCCTGCAATGGGGCGAGCAGAACTGCACGCAGCACTCTAGCCGGTGGCCTAACTGGTGTTTTGTACAGTTCAAGCAGAACCTCCCTGCTCTTACATGATACAGAAAGAGGCACTGCCCCTTTAAATACCTGGGGGGCACCCATTCCCCTTTAAATGGCTAAGCAATTGTTTTTGTTGAAAAGGGCCCGCAGTCCCCTTTGACTCACCCCCCACCCTCTCACCCACCACAAATACTCACAAGAGAGAGAGAGAGAGAGGAGGAAGAATGCTGGTCTTTGTCCCTTTAAAAGTGGCTGCCCACCAAAATGTTCACAGCACCAGGGCTCTTTGTCCTGGATGAAAAGAGAAAAGGTTCACTTATTTTTAAATGAATGCAGTTGATGAATAGCCTTGCAATAAAGGTAATGCAAAGGAATAAACACTCACAAGCTGGGTTTTTCCACCCCCTCCTCCCCTTCCCTTTAACAGCTCCTGCAGACAATGAAAGCAGGAAAGCGACCTGCAGCCCACCGAGGTCCCGCTCCTCTCCCTCCCGCGCCGCCATTGGTTGGAGGATCGTCAGCCCACCCGGTCCTCCCAGCGTGTTCCGCGTTCCTGATTGGTGGGCGCCTCGCGTCAATCACACCCTCCTCCGATTACGCGCTGACGCCAGCACGCAACGCCCAGGGGTCGGTTGGATCGGCGCACGCCACCGCAAGGTTAAAAAAAAGAAACCCCACACAAATGAGGAGAAACAAAAATAATAAAACCGCACTTTAGAGGGGAGGAGGTTGGGGGAATTAATGAGTGTTTTCAATTTCTTTCGGAAAAAAAAATATTTGAAAAGCTTCCCAACGGGGCCAGGCGGGCTGCGCATGCGCTCCAGCCATCCTTTGCCTCCCCCACGTGGGCCCGGGGGCCGGACACGCCCACTTGCCTTCCCCTGCACCAATCACAGCGCGGGCAGGCGCTTCTATCAATCGTCACCTGTCAATCACCCTCCCTTCCCCTGCCAGTGCGCCTGCGCGGGGCCTCCGGGGAGCAGCGGGAAGGCCGGGCCCGGGGAAGAGGCGGAATCAGCGGCCGGGGTAAAGTCAAGTGTTGGGGAATCGATTTAAATCGAGGTGAGGGGGGAGCGGAGAGCGAGATTATAAAGTAAAATACGAGAAAATCAAACCTGAGAGTCGGGCGGGGTGGCGGAGTGAGCCGGAGCAATGTGATTCTGACTGACGGGAGCGCTGACCAATAGGAAGAGGGCTGAGGTGGGAGGGCTGAACTGGGCGGCCTGGTCCTCCAACCAATGGCGGCGCGGCTAGGGGGCGGGGCCACCTCTCCAGCTCAGGTGCGCTGGGGCCGATTGTGACGCGTTGTCCCCAGGTGAGAGCAGCTCAGTCAGCACAGAGCTGGGGCTGGAATCTGGGAGAGGGGCCACAGGCAGCGGGCCTGGCAAAGGGGCACAAGCTTCACAATACAAGCTGCTTTCAAATGCACAATTGTTTCCTACAGGCAGCCTTGGTCACTCTGCAAAAAAAACTGTTTAACAATTCATCATAACTCCCCTGCTTTAGGAGAGGCGCAGAGTGCAAAAAGCAAGGAAGTTATGATGAAACTGTGTAAAAGACTGGAGTCAGCTGTGGCTCAGTGGATAGCAGAGTCAGAAGGTTGTGGGTTCAAATCCCGCTCCAGGGACTTGAGCACATAAAGCGAGGCTGACACTCCAGTGCGGTGCTGAGGGAGCGCCGCACTGTCGGAGGGGCAGTACTGAGGGAGCGCCGCACTGTCGGAGGGGCAGTACTGAGGGAGCGCCGCACTGTCGGAGGGGCAGTACTGAGGGAGCGCCGCACTGTCGGAGGGGCAGTACTGAGGGAGCGCCGCACTGTCGGAGGGGCAGTGCTGAGGGAGCACTGCACTGTCAGAGGGGCAGTGTCATAGAGTCACAGAGTTATACAGCACAGAAAGAGGCCCTTCGGCCCATCGCGTCCGTGCCGGCCATCAAGCCCTGTCTAATCTAATCCTGTTTTCCAGCACTTGGTCCCTACCCTTGTATGCTATGGTGTTTCAAGTGCTCATCCAAATGCTCCTTGAATGTTGTGAGGGTTCCTGCCTCTACCACCCTTTCAGGCAGTGAGTTCCAGATTCCAACCACCTTCTTGGTGAAAAAGTTCTTCCTGAAATCCCCTCTAAACCTCCTGCCCCTGACCTTGAATCTATGCCCCCTTGTTATTGACCCCTCTACTAAGGGAAAAAGTTCCTTTCCATCTACCCTATCTGTGCCCCTCATAATTTTGAACACCTCAATCAGGTCCCCCCTCAGCCTTCTCTGCTCCAAGGAAAACAACCCCAGCCTGTCCAGTCTTTCTTCATAGCTGAAGCGCTCTAGCCCAGGTAACATCCTGGTGAATCTCCTCTGCACCCTCTCCAAAGCAATCACATCCTTCCTATAGTGTGGCGACCAGAACTGCACACAGTATTCCAGCTGTGGCCTTACCAGCATTTTGTACAGCTCCATCATAACCTCCCTGCTCTTATATTCTATGCCTCGGCTAATGAAGGCAAGTATCCCATATGCCTTTTTAACCACCTTATCCACCTGTTCTGCTGCCTTCAGGGATCTGAGTGCATGCACACCAAGGTCCCTCTGATCCTCTGTCTTTCCTAGGGTCTTACCATTCATTGTGTATTCCCTTGCCTTGTTAGTCCCTCCAAAATGCATCACCTCACACTTTTCAGGGTTAAATTCCATTAGCCACTGTTCCGCCCATCTGACCAACCCATCTATATCGTCCTGCAGACTGAGGCTACCCTCCTCGCTATTTACCATCCCACCAATTTTCGTGTCATCTGCAAACTTACTGATTATACCTTTTACATTCATATCCAAATCATTAATGTAGACCACAAACAGCAAGGGACCCAGCACCGATCCCTGCGGTACCCCACTGGACACAGGCTTCCAGTCACAGGGAGCTGAGGGAGCGCTGCACTGTCGGAGGGGCAGTACTGAGGGAGCTCCGCACTGTCGGAGGGGCAGTACTGAGGGAGCGCCGCACTGTCGGAGGGGCAGTACTGAGGGAGCGCCGCACTGTCGGCGGGGCAGTACTGAGGGAACACTGCACTGTCGGTGGGGCAGAACTGAGGGAGTGCCGCACTGTCGGAGGGGCAGTACTGAGGGAGCGACACACTGTCGGAGGGGCAGTACTGAGGGAGTGCCGCACTGTCGGAGGGGCAGTGGATGTGGCGTATTTGGATTTTCAAAAGGCTTTCGATAAGGTCCCGCATAAGATATTAGCGTGTAAAGTTAAGGCACATGGGATTGGTAGCAAGGTATTGACTTGGATAGAGAACTGGTTGGCAGACAGGAAGCAAAGAGTTGGAATAAACGGCTCTTTTTCCGAGTGGCAGGCAGTGACTAGTGGGGTACCGCAGGTATCGGTCCTTGGACCCCAGCTATCACAATATATATTAATGATATGGATGAGGGAACTAGATGTAATATCTCCAAGTTTGCAGACGACACAAAGCTGGGTGGGCGTGTGTGCTGTGAGGAGGATGCCGAGAAACTCCAGTCTGATTTGGACAGGTTGGGTGATTGGGCAGAAGCATGGCAGATGCAATATAACGTGGATAAATGCGAGGTCATCCACTTTGGTGTCAAAAACAGGAAGGCAGATTATTATCTGAATGGCAATAGATTGGGAGAAGGGGAATTGCAACGAGACCTGGGCGTCCTTGTGCACCGGTCGCTGAAGGTAAGCATGCAGGTGCAGCAGGCGGTGAAGAAGGCAACTGGTATGTTGGCTTCGTAGCGAGAGGGTTCGAGTACAAGAACAAGGATGTCTTGCTGCAGTTGTACACGGCCTTGGTGAGACCACATCTTGAGTATTGTATGCAGTTTTGGTCGCCTTTTCTGAGGAAGGATGTTCTCGCCATGGAGGGAGTGCAGCGAAGATTCACCAGACTGATACCTGGGATGGCAGGAATGATGTATGAGGAGAGATTGGGTCGATTGGGCTTATACTCACTGGAGTTTAGAAGAATGAGAGGGGATCTCATTGAAACTTATAAAATTCTAACAGGACTGGACAGACTGGATGCAGGAAGGATGTTCCCGATGGTCGGGGAGTCCAGAACCAGGGGACACAGTCTAAAGATAAGGGGTAAGCCATTTAGGACAGAGATGAGGAGGAATTTCTTCACCCAGAGAGTGGTGAACCTGTGGAATTCACTCACACCAAGCTCGCACAGATAACAGTGTGATAATGACCAGACAATCTGTATTGGTGATGTTGGGTGAGCGATAAATATTGGTCCCAGGACACAGGGAGAACTCCCCCTGCCCTTTTTAGGTTTTTAAACTGTCATTCAAGTTTCCCTCCCACTATTGTGAAGGGCGGGTATCCGCTGGGATACAGTCCCACAGTCACTGGTTGCCTTCTAGTGCCCCTCCGAGTGACCAATGTGTGAGGGTGTGCAGTGATTGTTGGCAGCCTATTCAACCTTGGGGGCATCACAGACAAAATCAAGCCCCCTTTGCAGACTCGGCCTTTGCTGCCGGGGTGACTGGACAGTGATCAGTAGCAGGAGCCCAGGGCACTGAGGCTAACTGCAGTCTCCCCAACTGCATCCCAGGCCGGAATCAGCTGAGCACCCCCACAGTGTGCAGCTGGAATGTGCAACCTATCCTGGGGAGCGGGGGAAAGAGGGGTCAAGGGTCAGCACAGACTGTCAGTCAACCTTGACCTCTCAGACTCCCTCACTCATAGAAATTTACAGCACAGAAGGAGGCCATTCGGCCCATCTTGTCCGTGCCGGCCGACAAAGAGCTATCCACCCTAATCCCACTTTCCAGCACTTGGTCCGTAGCCTTGTAGGTTACGGCACTTCAAGTGCATATCCAAGTACTTTTTAAATGTGATGAGGGTCTCTGCCTCTACCACCCTTTCAGGCAGTGAGTTCCAGACCCCCACCACCCTCTGGGTGAAAACATTTCTCCTCAAATCCCCTCTAAACTTCCGACCAATTACTTTAAATCTGTGCCCCCTGGTTATTGACCCTTCTGCTAAGGGAAATAGGTCCTTCCTATCCACTCTATCTAGGCCCCTCATAATTTTATACACCTCAGTTAAGTCTCCCCTCAGCCTCCTCCGTTCCAAAGAAAACAACCCCAGCCTATCCAATCTTTCCTCATAGCTAAAATTCCCCAGCCCAGGCAACATCCTCGCAAATCTCCTCTGCACCCTCTCTAGTGCAATCACATCCTTCCTGTAATGTGGTGACCAGAACTGCACGCAGTGTTCTAGCTGTGGCCGAACTAGTGTTTTATACAGTTCAAGCATAACCTCCCTGCTCTTATATTCTATGCCTCGGCTAATAAAGGCAAGTATCCCGTGTGCCTTCTTAACCACCTTATCTACCTGTCCTGCTACCTTCAGGGATCTGTGGACATGCACTCCAAGGTCCCTCTGATCCTCTGCACTTCTCAGTGTCCTACCATTTATAGTGTATTCCCTTGCCTTGTTAGCCCTCCCCCAATGCATCACCTCACACTTCTCCGGATTGAATTCCATTTGCCACTGTTCTGCCCACCTGACCAGTCCATTGATATCTTCCTGCAGTCTGCAGCTTTCTTCTTCATTATCAACCACACGGCCAATTTTTGCATCATCTGCAAACTTCTTAATCATACTTCCTACATTCAAGACCAACTCATTGATATGGACCAATCAGCAGAACACGTTCTATTGACGTCATGACGTCTGCACCTTTTAAGACGTCCCAGAGCGTGTCACCCGCCGCCCGCCCATTGATCCCAAGATCTGTCTCCCTAATGGTCGGCGGACACGTCAATCACACCCGCTGCCCGCTGTCACGTGACCCTGAGGCGTTCTCCGGCTCCGCCCAAGTGAAGTCGCTCCATTCAGTGCCTGCGGAGCCCTCGGACTCTCAGGCTTGGATTCCCCTTTATTCTCTCCCCTCCTCTGATCTCAATCGGATCTGGGGGAAAACTCACTTTCCCTCACTGATTGCGGCTCTTCGCCAACACTGACTTTACAAAGAAAGCCCCGCGCGGCAGCCTGGAGCTCGGGCCCAGCGCGCAGGCACGGGGGAGGATGATTGACAGGGGCCCCGGGTGTGTGCTGAGCATGCGCGGTGCGGGCCGGGCGCCTGTGGAGCAGGAGGGGGCGGGGCCATGGGCGCATGCGCGGGGTCAGTCACAACTCAGCACGGCGGCCGGAGCGCTTTCTGGAGCGCGGGGGCTGGTGGGGATTGCAGCCGCCATTACTGTTGATCCTTTCAACCAACCTGTGCAGCAGCTGGGGCCTGAAAATCAGCTTCACTGCCCCTGGGCTGGGAAAGGGGGACATGAGTGCAGGTACCGTACCATAGTGGTTATGTTACTGGACTAGTTATCCAGAGGCCTGGACTGGTGATCTGGAGAATTGAGTTCAAGTGAGAACTATATCTAAGTCCTTCTTGAATATATTTAATATTTCATTAAATATATTCAAGAAGGACTTAGATATATTTCTTAAGGCTAAAGGGATCAAGGGATATGGGGGAAGGCAGGGACAGGGTACTGAATTTGGATGATCAGCCATGATCTCATTGAATGGCGGAGCAGGCTCGAGGGGCCGAATGGCCTACTCCAGCTCCTATCTTCTAAGTTTCCATGTAATCCCAGCACGGCAGCTGCAGAACTTAAATTCAGTTAATTAAATAAATCTGGAATTAAAAGGCTAGTAATGGTGACCATGAAACTGTCGTTAAAAACCCATCTGGTTCACTAATCTGACTGGCTTATATGTGACTTCAGACTCACAGCAATGTGGTTGTCTCTTCACTGCCCTCTGAAGCGGCCTAGCAAGCCCCTCAGTTGTACCAAACCACTACAAAGAAGTGTAACCGCACTGTGGGAGCACCTTCACCACACGGACTGCAGCGGTTCAAGGCGGCGGCTCGCCACCACCTTCTCAAGGGCAACTAGAGATGGGCAATAAATGCTGGTGTTGCCAGCGACACCCACATCCCGTGAACGCTAAAGGGATCAACTGAATGGCGGAGCAGGCTCGAGGGGCAGAATGGCCGACTCCTGCTCCTATCTTCTATGTTTCTATGAATGATTACATTAAAAAAATGGAGACCACGTTCTCCCTCTTACCCCTTTCTACACTCCTTTCACAGGGTTTTAGAAGTGGAGCCTTTACGGACAGGAGGCTGAGACCAAACATCACATCAAGATCTGACGGAGTTACAGGATTCCTCAGGACCTGATGCCATCGGTTCTCCAATCTGCTGGCACACCAGTGAACCAGAGAGTTCACACTGATGAGAGACCTTTTAAATGTTCTGAGTGTGGGAAGAGCTTCAAGATCTACAAGCACCTGAAGCGACACCAGTGGCTACATATTGGGGAGAGCCCGTTCACCGGCCCCGTGTTCCAGAAGGGATTGACTCAGTCATCGGCTCCGATGATACACCAGCGAGTTCACACTAGGGAGAGACCTTTAACCCGCTCCGTGTGTGGGAAGGGATTAATTGCACCCTCCGTGCTGCTGAGACACCAGCTTGTCCACACCGATGTGAGACCGTTGACCTGCTCTGTGTTTTTGAATCGATTCTCTCATTCTGCCACCCTCCTGAGACACCAGCTTGTTCACAGTGATGAGAGACCAATTAAATGTTCTGACTGTGGGAAGAGATTTAAAAGGTCCCAGGATCTGAAGAGACACCAGCTGGAGAGAGCAGGAGAGATTCTGTTCACCTGCTCCGTGTGTGGGAAGAGATTTACTCGGTCCTCGAATCTGCTGGCACACCAGCGAGTTCACACTGGGGAGAGACCGGTGAAACACTCCGACTGTGGTAAAAGCTTTAAAAGGTCCCAGGAGCTGAAGGGACACCAGCTGGAGAGAGCAGGAAAGAGGGCGTTCACCTGCTCTGTGTGTGGGAAGGGATTCACTCAGTCATCCAACCTACTGACACACCAGCGAGTTCACACTGGGGAGAGACCGTATAAGTGTTCTGTCTGTGGGAAGAGCTTTAAAAGCTCCGCGGAAATGAAGAAACACCAGCGAGTTCACACTGATGAGAGACCATTTACATGTTCTGCCTGTGGGAAGAGCTTTAAAAGCTCCATGGGACTGACGTTACACCAGCGAGTTCACACTGATGAGAGACCATTTACATGTCCTGCCTGTGGGAAGAGCTTTAAAAGCTCCATGGGACTGAAGTTACACCAGCGAGTTCACACTGATGAGAGACCATTTACTTGTCCTGTCTGTGGGAAGAGCTTTAAAAGCTCTGGGGATCTGAATGGACACCAGCGAGTTCACACTGATGAGAGACCATTTAAATGTTCTGCCTGTGGGAAGAGCTTTAAAACCTCTCAGGATCTGAAGCAACACCAGCTTGTTCACACTGATGTGAGACCATTTAAATGTTCTGCCTGTGGGAAGAGCTTTAAAACCTCTGGGGATCTGAAGCAACACCAGCGAGTTCACTCCGATCAGAGACCATTTACATGTTCTGTCTGTGGGATGAGCTTTACAAGCTCCAGGAATCTGAACGGACACCAGCGAGTTCACACTGGGAAGAGGCCATTCACCTGCTCCGTGTGTGGGAAGGGATTCACTCGGTCATCCCACCTGTTGA
Organism: Somniosus microcephalus; assembly: GCF_052327205.1. Lineage (NCBI taxonomy): Eukaryota > Metazoa > Chordata > Chondrichthyes > Squaliformes > Somniosidae > Somniosus > Somniosus microcephalus. The sequence continues at coordinate 4,314,182 of NW_028225189.1, read as the reverse complement.
CACACCAGCGAATTCACACTGATGAGAGACCGTTCACCTGCTCCGTGTGTGGGAAGGGATTTACTCAGTCAGCCCACCTGGTGAGACACCAGCAAGTTCACACAGTTCTGTAGTGCAGGGCCCTGTAGAAAGCTGGGGTGCCATGAACATGGAATGGATGAATGTTTTACATATCTTGTACTGCTGTTTAATCTTTAAGACTGTTGTGCTGATGATTCCCTTCGATTGATTGTTGATGGTGTTCCATAGAATGTACAGCACAGAAACAGGCCATTCGGCCCAACTGGTCCATGCCGGTGTTTATGCCCCACACCCACCCTACTTCAATTAACCCGATCAACATCTCCTCCCACTCCTTTCTCCCTCATGTGGCTTCCCGTTAAATCCATCTGTGCTGTTCACCTCAACCACTCCTTGTGGTAACGAGTTCCCCATTCTACCACTCTCTGGGTAAAGATTTTGCTCCTGAATTCACTACTGGATTTATTAGTGCCTTTTATATTTATAGCAACATAATTATGATGAGATTTTGTTAAGCTGACCAGTATGTTGTTGTACTTTGTCTTTTTCTGATGAATGAAACATTACTGAGCCCCTGTACCCGTGTTATGGGATGAAGTGCCAGACAAGTAAAGACACAACGTCTGGGTGTGAATCTGATAATAACCTCACAGACCGTATAGGTGTGATAACTGGACGGGCTTGTGGTTATAGTCTGGTCACAGATGGACTAAATTCCCTGAATTAGCAGGAGTTCAGGAGGCGCTCAACAGACGGGTCCAAACAATCCCATTTCCTGAGCAGTAACCAAGCTTGTGTATAAGAACAGGCCACTTAAGCCGTTGTCAGTTGGAACAGACTCGAGAAGATCGCGCGCGAATCCACTGCACTTCTATTCTCCAGATTGAGGGAATTATCACCCGATCTGTGTTATGCAGCGCTCTTAATAAAGTCTGGAGAGACAATTTGTGTTCTTGTGAGCTTGATTATCTGGTATCCGAAACCCTGGGACTCCCGATCATTAGAGTCAACCTCAGTGTGTGGAAAGGGATTCCCTGGTGTATCCCACCCGCTGACACACCAGAGTGTCCACAGTGTGACTGCGGTGGGTCGATTCCACTGTTTCCGATGCCTTTAATCACAGGCATGTGCGGCCCAGTTAAAGGGACATCGACCGTCACATCCTCTTCTCTCGGGGTATTGGTGTCAGTTAAAGAGTCTGCGATCTTTTTGTCTTCTCCTTTGTAACTAAAGGGACAATGTGTCTCCTTACCTCAGCGTAACACCTCGATATTTAAAGGGACATTGTCTCTCTGTATTCATAGAATCACAGAATAGCACAGAAGGAGGCCATTCGGCCCATCGAGCCTGTGCCGGCTCTTTCGAAGAGCAATCCAGTTAGTCCCACTCCTCCGCTCTTTCCCCATATCCCTGCAATTTATTTCAGTTCAAGTATTTATCCCGTCCCCTTTTGAAGGCTCCTGTTGAATCTGCTTCCACCGCCCTATCAGGCAGCGCGTTCCCCATCACAACAACTCGCTGTGGAAAAAAAGTTTCCTCATGTCACCTCTGGTTCTTCCTTCAATCACCTTCAATCTGTGTCCTCTGGTTACCAACCCTTCCTCCGCTGGAAACAGTTTCTCCTTATTTACTCTATCCAAATTATTCATGATTTTTAACACCTCTATCAAATCTCCCCTTAACCTTCTCTGCTCCAAGGAGAACAACCCCAGCTTCTCCAGTCTCTCCACATAACTGAAGTCCCTCATCCCCGGTACCATTCCAGTAAATCTCCCCTTAACCTTCTCTGCTCCAAGGGGAACAACCCCAGCTTCTCCAGTCTCTCCACATAACTGAAGTCCCTCATCCCCGGTACCATTCTAGTAAATCTCCCCTTAACCTTCTCTGCTCCAAGGAGAACAACCCCAGCTTCTCCAGTCTCTCCACATCACTGAAGTCCCTCATCCTTGGTACCATTCTAGTTAATCTCCCCTTAACCTTCTCTGCTCCAAGGAGAACAATCCCAGCTTCTCCTGTCTCTACACATAACTGAAGTCCCTCATCCCTGGTACCATTCTAGTAAATCTCCCCTTAACCTTCTCTGCTCCAAGGGGAACAATCCCAGCTTCTCCCGTCTCTACACATAACTGAAGTCCCTCATCCCTGGTACCATTCTAGTAAATCTCCTCTGCACCCTCTCCAAGGCCTTGACATCCTTCCTAAAGTGCGGTGCCCTGAATTGAACACAATACTCCAGCTGAGGCCTAACCAGTGTTTTATAAAGGCTTAGCATAACTTCCTTGCTTTTGTACTCTATTCCTCTATTAATAAAGTCAAGGATCCTGTATGCTTTTTAACAGCCTTCTCAACTTGTCCTGCCACCTTCTAAGATTTGTGTACATACACCCCGAGGCCTCTCTGTTCCTGCACACCCTTTAAAACTGGACCATTTAGTTTTATTGCCTCTCCTCATTCTTCCCACCAAAATGTATCACTTTACACTTCTGTGTTAAATTTCATCTCACGTTTCTGCCCATTTCACCAGTCTGTCTGTGTCCTCCTGAAGTCTGCTACTATCCTCCTCACTGTTTACGACATTTCCAAGTTTCATGTCCTCTGCAAACTTTGAAATTGAGCCCTGTACACCCAAGTCCCGGTCATTAATATGGATCAAAAAGAGCAGTGGTCCTAATTGTGAGCCCTGGGGATCCCCACTGAATCCCTCCCTCCAGTCTGAAACACAGCCGTTCCCCACTACTCTCTGCCTTCTGTCCCTGAGCCCATTCTAGATCCATGCTGTCACTGTCCCTTTAATCCCATGGACTAAGGCCAACAAGTCTATTATGTGGGACTTTGTCAAACGCCTTTTGAGAGTCCATATACACAACATCAACCGCTCTACCCCCAACCCTCTCCATTACTTCATCAAAGAACTCCATCAAGTTAGTCAGACATGATTTGCCTTTAACAAACTGACTTTCAGTTACTAGCCCAGACTTTTCCAAGGGCCAATGAATTTTGTCCCGGATTATTGTCTCTAAAAGTTTCCCCACCACCGACGTTAGGCTGACTGGCCTGTAGTTGCCGGGTTTATCCCTCTCCCCTATTTTAAACAGGGCTGTAACATTTGCAATCCTCCAGTCCTCTGGCACCACCCCCATGTCCAAGGAGGATTGGAAGATTGTGGCCGGAGCCTCCGCAATTTTCACCCCTACTTCCCTCAGTAACCGAGGACAAATCCCATCTGGACCGGGCGACTTTTCTACTTTGAGGACTGCCAACCTTTGAAGTCCCTCCTCTTTTTCTATTTGTATCCTATCCAGTATCGCTCCGGCCTCCTCCTTTACTGCTACATTGGCAGCATCCTCTTCTCCAGTGAAGACAGATGCAAAGTTCTCATTTAGTCCCTCAGCCCAGCCCTCTGCCTCCACAAGACAATCTCCCTTTCGGTCCCCAATCAGCCCCGCCCTTCCTTTGACTGCCCTTTTACTAGTTAAGTGTTTATAAAATACTTTTGGGTTCCCTTTTATGTTAGTTGCTAATCTGTTCTCATACTCTCTCTTTGCCCCTCTTATTCCATTGTTTAGATCTCCTCTGTACTTTCTATATTCAGCATGATTCCCCACTGTATTATCAACCTTACATTTGTCATAAACCTCCTCTTTCTCACTTTAACCTCTATCTTTAGTCATCCAGGGAGCTCTAGCTTTGGATGCCCTTCCTTTCCCCCCCATAGGAATGTGTCTGCTCTGTACCCGAACCAGCTCCTCTTTGAAGGCCTCCCATTGGTCATTTACTGTTTTGCTTCCCAATTTTTGACTCCAATCCACCTGGGTCAGATCCCTTTTCCTCTCACTGCAGTTAGCCCTCCTCCAGTTAAATATTTTTTATGCTTGATTGTTCTTTGTCCTTATCTATAACTATTCTAAACCTGATGATATTATGATCACTGTTCCCCCAAATACTCTCCCACTGAAACACACTCCACGCGCCCCACTTCATTCCCCAGAACTAGATCCAGCTCTGCTTCCTTCCTCCTTGGGCTGGAAACACACTGATCCAGAAAGTTCTCTTGTACACATTTCAGGGATTCCTCCCCAATTTGCCCTTTACACTGTTATTATCCCAGTCTATATTCGGATAATTGAAGTCCCCCATTATCACTACGCTGTAGTTCTTGCATCTTTCTGTAATTTGCCTGCAAATCTGCTCCTCTATCTCCTCCCCACTATTTGGTGGCCTGTAGTAAACACCCAGCAGTGTAATCGCTCCTCTATTGTTCCTGAATTCAAACCAATCTTTGCTCCCTCGACTACATCACCCTCTCCAGCGCTGTAATAGTTTAGTTCATCAATACTGCCACCCCCTTCTCTTTTTCGTTCTCTATCTTTCCTGATTACCTTGTAGCCAGGAATATTAACATCCCAATCCTCCCCTTCTTTGAGTCTGGTCTCTGTTATTGCCCCTATATCAGAGTCCCCTGTGGCACCTTGTGCCTGCAGCTCACCAACCTTATTTACCAGGCTATGTACATTTACACACATGCACTCCAAACACATCTTAGTCTGCCTCGCTTTTGCCCCGTCTGATTCCTCCTATTTCTGAACTTTTCTTTACTCTGGTGCTATTTCTCTCTCATATTATAATATCTATGACAGCGAGTTCTGGTCCCCCCCGACAAGTGGAAACATTTTCTCCACGTCTACCCTGTCAAACCCTTTCATAATCTTGATGACCTCTATCTGGTCACCCCTCAGCCTTCTCTTTTCCAGAGAAATGAGCCCCCAACCTGTTCAGCCTTTCCTGATCGGTATATCTTCCCAGTTCTGGTGTCATCCTTGTGAATATTTTTTGCACGTACTACTGATGTCAGGCGAACTGGCCCAGTGGTCCTTGTTTTCTCTTGCCCTCCTTTCTTGAACGGCGGGGTTACATTTGACACCTTCCAATCCCCAGGGACCATTCTACAATCTAGGGAATTCTGGAAGATCATAACCAAGACTCGAGGAGTTATTGGTAAACTCCTGGAGTCTGTAATATGGGATAAAGTTAATTACAAACTCGCAGAACAAGGAGAATCGCGGTCCCTTTAACCAGCACAAATCCCTGTGTGGAGGAGAGGGGGAGATACAGTCTGTCCCAGGAACTGTCGCACAACAGAATGAGAGACCCTGTCCCTTTGATTCATGAATTTAAAAAGTCTGTATTGCAATCTGAGCCCGTGTGTTGTGAGCCAAAGAGCCTTGTGTCCAATGAGGGGAATAAAGGCCCACAGCCTCCCCTGGCCCCGGGCCCTGAAGAAGGGACTGGAGAAACTCGCTGCCCTGCGGATCAGACAATCAGCCGGCGCAAGTCCCGCCCCTCAGGCTCCCCGATTGGTTGGAGGACCCGCCACAGGCTCACTCCTCCAGCCCCGCCCCACTCGCTCCCTATTGGTCGGAAGCTCCCATCAATCAGGCCCTGGGCCACGTGTCACTGGAGTGCGCTCCGCCAAACTGAAGAAGCTCTGCTCGGGGCCCGGATCCGTGGACTCTCAGGTTTGGATTCCCGTTTATTCTCTCCCCTCCTCTGATCTCAATCGGATCTGGGGGAAAACTCACTTTCCCTCACTGATTGCGGCTCTTCACCAACACCGACTTTACAAAGAAAGCCCCGCGCGGCAGCCTGGAGCTCGGGCCCAGCGCGCAGGCGCGGGGGAGGATGATTGACAGGGGCCCAGGGTGTGTGCTGAGCATGCGCGGTGCGGGCCGGGCACCTGTGGAGCAGGAGAGGGCGGGCCATGGGGCGCATGCACAGGGTCAGACACAACCGGAGCTGATGAGAGACACAAGAACATAAGGCGTAGGAGCAGGAGTAGGTCATTTGGCCCCTCGAGCCTGCTCCGCCATTCAATAAGATCATGGCTGACCTGATCTTGGCCTCAACTCCACTTCCCTGCCCGCTCCCCATAACCCTTGACTCCATTATTGTTCAAAAATCTGTCTATCTCCACCTTAAACACACTCAACGACCCAACCTCCACAGCTCTCTGGGGAAGAGAATTCCAAAGGTCAGAGGCTGGGTATTCTGTGGCAAGTGTCTCACCTCCTGACTCCCCAAAGCCTTTCCACCATTTACAAGGCACAAGTCAGGAGTGTGATAGAATACTCTCCACTTGCCTGGATGAGTGCAGCTCCAACAACACTCAAGAAGCTCGACACCATCCAGGACAAAGCAGCCCGCTTGATTGGCACCCCAGCCACCACCTTAAATATTCACTCCCTCCACCACCAGCGCACTGTGGCTGCAGTGTGTACCATCTACAAGATGCACTGCAGCAACTCGCCAATACTTCTTCGGCAGCACCTCCCAAACCCACGACCTCTACCACTTAGAAGGATGAAGGCAGCAGGTGCATGGGAACACCACCACCTGTAAGTTCCTCTCCAAGTCACACACCATCCTGACTTGGAAATATATCGCCGATCCTTCATCGTCACTGGATCAAAATCCTGGAACTTCCTCCCTAACAGCACTGTGGGAGACCTACACCACAAGACTGCAGCAGTTCAAGAAGGCGGCTCACCACCATCTGCTCAAGGGCAATTAGGGATGGGCAATATATGCTGGCCTTGCCAGTGATGCCCACACCCCATAAATGTAGAGGGAGCTGTATTCTGTATCTCATCCCTGCTGTACCTGTCCTGGGAGTGTTTAATGGGACAGTGCGGGGGGAGTCTTAATCTGTATCTTACCCATGCTAATCATCCACTTAATTTTCTAAATAGAATAATAAACAATAACATATTAATCTCATCTTCTAACCCTTTCTAAAATTGTGCTAGTTGCCCATGCGCTGTGTGTATCCGAGCATTACTCCAATGGATGCCGCGCGGCTCATCCCGGTGTCTGAAATTACAAGAATCAACTTTCATTGATTTTCTCCTCCTCCTCCTATTGCTTGCTCTAAATGTATCTTTGCACACCTCAGGCAGCAGAGACAATGGCGATAGTTGTTACCCAGAACGCACCGCGAGGTAGAATAGGCCCTATCAATGCTGCAGGGGCCTGGTGTGCAGGCGCAGGGTGGGGGTGGGGCGGGTCCCGCACGTGCGCAGTTAGTGCCGCCAATCGGGTGATGGCAGCGGAAGGCGGAGAGAAGATTCCGGAGCGGGGAGGCGGAGGGGTGCAGGGGTGCAATGGAACCGGCGGGGAGGCTTTATAAACACCCGGTGTAGGCCTCAAGCCCCCGAATAAGAACCTACGGGTCCCCCATTTGCCCCGAGCGGGGCGGCGGCTGCGGGGCTTTCTCCCAGTGACAGGCCCGGCTCAACGGCCGCCATCTGCTTGATACATTAAAAAATATATAAACAACTAGGGTTTAATTAGGAGTGTGGGCTAAGTTACAGTAAAGATCTAAAGCATATAACTAAATTTAATAAATTAAACAAGGTTATTACCTAGATTAAAAACTATTAATAGACAATTGGATATTTCAAAACTTGAAAACCTAATTAGTTAAATAAAATACAATAGAGATGGCCGGGCTGGTGATGTGTTGCAGCTGTAGCATGTGGGAGCTGGTGGACCCCAGTGTGATCCACAGCAACCACATAGAGTCATAGAGGCACAGGAGGCCATTCGGCCCATCGAGTCCATGCCAGCTCTCTGTAGAGCAATCCAGTCAGACACATTCCCCCGCTCTATCCCCGTAGCCCTGCAAGTTTATTTCCCTCAAGTGCCGATCTAGTCTCATCCCAGTTTGGAATGAAAATAAAACAAAAAAGGTGACTCAACTGTGGCTAACAAGGGAAATTAGGGATAGCATAAGATCCAAGGAGAGGACATATAAATTGGCCAGAAAAAGCAGTAAACCTGACGATTGGGAGCAGTTTAGGATTCAACAAAGGAGGACAAAGGGATTAATTAAGAAGGGGAAAATAGAATATGAGAGTAAGCTTGCAGGGAACGTAAAATCTGACTGTAAAAGCTTTTATAGATATGTGAAGAGAGAAAGATTGGTGAAGTCAAGCGTAGGTCCCTTGCAGTCAGAATCAGGGGAATTTATAATGGGGAACAAAGAAATGGCAAACCAATTAAATACATACTTTGGTTCTGTCTTCACAAAGGAGGACACAAATAACCTCCCAGAGATGTCGGGGAGCAAGGGGTCTGATGAAAGGGAGGAACTGAAAGAAATTAGTATTTCTAGGGAAATGGTGTTAGGGAAATTGATGGGATTGAAGGCCGATCAATCCCCAGGGCCTGATAATCTACATCCTAGGGTACTTAAGGAAGTGGCCCTAGAAATAGTAGATGCATTGCTGGTCATCTTCCAACATTCGATGGAATCTGGAACAGTTCCCATGGATTGGAGAGTAGCTAATGTTACCCCACTATTCAGAAAAGGTGGTGGGGAGAAAATGGGGAATTACAGACCGGTAAGCCTGACATCGATAGTGGGGAACATGCTAGAGTCCATTATAAAAGATGTAATAGCAGAGCACTTGGAAAACAGTGACAGGATCAGACAAAGTCAACATGGATTTACAAAAGGTAAATCATGCTTGACTAATCTACTGGAATTTTTTGAGGATGTAACTGGTAAAATAGATAACGACGAACCAGTGGATGTGGTGTATTTGGAGTTTCAGAGGGCTTTCGATAAGGTCCCGCATAAGAGATTAGCGTGTAAAGTTAAGGCACATGGGATTGGGGGCAAGGTATTGACTTGGATAGAGAACTAGTTGGCAGACAGAAAGCAAAGAGTTGGAATAAACGGGTCTTTTTCCGAGTGGCAGGCAGTGACTAGTGGGGTACCGCAGGGATCGGTCCTAGGACCCTAGCTATTCACAATATATGTTAATGATCTAGACGAGGGAACTAGATGTAATATCTCCAAGTTTGCAGATGACACAAAGCTGGGTGGGCGTGTGTGCTGTGAGGAGGATGCCAAGAAACTCCAGTATGATTTGGACAGGTTGGGTGATTGGGCAGAAGCATGGCAGATGCAATATAATGTGAATAAATGCGAGGTTAGCCACTTTGCTGTCAAAAACAGGAAGGCAGATTATTATCTGAATGGCAATAGATTGGGAGAAGGGGAAGTGCAACGAGACCTGGGTGTCCCTGTGCACCAGTCACTGAAGGTAACCAGGCAGGTGCAGCAGGCGGTTAAGAAGGCAAATGGTATGTTGGCCTTCGTAGCAAGAGGGTTTGAGTACAGGAACAAGGATGTCTTGCTGCAGTTGTACAGGGCCTTGGTGAGACCACACTGAGTATTGTGTGCAGTTTTGGTCGCCTTATCTGAGGAAGGATGTTCTTGCCATGGAGGGAGTGCAGCGAAGATTCACCAGGCTGATACCTGGCATGGCAGGAATGACGTATGAGGAGAGATTGGGGCAATTGGGCTTATATTCCCTGGATTTAAGAAGAATGAGGGGGGATCTCATTGAAACTTATAAAATTCTAACAGGACTAGACAGGCTAGATACAGGAAGGATGTTCCCGATGGCAGTGGAGTCTAGAACCAGGGGTCACAGTCTAAGGATAAAGGGTAAGCCATTTAGGACTGAGGTGAGGAGGAATTTCTTCACCCAGAGAGTGGTGAACCTGTGGAATTCTTTACCACAGAAGGCAGCAGAGGCCAATTCATTAAATATATTCAAGACGGAGTTAGATATATTTCTTAAGGCTGAAGGGATCAAGGGATATGGGGTGAAAGCAGGGACCGGGTACTGAGTTTGGATGATCAGCCATGATCTCATTGAATGGCGGAGTAGGCTTGAGGGTCTGAATGGCCTACTCCTGCTCCTATCTTCTATGTTTCTATGTCTCCCCTTGAAAACATTGAGTGTCTCCGCTTCCACCACTTCTGTCGGCAGCGAGTTCCAGGTCCTCACAAGTGGCTGCGTAAAAAAGTTTTTCCTCACATCCCCCCCTGTATCTCTTGCCCAAAACCTTAAATCTGTGTCCCCTAGTCCTTGTACCATCAACTAGTGGGAACAGCCTTTCTCCGTCTAGCCTATCCAAACCGGTCATAATCTTGTACACCTCTATCAAATCACACCTCAACCTCCTTTGCTCTAATGAAAACAAATCCAGCTTCTCCAACCTGTCCTTGTAGCTAAAATCCCCCATCACCGGAACCATTCTGGTAAATCTCCTCTGCACCCTCTCAAGGGCCTTCACATCCTTCCTAAAGTGTGGTGACCAGAAGTGTCTGCAATTCGAGGAACTTCGGCTCAGAGTTAGAGTCATAGAGTTATACAGCACAGAAAGAGGCCCTTTGGCCCATCGTGTCTGCGCCGGCCATCAAGCCCTGTCTATTCTAATCCCATTTTCCAGCACTTGGTCCGTAGCCTTGTATGTTATGGCGTTTCAAGTGCTCACCTAAATGCTTCTTGAATGTTGTGAGGGTTCCTGCCTCTACCACCCTTTCAGGCAGTGAGTTCCAGATTCCAACCACCCTCTGGGTGAAAAAGTTTTTCCTCAAATCCCCTCTAAACCTCCTGCCCCTTACTTTGAACCTATGCCCCCTGGTTATTGACCCCTCTACTAAGGGGAAAAGTTCCTTTCTATCTCCCCTATCTATGCCCCTCATAATTTTGTACACCTCAATCAGGTCCCCCCTCAGCCTTCTCTGCTCTAAGGAAAACAACCCCAGCCTGCCCAGTCTCTCTTCATAGCTGAAGCACTCCAGCCCAGGTAACATCCTGGTGAATCTCCTCTGCACCCTCTCCAATGCAATCACATCCCTCCTATAGTGTGGCTACCAGAACTGCACACAGTATTCCAGCTGTGGCCTAACCAGCATTTTGTACAGCTCCATCATAACCTCCCTGCTCTTATATTCTATGCCTCGGCTATTGAAACCAAGTATCCCATATGCCTTTTTAACCACCTTATCTACCTGTCCTGCAGCCTTCAGGGATCTATGTACATGCACACAAAGGCCCCTCTGATCCTCTGTCCTTCCTAGGGTCCAACCATTCATTGTGTATTCCCTTGCCCTGTTAGTCTTCCCAAAATGCATTACCTCACACTTTTCAGGGTTAAATTCTATTTGCCACTGTTCTGCCCATCTAACCAACCCGTCTATATCGTCCTGTAGCCTGAAGCTTCCCTCCTCGCTATTTACCACTCCACCAATTTTCGTGTCATCTGCAAACTTACTGATCATACCTCCTACATTCATATCTAAATCATTAATGTACACTACAAACAGCAAAGGACCCAACAGCGATCCCTGCGGTACACCACTGGACACAGGCTTCCAGTCACAAAAACAACCTTCGACCATCACCCTCTACCTCCTGCCACGAAGCTAATGTTGGATCCAATGTTCCATAGAAACATAGACGATAGGAGCAGGAGTAGGCCATTCGGCCCCTCGAGCCTGCTCCACCATTCAATGAGATCATGGCTGATCATCCAAATTCAGTACCCTGTCCCTGCCTTCTCCCCATATCCCTTTAGCCTCAAGAAATATATCCAACTCCTTCTTGAATATATTTAATGAACTGGCCTCCAGCGCCCTCTGTGGCAGAGAATTCCACAGGTTCACCACTCTCTGGGTGAAGAAATTCCTCCTCATTTCAGTCCTAAATGGCTTACCCCTTATCCTTAGATTATGACCCCTGGTTCTGGACTCCCCGGCCATCAGAAACATCCTTCCTGCATCTAGTCTGTCCAGACCTGACAGAATTTTATAGGTTTCGATGAGATCCCCTCTCAATCTTCTAAACTCCAGTGAGTATAAGCCCAATCGACACAATCTCTCCTCATACGTCATTCCTGCCATCCCAGGTATCAGCCTGGTGAATCTTCGCTGCACTCTACAACACTGGCATCTACCCAGCAATGTGGAAAATTGCCCAAGTATGTCCTGTCTACAAAAAGCAGGACAAATCCGACCCGGCCAATTACCGTCCCATCAGTCTACTCTCAATCATCAGCAAAGTGATGGAAGGTGTCGTCAACAGTGCTATCAAGCGGCACTTATTCAGCAATAACCTGCTAACTGACGCCCAGTTTGGGTTCCGCCAGGGCCACTTAGCTCCTGACCTCATTACAGCCTTGGTCCAACCATGGACAAAAGAGCTGAACTCAAGAGGTGAGGTGAGAGTGACTGCCTTTGACATCAAGGCAGCATTTGATCGAGTGTGGCATCAAGGAGCCCTAGCAAAACTGAAGTCAATGGGAATCAAGGGGAAAACTCTCCATTGGTTGGAATCATACCTAGCACAAAGGAAGTTGGCTGTGGTTGTTGGAGGTCATTCATCTCAATCACATGACATCACTGCAGGAGTTCCTCAGGGCAGTGTCCTAGGCTCAACCATCTTCAGCTGTTTCATCAATGACCTTCCCTCCATCATAAGGTCAGAAGTGGGGATGTTCGCTGATGATTGCACACTGTTCAGCACCATTCGAGACTCGTCAGATACTGACGCAGTCCGTGTCCATATGCAGCAAGACCTGGACAACATTCAGACTTGGGCTGACAAGTAACATTCGCACCACACAAGTGCCAGGCAATGACCATCTCCAACAAGCAAGACTCTAACCATCTCCCCTTGACATTCAATGGCATTACCATCACTGAATCCCCCACTATCAACATCCTGGGGGTTACCATTGATCAGAAACTGAACTGGACCAGCCATATAAATACCGTGGCTACAAGAGCAGGCCAGAGGCTGGGAATTCTGCGGCGAGTGTCTCACCTCCTGACTCCCCAAAGCCTTTCCACCATCTACAAGGCACAAGTCAGGAGTGTGATGGAATACTCTCCACTTGCCTGGATGAGTGCAGCTCCAACAACACTCAAGAAGCTCGACACCATTCAGGATAAAGCAGCCCGCTTGATTGGCACTCCATCCACCTTCAACATTCACTCCCTCCACCACCGGCACACTGTGGCTGCAGTGTGTACCATCTACAAGATGCACTGCAGCAACTCGCCAAAGCTCCTTCAACAGCACCTTCCAAACCCGCGACATCTGCCACTTAGAAGGACAAGGGCAGCAGATGCATGGGAACATCACCACCTACAAGTTCCCCTCCAAGCCACACACCATCCTGACTTGGACCTGTATCGCCGTTCCTTCACTGTCGCTGGGCCAATATCCTGGAACTCCCTTCCTAACAGCATTGTGGGTGTACCTACACCATATGGACTGCAGCGGTTCAAGAAGGTGGCTCACCACCATCTTCTCAAGGACAATTAGGGATGGGCACTAAATGCAGGCCTAGCCAGCCAGCGACGCCCACACCCCATCAATGAATTTAAAAAAAAAATTGCCCTGGATCCCATGGGTTCTTACCTTCTTGACCAATCTCCCATGTGGGACTTTGTCAATAGCCTTACTGAAGTCCATGTAGACTACATCAACTGCACTACCCTCATCCACACACCTAGTCACCCCCTCAAAAAATTCAATCAAATTGGATAGACAGCATCTCTCCCTGACAAAGCTATGCTGACTATCCTTGATTAATCCTTGCCTCTCTAAGTGGAGACTAATTCTGTCCCTCAGAATTTTTTCCAATAATTTCCCGACCACTGATGTTAGGCTCACTGGCCTGTAATTCCCTGGTTTATCCCTACTACCCTTGTTGAATAATGGTACTACATTAGCTGTCCTCCAGTCCTCTGGCACCTCCCCTGTGGCCAGAGAGGTTCTGAAAATTTGTGTCAGAGCCCCTGCAATCTCCTCCCTTGCCTCACACAGCAGCCTGGGATACATCTCATCTGGGCCTGGGGCTTTATCCACTTTTAAGCCCGCTAAAACTGCTCGTACCTCCTCCCTCTCGACAATAATTTGTTCAAGTGTATCACAATCCCCCTGCCTGATTTTTATGCCTACATTGTCCTTCTCCATAGTGAACACAGATGCAAAATATTCATTTGAAGCCCCACCTATATCTTTTGGCTCTACACACAGATTGCCACTTTGGTCCCTAATGGGCCCTGTTCTTTCCCTGGTTATCCTCTTGCCCTTAATATACTTATAAAACACCTTGGGATTTTTCTTTATTTTGCCCACCGGTGTTATTTCATGCCCCCTCTTTGCTCTCCTAATTTATTTTTTAAGTACCCCCCCGGCACTTTCTATACTCCTCTAGGGCTTCCACTGTTTTTAGTCCTTTGTATCTGCCAAAAGCCTCCCTTTTTTTCCTAATCCATTCTCGTATATCCCTTGACATCCAGGGTTCCCTGGGCTTGTTGGTCCCACCCTTGACCTTTACGGGAACATGTTGCCATTGTACTCTCTCTCTTTCCTTTCTGAAAGACTCCCATTGCTCCGATGTGGATTTTCCTACAAGTAGCTGATCCCAGTCCACTTTGGCCAGATCCTGCCGCATCATATTAAAATCAGCCTTCCCCCAATTTAGAACCTTTATTTCTGGTCCATCTTTGTCCTTTTCCATGACTACCTTAAATCTCACTGAATGATGGTCACTGTCACCAAAATGCTCTCCTACTGACACTTCTACCACACACCCAGCTACATTCCCTAGAATTAGGTTCAGTACCGCCCCCTCTCTTGTATGACTTTCTACATGCTGGCTCAAAAAGCTCTCCTGGATGCACTTTAAGAATTCCGCACCCTCTGAGCCTTTCACACAGATGAATGCTGGAGGAGGGGCGTGTCTGAAGTAAAAAGGCGGAGGTTGTGAATATTTATTTTATATTTAATACTATTTTCTAAAATATTGTCTTATTTTAAATTAAATTGAATAGGGTTTATTTTTTGCTTTGAGGTGCCTGCTGTACATGGTCCATGTCTCTGAGGCATACAGGAGATCGGGTATCACTACTGCTCTGTAGACCATGAGCTTAGAACCGTGTTTGAGGTCCTGGTCTTCAAACACTCTCTTCCTCAGGCGACCGAAGGCTGCACTGGCACACTGAAGGCGGTGTTGGACTTTGTCGTCGACGTCTGCCCTTGTTTACTGTAGGCACCCGAGGTATGGAAAGTGGTGCATGTTGTCCAAGGCCTTGTCGTGGATTTTGATAATCGGGAGCAGCACTGCGTGGTGGGGGTAGGTTGGTAGAGGACCTTTGTCTTACGGGTGCGCTCCACCAAACTGAAGAAGCTCCACTTGGGGACCGCATCCACGGACTCTCAGGTTTGGATTCCCCTTTATTCTCTCCCCCACTCTGATCTCAATCGGATCTGGAGGAAATCTCACTTTCCCTCACTGATTGCGGCTCTTCACCAACACCGACTTTACAAAGAAAGCCCCGCGCGGCAGCCTGGAGCTCAGGGGCCCAGCGCGCAGGCACGGGGAAGGATGATTGACAGGGGCCCAGGGTGTGTGCTGAGCAACAGAAAATGCTGGAAAAACTCAGCAGGCCAGGCAACATCTGTGGGGAAAGAAATCGAGTCAACGTTTCAGGTCGAAACCCTTCGTCAGGACTGAGAGGAAACACAGGAAATGAAACAGATTAAAAGGCCAGTTTGGGGGCTGGGAAATGGGGATGAAAGAACAAAAGAGAAGTGAAGATCGGACCAGTAAAGAGACAAAAGACGGCTCGAGATGTTTATTCAATGGATGCAGTGTGAAGTGTGAAGTGTTCGGGCAGAATGAGAGACAGCTGCCATGTGGGAGAGAGAAAAAGGGGGAAGGGCCAAAACAAAGGGGTGGATAAAAAATATATAAAAATGTATTGGGGGCCGAGGTTATGATCTGAAATTGTTGAATTCGATATTGAGTCCGGAAGGCTGTAAAGTGCCTGATCGGAAGATGAGGTGCTGATCCTCGAGCTTACGCTGGGTTTCCGTGGAACAATGCAAGAGCCCGAGGACGGTGAGGTCTGAGTGGGAATGGGGCGGTGAATTAAAATGACAGGCGACCGGAAGCTCGGGGTCACCCTTACGGACTGAATGGAGGTGTTCCACAAAGCGGTCACCCAATCTGCGTTTGGACTCACCAATGTAGAGGAGACCGCATCGTGAGCAGCGAATTCTCTCTGGATCCACTCTATCAACATTTTTCATAATTTTAAAGACCTCTATTAGGTCACCCCTCAGCCTTCTTTTTTCAAGAGAAAAGAGACCCAGCCTGTTCATCCTTTCCTGATATGTATACCCTCGCATTCCTGGTATCATCCTTGTAAATCTTCTCTGCACCCTCTCCAGTGCCTCTATATCCTTTTTATAATATGGCGACCAGAACTGTACGCAGCACTCTAAGTGTGGTCTAACCAAGGTTCGATACAGGTTTAGCATAACTTCACTACTTTTCAATTCTATCCCTCTAGAAATAAACCCTAGTGCTTGGTTTGATTTTTTATGGCCTTGCTAACCTGTGTCGCAACTTTTAGTGATTTGTGTATTTGTACTCCGAGATCCCTTTGCTCCTCTACCCCACCTCGAGTCGCACACTCCAAGTGATAAGTGACCTCCCCATTCTTCCGACCAAAATGTAACACCTCACATTTATCTGTTCAGCCTTGGTCACTCTGCAAAAACTCTGAAATGTTTAATAATGAAATCAGGGAGTCAAAAAGCTCAGGTGAGGCAGTTTAAAAAGACAGTCCCTGACCAGAGATTGCTGGATGCTGACACTCGGTGCTCACGAGGATAGAATGTCCCATTCCCCAGGCACGGACATCCAGCACCTCGATCACAGCAACAATTCACAAAACAATGGCAACATAACTTCGAGCAGAGCGGTTAAGTGGAGCTCTGATCAAGGTGCTCAAAATTATGAGGGGTTTTGATCGAGCAAACAAGGAGAAGCTGTTGTCACTAGCAGGAGGGTCAGTAACGAGAGGACACAGATTTCAGATCATTGGCAAAAGAATCGAGAGAGGAAATGAGGAGACTTTTTTTACACAGCAAATTGTGATGATCTGGAATGCACTGCCTGAATGGGAGGTGGAAGCAGATTCAATAGTAACTTTCAAAAGGGAATTGGATATATACTAAAAGCAGAAATTTGCAGGGCTGTGGGGAAAGAGCAGGGCAGTGGGACTAATTGCATCGCTCTTTCAGAGAGCCGGCACCAGAACGATGGGCCGAAAGGCATCCTACTGTGCTCTATGATTCTATAACATCAGCTTCTCTCTGCTCACTAGTACGGAGAGAACAGGGAATAATCTTTAAATCCAGCCCAGTTATTGGGGGCTCTTAACATTAACAAGCCCCAGTTGCCTGTATTAACACGTTTCAGTCCTGGATGTGATTAAAGGCATCGGAAACAGTGGAATCGACCCACCGCAGTCACACTGTGGACACTCTGGTGTGTCAGTGGGTGGGATACACCAGGGAATCCCTTTCCACACACTGAGGTTGACTCCAATGATCGGGAGTCCCAGGGTTTCGGATACCAGATAATCAAGCTCACAGGAACACAAATTGTCTCTCCAAGCTTTATTAAGAGCGCTGCATAACACAGATCGGGTGATAATTCCCTCAATCTGGAGAATAGAAGTACAGTGGATTCGCGCGTGACCTTCTCGAGTCTGTTCCAACTGACAACGGTTTAAGTGGCCTGTTCTTATACACAAGCTTGGTTACCACTCAGGAAATGGGATTGTTTGGACCCGTCTGTTGACCGCCTCCTGAACTCCTGCTAATTCAGGGAATTTAGTCCATCTGTGACCAGACTATAACCACAAGCCCGTCTGGTTATCACACCTATACAGTCCGTGAGATTATTATTAGATTCACACCCAGACGTTGTGCCTTCACTTGTCTGGCACTTCATCCCATAACACGGGAAAAGGGGCTCAGTAATGTTTCATTCATCAGAAAAAGACAAAGTACAACAACATACTGGTCAGCTTAACAGAATCTCATCATATTTATGTGGCTATAAATATAAAATTCACTAATAAATCCAGGAGGGAATTCAGGAGAAATTTCTTTACCCAGAGAATGGTGAGAATGGGGAACTCGCGACCACGGGGAGTAGTTGAGGTGAACAGCACAGATGGATTTATGGGGAAGCCACACAAGGGAGAAAGGAATGGGAGGAGATGTTGATCGGGTTAATTGAAGTAGGGTGGGTGTGGAGCATAAACACTGGCATGGACCAGTTGGGCCGAATGGCCTGTTTCTGTGCTGTACATTCTATGGAACACCATCTAAGGATAAGGGGTAAGCCATTTAGGACAGAGATGAGGAGGAATTTCTTCACCCAGAGAGTGGTGAACCTGTCGAATTCTCTACCACAGAGGGCGGTGGAGGCCAATTCATTAAATATATTCAAGAAGGAGTTAGATATATTTCTTAAGGCTAAAGGGATCAAGGGATATGGGGAGAAGGCAGGGACAGGGTACTGAATTTGGATGATCAGCCATGATCTCATTGAATGGCAGAGCAGTCTCGAGGGGCCGAATGGCCTACTCCTGCTCCTATCTTCTATGTTTCTATGAACAGTGAAACAAAGCGAATCATCAGCAGAACAATCTTAAAGATCAAACAGCAGTACAAGAATTTATAAAACATTCATCCATTCCATGTTCATGTCACCCCAGCTGTCTCCAGGGCCCTGCGCTACAGAACAATGTGAACTCGCTGGTGTGTCAGCAGGTGGGAAGACCAAGTGAATCCCTTCCCACACACAGAGCAGGTGAACGGTCTCTTCCCAGTGTGAACTCGCTGGTGTCCATTCAGATTCCTGCAGCTTTTAAAGCTCATCCCACAGACAGAACATGTAAATGGTCTCTGATCGGAGTGAACTGGCTGGTGTTGCTTAAGATCTTCAGAGGTTTTAAAGCTCATCTCACAGACAGAACATTTAAATAGTCTCTCATCAGTGTGATATCGCTGGTGTGTCAGTAGGTGGGATGACCGAGTGAATCTCTTCCCACACATGGAGCAGGTGAATGACCTCTCCCCAGTGTGAACTTGCTGGTGACTCACCAGGCTTGATGACTGAGTGAATCCCTTCCCACACATGGAGCAGGTGAACGGCCTCTCCCCAGTGTGAACTCGCTGGTGTTGCTTCAGATTCCTAGAGGTTTTAAAGCTCTTCCCACAGTCAGAACATTTAAATGGTCTCTCATCAGTGTGATATTGCTGGTGTCTCAACAGGTTGGATGACTGAGTGAATCCCTTCCCACACACGGAGCAGGTGAATGGTCTCTCTCCTGCTCTCTCCAGCTGGTGTCCCTTCAGCTCCTGGGACATTTGAAAGCTTTTCCCACAGTTGGAATGTTTCACCGGCCTCTCCCCAGTGTGAACTCGCTGGTGTGCCCGCAGATTCGAGGACCGAGTGAATCTCTTCCCACACACGGAACAGGTGAACAGAATCTCTTCTGCACTCTACAGCTGGTGTCTCTTCAGATCCTGGGACCTTTTAAATCTCTTCCCACAGACAGAACATTTAATCGGTCTCTCATCACTGTGAACAAGCTGGTGTCTCAGGAGGGTGGAAGAATGAGAGATTCACTTCAAAAACACGGAGCAGGTCAAAGGTCTCTCATCGGTGTGGACAAGCTGGTGTCTCAGCAGCACGGAGGGTGCAATTAATCCCTTCCCACACACGGAGCGGGTTAAAGGTCTCTCCCTCGTGTGAACTTGCTGGTGTATCATCGGAGCGGATGGCTGAGTGACTCCCTTCCACACATGGGGCCCGGGTTTCCCCCAGTGTGTAGGCACTGGTGTCGCTTCAGGTATTTGTAGATTTTGAAGCTCTTTCAGAACATTTAAAAGGTCTCTCATCAGTGTGAACTCACAGGGGTGCCAGCAGATTCAAGGAGCGATTGAATCAGGTCCTGATGAATCGCGTAGCTCTATCAGAATTTGAGGTGATGTTTGGTTTGAGCTTCCTGTCTGTAAATGCTCCACTTCTAAAACCCTGTAAAAGGAGTGTAGAAAGGGTAAGGGGGAAGTATGAATTTTTTTTGGCGAATATTGCCTCAAAGAACAAACAGGGCAGAGCCAGTCCCACTGGTGTCCAGCCGTGCCCACAATAACCAGCGGGCCAGAAACAGCCCAATCCACCTCACTGACATGGCCCTGAAGTCAAATCAAGTCTCATCAAAGTCTCATCAAATGACATCCTTTGTGACTGTGACAAAGGTAAACTATCCCTCCTCGTCCTTCGTGACTTGTCTGCAGTCTTTGACACGGTTGATAACGCCATCCTTCTGCAACGCCTCTCCACCATCATCCAGCTGGGTGGGACTGCACTCGCCTGGTTCCATTCTTATCTATCTAATCGTAGCCACAGAATCACCTGCAATGGCTTCTCTTCCCACTCCCGCATCGTTACCTCTGGTGTCCCCCAAGGATCTATCCTTAAGCCCCTCCTATTTCTCATCTAAATGCTGCCCCTTGGCGATATCTGAAAACACAGCGTCAGTTTCCACATGTACGCTGACGACACCCAGCTCTACCTCACCACCACTTCTCTCGACCGCTCCACGATCTCTAATCCAGTTCTGGGTGAGCAGAAATTTTCTCCAATTAAATATTGGGAAGACTGAAGCAATTGTTTTCGGTCCCTAGCCACTGGCTCCATCCCTGTCCCTAACATCTGTCTGAGGCTGAACCACACTTTTTGCAAACTTGGTGTCATATTTGACCCTGAAATGAGCTTCCGAACACATATTCGCAGCATAACAAAGACCGCCTACTTCCACCTCGGTAACATGGCCCGTCTCCGCCCTTGCCTCAGCTCATCCGCTGCTGAAACCCTCACCCGGGCCTTTGTTACCTCTAGACTCGACTATTCCAACGCACTCCTGGCTGGCCTCCCACATTCTACCCTATGTAAACTTGAGGTGATCCAAAACTACCCGTGTCGTAACTCAACGCCAAGTCCCGTTCACCCATCACCCCTGTGCTCGCTGACCTACATTGGCTCCCGGTTAAGCAATGCTTCGATTTCAAAATTCTCATCCTTGTTTTCAAATCCCTCCATGGCCTCACCCCTCCCTATCTTAGTTATTCCCTTCAGCCTCACAATCACCCGCCCCCCGCGATAGAATCACAGAAAAATTACGACACAGAAGGAGGCCATTCGGCCCATCTTGTCCGTGCCGGTCGATTAAGTGCTATCCACACTAATCCCACTTTCCAGCACTTGGTCCGTAGCCTTGTAGGTTACGGCACTTCAAGTGCACATCCAAGTACTTTTAAAATGTGATGAGAGTTTCTGCCTCTACCACCCTGTCAGGCAGTGAGTTCCAGACCCCCACCACCCACTGGGTGAAAACATTTCTCCTCAACTCCCCTCTAAAGCTCTGACCAATTACTTTAAATCTATGCCCCCTGGTTGTGGACCTCCCTGCCAAGGGAAATAGGTCCTTCCTATCTCGGCACCTCAGAATTTTATACACCTCGATCAGGTCTCCCCTCAGCCTCCCCAGTTCCAAAGAAAACAACCTCCTCCCCCCCACGAGACATCAGCGCTCCTCCAATTCTGCCCTCTTGAATATCCCTGATTATAATCGCTGCACCATCAGTGGCCGTGTCTTCTGTTGCCTCGGCCGTAAGCTCTGGAATTCCCTCCCTGAACCTCTCCGCCTCGCTATCCTTCTTTAAGACATAGAAACATAGAAGATAGGAGCAGGAGTAGGCCGTTCAGCCCCTCGAGCCTGCTCTGCCATTCAGTGAGATCATGGCTGATCATCCAAACTCAGTACCCTGTCGCTGCCTTCTCCCCATATCCCTTGATCCCTTTAGCCTTAAGAAATATATCTAACTCCTTCTTGAATATATTTAATGAATTGGCCTCCACTGCCTTCTGTGGTAGAGAATTCCATAGGTTCACCACTCTCTGGGTGAAGAAATTCCTCCTCATTTCTGTCCTAAATGGCTTACCCCTTATCCTTAGACTGTGACCCCTGGTTTTGGACTCCCCTGCCATCGGGAACATCCTTCCTGCATCTAGTCTGTCTAGTCCTATTAGAATTTTATAAGTTTCAATGAGATCCTCTCTCATTCTTCTGAATTCAAGAGAATACAGGCCTAGTTTACTCAATCTCTTCTCATACGACAGTCCCGCCATCCCAGGAATCAATCTCGTGAACCTTCATTGCACTCCCTCTATGGCAAGTATATCCTTCCTTAGGTAAGGAGACCAAAATTGTACACAGTACTCCAGGTGTGGTCTCACCAAGGCCCTATATAATTGGAGTAAGACTTCTTTACTCCTGTACTTATATATTTCTTAAGGCTAAAGGGATATGGGGAGGAGGCAGGTACAGGGTACTGAATTCGGATGATCAGCCGTGATCTCATTGAATGGCAGAACAGGCTCGAGGGGCTGAATGGCCTACTCCTGCTCCTATCTTCTATGTTTCTATGTATTCAATCTTTCCTTGTAGCTGAAATTCTCTAGTCCTGGCAACATCCTTGTAAATCTCCCGTCTGGAGCAGTCACGTTTTTCCTGCAGTGGGGACGACCAGAACTGCACGCGGTGGCCTAACTGCTGTTTTTGTACAGTTCAAGCAGAACCTCCCTGCTCTTACATGATACAGAGAGAGGCACTTCCCCTTTAAATACCTGGGGGCACCCATTCCCCTTTAAATTGCCAAGCAATTGTTTTTGTTGAAAAGGGGCCGCAGTCCCCTTTGACTCACCCCCCCCTCTCACCCACCACAAATACTCACAAGAGAGAGAGAGAGAGAGAGAGGAGGAAGAATGCTGGTCTTTGTCCCTTTAAAAGTGGCTGCCCACCAAAATGTTCACAGCACCAGGGCTCTTTGTTCTGGATAAAAGTCAAAAAGAGAAAAGGTTCACTTATTTTTAAATGAATGCAATTGATGAACAGCCTTGCAATAAAGGTAATGCAAAGGAATAAACACTCGCAAGCTGGGTTTTTTCCACCCTCTCCTCCCCTTCCCTTTAACAGCTCCTGCAGACAATGAAAGCAGGAAAGCGGCCTGCAGCCCACCAAGGTCCCGCCCCCTTCCTCCCGCGCCGCCATTGGTTGGAGGACCGTCAGCCCGCCCGGTCCTCCCAGCGTTTTCCGCGCTCCTGATTGGCGAGCCCTTCGCGTCAATCAAACCCCACCGATTACGCGCTGACGCCAGCACGCAACGCCCAGGGGTCGGTTGGATTGGCGCACGCCACCGCAAGGTTAAAAAAAAGACACCCCACACAAATGAGGAAAAACAAAAATAAAAATAATCGCACTTTAGAGGGGAGGAGGTTGGGGGAATTAATGAGTGTTTTCAATTTGTTTCGCAAAAATAAATATTTGAAAAGCTTCCGAACGTTGCGAGGCGGGCTGCGCATGCGCTCCAGCCTGCCTTTGACTCCCCCTTGCCGCGCCGCCATTGGTTGACGGACCAGGCCGCCCAGTTCAGTCCTCGTCTTATTGGACAGAGGTCCCGTCAGTCACAGGCCCGGGCCGGCCTCCATCCTTGAATGGCCTCTTCCTGTGATGACGTCACAATCGGGTCCCAGCCTCAGCGCGAGGGAGGAAGGTCCCGCCCCCTATCCGCGCCGCCATTGATTGGAGGACCAGGCCGCCTAGTTCAGTCCTCTCAGCTCAGCCCTCTTCCTATTGGTCAGCACTCCCGTCAGTCAGAATCACATTGTTCCGGCTCACTCCGCCACCCCGCGCAGCTCAATCCGCTCCGTTCGGTCCGCCGAGGTCCCGCCCGCCCGACTCTCAGGTTTGGGTTTACTCATATTTTACCTTATAATCTCGCTCTCCGCTCCCCCCCTCACCTCGATTTAAATCGATTCCCAAACACTTTACTTTACCCCGGCCTGACGTCTGCTCCCCGGAGGCCCCGCGCAGGCGCACTACCAGCCTCGTGTTGTGATGAGGGGCCCAATGACCATGCGCTGCCCCGCCTCTCCACATTTAAAGGGACATCCACCCCCTCCACATTTAAAGGGATATCCACCACCTCCACATTTAATGGGACCCCCACCCCCTCCACATTTAAAGGGATATCCACCACCTCCACATTTAATGGGACACCCACCCCCTCCACATTTAAAGGGACACCTACCGCCTCCACATTTAAAGGGATATCCACCACCTCCACATTTAAAGGGACACCCATCTCCTCCACATTTAAAGGGACTCCCCTCCCCCCCTCTCATGTCCTCTACTGTGGAGGAGGAATTCCTGGAGTGTTTACGGGATGGTTTCCTGGACCAATATGTCGAGGAACCAACCAGAGATCAGGCCATCTTAGACTGGGTATTATGTAACGAGAAAGGATTAATTAGCAATCTTGTTGTACGAGGCCCCTTGAGTCGGAGTGATCATAATATGATCGAATTCTTCATTAAGATGGAGAATGAAGTTGTTGACTCAGAGACTAGGGTCCTAAATTTAAATAAAGGAAACTACGATGGTCTGTGGAGCGAGTTGGGTAGGATTGATTGGGCAATGTCACTCAAAGCGTTGACGGTGGATAGGCAATGGCAAACATTCAAAGACCACATGGATGAACTACAGAATTTGTTCATCCCAGTTTGGCATAAAAATAAAACAAAAAAGGTGACTCAACCGTGGCTAACAAGGGAAATTAGGGATAGCATAAGATCCAAGGAGAGGACATATAAATTGGCCAGAAAAAGCAGTATACCTGTGGATTGGGAGCAGTTTAGTATTCAACAAAGGAGGACAAAGGGATTAATTAAGAAGGGGAAAATAGAATATGAGCGTAAGCTTTCAGGGATCATAAAAACTGACTGTAAAAGCTTTTATAGATATGTGAAGAGAAAAAGAACATAAGAACATAAGTAGTAGGAGCAGAAGTAGGCCATAGGGCCCCTCGGGCCTGCTCTGCCATTCAATAGGATCATGACTGATCCGAACCTAGACTCACGTCCACTTCCCTGCCCGCTCCCCGTAACCCTTAATTCCCTTATCAGCTAGGAAACTGTCTATCTCCGCTTTAAATTTATTTAATGTTGCAGCTTCCACAGCTACCTGAGGTAGCAAATTCCATAGATTTACCACCCTCTGAGTGAAGAAGTTTCTCCTCATCTCAGTTTTGAAACGGCAGCCCCACATTCTAAGATTATGCCCCCTAGTTCTAGTCTCACCCATCAGTGGAAACATTCTCCCCGCATCCACCCGATCAAGCCCCCTCACAATCTTATATGTTTCGATAAGATCGCTTCTCATTCTTCTGAATTCCAATGAGTAGAGGCCCAACCTACTCAACCTTTCCTCATAAGTCAACCCCCTCATCTCCGGAATCAACCGAGTGAACCTTCTCTGAACTGCCTTGAGAGCAAGTATATCTTTTCTTAAATATGGAAACCAAAACTGTACGCAGTATTCCAGGTGTGGCCTCGCCAGTACCCTGTATAACTGAAGCAAGACTTCCCTGCTTTTATACTCCATCCCCCTTGCAATAAAAGCCAAGATTCCATTGGCCTTCCTGATCACCTGCTGTACCTGCATACTAACCTTCTGCGTTTCATGCACCAGGACCCCCAGATCCCTTTGTACTGTAGCACTTTGCAGTTTCTCTCCATTTAGATAATAACTTGTTCTTTGATTTTTTCTGCCAAAGTGCATAACTTCACACTTTCCAACATTATATTCCATCTGCCAAAGTTCTGCCCACTCACTTAGCCTGTCTATGTCCTTTTGCAGGTTTTTTATGTCCTCCTCACTGCTTTCCCTCCCATCTTTGTATCGTCGGCAAACTTGGATATGTTGCACTCGGTCCCCTCCTCCAAATCGTTAATATAGATTGTAAAGAGTTGGGGTCCCAGCACTGACCCCTACGGAACACCGCTAGTTACTGATTGCCAACCCAACAATGAACCATTTATTCCAACTCTCGGTTTTCTGTTAGATGGCCAATCTTCCACCCATGCCAGTATATTACCCCCAATCCCGTGATTTTTTATCTTGTGCAGTAATCTTTTGTGTGGCACCTTGTCAAATGCCTTTTGGAAGTCCAAATACACCACATCCACTGGTTCCCCTTTATCCACCCTGTTTGTTACATCCTTATAGAATTCGAGCAAATTTGTCAAACATGACTTCCCCTTTATAAAACCATGCTGACTCTGTCAGATTAAATTATGCTTATCCAAATGTCCTGTTACTGCTTCCTTAATAATGGACTCCAACATTTTACCAACCACAGATGTTAGGCTAACTGGTCAATAGTTTCCAGCCTTTTGTCTACCTCCCTTTTTAAATAAGGGTGTTACATTAGCAGTTTTCCAATCTGCTGGGACCTTGCCTGAATCCAGGGAGTTTTGGAAAATTACCACCAATGCATCCGCAATCCCCACCGCTACCTCTCTCAAGACCCTAGGATGTAAGCCATCAGGTCCAGGGGATTTATCCGCCTTAAGTCCCATTATCTTACCGAGTACCATCTCCTTAGTGATTTTAATCGTGTTTAGCTCCTCCCCCGCTATAGCCCCCTGTTTGTCCAGTGTTGGGATATTTTTAGTGTCCTCTACTGTAAAGACTGATACAAAATATTTGTTCAGCGTTTTTGCCATCTCCGTGTTCCCCACTACTAATTTCCCGGTCTCGTCCTCTAAGGGACCAACATTCACTTTAGCCACCCTTTTTCTTTTTATATAACTGTAGAAACTCTTGCTATCTGTTTTTATATTTTTTGCTAGTTTACTTTCATAATCTATCTTCCCTTTCTTAATTAATCTTTTAGTTATTCTTTGCTGGCTTTTAAATGCTTCCCAATCTTCTATCCTCCCACTAGATTTGGCTACTTTATATGCCCTTGTTTTCAGTCGGATACTATCCTTTATTACTTTACCTAGCCACGGATGGCTGTCTTTTCTTTTACGCCCCTTTTTCCTCAGTGGAATATATTTTTCTTGAAAGTTGTGAAATATCTCCTTGAATGTACACCACTGCTCATGTACCGTCTTACACCTTAATCTATTTTCCCAGTCCACTTTAGTCAACTCTGCTCTCATACCTTCATAGTCTCCTTTATTTAAGCTTAGTACGCTGGTTTGAGATCCAACTCTCTCACCCTCCAACTGAATTTGGAATTCAACCATGTTATGGTCACTCATTCCAAGGGGATCCTTCACCAGGACATTTTTTATTAATCCTGTCTCATTACACAGGACCAGATCTAAGATTGCCTGCCCCCTGCTTGGTTCAGTAACATACTGCTCAAGGAACCCGTCCCTAATGCACTCTATGAACTCTTCCTCAAGGCTGCCCTGCCCAATTTGATTTGTCCAGTCAATATGAAAGTTAAAATCTCCCATGATTATAGCTGTTCCCTTATTACAAGCCTCAACTATTTCCTGATTTATACTCCGACCAACACAGTTGCAATTGCTAGGAGGCCTATAGACTATGCCCACTAGTGACTTTTTCCCCTTATTATTCCTTATTTCCACCCAAACCGTTTCACTGTCCTGATCCTTTGACCGAATATCATTTCTCACTGTTGCAGTGATTCCATCCTTTATTAACACAGCCACCCACCTCCTTTTCCTTCCTGTCTGTCCTTCCTAATAGTCAAATACCCCTGGATGTTTAGTTCCCAGTCATGGTCACCCTGCAGCCATGTCTCCGTAATGGCCACCAGATCATACCCATGTGTATTTATTTGTACCGTCAACTCGTCTATTTTGTTACGAATGCTGCGTACATTCAGATAAAGAACTTTTAAATATGTTTTGTGACAATTTATTCATGCTTTTACCCCCTTTACTACTTTACTTTTATCTTTATATATTCTGTCCCTTCCTGACACGCTCTGGTTTTTAATTCCCCCTCTGCTACCTTGCTCTATTGCCTTCTCTGCTGACATTTTAATTTTTCGCTCTCTTGAAACCTCCCCCCCACTAATTAGTTTAAAGCCCTCTCCAGAGCCCTAGTTATTCAATTCGCCAGGATTCTAGTCCCAGCACTGGCCACGTGAAGCCCGTCCCAACGGAACAGCTCTCTCCTGTCCCAGTACTGATGCCAGTGTCCCAAGAAGCAAAACCCATTTCTCCCACACCAGTCTTTGAGCCACGAATTTAACTCTCTGATTTTATTTACCCTAGCCAAGTTTGCTCGTGAGGGCAGGTGCAGCACGGGTTAGATACAGAGTAAAGCTCCCTCGACACTGTCCATCAAACACTCCCAGGGCAGCTACAGCACGGTTTAGATACAGAGTAAAGCTCCCTCTACAGTGTCCCATCAAACACTCCCAGGGCAGGTACAGCATGGGTTAGATACAGAGTAAAGCTCCCTCTACACTGTCCCATCAAACACTCCCAGGGCAGGTACAGCACGGGTTAGATACAGAGTAAAGCTCCCTCTACACTGTCGCATCAAACACTCCCAGGGCAGGTACAGCACGGGTTAGATACAGAGTAAAGCTCCCTCTACACTGTCCCATCAAACAATCCCAGGGCAGGTACAGCACGGGTTAGATACAGAGTAAAGCTCCCTCTACACTGTCCCGTCAAACACTCCTCGGGCACGTACAGCACGGGTTAGATACAGAGTAAAGCTCCCTCTACACTGTCCCATCAAACACTCCCAAGGCAGGTGCAGCACGGGTTAGATACAGAGTGCCAGCCGTGGCTCAGGCGGCAGCACTCTCTCCTCTGAGTCAGAAGGTTGTGGGTTGAAGTCCCACTCCAGAGACTCGAGTCTAAAACTCTGTGCTGCCCCTCCAGTGCAGTGCTGAGGGAGTAAAGCCCAGTGCAGAGTAAAGTTCCCTCTGCACTGCTCCACTAACAGGCCTGAGCCCCAAACTCAGAAGAGCGCCCTCTGCTGCATTCCACTTGTCTCAGCAGCGGGAGAAGCAGGCGGCGGAAGTCCCGCCCCTCGGGCACCCCGATTGGTTGGAGGACCCGCCGCCACCTCAGTCCCCCAAGCTCCGCCCGCTCTCTCCCTATTGGTTGGCGCTCCAGTCAGTCACCGCCCTGGAGTTGATGACGTGCCCCAGTCTGGCTCCCTGCAGAAGACAAGGGGCTGCGGCCACTCAATCCGCTCCGCTCGGTGCCGGGAGGGCGCTGGGACGGTGCGGTTTGTATTTTCTTTTTATTTATCTCCCCGCCCGCGCTTCTCTCCGCTATATATAAAAAACCCTCATGAAACTCACTTTCCGCCGGTGATCCGGACTCTCGCGGTTGCCCGGGCCGACCCAGAATGCGAGGCCCTGCGCAGGCGCGGTAGCGGCTCATCCTCGGGAGCGGGCCCCGGTGGCGCATGCGGAGTAGGGGGAGGGGGCGGGGCCTGTTCAGAGCCCGCACTCACCTGGAGCAGCGCATGTGGAGCAGGGGGAGGGGGCGGGGCCTGTTCAGAGCTCACCTCCAACAATGAGAACAACAACAACTTGTATTTCTGTAGCGCCTTTAACGTAGGAAAATGTCCAAAGGCGCTGCACAGGAGTATTGTAAGACGTTGAAAAATGTGACCCCGAGCCACAAGAGGAGAAATTCGGGCAGATGGCCAAAAGCTTGGTCACAGAGGTGGGTTTTGATCAGCCATGATCTCATTGAATGGCGGAGCAGGCTCGAGGGGCCGAATGGCCGACTCCTGCTCCTATTTTCTATGAAAGAGAGGCGGAGAGGTTCAGGGAGGGAATTCCAGAGCTTTGGGCCGAGGCAACAGAAGGCACGGCCACTGATGCTGCAGCGATTATAATCAGGGATATTCAAGAGGGCAGAATTGGTGGAGCGCAGATGTCTCGGCGGGGGGGGGGGTTGTTTTCTTTGGAACCGAGGAGGCTGAGGGGAGACCTGATTGAGGTGTATAAAATTCTGAGGGGCCGAGATAGGAAGGACCTATTTCCCTTGGCAGAGGGGTCCACAACCAGGGGGCGTAGATTTAAAGTAATTAGTCGGAGGTTTAGAGGGGAGTTGAGGAGAAATGTTTGCACCCAGAGGGTGGTGGGGGTCTGGAACTCACTGCCTGACAGGGTGGTAGAGGCAGAAACTCTCATCACATTTTAAAAAGTACTTGGATGTGCACTTGAAGTGCCGTAACCTACAAGGCTACGGGCCAAGTGCTGGAAAGTGGGATTAGTGTGGATAGCACTTAATCGGCCGGCAGGGACAAGATGGGCCAAATGGCCTCCTCCGTGCCGTAATTTTTCTGTGATTCTATCGCGGGGGGCGGGTGGTTGTGAGGCTGAAGGGAATAACTAAGATAGGGAGGGGCGAGGCCATGGAGGGATTTGAAAACAAGGATGAGAATTTTGAAATCGAAGCATTGCTTAACCGGGAGCCAATGTGGGTCAGCGAGCACAGGGGTGATGGGTGAATGGGACTTGGCGTTGAATTACGACACGGGTAGTTTTGGATCACCTCAAGTTTACATAGGGTAGAATGTGGGAGGCCAGCCAGGAGTGCGTTGGAATAGTCAAGTCTGGAGGTAACAAAGGCCCGGGTGAGGGCTTCAGCAGCGGATGAGCTGAGGCAGGGCTGGAGACGGGCGATGTTACTGAGGTGGAAATAGGCGGTCTTAGTTATGCTGCGGATATGTGTTCGGAAGCTCATTTCAGGGTCAAATATGACACCGAGGTTGTGAACAGTGTGGTTCAGCCTCAGACAGATGTTAGGGAGAGGGATGGAGTCAGTGGCTACGGACCGAAAACAATTGCTTTAGTCTTCCCAATATTTAATTGGAGAAAATTTCTGCTCACCCAGAACCGGATTAGAGATTGTGGAGGGGTCGTGAGAAGTGGTGGTGAGGTAGAGCTGGGTGTCGTCAGCGTACATGTGGAAACTGACGCTGTGTTTTCAGATGATGTCACCAAGGGGCAGCATTTAGATGAGAAATAGGAGGGGCCCAAGGATAGATCCTTGGGGGACACCAGAGGTAACGATGCGGGAGCGGGAAGAGAAGCCGTTGCAGGTGATTCTGTGGCTACGATTAGAGAGATAAGAATGGAACCAGGCGAGTGCAGTCTCACCCAGCTGGACGACGGTGGAGAGGCGTTGGAGGAGGATGGAGTGGTCAACCGTGTCAAAGGCTGCAGACAAGTCAGGAAGGACGAGGAGGGATAGTTTACCTTTGTCACAGTCACAAAGGATGTAATTTGATGAGACTTTGATGAGACTTGATTTGACTTTAGGGCCAAGTCAGTGAGGTGGATTGGGCTGTTTCTGGCCCGCTGGTTATTGTGGGCACGGCTGGACACCAGTGGGACCGGCTCTGCCCTGTTTGTTCTTTGAGGCAAAATAAGCCAAAAAAAATTCCTGCTTCCCCCCTTACCCTTTCTACACTCCTTTTACAGGGTTTTAGAAGTGGAGCATTTACAGACAGGAAGCTCAAACCAAACAGCACCTCAAGATCTGACAGAGTTACACGTTTCCTCAGGACCTGATTCAGTCGCTCATCCAATCTGCTAACACAGCCGTGAGATCACACTGATGAGAGACCTTTTAAATGTTCTGAGTGTGGGAAGAGCTTCAAAATCTACAAGTACTTGAAGCGACAACAGTGGCTACACACTGGGGAGAAACTGTTCACCGGCCCCGTGTGTGGAAGGGATTAATTGCACCATCCGTGCTGCTGAGACACCAGCTTGTCCACACCGATGAGAGACCGTTGACCTGCTCCGTGTATTTGAAGCGATTCTCTCATTCTGTCACCCTCCTGAGACACCAGCTTGTTTACAGTGATGAGATTAAATGTTCTGACTGTGGGAAGAGATTTAAAAGGTCCCAGGACCTGAAGAGACACCAGCTGGAGAGAGGAGAGATTCTGTTCACCTGCTCCGTGTGTGGGAAGAGATTCACTCGGTCCTCGAATCTGCTGGCACACCAACGAGTTCACACTGGGGAGAGGCCAGTGAAACATTCCGACTGTGGGGAAAGCTTTCAAATGTCCCAGGAGCTGAAGGGACACCAGCTGGAGAGAGCAGGAGAGAGACCGTTCACCTGCTCCGTGTGTGGGAAGGGATTCACTCAGTCATCCCACCTACTGAGACACCAGCAATATCACACTGATGAGAGACCATTTACATGTTCTGTCTGTGGGAAGAGCTTTAAAACCTCTGGGGATCTGAACGGACACCAGCAAGTTCACACTGGGGAGAGACCGTTCACCTGCTCCGTGTGTGGGAAGGGATTCACTCGGTCATCCCACCTACTGACACACCAGCAATATCACACTGATGAGAGACCATTTACATGTTCTGTCTGTGGGAAGAGCTTTAAAACCTCTGGGGATCTGAACGGACACCAGCGAGTTCACTCCAATCCAAGACCATTTACATGTTCTGTCTGTGGGATGAGCTTTAAAATCTCCAGGAATCTGAACAGACACCAGCGAGTTCACACTGGGGAGAGACCGTTCACCTGCTCTGACTGTGGGAAGAGCTTTAAAAGCTCCGGGAATCTGAAGGGACACCAGCGAGTTCACACTGGGGAGAGACCGTTCACCTGCTCTGTGTGTGGGAAGGGATTCACTCGGTCTTCCAACCTGCTGACACACCAGCGAGTTCACATTGTTCTGTAGCGCAGGGCCCTGGAGACAGCTGGGGTGACATGAACATGGAATGGATGAATGTTTTATAAATTCGTGTACTGCTGTTTAATCTTTAAGATTGTTGTGCTGATGAGTCCCTTTGTTTCACTGTTGATAGAAACATAGAAGATAGGAGCAGGAGTCGGCCATTCGGCCCCTCGAGCCTGCTCTGCCATTCAATGAGATCAAGGCTGATCATCCGAATTCAGTACCCTGTCCCTGCCTTCTCCCCATATCCCTTGATCCCTTTAGCCTTAAGAAATATATCTAACTCCTTCTTGAAGAGATTTAATGAATTGGCCTCTACTGGCTTCTGTGGCAGAGAATTCCACAGGTTCACCACTCTGGGTGAAGAAATTCCTCCTCATCTCTGTCCTAAATGTCTTACCCCTTATCCTTAGATGGTGTTACATAGAATGTACAGCACAGAAACAGGCCATTCAGCCCAACTGGTCCATGCCAGTGTTTATGCCCCACACCCACCCTACTTGAATTAACCCGATCAACATCTCCTCCCATTCCTTTCTCCCTCATGTGGCTTCCCCATAAATCCACCTATGCTGTTCACCTCAACCACTGGGAGTGGGCCTTTGGTGTAGTGGTAGCATCCCCGCCACTGGGCCAGAAGGTGGAGGGTTTCGAACCCCACTCCAGACAGTCCCGGCAAGTGGAGTCGGAGCTCCGGCTCTAAATTCTGGGTTGACATCCAGCGGGATACTTGTGTCCGTGGGTGTGGTTGCCCCCCCCCCGCCTCGTATGGGTTGTGGGAGCCTGTAAAACCCTCCCGCCATTGGACTAACCACCCTAATGGCTGGTATGAAGATGGTTACGGTCACAGAAGGAGCGTTAACACGGCCAGAAATACTTCCACCACTTCATACAGTTCCCCAAAGGGAACAGTGTGAAGACACGATCCACGACAACCTCAACTATTCCCTGTGGTAGCGAGTTCCCCATTCTCACCATTCTCTGGGTAAAAAAGTTTCTCCTGAATTCCCTCCTGGATTTATTAGTGACTTTTATATTTATAGCCACATAAATATGATGAGATTCTGTTAAGCTGCCCAGTATGTTGTTGTACTTTGTCTTTTTCTGATGAATGAAACATTACTGAGCCCCTGTACCCATGTTATGGGATGAAGTGCCAGACAAGTGAAGGCACAACGTCTGGGTGTGAATCTAATAATAACCTCACGGACCGTATAGGTGTGATAACCAGACGGGCTTGTGGTTATAGTCTGGTCACAGATGAACTAAATTCCCTGAATTAGCAGGAGTTCAGGAGGCGGTCAACAGACGGGTCCAAACAATCCCATTTCCTGAGCGGTAACCAAGCTTGTGTATAGGAACAGGCCACTTAAGCAGTTATCAGATGGAACAGACTCGAGAAGATCGCGCGCGAATCCACTGTACTTCTATTCTCCAGATTGAGGGAATTATCACCCGATCTGTGTTATGCAGCGCTCTTAATAAAGCTTGGAGAGACAATTTGTGTTTTTGTGAGCTTGATTATCTGGTGTCCGAAACCCTAGGACTCCCAATCATTAGAGTCAACCTCAGTGTGTGGAAAGGGATTCCCTGGTGTACCCCAACCGCTGACACACCAGAGTGTCCACAGTGTGACTGCGGTGGGTTGATTCCACTGTTTCCGAAGCCTTTAATCACATCCAGGACTGAACCATGTTAATTCAGGCAACTGGGGCTTGTTAATGTTAAGAGCCCCCAATAACTGGGCTGGATTTAAAGATTATTCCCTGTTCTCTCAGTACTAGTGAGCAGAGAGAAGCTGATGTTATAGAATCATAGAGCACAGTAGGATGCCTTTCGGCCCATCGTGCTGGTGCCGGCTCTCTGAAAGAGCGATGCAATTAGTCCCACTGCCCTGCTCTTCCCCCACAGCCCTGCAAATTTCTGCTTTTAGTATATATCCAATTCCCTTTTGAAAGTTACTATTGAATCTGCTTCCACCTTCCATTCAGGCAGTGCATTCCAGATCATCACAATTTGCTGTGTAAAAAAAGTCTCCTCATTTCCTCTCTCGATTCTTTTGCCAATGATCTGAAACCTGTGTCCTCTCGTTACCGACCCTCCTGCCAGTGACAACAGCTTCTCCTTGTTTGCTCGATCAAAACCCTTCATAATTTTGAGCACCTCGATCACAGCTCCATTTAACCGTCTCTGCTCCAAGTTATATTGCCAATGTTTTGGGAATTGTTGCTGTGAAAGAAAAGACAGCCATCCGTGGCTAAGTAAAGTAATAAAGGATAGTATCCGACTGAAAACAAGGGCATATAAAGTAGCCAAATCTAGTGGGAGGATAGAAGATTGGGAAGCATTTAAAAGCCAGCAAAGAATAACTAAAAGATTAATTAAGAAAGGGAAGATAGATTATGAAAGCAAACTAGCAAAAAATATAAAAACAGATAGCAAGAGTTTCTACAGTTATATAAAAAGAAAAAGGGTGGCTAAAGTGAATGTTGGTCCCTTAGAGGACAAGACCGGGAAATTAGTGGTGGGGAACATGGAGATGGCAAAAACGCTGAACAAATATTTTGTATCAGTCTTTACAGTAGAGGACACTAAAAACATCCCAACACAGGACAAACAGGGGGCTATAGGGGGGGAGGAGCTAAACACGATTAAAATCACTAAGGAGTTGGTACTCGGTAAGATAATGGGACTAAAGGCGGATAAATCCCCTGGACCTGATGGCTTACATCCTAGGGTCTTGAGAGAAGTAGCGGTAGGGATTGTGGAGGCATTGGTGGTAATTTTCCAAAACTCCCTGGATTCAGGAAAGGTCCCAGCTGATTGGAAAACTGCTAATGTAACGCCCTTATTTAAAAAGGGAGGCAGACAAAAGGCTGGAAACTATAGACCAGTTAGCCTAACATCTGTGGTTGGTAAAATGTTGGAGTCCATTATTAAGGAAGCAGTAACAGGACATTTGGATAAGCATAATTTAATCGGACAGAGTCAGCATGGTTTTATAAAGGGGAGGTCATGTTTAACAAATTTGCTCGAATTCTTTGAGTGGTGAGAATGTGGAACTCACTGCCACAGGGAGTGGTTGAAGCAAATAGTATAGATGTATAAATAACCAGGCGGTTAAGAAGGCAAATGGTATGTTGGCCTTCGTAGTGAGGGGGTTCAAGTACAGGAACAAGGATGTCTTGCTGCAGTTGTACAGGGCCTTGGTGAGACCACATCTTGAGTATTGTGTGCAGTTTTGGTCGCCTTATCTGAGGAAGGATGTTCTTGCCATGGAAGGAGTTCAGCGAAGATTCACCAGGCTGATACCTGGGATGGCAGGAATGATGTATGAGGAGAGATTGGATCGATTGGGCTTCTACTCGCTGGAGTTTAGAAGAATGAGAGGGGATCTCATTGAAACTTATAAAATTCTAACAGGACTAGACAGACTAGATGCTAGAAGGATGTTCCTGATGGTCGGGGAGTCCAGAACCAGGGGTTACAGTCTAAG
This sequence comes from Somniosus microcephalus, assembly GCF_052327205.1. NCBI lineage: Eukaryota > Metazoa > Chordata > Chondrichthyes > Squaliformes > Somniosidae > Somniosus > Somniosus microcephalus. The sequence goes on along the minus strand of NW_028225189.1, from coordinate 4,278,351 downwards.
GATAAGGGGTAAGCCATTTAGGGCAGAGATGAGGAGTAATTTCTTCACCCAGAGAGTGGTGAACCTGTGGAATTCTCTACCAAAGAAGGCAGTAGAGGCCAATTCATTAAATGTATTCAAGAAGGAGCTGGATATATTTCTTAAGGCTAAAGGGATCAAGGGATATGGAGAGTAGGCAGGAACAGGGTGTGAATTTGGATGATCAGCCATGATCTCATTGAATGGCGGAGCAGGCTCGAGGGGCCGAATGGCCTACTCCTGCTCCTTTCTTCCATGTTTCTATTCCATCTGCTCCTGAGGCCTTGTTGTTCTTCAGTTCTCAGATGGCCATTTCAACCTCATGCCGGGCTAGGGTTGTGCTGAGATGGTGGCGGGTAGCCTGCTGCGGGATGGAGTTGAGGACGCTCGCGTCGAAGACAGCGTCTTGGTTAAGGAGATCTCCAAAGTGCTTGTTCTAGCGGGCACTGACTGCCTCTCTGTCCTTGATGAGTACCTTTCCATTCTTGGCCCGCAGTGGGGTAGGACCTTGCGCCATAGATGGTCTTGACTGCACTAAAGATTCCACGCACGTCGTGGTTGTCAGCTAGCTGCTGGAACTCCTACCCATTCTCCACCATCTGTTCTTTAGGTCGCGAGTTTTTTGTTGGACCTCGGCCTTCAGGCGTCTGTAGAGCTGCTTTCTTGCTCTCGAGTTGTGTTGCTGTTTCCAGATCAGGAATGCCTTGCGCTTGCTGCTTATTAGCTCCTGGATCTCCTGGTCCTTCTTGGCGAACCAGTCTTGGTTTCCTGTTGGAGAGACCGAGCAGTAACTAGAATACTGCGTGCAGTTCTGGTCACCACATTACAGAAAGGATGTGATTGCACTAGACGGGGTGCAGAGGAGATTTACGAGGATGTGGCCTGGGCTGGAGAATTTTAGCTATGAGGAAAGATTGGATAGGCTGAGGTTGTTTTCTTTGGAACAGAGGAGGCTGAGGGGAGACCTAATTGAGGTGTATAAAATGATGAGGGGCCTAGATAGAGTGGATAGGAAGGACGTATTTCCCTTAGCAGGGAGGTCAATAACCAGGGGGCACAGATTTAAAGTAGTTGGTCGGAAGTTTAGAGGGGATTTGAGGAGAAATGTTTTTCACCCAGAGGGTGGTGGGGGTCTGGAACTCACTGCCTGAAAGGGTGGTAGAGGCAGAGACCCTCATCACATTAAAAAAGTACTTGGATATGCACTTGAAGTGCTGTAACCTACAAAGCTACGGACCAAGTGCTGGAAAGTGGGATTAGGGTGGATTGCTCTTTGTCGGCCGGCACGGACAAGATGGGCGGAGCGGCCTCCTTCTGTGCTGTAAATTTCTATGATTCATTGATTCATTGATCATCCCATTCCCAAGCTGACTGTGTTAACACCTCAGACGAGCCGTCCCACGTAGAGTGACTCCCTCAACCTGTTCTCCTGGTTACAGAACCAGTTTGTCTCTCTCAGGAATGCCCAAGGCTCTGTTGTCTGGGCACCAACTCACTCGTGACCTCACATGTTGCAACAAGTCTGCTGCCTGAGCAGTTTGCAGTGTTATTAGGTCTGTGGGTCTCTTAGCAACCACCTCCCATATCTAGGACAAAGGGCCCATCTCCTGACTTTGGGTGTTAACATTCCAAACTTCAGCATTCTCTGTCTTTTAGCTTCAATCTGTCTGTGTCCACCCAGTGACAACACTGAGCTCCTCCCTCCAACCACTGACACTCGCCCTCTTGCTGAGAAAGAAAGACTTGCGTTTATATAGCGCCTTTCACAACCTCAGGATGTCCCAGAGCGCTTTACAGCCAATGAAGAACTTCTGAAGTGTAGTCACTGTTGTAGGAAACACGGCAGCCAATTGGTGCACAGCAAGCTCCCACAAACAGCAGTGTGACAATGACCAGATAATCTATTTCAGTGATGTTGATTGAGGGATAAATATTGGCCCCAGGACACCGGGGAGAACTCCCCTGCTCTTCTTCAATGTAGTGCCATGGGATCTTTTACATCCACCTGAAAGAGCAGACGGGGCCTCGGTTTAACATCTCATCCGAAAGACGGCACCTCTGACAGTGCAGCACACTCTCAGTACTGGAGTGTCAGCCTAGATTTTTATGCTCAAGTCTCTGGACTGGGACTTGAACCCACGACCTTCTGACTCAGAGGTGAGAGTGCTGCCCACTGAGCTAAAGTGCCTGGAGCTAAGCCAGCTGGGATACTTGACATAGGATTACATCGGATATACGGCACAGAAACAGGCCATTCGGCCCAACCAGTCCATGCCGGTGTTTATGCTCCACTCGAGCCTCCTCCCGTCTTTCCTCATCTAAATCTATCAGCATAACCCTCGATTCCCTTCCCCCCCATATGCTTGTCTAGCCTCCCCTTAAATGCATCGATACTATTCGCTTCAACCACTCCCTGTGGCAGCGAGTTCCACATTCTCACCACTCTCTGGGTAAAGAAGTTTCTTCTCAATTCCCTATTGGATTTCTTGGTGACTATCTTATATTGAGGCCTCTAGTTATGCTCTTCCCCACAAGTGGAAACATTCTCTCTGTCTCCACTCTATCAACATTTTTCATAATTTTAAAGACCTCTATTAGGTCACCCCTCAGCCTTCTGTTTTCAAGAGAAAAGAGACCCAGCCTGTTCATCCTTTCCTGATATGTATACCCTCGCATTTCTGGTATCATCCTCGTAAATCTTCTCTGCACCCTCTCCAGTGCCTCTATATCCTTTTTATAATATGGCGACCAGAACTGTACGCAGTACTCTAAGTGTGGTCTGAACAAGGTTCGATACAGGTTTAGCATAACTTCACTACTTTTCAATTCTATACCTCTAGAAATAAACCCTAGTGCTTGGTTTGCTTTTTTATGGCCTTGCTAACCTGTGTTGCAACTTTTAGTAATTTGTGTATTTGTACTCCGAAATCCCTTTGTTCCTCTACCCCACCTAGACTCGCACCCTCCCAGTGATAAGTGACCTCCCCATTCTTCCTACCAAAATGTAATACCTCACAGGGGAGGGTTTAAACTAAAATGGCAGGGGGTTGGGAACCTGAGCAGGGAGACAGTGGAAAGGGAAACAAGGATAAAAGCAAAAGATAGGAAGGAGAAAAACAAAAGTGGCAGTCAGAGAAATCAACGGTTTAAATCAAGCAGAGCCACAGTAAATAATAATTCTAATAGCTCTAAGAGCGTTAAAAACACAAGCCTGAAGGCCTTGTGTCTTAATGCGAGGAGCATTCGTAATAAGGTGGATGAATTAGCTGTGCAAATAGAGGTAAACAAATATGATTTGATTGGGATTACGGAAACATGGCTCCAAGGTGGCCAAGGCTGGGAACTCAACATCCAGGGGTATTGAATATTCAGGAAAGATAGGCAAAAAGGAAAGGGAGGTGGGGTAGCATTGCTGGTTAAAGAAGGGATTAACACAATTGTAAGGAAGGATATTAGCTCTGATGATGTGGAATCTGTATGGGCAGAACTGAGAAATACCAAGGGGCAGAAAACGTTAGTGGTAGTGGTATATAGACCTCCAAACAGTAATGCGGAGGTTAGGGATGGCATTAAAAGGGAAATTAGAGAAGTGTGCAATAAGGGCACAGCAGTCATCATGGGTGACTTTAATCTACATATAGATTGGGCTAACCAAATTAGTAACAATACTGTGGAGGAGGAATTCCTAGAGTGTTTACAGAATGGTTTCCTGGACCAATATGTCGAGGAACCAACCAGAGATCAGGCTATCTTAGACTGGGTATTATGTAATGAGAAAGAATTAATTAGCAATCTTGTTGTACGAGGCCCCTTGGGTTGGAGCGATCATGATATGATAGAATTCTTCATTAAGATGGAGAATGAAGTAGTTGACTCAGAGACAAGGGTCCTCAATTTAAATAAAGGAAACTACGATGGTCTGAGGTGCGAGTTGAGTAGGATTGATTGGGGAATGTCACTCAAAGGGTTGACGGCGGATAGGCAATGGCAAACATTCAAAGACCGCATGGATGAACTACAGAATTTGTTCATCCCAGTTTGGCATAAAAATAAAACAAAAAAGGTGACTCAACCGTGGCTAACAAGGGAAATTAGGGATAGCATAAGATCCAAGGAGAGGACATACAAATTGGCCAGAAAAAGCAGTAAACCTGAGGATTGGGAGCAGTTTAGGATTCAACAAAGGAGGACAAGGGGATTAATTAAGAAGGGGAAAATAGAATATGAGAGTAAGCTTGCAGTGAACATAAAAACTGACTGTAAAAGCTTTTATAGATATGTGAAGAGAAAAAGATTGGTGAAGTCAAGCGTAGGTCCCTTGCAGTCAGAATCAGAGGAATTTATAATGGGGAACAAAGAAATGGCAGACCAATTAAATACATATTCTGCTTCTGTCTTCACAAAGGAGGACACAAATAACCTCCCAGAGATGTCGGGGTACATAGGGTCTGATGAAAGGGAAGAACTGAAAGAAATCAGTATTTGTAGGAAAATGGTGTCAGGGAAATTGACAGGATTGAAGGCCGATAAATCCCCAGGACCTGATAATCTACATCCTAGGGTACTTAAGGAAGTGGCCCTAGAAATAGTAGATGCATTGTTGATCATTTTCCAACATTCGATGGAATCTGGAACGGTACCCATGGATTGGAGGGTAGCTAATGTTACCCCACTATTCAAAAAAGGTGGTGGAGAGAAAACGGGGAATTACAGACCGTTAAGCCTGACATTGGTAGTGGGGAAAATGCTAGAGTCCATTATTATAAAAGATGTAATAGCAGAGCACTTGGAAAACAGTGACAGGATCGGACAAAGTCAACATGGATTTACAAAAGGTGAATCGTGCTTGACTAATCTACTGGAATTTTTTGAGGATGTAACTGGTAAAATAGATAAGGGAGAACCAGTGAATGTAGTGCATTTGGACTTTCACAAGGCTTTCAATAAGGTCCCGCATAAGAGATTAGCGTGTAATGTTAAGGCACATGGGATTGGGGGCAAAGTATTGACTTGGATAGAGAACTGGTTGGCAGACAGAAAACAAAGAGTTGGAATAAACGGGTCTTTTTCCGAGTGGCAGGCAGTGACTAGTGGGGTACCGCAGGGATCGGTCCTTGGACCCCAGCTATTCACAATACATATTAATGATCTAGACAAGGGAACTAGATGTAATATCTCCAAGTTCGCAGACAACACAAAGCTGGGTGGGCATGTGTGCTGTGAGGAGGATGCCGAGAAACTCCAGTATGATTTGGACAGGTTGGGTGATTGGGCAGAAGCATGGCAGATGCAATATAACGTGGATAAATGCGAGGTTATCCACTTTGGTGGCAAAAACAGGAAGGCAGATTATTATCTGAATGGCAATAGATTGGGAGAAGGGGAAGTGCAACGAGACCTGGGTGTCCTTGTGTACCAGTCGCTGAAGGTAAGCATGCAGGTGCAGCAGGCGGTTATGGAGGCAAATGGTATGTTGGCCTTCGTAGCGAGAGGGTTTGAGTACAGGAACAAGGATGTCTTGCTGCAGTTGTACAGGGCCTTGGTGAGACCACATCTTGAGTATTGTGTGCAGTTTTGGTCACATTATCTGAGGAAGGATGTTCTTGCCATGGAAGGAGTTCAGCGAAGATTCACCAGGCTGATACCTGGGATGGCAGAAATGACGTATGAGGAGAGATTGGGTCGATTGGGCTTATACTCGCTGGAGTTTAGAAGAATGAGAGGGGATCTCATTGAAACTTATAAAATTCTGACAGGACTGGACAGACTAGATGCAGGAAGGATGTTCCCGATGGTCGGGGAGTCCAGAACCAGGGTTCACAGTCTAAGGATAAGGGGTAAGCCATTTAGGACAGAGATAAGGAGGAATTTCTTCACCCAGAGAGTGGTGAACCTGTGGAACTCTCTACCACAGAAGGCAGTAGAGGCCAATACATTAGATATATTGAAGAAGGAGTTGGATATATTTCTTAAGGCTAAAGGGATCAAGGGATATGGGGAGAAGGCAGGGACAGGGTACTGAATTTGGATGATCAGCCATGATCTCATTGAATGGCGAAGCAGGCTCGAGGGACCGAATGGCCTACTCCTGCTCCTATCTTCTATGTTTCGATTTATCTGTTCAGCCTTGGTCAGTCTGCAAAAACTCTGAAATGTTTAATAATGAAATCAGGGAGTCAAAAAGCTCAGGTGAGGCAGTTTAAAAAGACAGTCCCTGACCAGAGATTGCTGGATGCTGACACTCGGTGCTCAAAAGGATAGAATGTCCCATTCCCCAGGCACGGACATCCAGCACCTCGATCACAGCAAAAATTCACAGAACAATGGCAATATAACTTGGAGCAGAGATGGTTAAGTGGAGCTGTGATTGAGGTGCTCAAAATTATGAGGGGTTTTGATTGAGCAAACAAGGAGAAGCTGTTGTCACTGGCAGGAGGGTCAGTAACGAGAGGACACAGATTTCAGATCATTGGCAAAAGAATCTAGAGAGGAAATGAGGAGACTTTTTTTACACAGCGAATTGTGATGATCTGGAATGCACTGCCTGAATGGGAGGTGGAAGCAGATTCAATAGTAACTTTCAAAAGGGAATTGGATATATCCTAAAGGCAGAAATTTGCAGGGCTGTGGTCAGGCCATCTTAGACTGGGTATTATGTAATGAGAAAGGATTAATTAGCAATCTTGTTGTACGAGGCCCCTTGAGTCGGAGTGATCATAATATGATCGAATTCTTCATTAAGATGGAGAACTAAGTAGTTGACTCAAAGACAAGGGTCCTCAATTTAAATAAAGGAAACTACGATGGTCTGAGGAGCGAGTTGGGTAGGATTGATTGGGGAATGGCACTCAAAGCATTGACAGTGGATAGGCAATGGCAAACATTCAAAGACCGAATGGATGAGCTACAGAATTTGTTCATCCCAGTTTGGCATAAAAATAAAACAAAAAAGGTGACTCAACCGTGGCTAACAAGGGAAATTAGGGATAGCATAAGATCCAAGGAGAGCACATATAAATTGGCTAGAAAAACCAATAATCCTGAGGATTGGGAGCAGTTTAGGAGTCAACAAAGGAGGACAAAGGGATTAATTAAGAAAGGGAAAATAGAATGAGAGTAAGCTCGCGGGGAACATAAAAACTGACTGTAAACGCTTTTATAGATATGTGAAGAGAAAAAGATTGGTGAAGTCAAGCGTAGGTCCCTTACAGTCAGAATCAGGGGAATTTATAATGGGAAATAAAGGGCAGCACGGTGGCATAGTGGTTAGCACTGTTGCCTCACAGCGCCAGGGACCCGGGTTCGAATCCGGCCTCAGGTGACTGTCTGTGTGGAGTTTGCACATTCTCCCCGTGTTTGCGTGGGTTTCCTCCGGGTGCTCCGGTTTCCTCCCACAGTCCAAAGATGTGCGGATTAGGATGATTGGCTATGATAAATTGACCCTTAGTGTTAGGGGGATTAAATACGTGGGGTTACGGGGATAGGGTGGGATATGTGTTGGTGTAGGGGTTACGGGGATTGGGTGAGATATGTGTCGGTGCAGGCTCGATGGGCTGAAATGGCCTCTATCTGCACTGTGGGGTTTCTGTGATTCTGTAATTCTGTGAAACAAGGAAATGGCAGACCAACTAAATACATACTTTGGTTCTACCTTCACAAAGGAGGACACAAATAACCTCCCAGAGAAGCCGGGGAACATAGGGTCTGATGAAAGGGAGGAACTGAAAGAAATCAGTATTTGTAGGGAAATGGTGTTAGGAAAATTGATGGGACTGAAGGCCGATAAATCCCCAGGGCCTGATGGTCTACATCCCAGGGTACTTAAGGAAGTGGCCCGAAGAGATAGTAGATGCATTGCTGGTCATCTTCCAGAACTCGCTAGATTCTGGAACGGTACCCATGGATTGGAGGGTAGTTAATGTTACCCCACTATTCCAAAAAGGTGGTAGAGAAAAAGCGGGGAATTATAGACCGGTAAGACTGACATCGGTAGTGGGGAAAATGCTGGAGTCTATTATAAAAGATGTAATAGCAGAGCACTTGGAAAGCAGTGACAGGATCGGACAAAGTCAACATGGATTTACAAAATGTAAATCATGCTTGACTAATCTACTGGAACTTTTTGAGGATGTAACTGGTAAAATAGATAAGGGAGAACCAGTGGATGTGGTGTATTTGGACTTTCAGAAGGCTTTCGATAAGGTCCCACATAAGAGATTAGCGTGCAAAATTAAGGCACATGGGATTGGGGGCAAGGTATTGACTTGGATAGAGAACTGGTTGGCCGACAGAAAGCAAAGAGTTGGAAGAAATGGGTTGTTTTCCAAGTGTCAGGCAGTGACTAGTGGGGTACCGCAAGGATCGGTCCTAGGACCCCAGCTGTTCACAATATATATTAATGAACTGGACGAGGGAATTGGATGTAATATCTCCAAATTTTCAGACAACACAAAGCTGGGTGGGAGGGTAAGCTGTGAGGAGGATGTCGTGAAACTCCAGTACGATTTGGACAGGTTGGGTGATTGGGCAGAAACATGGCAAATGCACTATAATGTGGATAAATGTGAGGTTATCCACTTTGGTGGCAAAAACAGGAAGGCAGATTATTATTTGAATGGCAATAGATTGGGAGAAGGGCAAGTGCAAAGAGACCAGGGTGTTATTGTGCACCAGTCGCTGAAGGTAACCATTCAGGTGCAGCAGGCGGTTAAGGAGGCAAATGGTATGTTGGCCTTCGTAGCAAGAGGGTTCGAGTACAGGAACAAGGATGTCTTGCTACAGTTGTACAGGGCCTTGGTGAGACCGCACCTTGAGTATTGTGTGCAGTTTTGGTCACCTTACTTGAGGAAGGACGTTCTTGCCATGGAGGGAGTGCAGTGAAGATTCACCAGGCTGATACCTGGGATGGCAGGAATGACGTATGAGGAGAGATTGTGTCAATTGCGCTTATACTCACTGGAGTTTAGAAGATTGAGAGGGGGACTCATCGAAACCTATAAAATTCTGTCAGGTCTGGACAGACTAGATGCAGGAATGATGTTTCTGATGGCTGGGGAGTCCAGAACCAGGGGTCATAGTCTAAGGATAAGGGGTAAGCCATTTAGGACTGAAATGAGGAGGAATTTCTTCACCCAGACAGTGGTGAACCTGTGGAATTCTCTGCCACAGAGGGCGGTGGAGGCCAGTTCATTAAATATATTCAAGAGTTGGATATATTTCTTGAGGCTAAAGGGATCAAGGGATATGGGAAGAAGGCAGGGACAGGGTACTGAATTTGGATGATCAGCCATGATCTCATTGAATGGCAGAGCAGGCTCGAAGGGCCAAATGGCCTACTCCTGCTCCTATCTTCTATGTTTCTATGAAAGAGCAGGGCAGTGGGACTAACTGCATAGCTCTTTCAGAGAGCCAGCACGATGGGCCGAAAGGCATCCTACTGTGCTCTATGATTGTATAACATCAGCTTCTCTCTGCTCACTAGTACTGAGAAAACAGGGAATAATCTTTAAATCCAGCCCAGTTATTGGGGGCTCTTAACATTAACAAGCCCCAGTTGCCTGAATTAACATGGTTCAGTCCTGGATGTGCTTAAAGGCATCGGAAACAGTGGAATCGACCCACCGCAGTCACACTGTGGACACTCTGGTGTGTCAGCGGATGGGATACACCAGCGAATCCCTTTCCACACACTGAGGTTGACTCTAATGATCAGGAGTCCCAGGGTTTCGGATACCAGATAATCAAGCTCACAAGAACACAAATTGTCTCTCCAGGCTTTATTAAGAGCGCTGCATAACACAGATCGGGTGATAATTCCCTCAATCTGGAGAATAGAAGTACAGTGGATTCACGCGCGATCTTCTCGAGTCTGTTCCAACTGACAACAGCTTAAGTGGCCTGTTCTTATACACAAGCTTGGTTACCGCTCAGGAAATGGGATTGTTTGGACCCGTCTGTTGACCGCCTCCTGAACTCCTGCTAATTCAGGGAATTTAGTCCATCTGTGACCAGACTATAACCACAAGCCCGTCTGGCTATCACACCTATACAGTCCGTGAGGTTATTATTCGATTCACACCCAGACGTTGTGCCTTTACTTGTCTGGCACTTCATCCCATAACACGGGTACAGGGGCTCAGTAATGTTTCATTCATCAGAAAAAGACAAAGTACAACAACATACTGGTCAGCTTAACAGAATCTCATCATATTTATGTGGCTATAAATATAAAAGTCACTAATAAATCCAGGAGGGAATTCAGGAGAAACTTCTTTACCCAGAGAATGGTGAGAATGGGGAACTCGCTACCACATGGAGTAGTTGAGGTGAACAGCATAGATGCATTAATGAGAAAGCCACACAAGGGAGAAAGGAATAGGAGGAGATGTTGATCGGGTTAATTGAAGTAGGGTGGGTGTGGGGCATAAACACTGGCATGGACCAGTTGGGCTGAATGGCCTGTTTCTGTGCTGTACATTCTATGTAACAGCATGAAATGTCAAAAGGAGGGAATCATCAGCACAACAGTCTTAAAGTCAAGAATTTATAAAACATTCATCCATTCCATGTTCATGTCACCCCAGCTGTCTTCAGGGCTCTGCGCTATAGAACAATGTGAATTTGCTGGTGTCTCAGTAGGCTGGATGACCGAGTGAATCCCTTCCCACACACGGAGCAGGTGAACGGTCTCTCCCTAGTGTGAACTCGCTGGTGTCCATTCAAAATCCCAGCACTTTTAAAGCTCATCCCACAGACAGAACATGTAAATAGTCTCTGATCGGAGTGAACTCGCTGGTGTACCTTCAAATCCTCAGAGGTTTTAAAGCTCTTCCCACAGTCAGAACATTTAAATAATCTCTGATCGGAGTGAACTCGCTGGTGTCTCAACAGGTGGGATGACTGAGTGAATCCCTTCCCACACACGGAGCAGGTGAACAGCCTCTCCCCAGTGTGAACTCGCTGGTGTCCTTTCAGAATACCAGCGCTTTTAAAGCTCATCCCACAGACAGAACATGTAAATGGCTTCTCCCCAGTGTGAACTCGCTGGTGTGTCAGTAGGTGGGATGACTGAGTGAATCCCTTCCCACACACGGAGCAGGTGAATGGCCTCTTTCCTGCAGTCTCCAGCTGGTGTCTCTTCAGCTCCTGGGACATTTGAAAGCTTTTCCCACAGTCGGAATGTTTCAATGGCCTCTCCCCAGTGTGAACTCGCTGGTGTGCCAGCAGATTCAAGGACTGAGTGAGTCCCTTCCCACACACTGAGCAGGTGAACAGAATCTCTCCTGCTCTCTCCAGCTGGTGTCTCTTCAGATCCTGGGACCTTTTAAATTTCTTTCCATAGTCAGAACATTTAATCGGTCTCTCATCACTGTGAACAAGCTGGTGTCTCAGGAGGGTGGCAGAATGAGAGAATTGCTTCAAAAACACGGAGCAGGTCAACGGTCTCTCATCGGTGTGGACAAGCTGGTGTCTCAGCAGCACGGATGGTGCAATTAATCCCTTCCCACACACGGGGCTGGGGATTCTCCCCAGTGTGTAGCCACTGGTGTCTCTTCAGGTACTTGTAGATTTTGAAGCTCTTCCCACACTCAGAACATTTAAAAGGTCTCATCAGTGTGAACTCTCTGGGGTGCCAGCAGATTGGAGGAGCGACTGAATTAGGTCCTGAGGAATCGAGTGACTCTGTCTGTTCTTGACGTGATGTTTGGTCTGAGCTTCCTGTCTGTAAATGCTCCACTTCAAAACCCTGTAAAAGGAGTGTAGATAAAATTCAATGCAGAAAAGTGTGAGCTGATACATTTTGCTCGGATGAGGAGAGAAAATACCTGCTAAATGGTACAATTTTAAAGTGGGTGCTACAAGGGAGCTTGTGCTCAATTCTTTAAAGGTGGCAGGACAGGTTAACAAAGCAGTTAATAAAGCTCATGGGATCCTGGGCTTTGTAAATAGAGGCAGAGAGTACAAAAGACAGGAAGTTCTGCTAAACCTTTATAAAACACGAGTTCAGCCCCAGGGCAATATTGTGTCCAATTCTGGGCAGCACACTTTAGGAAGGATGTGAAGGCTTTGGAGAGGGTGCAGAGATATTTACTAGAATGGTTCCAGGGATGAGGGATGACAGTTACGTGGATAGACTGGAGAAGCTGGGGTTGTTCTCCTTAGAACAGAGAAGGTTGAGAGGAGATTTGATAGGTGGTAAAAATCATGAAGGGTCTGGACAGAGTAGATAGAGAGAAACTGTTCCCATTAGTGGAAGGGTCGAGAACCAGAGGACACGGATTTAAGGGGATTGGCAGAAGAACCAAAGGCGACATGAGGAAAAACTTTTTTTACGCAGCGAGTGGTTAGGATCTGGAATGCACTGCCTGAAAGGGTGGTGGAAGCAGATTCAGTCACCGCTTTCAAAAGGGAATTGGATAAGTGCCTGAAGGAAAACAATTTGCAGGGCTACGGGGAAAGAGCGGGGGAGTGGGACTAGCTGAGAGTCGGCACGGGCTTGACAGGCCGAATGGCCTCCTTCTGTGCTGTCACCACTCTGATTCTATAGGAGTAGGAGTCGGCCATTCAGCCCCTCGAGCCTGCTCCACCATTCAATAAGATCATCGACCCCAACTCCACTTTCCCGCCCGATCCCCACATCCCTTGATTCCCCGAGAGCCCAAACACCTTTCGATCTCCGCCTTGAATATACTCAATGACTGAGCCTCCACAGCCCTCTGGGGCAGAGAATTCCAAAGATTCACCACCCTGAGTGAAGAAATTCCTCCTCACCTCAGTCTTAAATGACCGACCCCTTGTCCTGAGACTGTGTCCCCTGGTTCTGGACACTCCAGAACTTCAGCCAGGCAAAGCCGCCATCAGTCACTGCAAGAACGGTTAAATCTTTAAAAATGAAACAACAACAACTTGTATTTATATAGCGCCTTTAATGTAGTAAAATGTCCCAAGGCGTTTCACAGGAATATTATAAGACAAAAAATGACACCGAGCCACATAAGGAGAAATTAGGGCAGGTGACCAAAAGCCTGGTCAAAGAGGCAGGTTTTAAGGAGCGTCTTCAAGGAGGAAAGAGAGGTGGAGAGGCGGAGAGGTTTAGGGAGGGAATTCCAGAGCTTAGGGCCGAGGCGGCTGAAGGCATGGCCACCAAAGGTGGGGCGATTATAATCAGGGATGCTCAAGAGGGCCGAATTAGAGGAGCGCAGATATCTCAGGGGGGTTGTGGGGCTGGAGGAGATTACAGAGATAGGGAGGGGCGAGGAGGGCCATGGAGGGATTTGAACACAAGGATGAGAATTTTGAAATCGAGGCGTTGCTTAACCGGGAGCCAATGTAGGTCAGCAAGCACAGGGGAGATGGGTGAACGGGACTTGGTGCCAGTTAGGACACGGGCGGTTTTGGATCACCTCAAGTTCACGTGGGGTAGAATGTGGGAGGCCAGCCAGGAGTGAGTTGGAAAAGTCAAGTCAAGAGGTAACAAAGGGCCGGATGAGGGTTTCAGCAGCGGATGAGCTGAGGCAAGGGCGGAGATGGGCCATGTTACCGAGGTGGAAATAGGCGGTCTTTGTTATGCTGCGGATATGTGGTCAGAAGCTCATTTCAGGGTCAAATATGACACCGAGGTTGTGAACAGTGTGGTTCAGCCTCAGACAGATGTTAGGGAGAGGGATAGAGCCAGTGGCTAGGGAACGGAGTTTGTGGCAGGGACCGAAAACAATGGCTTCGGTCTTCTCAATATTTAACTGGAGAAAATTTCTGCTAATCCAGAACTGGATGTCGGACAAGCAGTCTGACCATTTAGAGACAGTGGAGGGGTTGAGAGAAGTGGTAGTGATGTAGAGCTGGGTGTCGTCAGCGTACATGTGGAAACTGTGGGGAAATAAATGGAATTAAACTTCATCTTCAGAAAACAGAGAGACTGTTCAAGAAAGCCTGAAGTCTCTAAAAATAGACAGGTTCACAGTACAGAAATCTACACATTCAAGAAAGAGTTGGATATATTTCTTAAGGCTAAAGGGATCAAGGGATATGGGGAGAAGGCAGGGACAGGGTACTGAATTTGGATGATCAGCCATGATCTCATTGAATGGCGAAGCAGGCTCGAGGGGCCGAATGGCCTACTCCTGCTCCTATCTTCTATATTTCTACACCAACAAGAAGTATTTATATAGCGCCTTTTAAAATAGTAAAACGTCACAAGGTGCTTCACAGGAGTATGAGAAGACAAAAGATATGACACTGAGCCATAAGGAGAAATTAGGGCAGGTGACCAAAAACTTGGTCAAAGAGGTAGGTTTTAAGGAGCATCTTAAAGGAGGAAGGAGAGGTAGTGAGGCGGAGAGGTTTAGGGAGGGAATTCCAGAGCTTAGGGCCCAGGCAACAGAAGGCACGGCCACCAAAGGTTGAGCGATTATAATCAGGGATGCTCAAGAGGGCAGAACTAGAGGAGCGCAGATATCTCGGCGGTGGGGGGGTGGGGGGGGTGTGTGGGGCTGGAGGAGATTACAGAGATAGGGAGGGGCGAGGCCGTGGAGGGATTTAAAAACAAGGATGAGAATTTTGAAATCGAGGCGTTGCTTAACCGGGAGCCAATGTAGGTCAATGAGCACAGGGGTGATGGGTGAACAGGACTTGGCACCAGTTAGGACATGGGCAGCCGAGTTTTGGATGACCTCAAGTTTACGTAGGGTAGAATGTGGGAGGCCAGCCAGGAGTGTGTTGGAATAGTCAAGTCTAGAGGTAACAAAGGCCCGGGTGAGGGTTTCAGCAGCGGATGAGCTGAGGCAAGGGTGGAGATGGGCGATGTTACGGAGGTGGAAATAGGCGGTCTTTGTTATGCTGTGGATATGCGGTCAGAAGCTCATTTCAGGGTCAAATATGACACCAAGGTTGCGAACAGTCTGGTTCAGCCTCAGACAAATGTTAGGGAGAGGGATGGAGTCAGTGGCTCGGGAACAGAGTTTGTGGGGTGTCTGTCCCTTAAACTACAATTCACAGAATCATATATATTTACAGCACAGAAGGAGGCCATTCGGCCCATCATGTCCGTGCCGGCAGACAAAGAGCGATCCAGCCTAATCCCACTTTCCAGCACTTGGTCCGTAGCCCTGTAGGTTACGGCACTTCAAGTGCATATCCAAGTACTTTTTAAATGTGATGAGGGTCTCTGCCTCTACCACTCTTTCAGGTAGTGAGTTCCCGACCCCCATCACACTCTGGGTGAAGAAAGTTCCCCTCAAATCTCCTCTAAACCTCCGACCAATTACTTTAAATCTATGCCCCCTGGTTATTGATCTGTCTGCTAAGGGAAATAGGTCCTCCCTATCCACTCTCTCTGGCCCTCATAATGTTATACACCTCAATTAGGTCTCCCCTCAGCCTCCTCTGTTCCAAAGAAGTCCACCCCAGCCTATTCGATAAGGTCCCGCATAATTGATTAGCATGTAAAGTTAAGGCACATGGGATTGGGGGCAAGATACTGACTTGGATAGAGAACTGGTTGGCAGACAGGAAGCAAAGAGTTGGAATAAACGGGTCTTTATCCGAGTGCCAGGCAGTAACTAGTGGGGTACCGCAGGAATCGGTCTTTGGACCCCAGCTGTTCACAATCTATATTAATGATCTAGACGAGGGAACTAGATGTAATAGGAGCAGGAGTAGGCCATTCGGCCCCTTGAGCCTGCTCCGCCATTGAACGAGATCATGGCTGATCATCCAAATTCAGTACCCTGTCCCTGCTTTCTCCCCATATCCCTTGATCCCTTTAGCCTTAAGAAATATATCCAACTCCTTCTTGAATATATTTAATGAATTGGCCTCTACTGCCTTCTGTGGTAGAGAATTCCACAGGTTCACCACTCTCTGGGTGAAGAAATTCCTCCTCATCTCTGTCCTAATTGGCTTACCCCTTATCCTTAGACTGTGACCGCTGGTCCTCGACTCCCCCACCATCGGGAACATCCTTCCTGCATCAAGTCTGTCTAGTCCTGTTAGAATTTTATAAGTTTCAATGAGATCCCCTCTCATTCTTCTAAACTCCAGCAAGTACAAGCCCAATCGACCCAATCTCTCCTCATACATCATTCCTGCCATCCCAGGTATCAGCCTGGTGAATCTTCGCTGCACTCCTTCCATGGCATGACATCCTTCCTCAGATAAGGCGACCAAAACTGCACACAATACTCAAGATGTGGTCTCACCAAGGCCCTGTACAACTGCAGCAAGACATCCTTGTTCCTGTACTCAAACCCTCTCGCTACGAAGGCCAACATACCATTTGCCTTCTTAACTGCCTGCTGCCCCTGCATGCTTACCTTCAGCGACTGGTGCACAAGGACACCCAGGTCTCGTTGCACTTCCCCTTCTCCCAATCAATTGCCATTCAGATAATAATCTGCCTTCCTGTTTTTGACACCAAAGTGAATAACCTCGCATTTATCCACGTTATAGTGCATCTGCCATGCTTCTGCCCAATCACCCAACCTGTCCAAATCATACTGGAGTTTCTCGGCATCCTCCTCACAGCACACACGCCCACCCAGCTTTGTGTTGTCTGCAAACTTGGAGCTATTACATCTAGTTCCCTTGTCCAGATCATTAATATATATTGTGAATAGCTGGGGTCCAAGGACCGATCCCTGCAGTACCCCACTAGTCACTGCCTGCCACTTGGAAAAAGACCCGTTTCTTCCAACTCTTGGCTTTCTGTCTGCCAACCAGTTCTCTATCCAAGTCAATACCTTGCCCCCAATCCCATGTGCCTTAACTTTACACTCTGTCGAACGCCTTTTGGAAATCCATGTAATCCAAGTTAACCGCATTGCCCTCATCAACCCTCTCTGTTACCTCATCAAAAACCTCAATCAGAATCAGAGCGGCCGGGCCCGGCAGACGTGCGGCCAGAGCCCTGGCACCAGGAAACCCAGGGTGCAGCGCCTCCCCCATCCGAGCCGCCGCTTCCCGGTGTCTTCAGCCGGTTCCACCGAGTCCGACTCGGGCCAAAGGACAGGAGCCAGGCTCCCAGAATGGCCCGCAGCCCCGGGGAGCATGCGCACTCTCAGCGGGGAAATCAGCGCGTTGGATAGAGTGGTTTCTGGGGCGCGGGGCATTGTGGGTGCTGTGGCCGCCATTCGTCAGCGGCTGTCGGGAAGTTTTATTGCAGGTGACGGAAGGTAGATCCCTGGCCTCCTGTGTAGGTCTTTTTGTTGCAGCAGTTTGAGCTGGAGTGGAGATGGATGAGAAGCTGCTGGGTTTTCGATGGAATCTGGAACAGTACCCATGGATTGGAGGGTAGCTAATGTTACCCCACTGTTCAAAAAGGGTGGTAGAGAGAAAACGGGAAGCCTGACATCGGTAGTGGGGAAAATGCTAGAGTCCATTATAAAAGATGTAATAGCAGAGCACTTGGAAAACACTGACAGGATCGGACAAAGTCAACATGGATTTACAAAAGGTAAATCGCGCTTGACTAATCTACTGGAATTTTTTGAGGATGTAACTAGTAAAATAGATAAGGGAGAACCAGTGGATGTGGTGTATTTGGACTTTAAGAAGGCTTTCGATAAGGTCCCACATAAGAGATTAGCGTGTAAAGTTAAGGCACATGGGATTGGGGGGGGCAAGGTATTGACTTGGATAGAGAACTGGTTGGCAGATAGAAAGCAAAGAGTTGGAATAAACGGGTCTTTTTCCGAGTGGCAGGCAGTGACTAGTGGGGTACCGCAGGGATCGGTCCTTGGACCCCAGCTATTCACAATATATATTAATGATCTAGACAAGGGAACTAGATGTAATATCTCCAAATTTGCAGACGACACAAAGCTGGGTGGGCGTGTGTGCTGTGAGGAGGATGCCGAGAAACTACAGGATGATTTGGACAGGTTGGGTGATCGGGCAGAAGCATGGCAGATGCAATATAATGTGGATAAATGTGAGGTTATCCACTTTGGTGTCAAAAACAGGAAGGCAGATAACCTGAACAGCAATAGATTGGGAGAAGGGGAAGTGCAACGAGACCTGGGTGTCCTTGTGCACCAGTCGCTGAAGGTAAGCATGCAGGTGCAGCAGGCGGTTAAGAAAGCAAATGGTATATTGGCCTTCATAGCGAGAGGGTTTGAGTATAGGAACAAGGATGTCTTGCTGCAGTTGTGCAGGGCCTTGGTGAGACCACATCTTGAGCATTGTGTGCGGTTTTGGTCGCCTTATCTGAGGAAGGATATTCTTGCCATGGAAGGAGTCCAGCAAAGATTCACCAGGCTGATACCTGGGATGGCAGGAATGAAGTATGAGGAGAGATTGGGTCGATTGGGCTTGTACTCGCTGGAGTTTAGAAGAATGAGAGGGAATCTCATTGAAACTTATAAAATTCTGGCAGGACTGGATGCAGGGAGGATGTTCCCGATGGTCGGGGAAACCAGAACCAGGGGTCACAATCTAAGGATAAGGGGTAGGCCTTTTAGGACAGAAATGAGGAGGAATTTCTTCACCCAGAGAGTGGTGAACCTGTGGAATTCTCTACCACAGAAGACAGTAGAGGCCAATTCATTAAATATATTCAAGAAGGAGTTAGATATATTTCTTAAGGCGAAAGGGATCAAGGGGTATGGGGAGAAAGCAGGGACCGGGTACTGAACTTGGATGATCAGCCATGATCGCATTGAATGGCGGAGCAGGCTCGAGGGGCCAAATGGCCTACTCCTGCTCCTATCTTCTATGTTTCTATCTATTATGCGGGACCTTATCGAAAGCCTTTTGAAAGTCCAAATACACCACATCCACTGGTTCTCCCTTATCTATTTTACCAGTTACATCCTCAAAAAATTCCAGTCGATTAGTCAAGCACGATTTAACTTTTGTAAATCCATGTTGACTTTGTCCGATCCGGTCCCTGTTTTCCAAGTGCTCTGCTATTACGTCTTTTATAATGGACTCTAGCATTTTCCCCACTGCCGATGTAATTCCCCGTTTTCTCTCTACCACCTTTTTTGAACAGTGGGGTAACATTAGCTACCCGCCAATCCATGGGAACTGTTCCAGAGTCTATCAAATTTTGGAAGATGACCAGCAATGCATCTACTATTTCTAGGGCCACTTCCTTAAGTACCCGAGGATGTAGATTATCTTCTATGTTTCTATGTGTTCAATCTTTCCTTGTAGCTGAAATTCTCTAGTCCTGGCAACATCCTCGTAAATCTCCCGTCTGGAGCAGTCACATCTTTCCTGCAATGGGGCGACCAGAACTGCACGCTGCACTCTAGCCGGTGGCCTAACTGGTGTTTTGTACAGTTCAAGCAGAACCTCCCTGCTGTTACATGATACAGATAGAAAGAGGCACTGCCCCTTTAAATACCTGGGGGGCACCCATTCCCTTTAAATGGCCAAGCAATTGTTTCTGTTGAAAAGGGGCCGCAGTCTCCTTTGACTCACCCCACCCCCACCCTCTCACCCACCACAAATACTCACAAGAGAGAGAGAGAGGAGGAAGAATGCTGGTCTTTGTCCCTTTAAAAGTGGCTGCCCACCAAATTGTTCACAGCACATTTGTTCTGGATAAAAGTCAAAAAGGTTCATTTATTTTTAAATGAATGCAGTTGATGAATAGCCTTGCAATAAAGGTAATGTAAAGGAATAAACACTCACAAGCTGGAGTTTTTTTCCACCTCCCCCCCCCCCTTCCCTTTAACAGCTCCTGCAGACAATGAAAGCAGGAAAGCGGCCTGCAGCCCACCGAGGTCCCGCCCCCCTCCCTCCCGCGCCGCCATTGGTTGGAGGACCGTCAGCCCGCCCGGTCCTCCCAGCGTTCTCCGCGCCCCTGATTGGCGGGCGCCTCGCGTCAATCATCCCCCCTCCGATTACGCGCTGACGCCAGCACGCAACGCCCGGGGGTCGGTTGGATCGGCGCACGCCACGGCAAGGTAAAAAAAAGACACCCCACACAAATGAGGGAAAACAATAATAATAATAATCGCACTTTAGCGGGGAGGAGGTTGGGAGAATTAATGAGTGTTTTCAATTTGTTTCGCAAAAAAAAATATTTGAAAAGCTTCCCAACGGTGCGAGGCGGGCTGCGCATGCGCTCCAGCCAGCCTTTGACTCCCCCACGTGGGCCCGGGGCCAGACACGCCCACTTGCCTTCCCCTGCACCAATCACAGCGCGGGCAGGCACAACAGTGCGCCTGCGCGGGGCCTCCGGGGAGCAGCCGGGCCCGGGGAAGAGGGAATCAGCGGCCGGGGTAAAGTGAAGTGTTGGGGAATCGATTTAAATCGAGGTGAGGAGGGAGCGGAGAGCGAGATTATAAAGTAAAATACGAGAAAAACCAAACCTGAGAGTCGGGCGGGCGGGACCTCCGCGGACGCCGAACGGAGCGGATTGCCCCGCGCGGGGTGGCGGAGTGAGCCGGAGCAATGTGATTCTGTCTGACGGTAGCGCTGACCAATAGGAAGAGGGCTGAGGTGGGAGGACTGAACTGGGCGGCCTGGTCCTCCAACCAATGGCGGCACGGCAAGGGGGCGGGGCCTCCTCTCCAGCTCAGGTGCGCTGGGGCCGATTGTGACGCGCTGTCCCCAGGTGAGAGCAGCTCAGTCAGCACAGAGCTGGGGCTTGAACCTGGGAGAGGGGCACAAGCTTCACAACACAAGCTGCTTTCAAATGCACAATTGTTTCCTACAGACAGTCTGGGTCACTCTGCAAAAAAAACTTTAACAATTCATCATAACTCCCCTGCTTTAGGAGAGGGGTAGAGTGCAAAAAGCAAGGAAGTTATGATGAAACTGTGTAAAAGACTGGAGTCAGCTGTGGCTCAGTGGATAGCAGAGTCAGAAGGTTGTGGGTTCAAATCCCGCTCCAGGGACTTGAGCATATAAAGCGAGGCTGACACTCCAGTGCGGTGCTGAGGGAGCGCCGCACTGTTGGAGGGGCAGTACTGAGGGAGCGCTGCACTGTCGGAGGGTCAATACTGAGGGAGCGCTGCATTGTCGGAGGGGCAGTGCTGAGGGAGCTCCGCATTGTCGGAGGGGCAGTACTGAGGGAGCACCGCACTGTCGGAGGGGCAGTACTGAGGGAGCACCGCACTGTCGGAGGGGCAGTACTGAGGGAGCACCGCACTGTCGGAGGGGCAGTACTGAGGGAGCACCGCACTGTCGGAGGGGCAGTACTGAGGGAGCACCGCACTGTCGGAGGGGCAGTGCTGAGGGAGCGCCGCACTGTCGGAGGAGCAGTGCTGAGTAGCACGGAGTCCAGTTCTACGGAGTACTGCTTCTACAGAGTACTTAACCCGGAGATTGGGTGAGTGAGCGATTTCGATGAGGTGGGGGTAAGAGGTGCTGCTTGATACGTAAAAAAATAAACAACCAGAATTTAATTAGGACTGTGGGTTAAGTTACAGTAAAGATCTAAAGCATATAACTAAATGTAGTAAATTAAAGAAGGTTATTACCTAGTTTAAAAAGTATTAATAGACAGTTGGGTATTTCATAACTTGAAAACCTAATTAGTTAAATAAAATAGAATAGAGATGGCAGGGCAGGTGATGTGTTGCAGCTGTAGCATGTGGGAGCTGGTGGACCCCAGTGTGATCCACAGCAACCACATAGAGTCATAGAGGCACAGGAGACCATTCGGCCCATCGAGTCCGTGCAGGCTCTCTGTAGAGCAATCCAGTCAGTCCCATTCCCCCGCTCTATCCCTGTAGCCCTGCAAGTTTATTTCCCTCAAGTGCCTATCCAGTCTCCCCTTGAAAACATTGAGTGTCTCCACTTCTACCACTTCCGTCGGCAGTGAGTTCCAGGTTGTAGTGTCCGTGTGTAGATAAAGACACTGAAGACAGGAGTTGGTTCATAGGTATTTACTAAGCAAGTCTTGGAGGGGGGGGGGGGGGCGTTACTTTCATTCTTGTCCGTGTAGGTAATGGTTGAATTTCTTCACTCCCCATACCAGGCTGAGTGCTTCCCTGTCTATCTGGGCATAGTTACGCTCAGCTGAGTTCAATGAGCGTGACGCAAAAGCTATCGGCCGTTCCGAGCCATCAGGGAATCTATGGGACAACACCGCTCCTATGCCGTAAGGGGATGCATCGCACGCCAGTCTGATTGGTAGTGATGGGTTGTAATGAGCCAAAATTTTCTCGGATGTGATTGAGTCTTTACATTTATGGAAGGCACGTTTACAGTCTTCGTTCCATTTCCAAATCACTCCTGTCTGTAGAAGATCATTAAGAGGGTGTAGAATAGTTGATAAGTTCGGTAAAAATTTATGATAGTAATTTATTAATCCCAGGAATGACCTTAATTGTGAAACATTTTCAGGTGCTGGGGCTTTTATAACTGCTTCAATTTTTTCAGGTGACTTATGCAACCCTTCCTTATTAATTATGTGGCCACAATATGATATCTGATTTTGGAAAAATTCGCACTTGGGGCGATTTGCTCGTAGGCCCCGTTCTTTCAGCCTAGTGAGCACCTGCTCCAAATTGGCAAGGTGCTCGTTGTCGTTTTCTCCTGTTATAAGGATGTCGTCTAGGTAGCATTGAGTTCCCGGAATCCCTTGCAGGACTTGCTCCATAGCTCTTTGCCAGATAGCTGGAGCTGATGCTATTCCAAAAACCAGTCGATTGTACTGGTACAGGCCTTTGTGTGTGTTTATTGTGAGATACTTTTTAGAGGTCTCCTCCACCTCCATCTGTAGATATGCTTGTGCCAAGTCAATTTTTGTGAAACGTTTCCCTCCGGATAGTGAGGCGAAAATATCTTCTATCCTCGGAAGAGGATACTGTACCGTGTGAAGGACCGGGTTTACAGTCACCTTAAAGTCCCCACAGATGCAAATTTTTTTCTGTTCCTCAGAGTTATTTTTCAATGTTTTTTTCATGACTGGAACGATGGGTGTTGCCCATTCGCTCCAATCTATTTTGGATAATACGCCTGCCTTTTCCAAATTCTTCAGCTCTGCCTCGACTGCCGGACGTATTGCACCGGTCTTGCCTTAAAGAATTTTGGAATTGCTGTATCTTCCACTTTTATTGAGGCGGTGATGCCTTTCAAGGTTCCTAGTTTCTCTTGAAACACTTCTTTGGCGTTGGCCAAGATGTCTTTTAATCGTTCAGGTATGATGTCATCATTGTTTTTTTCCTTACTGGTCACCGTCAGTGCCTGAATGGAGTGCCAGTCTAAACGTATCTTCCTTATCCATTCACGTCCCAACAACGGTGGACCACCATTTTGTAGAATGTATAAATACAACTTTTGTATTTCTTTGCCGTTGTATACCACAGGCACCCTTATTTTTCCTTTGGGGTAGACTTTCTGCCCTGTATATGTTTTTAAGATAATGGATGTGTCTTTTAGAGGTATATGCGAAAATAGCCTCTCGTAATCTCGTCGATTTATTACGGTTAGAGCTGATCCTGTATCTAGCTCCATTTTAACTGGGGACCCTGCTATTGTGAGGGTAACCCAAATGGTTTGGTAATCCTCTTTGGCAAGTACATTATGTAATTTGAGACAGCTTAGTCTCTTGTTTCCGGAGTCGCTATCGCTATTCTGGTCTTCGGAGCTATTGCCCGTCATCATTTGTACCTTCCTGTACTTTTCTTTATTGATTTTTTGTTTTCTGTCAGTGGATTTATTTTGTCCAGATTGGCATACCCGTGCAATGTGTCCAATCTTACCACATTGCCTGCATGCTTTGCCCTTGAACCAGCAGTCCCTCTGGTTATGGGTGGATCTGCCGCAGCGATAACACCTTCCGAACTCCTGTGTCATTTTATGGGTGCCGAAGTCCTGTGTCTCTTGTTGTATCTCTGCAGCTCCTTTTGCTGCTGCTTCGTATGATACAGCCATACTGAAAGCTTTGTCCAATGTTAAATCTTTTTCAGAAAGCAGTCTTTTTTGTGTTCCTTCACTTAAGAGACCGCAAACAAATTTGTCTCGAAGATAATCCGATAGTCCTGCTCCGAATTGGCAGTACTTTGATAGCTTTCTTAATTCGGTTAGGTAATCAGCGTTACTTTCATTCTTGTGTTGATTTCTCTTGAAGAACTTGAATCGTTCCGCTATCAGCAGCGGTGTTGGGTTTAAATGCTCCTGCAGGGTATCAACAATTTCTTTAAAAGTCTTGTCCTTTGGTTTGGCTGGAGTGATTAAATTTCGTAACAGCCCGTATGTCTTCGCGCCCATTAAGTTCAGAAGTACTGAAGCTTTTTTTTCATCTGTTATTCCATTTGCAGTGCAATAAACCTCTACTCTTTCCACGTATGTGGTCCAATCTTCTATTTCGCCATCAAAAGCCTCAATATTACCAGATTTAGGCATTTCAGAAAAGATATGGCGCTTCCCGCGCTTTTTTTTTTCTCTGTAGCAACGATATGGCGCTTCCCGCGCTTTCCCGCCGCTGCTACCGATAATGAGGCTGTTTTACTGTGGTTTCCGTTTATTCACTGTTGGAGACTTGTTCCCGTTGGAGGTCTAAACGCTGACCTGCTTGCCGCGCCGGCCGTCTCTCGAGTGCACCCTCCCAGTCCGTTATTGCTTGCCTCCGATTTCGCTGCCTGTCTCAGCTGTAGAGCCCGCCGCTGGAGCTCCAGCCTGATGCCCAGGAAGGATTAGCGCAGTACCTGTCACCAGCTTGGCCAGCTGGTGAAACCACAGTTTCTCTTACTTCCTTGAGTCTTCTGGACGCTGGAGGAATCGATGTCTTTGAGGTGCTGCTGAATTGCAGGTAAGTTCGTTTCCACCTCGCCACCACTGTAGTGTCCGTGTGTAGATAAAGACACTGAAGACAGGAGTTGGTTCATAGGTATTTACTAAGCAAGTCTGGGGGGGGTTTCTAAAGGATATACACAATACACAGGCTTATATAGCCCAAGTGGCAATTACCGGCATTACGCACACCTGGGGCTCTTAAAGGCACATACACCATAATTGCTCTTAAAGGCACATACACCACAGGTCTTCACTAGTGGCTGTGTAAAAAAGTTTTTCCTCACATCCCCCCTGTATTTCTTGCCCAAGACCTTAAATCTGTGTCCCCTAGTCCTTGTAGCGTCAACTAGTGGGAACAGCCTTTCCCCGTCTAGCCTATCCAAACCTGTCATAATCCTGTACACCTCTGTCAAATCACCCCTCAACCTCCTTTGCCCTAATGAAAACAAATCCAGCTTCTCCAACCTGTCCTTGTAGCTAAGATCCCCCATCCCCGGAACCATTCTGGTAAATCTCCTCTGCACCCTCTCAAGGGTCTTCACATCCTTCCTCAAGTGTGGTGACCAGAAGTGTCTGCAGCTCGAGGAACTTCGGCTCAGAGTTGATGAGCTGGAGTCCGAGCTTCGGACACTGCGATACATCAGGGAGGGAGAAAGTTACCTGGACACTTTGTTCCAGGAGGCAGTCACACCCCTTCGGTTAAATCCTTCAGATTTGGTCCGTGGTCAGGGACAGGAGGGTGTGACTACGAGTGAGGCAGGTATGGGGATCCAGAAGGAAGCATTGGAGGAGCCTCAGCCCTTGCACTTGTCTAACAGGTACGAGGTTCTTGCAGCCTGTGTGGACGAGAGCAGGGACTGCAGTGACGAGGAGCAAACTGACACAGCACCGTGGTACAGGGGGCCATTCAAGTTGGGGGAGTAAAAAGGAATGTAGTAGTGGTAGGGGACAGTATAGTTAGGGGGATAGATACTGTTCTCTGTAGCCGAGAGCGTGAGTCCCGAAGGCTATGTTGCCTGCCCGGTGCCAGGGTTAAGGACATCTCCTCTGGGCTGGAGAGGAACTTGGAGTGGGAGGGGAAGGATCCAGTTGTCGTGGTCCACACAGGTACCAATGACATAGGTAGGGCTAAGAAAGAGGTTGTACTGAGGGAGTACGAGCAGCTCGGGGCTAAATTAAAAAGCAGAACCACAAAGTAATCTCTGGATTACTACGTGAGCCACGAGCAAATTGGCATAGGGTCAATAAGATCAGAGAGTTGAATGTGTGGCTCAAGGATTGGTGTGGGAGAAATGGGTTTCAATTCATGGGGCACTGGCACCAGTACTGGGGAAAGAGGGAGCTGTTCCGTTGGGACAGGCTTCACTTGAAGCGTGCGGGGACCAGTGTCCTGGCGAATCGAATAACTAGGGCTGTAGATAGGGCTTTAAACTAAATAGTGGGGGCGGGTTCAGGTGAGGTGGAACCTAGAAAGTTAAAGAGAAAGGACAAGGCAATAGTGCAGGGTAGCAATAGGGGTAATGATAACCAGAGTGTGACAGGAAGGGACAGAGTGTACAAGCATAAGAGTGTACCAGCAAATAAGGTCAGAGTAGGGAAAAATGGTAAAAAGACAAAATTAAAGGCTCTTTATCTGAATGCATGCAGCATTCGTAACAAGATAGATGAGTTGATGGCACAAATAGAAATAAATGGTTATAATCTGATCGCCATTACAAAGACGTGGTTACAAGGTGACCAAGGCTGGGAACTGAATATTCAGGAGTATTTGACATTTCGGAAGGATAGGCAGAAAGGGAAAGGAGGTGGGGTAGCTCTGTTAATAAAGGATGAGATCAGTTCAATAATGAGAAATGATCTTGGCTCGGGAGATCAAGATGTTGAATCAGTTTGGGTGGAGATCAGAAATAATAAGGGAAAGAAGTCACTGGTGGGAGTGGTCTATAGGCCCCCCTAACAGTAGCTACACTGTGGGACAGAGTATAAATCAAGAAATAATGAGGGCTTGTAAGAAAGGTACTGCAATAATTGTGGGCGATTTTAATCTTCGAATCAAATTGGCAAAGGTAGCCTTGAGGACGAGTTCATAGAGTGTATTCAGGACAAATTCTTGGAACAATATGTTGTGGAACCCACCAGGGAACAGGCTATTTTAGATCTGGTAATGAGACAGGATTAATTAATGATCTCATAGTAAAGGATCCTCTAGGGAACCTGCTCAACATGATCGAATTTCACATTCAGTTTGAGGGTGAGAAACTTGAGTCTGAAACTAGTGTCTTAAACTTAAATAAAGGCAATTACAAGGGTATGGAGACAGAGTTGGCTAAAGTGGACTGGGAAAATAGATTAATTCAATTCAATTCAATTTTATTTGTCATATATGCAGTAGACGTGTGTACTGCACAATGAAATGTTGATTTTTACGAGTCCTCCCAACATTGGAATAAATATGGCATAATGATAAAAATACTAATAGAAATACAGTAATAATAAATAAAACAACAGTAATAAATAATAAATTATTTGTTCATGAGTCTTATGGCCTGGGGGTAGAAGCTGTTTCAAAACCTGCTGGTACGAGACCGTATGCTTCGGTATCTCTTACCGGACGGGAGCAGGGCGAAGAGGTTGTGGCTGGGGTGGCTCGCGTCTTTGATGATTCTCAGGGCCTTCCCCCGGCACCTCTCGGGGTAGATATCCTGGACAGCAGGTAGTTTAATTCCTATAGTATGTTGTGCAGCTTTCACCACCACCTGTAGAGCCTTGCGGTCTGTGGCGGTGCAGTTGCCATACCAGGTAGTGATGCAGCCGGACAGGATACTCTCGATGGTGCACCGGTAGAAGTTGGTGAGAATCTGGGGGGCCATTCCAAATTTCTTCAGTCTCCTGAGGAAGAACAGGCGTTGGCATGCCTTCTTCGTTACGACGTCGATGTGATGGGACCACGTTAAGTCCTCCGTAATGAATACACCCAGGAATTTGAAGCTGCTGACCCTCTCCACCTCAGCCCCTTCGATGTAGATTGGGGTGTGTCCCTCGCCCTGCCACTTCCTGTAGTCCACGATCATCTCCTTTGTTTTGCTGATGTTGAGGGAGAGGTTGTTGTACTTGCACCATTCTGCTAGAGCTCTTACCTCCTCCCTGTAGCCTGTCTCGTCGCCATCTGTGATCAGGCCTACAACAGTAGTGTCATCAGCAAACTTGATGATGGAGTTGGAGTTGTGCGTGGCCACGCAATCGTGAGTAAACAGGGAGTACAGAAGGGGGCTGAGCACACAACCCTGGGGAGCTCCCGTGTTCAGGATCAGTGTTGAGGAGGTGTTACTGCCTATTTTCACCACCTGGGGTCTGCCCGTCAGGAAGTCCAGGATCCAGTCGCATAGGGAGGTGTTAAGTCCTAGCTCACTGAGCTTGTTGACAAGCCTGGAGGGGATAATGGTATTGAATGCTGAACTATAATCAATGAACAACATTCTCACATAGGTGTTCCTCTTATCCAGGTGTGATAAGGCAGTGTGCAGTACAGTGGCGATGGCATCATCCCTAGATCTGTTTAGGCGGTAGGCAAATTGGAGTGGGTCCAGTGTGTCAGGTAGTAAGGAGTTGATGTGGGTTTTAACCAGCCTCTCAAAGCACTTCATGATGACAGAAGTGAGTGCTATGGGGCAGTAGTCGTTTAAACAGGTAACTTGTTTTTTTGGGGACTGGAATAACCGATGTCATCTTGAAGCAGGTGGGGACTACAGACTGGTACAGTGAACGGTTGAATATATCCATAAACTCGGCTGCCAGCTGGTCAGCGCATGCTCTAAGGACACGCCCAGGGATTCCATCTGGACCGGGTGCTTTGTGGGTGTTCACTCTCTTAAAAGTCTTGCTCACGTCAGCCACGGAGATTAAAAGGTAAGACGGTAGATAAGCAGTGGCAGACATTTAAGGAGATATTTCATAACTCTCAGCAAAGATATATTCCAATGAGAAGGATGAACTAAGGAAGTTAAGGAGGTTATCAAATTGAAGGAAAAGGCATACAATGTTGTGAAGATTAGTGGTAGGCCAGAAGATTGGGAGATTTTAAAAAACTTGGAAAGGATGACTAAAAAATAATAGAGAGAAGATGAATTATGAGAGTAAACTGGCAAGAAATATAAAAACAGACAGTAAGAGCTTCTACAAGTATATAAAAAGGAAGAGAGTAGCTAAAGTAAACGTTGGTCCCTTAGAGGATGAGACTAGGGAATTAATAATGGGAAACAAGGAAATGGCAGAGACGTTGAACAAATATTTTGTATCTGCCTTCATGGGACAAGACACTAAAAGCATCCCAATAATAGTGGAAAATCAAGGGGCAAAAGGGAGGGAGGAACTTAAGACAATCACTATCACTAGAGAAAAAGTACTAGGGAAACTAATGGGACTACAGGCTGACAAGTCCCCTGGACCTGATGGCCTGCATCCTAGGTTGATTCCTGTGATGAAGGGGTTGTCTTATGAGGAAAGGTTGAGCA
The DNA here is from genome assembly GCF_052327205.1 of Somniosus microcephalus. NCBI lineage: Eukaryota > Metazoa > Chordata > Chondrichthyes > Squaliformes > Somniosidae > Somniosus > Somniosus microcephalus. Next base: position 4,249,129 of record NW_028225189.1, on the reverse strand, counting down.
GGTTGGGCCTATACTCATTGGAGTTTCGAAGAATGAGAGGTGATCTTATTGAAACATAAGATTCTGAGGGGGCTTAACAGGGTGGATGCTGAGAGCCAGCACGTGAGTGCAAAAGACAAGGCTGAAGCGTTTACAACCATCTTCAGCCAGAGGTGCCGAGTGGATGATCCATATCGGCCTCCTCCTGCAGTCCCCACCATCACAGAAGCCAGTCTTTAGCCAATTCGATTCACTCCACGTGATATCAAGAAACGGCTGAGCGCACTGGATTCAGCTGTTGTGGAGTATTTTAAACCAACCCTCGACACAAGGTTTTAGATCGATAGTCAAGTTGTCTTTATTGCACCGGTGGGGAAACAGTCTGCTCTGTCTTAGCCAGACCTTTCCAAATTGGTACAGCGAACACGACATTTTTATACATTACAACACACGTCAAAATTCATTCCTGCCACCTGATTGGACCTTGGCCCGCATGCATCTTCACTGATTGGTTGCCTATGCTGCGTTACATTAAAGTACCGCCTTTATTATTGGCCGTTATCCCCAAGGTTTTGTTTCACCTATGACCTTTGTTTATGCCAGATGGGTCTCATTGTACTTCTGACTCATTGTCCTCCTTTCCTGCCTCTCTCTGTCCTCCTTTCCTGCCTCTCTCTGTCCTCCTTTCCTGCCTCTCTCTGTCCTCCTTTCCTGCCTCTCTCTGTCCTCCTTTCCTGCCTCTCTCTGTCCTCCTTTCCTGCCTCTCTCTGTCCTCCTTTCCTGCCTCTCTTGGCCTCTTTTTTACTTCCAACTCATTGTTTTACTTTCCTGCCAGAACAGAACTTGCATCCTCTTAGGACTCTTATGGTTCCATGTCCAGCAATGTTATCTCCACTGCCAATTCAGCAACTTAGAAAAAGCTTACTACTGCAAAGAATGGTCTTTATTACACTAGTCAGTGAAACTGCCAGCGATGTCAGTTTAACTCTTTCCCCACTACACAGACACACACACACACATACAGTCAGACAGACACAGATACTCACAAAGATACAGTCAGACACACAGATTTTTTCTGCATGAACTTTTATTATTAATTTCAAAGACTTTAAGAAAAAGGTGGGAGTGGTGGGCGGAGGGCTCTTAAAGGGACAGGGACTCTCCTTTTCAATGTGATTTTCATTAAAGGGACCGAGTCACTCCTTGCCTGTGGAGGACCAGTTTTAAAAGGACAGCGTCTCGAAATCAGGTGCAGTCTGCGTGTGAACCACCTCCTCCCAATTTCCTGCCAAGCGATCCCTGCGGGCACCACTCCACTCTAGGAGTGGCTCCTAGAATCATACAGCACAGAAGGAGGCCATTCAGCCCATCGTGCCTGTGCCGGCTCTTTGAAAGAGCTCTCCATTTAGTCCCACTCCCCTGCTCTGTCCCCATAGCCCTGCAAATTATTCCCCTTCAAGTATTTATCCAATTCCCCAGTGAACGTTATTATTGACTCTGCTTCCACCGCCCTTTCAGGCAGCGCATTCCAGATCACAACAACTCGCTGCGTCAATAAAATTCTCCTCACCTCGCCTCTGGTTCTTTTGTCAATGACCTTAAATCTGTCCTCTGGTTACTGACCCTCCTGCCACTGGAACCAGTTTCTCCTTATAAGCTACAGCTATACAAAGCCCTTGTTAGACCCCAGAGAGTCATAACGGCACAACAGGAGGCCATTCGGCCCATCGAGTCCGTGCGAGCTCTCTGTAGAGCGATCCAGTCAGTCCCACTCCCCCGCTCTATCCCCGTAGCCCTGCAAGTTTATTTCCCTCAAGTGCCTATCCAGTCTCCCCTTGAAAACATTGAGTGTCTCCGCTTCCACCACTTCCGTCGGCAGCGAGTTCCAGGTCATCACCACTCGCTGCATAAAAAAGTTTTTCCTCATGTTCAACCTGTATCTCTTGCCCAAAACCTTAATTCTGTGTCCCCTAGTCCTTGTACCATCAACTCGTGGGCACAGCCTTTCCCCGTCTAGCCTATCCAAACCCGCCATAATCTTGTACACCTCTATCAAATCACCCCTCAACCTCCTTTGCTCTAATAAAAACAAATCCAGCTTCTCCAACCTGTCCTTGTAGCTAAGATCCCCCATCCCCAGAACCATTCTGGTAAATCTCCTCTGCACCCTCTCGAGGGCCTTCACATCCTTCCTAAAGTGTGGTGACCAGAAGTAGATGCAATACTCCAGTTGTGGCCTAACCAGCGCTTTATAAAGGTTCAGCATAACTTCTCTACTTTTGTACTCAATACCTCTATTTATGAAGCCCAAGATCCCATATGCTTTGCTAACCACTCTCTCAATATGTCCCGCCACCTTCAGGGACCTACGCACATTAACTCCCAGGAACTTCCTGGAGCACTGTGTACAGTTCTGGGCACCGCACCTCAGAAAGGATATATTGGCCTTGGAAGGAGTGCAGCACAGATTGACCAGAATGTTACCCGGGCTCCAAGGGTTAGAATATGAGGGAGAGATTACATAAACTAGGCTTGTGTTCCCTGGAATCTAGAAGGTTAGGGAGTGATTGAGGATTTTAGGATTTTGAAAGGAATTGGTAGAGTAGATAGAGAGAAACTTTTTCCGCCGGTGGGGGAGTTGAGGACAAGGGGACATCACCTTAAAATCAGAGCCAGGCCATTCAGGAGAGAAGTTGGGAAACACTTCTTCACACAAAGGGTGGTAGAAGTGTGGAACCCTCTCCCACAGGAAGCAGTCGATGCCAGCTCAATTAATCATTTTAAATCCGAGAGCGATAGATTTTTGCTAGACAAGGGAGCAAAGGGATATGGAGCCAAGGCAGGTGGGTGGAGTTAAGACACAGATCGGCCATGATCTCATTGAATGGCGGAACAGGCCGGAGGGGCTGAATGGCCTCCTCCTGTTCCCATGCTCCTATTTACTCTATCAAAACCCTTCCTGTTTTGAACACCTCTATTAAATCTCCGCTGCACCTTCTCTGCTCCAAGGAGAACAATCCCAGCTTCTCCAGTCTCTCCACGTAACTGAAATCCTCTGTGTATTTGTCGTGGTGCAGCAGGCTATAGCAAACAGCTTTCTTAAGAACATAAGAAATAGGAGCAGGAGCAGGCCATTCGGCCCTTCTAGTCTGCTCCGCCATTCAATAAGATCATGGCTGATCTTCTACCTCATCTCCACCTTCCCGCCCGATCCCCATATCCCTTGATTCCCCATGAGTCCAAAAATCTGTCTGTCTCAGCCTTGATTATACTCAATGACTGAGCCTCCACAGCCCTCTGGGGCAGAGAATTCCAAAGATTCACCACCCTCTGAGTGAAGAAATTTCTCCTCATCTCAGTCCTAAATGGCCGACCCCTTATTCTGAGACTGTGACCCCTGGTTCTAGACTCCCCAGCCAGGGGAAACAGTCTCCCAGCATCTACCCTGTCAAGCCCTGTAAGAATTGTAGATGTTTCAATGACATCACCTCTCATTCTTCAAAATTCCTGGGAATATAGGCCCAGTCTCCTCAATCTCTCCTCATAGGACAATCCCCCCATCCCAGGAATCAGTCTGGTGAACCTTTGTTGCACTCCCTCTAAGGCAAGTATATCCTTCCTTAGGTAAGGAGACCAAAACTGTACACAATACTCCAGGTGTGGTCTCACCAAGGCCCTGTATAATTGAGGTAAGACTTCTTCACTCTTATACTCCAATCCTTTTGTAATAAAGACTAACGTACCACTTGCTTTCCTAATTGCTTGCTGCACCTGCGTGTTAACTTTCAGTACCTCGTGTACAAGGACACCCAGGTCCCTCTGAACACCAACATTTCCCAATCTCTCACCATTTAAAAAATACTCTGCTTTTTCTATTTTTCCTACCAAAGAGGGTTGGAGTATAAAAGCAGGGAAGTCCTGCTACAACTGTACAGGGTATTGGTGAGACCACACCTGGAGTACTGCGTACAGTTTTGGTCTCCGTATTTAAGGAAGGATATACTTACAATGGAGGCAGTTCAGAGACGATTCACTAGGTTAATTCCAGAGATGAGGGGGTTGACTTATGAGGAAAGGTTGAGCAGGCTGGGCCGATACTCATTGGAATTTAGAAGAATGAGAGGTGATCTTATTGAAACATATAAGATACTGAGGGGGCTCGACAGGGTAGATGCAGAGAGGATGTTTCCCCTCGTGGGGAAATCTAGAACTCGGGGGCACAGTTTCAGAATAAAGGGTCGCCCTTTTAGAACTGAGATGAGGAGGAATTTCTTCTCTCAGAGGGTCGTAAATCTGTGGGATTCTCTGCCCCAGAGAGCTGTGGAGGCTGGGTCATTAAATACATTTAAGGTGGAGATAGACAGATTTTGGCAAGATAAGGGAGTGAAGGGTTATGGGGAGCGAGCGGGGAAGTGGCTTTGAGCCCAAGATCAGCCATGATCTTATTGAATGGCGGAGCAGGCTCGAGGGGCCAAGTGGCCTATTCCTGCTCCTATTTCTTATGTTCAAACTGGATAACTTCACACTTCTCCACATTATATTCCATCTGCCATGTTCTTGCCTGTTCACTTAACCTGTCGATATCCCTTTGCAGCCTCTTTGTGTCCTCCTCACAACTTATTTTCCCACCTAGCTTTGTATCGTCAGCAAACTTGGATACATTGCACTCGGTCCCCTCATCTAAGTCATTGATGGAGATTGTGAATAGCTGAGGCCCCAGTACTGATCCTTGCGGGACCCCACTAGTTACAGCCTGCCAGCCCGAAAATGAGCTGTTTATTCCTACTCTCTGTTTTCTGACCGTTAACCAATCCTCAATCCATGCTAATATTACCCCCAATCCCATGAGCCCGAATTTAGTGTGACAGCACCCTGGGAGGAAAGGGCACCTGCTCCTGATCGCCACCCACTTAACTTGACAAGGTCGGACTGTCTACACCACAACTCCAGATATCCACAGCCATGCCTCAGCTGTCCAGAGCCTTGCTCAGGCCCCATCCGGAGGACTGCCTTCAGTTTCAGGCACCGCACCTCAGAAAGGGACACACTGGCCTCGGAGGGGGTGCCGGGCCGATTCACCAGGAGGACACCGGGGTTGAGAAGGTCTCATTATGGGGACGGAACCATCGAATGAAACAGCACAGAAGGAGGCCATTCGGCCCACCGGGCCTGTGCCGGCTCTTTGGTCGAGCTCTCCGATTAGTCCCACTCCCCCCTGCTCTTTCCCCCTCGCCCTGTAAATGTCTCCCCTTCAAGTATTTACCCACTTCTTTATGAAAGCTACGATTGAATCTGCTTCCACCGCCCTTCCAGGCAGCGCGTTCCAGATCATAACTGGCTGTGTTTAAAATCGGTTTCCTCATGTCGCCTCTGGATCTTTTGCCTGAAATCTGTGTCCTCTGGTTACCGACCCTCCAGCCACTGCAAACAGTTTCTCCTTATTTACTCGATCCAAACCCTTCATGGTTTTGACCCCCTCTATCAGATCTCCCCTGAACCTTAGCCGGGCAGGTGGAAGGGGTATCAGTGGGAGAGCATTGTGGGGGGAGTGATCATAAAAACATAGAAACATAGAAGATAGGAACAGGAGTCGGCCATTCAGCCCTTTAATGAGATCATGGCTGATCATCCAAATTCAGTCCCCTGTCCCTGCTTTCTCCCCATATCCCTTGATCCCTTTAGCCTTAAGAAATATATCCAACTCCTTCTTGAATAGCCATGATCGCATTGAATGGCGGAGCAGGCTCGAGGGGCCGAATGGCCAACTCCTGCTCCTATCTTCTATGTTTCCATGTTTCTAAAATAGACTTTGCTGACTCAGCAAACCTTATTTGCTTTGCTGTTTTTTGGCTGACTAAATAAAAGTGTTTTTTTGGCTGCATGCAGGTATTTAATTGAGTTAGTTCAGGCTTGCTGTCAGTCCTGGCCCTGGTCCCGCCCCTTCCTGCACCTCATTGGCTGACACCGCTGTCAATCGACACCACGAGGGGGGGAAGGGAGAGTGATTGACAGGTGACGATTGATGGAAGCGCCTGCCCGCGCTGTGATTGGTGCAGAGGAAGGCAAGTGGGCGTGTCCGGCCCCCGGTCCCACGTGGGGGAGGCAAAGGCTGGCTGGAGCGCATGCGCAGCCCGCCTCGCACCGTTCGGAAGCTTTTCAAATATTTTTTTGCGAAGCAAATTGAAAACACTCATTAATTCCCCCAACCTCCTCCCCTCTAAAGTGCGATTATTATTATTTTTGTTTTTCCTCATTTGTATGGGGTGTCTTTTTTTTAACCTTGCGGTGGCGTGCGCCGATCCAACCGACCCCTGGGCGTTGCGTGCTGGCGTCAGCGCGTAATCGGAGGGGGGTTGATTGACGCGAGCTGCCCGCCAATCAGGAGCGCGGAAAACGCTGGGAGGACCGGGCGGGCTGACGGTCCTCCAACCAATGGCGGCGCGGGAGGGAGGGGGCGGGACCTCGGTGGGCTGCAGGCCGCTTTCCTGCTTTCATTGTCTGCAGGAGCTGTTAAAGGGAAGGGGAGGACGGGGTGGAAAAAAAACAAGCTTGTGAGTGTTTATTCCTTTGCATTACCTTTATTGCAAGGCTATTCATCAACTGCATTCATTTAAAAATGAGTGAACCTTTTCTCTTTTCGACTTTTATCCAGAACAAAGAGCCCTGGTGCTGTGAACATTTTGGTGGGCAGCCACTTTTAAAGGGACAAAGACCAGCATTCTTCCTCCTCTCTCTCTCTCTCTTGTGAGTATTTGTGGTGGGTGAGAGGGGTGGGGGGGTGAGTCAAAGGGGACTGCGGCCCCTTTTCAACAAAAAAAATTGCTTCGCCATTTAAAGGGGAATGGGTGCCCCCCCAGGTATTTAAAGGGAACAAGGATGTCTTGCTGCAGTTGTACAGGGCCTTGGTGAGCCCACACCTTGAGTATTGTGTGCAGTTTTGGTCGCCTTATCTGAGGAAGGATGTTCTTGCCATGGAGGGAGTGCAGCGAAGATTCACCAGGCTGATACCTGGGATGGCAGGAATGACGTATGAGGAGAGATTGGGTTGATTGGGCTTATAGTCGCTGGAGTTTAGAAGAATGAGAGGGGATCTCATTGAAACTTATAAAATTCTAACAGGACTAGACAGACTGGATGCAGGAAGGATGTTCCCGATGGTCAGGGAGTCCAGAACCAGGGGTCACAGTCTAAGGATAAGGGGTAAGCCATTTAGGACAGAGATGAGGAGGAATTTCTTCACCCAGAGAGTGGTGAACCTGTGGAATCCTCTACCACAGAAGGCAGTGGAGGCCAATTAATTAAATATATTCAAGAAGGAGTTTGATATCTTTCTTAATGCTAAAGGGATATGGGGAGAAAGCAGGAACAGGGTACTGAATTTGGATGATCAGCCATGATCGCATTGAATGGTGGAGCAGGCTCGAGGGGCCGAATGGCCTACTCCTGCTCCTATCTTCTATGTTTCTATGAACCCCAGGACCAGGCCCCTATGGGGAATAGGTATGCAGATCTAGGCGCAAAACTAGCTGCGGAAGAAATGCAACCAGAGGACGCGTTAAAACCTAAATAAATATGGTCACAATAGTCAGTGGGGTACAGGAAGTGAATATAATGGAGCTACAAGAAAATACTAGTAAAGAGCAAAAGGAGAAATGGAGACAAGCTGGCGCGCAATTACAAGATGGAATTTGGAAATGGGGCCCACGTAACCAGGTGGTGGCACCGGAATGTTGTAGACAACAACTGATGGCGCTATACCATGGTGTAACACATACTGGCAGAAGTAACGTGTTGCACCTACTGACACAGTACTGGTGGTGGCCAAAGATAGGTCAGGAAGTAGCGAAATATTGCCACCGCTGTATAATATGCGCAAGAATAATGTAGGGCAGAGATGTCGAGTTAGAGTAGCAAACCAACCCAGGCCCCAAGGACCCTGGGAAAACTTACAAATTGACTTTACCGGCCCCTTAGCGCAGGACCGGGGGAAGAAATATTGCCTGGTAATAATTGACCAATTTACCAGGTGGGTGGAAGCCTTTGCCACCCGAGACTGCTCTGCAAAAACAGTTGCACTAATATTGGCTACCGAGGTTATACCCCGTTGGGGAGTGCCTCTGCAAATTGACTCAGACAACGGCACTCATTTCACCGGCAAAATAATGAAAGAAATCTGTAAGCTGCTACATGTGACACAAAAATATCACATACCATATCACCCCCAGAGCTCGGGGATGGTAGAAAGAATGAATAGGACACTGAAAAACGCACTGACAAAAGCCATCCAAGAAACAGGGAGGGGATGGTCGGAATTATTACCCAGCATACTAATGAGGCTGCGAGCCACCCCAGGACGAACGACCGGACTGACCCCCTATGAATTAATGACAGGACGAGCTATGAGACTACCAGAGGATTTGGCTGGAGGGGTGGGAGAACCAGGAACAGTACAAGATAGATTAAGGCGATACTTAGTACAACGAAATCAGGAGGTACAAGCATTAAATAAAGAAGAAGGAACCAAAAACAGATTAAAGATCCAGAAAGGCAGAATGCTGGACTTAAACCAGACGAGTTGCCCAGAATAGGTCAACAAGTAATGACGCAAGTTATCGGAAGAAAGGGAATGGGTAGCGATATATTGCCACCGCTGTGTAATATGCGCAAGAATAATGTAGGACAGAGATGTAGAGTTAGGGTAGCAAACCGGTATTTAAAGGGGTATGGCCTCTCTCTGTATCATGTAAGAGCAGGGAGGTTCTGCTTGAACTGTAGAAAAACAGCAGTTAGGCCACCGCGTGCAGTTCTGGTCGCCCCATTGCAGGAAAGATGTGACTGCTCGAGATGGGAGATTTACGAGGATGTTGCCAGGACTAGAGAATTTCAGCTACAAGGAAAGATTGAATACATAGAAACATAGAAAATAGGAGCAGGAGTAGGCCATTCGGCCCCTCGAGCCTGCTCCGCCATTCAATGAGATCATGGCTGATCATCCAAATTCAGTACCCGGTCCCTGCTTTCTCCCCATATCCCTTGATCCCTTTAGCCTTAAGAAATATATCCAACTCCTTCTTGAATATATTTAATGTATTGGCCTCTACTGCCTTCTGTGGTAGAGAATTCCACAGGTTCACCACTCTCTGGGTGAAGAAATTCCTCCTCATCTCTGTCCTAAATGGCCTACCCCTTATCCTTAGACTGTGACCCCTGATTCTGGACTCCCCGACCATCGGGAACATCCTTCCTGCATCTGGTCTGTCTAGTTCTGTTAGAATTTTATAAGTTTCAATGAAATCCCCTCTCATTCTTCTAAACTCCAGTGAGTATAAGCCCAATCGACCAATATATTTCTTAAGGCTAAAAGGGATCAAGGGATATGGGGAGAAGACAGGGACAGGGTACTGAATTTGGATGATCAGCCATGATCGCATTGAATGGCGGAGCAGGCTCGAGGGGCCGAACGGCCTACTCCTGCTCCTATCTTCTATGTTTCTATGTTAATCTCTCCTCATACATCAGTGCCTCTATTTCTGTATCATGTAAGAGCAGGGAGGTTATGCTTGAACTGTACAAAGCACCAGTTAGGCCACCGCTAGAGTGCTGCGTGCAGTTCTGCTCGCCCCATTGCAGGAAAGATTTGACTGCTCGAGACGGGAGATTTACGAGGATGTTGCCTGGGCTGGGGAATTTTAGCTATAAGGAGAGATTGCGGTTGTTTTCTTTGGAACAGAGGAGGCTGAGGGGAGACCCGATTGAGGTGTATAACATTATGAGGGGCTGAGATGGAGTGGATAGGAAGGACCTATTCCCCTTAGCAGAAGGGTCAATAACCAGGGGGCACAGATTTAAAGTAATTGGTCGGAAGTTTAGAGGGGAGTTGAGGAGAATGTTTTTCACCCAGAGGGTGGTGGGGGTCTGGAACTCACTGCCTGACAGGGTGGTAGAGGCAGAAACTCTCATCAGATTTAAAAAGTACTTGGCTATGCACTTGAAGTGCCGTAACCTACAAGGCTACGGACCAAGTGCTGGAAAGTGGGATTAGGGAGGAGAGCTCTTTGTCGGCCGGCATGGACAAGATGGGCCGAATGGCCTCCTTCTGTGCCATAAATTTCTATGATTCTATGAATTGTAGTTAAAAGGACAAACACCCCACAAACTCTGTTCCCGAGCCACTGACTCCATCCCTCTCCCTAACATCTGTCTGAGGCTGAACCAGACGGTTCGCAACCTTGGTGTCATATTTGACCCTGAAATGAGCTTCTGACCACATATCCGCAGCATAACAAAGACATAGAAACATAGAAGACAGGAGCAGGAGTAGGCCATTCGGCCCCTCGAGCCTGCTCCGCCATTCAATGAGATCATGGCTGATCATCCAAATTCAGTACCCGGTCCCTGCTTTCTCCCCATATCCCTTGATCCCTTTAGCCTTAAGAAATATATCCAACTCCTTCTTGAATATATTTAATGAATTGGCCTCCACTGCCTTCTGTGGTAGAGAATTCCACAGGTTCACCACTCTCTGGGTGAAGAAATTATTCCTAATTTCTGTCCTGAAAGGCCTACCCCTTATCCTTAGACTGTGACCCCTGGTTCTGGACCCCCCGACCACATCGGGAACATCCTTCCTGCATCTGGTCTGTCTAGTCCTGCCAGAATTTTATAAGTTTCAATGAGATCCCCTCTCATTCTTCTAAACTCCAGCGAGTACAAGCCCAATCATCCCAATCTCTCCTCATACGTCATTCCTGCCATCCCAGGTATCAGCCTGGTGAATCTTCGCTGAACTCCTTCCATGGCAAGAATATCCTTCCTCAGATAAGGCGACCAAAATTGCACACAATACTCAAGATGTGGTCTCACCAAGGCCCTGTACAACTGCAGCAAGACAGCCTTGTTCCTGTACTCAAACCCTCTCTCTATGAAGGCCAACATACCATTTGCCTTCTTAACCGCCTGCTGCACCTGCATGCTTACCTTCAGCGACTGGTGCACAAGGACACCCAGGTCTCGTTGCACTTCCCCTTCTCCCAATCTATTGCCATTCAGATAATAATCTGCCTTCCTGTTTTTGCCACCAAAGTAGATAACCTCACATTTATTAACGTTATATTGCATCTGCCATGCTTCTGCCCAATCACCCAACCTGTCCAAATCATCCTGTAGTTTCTCGGCATCCTCCTCACAGCAGACATGCCCACTCAGCTTTGTGTCATCTGCAAATTTGGAGATATTACATGTAGTTCCCTTGTCTAGATCATTAATATATATTGTGAATAGCTGGGGTCCAAGGACCAATCCCTGCAGTACCCCACTGGTCACTGCCTGCCACTCGGAAAAAGACCCGTTTATTCCAACTCTTTGCTTTCTATCTGCCAACCAGTTCTCTATCCAAGTCAATACCTTACCTCCCAATCCCATGTGCCTTAACTTTACACGCTAATCTCTTATGTGGGACCTTATCAAAAGCCTTTTGAAAGTCCAAATACACCACATCCACTGGTTCTCCCTTATCTATTTTACCAGTTACGTCCTCAAAAAATTCCAGTAGATTAGTCAAGCATGATTTACCTTTTGGAAATCCATGTTGACTTTGTACAATCCTGTCACTGTTTTCCAAGTGCTCTGCTATTACATCTTTTATAATAGACTCTAGCATTTTCCCCACTACCGATGTCAGGCTTACCGGTCTGTAATTCCCCGTTTTCTCTCTACCACCTTTTTTGAATAGTGGGGTAACATTAGCTACCCTCCAATCCATGGGTACTGTTCCAGAGTCTATCGAATTCTGGAAGATGACCAGCAATGCATCTACTATTTCTAGGGCCACTTCCTTAAGTACCCTAGGATGTAGATTATCAGGCCCTGGGGATTTATCGGCCTTCAATCCCATCAATTTCCCTAACACCATTTCCCTACAAATACTGATTTCTTTCAGTTCCTCCCTTTCATCAGACCCTATGTTCACCAGCATCTCTGGGAGGTTATTTGTGTCCTCCTCTGTGAAGACAGGACCAAAATATGTATTTAATTGGTCCACCATTTCTTTGTTCCCCATTATAAATTCCCCTGATTCTGACTGCAAGGGACCTACGCTTGACTTCACCAATCTTTTTCTCTTCACATATCTATAAAAGATTTTACAGTCAGTTTTTATGTTCCCTGCAAGCTTACTCTCATATTCTATTTTCCCCTTTTTATGTAATCCCTTTGTCCTCCTTTGTTGAATCCTAAACTGCTCCCAATCCTCTGGATCACTGCTTCTTCTGGCCAAATTATATGTCCTCTCCTTGGATCTTTTGCTATCCCTAATTTCCCTTGTTAGCCACGGTTGAGTCACCTTTTTTGTTTTATTTTTATGCCAAACTGGGGTGAACAAATTCTGTAGTTCATCCATGCGGTCTTTGAATGTTTGCCATTGCCTATCCACTGTCAACCCTTTGAGTGACATTCTCCAATCAATCCTACTCAACTCACACCTCAGACCATCGTAGTTTCCATTATTTAAATTCAGGACCCTTGTCTCTGAGTCAACCACTTCATTCTCCATCTTAATGAAGAATTCGATCATATTATGATCGCTCCGACCCAAGGGGCCTCGTACAACAAGATTGCTAATTAATCCTTTCTCGTTACATAATACCCAGTCTAAGATGGCCTGATCTCTGGTTGGTTCCTTGACATATTGGTCCAGGAAACCATCCCGTAAACACTCCAGGAATTCCTCCTCCACAGTATTGTTACTAATTTGGTTAGCCCAATCTATATGTAGATTAAAGTCACCCATGATGACTGCTGTGCCCTTTTTGCACGCTTCTCTAATTTTCCTTTTAATGCCATCCCCAACCTCCGCATTACTGTTTGGAGGTCTATATACCACTCCCACTAACGTTTTCTGCCCCTTAGTATTTCTCAGTTCTACCCATACAGATTCCACATCATCAGAGCTAATATCCTTCCTTACAATTGTGTTAATCCCTTCTTTAACCAGTAATGCTACCCCACCTCCCTTTCCTTTTTGCCTATCTTTCCTGAATATTGAATACCCCTGGATGTTGAGTTCCCAGCCTTGGCCACCCTGTAGCCATGTTTCCGTAATCCCAATCAAAACATGTTCGTTTACCTCTATTTGCGCAGCTAATTCATCCACCTTATTATGAATGCTCCTCGCATTAAGACACAAAGCCTTCAGGCTTGTTTTTTTAATGCTCTTAGACCTATTAGAATTATTGTTTACTGTGGCCATGTTTGTTTTTCTCCTTCCAATCTTTTGCTTTTATCCTTGTTTCCCTTTCCTCTGTCCCCCTGCTCAGGTTCCCGTCCCCCTGCTCAGGTTCCCAAACCCCTGCCATTTTAGTTTAAACCCTCCTCCAGAGCTCTAGCAAACACTCCCCCTAGGACATCGGTCCCAGCCCTGCCCAGGTGCAAACCGTCCGGTTTGAACTGGTCCCACCTCCCCCAGAACCGGTTCCAATGTCCCAGGAATTTGATTCCCTCCCCTGGCACCATTCCTCTAGCCACGTATTCATCTGAGATATTCTTCTATTTCTACTCTGACTAGCACGTCGCACTGGTAGCAATCCTGAAATTACTACCTTTGAGGTCCTATTTTTTAATTTACCTCCTAACTCCCTATATTCAGCTTTTAGGATCTCATCCTGTTTTTTACCTATATCGTTGGTACCTATATGCACCACGACAACTGGCTGTTCACCCTCCCCTTCCAAGATGTTCTGCAGCCGCTCTGAAACATCCTTGACCCTTGCACCAGGGAGGCAACACACCATCCTGGAGTCTCGTTTGCGGCCGCAGAAACGCCTATTTATTCCCCTTACAATAGAATCCCCTTTTACTATAGCTCTACCCCTCTTTTCCTCCCATCCTGTGCAGCAGACCCACCCCTGGTGCCAGGAAGTTGGCTGCTGCTGCCTTCCCCTGGTAAGCCATCCCCCCCCCCCATCAGTATCCAAAGCGGTATATCTGTTTGAGAGGGGGATGGCCACAGGGGACCCCTGCAATACGTGCCTGCACCTAGTACTCTGCCTGTTGGTCACCCATTCCCTTTCTGCCTGTGCCACCATTACCTGCGGTGTGACCAACTGATTAAATGTGCTATTCACGATGTCCTCAGCATCGCAAATGGTCCAGTATGTGTCCAATCGCTGCTCCAGCACCGCAATGCGGTCTGCCAGTAGCTGCAACTGGATACACTTCCTGCGCACATGGTTGTCAGGGACACAGGAAGTGTCCCTGAGTTCCCACATAGCGCAGGAGGAGCATACCACGGGGCCCGGCTGTCCTGCCATGACTTACCCTTTAATTAATTGCAATTAAATTAAATCAAATCAATCCCACCAATTACACTACAGATAAATGGTATATTTAAGGGCCCTGGTTTACAAACAGTCCCCGCTACACTGCAGAGACTTTAGAAACTATAAACCACAGAGTTAAAGTTTAAAAAAGAGAGAAATACTCACCAACCAATCACTTACATGCTTTCTAGTGATGTCACACTTCGATTACTTTTTACTTCTCTGCTTCCCTCTGAGTTCGGAGATTGGTAAACTTACCTGGTCTCTGGGGGCCTTTTAACGCCTCGCCGCTCGCGTTTCCCGCCGCCGCTCGCGCCACACTGAGGCCTACCTCCCTCGGCCTTAAGCTCTGGAATTCCCTCCCTAAACCTCTCCGCCTCTCTTTGCTGCTTAAAGACACTCCTTCAAACCGGTTTCTCTGACCCAGCTTTTGGTGATTTGCCGAATATCTCCTTATGTGTCTCGGGGTCAGATTGTGTTTGCTAACACTCCTGTGAGGTGCCTTGGAACATTTGACTCAGTTACATGCGTGAGATAAATTGTGATTTTTAGTTTTATTAACTGTCATTCAAGTTTCACCCCCTCGATTGTAAAGGGCAGGTAGGCACTGGGATACAGTTCCACAGTCACTGGTTGCAGTGATTGTTGGCCACCTATTCAACCTTGGGGGGCATCACCCACGAAATCAAGCCCCCTTTGCAGACCCGGCCTTTGCTGCTGGGGGTGACTGGACAGTGATCGGTACCTGGTGCCCAGGGCACTGAAAGAAAAAAGGAAAGAAAGACTTGCATTTATATAGCGCCCTTCACGACCACTGGACATCTCCAAAGCGCTTTACAGCCAATGAAGGTACTTTCGGAGTGTCGTAATATGGGAAACGCGGCAGCCAATTCCCGCAAACAGTAATGTGATCATGTTTTTGTTATGTTGGTTGAGGGATAAATATTGGCCAGGACACTGGGGAGAACTCCCCCTGCTCTTCTTCGAAATAGTGTCATGGGACCTTTTACGTCCACCTGAGAGAACGGACGGGGCCTCGGTTTAACATCTCATCCGAAAGACGGCACCTCCGACAGTACAGCACTCCCTCAGTACTGCACTGGAGTGTCAGCCTAGCTTTATGTGCTCGAGTCTCTGGAGTGGGACTTGAACCCACAACCTTCTGACTCAGAGGCGAGTGAGCTGTCCACTGAGCCACAGCGGACACTGAGACTGACTTCAGTCTCCCCAGAGCTTTATGTGCTCGAGTCTCTGGAGTGAGACTTTGAACCCATAACCTTCTGACCCAGAGGTGAGTGAGCTCCCCACTGAGTCACAGCAGACACTGAGGCTGACTGCAGTCTCCCCAACTGCATCCCAGGCCCGGATCATCTGAGCACCCCCACTGTGTGCAGCTGGAATGTGCAACCTATCCTGGTCTGCACTGGGGAGCGGGGGAAAGGGAGGTCAAGGGTCAGCACAGAATGTCAGTCAACCTTGACCCCCCCCCCCCCAGCCTCCCGCACTCAGAAGAACCAAGTGGCGATGACTGCAGCAACTCGCCAAGGCTTCTTCGGCAGCACCTCCCAAACCCACGACCTCTTCCACCGAGAAGGACAAGGGCAGCAGGCGCATGGGAACACCACCACCTCCAAGCTCCCCTCCAAGTCACACACCATCCTGACTTAGAAGTATATCGGCCGATCCTTCATCGTCGCTGGGTCAAAATCCTGGAACTCCCTCCCTAACAGCACTGTGGGAGTACCTTCACCACACGGACTGCAGCGGTTCAAGGAGGTGGCTCACCACCACCTTCTCAAGGGCAATTAGAGATGGGCAATAAATGCTGGCCTTGCCAGCGACACCCACATCCCAAAAACGAATTTAAAATAATCTCCTCTGCGCCCTCTCGAGTGCAATCACACCCTTCCTGTAATGTGGTGACCAGAACTGCACGCAGTATTCTAGCTGCGGCCTAACTAGTGTTTTATACAGTTCAAGCATAACCTCCCTGCTCTTATATTCTATGCCTCGGCTAATAAAGGCAAGTATCCCGTGTGCCGCCTTAACCACCTTATCTACCTGTCCTGCTACCTTCAGGGATCTGTGGACATGCACTCCAAGGTCCCTCTGATCCTCTGCACTTCTCAGTGTCCTACCATTTATAGTGTATTCCCTTGCCTTGTTAGCCCTCCCCAAATGCATCACCTCACACTTCTCCAGATTGAATTCCATTTGCCACTGTTCTGCCCACCTGACCAGCCCATTGATATCTTCCTGCAGTCTGCAGCTTTCTTCTTCATCAACCACACGGCCAACTTTTGCATCATCTGCAAACTTCTTAATCATACTTCCTACATTCCAGTCCAAATCATTGATATGGACCAATCAGCAGAACACGTTCTATTGACGTTATGACATCAAGACGTCCCAGTTCGCGTCACCCGCCCACTGCTCCCGCGATCTCTCTCCCTATTGGTCAGCGGACACGTCAATCACGCCCGCTGCCCGTGGTCACGTGCCCCTGAGGCGCTCTCCGGCTCCGCCCAAGTGAAGTCGCTCCATTCGGTGCCTGCGGAGCCCTCAGACTCTCAGGCTTGGATTCCCCTTTATTCTCTCCCCTCCTCTGATCTCAATCGGATCTGGGGGAAAACTCACTTTCCCTCACTGATTGCGGCTCTTCACCAACACCGACTTTACAAAGAAAGCCCCGCGCGGCAGCCTGGAGCTCGGGCCCAGTGCGCAGGCACGGGGGAGGATGATTGACAGGGGCCCAGGGTGTGTGCTGAGCATGTGCGGTGCGGGCCGGGCGCCTGTGGAGCAGGAGAGGGCGGGGCCATGGGGCGCTGCGTGGTGTCAGCCACAACTCAGCGCGGCGGCCGGAGCGCTTTCTGGAGCACGGGGGCTTGCGGGGATTGCAGCCGCCATTACTGTTGATCCTTTCAACCAACCTGTGCAGCAGCTGGGGCCTGAAAATCAGCTTCACTGCCCCTGGGTTGGGAAAGGGCGACATGAGACAACATTCTCCCGCTTACCTCTTTCTAAACTCCTTTTACAGGGTTTTAGAAGTGGAGCATTTACAGGCAGGAAACTCAGACCAAACATCACGTCAAGATCTGACAGAGTCGCTCAATTTATCAGGACTTGAATATCATCGGCCTTTGCACATGGAAGACGAGAGCAGGGATCACAGCGCAGACAAACCGCACACGTGTTCCGTGTGTGGACTCGCCTTCAGCCGATCGCCTGACCTGGCGAGACACGTGCACCGTCACACCGGGGAGAAACCGGGTAAAGGTGGGGATGGTGGGAATGGATTCAGTTCCCCGTCTATGTCAGAAGTTCATCCGCACAGTCAACCCGGGGACAGTCCATTCACCTGCTCCGTGTGTGGGAAGGGATTCACTCAGTCCTCCACTCTGCTCGAACACCAGCGAGTTCACACTGGGAAGAGGCCGTTCACCTGCTCCGTGTGTGGGATGCGATTCATATGCTCATCCAAACTGCTGAGACACCAACGAGTTCACGCTAATGAAAGGCCTTTCACCTGCTCCGCGTGTGGGAAGGGATTCACTCAGTCATTCAACCTGTTGGCACACGAGCGAGTTCACACTGGAGAGAGACCGTTCACCTGCTCCGTGTGTGGGAAGGGATTCACTCAGTCCTCAACTCTGCTCGAACACCAGCGAGTTCACACTGGGGAGAGGCCATTCACCTGCTCCGTGTGTGGGATGCGATTCACCTGCTCATCCAACCTGCTGAGACACCAACGAGTTCACACTAATGAAAGGCCTTTCATCTGCTCCGTGTGTGGGAAGGGATTCACTCAGTCATCCCACCTGTTGGCACACGGACAAGTTCACACTGGAGAGAGGCCGTTTAAATGTTCTGACTGTGGGAAGAGGTTTAAAAGGTCCGGAGATCTGAAGGGACACCAGCGTACTCACACTGGGGAGAAGCTGTTCACCTGCTCCGTGTGTGGGAAGGGATTCACTAAGTCATCCAACCTGTTAGCACACGGGCAAGTTCACACTGGGGAGAGGCCGTTCACCTGCTCCGTGTGTGGGAAGGGATTCACTAAGTCATCCAACCTGTTAGCACACGGGCAAGTTCACACTGGAGAGAGGCCATTTAAATGTTCTGACTGTGGGAAGAGGTTTGAAAGCTCCAGCAATTTGACGGCACACCAGCGAGTTCACACTGGGGAGAGACCATTTAAATGTTCTGACTGTGGGAAGAGGTTTAAAAGGTCCGGAGATCTGAAGGGACACCAGCGTACTCACACTGGGGAGAAGCTGTTCACCTGCTCCGTGTGTGGGAAGGGATTCACTCGTTCACCCTACCTGCTGGCACACCAGCGAGTTCATGACTGATGAGAGACCATGTAAATGTTCTGACTGTGGTAAGAGCTTTAAATGGCCGAAGGATCTGAAGAGACACCAGCGAGCTCACATTGTTCTGTAGCGCAGGGCCCTGCGGACAGCTGGGGTGACATGAACATGGAATGGATGAATGCTTTATAAATTCTTGTACTGCTGTTTAATCTTTAAGACTGTTGTGCTGATGATTCCCTTGATTTGACTGTTCATGGTGTTACATAGAATGTACAGCACAGAAACAGGCCATTCGGCCCAACTGGTCCATGCCAGTGTTTATGCCCCACACCCACCCTACTTCAATTAACCCGATTAACATCTCCCATTCCTTTCTCCCTCATGTGGCTTCCCCATAAATGCATCTGTGCTGTTCACCTCAACCACTCCCTGTGGTAGCAAGTTCCCCATTCTCACCATTCTCTGGGTAAAGACATTGCTCCTGAATTCCCTACGTAATCTATCAGAGACTATTTTATATTGATGGCCCCATAAATATGATGAGATTCTGTTAAGCTGACCCATATGCTGTTGTACTTTGTCTTTGACCCCTACGTAAACGTGAGGTCATCCAAAACTTGGCTGCCCGTGTCCTAACTCGCGTCAAGTCCCGTTCACCCATCACCCCTGTGCTCGCTGACCTACATTGGCTCCCGGTTCAGCAATGCCTCGATTTCAAAATTCTCATCCTTGTTTTCAAATCCCTCCATGGCCTCGCCCCTCCCTTTCTCTGTAATCTCCTCCAGCCCCACAACCATCCAAGATATCTGTGCTCTTCCAATTCTGGCCTCTTGTGCATCCCTGATTTTAATCGCTCCACCACTGGTGGCCGTGCCTTCTGTTGCCTAGGCCCTAAGCTCTGGAATTCCCTGCCTAAACCTGCCCAGCTCGCTACCTCTCTTTCATAAGAACATAAGAAATAGGAGCAGGAGTGGGCCATACGGCCCCTCGAGCCTGCTCCACCATTCAATAAGATCATGGCTGATCATCGACCTCAACTCCACTTTCCCGCCCGATCTCCATATCCCTTGATTCCCCCAGAGTCCAAGGATCTATCGATCTCAGCCTTGAATATACTCAACGACTCAACTTTCCCCCTTTAAGACGCTCCTTAAAACCTACCTCTTCGACCAAGCTTTTGGTCACCTGCCCTAATTTATCCTTATGTGGATCGGTGTCAAGTTTTTTGACTCAAAATACTCCTGTGCAGCGCTTTGGGACATTTTACTATATTAAAGGTGCTATATAAATACAAGTTGTTGTTGTTCTGATGAATGAAACATTACTGAGCCCCTGTACCCGTGTTATGGGATGAAGTGCCAGACAAGTAAAGGCACAACGTCTGGGTGTGAATCTAATAATAACCTCACGGACCGTATAGGTGTGATAACCAGACGGGCTTGTGGTTATAGTCTGGTCACAGATGGACTAAATTCCCTGAATTAGCAGGAGTTCAGGAGGCGGTCAACAGACGGGTCCAAACAATCCCATTTCCTGAGCTGTAACCAAGCTTGTGTATAAGAACAGGCCACTTAAGCCATTGTCAGTTGGAACAGACTCGAGAAGATCGCGCGCGAATCCACTGTACTTCTATTCTCCAGATTGAGGGAATTATCACCCGATCTGTGTTATGCAGCGCTCTTAATAAATCCTGGAGAGACAATTTGTGTTCTTGTGAGCTTGATTATCTGGTGTCCGAAACCCTGGGACTCCCGATCATTAGAGTCAACCTCAGTGTGTGGAAAGGGATTCCCTGGTGTATCCCACCTGCTGACACACCAGAGTGTCCACAGTGTGACTGCGGTGGGTCGATTCCACTGTTTCCGATGCCTTCAATCACATCCAGGACTGAACCATGTTAATTCAGGCAACTGGGGCTTGTTAATGTTAAGAGCCTCCAATAACTGGGCTGGATTTAAAGATTATTCCCTGTTCTCTCAGTACTAGTGAGCAGAGAGAAGCTGATGTTATAGAATCATAGAGCACAGTGGGATGCCTTTCGGCCCATCGTTCTGGTGCTGGCTCTCTGAAAGAGCGATGCAATTAGTCCCACTGCCCTGCTCTTTCCCCACAGCCCTGCAAATTTCTGCCTTTAGTATTTATCCAATTCCCTTTTGAAAGTTACTATTGAATCTGCTTCCACCTCCCATTCAGGCAGTGCATTCCAGATCATCACAATTCGCTGTGTAAAAAAAAAAAGTCTCATTTCCTCTCTAGATTCTTTTGCCAATTATCTGAAATCTGTGTCCTCTCGTTACCGACCCTCCTGCCAGTGACAACAGCTTCTCCTTGTTTGCTCGATCAAAGCCCCTCATAATTTTGAGCACCTCGATCACAGCTCCACTTAACCGTCTCTGCTCCAAGTTATATTGCCATTGTTTTGTGAATTGTTGCTGTGATCGAGGTGCTGGATGTCCGTGCCTGGGGAATGGGACATTCTATCCTCGTGAGCACCGAGTGTCAGCATCCAGCAATCTCTGGTCAGGGACTGTCTTTTTAAACTGCCTCACCTCAGCTTTTTGACTCCCTGATTTCATTATTAAACAATTCAGAGTTTTTGCAGACTGACCAAGGCTGAACAGATAAATGTGAGGTATTACATTTTGGTAGGAAGAATGGGGAGGTCACTTATCACTTGGAGGGTGCGAGTCGAGGTGGGGTAGAGGAACAAAGGGATCTCGGAGTACAAATACACAAATCACTAAAAGTTGTGACACAGGTTATCAAGGCCATAAAAAAGCAAACCAAGCACTATGGTTTATTTCTAGAGGGATAGAATTGAAAAGTAGTGAAGTTATGCTAAACCTGTATCGAACCTTGGTTAGACCACACTTAGAGTACTGCGTACAGTTCTGGTCGCCATATTATAAAAAGGATATAGAGACACTGGAGAGGGTGCAGAGAAGATTTACAAGGATGATACCAGAAATGCGAGGGTATACATATCTGGAAAGGATGAACAGGCTGGGTCTCTTTTCTCTTGAAAACAGAAGGCTGAGGGGTGACCTAATAGAGGTCTTTAAAATTATGAAAAATGTTGATAGAGTGGATACAGAGAGAATGTTTCCACTTGTGGGGAAGAGCATAACTAGAGGCCATCAATATAAGATAGTCACCAAGAAATCCAATGGGGAATTCAGAAGAAACTTCTTTACCCAGAGAGTGGTGAGAATGTGGAACTCGCTGCCACAGGGAGTGGTTGAAGCGAATCGTATCGATGCATTTAAGGGGAGGCTAGACAAGCATATGAGGGAGAAGGGAATCGAGGGTTATGCTGATAGATTTAGATGAGGAAAGACGGGAGGAGGCTCGAGTGGAGCATAAACACCGGCATGGACTGGTTGGGCCGAATGGCCTGTTTCTGTGCCGTATATCTGATGTAATCCTATGTCAAGTATCCCAGCTGGCTTAGCTCCAGGCACTTTAGCTCAGTGGGCAGCACTCTCACCTCTGAGTCAGAAGGTCGTGGGTTCAAGTCCCAGTCCAGAGACTTGAGCATAAAAATCTAGGCTGACACTCCAGTACTGAGAGAGTGCTGCGCTGTCAGAGGTGCCGTCTTTCGGATGAGATGTTAAACCGAGGCCCCCGTCTGCTCTTTCAGGTGGATGTAAAAGATCCCATGGCACTACATTGAAGAAGAGCAGGGGAGTTCTCCCCGGTGTCCTGGGGCCAATATTTATCCCTCAATCAACATCACTGAAATAGATTATCTGGTCATTGTCACATTGCTGTTTGTGGGAGCTTGCTGTGCACCAATTGGCTGCTGCGTTTCCTACATTACAACAGTGACTATACTTCAGAAGATCTTCATTGGCTGTAAAGCGCTCTGGGACATCCTGAGGTTGTGAAAGGCGCTATATAAATGCAAGTCTTTCTTTCTCAGCAAGAGGGCGAGTGTCAGTGGTTGGAGGGAGGGGCTCAGTGTTGTCACTGGGTGGACACAGACAGATTGAAGCTAAAAGACAGAGAATGCTGAAGTTTGGAATGATAACAGCCAAAGTCAGGAGTTGGGCCCTTTGCCTAGATAAGGGAGGTGGTTGCTAAGAGACCCACAGACCTAATAACACTGCAAACTGCTCAGGCAGCAGACTTGTTGGCAACATGTGAGGTCACGAGTGAGTTGGTGCCCAGACAACAGAGCCTTGGGCATTCCTGAGAGAGACAAACTGGTTCTGTAACCGGGAGAACAGGTTGAGGGAGTCACTCTACGTGGGACGGCTCGTCTGAGGTGTTAACACAGAGTCAGCTTGGGAATGGGATGATCAATGAATCATAGAATCATAGAAAATTACAGCACAGAAGGAGGCCATTCGGCCCATCTTGTCCGTGCCGGCCGACAAAGAGCTATCCTCCCTAATCCCCCTTTCCAGCACTTGGTCCGCAGCCTTGTAGGTTACGGCACTTCAAGTACATATCTGTTAGGGTGAAAATTATATAGCTTAAAGCAGCAACATAAAGAATTAAAGAATGTATTGTAAGAAGTGAACTTGTAAATAAGAAACAAGACAAACAAACTCAGCTTAAGAGGGGGCGGCTCAGCTCGGGACACAACCTGTAATTCCCCCTTAGGCTTTACAACATTCGCTGCCCTCATTTTGTGTTAAATTCACAAAGCTTCCATCTTTGCCCCATGAGGATTCCCCATAGTGTGTCTAAGTGCTGTTGTGGGCAAGAGGCAGGAATTAACTGTTTGTGACTGTTCCCATTAAAACCATTGTGCTGGACATTAATTGAATTGAGGAATAGTCGACATTTTTAAGTAGTTTCTTGCCAGATTGAGGGTAGGCAAGATAATTGATAGAAGGCCTCCAATCAAATTACATCAGTGCCCTTCAGCCAGTCAGATTAATGTGTTCAAATGAGGCAAAATAAAATGAACAGTTATTGAATGTGGGAAACACTAAATATTTCATATTTATTCAGTGGTGCAGCCTTCTGCAAACTATTTGCTGGAAGCCCTTTGGATGTATTAATGTAATTCTACTATTCTATGATGCAAAGCCGATGAATCAGAATTGTGTGTATTGATGAGTTACAGTAATTGGTAGCTGCAAAACTGCCCATTTTGTAATTAACCATTAAAAAGTGCCCAAAGTTCTGGAAGGTTCCATCTCATTTTATGTTGCCAAACTAGTATCCTGTGAGGACCGGGGAGTTGTTGCTGGGGGAGCGAGATTGGGTGAAGACACCTGTGTGTAATATTTTGCGAGAATGTATAAAAGAAGTTTCAATACCTTGTTGCTAAGGGAACGTGATTGGGTGAGGACAAGAGAATTGTTGCTGGGGGAGAATGTTGTCAATTTCTGTCCTGGACTCTCAGTGATGGCTTTTGGAAACTCCTTTCACCGGCTGTGAGAAGGGCAGGATTGACAGACGGGGAAACTCAAACCAAACTTCACATCGAGATCTCAGAGAGTCACTCCATTCACCAGGACCTGAAATTCATCGGCCTTTTGAGTGCGGAAGGAGAAATGTTTGGGAGGTAAGTAGCACGGAGTCCAGTTCTACGGAGTACGGCTTCTACAGAGTACTTAACTCGGGAATTGGGTGAGTGAGCGAATTCGATGAGGTGGGGGTAAGAGGTGCTGCTTGATACGTGAAAAAATATAAACAACTCGGGTTTAATTAGGACTGTGGGCTAAGTTACAGTAAAGACCTAAAGCATATAGCTAAATGTTATAAATTAAACAAGATTATTACCTAGATTAAAAACTATTAATAGACAATTGGGTATTTCAAAACTTGAAAACCTAATTAGTTAAATAAAATACAATAGAGATGGCCGGGCAGGTGATGTGTTGCAGCTGTAGCATGTGGGAGCTGGTGGACCCCAGTGTGATCCACAGCAACCACATAGAGTCATAGAGGCACAGAAGGAGGCCATTCGGCCCATCGAGTCCGTGCCAGCTCTCTGTATACAATCCAGTCAGTCCCACTCCCCCGCTCTATCCCCGTAGCCCTGCAAGTTTATTTCCCTCAAGTGCTGATCCAGTCTCCCCTTGAAAACATTGAGTGTCTCCGCTTCCACCACTTCCGTCGGCAGCGAGTTCCAGGTCCTCATCACTCGCTGCGTAAAAAAGTTTTTCCTCACATCCCCCCTGTATCTCTTGACCAAAAGCTTAATTCTGTGTCCCCTAGTCCTTGTACCATCAACTAGTGGGAACAGCCTTTCACCGTCTAGCCTATCCAAACCCATCATAATCTTGTACACCTCTGTCAAATCACACCACAACCTCCTTTGCCCTAATGAAAACAAATCCAGCTTCTCCAACCTGTCCTTGGAGCTAAGATCCCCCATCCCCGGAACCATTCTGGTAAATCTCCTCTGCACCCTCTCAAGGGCCTTCACATCCTTCCTAAAGTGTGGTGACCAGAAGTGTCTGCAGCTCGAGGAACTTCGGCTCAGAGTTAGAGTCATAGGGCTAAAAATTGGGTTTTGGCTTAGCCAGGGCTTTAGCGCTGGAAATTAGTGCAGGCGCTAAGTCCCCTGCGCGCGCCAAAAATTCAGTGGCGCCGCGCCCAAACGGCTGCCGGCGCTACTGAAGGGTCTTAGCGCCTGGAAAAGGGCGCTAACTGCCGTTTCGCGCCGGAATTCCGGCGCTGCGGCACCCGATGCGGTGCGGCAGGCTGGGGAAGTGCAGGCCTCCTCCTTCCGTTAAGGAGGAGCTGCCTGCACCCGGCCGCGGCCCGCGCAAATCTGCTTAAAAATGAGCCCGGCACCTCGGACAAGTGCCGGGCTTGCATCTGTTCCGGGGGGGGGTGGGAGAGAAGTCTGGGGAGGGAGCTGCGGGCAGGCGGCCGGCGGGAAAGCGGCCGGCCGCCGCGGGGCCTTTAATGCGCCGGCGCTAACTGCAGTAAGGCACCTCTGACAAAACGCTGGTTGCAGCTGCCACGGGCGAGGCGGCCGCAACTCAATTTCGGAGTTCGGGCGGGTTACCACGGCAACCGGGACGCTGCGCACACCGATGACGTCATCGGTGCCGGCGCAGCGCTACCGGAGCAACGCCGATTTAGGGCCCCAGGGAATTTCACTACTGGCCATAACTCCGGCGCAAGGCCCTCTAGCGCCTCAAATGAGGCGCTAAGGCTACTGAATTTTCAGCCGATAGAGTTATACAGCACAGAAAGAGGCCCTTCGGCCCATCGTGTCTGCGCCGTCCATCAAGCCCTGACTATTCTAATCCCATTTTCCAGCACTTGGTCCATAGCCTTGTATGCTATGGTGTTTCAAGTGCTCATCTAAATGCTTCTTGAATGTTGTGAGGGTTCCTGCCTCTACCACCCTTTCAGGCAGTGAGTTCCAGATTCCAACCACCCTCTGGGTGAAAAAGTTTTTCCTCAAATCCCCTCGAAACCTCCTGCCCCTTACTTTGAAACTATGCCCCCTGGTTATTGACCCCTCTACTAAGGGAAAAAGTTCCTTTCTATCTCCCCTATCTATAACCCTCATAATTTTGTACACCTCAATCAGGTCCCCCCTCAGCCTTCTCTGCTCTAACGAAAACAACCCCAGCCTGTCCAGCCTCTCTTCATATCTGAAGCGCTCCAGCCCAGGTAACATCCTGGTGAATCTCCTCTGCACCCTCTCCAATGCAATCGCATCCTTCCTATATTGTGGCTACCAGAACTGCACACAGTACTCCAGCTGTGGCCTAACTAGCATTTTGTACAGCTCCATCATAACCTCCCTGCTCTTATATTCTATGCCTCGGCTATTGAAACCAAGTATCCCATATGCCTTTTTAACCACCTTATCCACCTGTCCTGCTGCCTTCAGGGATCTATGTACATGCACACCAAGGTCCCTCTGATCCTCTGTCCTTCCTAGGGTCCTACCATTCATTGTGTATTCCCTTGCCTTGTTAGTCCTCCCAAAATGCATCACCTCACACTTTTCAGGGTTAAATTCCATTTGCCACTGTTCTGCCCATCTGACCAACCCGTCTATATCGTCCTGTAGCCTGAGGCTTCTCTCCTTGCTATTTACCACTCCACCAATTTTTGTGTCATCTGCGAACTTACTGATCATACCGCCTACATTCATATCTAAATCATTAATGTACACGACAAACAGCAAAGGACCCAGCACCGATCCCTGCGGTACACCACTGGACACAGGCTTCCAGTCACAAAAACAACCTTCAACCATCACCCTCTACCTCCTGCCACTAAGCCAATTTTGGATCCAATGTGCCAAATTGCCCTGGATCCCATGGGTTCTTACCTTCTTGACCAATCTCCCATGTGGGACTTTGTCAAAAGCCTTACTAAAGTCCATGTAGACTACATCAACTGCACTACCCTCATCCACACACCTAGTCACCCCCTCTCAAAATTCAATCAAATTGGTTAGACATGATCTCCCCCTGACAAAGCCATGCTGACTATCCTTGATTAATCCTTGCCTCTCTAAGTGGAGACTAATTCTGTCCCTCAGAATTTTTTCCAATAATTTCCCTACCACTGATGTTAGGCTCACTGGCCTGTAATTCCCTGGTTTATCCCTACTACCCTTGTTGAATAATGGTACTACGTTAGCTGTCCTCCAGTCCTCCGGCACCTCCACTATGGCCAGAGAGGTTCTGAAAATTTGTGTCAGAGCCCCTGCAATCTCCTCCCTTGCCTCAAACAGCAGCCTGGGATACATCTCGTCTGGGCCTGGGGGTTTA
Organism: Somniosus microcephalus; assembly: GCF_052327205.1. Lineage (NCBI taxonomy): Eukaryota > Metazoa > Chordata > Chondrichthyes > Squaliformes > Somniosidae > Somniosus > Somniosus microcephalus. The sequence goes on along the minus strand of NW_028225189.1, from coordinate 4,221,814 downwards.
TCCACTTTTAAGCCTGCTAAAACCACTAGTACCTCCTCCCTCTCAATACTAATTTGTACAAGTATATCACAATCCCCCCTGCCTGATTTCTATGCCTGCATCGTCGTTCTCCATAGTGAACACAGATGCAAAATATTAATTTAAAACCTCACCTTCATCTTCTGGCTCTACACACAGATTGCCACTTTGGTCCCTAATGGGCTCTACTCTTTCCCTGGTTATCCTCTTGCCCTTAATATACTAATAAAACACCTTGGGATTTTCCTTTATTTTGCCTGTGTGGTAAACCACGTTCACTATCGTATCACTGTTAGTAGTTAGCACTGTTCACCACTGTTCGTTATAACTGTATCACTGACTACTATTGTATCACGGTACGAGGTCGCCTCTTGCCACACTGCTATACCTGGGATGACCACTGCCGACTCCGCCTTGGCTCCACCCACCAGGCCAGGTATAAAGGTGAGCGACTGGCTGGTATTCCTCCTGCTTGGATCGGATCACCCACGAGAGTGGGCTGTTATTTAGTCAATAAAAACCTTTAGTCACCTTCGTAACTCTTCGCCTTTTATTGGAGGAATTGATAGGTATATCAATTTTATTGACTAAATTTAATGATGTCCGACAACGAGTCACAACCGGCGGAGGAGCCACCAGCGCAGCTCCCAGGAGCACAGCCACACCAGCCAGCTTGGCTGCGAGCCCTCAGACCGCCGTACCTGGACCTGAACCCACGAGCAGCAAACTCAGCCGCAGACTTTAAACACTGGCTGGTCTGCTTCGAATCATACCTGAGAGAATCCAGCGTCCCTCAGGCATCCAAACTAAGTGTCCTGCAGGCACAACTGAGCCCGAGAGTATACACTCTCATCGAGGACATGACTACCTACGAGACCGCCATCAACCTGCTGAAACAGAAGTACCGGACCCCGGTAAACTACATGTACGCTAGGCACCTCCTAAGATCACGGCCGCAACAGCCAGGAGAATCAGTAGCCGAATTCTCACAGGCGCTATATGCACTCGCCAGGAACTGTGACTTTAAATCGGTGTCGGCAGCCGAAAATACTGAAGATAATATCCGCGACGCATTCCTGAAAGGCCTACGGTCCGAGTACTCACGGCAAAGACTGCTGGAAGCTAAAGACCTCAGCATGGAAAAAGCTGAAGCCCTCGCTATCTCCCTGGAAGTGGCCCACCAAGATCAGGAAGCATTCACCAGGTACTGCTCGCGACCCTGGGACTCGGGCCCGACCCCTACCACAGCACCCTTCCCAGCGCCGCCCCCGGGACCTACCTCTGCGTCGGCGTCCCGGACCCGACCGGCCCCGCCACCCCCGGCACCGGCCCCGACATCGGGCATCCGCGATCGGGCCGCCGGCTGTTTTTTTTGTGGCCAGGAGAAGCACCCGAGGTCGCGCTGCCCAGCCAAGAACTCCATATGTAAAACCTGCCTGAAGAAAGGCCACTTCTCCAAGGCCTGCAGGAGCGGATCCTCAGAGGCCAGCAGTGCCGCATGCGAACTATGGGGGCGGCCATCTTCGTTTAGGGCAACTGAGGCCAGCATCCCCACACATGAGTCATGGGGGCGGCCATCTTTGTTTAGGGCAACTGAGGCCAGCATCCCCACACATGAGTCATGGGGCGGCCATCTTTGATTAAGGCAACCGACCCCAATAGTGCCTCATGGGGCCCTACCTCGTGGGAGACGCCATTTTACTCACCACGCCCGACCGCCTCGCCCGCAGATGACAACGACTCGCTCAGCTACACACTAGCTTCCGTCACCCTGGACCAAGCCCGCCCGCACCATCTGTCCAAGTCAATGATGGACATCAAAGTGAACGGCCACGCCACGACCTGCCTGTTCGACAGCGGAAGCACGGAGAGCTTCATCCACCCAGACACGGTGAGCCACTACTCCCTCTCTGTCCTACCAACGCGCAGCCGAATCTCGATGGCATCGAGGTCCCACGCCACGGACATCAGCGGCTACTGTGTCGTGACCCTGTCGGTTAAGGGCACGGAGTATAAAAACTTTAAACTCCTCGTCCTCCCCCATCTCTGCGCTGCCGTCCTACTAGGGCTGGACTTCCAATCCCACCTCCAAAGCGTAACCCTAGCATACGGTGGACCCCTCCCCCCACTCACAGTCAACAACCAGCAAACGTTAAACCGCCCACCGCGTAACACCTGCAGCCTCTCCACCCTCAAGGTCCCGCCACCCTCTCTGTTTGCTAACCTTACCCCTGACTGCAAACCCGTCGCTACCAAAAGCAGGCGGTATAGCGCCGGGGACAGAGCCTTCATTAGCTCTGAGGTGCGGCGCCTCCTGAAAGAGGGCATTATCGAGGGGAGCAGCAGCCCCTGGCGTGCCCAGGTCGTAGTCGTAAAGACCGGCGATAAAAACCGCCTGGTCATCGACTACAGCCAGACCATAAACAGATATACCCAGCTGGACGCATACCCCCTCCCCCGCATATCTGACATGGTCAATCAGATTGCACAGTATAAAGTATTCTCGACCATCGACCTGAAGTCGGCCTACCACCAACTCCCTATCCACCCTGAGGACCGCCAGTATACCGCCTTCGAGGCGAATGGGCGCCTATACCACTTCCTTAGGGTCCCCTTCGGTGTCACTAATGGGGTCTCGGTCTTCCAAAGGGAGATGGACCAGATGGTTGACCAGAACGAACTGCAGGCTACATTCCCCTACCTAGATAATGTCACTATCTGCGGCCGCGACCAGCAGGAACATGACGCGAATCTGGAGAAATTCCTCCGTACGGCCCAACGGCTGAACCTCACCTACAATAAGGAGAAATGCGTGTTTAACACCACGCGCCTTGCCATCCTCGGCTGCGTAGTGGAGAACGGAATCATCGGCCCCGACCCAGAAAGAATGCGCCCCCTCATGGAGCTACCCCTCCCCCACTGCCCTAAAGCACTTAGGAGAACCCTGGGGCTTTTCGCCTACTATGCCCAATGGGTACCCAATTACGCGGACAAAGCCAGACCCCTCCTGAAAGCCACTTCCTTCCCCCTCACGGAGGAGGCGTGCGCGGCCTTCTCCCTCATTAAGGGAGACATAGCCAAGGCCACGATGCACGCAGTGGACGAGTCCATCCCCTTTCAGGTGGAGAGCGACGCCTCCGACTTCGCCTTAGCCGCCACCCTAAACCAGGAGGGGAGGCCAGTGGCCTTCTTCTCAAGGACCCTACAGGGCCCCGAGATCCGACATTCGTCGGTCGAGAAAGAGGCCCAGGCGATCGTGGAGGCAGTACGGCGCTGGAGGCACTACCTGGCAGGCAAACGATTTACCCTCCTCACCGACCAGCGTTCGGTGGCTTTCATGTTTAATAACAAGCTGAAGGGCAAAATCAAGAATGACAAGATTTTGAGATGGAGAATCGAGCTCTCCACCTACGATTATGAGATCTTGTACCGGCCAGGCAAGCTGAACGAATCCCCTGATGCCCTTTCACGAATGACATGCGCCAGCGCGCATATCGATAGGCTTCAGACCCTCCACGACCAGCTCTGCCACCCCGGAGTCACCAGACTCTACCATTTCATTAAGGCCCGCAACCTGACCTACTCCATCGAGGAGGTCAGGACCATGACCAGGAACTGCCAGACCTGTGCGGAGTGCAAACCGCACTTCTATAGGCCGGACCGAGCAAGCCTGATCAAGGCCACCCGCCCCTTCGAGCGCCTGAGCATCGACTTTAAGGGGCCCCTCCCGTCCTCTGACCGTAATGTGTACTTCCTCAACATCGTTGATGAGTACTCCCGTTTCCCCTTTGCCTTCCCCTGCCCCGACATGACCAGTAGCACGGTCATTAAGTGCCTGAATGCCCTCTTCGCCTTGTTCGGGTTCCCGAACTATATACACAGCGACCGGGGCTCCTCCTTCATGAGCGAGGAACTCCGGCAATTCCTCCTAGAGAGAGGTATTGCAGCAAGCAGGACCACCAGCTACAACCCCAGAGGTAACGGTCAGGTGGAAAGAGAGAACGCGACGGTATGGAAGGCCGTCCTCTTAGCCTTAAAGTCTAAGGGCCTCCCAACCTCCCGCTGGCAAGAAGTCCTCCCGACAGCGCTGCACTCCATCCGGTCATTACTTTGCACGGCCACTAACACCACCCCCCATGAACGAATGTTCGTTTTCCCCAGGAAGTCGACTACGGGAACCACTCTACCAACCTGGCTGACCGCCCCGGGGCCGGTCTGGCTGCGGAAACACGTGAGGACCCATAAAACGGACCCCCTGGTCGAGAGGGTGAACCTCCTGCACGCCAACCCCCAGTACGCCTACGTGGCGTACCCAGACGGGCGGGAGGACACTGTCTCCCTACGAGACCTCGCACCCTCAGCCGATCCGGAAACACCGCCACCACCCCCCCCAACCTCAGTCCAGGTAGACGGCATGCCGGAACCCCACGAGCCCTCGCCGACCACGCAAACACCAGCATCAACACCGGATAAGGCACCAGCACCGGATAAGGCAACACCACCGCTGCGGCGATCGGAGAGGCTTACGAAGCCTCCGGACAGACTGACCTACCAGAATTGGTAGTACACTTCACCCCGCCGGACTTAATTCTAAACAAGGGGTGAATGTGGTAAACCACGTTCACTATCGTATCACTGTTAGTAGTTAGCACTGTTCACCACTGTTCGTTATAACTGTATCACTGACCACTATTGTATCACGGTACGAGGTCGCCTCTTGCCACACTGCTATACCTGGGATGACCACTGCCGACTCCGCCTTGGCTCCACCCACCAGGCCAGGTATAAAGGTGAGCGACTGGCTGGTATTCCTCCTGCTTGGATCGGATCACCCACGAGAGTGGGCTGTTATTTAGTCAATAAAAACCTTTAGTCACCTTCGTAACTCTTCGCCTTTTATTGGAGGAATTGATAGGTATATCAGCCTGCCAGTGTTTTTTCATGGCCCCTCTTCGTTCTCCTAATTTCTTTTTTAAGTACCCCCCCTGCACTTTCTATTCTCCTCTAGGGCTTCCAGTGTTTTTAGTCCTTTGTATCTGCAAAAAGCCTCCCTTTTTTTCCTAATCCATTCTTGTTTTTAAGTTCTACCCATATGGCCTCATTAGAGGAACCTGCTAAGGTATCATCCCTCCTTATAGCAGAAATTGACTCCTTGATTAATATTACTAACCTGATTTTTGGTCAACTCTTGGCGTATTCACGTTTAATAAGTCTCCGGGAGAAGGAGTCGCTTCACTTGTACTGGTTCCTGGGGCCTGATCACCTTCCCCAGGAGCAGGGCCTTGACCCTGACTTTATTCACTTGTACTGGTTCCTGTGGCCTGATCACCTTCCCCAGGAGCACGGCCTTGATTCTGGGGGTGTTTTATTGCACCGCATGGTGTACTTGAGAAGAGTCCCATCAGGGCGAGTGCGGGAGGGTCAGGGGGCGCGAGCGGGGTGGGTCAGGGGGCGCGTGCGGGGGGGTCAGGGGGCGCGTGCGGGGGGGGGGTCAGGGGGCGCGTGCGGGGGGGTCAGGGGGCGCGTGCGGGGGGGTCAGGGGGCGCGTGCCGGGGGGGTCAGGGGGCGCGTGCCGGGGTGTCAGGGGGCGCGTGCGGGGGGGTCGGGGCGCGTGCGGGGGGGTCAGTGGGCGCGTGCGGGGGGGTCAGGGGGCGCGTGCGGGGGGGTCAGGGGGCGCGTGCGGGGGGGTCAGGGGGCGCGTGCGGGGGGGTCAGGGGGCGCGTGCGGGGGGGTCAGGGGGCGCGTGCGGGGGGGTCAGAGGGCGCGTGCGGGTGGGTCAGGGGGCGCGTGCGGGAGGGTCAGGGGGCGCGTGCGGGAGGGTCAGGGGGCGCGTGCGGGAGGGTCGGGGCGTGTGCGGGAGGGTCAGGGGGCGCGTGCGGGAGGGTCAGGGGGCGAGTGCGGGAGGGTCAGGGGGCGAGTGCGGGAGGGTCAGGGGGCGAGTGCGGGAGGGTCAGGGGGCGAGTGCGGGAGGGTCAGGGGGCGAGTGCGGGAGGGTCAGGGGGCGAGTGCGGGAGGGTCAGGGGGCGAGTGCGGGAGGGTCAGGGGGCGAGTGCGGGAGGGTCAGGGGGCGAGTGCGGGAGGGTCAGGGGGCGAGTGCGGGAGGGTCAGGGGGCGAGTGCGGGAGGGTCAGGGGGCGAGTGCGGGAGGGTCAGGGGGCGAGTGCGGGAGGGTCAGGGGGCGAGTGCGGGAGCGTCCATCTCCAGGACGTGTGTGTCTGAGTCAATGGGACTCTCTCTGACCTTTCTCCCCAGTCCATCTCCAGGACCAGTGTGTATCTGAGTCAATGGGACTCCCTCTGACCTTTCTCCCCAGTCCATCTCCAGGACCAGTGTGTATCTGAGTCAATGGGACTCTCTCTGACCTTTCTCCACAGTCCATCTCCAGGACCAGTGTGTATCTGAGTCAATGGGACTCTCTCTGACCTATTTCCCCAGTCCATCTCCAGGACCAGTTTGTATCTGAGTCAATGGGACTCTCTCTGACCTTTCACCCCAGTCCATCTCCAGGACCAGTGTGTATCTGAGTCAATGGGACTCTCTCTGACCTTTCTCCCCAGTCCATCTCCAGGACTAGTGTGTATCTGAGTCAATGGGACTCTCTCTGACCTTTCCCCCCAGTGCATCTCCAGGACCAGTGTGTATCGGAGTCAATGGGACTCTGACCTTTCTCCCCAGTCCATCTCCAGGACCAGTGTGTATCTGAGTCAATGGGACTCTCTCTGACCATTCTCCCCAGTCCATCTCCCGGACCAGTGTGTATCTGAGTCAATGGGACTCTCTCTGACCTTTCTCCCCAGTCCATCTCCAGGGCCAGTGTGTATCTGAGTCAATGGGACTCTCTCTGACCTTTCTCCCCAGTCCATCTCCAGGACCAGTGTGTATCTGAGTCAATGGGACTCTCTCTGACCTTTCTCCCCAGTCCATCACCAGGACCAGTGTGTATCTGAGTCAATGGGACATTCTCTTTGACCTTGTTCCACAGTCGATCTCTGGAAGCTCTTTGAATCGGAAGGGTTCTCTCCGGTTGGTGCTCTCACAATCCTGTGCTGGTTCACCTGCTGTTGTTCCTCAGTCTACAATCCCTGTTTACTTCGAGCTGAGCACCTTCCTCAATCACACCATCTCTCACCGGGACATCTAATTGTGGCAAAGCAGAAAATAAGAACAATATTGAAAACGTGAAATAATATAATGTAGACTTTTAATCAGCTTACTAATAATTCAATTTCAAGGCCGAGTATTTGTTTGATTTTGTGCCTTTCCTCAGATCCCCAGTTGCGGGGCTGTTTGTTTAGTTTGGAGATTTTCCTCAGATCCCCAGTTGCGGGGCTGTGTGTTTAGTTTGGAGATTTTCCTCAGATCCCCAGTTGCGGGGCTGTGTGTTTAGTTTGGAGATTTTCCTCAGATCCCCAGTTGCGGGGCTGTGTGTTTAGTTTGGAGATTTTCCTCAGATCCCCAGTTGCGGGGCTGTGTGTTTAGTTTGGAGATTTTCCTCAGATCCCCAGTTGCGGGGCTGTGTGTTTAGTTTGGAGATTTTCCTCAGATCCCCAGTTGCGGGGCTGTGTGTTTAGTTTGGAGATTTTCCTCAGATCCCCAGTTGCGGGGCTGTGTGTTTAGTTTGGAGATTTTCCTCAGATCCCCAGTTGCGGGGCTGTGTGTTTAGTTTGGAGATTTTCCTCAGATCCCCAGTTGCGGGGCTGTGTGTTTAGTTTGGGGATTTTCCTCAGATCCCCAGTTGCGGGGCTGTGTGTGTAGTTTGGAGATTTTCCTCAGATCCCCAGTTGCGGGGCTGTGTGTTTAGTTTGGAGATTTTCCTTAGATCCCCAGTTGCGGGGCTGTGTGTTTAGTTTGGAGATTTTCCTCAGATCCCCAGTTGCGGGGCTGTGTGTTTAGTTTGGAGATTTTCCTTAGATCCCCAGTTGCGGGGCTGTGTGTGTAGTTTGGAGATTTTCCTCAGATCCCCAGTTGCGGGGCTGTGTGCTTAGTTTGGAGATTTTCCTCACTAAATTTCCGGCCTCCTGAGACTCCCCCATTCTCACTGCTCTGGGCGGAAATGCGCCATTTTCTGTGCGGAGTTACTGCCCGGAGCGGTGACCCTGTGACCCTCCCTCGCTGTGATCTAAACTCAGGGCTGAGCAGCCGTTGTCGGGCCGGGTGCTGAATGGAGCCGAGTTCCCTCAGTCACAGAACAGGCCCTGTAACCCGGGCAACAAGCCTGTTTCTGACCGGCCCAGCACACATCAAACCCATGATCAGCAGGGGAGCAGCACTGCGCCTGCGCGGGAGAGAGAGAGAGAAAGGGACGGCACTGCGCCTGTGCCGGAGGGCGAGAAAGGGAGCGGCACTGCGCCTGCACGGGAGGGCAGGGGAGCGGCACTGCGCCTGCGCGGGAGAGAGAGAGATAGAGAGAGCAAGGGAGCGCCACTGCGCCTGCGAGAGAGAGAGAAAGAAAAAGGGAGCGGCACTGCGCCTGCGCGGGAGTGCGTAAGGGAGTGGAACTGTGCCTGCGCCGGAGTGCAAGGAGCGGCACTGCGCCTGCATGGAAGAGAGAAAGGGAGCGGCACTGCGCCTGCGCGGGAAAGAGTAAGGGAGTGGCACTGCGCCTGCGCCGGAGTGCAAGGAGCGGCACTGCGCCTGCGCGGGAGTGCAAGTCTGCGTCACAGCGCCTGCGCGGGAGAGAGAAAGGGAGTGGTACTGCACCTGCGCGGGAGAGCGATGTCGCACGAACGCATCACTATCGCTCCCAGTGGTGGGAGGACTACATCGGAACATATTGTCAGGAGGAGGCCATTCAGCCCCTCCGGCCTGTTCCACCAGCCCATTCCATTCACTCCACCTGATTTCAAGAAAGGGTTGAGCATACTGGATACAGCAAACACCTGACAACTAGCCGCGCCTCTAGCCAAGCTGTTCCAGTACAGCTACAACGCTGGCATCTATCCGACAATGTGGAAAACTGCCCAGGTATGTCCTGTCCACAAAAAGCAGGACAAATCTAACCTGGCCAATTACCGCCCCATCAGTCTACCCTCAATGATCAGCAAAGTGATAGAAGGTCTCATCGACAGTGCTATCAAGCAGCACTTACTCACCAATAACCTGCTCAATGATGCCCAGTTTGGGTTCCGCCAAGACAGTTCGGCTCCCAACCTCATTACAGCCTTGGTCCAAACATGGACAAAGGAGCTGAATACCAGAGGTGAGGGGCAAATGTAAGAAGTCACACAACACCAGGTTATAGTCCAACAGTTTTATTTGAAATCACAAGCTTTCGGAGCGCTGCTCCTTCGTCAGGTGAAGGGGAGGTGAGGGGAGGTGAGAGTGACTGCCCTCGGCATCAAGGCTGCATTTGACCAACTGTGGCATCAAGGAGCCCTAGTAAAACTGAAGTCAATGAGAATCGGTGGGGGGGGAGGAACCTCCACTGGCTGGAGTCATACCTAGCACAAAGGAAGATTGGCTGTGGTGATTGAAGGTCAATCATCTCAGCCCCAAGACATCGCTGCAGGAGTTCCTCAGGGCAGTGTCCTAGGCCCAACCATCTTCAGCTGCTTCATCAACGACCTTCCCTCCAACAAGAGGTCAGAAATGGGGATGTTCGCTGATGACTGCAGCGAGGTGATTTACTTCCTATGTTACCTTACACTGTACACACACAGCCCGAGAATGGCCTCTCCCTTCCCCCACTCACTCCATGTTCCGGAAATATTTCCTGCTTCAATCTGTCTCGTACAAACAGCCCCGACTGCCGCTGAACTTACCCGACACAAAGCCCATCTGCGGACACAGTCCTAGTGCGATGTGCTGCTGTGAGGAGGCTGCTGTTTGTTCCCTTACTCGGGCCCGTGCTATCTCCACTCCCTGATGTGGTCAGCGATCTTCAGCCGAGCACAGAGGAAACGGCCCCCGCTGGCAGAGCTTGGGGAGGGGAGCTTGCAGGATCCTCCCTGTCGCTTTAAACAGTGTGGAGAGAGGGGGAGGAGCAGGCAAGTGTTTATCACGCATGCTCAGACCTCTCTCCTGACGCAAATTAAAAGAAGCAACAGCAAAAAAAACACTTTGAACTTATATAGCACATTTAAATTAATAAATCGTCCCAATGAGCTTGAAAGGAGCGTTATCAAAGAAACATTGTCACCGAGACAGATAAGGAGATATTAGGAGAGGGGAAAGCAACCCTGGACACACGTCAGTTGCTGCCGGTGAGTGTGAGAGTGATGCGAATCCTGTCCCTCAGAGCGATTTGTTTCCCCATACTGTATGGAAGGATGGAGAGGAACAGGTTCTGTCAATCTCTGACACTGAACTGCTGCTGAGCGGGGAGTTTAATCAGTCTCTGCCTGTCTCCGGTGGGTGAGTAGGCGACAGATACCAGACAAGTTCCCGGGCCTGTGTGACTGTCACCCCCTGTGTCTTTCTCTGTGCCTTGTGTACAGGATCAATCCCCAGTCCCTCTATCCCCCAGCCCTGCCTGTTATATCTGGATCGACGCTGAACCTCTCAGTTTTCGGTCTATTGAAACCAAGTTCAAGGCATGTGTGGTGAACAGAATGTCTCACTATTTCTGTGAATAATACTATCATCTAAAAGCAGGCTAGGATCCACACAGCCAAACTGTGACACGTTCCTGCCCCGAAATCTCGGTAACAGACTGCGTGGACCGCTTGGCTCAGAGTACGACCATTCAGACTGATACAGTCTCTCTGTCTCTCTCTCTCTGGTTGCTGTCTCTGGGTGTTGAGAATGGAATGCACAGGACACCAGTTGCTCTGTTCTGTTCCTCAGTTTTGGGGAGGGAGAGGCGGTGAGATCATCATTTCTATTTTCATATAAATCAAACTTATTCCTGCCTGCGAACAATATAATACCTTCAAACCAGATATGGGTGAACACAGCCAGAGCTGTGATTGGCTCCTGCCCCTCAATCTGGGGAACAGACACTGTGAGGAGCGCCGGCCTCAAGAGTGTTTAACAGTGACTGAGCTGGGAAACTCCAAGTAACCCCGAGAATCGGCAGCACAGGCCGAGCGGAGAGGAAAACCTGTCCTGTGAACTGTAAATCTGGGAACAGATTGTGCTGTGAATGAGCAGAGTGAACATTGTGTCAGCGAGAGTGTGTTAAAGGGGCGGGCGGGTTAGACTAATGTCACTGTGTTTGTGTGCCCGCTCTCATCGCCGGATTTCAGAGACCCTCTTGTGTAAAATTCAAAGATTTCCCTGTCATAGGATCGCCCTGCTCCCCCCTGATGTGGGAATTAAATGTGAAGTTTTAGTTGATTTCAAATTTCAGTCGAAAAACAGTGAACATGTCCGCGATCGGGTGAGAGAGCGCGATCAGTGCAGCAAAGAAACGGTTTTAAATCGAAATTGCTGTCTTGAATTCTGATGAAACTTTCTCGACAGCAAACATCCCGGTCTTCGAGACAGAAAGAGACCAATCTGGGAATGTGGAGTGCCCGAGTTTAATTGTAATCGGAGAGTTAATGAGGAGAGAGAAACAGAGAGAGGCTGGAGGGGCCGGGAGCTGACAGCAGGATGTCTCCGCCCCGTCCGCTCGCTGCCTTTAAGTTGCTCTGTGCCGCCGCCTCTCGTTTCATTTCTGACCCAGCTCTGACTGTCAGAGAGATTTTCTACAGAGTCGCCGACATGACCGAGACTGCAGCCGCCAAAATGGCTCCTCCTGCTGCCGCCGCTCAAACCAAGGCTCCCAGCAAGAAGAAGAAGGCGGCTCCCCACTCCAAGCCAGCCGGTCCCACGTTGGGCGAACAGAAACTCAAGGTTGTGGCGAGTGGCAGCGATCGCAAGGGGATGTCCCTGGTTGCGATAAAGAAGGCTCTGGCTGCCAACGGCGTCGACGTGCTGAAGCTTCGGTCCCAGATCAGGTTAAGTATCAAGATGAAAGTGGGAAACGGCTCCCTGGAGCAGAACAAGGGCACGGGCGCCACGGGTTCCTTCAGGCTTGCTAAGAAGGAATCCCAGCGGAAAGAGGGAAAGAAGGTGAAGAAACCAGCAGCCAAGAAATCTGCAGTAAAGAAACCGGCAGCCAAGAAATCTCCAGCCAAGAAACCAGCAGCCAAGAAATCTCCAGCCAAGAAACCAGCAGCCAAGAAATCTCCAGCCAAGAAACCAGCAGCCAAGAAATCTCCAGCCAAGAAACCAGCAGCCAAGAAATCTCCAGCCAAGAAACCAGCAGCCAAGAAATCTCCAGCCAAGAAACCAGCAGCCAAGAAAACAATCACCAAGAAGGCAGCAACGTCTAAAAAGACAGCGAAAGCGGCGGCTGGGAAGAAGGTGGTGGTGAAGAAGCCCAAGAGCCCCAAGAAGGCCACAGGCAGAAAGGTGAAGGCGGCCAAGAAGGTGGAAAAACCCAAGGCCAAGCCCAAATCAGCAAAGTCTCAGAAAGCAGCGAGCAAAAGAAAATAAAAAGGACAACTGTAGTGTATGTACCTTTAAGAGGAACTATGTTTTTGAAGCCCCTGTATACTGTAGTACCAGTAGTAACCACTCGGGTATATAAGCCTGTATAGCGTCTTGTGTAGTTAGTTCACCTCCAGACTTTGTTCAGTAAACACTTGTTAAATCAACTCCTGCATTCCGTGTCTCCATTAACACATGGATCTAACAACAACTTGTAAACATCTGAACCCAAAGGCTCTTCTCAGAGCCACCCATGTCTTTCCAAAAAGAGGTGATTGCGGAATCATATGATCCATGTCCCGGGGCCGGGCTCAGATTCCAGATTGAAATCATTTCAAATGAACCCCGGCTCCCTGGTGACTCGCTGATTTTCGCTGCACCCACCCCTCCCCCAGTGTCTGCAATAAAACAGAGAGAGAATGGGATGTCCGGGCCGGGCCTCACTCTAACTGGGGGGGTGTTCGACTCCAGTCTCAGTTCATGGTCATTTTCAGTTCACGGTCATTTTCAGTTCACAGGTTCAGGGTGAAAGTCTCTGAGACGCTGACACTGGCGGAGATACCCCACATCACAACTCGAACCCCAACACATGAGATTCTCCAAATCAACTGGAATAAGGTGTTTGTAAACTGCTGAACCCGTCTGTGAGGGGAAGTGTGGGGAGATGGAATAATGTCAGAGATTGACATGGAAGGAGACGGGTCGACTTGTGATCGAAGGGGCTGTATATAGGCGGGAATATTACTGATTGTTAATTGTAACAGGATCTTACTTAAAATATTCTGGTTTCAGGGAACCCTTGAATTTGAAGCCCGAGTCTGTAAGGGTTTGTGCGGCGCGCTGTGTTTCGGTTCTACTGTCAATAAATGGTTTGAAATTGGCGGTTGCAGATAGCTGGAGGTGGATAATTGATTTACAAATAGATTCAGTCCCACACTCTGATACAGTAGCAGATACTAGCAGAAATGGAATTAATTTCAAACTAACATCAAGTGCCAGAGTCTGATAGATGCAGTAAGAATCCCACTTTCATAAACCGAGTAAGTAGCAGATACATGCGTAATTCTTCGGTGAAAGACAGTACGAGCGGGCAGCACGGTGGCATAGTGGTTAGCACTGTTGCCTCACAGCGCCAGGGACCCGGGTTCGAATCCGGCCTCGGGCGACTGTCTGTGTGGAGTTTGCACATTCTCCCCGTGTTTGCGTGGGTTTACTCCGGGTGCTCCGGTTTCCTCCCACAGTCCAAAGATGTGCAGGTTAGGTTGATTGGCTATGATAAATTGATCCTTAGTGTTAGGGGGGATTAAATACGTGGGGTTACGGGGATAGGGTGGGATATGTGTTGGTGTAGGGGTTATGGGGATCGGGTGGGATATGTGTCGGTGCAGGCTCGATGGGCCGAAATGGCCTCTATCTGTACTGTGGGGTTTCTGTGTGATTCTGTGTGTGTGAGAGACTGACCGATTCAGCACTAATATGACACTAACATGCAGTCCCAGAGACTGACAAATACAGAATGAAACTCACACTCAGTACCAGGGACTGACATCTTAGACTTAGACTTGCACAACATCCCAGTGAATGACAGATACGGAATGAATCCCACACTACACTCAGTACCAGAGACTGACAGATCCAGAATTAATCTTAGACATGCACACCATCCCAGTGAATGACAGATACAGAATGAATCTCAAACTCGCACATCCCAGTGACAGACAGATACAAAATTAATGTCACACACACATACACTACCAGAGAATGACAGATTCTGAATGAATCCCAACACTGACACACGGTACCAGAGTCTGACGGATACAGATGGAGTCCCACCCTAACACATGGTATCAGTGACGGACAGGAAATGAATGGATCCCACACGCACATACTGTAACAGAGACTGAGATTGGTAATGATTCCAACACTTACATAAATCACCAGAGACTGAATAATACAGAACTATTCCAATACACACACTCACAGTACTAGAGACGGGCAGATACTGAACTAAAGTGGTGGAGACCACACTGCAAGACATGAATATAGTGCACTGGTTGGAGGAAGTACATCTAAATTGCTGTCTCGTCCGGAAGAAGTGCTTGGGACCCCAGATAATGGTCTGGGAATTGGTGCATGGATATATGCTCTTGCAATTACCTTTCTGACTACAGGGGGCGTGCTGGTGACAAAATCTCAATCTGATTGGATACATAAAGAAGCCAATCATAGAGATGCAGAACAATGGAATTTGACATCACTCTTCAGCAGCCAATCACAACCATTGCCTTCACCCATCCCTCATTAGCATAGGACTGTGGGGCTGCCTATATATTCCGAGCCCGGCGCGGGTTTGCGTCGTTTTGTGTCTGAAATCGAGTTTGAGAATGGTTGATGAAAAGAAAGCAGTTGCCAAGAAGGGCGCCAAGAAAACCGTCAGTAAACCGGCAGCGAAGGGCGGCAAGAAGCGCAGAAAGTCGAGGAAGGAGAGTTACTCCATCTACATCTACAAAGTGATGAAGCAGGTTCACCCCGACACCGGCATCTCCTCCAAGGCCATGGGCATCATGAACTCATTTGTGAATGAGATTTTTGAGCGCATCGCGGGTGAGGTTTCCCGCCTGGCCCATTACAACAAGCGGCACACCATCAGCTCCCGGGAGATCCAGACCGCCGTGCGCCTGCTGCTGCCCGGGGAGCTGGCCAAGCACGCCGTGTCGGAAGGGACAAAGGCGGTGACCAAATACACCAGCTCCAAGTAAAACTCCACGCTGTCCTGAAAGAACAAACCCAAAACACAACGGCTCTTTTAAGAGCTACCCAAAATCTCTCTGAAAGAGCTACACAAACTCATCTCTCTTTAGACACAATTTACTGTAATTATTTCCGTAACAAGTGTGTTTTGAGAACGTTTGAAGTTCCAGCCGTAGATTTAGTTTTGAATTCTCAGATAAGCACTTTCACTGCCCGGATCAACCTTAGCGTCGCTGTTGTATTTCCCGTCCAGTAAAGTACAAACACGGTCCCTGATCGCTCTTTCCCTTTGATCTCAGACCCATTCACTTGCAGCGCCTTCCGACAAATTAAAAGCTTGTTTTCGAGATGAGACTCTGATTTCAGTCACCTCAATCTCTGCAAAAACATTTTCATTTTTTTCAATGCCAGTTGGGAGTCAATCCTTTTATTAACCAGAGAATTCCTGCAGTGTAACAACCCAGAATGGGGTTTCTTAGAGACCAGAACGCGGTCAGTTTGAACACTCTGTCCCTCTTCTCCTCTCACAGCAGGACTCCCAGATTTGGTTTCACTCCCGCAGCAGCGCCTGCGCAAAGGATCACTCGATAATCTGAATCCTCACTTTTACAGAGATTGAGCTGGAATGTGTCCCGTTACAGAATCAATGGGGATTTAATCCCACCCGTTAAAGTTCGATATTGAACCCGGAATTAATCCTGATTGTAACAGCCTGGAATTTGCAAGGGAGAGATGGAAGAAGACAAAAGGAATAAAAAACTGTCTGGAAATCTTTGGCTAATAGTTAATTTATTAACTTAATTTGCTGGGTTAGGAAAATATTGGCGAGCTTTTTGAAATTAAAAATCGTTGGCAGTCTGACTGTTGAGGACAGTTATTTCCACACACTTGCCATTGGCGGAAAAACAGACTGTGATTGGTCACCGGAGAACACCAATGGAATTCACCACAGAGCGACCAATCACAAGTTTGCTGTCTGCATTCCTCCAGAAGGTAGAAGGGCGGCAGATGTGGGCGGAGTTTATCATTATTTCTTTCAACGAGTGGATTTTGGAAATGTCTGGAAGAGGAAAAACCAGCGGTAAAGCTCGGGCCAAGACCAAATCCCGCTCATCCCGGGCCGGACTGCAGTTCCCTGTGGGCCGTGTTCACAGGCTCCTGCGAAAGGGCAACTACGCTGAACGTGTGGGTGCCGGAGCTCTGGTCTACATGGCTGCTGTGCTCGAGTATCTGACCGCTGAAATCCTGGAGCTGGCCGGCAACGCGGCCCGCGACAACAAGAAGACCCGCATCATCCCCAGACACCTGCAGCTGGCCATCGGCAACGACAAGGAGCTCAACAAGCTGCTGGGAAAGGTGACCATCGCTCAGGGCGGGGTACTGCCTAATATCCAGGCGGTGCTGCTTCCCAAGAAAACCAGCACTGCCAGCTCCAAGAGCAAGTAAAGTGGACAAGATTCAATCTAATAACCCAAAGGCTCTTTTCAGAGCCACCCACTGTATCTGTGAAAGGGCTGCTTACTATTTAGCCATTTTCGGTAAACTGTCTGTCCAACATGTAGAAATCCAGATCCAGAAACACTGCAGCGGGCTTGCTGTGAGCGAATATTCAGATCAGTGATTCAATATAGATGAGGACTGGCTTCAGAGAAAAACAAAACACACGGAACCCTAACGTGAGCGCAGCACTCAATGAACACGTTGTTAGGAGAGCCGAATATGAACGGATGTTAAGAACCGAGTATAAAGTGAGTGAGCGGCTACCATTCCTTATTGGGACAATAATTCCATAGGGAGAACGATATACACCCTGACCCATACAAACATTCCCTTTTTATTTGGGAGACAGGATCTAACCAGAATTGCAGCTCTGGTTAATTTTTAAATACTTCAAATAGTAACTGAAGTTCCCACCTGTCCCTGCATTAAGAGCTGGTTTTAAAGGTGAGTATCAGACTTCAGGCACCTCGTTCTCTCTCTCGGATCCATCCCGGTATGTGGAGTTGGATCAATTCTCTCTCTCCCGCACAGTCGCAGTGACGCTCCCTTGCTCTCACTCCGGCGCAGGCGCAGTGCCGCTCCTTGCCCTCACACGCAGGCGCAGTGCCGCTCCTTGCCCTCTGACGCATGCGCAGTGCCGCACCTTGCCCTCACGCAGGCGCAGTGCCGCTCCTTGCGCTCCCACGCAGGCGCAGTGCCGCTCCTTGCCCTCCCACGCAGGCGCAGTGCCGCTCCCTTGCCTCTTTCTCCCGCGCAGGCGCAGTGCCGCTACCTTTCTCGCTCCCTCCGGCGCAGGCGCAGTGCCGCTCCCGTTCTCTCTCCCTCCGGCGCAGGCGCAGTGCCGCTCCCGTTCTCTCTCTCGCTCGCGCTCTCTCTCTCTCTCTCCCGCGCATGCGCAGTGCCGCTCCCTTTCTCTCTCTCTCTCCCGAGCAGGCGCAGTGCCGCTCCACTGCTGATCCTGGGTTTGCTGTGTGCTGGGCCGGGTGGCGCCGGCCGTTCAGAAACAGGCTGGTTGCCCGGATTACAGGGCCCGCTCTGTGACTGAGGGAACTCGGCCCGACAGCGGCTGCTCAGCCCCGAGTTTAGATCACAGCGAGGGAGGCTCACAGGGTCACCGCTCCGGTTAGTAACTCAGCACAGAAAATGGCGCATTTCCGTCCAGAGCAGTGAGAATGGGGGAGTCTCAGGAAGCCGGAAATTCACAGTGAGTAAAATCTCCAAACTAAACACACAGCCCCGCAACTGGGGATCTGAGGAAAATCTCCAAACTAAACACACAGCCCCGCAACTGGGGATCTGAGGAAAATCTCCAAACTAAACACACAGCCCGGCAACTGGGGATCTGAGCAAAATCTCCAAACTGAACACACAGCCCGGCAACTGGGGATCTGAGGAAAATCTCCAAACTAAACACACAGCCCCGCAACTGGGGATCTGAGGAAAATCTCCAAACTAAACACACAGCCCCGCAACTGGGGATCTGAGGAAAGGCACAAAATCAAACAAATACTCGGCCTTGAAATTGAATTATTAGTAAGCAGATTGAAAGTCTACATTATATTATTTCACGCTTTCAATATTGTTCTTATTTTCTGCTTTGCCACAATTAGATGTCCCGGTGAGAGATGGTGTGATTGAGGAAGGTGCTCAGCTCGAAGTAAACAGGGATTGTAGACTGAGGAACGACAGCAGGTGAACCAGCACAGGATTGTGAGTGCACCAACCGGAGAGAACCCTTCCGATTCAAAGAGCTTCCAGAGATCGACTGTGGAACAAGGTAAGAGAAAGTCCCATTGACTCAGATACACACTGGTCCTGGTGATGGACTGGGGAGAAAGGTCAGAGAGAGTCCCATTGACTCAGATACACACTGGTCCTGGAGATGGGCTGGGGAGAAAGGTCAGAGAGAGCCCCATTGACTCAGATACACACTGGTCCTGGAGATGGACTGGGGAGAAAGGTCTGAGAGAGTCCCATTGACTCAGATACACACTGGTCCTGGAGATGGACTGGGGAGAAAGGTCAGAGAGAGTCCCATTGACTCCGATACACACTGGTCCTGGAGATGGACCGGGAAGAAAGGTCAGAGAGAGTCCCAATGACTCAGATACACACTGGTCCTGGAGATGGACCGGGGAGAAAGGTCAGAGAGAGTCCCATTGACTCAGATACACACTGGTCCTGGAGATGGACGCTCCCGCACTCGCCCCCTGACCCTCCCGCACTCGCCCCCTGACCCTCCCGCACTCGCCCCCTGACCCTCCCGCACTCGCCCCCTGACCCTCCCGCACTCGCCCCCTGACCCTCCCACACTCGCCCCCTGACCCTCCCGCACTCGCCCTGATGGGGCTCTTCTCAAGTACACCATGCGGTGCAATAAAACACCCCCAGAATCAAGGCCCTGCTCCTGGGGAAGGTGATCAGGCCCCAGGAACCAGTACAAGTGAATAAAGTCAGGGTCAAGGCCCTGCTCCTGGGGAAGGTGATCAGGCCCCAGGAACCAGTACAAGTGAAGCGACTCCTTCTGCCGGAGACTTATTAAACATGAATACGCCAAGAGTTGACCAAAAATCAGGTTAGTAATATTAATCAAGGAGTCAATTTCTGCTATAAGGAGGGATGATACCTTAGCAGGTTCCTCTAATGAGGCCATATGGGTAGAACTTAAAAACAAAAAGGGGGCAAGCACTTTGCTGGGCGTATACTATAGGCCCCCATACAGTAAGGGGTAGATAGAGGAACAGATATGTCGGCAAATCTCAGAGGTGTAGAAATAATAGGGTAGTAATTGTTGGGGATTTCAACTTCCCCAATATTAACTGGGATAGTCAGAGTGTGAAAGGCTTAGAGGGTGTGGAATTCTTAAAGTGCATCCAGGAGAGCTTTTTCAGCCAACATGTAGAAAGTCCTACAAGAGAGGGGCGGTACTGGACCTAATTCTGGGGAATGTAGCAGGGCACATGGTAGAAGGGTTAGTAGGAGAGCATTTTGGTGACAGTGACCATAATTCGGTGAGATTTAAAGTAGTTATGGAAAAGGACAAAGATGGACTGGAAATAAAGGATCTAAATTGGGGGAAGGCCAATTTTAATATGATAAGGCAGGATCTGGCCAAAGTGGACTGGGATCAACTACTTGTAGGAAAATCCACATCAGAGCAGTGGGAGTCTTTCAGAAAGGAAATAGAGAGAGTACAACGCCAACATGTTCCTGTAAAGGTCAAGGGTGGGACCAACAAGCCCAGGGAACCCTGGATGTCAAGGGACATACAAGAATGGATTAGGAAAAAAAGGGAGGCTTTTGGCAGATACAAAGGACTAAAAACAGTGGAAGCCCTAAAGGAGTATAGAAAGTGCAGGGGGGTACTTAAAAAAGAAATTAGGAGAACGAAGAGGGGTCATGAAAAAACACAGGTGGGCAAAATAAAGGAAAATCCCAAGGTGTTTTATTAGTATATTAAGGGCAAGAGGATAACCAGGGAAAGAGTAGAGCCCATTAGGGACCAAAGTGGCAATCTGTGTGTAGAGCCAGAAGATGAAGGTGAGGTTTTAAATTAATATTTTGCATCTGTGTTCACTATGGAGAAGGACGATGCAGGCATAGAAATCAGGCAAGGGGGATTGTGATATACTTGAACAAATTAGTATTGAGAGGGAGGAGGTACTAGTGGTTTTAGCAGGCTTAAAAGTGGATAAACCCCCAGGCCCAGACGAGATGTATCCCAGCCTGCTGTGTGAGGCAAGGGAGGAGATTGCAGGGGCTCTGACACAAATTTTCAGAACCTCTCTGACCACAGGGGAGGTGCCAGAGGACTGGAGAACAGCTAATGTAGTACCATTATTCAAGAAGGGTAGTAGTAGGGATAAACCAGGGAATTACAGGCCAGTGAGCCGAACATCAGTGGTAGGGAAATTATTGGAAAAAATTCTGAGGGACAGAATTAGTCTCCACTTGGAGAGGCAAGGATTAATCAAGGATAGTCAGCATGGCTTTGTCAGGGGGAGATCATGTCTAACCAATTTGACTGAATTTTTCAATGGGGGTGACTAGGTGTGTGGATGAGGGCAGTCCAGTTGATGTAGTCTACATGGACTTCAGTCAGGCTTTTGACAAAGTCCCACATGGGAGACTGGTCAAGAAGGTAAGAGCCCATGGGATCCAGGGTAATTTGGCACATTGGATCCAAAATTGGCTTAGTGGCAGGAGGCAGAGGGTGATGGTCGAAGGTTGTTTTTGTGACTGGAAGCCTGTGTCCACTGGTGTAACGCAGGGATCGGTGCTGGGTCCCTTGCTGTTTGTAGTGTACATTAAGGATTTAGATATGAATGTAGGAGGTATGATCAGTAAGTTCGCAGATGACATGAAAATTGGTGGAGTGGTAAATAGCGAGGAGGGAAGCCTCAGGCTACAGGAGAATATAGACGGGTTGGTTAGATGGGCAGCACAGTGGCAAATGGAATTTAACCCTGAAAAGTGTGAGGTGATGCATTTTGGGAGGACTAACAAGGGAATACACAATGAATGGTAGGACCCTAGGAAGGACAGAGGATCAGCGGGACCTTGGCGTGCATGTACACAGATCCCTGAGAGCAGCAGGACAGCTAGATAGGGTGGTTAAGAAGGCATATGGGATACTTGCCTTCATTAGCCGAGGCATAGAATATAAGAGCAGGGAGGTTATGATGGAGCTGTACAAAATGCTAGTTAGGCCACAGCTGGAATACTGTTTGCAGTTCTGGTCGCCACACTATAGGAAGGATGTGATTGCATTGGAGAGGGTGCAGAGGAGATTCACCAGGGTGTTACCTGGGCTGGAGCGCTTCAGCTATGAAGAGAGACTGGACAGGCTGGGGTTGTTTTCCTTAGAGCAGGGAAGGCTGAGGGGGGACCTGATTGAGGTGTACAAAATTATGAGGGGCATAGATAGGGTAGATAGAAAGGAACTTTTCCCCTTTTAGTAGAGGGGTCAATAACAAGGGGGCATAGATTCAAGGTAAGGGGCAGGAGGTTTGGAGGGGATTTGAGGAAAAACTTTTTCACCCAGAGGGTGGTTGGAATCTGGAACTCACTGCCTGAAAGGGTGGTAGAGGCAGGAACCCTCACAAAATTCAAGAAGCATTTAGATGAGCACTTGAAACGCCATAGCATACAAGGCTACGGACCAAGTGCTGGAAAATGGGATTAGATTAGACAGGGCTTGATGGCAGGCGCGGACACGATGGTCCGAAGGGCCCCTTTCTGTGCTGTATAAATCTATGACTCTATGGTAGCACTCTTGCCTCTGAGGCGTAAGGTTGTGGGTTCAAGTTCCACTCCAGAGAATTGAGCGCAAAAATCCAGGCTGACACTCCAGTGCAGTACTGAGGCACTGTCAGAGGTGACGTCTTTCGGATGAGACATTAAACTGAGCCCCTGTCTGCTCTCTCAGGTGGATGTAAAAGATCCCATGACACTATTTTGAGAAAGAAAGACTTGCATTTATATAGTGCTTTCATGACCAGCAGACGTCTTGAAGTGCTTTACAGCCAATGAAGTACGTTTGAGGTGTAGTCACTGTTGTAATGTGGGAAAGAGCAGGGGAAATATCCCCGGTGTCCGAGCCAATGTTTATCCCTCAATCAATGTAACAAAAGGATAATCGCAAAATACTGCGGATGCTGGAAATCTGAAATAACAACAGGAAATGCTGGAAACACTCAGCAGGCCAGGCAACATCTGTAGAGAGAGAAACAGAGTTAACAAAAAGATAGATTATCTGGTCATTATCACATTGCTGTTTGTGGGAGCTTGCTGTGCGCTATTTGACTGCTGCATTTCTTACATTACAACAGTGACTACACTTCAAAAGTACTTCATTGGCTGTAAAGCACTTTGGGACGTCCGGTGGTGTTGAAAGGCGCTATAGAAATGCAAGTGTTTCTTTCTTCACTGGTCTCATCAGCGACCTCTACTGGCTGATGGTTGATTGACAGCCGAGAGTCCGCTCATGCGCACAGGGAGCGGCGGTTTGGACCGAGTCTGGCACAGCGACCCCTCCCGGTCACCAAGGGCAACAACCGCGCATGCCCAGAGGAGACCAGCCCCCTCCCCCATTCAGAGCTGCGCCTGCGCACTCGGATCCTGCCGGACGGAGTCGGCGCAGGACATTCCGGGGAAAGTCCTTGGTGTCGGGTCCAGAGTCGCGATCGGTGACGCAAAGTGAGTTTTCTCCGGTCCGATTGGGTGGAGATTCGTGCGGGGTGGGGGGGGAGGGGTGGATCGGGAGAGAACAAAGAGAAATAGAAAAACCTGAGAGTCGGCGAGGCCCCGGACCAAGCGGCGTCAGTTGGACGGCGCACGTGACCTCCTCGGGGACACGTGACCCAGCTCAGGGCCTGATTGACGGGAGCTTCCGACCAATAGGGAGCGAGCGGGGCGGGGCTGGAGGATCGAGCCGGCGGCGGGTCCTCCAACCAATCGGGGAGCCTGAGGGGCGGGACTTGCGCTGGCTGATTGTCTGATCCGCAGGGCAGTGAGTTTCTCCAGTCCCTTGTTCAGGGCCCGGGGCCAGGGGAGGCTGTGGGCCTTTATTCCCCTCATTGGACACAAGGCTCTTTGGCTCACAACACACTGGCTCAGGTTTTAATAGAGACTTTTTAAATTCATCAATAAAAGCAGATAAACCTCGTGCTTCTGTGGAACAAACTTTCTAATATTTTATAGAATCATAGAATGGTTACAGCACAGAAGGAGGCCATTCAGCCCATCGAGCCCGTGTCGGCTCTCTGCCAGACCACTTCAGCGAGTCCCACTCCCCGCCCTTTCCCCGTAACCCTGCACATTTCTTTACTTCAGGTACTTATCCAATTCCCTTTTGAAAGCCGTGATTGAATCTGCCTCCACCACCCTTTCAGGCAGTGCAGTCCAGATCCTAACCACTCGCTGCATAAAAAAGTTTTTCCTCATGTCGCCTTTGGTTCTTCTGCCAATCACCTTAAATCTATGTCCTCTGGTTCGCGACCCTTCCACCAATGGGAACAGTTTCCACTCTGTCCAGACCCATCATTATTTTGAACACCTCTATCAAATCTCCTCTCTACCTTCTCTGCTGTAAGGAGAACCACCCCAGCTTCTCCAGTCTATCCACGTAACTGAAGTCCCTCATCCCTTATCCCTGGAACCATTGTTGTAAATCTTTTCTGCACCCTCTCTAAGGCCTTCACATCCTTCATAAAGTGCGGAGCCCAGAATTGGACACAATTCACCAGTTGAGGCCGAACCAGTGTTTTATAAAGGTTCATCATAACTTCCTTGTTTTTGCACTCTATGCCTCTATTTATTAAGCCCAGGATCCCATATGATTTTTTAACCACTTCCTCAACCTGCCCTGCCACCTTCAATGATTTGTGCACACATACCCCCAGGTCTCTCTGTTCATGCACCCACTTTAGAATTGTACCCTTTAGTTTATATTGCCTCACTTGGTTCTTCCTACCAAAATGTATCACTTTGCACTTTTCTGCGTTAAATTTCATCTCCCACGTGTCCGCCCATTCCACCAGCCTGTCTATGTCTTCTTGAAATCTATCACTATCCTCCTCACTGTTCACTACACTTCCAAGTTTTCTGTCATCTGCAAATTTTGAAATTGTGCCCTGTACACCCAAGTCTAAGTCATTAATATATATCAAGTGAAGCAGTGGTCCTAGTACTGATCCCTGGGGAACACCACTGTATACCTTCCTCCAGTCCGAAAAACAACCGTTCACCACTACTCTCTGTTTTCTGTCACTTTGCCAATTTTGTATCAATGCTGCCACTGTCCCTTTTATTCCATGGGCTTCAACGTTGCTGGCAAGCCTATTATGTGGCACTTGTCGAACGCCTTTTGGAAATCCATGTGCACCACATTAACTGCATTGCCCTCATCAACCCTCTCTGTTACCTCATCAAAAAACTCAATTAGAATCAGAGCGGCCGGGCCCGGCGGACGTGCGGCCAGGGCCCTGGCACCAGGAAACCCAGGGTGCAGTGCCTCCCCCATCCGAGCCGCCGCTTCCCAGTTTCTTCAGCCGGTTCCACAGAGTCCAACTCGGGAAAAGGACAGGAGCCAGGCTCCCAGAATGGCCCGCGGCCCCGGGGAGCATGTGCACTCTCAGCGGGGAAATCAGCGCGTTGGATAGAGCGGTTTCTGGGGCACGGGTGATTGTGGGTGCTGCGGCCGCCATTAGTCAGTGGCTGTCGGGAAGAGTTTTATTGCAGGCTGACGGAAGGTCGGTCCCTGGTCGCCTGTGTAGGTCTTTTTGTTGCTCCATTTTTGAGGATGTAACTAGTAAAATAGATAAGGGAGAACCAGTGGATGTTGTGTATTTGGACTTTCAGAAGGCTTTCGATAAGGTCCCGCATAAGAGATTAGCATGTAAAGTTAAGGCACATGGGATTGGGGGCAAGGTATTGACTTGGATAGAGAACTGGTTGGCAGACAGAAAGCAGAGTTGGAATAAACGGGTCTTTTTCCGAGTGGCAGGCAGTGACTAGTGGGGTACCACAGGGATTGGCCCTTGGACCCCAGCTATTCACAATATATATTTATGATCTCGACAAGTGAACTAGATGTAATATCTCCAAATTTGCAGATGACACAAAGCTGGGTGGGCGTGTGTGCTGTGAGGAGGATGCTGAGAAACTACAGGAAACTACAGGACAGGTTGGGTGATTGGGCAGAAGCATGGCAGATGCAATATAACGTGGATAGATGTGAGGTTATCCACTTTGGTGGCCGAAACAGGAAGGCAGATTATTATCTGAATGGCAATAGATTGGGAGAAGGGGGAAGTGCAACGAGACCTGGGTGTCCTTGTGCACCAGTCGCTGAAGGTAAGCATGCAGGTGCAGTAGGTGGTTAAGAAGGCAAATGGTATGTTGGCCTTCATAGCGAGAGGGTTTGAGTACAGGAACAAGGATGTCTTGCTGCAGTTGTACAGGGCCTTGGTAAGACCACATCTTGAGTATTGTGTGCAGTTTTGGTCGCCTTGTCTGAGGAAGGATGTTCTTGCCGTGGAAGGAGTTCAGCAAAGATTCACCAGGCTGATACCTGGGATGGCAGGAATGGCATATGAGGAGAGATTGGGACGATTGGGCTTGTACTCGCTGGAGTTTAGAAGAATGAGAGGGGATCTCATTGAAACTTATAAAATTCTGACAGGACTGGACAGACTAGATGCAGGAAGGATGGTCGGGGAGTCCAGAACCAGGGGTCACAGTCTAAGGATAAGGGGTAGGCCATTTAGGACAGAAATGAGGAGGAATTTCTTCACCCAGAGAGTGATGAACCTGTGGAATTCTCTACCACAGAAGGCAGTAGAGGCCAATACATTAAATATAGTCAAGAAGGAGTTGGATATATTTCTTAAGGCTAATGGGATCAAGGGGTATGAGGAGAAAGCAGGGACCGGGTACTGAATTTTGATGATCAGCCATGATCGCATTGAATGGCGGAGCAGGCTTGAGGGGCCGAATAGCCTACTCCTGCTCCTATCTCCTATGTTTCTATGTTTGTATGTTTCTATGCTTCAGTTTGAGCTGGAGTGGAGATGGAGGAGAAGCTGCTGGGTTTAACCCTCAGTACTTCTGAGCCCAGGAGGACCCAACAATTTCCAATGTGAGACTGTCAAGGGAGGTGGATTCTAGGGGAGATTAGGTTGTTACACAGACACTGTCCGTACAATGTAAAAGAGTATTGTTTTAGGAACAAGTATTTCTGTACAGGCTTTTAATCCAGTTTACATCTACAGATTTGTTTTAATTCATTCTTGGGATGTGGGCGTCGCTAGCAAAAGCAGCAAATATTGCCAATCCCCAGTTTCCCGTTGAGAAGGGGGTGGTGAGTCACCTTCTTGAACTACTGCAGTCCGTGTGGTGAAGGTATTCCCACAATGTTGTTCGGTAAGGAGTTCCAGGATTATGACCCAGCAACGATGAATATATCTGAGTTAGGATGGTGTGTGACTTGGAGGGGAACTTGGATGTGATGGTGCTCCCATACAACAGCTGCCCTTGTCCTTCTAGGTGGTGGAGGTTGTGGGTTTTGGAGGTTCTATCAAAGTTCTGGTCGAGTTGCTGATGTATAAAGTTCCTTTCCTTCGGCCCCTCCCCCTCCCACCTCTCCCTCTCTCTCTCTCTTCCCATAGAGGCCAGAGTCTTGTGTAGGCCCAGACCAGGTGGCAGATTCCCTTCCCTGAGGGACATCAGTGAAGCAGTTGGGTTTTTATGTCAATCCGGCAGCTTTCATGGTCACTTTTCTGGTGCCGGCCCCACAATTGACCAGATTCATTGAGCTCAATTTCACAACCTGCCTTTGTTTTCTTGTGGGTTGTCTCTCACGCTCCCTGTTTTAAATTAATTTTACAGGGCACTGGAAGGGGAGGATTTACAGACGGTAAGCTCAAACCAAACATCACATCAAGATCTGACAGAGTCAGTCGACTCATCGGATCTGAATATCACCGGCCTCTGAACATGGAAGCAAAAAGCACCGTTCACAGCGGGGAGAAACCGTACACGTGTTGTGTGTGTGGACGAGGCTTCAGCCGATCTTCTGGCCTATCGAGACACAAGCGCATTCACACTGGGGAGAGGCCGTTCACCTGCTCTGAGTGTGGGAAGGGATTCACTCAGTCATCCCACCTACTGACACACCAGCGAGTTCACACCGAGGAGAGGCCGTTCACCTGCTCTGAGTGTGGGAAGGGATTCACTGGGTCATCCACCCTGCTGATACACCAGCGAGTTCACACTGGGGAGAGGCCGTTCACCTGCTCTGAGTGTGGGAAGGGATTCACTGAGTCATCCACCCTGCTGATACACCAGCGAATTCACACTGGGGAGAGGCCGTTCACCTGCCCTGAGTGTGGGAAGGGATTCACTAATTCATCCCACCGGCTGAGACACCAGCGAGTTCACACTGGGGAGAGGCCGTTCACCTGCTCTGAGTGTGGGAAGGGATTCACTGAGTCATCCACCCTGCTGATACACCAGCGAATTCACACTGGGGAGAGGCCGTTCACCTGCCCTGAGTGTGGGAAGGGATTCACTGAGTCATCCACCCTGCTGAGACACCAGCGAGTTCACACTGGGGAGAGGGCGTTCACCTGCTCTGAGTGTGGGAAGGGATTCACCGAGTCATCCACCCTGCTGATACACCAGCGAATTCACACTGGGGAGAGGCCGTTCACCTGCCCTGAGTGTGGGAAGGGATTCACTGAGTCATCCACCCTGCTGAGACACCAGCGAGTTCACACTGGGGAGAGGTCGTTCACCTGCTCTGAATGTGGGAAGGGATTCACCGAGTCATCCACCCTGCTGATACACCAGCGAATTCACACTGGGGAGAGGCCATTCACCTGCCCTGAGTGTGGGAAGGGATTCACTAATTCATCCCACCGGCTGAGACACCAGCGAGTTCACACTGGGGAGAGGCCGTTCAGCTGCTCCGTGTGTGGGAAGGGATTAACTAATTCATCCCACCGGCTGAGACACCAGCGAGTTCACACTGGGGAGAGGCCGTTCAACTGCTCCGTGTGTGGGAAGGGATTCATTAATTCATCCAACCTGCTGAATCACCAGCGAGTTCACACTGGGGAGAGGCCGTTCACCTGCCCTGAGTGTGGGAAGGGATTCACTCAGTCATCCAACCTGCTGAGACACCAGCGAGTTCACAAGTGACTGCAGGGGGTGGATTCTGCTGTTGTTGCTGCTGTTAATCAAATCCAGGACTGAACCATGTTCATTCTGACAGTTGGGGATTGTTTCTGCTGATGTTAATAACTCCGGGAACTGGGCTGGAGTTTAATATTCTGGATATATGTCAAATAAATCAACTTTGTTTTAAACACATTGTTGTAGATTTTTGTCTTTCCCACCTGAGTGTTTCGCATCACCTGGCTGGAGCTCAGAAAGGACAATGTGGGGGAGGATCGTACGGTGGGAACAGAACTCCAGCCTGGACACAGTCCTTCAGGGCCACACTGAGAGGGGCAAACGGCACTTTGGTCTTTCTTGTCTCTCTTCACTGACAGCAAAGTTGCCGTGCGGGTTAATCTCGAGGCGTGTGAGAAACGTGTCCCAGCCGCTCTCTGCCATGGTTCAGAGCTCCAAGGCACGGAACAGAAGGCTCCTTTAGGAATGTACCCAGTGCTTTTCTTTTAATGGCCTTATTAACCTGTGTCGCTACTTTTAGTGATTTGTGTATCTGTATCCCTGGATCCCTCTGCTCCTCCAGCCCATTTAGACTCTTAGGGGGAAATTCAGTGGCGCCCCCTTTGGGTCGCTAATGTCGTCGGGGCTAATTTTAGTCCCCCGAAAAAGTTAGCGCCCCTGTGCATTAAATTCAGTGGTAGCGCCCCAGGCAGGAGGCAGGGTGCTACTGGAAGCACTCCCCTCCCTCTTGAGGCGCTACCAGTGAATTTCCCGGCACTTCGTGTAACAGCGTCACGCCCGTCGGCACATAGCACCGCGTCATAGCAGACCTCCCTCCCTGATTAAAGGGGCGGGGCCTAGCACTGCGCACACCGGGGCCCTGCTGGACCACCAGGGAGTGGGGTGTCGGATCAAGAGGAGCGCGGGGCTGAGCGATTGCAGCTGACACCCTGAAGAAGGGGAAGGGAGCAGGTGCTGGCACAAGGCCGAAATAAAAAGTTGCCGCCCGACACCTGCCCTTTAAGTGACGCCGCCGCGGCTGCAGGAACGACCCCTGACCCTGTCAGACATATTGTCCGGCGATAGGTCAGGGGTCACAACCCAAGGTTGCAGCCGGGGTGCTGCACATGGTGATGACATCATTGCCGGCGGTGCAGTGCCACGGGGAGCTACCGACTACCTCTGCCACTAACCTCCCGCTGAATATCGTGGGAGGCACAAAGCAACCCAATTTCACCCCCTTGTCCAAGTAGTGAGTGGCCTCCTTATTCTTCCCACCAAAACACACCACCTCACACTGATCTATAGTGAAATTCATTAACACACCACCTCACACTGATCTATAGTGAAATTCATTAACACACCACCTCACACTGAGCTACAGTGAAATTCATTAACACACCACCTCACACTGATCTATAGTGAAATTCATTAACACAGCACCTCACACTGATCAATAATGAAATTCATTAGCACACCACCTCACACTGATCTATAGTGACATTCATTAACACACCACCTCACACTGATCTACAGTGAAATTCATTAACACCACCTCACACTGATCTATAGTGAAATTCATTTGCCAATTACAGATCCATTCTGCAATGTATTAATGTCTTCTTGCGTTTTGTCTTCCTCAGTATTAATTGTACTTCTGATTCCCGAGTCCAAATCATTTATGAACCACAGTGGTCCCACCACCAATCCCTGTGGAACACCACTTCCCACCTTTTGCCAGTCTGAGTAGCTACTCCCAACCCCTACTCTCGGTTTTCTGTTCTGTAACCAGCTTGTTATCCATAAGCAGTATGTAAGATCGACAAGATGACCAAGGTCAGGCCATGTGGAGTGAATCCCTCCATGGCCTCGCCCCTCCCTATTTCTTTCAGCCCCACACCCCCCGAGTTATCTGCACTCCTCTATTTCCAGCCTCTTGAGCATCCCCGATTTTAATTGCTCCACCATTGGCAGCCGTGCCTTCAGCTGCCTGGGCCCTAAGCTCTGGAATTCCTTCCCTAAACCTCTCCATCTCTCTCTCCTTCTTTAAGATGCTCCTTAAAACCTACTTCTTTTACCAAGCTTTTGGTCATCTGCCCTAATGTCTTCTTACGTGGCTCGGTGTCAAATTTTGTTTTATAACGATTCTGTGAACAGCCTTGGGACGTTTTACTACATTAAAGGCGCTTTATAAATACAAGTGGTTGTTGTTGTTTCCTGAAACTAATAAATTCCCCAGAGGGAAAAAAACGTGTACTTTTACTCCCAAATATTAAAAAGTTTGTGCCACAGAAGCACGAGGTTTATCTGCTTTTATTCATAAATTTAAGAAGTCTGAATTGCAATCTGAGCCGGTGTGTTGTGAGCCAAAGAGCCTTGTGTCCAATGAGGGGAATAAAGGCCCACAGCCTCCCCTGGCCCCAGGCCCTGAACAAGGGACTGGAGAAACTCGCTGCCCTGCGGATCAGACAATCAGCCGGCGCAAGTCCCGCCCCTCAGGCTCCCCAATTGGTTGGAGGACCCGCCGCCGGCTCGCTCCTCCAGCCCCGCCCCGCTCGCACCCTATTGGTCGGAAGCTCCCGTCAATCAGGCCGTGGGCCCGAGTCACGTGTCCCTCACCAACTTTACAAAGAAAGTCCTGCGCGGTCGCCGGGCGGAGCAGCTGGTCGGCAGGAGCGGGGTCGGGAGATTAATAAACTGCGGGTAGGCCATGCCGCAGGGTTTATAAAGTTGGAGAATGGCCTTAGGCCCGAATGAGATCCAGCGGCCTGGTCTATGTTCCATCGGACGGCAGCTGTGAGGCTTTTTCTCAGTGACAGGCCCGGGTTATGCACCGCCATCTTGGTGGAGGAAAGACCGACCGGTTCCACCTGCAGCACGGCGCATGCGTGGCCATCTTGGTACAGGAGCAATGAGTGGGCGGGGCTTCAGGCTCCCCGTGACCAGGAGAGACAATCATTGACTCATTGATTTTATTCTCACTCTGCACACAGCGGGTGTAGAACTGAACCCAACCAGAGTAAAGGGAGGGGGAAAACTGGGAGTGGAGGAAAGAAATGTTGGAGATGGTGCGATGGGTTTGGATTTCAGCACAGGGAGGAGGGAGAGTGTGTGGGACGGGGATTTACAGCTTTGGGGGAACAAGAGAGGAAAGAATGTTCCACAGAAACTAGAATTGTTTGTTCTGAATTTCTATCCTGTATTTACAGTGATGGCTTTTGTAAACTCCTTTTACAGGGTGTGAGAAGGGCAGGATTTACAGACGGGAAACTCAAACCAAACATCACATCAAGATCTGACAGAGTCACTCCATTCATCAGGACCTGAATATCATTGACCTTTGACTATGGAAGGACAAACGTTTGTCTCTTCTGTCTGTGGGAAAAGATTTCAAACATCCGTGTGACTGGAAAACACACACCCGAGTGAGAGTGTTCCAGTGTACTGACTGTGGAAAGAGGTTTAACCAGTTACACAGCCTGAAAAAACATTGCACCATTCACAGCGGGGAGAAACCGTACACGTGTTCTGTGTGTGAACGAGGCTTCAACTGATCGTCCAACCTGGAGAGACACAAGGACACCCGCACCACGGAGAAACGGTGGAAATGTGGGGACAGTGGGAAGGGATTCGATTGCCCATCTCACAGTCCTGGGATGGCAGGAATGACGTATGAGGAGAGATTGTGTCGATTGGGCTTATACTCACTGGAGTTTAGAAGATTGAGAGGGGATCTCATCAAAATCTATAAAATTCTGTCAGGCCTGGACAGACTAGATGCTGGAAGGATGTTCCTGATGGCCGGGGAGTCCAGAACCAGGGGTCATAGTCTAAGGATAAGGGGTAGGACATTTAGGACTGAAATGAGGAGGAATTTCTTCACCCAGAGAGTGGTGAACCTGTGGAACTCTCTGCCACAGAGGGCGGTGGAGGCCAGTTCATTAAATATATTCAAGAAAGAGTTGGATATATTTCTTGAGGCTAAAGGGATCAAGGGACATGGGGAGAAGGTAGGGACAGGGTACTGAATTTCAATGATCAGCCATGATCTCATTGAATGGCGGAGCAGGCTCGAAGGGCCGAATGGCCCACTCCTGCTCCTATCTTCTAAGTGTCTATGTTTCTATCCCATCTGGAAACTCATCGACGCTGTCACACCGGGGAGAGGCCATTCACCTGCTCCGTGCGTGGGAAGGGATTCGCAGAGTTATCCAAACTCCAGATACACCAGTGAGTTCACACTGGGGAGAGGCCGTTCACGTGTATTGAATGTGGGAAGGGATTCACTCAGTCATCCAGCCTTCATACACACCAGCGAGTTCACACTGGGGAGAAACCGTTCTCCTGCTCCGTGTGTGGGAAGGGATTTGCAGAGTCATCCAAGCTCCAGATACACCAGAGAGTTCACACTGGGGAGAGGCGGTTCACCTGCTCCATGTGTGGGAAGGGATTCACTGGTTCATCCACCCTGCTGAGACACCAGCTTGCTCACACTGATAAGAGACCATTTAAATGTTCCCACTGAGGGATGAGCTTTAAAAGCTCTGGGGAGCTGAAGGGACACCAGCGAGCTCACACTGGTGAGAGACCATTCACCTTCTCTGTCTGTGGGAAGGGATTCGCTCGGTCCTCCAACCTGCTGGCACATCAGCGAGTTCACACTGACGAGAGACCCTTTAAATGTTCTGACTGTGGGAAAAGCTTTAAACACTCCCGGGAGCTGAATGGACACCAACGATTTCACACTGGGGAGAGACCGTTCACCTGCACTGTGTGTGGGAAGGGATTCACTCGGTCCTCCAACCTGCTGGCACACCAGCTTGTTCACACTGACGAGAGACCCTTTAAATGTTCTGACTGTGGGAAAAGCTTTAAACGCTCCCGGGAGCTGAATGGACACCAATGATTTCACACTGGGGAGAGACCATTCATCTGCACTGTGTGTAGGAAGGGATTCGCTCGGTCCTCCAACCTGCTGGCACACCAGCTTGTTCACACTGACGAGAGATCTGTCAAATGTTCTGACTGTGGGAAGAGCTTTAAAAGTTCTAAGAGCCTTAAAAGACACCAGCGTCTTCACACTGATCATAGAATCTAACAGCATAGAAGGAGGTGATTCGGCCCATCGTGTCTGTGCCAGCTCTTTGAAAGAGCTGTCCAATTTAGTCCCAAACCCCAGCTTTATCCCCAGAACTCTGCAAACTAGTCCTCTTCAACTACATGTCCAATCACCGTTTGAAAGTTCCTGTGGAACCTGATTCCAGCACCCTTTCAGATGGTGCGTTCCAGATCTTAACAACCCTCTGTGTGAAAACAATTCTCCTCATTTCCCTCTAGTTCTTTTAGCAACTATTTTAAATCTGTGACCTTTGGTTACCGACCCACTTGCCAGAGGAGACAGTTTGTTCCTACTTGCTCGATCAAAACCCCTCATCATTTTGAACACCTCTATTAGGTCTCCTCTTAACCGTCTCTGCTCTAAGGAGAACAATCCCAGCTTCTCCAATCTCTCCACATATCTGAAGTCCCTCATCCCTGGTACCATCCTGGTGAACCTCCTCTGTACCCTCTCCAAGGCCTTGACATCCTTCCTAAAGTGTGGTGCCCAGAACTGTACACAAGACTCCAGCTGAGGCCAAAACCCTGCAGCTGTACAAAACCCTGGTTAGACCACACCTGGAGCACTGTGAGCAGTTCTGGGCACCACACCTTAGGAAGGATATATTGGCCTTGGAGGGAGTGCAGCGTAGGTTTACCAGAATGATACCCGGACTCCAAGGGTTAAGTTACGAGGGATTATACAAATTAGGGTTGTGGTCCCTAGAATTTAGAAGGTTAAGGTGTGATCTGATCGAAGTTTTCAGGATATTAAGGGGAACAGATAGGGTAGATAGAGAGAAACTATTTCCGCTGGTTGGGGATTCTCGGACTGGGGGCATAGTCTAAAAATTAGAGCCAGACCTTTCAGGAATGAAATTAGGAAACACTTCTACACACAAAGGGTGGTAGAACTTTGGAGCTCCCTTCCACAAATGGTAATTGATGTTAGATCAATTGTTAATTTTAAATCTGAGATTGATAGGTTTTTGTTAACCAAAGGTATTAAGGGATATGGGCCAAAGGCGGGTGTATGGAGTTAGATCACAGATCAGCCATGATCTCATTGAATGGCGGAACAGGCTCGAGGGGCTGAATGGCCTCCTCCTGTCCTATGTTTCTCACTAGTGTTTTGTAAAGGTTTAGTGTAACTTCCTTGTTTTTGTTTTCAATGGCCCTATTTACAAAGCCAAGTATCCCACACCCTTTCTGAACCGCCTCACCAACTTGCCGCGGCACTTTCTAAGATTTGTGATTATGGACCCCCAGGTCCCTCTGCTCTTGCACCCCCTCAAAATAGTCCCATTTAGATTATACGGCCTCTCCCTGTTGTTTCTCCCAAAGTGCATCACTTCACACTTATCCTCATTTAATTTCATCTGCCTTGTGTCTGCTCATTTCACAGTCTGTCTCTGTCCTCCTGAAGTCTGCTACTACTATGCTCATTATTTACTAAGTTGCCAAGTTTTGTATCATCTGTAAATTTCAAACTTGTACACCTATACCCAAGTCCAGGTCAGTTATATATAACAAGAAAAGCAATGGTCCTAATCCCGACCCCTGGGGGAACCCACTGCATACTTCCCTCCAGTCAGAAAAACATCCCTCAGCACTGCTCACTGTCTCCTATCCCTCGGCCAATTATATACCCAAATTACCATCAGCCCTTTAATACCATGTGCTTCTCTTTTCCGAGTAGGTCTCCTGTGTGGTACTTTATCAAATGCCTTTTGAAAGTCCATAAGAACATAAGAAATAGGAGCAGGAGTGGGCCATACGGCCCCTCGAGCCTGCTCCACCATTCAATAAGATCATGGCTGATCAACCTCAACTCCACTTTCCCACCCGATCTCCATATCCCTTGATTCCCCTAGAGTCCAACAATCTATCGATCTCAGCCTTGAATATACTCAAAGACTCAGCATTCACAGCCCTCTGGGGCAGAGAATTACAAAGATTCACCACCCTCTGAGTGAAGAAATTCCTCCTCATCTCGGTCTTAAATGGCCGACCCCTTATCCTGAGACTGTGACCCCTCGTTCTAGACACTCCAGCCAGGGGAAAACAACCTCTCAGCATCTACCCTGTCAATCCCCTTCAGAATCTTGTATGTTTCAATGAGATCACCTCTCATTCTTCTAAACTCCAGAGAGTATCGGCCTATTCTACACAATCTCTCATCATAGGACAGCCCTCTCATCCCAGGAATCAATCTAGTGAACCTTCGTTGCACCGCCTCCAAGGCAAGTATATCCTTCCTTAGATAAGGAGACCCAAACTGTGCCCAGTACTCCATGTGTGGTCTCACCAAGGCCCTGTACAATTGTAGCAAGACTTCCTCACTCTTATAATCCAACCCCCTTGCAATAAAGACCAACATGCCATTTGCCTTCCTTATTGCTTGCTGTACCTGCACGCTAGCTTTCTGTGTTTCTTGCACGAGGACACCCAAATCTCTCTGAACACCAACATTTGAAAGTTTCTCACCATTTAAAAAAGATTCTGTTTTTCTATTCTTCCTACCAAAGTGAATAACCTCACATTTCCCTACATTATACTCCATCTGCCACCTTACTGCCCACTCACTCAGTCTATCTATATCCCTTTGCAGAGTCTCTGTGTTCTCCTCACAGCTTACTGTCCCACCTAGCTTTGTACCATCAGCAAACTTGGATACATTACACTCGGTCCCTTCATCTGGGTCATTAATATAGATTGTAAATAGCTGGGGCCCCAACACTGATCCTTGCGGCACCCCACTAGTTACAGCCTGCCAACCTGAAAAAGGTCCGTTTATCCCTACTCTCTGTTTTCTGCCTGTTAACCAATCCTCTATCCATGCTACTATATTACCCCCAACCCCGTCAGCCCTAACCTTGTGTAATAATCTTTTATGTGGCACCTTGTCGAATGCCCTTTGGAAATCCAAATATACTACATCCACTGGTTCCCCTTTATCTACCCTGCTAGTTACATCCTCAGATAACTCTAATAAATTTGTCAAACCCGATTTCCCTTCCATAAAACCATGTTGACTCTGCCTACCCATGTTAGGATTTTCTAAGTGCCCTGATACAACTTCCGTAACAATGGATTCCAGCATTTTCCCAACGACTGATGTCAGGCTAACTGGCCTGTTGTTCCCTGTTTTTTCTCTCCCTCCTTTCTTGAATAGCGGTGTTACATTTGCGACCTTCCAATCCGCTGGGACCGTTCTAGAACCTCGGGAATTTTGGAAGATCAAAACCAATGCATCCACTATCTCTTCAGCCACCTCTTTTAGAACCCTAGGATGTAGGCCGTCAGGTCCAGGGGATTTGTTGGCTTTTAGTCCCATTAGTTTCTCTAGTACTTTACATTAAGTTCCTCACCCTCATTAAACCCTCTGTTCCCCACCATCTTTGGTATGCTTTTGTGTCTTCTACTGTGAAGAGATGCAAAATATTTGTTTTATCGTTTCTGCCATTTTCTTATTCCCCATAATAATTTCTCCTGTCTCTACCTCTAAGGGACCAATGTTGTCAGCTGTGGCTCAGTGGGCAGCTCACTCGCCTCTGGGTCAAAGGGTGGTGGGTTCAAGTCCCACTCCAGAGACTCGAGCACATAAAGCTAGGCTGACACTCCAGTGCAGTGCTGAGGGAGTGCGGCACTGTTGGAGGGGCCGTCTTTCGGATGAGACGTTAAACCGAGGCCCCGTCTGCTCTCTCGGGTGGATGTAAAAGATCCCATGGCAGTATTTTGAAGAAGAGCAGGGGAGTTATCCCCGTTGCCAATATTTATCCCTCAACCAACATAACAAAACCGATTATCTGGTCATTATCACATTGCTGTTTGTGGGAGCTTGCTGAGTGAAAATTGGCTGCTGCACTTCCCACATTACAACAGTGACTACACTTCAAAAAGTAAAGTGCTTTGAGACGTCCAGTGGTCGTGAATGGCGCTATAGAAATGCAACTCTTTCTTTACTTTTGCTACTCTCTTCCTTT
Source organism: Somniosus microcephalus (assembly GCF_052327205.1). Lineage (NCBI taxonomy): Eukaryota > Metazoa > Chordata > Chondrichthyes > Squaliformes > Somniosidae > Somniosus > Somniosus microcephalus. Next base: position 4,184,370 of record NW_028225189.1, on the reverse strand, counting down.
TTGATGCTTTTGATTTAATGATTAAACATTTAAGAAATTATTGCAGTGACAAAGGCTGTCTGTGAAACTGGAGGAAATTTGTCTTTAAATAATGTTATTTAAAAAAATTTTTTTAATGTAAGATTGAACATTTTATTTACAGTAAATGACATTTACAGAGCTCAGGTCTCAGCTCTTTGTACAAAGTCACAAGCCCTCATGCCTACAAGGCAGGGGTCCCAGTCTCTACAAGCTTCTTGATCATCTTCACTTGTTCATCTGGATAATGGGTCTCCAGGAATTCACACAGATGAGGGTCGGCACTCTCAGTGGAGAGTTTGTGCAGATCCAGCAGACTCTGGTTGACATTCTTCTCCATCTGCAGGGCTCTCTGCATCGCCGAGCGGAGCCTCTCGCTCTCCCGGCCGAACAAGTGGACTGTAATGAAACTTAAAAACTTAAATTCATTTTTGAAACTTATCAAATTAAATTAAATTCACCCCAGCCGGGGTGACAATGCACTCCAGTCCTCGCGGCACCCACCGGTCTCGGAAGGTCTCAAGTGTGCCGGCAGACACCGCGTGCTCCATCTCCAGGGCCACCCGGGCATGAACATGGCCGCGGAAGAGAGGCAGGCAATCGGGCTGAACGACCCCCTCGACTGCCCGCTGCCTGGACCTGTTTATTGCCATTTTGGCCAGGCTCAGGAGCAGTCCTACAAGGAGGTCCTCCAATCTGCCTGCTCCCCTTCGCACCGGGTGGCCGTAGATCAGGAGCGTGGGACTGAAGTGCAACCAAAAATCGAGGAGCAGCCCCTTCAAAAAATGGAACAGGGGCTGCAACCTCTCACATTCCACATAAACATGGAACACAGACTTCTCTAGGCTGCAGAAAAGGCAGGCAACCTGGGAGTCTGTGAACCTACTTAACATTTTATTGCAAGGGACGGCTCCGTGCAACACCCTCCAGGCCAAGTCCCCAATAGAACAAGGGAGGACTCCCGCATAGAGAGCCCTCCATTGGGGACCTCCACGCCAAGGCGTGTACGGACGGCAGACGATGATGGCAAAGTGGAGAGTGTGCAGCAGCAGCCCATACAGGAAACCCCTCCATGCAGAGCTCAAGGGCACGGAGGACATTTCCCCGAGGCGGCTCAAGTTGTGAGGCACCATTTCCTGAGAGGGGTTTCAGGGTCGTGCGCCGATGAGGAATTCTGTCCGAACGGGGGTCAGTTCGGACGGGATCACCCCATGTGCTTGAGCCTCCTTGATACACCTAGTGGAGTCGGGGCCCACTGCCGCTTTCAGCAACTCGATGGCTTTGGCCGTGCGCCAGACGTTGGCCAAGGACAGGCGCTGTGCCAGCTCTTCTGGCACCATCCAGCCCACTCCTCCACCATATAGCAGGTCCCTGATTCTAGTCACCTTGCCAGGCACAGCCCTGCTCTCCGCCAGCCACCCGATCCAGCAGTCATGGAGGTGCGGATTCCTGAGCAGCGGCTCCCGAAGGAGAACCGCCACTCCTGATGGGGGAGAACTCCGCCTGGAGGCGACGCTGTTCCAGACCCATAGCAGTTCCTGGTAGAAGACAGGCAGCTCCCGCAGGTAGGCATGTGTACCACCCAATTCCACAAACAGGAGCTGCGTGTCGTAATTGAGGCCATGCAGCTGACAGAAGAAATACGTCGCCAGCACACACCATCGAGGAGGATTCTCGATGTACAGGTATCTCTGCAGGAGCCGAGTGGGTTTGGAAGGTGCTGCTGAAGAAGTCTTGGCGAGTTGCTGCAGTGCATCTTGTAGATGGAACACACTGCAGCCACAGTGCTCTGGTGGTGCAGCGAGTGAATATTTAAGGTGGTGGATGGGGTGCCAATCAAGCGGGCTGCTTTGTCCTGGATGGTGTCGAGCTTCTTGAGTGTTGTTGGAGCTGCACTCATCCAGGCAAGTGGAGAATATTCTATCACACTCCTGACTTGTGCCTTGTAAATGGTGGAAAGGCTTTGGGGAGTCAGGAGGTGAGACACTTGCCACAGGATACCCAGCCTCTGACCTTTGGAATTCTCTTCCCCAGAGAGCTGTGGAGGCTGGGTCATTGAGTGTGTTTAAGGTGGAGATAGACAGATTTTTGAACGATAAGGGAGTCAAGGGTTATGGGGAGCGGGCAGGGAAGTGGAGTTGAGGCCAAGGTCAGATCAGCCATGATTTTATTGAATGGCGGAGCAGGCTCGAGGGGCCAAATGACCGACTCCTGTTCCTACGCCTTCTGTTCTTGTGTCTCTCATCAGCTCCGGCCGCTGAGTTGTGTCTGACCCCGCACATGCATCCCACGGCCCCGCCCTCCCCTGCTCCACAGGCGCCCGGCCCGCACCGCGCATGCTCAGCACACACCCTGGGCCCCTGTCAATCATCCTCCCCTGCGCCTGCACGCTGGGCCCGAGCTCCAGGCTGCTGCGCGGGGCTTTCTTTGTAAAGATGGTGTTGGTGAAGAGCCGCAATCAGTGAGGGAAAGTGAGTTTTGCGAGGGGGCGGAGTGAACCGCAGCACGTGATCGCGGGGCCTGTGACTGACGGGAGATCTGACCAAAAGGAAGAGCGCGGGCGGAGCTGACTGGCGGCGGGTCCTCCAACCAATGGCAGTGCGGCAAGGGGGCGGGGCCTCCTCTCCAGCTCAGGTGCACTGGGGCCGATTGTGACGCGCTGTCCCCAGGTGAGAGCAGCTCAGTCAGCACAGAGCTGGGGCTGGAATCTGGGAGAGGGGCCGCAAGCAGCACAGAGCTGGGGCTGGAATCTGGGAGAGGGGCCGCAGGCAGTGGGCCTGGCAAAGGGGCAGTCACTGATTGAATAATAAACAGGGGTAAGGGGACACTAACCTTACATCATATATATATTAATGAATACTTTACATCTGTTTTCACAAAAGAGAGGGACGATGCTGACATCGCAATCAGGGAGGAGGACTGTGAAATATTGGATGAAATAAACATAGTGTAAGAGGAAGTATTAAGGGGTTTAGCATCTTGGAAAGTCGATAAATCCCCAGGCCCGGATGAAATGTATCCCAGACTGTTAAGAGAAGCAAGAGAGGAAATAGCAGAGGCTCTGACCATCATTTTCCAATCCTCTCTGGCTACAGGGGTGGTGCCGGAGGACTGGAGGACTGCTAACGGGGTACCGTTGTTTAAAAAGGGAGAAAGGGATAGACTGAGTAATTACAGGCCAGTCAGCCTAACCTCGGTGGTGGGAAAATTATTGGAAAGAATTCTGAGGGACAGGATAAATCTTCATTTAGAAAGATGCAGATTAATCAGGGACAGTCAGCATCGATTGTTAAGGGAAGGTCGTGTCTGACTAACCTGATTGCATTTTTTGAGGAGGTAAGAAGGAGGGTCGATGAGGGTAGTGCGTTTGATGTAGTCTATATGGATTTTAGCAAGGCTTTTGATAAGGTCCCGCATGACAGACTGGTCACGACAGTAAAAGCCCGTGGGATCCAAGACAAAGGGACAAGTTGGATCCAAAATTGGCTCAGAGGCAGGAAACAAAGGGTAAAGGTCGAAGGGTGTTTGTGACTGGAAGGCTGTTTCCAGTGGGGTTCTGCAGGGCTCAGTACTGGGTCCTTTGCTTTTTGTGGTATAAATCAATGATTTGGACTTGAATGTAGGAAGTATGATTAAGAAGTTTGCGGATGATGCAAAAGTTGGCCGTGTGGTTGATAATGAAGAAGAAAGCTGCAGACTGCAGGAAGATATCAATGGACTGGTCAGGTGGGCAGAACAGTGGCAAATGGAATTCAATCTGGAGAAGTGTGAGGTGATGCATTTGGGGAGGGCTAACAAGGCAAGGGAATTCACATTAAATGGTAGGACACTGAGAAGTGCAGAAGATCAGAGGGACCTTGGAGTGCCTGTCCACAGATTCCTGAAGGTAGCAGGACAGGTAAGTTAAGAAGGCACACGGGATACTTGCCTTTATTAGCCGAGGCATAGAATATAAGAGCAGGGAGGTTATGCTTGAACTGTATAAAACACTAGTTAGGCCGCAGCTAGAATACTGCGTGCAGTTCTGGTCACCACATTACAGGAAGGATGTGATTGCACTAGAGAGGGTGCAGAGGAGATTTACGAGGATGTTGCCTGGTCTGGGGAATTTTAGCTATAAGCAGAGATGGCTGGGGTTGTTTTCTTTGGAACGGAGGAGGCTGAGGGGAGACCTAATTGAGGTGTATAAAATTATGAGGGGCCTAGATAGAGTGGATAGGAAGGACCTATTTCCCTTAGCAGAAGGGTCAATAACCAGGGACTAAGCTCATGGTATACAGAGACATGGACCATGTATGCCTCAGAGACATGGACAAGCGATAGGGAATAGATAGATTTAATAACATAGATTTTAATTGCATATAGATTTAATAACATAGATTTTAATTGCTTAAACTAATGACCTTAAGTAACTTGAGAGCCACAGTAAAAAAAACCCTATCAGCAATCTGCTGTGAACGTGCAGACTATGATGTTCACACGCTGTAGGGAACAAAGGGCTAACAGGCGGCACCAAGATCCAATCACAATCAGGTCTGGCCATGATTACTCAGGTCTGGCCATTTTGCTGAACCAACCCTAGCTCGATATGCATGCTATTCAGCCAATGGTGTCAAAGGGGAGGATGCATTTGCTGTGTAATTTGATGCTGTATAAAAGCCAGCCATTTTAAAAACGTGCTCCACTCCTACTGCTGCTGTGTATAACAAAGGATTGAACCAGTACTAAAGTTTGCTGAAATAAAGAAACTAATTTAAGCTCCCACTGGATTCGAAATTTTATTTGGAAGCGTTCCACTAGAATTAAGAGATCGAACAACCATGTACAGCAGGCACCTCAAAGCACTGGAGAGGTACCACCAACGCTGCCTCCACAAGATCCTGCAAATCCATTGGCAGGATAGGCGCACCAACGTCAGTGTTCTCACTCAGGCCAACATCTCCAGCATCGAAGCTCTGACCACGCTCAATCAGCTCCGATGGACGGGTCACATTGTCCGCAGGCCCGATACGAGACTCCCAAAACCAGCGCTCTACTCGGAGCTCCGGCATGGCAAAAGAGCCCCAGGTGGGCAGAGGAAATGCTTCAAGGACACCCTGCAAGCCTCCTTGAAAAACAGTAACATCCCCACCGACACCTGGGAATCCCTGGCCCAAGACCGCACAAAGTGGACAAGCATCCGGGAAGGAGCCGAACACCTCGAGTCTCTTCGCCGGGAGCAAGCAGAAGCCAAGTGCAGGCAGTGCAAGGAGCGCATGTCAACCCAAGCACCCCACCCACCCGCCCCTTCAACCACCATCTGCCCCACCTGTGACAGAGACTGTAGGTCCCGCATTGGACTCATCAGTCACCTGAGAACTCGTTTTTAATGTGGAAGCAATTCATCCTCAGTTATAGAGTCATAGAGTCATAGAGTTATACAGCACAGAAAGAGGCCCTTCGGCCCATCGTGTCTGCGCCGACCATCAATCCCTGTCCAGTCTAATCCCATTTTCCAGCATTTGGTCCATAGCCTTGTATGCAATGGCATTTCAAGTGCTCATCCAAATGCTTCTTGAATGTTATGAGGGTTCCTGCCTCTACCACCCTTTCAGGCAGTGAGTTCCAGATTCCAACCACCCTCTGGGTGAAAAAGTTCCTCCTCAAATCCCCTCTAAACCTCCTGCCCCTTACCTTGAATCTATGCCCCCTTGTTATTGACCCCCCTACTAAGGGGAAAAGTTCCTCTTTATCTACCCTATCTATGCCCCTCATCATTTTGTACACCTCAATCAGGTCCCCCCTCAGCCTTCTTTGCTCCAAGGAAAACAACCCCAGCCTGTTTAGTCTTCCTTCATAGCTGAGGCGCTCCATCCCAGGTAACATCCTGGTGAATCTTCTCTGCACCCTCTCCAAAGCAATCACATCCTTCCTATAGTGAGGCGACCAGAACTGCACACACTACTCCAGCTGTGGCCTCACCAGCGTTTTGTACAGCTCCATCATAACCTCCCTGCTCTTATATTCTATGCCTCGGCTAATGAAGGCAAGTATCCCATATGCCTTTTTAACCACCTTATCTACCTGTTCCGCTGTCTTCAGGGATCTATGTACATGTACACCAAGGTCCCTCTGACCCTCTGTACTTCCTAGGGTCCTACCACTCATTGTGTATTCCCTTGCCTTATTTGTCTGTCCAAAATGCATCACCTCGCACTTTTCCGGGTTAAATTCCATTTGCCACTTTTCCGCCCATCTGACCAACCTGTTTATATCGTCCTGTAGCCTGAGGCTTTCCTCCTCGCAATTTACCACCCCACCAATTTTCGTGTCATCTGCGAACTTACTGATCATACCTTTTACATTCTCATCCAAATCATTTATGTAGATCACAAACAGCAAGGGTCCCAGCACCGATCCCTGAGGTACCCCACTGGACACAGGCTTCCAGTCACAAAAGCAACCTTCGACCATCACCCTCTGCCTCCTGCCACTCAGCCAGTTTAGGATCCAACGCACCAAGGCACCCTGGATCCCATGGGCTCTTACCTTCTTGACCAGTCTCCTATGCGGGACTTTGTCAAAAGCTTTACTGAAATCCATGTAAACCACATCCACAGCATTTCCCTCATCCACACACCTAGTCACCCCCTCGAAAAATTCAATCAGATTGGTCAGACATGATTTACCCTTGACAAAGCCATGCTGAATATCTCCGATTAATCCTTGCCTCTCTAAGTGAAGACTAATTTTGTCCCTCAGAATTTTTTCCAATAATTTCCCTACCACAGATGTTAGGCTCACTGGCCTGTAATTCCCTGGTTTATCCCTGCTACCCTTCTTGAATAATGGTACTACGTTAGCTGTTCTCCAGTCCTCTGGTACATCCCCTGTAGCCAGAGAGGTTCTGAAAATTTGTGTCAGAGCCCCTGCAATCTCCTCCTTTGCCTCACACAACAGCCTGGGATACATCTCGTCCGGGCCTGGGGATTTATCCACTTTTTGGCCTGCTAAAACCGCTAGTACCTCCTCCCTCTCGATGCTAATATGTTCAAGTATGTCACAGTCCCCTTGCCCGATTTCTATGTCTACATCGTCTTTCTCCATAGTGAACACAGATGCAAAAAATTCATTTAAAACCCCGCCTACATCAGCTGGCTGCACACACAGATTGCCACTTTGGTCCCGAATGGGCCCTACCCTTTCCCTGGTTATCCTCTTGCCCTTAATATACTTATAAAACATCTTAGGATTTTCCTTTATTTTGCTCGCCAGTGTTATTTCATGGCCCCTCCTTGCCCTCCTAATTTCTTTTTTAAGTACGCCCCTGCACTTTTTATACTCCTCTGGGGCTTCTTCCGTCTTTAGTCTTTTGTAACTGCCAAAAGCCCCCCTTTTTTTCCTAATGCATTTTTGTATATCCCTTGTCATCCAAGGTTCCCTTTGCTTGTTGGTCCCACCCTTGACCTTTACAGGAACATGTTGGCGTTGTACCCTCTCTATTTCCCTTCTGAAAGTCTCCCACTGCTTTGATGTGGGACTGCCTAAGAAGAACCAGGGGGCCTAGATTTAAAGTAATTGGTCAGAAGTTTAGAGGGGATTTGAGGAGAACATTTTTCACCCAGAGGGTGGTGGGGGTCTGGAACTCACTGCCTGAAAGGGTCATAGAGGCAGAAACTCTCATCACCTTTAAAAAGTACTTGGATATGCACTTGAAGTGCCGTAACCTACAAGGCTACAGACCAAGTGCGGGAAAGTGGGATTAGGGAGGATAGCTCTTTGTCGGCCGGCAGAGACAAGATGGGCTGAATGGCCTCCTTCTGTGCTGTAAATTTCTATGATTCTATGATTCATTGATCATCCCATTCCCAAGCTGACTCTGTGTTAACACCTCAGACGAGCCGTCCCACGTAGAGTGACTCCCTCAACCTGTTCTCCCGGTTACAGAACCAGTTTGTCTCTCTCAGGAATGCCCAAGGCTCTGTTGTCTGGGCACCAACTCACTCGTGACCTCACATGTTGCAACAAGTCTGCTGCCTGAGCAGTTTGCAGTGTTATTAGGTCTGTGGGTCTCTTAGCAACCACCTCCCTTATCTAGGCAAAGGGCTCATCTCCTCACTTTGGGTGTTATCATTCCAAACTTCAGCATTCTCTGTCTTTTAGTTTCAATCTGTCTGTGTCCACCCAGTGACAATACTGAGCTCCTCCCTCCAACCACTGACACTCGCCCTCTTGCTGAGAAAGAAAGACTTGCATTTATATAGCGCCTTTCACAACCCCAGGATGTCCCAGAGTGCTTTACAGCCAATGAAGAGCTTCTGAAGTGTAGTCACTGTTGTGATGTAGGAAATGCAGCAGCCAATTGGCGCACAGCAAGCTCCCACAAACAGCAATGTAACAATGACCAGATAATCTATTTCAGTGATGTTGATTGAGGGATAAATATTGGCCCCAGGACACCGGGGAGAACTCCCCTGCTCTTCTTCAATGTAGTGCCATGGGATCTTTTACATCCACCTGAAAGAGCAGACGGGGGCCTCGGTTTAACATCTCATCCGAAAGACGGCACCTCTGACAGTGCAGCACTCTCTCAGTACTGGAGTGTCAGCCTAGATTTTTATGCTCAAGTCTCTGGACTGGGACTTGAACCCACGACCTTCTGACTCCGAGGTGAGAGTGCTGCCCACTGAGCTAAAGTGCCTGGAGCTAAGCCAGCTGGGATACTTGACATAGGATTACATCGGATATACGGCACATCTGTGGTAGGGAAATTATTGGAAAAAATTCTGAGGGACAAAATTAGTCTCCACTTGGAGAGGCAAGGATTAATCGGGGATAGTCAGCATGGCTTTGTCAAGGGTAAATCATGTCTGACAAATCTGATTGAATTTTTCGAGGGGGTGACTAGGGGGGTGGATGAGGGAAATGCTGTGGATGTGGTTTACATGGACTTCAGTAAAGCCTTTGACAAAGTCCCGCATAGGAGACTGGTCAAGAAGGTAAGAGCCCATGGGATCCAGGGTGCCTTGGCGCGTTGGATCCTAAACTGGCTGAGTGGCAGGAGGCAGAGGGTGATGGTCGAAGGTTGCTTTTGTGACTGGAAGCCTGTGTCCAGTGGGGTACCTCAGGGATCGGTGCTGGGTCCCTTGTTATTTGTGATCTACATAAATGATTTGGATGAGAATGTAAAAGGTATGATCAGCAAGTTCGCAGATGACACGAAAATTGGTGGGGTGGTCAATTGCGAGGAGGAAAGCCTTAGGCTACAGGACGATATAAGCGGGTTGGTCAGATGGGCGGAAAAGTGGCAAATGGAATTTAACCCGGAAAAGTGCGAGGTGATGCATTTTGGACGGACAAATACATAGATACATAGATACATAGAAGATAGGAGCAGGAGTAGGCCATTCGGCCCTTCGTGCCTGCTCCGCCATTCGATGAGATCATGGCTGATCCTTTAATTCAGTATCCCGTCCCCGCCTTCTCTCCGTAACCCTTAACCCCTTTTGCCCGTAGAAATATATCTAATTCCCTCTTAAATATATTTAATGAGCTGGCGTACACTGCCCTCTGTGGCAATGAGTTCCACAGGTTCACCACTCTCTGAGTGAAGAAATTCCCCCTCATCTCTGTCCTAAATGGTTTAGCCCTTATCCTTAAATTATGTCCTCTAGTTCTGTTCTCACCCGCCAAGGGAAACATTCCTTCTGCATCCAGTCTGTCTAGACCTGTCAGAATTTTATACACTTCTATGAGGTCCCCTCTCAATCTTCTAAACTCCAGTGTGTACATCCCTAAACTACATAGTCTCTCCTCATAGGTCATTCCCGCCATTCCTGGTATCAGCCTGGTGAATCGCCGCTGCACCCCCTCCATGGCAAGAACATCCTTCCTCAGATGAGGCGACCAAACCTGTACACAGTACTCGAGGTGTGGTCTCACCAGTGCCCTGTACAGCTGCAGCAAGGTATCCCTGTTCCTGTATTCTAACCCTTTTGCTATGAAGGCCAGCATACCGTTTGCCTTCTTGACCGCCTGTTGCACCTGCATGCTCGCCTTCAGTGACTGGTGTACAAGAACACCCAGGTCTCTCTGTACTTCCCCCTCTCCCAATCTATTGCCATTTAAATAATAATTTGCCCTCCCGTTCCTGCACCCAAGGTGGATAACTTCGCACTTGTCCACATTATAGTGCATCTGCCATTTATCCGCCCAATCGCCCAGTCTGTCCAAATCGCTCTGGAGCTTCCTGGTCTCTTCCTCTGAGCCCACCCCCCCTCCTAGTTTAGTGTCGTCTGCAAATTTGGAAATGCTGCATCCGACTCCCTGATCCAGGTCATTAATGTAAATTGTGAACAGCTGGGGGCCCAGGACAGATCCCTGTGGTACCCCACTTGTTACTGCCTGCCATTCAGAAAATGAGCCGTTTATTCCAACTCTCTGTTTTCTATCTGACAGCCAGTTCCCTATCCACGCCAAAACTTTCCCCTTTATCCCATGAGCCTCAATTTTCCATGCTAATCTTTTATGTGGGACCTTATCGAAGGCCTTTTGGAAGTCCAGGTACACCACATCTACTGGCTCTCCCCCATCTATTCTACCAGTTACTCCCTCAAAAAATTCCAATAGATTAGTCAAGCACGATTTACCCTTTGTAAATCCATGTTGACTCTGTCCTATCCTGTCCCCATTTGCTAAGTGCTCCGCTATTTCATCCTTAATGATGGACTCCAGCATTTTGCCCACAACTGATGTAAGGCTTACAGGTCTGTAATTACCTGCTTTTTCCCTACCCCCCTTTTTGAATAGTGGGGTAACGTTAGCTACCCTCCAATCCATCGGCACTGTTCCCGAGTCTAATGAATTCTGAAAAATCATCCTTAGTGCATCCGCTATCTCTAGGGCCACCTCCTTCAGTACCCTAGGATGCATGTTATCAGGCCCTGGGGATTTGTCCACCTTCAATCCCTTTAGCTTCCTTAACACCATATCCTTAGAGATATTGATTTGCGTCAGTTCCTCCTTTGCCAATGTCCCTATTTTTCCCGATATCCCAGGGAGGTTTTTTGTGTCTTCCTTCGTAAAGACTGACCCAAAGTATGCATTTAGTTGATCTGCCATTTCCTTATTTCCCATTATATATTCCCCCGTATCTGACTGCAATGGACCAACTTTGGTTTTCACCAGTCTTTTCCTTTTGATATATTTATAAAAGCTTTTGGAGTTAGTTTTTATATTTTCCGCCAGCTTGTTTTCGTAAGCTATTTTGCCCCTCTTGATCATGCCCTTTGCCCTCCTTTGCTCTATCTTAAACTGTTCCCAATCTTCCGCTCTGGCGCTTTTTTTGGCTATTTTATACGCCCTATCTTTGGATTTTATGCTGTCTCTAATTTCCCCTGTTATCCACGGTTGAGTCACCTTTTTAGATTTCCTTTTATGCCAGATTGGTATAAACAATTTTTGCAATTTTGTCATTCTATCTTTAAATGTTTGCCATTGTTTATCTACCTCCAGTCCTCCCAGGAACGTTGTCCAATCAGACCTACTCAGTTCCCGTCTCATGGCATCATAATTCCCCTTGTTTAAATTCAGGACCTTAGTCTCTGAGTCAATTTCTTCGCTCTCCATTTCGAGTGAGAAATCGATCATGTTATGATCGCTCTGACCCAAGGGTCCCCGTACAACAAGATTACTGATTAGTCCCTTCTCATTGCACAGTACCCAGTCCAATATAGCCTGTTCCCGAGTTGGTTCCTCGACATATTGATCCAGATAACCATCCCTTAAACACTCAAGGAATTCCTCCTCCTCATTATTTTTACTGATTAGGCTAGTCCAATCTATATGTAAGTTAAAGTCACCTACGATGACAGCTGTGCTCTTATTGCACGCTTCTCTAATTTCCCTCGTGATGCCCTCCCTAACCTCTATTTTACTATTTGGAGGCCTATATACCACTCCTATTAATGTTTTTCGCCCCTCGCTATTTCTTAGCTCCACCCATATAGATTCTGTATTAACTGAAATAAGGCAAGGGAATACACAATGAGTGGTAGGACCCTAGGAAGTACAGAGGGTCAGAGGGACCTTGGTGTACATGTACATAGATCCCTGAAGGCAGCGGAACAGGTAGATAAGGTGGTTAAAAAGGCATATGGGATACTTGCCTTCATTAGCCGAGGCATAGAATATAAGAGCAGGGAGGTTATGATGGAGCTGTACAAAACGCTGGTGAGGCCACAGCTGGAGTACTGTGTGCAGTTCTGGTCGCCTCACTATAGGAAGGATGTGATTGCTTTGGAGAGGGTGCAGAGAAGATTCACCAGGATGTTACCTGGGATGGAGCGCCTCAGCTATGAAGAAAGACTAAACAGGCTGGGGTTGTTTTCCTTGGAGCAAAGAAGGCTGAGGGGGGACCTGATTGAGGTGTACAAAATGATGAGGGGCATAGATAGGGTAGACAAAGAGGAGCTTTTCCCCTTAGTAGGGGGGTCAATAACAAGGGGGCATAGATTCAGGGTAAGGGGCAGGAGATTTAGAGGGGATTTGAGGAGGAACTTTTTCACCCAGAGGGTGGTTGGAATCTGGAACTCATTGCCTGAAAGGGTGGTAGAGGCAGGAACCCTCACAACATTCAAGAAGCATTTGGATGAGCACTTGGAATGCCATTGCATACAAGGCTATGGACCAAATGCTGGAAAATGGGATTAGACTGGACAGGGATTGATGGTCGGCGCAGACACGATGGGCCGAAGGGCCTCTTTCTGTGCTGTAAAACTCTATGACTCTATGAGAAACAGGCCATTCGGCCCAACCAGTCCATGCCGGTGTTTATGCTCCACTCGAGCCTCCTCCCGTCTTTCCTCATCTAAATCTATCAGCATAACCCTCGATTCCCTTCTCCCTCATATGCTTGTCCAGCCTCCCCTTAAATGCATCGATACTATTCGCTTCAACCACTCCCTGTGGCAGCGAGTTCCACATTCTCACCACTCTCTGGGTAAAGAAGTTTCTGCTGAATTCCCTATTGGATTTCTTGGTGACTATCTTATATTGAGGCCTCTAGTTATGCTCTTCCCCACAAGTGGAAACATTCTCTCTGTATCCACTCTATCAACATTTTTCATAATTTTAAAGACCTCTATTAGGTCACCCCTCAGCCTTCTGTCTTCAAGAGAAAAGAGACCCAGCCTGTTCATCCTTTCCTGATATGTATACCCTCGCATTTCTGGTATCATCCTTGTAAATCTTCTCTGCACCCTCTCCAGTGCCTCTATATTCTTTTTATAATATGGTGACCAGAACTGTACGCAGTACTCTAAGTGTGGTCTAACCAAGGTTCGATACAGGTTTAGCATAACTTCACTACTTTTCAATTCTATCCCTCTAGAAATAAACCCTAGTGCTTGGTTTGCTTTTTTTATGGCCTTGCTAACCTGTGTCGCAACTTTTAGTGATTTGTGTATTTGTACTCCGAGATCCCTTTGTTCCTCTACCCCACCTAGACTCGCACCCTCCAAGTGATAAGTGACCTCCCCATTCTTCCTACCAAAATGTAATACCTCACATTTATCTGTTCAGCCTTGGTCACTCTGCAAGAACACTGAAATGTTTAATAATGAAATCAGGGAGTCAAAAAGCTGAGGTGAGGCAGTTTAAAAAGACAGTCCCTGGCCAGAGATTGCTGGATGCTGACACTCGGTGCTCACGAGGACAGAATGTCCCATTCCCCAGGCACAGACATCCAGCACCTCGATCACAGCAACAATTCACAAAACACTGGCAATATAACTTGGAGCAGAGACGGTTAAGTGGAACTGTGATCGAGGTGCTCAAAATTATGAGGGGTTTTGATCGAGCAAACAAGGAGAAGCTGTTGTCACTGGCAGGAGGGTCGGTAACGAGAGGACACAGATTTCAGATCATTGGCAAAAGAATCGAGAGAGGAAATGAGGAGACTTTTTTTTACACAGCGAATTGTGATGATCTGGAATGCACTGCCTGAATGGGAGGTGGAAGCAGATTCAATAGTAACTTTCAAAAGGGAATTGGATATATACTAAAAGGAGAAATTTGCAGGGCTGTGGGGAAAGAGCAGGGCAGTGGGACTAATTGCATCGCTCTTTCAGAGAGCCGGCACCAGCATGATGGGCCGAAAGGCATCCTACTGTGCTCTATGATTCTATAACATCAGCTTCTCTCTGCTCACTAGTACTGAGAGAACAGGGAATAATCTTTAAATCCAGCCCAGTTATTGGGGGCTCTTAACATTAACAAGCCCCAGTTGCCTGAATTAATATGGTTCAGTCCTGGATGTGATTAAAGGCATCGGAAACAGTGGAATTGACCCACCGCAGTCACACTGTGGACACACTGGTGTGTCAGCGGGTGGGATACACCAGGGAATCCCTTTCCACACACTGAGGTTGACTCTAATGATCGGGAGTCCCAGGGTTTCGGATACCAGATAATCAAGCTCACAAGAACACAAATTGTCTCTCCAGGCTTTATTAAGATCGCTGCATAACACAGATCGGGTGATAATTCCCTCAATCTGGAGAACAGAAGTACAGTGGATTTGCACGCGATCTTCTTGAGTCTGTTTCAACTGACAACGGCTTAAGTGGCCTGTTCTTTTACACAAGCTTGGTTACCGCTCAGGAAATGGGATTGTTTGGACCCGTCTGTTTACCGCCTCCTGAACTCCTGCTGATTCAGGGAATTTAGTCCATCTGTGACCAGACTATAACCACAAGCCCGTCTGGTTATCACACCTATACGGTCCGTGAGGTTATCAGATTCACACCCAGACGTTGTGCCTTCACTTGTCTGGCACTTCATCCCATAACACGGGTACAGGGGCTCAGTAATGTTTCATTCATCAGAAAAAGACAAAGTACAACAACCTTATCTGAGGAAGGATGTTCTTGCCATGGAGGGAGTGCAGCGAAGATTCACCAGGCTGATATCTGGGATGGCAGGAATGACGTATAAGGAGAGATTGGGTTGATTGGGCTAACACTCGCTGGAGTTTAGAAGAATGGGAGGGGATCTCATTGAAACTTATAAAATTCTAACAGGACTAGACAGACTAAATGCAGGAAGGATGTTCCCGATGGCCTGGGAGTCCAGAAACAGGGGTCACAGTCTAAGGATAAGGGGTAGGCCATTTAGGACAGAGATGAGGAGGAATTTCTTCACCCAGAGAGTGGTGAACCTGTGGAATTCTCTACCACAAAAGGCAGTGGAGGCCAATTCATTAAATATATTCAAGAAGGAGTTGGATATATTTCTTAAGGCTAAAGGGATCAAGGGATATGGGGAGAAGGCAGGGACAGGGTACTGAATTTGGATGATCAGCCATGATCTCATTGAATGGCAGAGCAGGCTCGAGGGGCTGAATAGCCTACTCCTGCTCCTATCTTCTATGTTTCTATGTAACATACTTGTCAGCTTAACAGAACCTCATTATATTTATGTGGCTATAAATATAAAAGTCACTAATAAATCCAGGAGGGAATTCAGGAGAAACTTCTTTACCCAGAGAATGGTGAGAATGGGGAACTCGCTGCCACAGGGAGTAGTTGAGGTGAACAGCATAGATGGATTTATGGGGAAGCCACACAAGGGAGAAAGGAACGGGAGGAGATGTTGATCGGGTTAATTGAAGTAGGGTGGGTGTGGGGCATAAACACCGGCATGGACCAGTTGGGCCGAATGGCCTGTTTCTGTGCTGTACATTCTATGTAACACCATCAACAGTCAAATCAAGGGAATCATCAGCACAACAGATTGAAAGATTAAACAGCAGTACAAGAATTTATAAAACATTCATCCATTCCATGTTCATGTCACCCCAGCTGTCTACAGGGCCCTGTGCTACAGAACAATGTGAACTCGCTGGTGTCTCAGTAGGTCTGATGACCGAGTGAATCCTTTCCCACACACGGAGCAGGTAAACAGTCTCTTTCCTTTTTTTTCCAGCTGGTGTCTCTTCAGGTTCTTCGAATATTTAAAGCTCTTACTACAGTCAGAACATTTAAATGGTCTCTCATCAGTGTGAACTTGCTGGTGTCTCACCAGGCATGATGACTGAGTGAATCCCTTCCCACACACGGAGCAGGTGAATGGCCTCTCCCCAGTGTGAACTCGCTGGTGTTGCTTCAGATCCCCAGAGGTTTTAAAGCTCATCCCACAAACAGAACATGTAAACGGTCTCTCATTGGTGTGAACTTGCTGGTGTTGCTTCAGATCCCCAGAGGTTTTAAAGCTCTTCCCACAGTCAGAACATTTAAATGGTCTCTCATCAGTGTGATATCGCTGGTGTGTCAGTAGGTTGGATGACCGAGTGAATCCCTTCCCACACACGGAGCAGGTGAATCGTCTCTCTCCTGCTCTCTCCAGCTGGTGTCCCTTCAGCTCCTGGGACATTTGAAAGCTTTTCCCACAGTTGGAATGTTTCACCGGCCTCTCCCCAGTGAACTCGCTGGTGTGCCAGCAGATTCGAGGACCGAGTGAATCTCTTCCCACACACGGAACAGGTGAACAGAATCTCTCCTGCTCTCTCCAGCTGGTGTCTCTTCAGATCCTGGGACCTTTTAAATCTCTTCCCACAGACAGAACATTTAATCTCATCACTGTGAACAAGCTGGTGTCTCAGGAGGGTGGAAGAATGAAAGAATCACTTCAAAAACACGGAGCAGGTCAAAGGTCTCTCATCGGTGTGGACAAGCTGGTGTCTCAGCAGCATGGAGGGTGCAATTAATCCCTTCCCACACACGGAGCGGGTTAAAGGTCTCTCCCTCGTGTGAACTTGCTGGTGTATCATCGAAGCGGATGGCTGAGTGACTCCCTTCCACACACGGGGCCCGGGTTTCCCCCAGTGTGTAGGCACTGGTGTCGCTTCAGGTATTTGTAGATTTTGAAGCTCTTTCAGAACATTTAAACGGTCTCTAATCAGTGTGAACTCACAGGGGTGCCAGCAGATTCAAGGAGCGATTGAATCAGGTCCTGATGAATCGCGTAGCTCTGTCAGAATTTGATGTGATGTTTGGTTTGAGCTTCCTGTCTGTAAATGCTCCACTTCTAAAACCCTGTAAAAGGAGTGTAGAAAGGGTAAGGGGGAAGCATGAATTTTATTTGGCTAATATTGCCTCAAAGAACAAACAGGGCAGAGCCGGTCCCACTGGTGTCCAGCCGTGCCCACAATAACCAGCGGGCCAGAAACAGCCCAATCCACCTCACTGACTTGGCCCTGAAGTCAAATCAAGTCTCATCAAAGTCTCATCAAATGACATCCTTTGTGACTGTGACAAAGGTAAACTATCCCTCCTCATCCTTCGTGACTTGTCTGCAGTCTTTGACACGGTTGACCACTCCATCCTTCTCCAATGCCTCTCCACCATCATCCAGCTGGGTGGGACTGCACTCGCCTGGTTCCATTCTTATCTATCTAATCGTAGCCACAGAATCACCTGCAATGGCTTCTCTTCCCGCTCCCGCATCGTTACCTCTGGTGTCCCCCAAGGATCTATCCTTGGGCCCCTCCTATTTCTCATCTAAATGCTGCCCCTTGGTGACATCTGAAAACACAGCGTCAGTTTCCACATGTACGCTGACGACACCCAGCTCTACCTCACCACCACTTCTCACGACCCCTCCGCGATCTCTAATCCGGTTCTGGGTGAGCAGAAATTTTCTCCAATTAAATATTGGGAAGACTGAAGCAATTGTGTTCAGTCCCTGCCACTGACTCCATCCCTCTCCCTAACATCTGTCTGAGGCTGAACCACACTGTTCACAACCTCGGTGTCATATCTGACCCTGAAATGAGCTTCCGAACACATATCCGCAGCATAACAAAGACCGCCTATTTCCACCTCGGTAACATGGCCCGTCTCCACCCCTGCCTCAGATCCGCTGCTGAAACCCTCACCCGGGCCTTTGTTACCTCTAGACTCGACTATTCCAACGCACTCCTGGCTGGCCTCCCACATTCTACCCTATGTAAACTTGAGGTGATCCAAAACTACCCGTGTCGTAACTCAACACCAAGTCCCGTTCACCCATCACCCCTGTGCTCACTGACCTACATTGGCTCCCGGTTAAGCAATGCTTCGATTTCAAAATTCTCATCCTTGTTTTCAAATCCCTCCATGGCCTCGCCCCTCCCTATCTTAGTTATTCCCTTCAGCCTCACAACCACCCGCCCCCCGCGATAGAATCACAGAAAAATTACGGCACAGGAGGCCATTCGGCCCATCTTGTCCGTGCCGGCCGATTAAATGCTATCCACACTAATCCCACTTTCCAGCACTTGGTCCGTAGCCTTGTAGGTTACGGCACTTCAAGTGCATATCCAAGTACCTTATTTCTGCCTCTACCGCCCTGTCAGGCAGTGAGTTCCAGACCCCCACCACCCACTGGGTGAAAACATTTCTCCTCAACTCCCCTCTAAACCTCCGACCAATTACTTTAAATCTACGCCCCCTGGTTGTGGACCCCTCTGCCAAGGGAAATAGGTCCTTCCTATCTCGGCCCCTCAGAATTTTATGCACCTCAATCAGGTCTCCCCTTCAGCCTCCTCGCTTCCAAAGAAAACAACCTCCTCCCCCCCGAGACAACTGCGTTCCTCCAATTCTGCCCTCTTGAGCATCCCTGATTATAATCGCTGCACCATCAGTGGCCGTGTCTTCTGTTGCCTCGGCCCTAAGCTCTGGAATTCCCTCCCTGAACCTCTCCGCCTCTCTTGCACAGAAAATAGGAGCAGGAGTCGGCCATTCGGCCCCTCGAGCCTGCTCCGCCATTCAATGAGATCATGGCTGATCAAAACCCACCTCTGTGACCCAGCTTTTGGCCATCTGCACTAATTTCCCCTTCTGTGGCTCGGGGTCACATTTTTCAATGTCTTACAATACTCCTGTGCAGCACCTTGGGACGTTTTCCTACGTTCAGATAATAATCTGCCTTCCTGTTTGAGACCAAAGTGGATAACCTCGCATTTATCCACGTTATATTGCATCTGCCATGCTTCTGCCCAATCACCCAACCTGTCCAAATCATACTGGAGTTTCTCAGCATCCTCCTCACAGCACACACGCCCACCCAGCTTTGTGTCGTCTGCAAATTTGGAGATATTACATCTAGTTCCCTCGTCTAGATCATTAATATATATTGTGAATAGCTGGGGTCCAAAGACCGATCCCTGCGGTACCCCACTAGTCACTGCCTGCCACTCAGAAAAAGAGCCGTTTATTCCAACTCTTTGCTTTCTGTCTGCCAACCAGTTCTCTATCCAAGTCAATACCTTGCCCCCAATCCCATGTGCCTTAACTTTACATGCTAATCTCTTATGCGGGACCTTATCGAAAGCCTTTTGAAAGTCCAAATACACCACATCCACTGGTTCTCCCTTATCTATTCTACCAGTTACATCCTCAAAAAATTCCAGTAGATTAGTCAAGCACGATTCACCTTTTGTAAATCCATGTTGACTTTGTCCGATCCTGTCACTGTTTTCCAAGTGCTCTGCTATTAAATCTTTTATAATGGACTCTAGCATTTTCCCCACTACCGATGTCAGGCTTACCGGTCTGTAATTCCCCGTTTTCTCTGTACCACCTTTTTTGAACAGTGGGGTAACATTAGCTACCCGCCAATCCATGGGTACTGTTCCAGAGTCTATCGAATTTTGGAAGATGACCAGCAATGCATCTACTATTTCTAGGGCCACTTCCTTAAGTACCCTAGGATGTAGATTATCTTCTATGTTTCTATGTATTCAATCTTTCCTTGTAGCTGAAATTCTCTAGTCCTGGCAACATCCTCGTAAATCTCCTGTGTCAAGCAGTCACATCTTTCCTGCAATATGGGGCGACCAGAACTGCACGCAGCACTCTAGCCGGTGGCGTAACTGCTGTTTTGTACAGTTCAAGCAGAACCTCCCTGCTCGTACATGATACAGAGAGAGGCACTGCCCCTTTAAATACCTGGGGGGGCACCCATTCCCCTTTAAATGGCCAAGCAATTGTTTTTGTTGAAAAGGGGCCGCAGTCCCCTTTGACTCACCCCACCCCCTCACCCACCACAAATACTCACAAGAGAGAGAGAGAGAGGAGGAAGAATGCTGGTCTTTGTCCCTTTAAAAGTGGCTGCCCACCAAAATGTTCACAGCACCAGGGCTCTTTGTTCTGGATAAAAGTCAAAAAGAGAAAAGGTTCACTTATTTTTAAATGAATGCAGTTGATGAATAGCCTTGCAATAAAGGTAATGCAAAGGAATAAACACTCACAAGCTGGGTTTTTTCCACCCCCTCCTCCCCTTTAACAGCTCCTGCAGACAATGAAAGCAGGAAAGCGGCCTGCAGCCCACCGAGGTCCCGCCCCCTCCCTCACTCCCGCGCCGCCATTGGTTGGAGGACCGTCAGCCCGCCCGGTCCTCCCAGCGTTTTCCCCGCTCCTGATTGGCGGGCGCCTCGCGTCAATCACACGCCCTCCGATTACGCGCTGACGCCAGCACGCAACGCCCAGGGGTCGGTTGGATCGGCGCACGCCACCGCAAGGTAAAAAATAGACACCTCACACAAATGAGGAAAAACAAGAATAATAATAATCGCACTTTAGAGGGGAGGAGGTTGGGGGAATTAATGAGTGTTTTCAATTTGTTTCGGAAATAAAAAATATTTGAAAAGCTTCCCAACGGTGCGAGGCGGGCTGCGCATGCGCTCCAGCCAGCCTTTGTCTCCCCCACGTGGGCCCGGACACGCCCACTTGCCTTCCCCTGCACCAATCACAGCGCGGGCAGGCGCAACACGAGGCTGCCAGTGCGCCTGCGCGGGGCCTCCGGGAAACAGACCGAAGGCCGGGCCCGGGGAAGAGGCGGAATCAGCGGCCGGGGTAAAGTCAAGTGTTGGGGGATCGATTTAAATCGAGGTGAGGTGAGGGACGGAGAGCGAGATTATAAAGTAAAATACGAGAATAACCAAACCTGAGAGTCGGGCGGGCGGGACCTCCGCGGACGCCGAACGGAGCGGATTGAATCGCGCGGGGTGGTGGAGTGAGCCGGAGCAATGTGATTCTGACTGACGGGAGCGCGGACCAATAGGAAGAGGGCTGAGCTGGGAGGACTGAACTGGGCGGCCTGGTCCTCCAACCAATGGCGGCGCGGCTAGGGGGCGGGACCTTCCCTCCCCGGCGCTGGTAGGCTGGAGCCCGATTGTGACGTCATCAGAGGAAGAGGCCCATTCAGGTGGATGGAGGCCCGGCACCGGCCTGTGACTGACGGGAGCTCTGACCAATAGGACGAAGGCGGGCCTGGTCCTCCAACCAATGGCGGCGCGGCAAGGGGGCGGGGCCTCCTCTCCAGCTCCGGTGCGCTGGGGCCGATTGTGACGCGCTGTCCCCAGGTGAGAGCAGCTCAGTCAGCACAGAGCTGGGGCTGGAATCTGGGAGAGGGGCCGCAGGCAGCGGGCCTGGCAAAGGGGTACAAGCTTCACAATACAAGGGGGGCACGGTGGCATAGTGGTTAGCACTGTTGCCTCACAGTGCCAGGGACCCGGGTTCAAATCTGGCCTCGGGCGACTGTGTGTGGAGTTTGCACATTCTCCCTGTGTCTGCGTGGGTTTCCTCCGGGTGCTCCGGTTTCCTCCCACAGTCCAAAGATGTGCAGGTTAGGTTGATTTGGCTATGATAAATTGACCCTTAGTGTTAGGGGATTAAATACGTGGGGTTACGGGGATGTGTGGGATATGTGTCGGTGCAGGCTCGATGGGCCGAAATGGCCTCTATCTGCACTGTAGATTCTGTGATTCTTTCAAATGCACAATTGTTTCCTACACACAGCCTTGGTCACTCTGCAAAAAACTGTTTAACAATTCATCATAACTTCCCTGCTTTAGAAGAGGCGTAGAGTGCAAAAAGCAAGGAAGTTATGATGAAACTGTGTAAAAGACTGGAGTCAGCTGTGGCTCAGTGGATAGCAGAGTCAGAAGGTTGTGGGTTCAAATCCCGCTCCAGGGACTTGAGCATATAAAGCGAGGCTGACACTCCAGTGCGGTGCTGAGGGAGCGCCACACTGTTGGAGGGGCAGTACTGAGGGAGCGCCGCACTGTCGGAGGAGCAGTACTGAGGGAGCGCCGCACTGTCGGAGGGGCAGTACTGAGGGAGCGCCGCACTGTCGGAGGGGCAGTACTGAGGGAGCGCTGCACTGTCGGAGGGTCAGTACTGAGGGAGCTCCGCACTGTCGGAGGGGCAGTACTGAGGGAGCACCGCACTGTCGGAGGGGCAGTACTGAGGGAGCGCCGCACTGTCGGAGGGGCAGTACTGAGGGAGCGATGCACTGTCGGAGGGGCAGTACTGAGGGAGCGCCGCACTGTCGGGGGGGCAGTACTGAGGGAGCGATGCACTGTCGGAGGGGCAGTACTGAGGGAGTGCCGCACTGTCGGAGGGGCAGTGGATGTGGTGTATTTGGATTTTCAAAAGGCTTTCGATAAGGTCCCGCTTAAGAGATTAGCGTGTAAAGTTAAGGCAAATGGGATTGGGAGCAAGGTATTGACTTGGATAGAGAACTGGTTGGCAGACAGGAAGCGAAGAGTTGGAATAAATGGCTCTTTTTCCGAGTGGCAGGCAGTGACTAGTGGGGTACCGCAGGGATCGGTCCTTGGACCCCAGCTATCACAATATATATTAATGATCTGGACGAGGGAACTAGATGTAATATCTCCAAGTTTGCAGACGACACAAAGATGGGTGGGCGTGTGTGCTGTGAGGAAGATTACGAGAAACTCCAGTATGATTTGGCCAGGTTGGGTTATTGGGCAGAAACATGGCAGATGCAATATAACGTGGATAAATGCGAGGTTATCCACTTTGGTGTCAAAAACAGGAAGGCAGATTATTATCTGAATGGCAATAGATTGGGAGAAGGGGAATTGCAACGAGACCTGGGCATCCTTGTGCACCAGTCGCTGAAGGTAAGCATGCAGGTGCAGCAGGCGGTGAAGAAGGCAAATGGTATGTTGGCCTTCGTAGCGAGAGGGTTCGAGTACAAGAACAAGGATGTCTTGCTGCAGTTGTACAGGGCCTTGGTGAGACCACACCTTGAGTATTGTGTGCAGTTTTGGTCGCCTTTTCTGAGGAAGGATGTTTTGCCATGGAGGGAGTGCAGCGAAGATTCACCAGGCTGATACCTGGGATGGCAGGAATGACGTATGAGGAGAGATTGGGTCGATTGGGCTTATACTCGCTGGAGTTTAGAAGAATGAGAGGGGATCTCATTGAAACTTATAAAATTCTAACAGGACTGGACAGACTGGATGCAGCAAGGATGTTCCCGATGATGGGGGAGTCCAGAACCAGGGGTCACAGTCTAAAGATAAGGGGTAAGCCATTTAGGACAGAGATGAGGAGGAATTTCTTCACCCAGAGAGTGGTGAACCTGTGGAATTCACTCACACCAAGCTCGCACAGATAGCAATGTGATAATGACCAGATAATCTGTATTGGTGATGTTGGGTGAGCGATAAATATTGGTCCCAGGACATAGGGTGAAATCCCCTGGCCCTTTTTAGGTTTTTAAACTGTCATTCGAGTTCCTCTCCCTCTATTGTGAAGGGCGGGTATCCGCTGGGATACAGTCCCACAGTCACTGGTTGCCTTCTAGTGCCCCTCCGAGTGACCAATGTGTGAGGGTGTGCAGGGATTGTTGGCAGCCTATTCAACCTTGGGGGCATCACAGACAAAATCAAGCCCCCTTTGCAGACTCGGCCTTTGCTGCCGGGGTGACTGGACAGTGATCAGTAGCAGGAGCCCAGGGCACTGAGGCTAACTGCAGTCTCCCCAACTGCATCCCAGGCCGGAATCAGCTGAGCTCCCACACAGTGTGCAGCTGGAATGTGCAACCTATCCTGGGGAGCGGGGGAAAGGGAGGTCAAGGGTCAGCACAGAATGTCAGTCAACCTTAACCCCCAGACTCCCTCACTCATAGAATCATAGACATTTACAGCACAGAAGGAGGCCATTCGGCCCATCTTGTCCGTGCCGGCCGACAAAGAGCTATCCTCCCTAATCCCACTTTCCAGCACTTGGTCCGTAGCCTTGTAGGTTACGGCACTTCAAGTACCTTTTAAATGTGATGAGAGTTTCTGCCTCTACCACCCTTTCAGGCAGTGAGTTCCAGACCCCCACCACCCTCTGGGTGAAAACATTTCTCCTCAAATCCCCTCTAAACTTCTGACCAATTACTTTAAATCTGTGCCCCCTGGTTATTGACCCTTCTGCTAAGGGAAATAGGTCCTTCCTATCGACTCTATCTAGGCCCCTCATAATTTTATACACCTCAATTAAGTCTCCCCTCAGCCTCCTCCGTTCCAAAGAAAACAACCCCAGCCTATCCAATCTTTCCCCATAGCTAAAATTCCCCAGCCCAGGCAATATCCTCGTAAATCTCCTCTGCACCCTCTCTAGTACAATCACATCCTCTCTCTAATGTGGTGACCAGAACTGCACGCAGTATTCTAGCTGCGGCCTAACTAGTGTTTTATACAGTTCAAGCATAACCTCCCTGCTCTTATATTCTATGCCTCGGCTAATAAAGGCAAGTATCCTGTGTGCCTTCTTAACCACCTTATCTACCTGTCCTGCTACCTTCAGGGATCTGTGGACATGCACTCCAAGGTCCCTCTGATCCTCTGCACTTCTCAGTGTCCTACCATTTATAGTGTATTCTCTTGCCTTGTTAGCCCTCCCCAAATGCATTACCTCACACTTCTCCAGATTGAATTCCATTTACCACTGTTCTGCCCACCTGACCAGTCCATTGATATCTTCCTGCAGTCTGCAGCTTTCTTCTTCATTATCAACCACACGGCCAATTTTTGCATCATCTGCAAACTTCTTAATCATACTTCCTACATTCAAGACCAACTCATTGATATGGACCAATCAGCAGAACACGTTCTATTGACGTCATGACGTCTGCACCTTTTATGACGTCAAGACGTCCCAGAGCGCGTCACCCGCTGCCCGCCCATTGATCCCAGGATCTCTCTCCCTATTGGTCGGCGGACACGTCAATCACGCCCGCTGCCCGCTGTCACGTGCCCCTGAGGTGCTCTCCGGCTCCGCCCGAGTGAAGTCGCTCCATTCGGTGCCTGCGGAGCCCTCGGACTCTCAGGTTTGGATTCCCCTTTTATTCTCTCCCCTCCTCTGATCTCAATCGGATCTGGGGGAAAACTCACTTTCCCTCACTGATTGTGGCTCTTCACCAACACCGACTTTACAAAGAAAGCCCCGCGCGGCAGCCTGGAGCTCAGGGGCCCAGCGCGCAGGCACGGGGGGAGATTGATTGACAGGGGCCCAGGGTGTGTGCTGAGCATGCGCGGTGCGGGCCGGGCGCCTGTGGAGCAGGAGAGGGCGGGGCCATGGGGCGCATGCGTGGGGTCAGCCACAACTCAGCGCGGCAGCCGGAGCGCTTTCTGGAGCGCGGGGGTTTGTGGGTATTGTAGCCGCCATTACTGCTGATCCTTTCAACCAACCTGTGCAGCAGCTGGGGCCTGAAAATCAGCTTCACTGCCCCTGGGCTGGGAAAAGGGGGACATGAGTACAGGTACCGTACCATAGTGGTTATGTTACTGGACTAGTTATCCAGAGGCCTGGACTAGTGATCTGGAGAATTGAGTTCAAGTGAAAACTATATCTAACTCCTTCTTGAATATATTTAACAATTCATTAAATATATTCAAGAAGGACTTAGATATATTTCTTAAGGCTAAAGGGATCAAGGGATATGGGGAGAAAGCAGGGACAGGGTACTGAATTTGGATGATCAGCCATGAACTCATTGAATGGCGGAGCAGGCTCGAGGGGCCGAATGGCCTACTCCAGCTCCTATATTCTAAGTTTCCATGTAATCCCAGCACGGCAGCTGCAGAACTTAAATTCAGTTAATTAAATAAATCTGGAATTAAAAGGCTCGTAATGGTGACCATGAAACCGTCGTTAAAAACCCATCTGGTTCACTAATCTGACTGGCTTAGATGTGACTTCAGACTCACAGCAATGTGGTTGTCTCTTCACTGCCCTCTGAAGTGGCCTAGCAAGCCCCTCAGTTGTACCAAACCACTGTAAAGAAGTGTAACCGCACTGTGGGAGCACCTTCACCACACGGACTGCAGTGGTTCAAGGCGGTGGCTCGCCACCACCTTCTCAAGGGCAACTAGAGATGGGCAATAAATGCTGGTGTTGCCAGCGACGCCCACATCCTGTGAAGGCTAAAGGGATCAATTGAATGGCGGAGCAGGCTCGAGCGGCCGAATGGCCGACTCCTGCTCCTATCTTCTATGTTTCTATGAATGATTATATTAAAAAAATGGAGACCACATTCTCCCTCTTACCCCTTTCTACACTCCTTTCACAGGGTTTTAGAAGTGGAGCCTTTACAGACAGGAGGCTGAGACCTAACATCACGTCAAGATCTGACAGAGTTACAGGATTCCTCAGGACCTGATGCAATCGGTCCTCCAATGTGCTGGCACACCAGTGAACCAGAGTTCACACTGATGAGAGACCTTTTAAATGTTCTGAGTGTGGGAAGAGCTTCAAGATCTACAAGCACCTGAAGCGACACCAGTGGCTACAGATTGGGGAGAGCCCGTTCACCGGCCCTGTGTTCCAGAAGGGATTCACTCAGTCATCCGCTCCGATGATACACCAGCAAGATCACACGAGGGAGAGACCTTTAACCCGCTCCGTGTGTGGGCAGGGATTAATTGCACCCTCCGTGCTGCTGAGACAGCAGCTTGTCCACACCAATGAGAGACCTTTAACCCGCTCCGTGTGTGGGATGGGATTAATTGCACCCTCCGTGCTGCTGAGACACCAGCTTGTCGACACCGATGTGAGACCGTTGACCTGCTCTGTGTTTTTGAAGCGATTCTCTCATTCTGCCACCCTCCTGAGACACCAGCTTGTTTACAGTGATGAGAGACCAATTAAATGTTCTGACTGTGGGAAGAGATTTAAAAGGTCCCAGGATCTGAAGAGACACCAGCTGGAGAGAGCAGGAGAGATTCTGTTCACCTGCTTCGTGTGTGCGAAGAGATTTACTCGGTCCTCGAATCTGCTGGCACACCAGCGAGTTCACACTGGGGAGAGACCGGTGAAGCACTCTGACTGTGGGAAAAGCTTTAAAAGGTCCCAGGAGCTGAAGGGACACCAGCTGGAGAGAGCAGGAAAGAGGCCGTTCACCTGCTCCGTGTGTGGGAAGGGATTCACTCAGTCATCCAACCTACTGACACACCAGCGAGTTCACACCGGGGAGAGACCATTTACATGTTCTGCCTGTGGGAAGAGCTTTAAAAGCTCCACGGAACTGACGTTACACCAGCGAGTTCACACTGATGAGAGACCATTTACATGTCCTGCCTGTGGGAAGAGTTTTAAAAGCTCTGGGGATCTGAACGGACACCAGCGAGTTCACACTGATGAGAGACCATTTACATGTTCTGCCTGTGGGAAGAGCTTTAAAACCTCTCGGGATCTGAAGCAACACCAGCTTGTTCACAGTGATGCGAGACCATTTAAATGTTCTGCCTGTGGGAAGAGCTTTAAAACCTCTGGGGATCTGAAGCAACACCAGGAAGTTCACTCCGATCAGAGACCATTTACATGTTCTGTCTGTGGGATGAGCTTTACAAGCTCCAGGAATCTGAACGGACACCAGCGAGTTCACACTGGGAAGAGGCCATTCACCTGCTCCGTGTGTGGGAAGGGATTCACTCTGTCATCGCACCTGTTGACACACCAGCGGGTTCACACTGATGAGAGCCCGTTCACCTGCTCCGTGTGTGGGAAGGGATTCACTCTGTCAGCCAACCTGTTGAGACACCAGCAAGTTCACACTGATGAGAGACCATTTAACTGTTCTGACTGTGGGAAGAGCTTTAAAAGCTCCGGGAATCTGAAGCAACACCAGCTTGTTCACAGTGATGCGAGACCATTTAAATGTTCTGTCTGTGGGAAGAGCTTTAAAACCTCTGGGGATCTGAAGCAACACCAGCAAGTTCACTCCGATCAGAGACCATTGACATGTTCTGTCTGTGGGATGAGCTTTACAAGCTCCAGGAATCTGAACGGACACCAGCGAGTTCACACTGGGAAGAGGCCATTCACCTGCTCCGTGTGTGGGAAGGGATTCACTCTGTCAGCCAACCTGTTGAGACACCAGCAAGTTCACACTGATGAGAGACCATTTAACTGTTCTGACTGTGGGAAGAGCTTTAAAACCTCTGGGGATCTGAAGCAACACCAGCAAGTTCACTCCGATCAGAGACCATTTACATGTTCTGTCTGTGGGATGAGCTTTAAAAGCTCCGGGAATCTGAAGGGACACCAGCGAGTTCACACTGATCTGTAGTGCAGGGCCCTGTAGTAAGCTGGGGCGACATGAACATGGAATGGATGAATGTTTTATAAATCTTGTACTGCTGTTTAATATTTAAGACTGTTGTGCTGATGATTCCCTTCGATTGACTGTTCATGTTGTTCCATGGAATGTACAGCACAGAAACAGGCCATTCGACCCAACTGGTCCATGCCAGTGTTTATGCCCCACACCCACCCTACTTCAATTAACCCGATCAACACATCCTCCCATTCCTTTCTCCCTTGTGTGGCTTCCCGTTAAATGCATCTGTGCTGTTCACCACAACTACTCCTTGTGGTAACAAGTTCCCCATTCTACCACTCTCTGTGTAAAGATTTTTCTCCTGAATTCACTACTGGATTTCTTAGTGCCTTTTATATTTATAGCCACATAAATATGATGAGATTCTGTTAAGCTGACCAGTATGTTGTACTTTGTCTTTTTCTGATGAATGAAACATTACTGAGCCCCTGTACCCGTGTTATGGGATGAAGTGCCAGACAAGTGAAGGCACAACGTCTGGGTGTGAATCGAATAATAACCTCATGGACCGTATAGGTGTGATAACTGGACGGGCTTGTGGTTATAGTCTGGTCACAGATGGACTAAATTCCCTGAATTAGCAGGAGTTCAGGAGGCGGTCAACAGACGGGTCCAAACAATCCCATTTCCTGAGCAGTAACCAAGCTTGTGTATAAGAACAGGCCACTTAAGCCGTTGTCAGTTGGAACAGACTCGAGAAGATCGCGCGTGAATCCACTGTACTTCTATTCTCCAGATTGAGGGAATTATCACCCAATCTGTGTTATGCAGCGCTCTTAATAAAGTCTGGAGACACAATTTGTGTTCTTGTGAGCTTGATTATCTGGTATCCGAAACCCTGGGACTCCCGATCATTAGAGACAACCTCAGTGTGTGGAAAGGGATTCCCTGGTGTATCCCACCCGCTGACACACCAGAGTGTCCACAGTGTGACTGCGGTGGGTCGATTCCACTGTTTCCGATGCCTTTAATCACAGGCATGTGCGGCCCAGTTAAAGGGACATCGACCGTCACATCCTCTTCCCTCGGAGTATTGGTGTCAGTTAAAGAGTCTGTGATCTTTTTGTCTTCTCCTTTGTAACTAAAGGGACAATGTGTCTCCTTCCCTCAGCGTAACACCTCAATATTTAAAGGGACATTGTCTCTCTGTATTCATAGAATCACAGAATAGCACAGAAGGAGGCCATTCGGCCCATCGAGTCTGTGCCGGCTCTTTCGAAGAGCAATCCAGTTAGTCCCACTCCTCCGCTCTTTCCCTATATCCCTGCAATTTATTTCAGTTCAAGTATTTATCCCGTCCCCTTTTGAAGGCTCCTGTTGAATCTGCTTCCACCGCCCTATCAGGCAGCGCGTTCCCCATCACAACAACTCGCTGTGGAAAAAAAGTTTCCTCAGGTCACCTCTGGTTCTTTTGCCAATCACCTTAAATCTGTGTCCTCTGGTTACCGACCCTTCCTCCACTGGAAACAGTTTCTCCTTATTTACTCTATCCAAATTATTCATGATTTTTAACACCGCTATCAAATCTCCCCTTAACCTTCTCTGCTCCAAGGAGAACAACCCCAGCTTCTCCAGTCTCTCCACATAACTGAAGTCCCTCATCCCCGGTACCATTCTAGTAAATCGCCCCATAACCTTCTCTGCTCCAAGGAGAACAACCCCAGCTTCTCCCGTCTCTCCACATAACTGAAGTCCCTCATCCCCGGTACCATTCTAGTAAATCTCCCCTTAACCTTCTCTGCTCCAAGGAGAACAACCCCAGCTTCTCCAGTCTCTCCACATAACTGAAGTCCCTCATCCCCGGTACCATTCTAGTAAATCTCCCCTTAACCTTCTCTGCTCCAAGGAGAACAACCCCAGCTTCTCCAGTCTCTCCACATAACTGAAGTCCCTCATCCCTGGTACCATTCCAGTAAATCTCCCCTTAACCTTCTCTGCTCCAAGGAGAACAACCCCAGCTTCTCCAGTCTCTCCACATAACTGAAGTCCCTCATCCCTGGTACCATTCTAGTAAATCTCCCCTTAACCTTCTCTGCTCCAAGGAGAACAATCCCAGCTTCTCCTGTCTCTCCACATAACTGAAGTCCCTCATCCCCGGTACCATTCTGGTCAATCTCCCCTTAACCTCTGCTCCAAGGAGAACAATCCCAGCTTCTCCTGTCTCTCCACATAACTGAAGTCCCTCATCCCTGGTACCATTCCAGTAAATCTCCTCTGCACCCTCTCCAAGGCCTTGACATCCTTCCTAAAGTGTGGTGCCCTGAATTGAACACAATACTCCAGCTGAGGCCTAACCAGTGTTTTATAAAGGCTTAGCATAACCTGCTTGCTTTTGTACTCTATTCCTCTATTAATAAAGTCAAGGATCCTGTATGCTTTTTAACAGCCTTCTCAACTTGTCCTGCCACCTTCTAAGATTTGTGTACATACCCCCCGAGGCCTCTCTGTTCCTGCACCCTCTTTAAAACTGGACCATTTAGTTTTATTGCCTCTCCTCATTCTTCCTACCAAAATGTATCACTTCACACTCCTGTGTTAAATTTCATCTCACGTTTCTGCCCATTTCACCAGTCTGTCTGTGTCCTCCTGAAGTCTGTTACTATCCTCACTGTTTACGACATTTCCAAGTTTCATGTCCTCTGCAAACTTTGAAATTGAGCCCTGTACACCCAAGTCCCGGTCATTAATATGGATCAAAAAGAGCAGTGGTCCTAATTGCGAGCCCTGGGGATCCCCACTGAATCCCTCCCTCCAGTCTGAAACACAGCCGTTCCCCACTACTCTCTGCCTTCTGTCCCTGAGCCCATTCTAGATCCATGCTGTCACTGTCCCTTTAATCCCATGGACTAAGGCCAACAAGTCTATTATGTGGGCCTTTGTCAAACGCCTTTTGAGAGTCCATATACACAACATCAACCGCTCTACCCTCAACCCTCTCCGTTACTTCATCAAAGAACTCCATCAAGTTAGTCAGACACGATTTGCCTTTAACAAACTGACTTTCAGTTACTAGCCCAGACTTTTCCCAGGGCCAATGAATTTTGTCCCGGATTATTGTCTCTAAAAGTTTCCCCACCACCGACGTTAGGCTGACTGGCCTGTAGTTGCCGGGTTTATCCCTCTCCCCTATTTTAAACAGGGCTGTAACATTTGCAATCCTCCAGTCCTCTGGCACCACCCCCATGTCCAAGGAGGATTGGAAGATTGTGGCCGGAGCCTCCGCAATTTTCACCCCTACTTCCCCCAGTAACCGAGGACAAATCCCATCTGGACCGGGCGACTTTTCTACTTTGAGGACTGCCAACCGTTGAAGTCCCTCCTCTTTATCTATTTCTATCCTATCCAGTATCGCTCCGGCCTCCTCCTTTGCTGCTACATTGGCAGCATCCTCTTCTCCAGTGAAGACAGATGCAAAGTTCTCATTTAGTCCCTCAGCCCAGCCCTCTGCCTCCACAAGACAATCTCCCTTTAGGTCCCCAATCAGCCCCTCCCTTTCTTTGACTGCCCTTTTACTAGTTAAGTGTTTATAAAATACTTTTGGGTTCCCTTTTATGTTAGTTGCTAATCTGTTCTCATACTCTCTCTTTGCCCCTCTTATTCCATTGTTTAGATCTCCTCTGTACTTTCTATATTCAGCATGATTCCCCACTGTATTATCAACCTTACATTTGTCATAAACCTCCTCTTTCTCACTTTAACCTCTATCTTTAGTCATCCAGGGAGCTCTAGCTTTGGATGCCCTTCCTTTCCCCCCCATAGGAATGTGTCTGCTCTGTACCCGAACCAGCTCCTCTTTGAAGGCCTCCCATTGGTCATTTACTGTTTTGCTTCCCAATTTTTGACTCCAATCCACCTGGGTCAGATCCCTTTTCCTCTCACTGCAGTTAGCCCTCCTCCAGTTAAATATTTTTTATGCTTGATTGTTCTTTGTCCTTATCTATAACTATTCTAAACCTGATGATATTATGATCACTGTTCCCCCAAATACTCTCCCACTGAAACACACTCCACGCGCCCCACTTCATTCCCCAGAACTAGATCCAGCTCTGCTTCCTTCCTCCTTGGGCTGGAAACACACTGATCCAGAAAGTTCTCTTGTACACATTTCAGGGATTCCTCCCCAATTTGCCCTTTACACTGTTATTATCCCAGTCTATATTCGGATAATTGAAGTCCCCCATTATCACTACGCTGTAGTTCTTGCATCTTTCTGTAATTTGCCTGCAAATCTGCTCCTCTATCTCCTCCCCACTATTTGGTGGCCTGTAGTAAACACCCAGCAGTGTAATCGCTCCTCTATTGTTCCTGAATTCAAACCAATCTTTGCTCCCTCGACTACATCACCCTCTCCAGCGCTGTAATAGTTTAGTTCATCAATACTGCCACCCCCTTCTCTTTTTCGTTCTCTATCTTTCCTGATTACCTTGTAGCCAGGAATATTAACATCCCAATCCTCCCCTTCTTTGAGTCTGGTCTCTGTTATTGCCCCTATATCAGAGTCCCCTGTGGCACCTTGTGCCTGCAGCTCACCAACCTTATTTACCAGGCTATGTGCATTTACACACATGCACTCCAAACCCATCTTAGTCTGCCTCGCTTTTGCCCCGTCTGATTCCTCCTATTTCTGAACTTTTCTTTACTCTGGTGCTATTTCTCTCTCATATATTATTATATCTATGACTGCGAGTTCTGGTCCCCCCCGACAAGTGGAAACATTTTCTCCACGTCTACCCTGTCAAACCCTTTCATAATCTTGATGACCTCTATCTGGTCACCCCTCAGCCTTCTCTTTTCCAGAGAAATGAGCCCCCAACCTGTTCAGCCTTTCCTGATCGGTATATCTTCCCAGTTCTGGTGTCATCCTTGTGAATATTTTTTGCACGTACTACTGATGTCAGGCGAACTGGCCCAGTGGTCCTTGTTTTCTCTTGCCCTCCTTTCTTGAACGGCGGGGTTACATTTGACACCTTCCAATCCCCAGGGACCATTCTACAATCTAGGGAATTCTGGAAGATCATAACCAAGACTCGAGGAGTTATTGGTAAACTCCTGGAGTCTGTAATATGGGATAAAGTTAATTACAAACTCGCAGAACAAGGAGAATCGCGGTCCCTTTAACCAGCACAAATCCCTGTGTGGAGGAGAGGGGGAGATACAGTCTGTCCCAGGAACTGTCGCACAACAGAATGAGAGACCCTGTCCCTTTGATTCATGAATTTAAAAAGTCTGTATTGCAATCTGAGCCCGTGTGTTGTGAGCCAAAGAGCCTTGTGTCCAATGAGGGGAATAAAGGCCCACAGCCTCCCCTGGCCCCGGGCCCTGAAGAAGGGACTGGAGAAACTCGCTGCCCTGCGGATCAGACAATCAGCCGGCGCAAGTCCCGCCCCTCAGGCTCCCCGATTGGTTGGAGGACCCGCCACAGGCTCGCTCCTCCAGCCCCGCCCCACTCGCTCCCTATTGGTCGGAAGCTCCCATCAATCAGGCCCTGGGCCACGTGTCACTGGAGCGCGCTCCGCCAAACTGAAGAAGCTCTGCTCGGGGCCCGGATCCGTGGACTCTCAGGTTTGGATTCCCGTTTATTCTCTCCCCTCCTCTGATCTCAATCGGATCTGGGGGAAAACTCACTTTCCCTCACTGATTGCGGCTCTTCACCAACACCGACTTTACAAAGAAAGCCCCGCGCGGCAGCCTGGAGCTCGGGCCCAGCGCGCAGGCGCGGGGGAGGATGATTGACAGGGGCCCAGGGTGTGTGCTGAGCATGCGCGGTGCGGGCCGGGCACCTGTGGAGCAGGAGAGGGCGGGCCATGGGGCGCATGCACAGGGTCAGACACAACCGGAGCTG
The DNA here is from genome assembly GCF_052327205.1 of Somniosus microcephalus. Lineage (NCBI taxonomy): Eukaryota > Metazoa > Chordata > Chondrichthyes > Squaliformes > Somniosidae > Somniosus > Somniosus microcephalus. The sequence goes on along the minus strand of NW_028225189.1, from coordinate 4,150,070 downwards.
ATGAGAGACACAAGAACATAAGGCGTAGGAGCAGGAGTAGGTCATTTGGCCCCTCGAGCCTGCTCCGCCATTCAATAAGATCATGGCTGACCTGATCTTGGCCTCAACTCCACTTCCCTGCCCGCTCCCCATAACCCTTGACTCCATTATTGTTCAAAAATCTGTCTATCTCCACCTTAAACACACTCAACGACCCAACCTCCACAGCTCTCTGGGGAAGAGAATTCCAAAGGTCAGAGGCTGGGTATTCTGTGGCAAGTGTCTCACCTCCTGACTCCCCAAAGCCTTTCCACCATTTACAAGGCACAAGTCAGGAGTGTGATAGAATACTCTCCACTTGCCTGGATGAGTGCAGCTCCAACAACACTCAAGAAGCTCGACACCATCCAGGACAAAGCAGCCCGCTTGATTGGCACCCCAGCCACCACCTTAAATATTCACTCCCTCCACCACCAGCGCACTGTGGCTGCAGTGTGTACCATCTACAAGATGCACTGCAGCAACTCGCCAATACTTCTTCGGCAGCACCTCCCAAACCCACGACCTCTACCACTTAGAAGGATGAAGGCAGCAGGTGCATGGGAACACCACCACCTGTAAGTTCCTCTCCAAGTCACACACCATCCTGACTTGGAAATATATCGCCGATCCTTCATCGTCACTGGATCAAAATCCTGGAACTTCCTCCCTAACAGCACTGTGGGAGACCTACACCACAAGACTGCAGCAGTTCAAGAAGGCGGCTCACCACCATCTGCTCAAGGGCAATTAGGGATGGGCAATATATGCTGGCCTTGCCAGTGATGCCCACACCCCATAAATGTAGAGGGAGCTGTATTCTGTATCTCATCCCTGCTGTACCTGTCCTGGGAGTGTTTAATGGGACAGTGCGGGGGGAGTCTTAATCTGTATCTTACCCATGCTAATCATCCACTTAATTTTCTAAATAGAATAATAAACAATAACATATTAATCTCATCTTCTAACCCTTTCTAAAATTGTGCTAGTTGCCCATGCGCTGTGTGTATCCGAGCATTACTCCAATGGATGCCGCGCGGCTCATCCCGGTGTCTGAAATTACAAGAATCAACTTTCATTGATTTTCTCCTCCTCCTCCTATTGCTTGCTCTAAATGTATCTTTGCACACCTCAGGCAGCAGAGACAATGGCGATAGTTGTTACCCAGAACGCACCGCGAGGTAGAATAGGCCCTATCAATGCTGCAGGGGCCTGGTGTGCAGGCGCAGGGTGGGGGTGGGGCGGGTCCCGCACGTGCGCAGTTAGTGCCGCCAATCGGGTGATGGCAGCGGAAGGCGGAGAGAAGATTCCGGAGCGGGGAGGCGGAGGGGTGCAGGGGTGCAATGGAACCGGCGGGGAGGCTTTATAAACACCCGGTGTAGGCCTCAAGCCCCCGAATAAGAACCTACGGGTCCCCCATTTGCCCCGAGCGGGGCGGCGGCTGCGGGGCTTTCTCCCAGTGACAGGCCCGGCTCAACGGCCGCCATCTGCTTGATACATTAAAAAATATATAAACAACTAGGGTTTAATTAGGAGTGTGGGCTAAGTTACAGTAAAGATCTAAAGCATATAACTAAATTTAATAAATTAAACAAGGTTATTACCTAGATTAAAAACTATTAATAGACAATTGGATATTTCAAAACTTGAAAACCTAATTAGTTAAATAAAATACAATAGAGATGGCCGGGCTGGTGATGTGTTGCAGCTGTAGCATGTGGGAGCTGGTGGACCCCAGTGTGATCCACAGCAACCACATAGAGTCATAGAGGCACAGGAGGCCATTCGGCCCATCGAGTCCATGCCAGCTCTCTGTAGAGCAATCCAGTCAGACACATTCCCCCGCTCTATCCCCGTAGCCCTGCAAGTTTATTTCCCTCAAGTGCCGATCTAGTCTCATCCCAGTTTGGAATGAAAATAAAACAAAAAAGGTGACTCAACTGTGGCTAACAAGGGAAATTAGGGATAGCATAAGATCCAAGGAGAGGACATATAAATTGGCCAGAAAAAGCAGTAAACCTGAGGATTGGGAGCAGTTTAGGATTCAACAAAGGAGGACAAAAGGATTAATTAAGAAGGGGAAAATAGAATATGAGAGTAAGCTTGCAGGGAACATAAAATCTGACTGTAAAAGCTTTTATAGATATGTGAAGAGAGAAAGATTGGTGAAGTCAAGCGTAGGTCCCTTGCAGTCAGAATCAGGGGAATTTATAATGGGGAACAAAGAAATGGCAGACCAATTAAATACATACTTTGGTTCTGTCTTCACAAAGGAGGACACAAATAACCTCCCAGAGATGTCGGGGAGCAAGGGGTCTGATGAAAGGGAGGAACTGAAAGAAATTAGTATTTCTAGGGAAATGGTGTTAGGGAAATTGATGGGATTGAAGGCCGATCAATCCCCAGGGCCTGATAATCTACATCCTAGGGAACTTAAGGAAGTGGCCCTAGAAATAGTAGATGCATTGCTGGTCATCTTCCAACATTCGATGGAATCTGGAACAGTTCCCATGGATTGGAGAGTAGCTAATGTTACCCCACTATTCAGAAAAGGTGGTGGGGAGAAAATGGGGAATTACAGACCGGTAAGCCTGACATCGATAGTGGGGAACATGCTAGAGTCCATTATAAAAGATGTAATAGCAGAGCACTTGGAAAACAGTGACAGGATCAGACAAAGTCAACATGGATTTACAAAAGGTAAATCATGCTTGACTAATCTACTGGAATTTTTTGAGGATGTAACTGGTAAAATAGATAACGACGAACCAGTGGATGTGGTGTATTTGGAGTTTCAGAGGGCTTTCGATAAGGTCCCGCATAAGAGATTAGCGTGTAAAGTTAAGGCACATGGGATTGGGGGCAAGGTATTGACTTGGATAGAGAACTAGTTGGCAGACAGAAAGCAAAGAGTTGGAATAAACGGGTCTTTTTCCGAGTGGCAGGCAGTGACTAGTGGGGTACCGCAGGGATCGGTCCTAGGACCCTAGCTATTCACAATATATGTTAATGATCTAGACGAGGGAACTAGATGTAATATCTCCAAGTTTGCAGATGACACAAAGCTGGGTGGGCGTGTGTGCTGTGAGGAGGATGCCGAGAAACTCCAGTATGATTTGGACAGGTTGGGTGATTGGGCAGAAGCATGGCAGATGCAATATAATGTGAATAAATGCGAGGTTAGCCACTTTGCTGTCAAAAACAGGAAGGCAGATTATTATCTGAATGGCAATAGATTGGGAGAAGGGGAAGTGCAACGAGACCTGGGTGTCCTTGTGCACCAGTCGCTGAAGGTAACCAGGCAGGTGCAGCAGGCGGTTAAGAAGGCAAATGGTATGTTGGCCTTCGTAGCAAGAGGGTTTGAGTACAGGAACAAGGATGTCTTGCTGCAGTTGTACAGGGCCTTGGTGAGACCACACTGAGTATTGTGTGCAGTTTTGGTCGCCTTATCTGAGGAAGGATGTTCTTGCCATGGAGGGAGTGCAGCGAAGATTCACCAGGCTGATACCTGGCATGGCAGGAATGACGTATGAGGAGAGATTGGGGCAATTGGGCTTATATTCCCTGGATTTAAGAAGAATGAGGGGGGATCTCATTGAAACTTATAAAATTCTAACAGGACTAGACAGGCTAGATACAGGAAGGATGTTCCCGATGGCGGTGGAGTCTAGAACCAGGGGCCACAGTCTAAAGATAAGGGGTAAGCCATTTAGGACTGAGATGAGGAGGAATTTCTTCACCCAGAGAGTGGTGAACCTGTGGAATTCTTTACCACAGAAGGCAGCAGAGGCCAATTCATTAAATATATTCAAGACGGAGTTAGATATATTTCTTAAGGCTGAAGGGATCAAGGGATATGGGGTGAAAGCAGGGACCGGGTACTGAGTTTGGATGATCAGCCATGATCTCATTGAATGGCGGAGTAGGCTTGAGGGTCTGAATGGCCTACTCCTGCTCCTATCTTCTATGTTTCTATGTCTCCCCTTGAAAACATTGAGTGTCTCCGCTTCCACCGCTTCTGTCGGCAGCGAGTTCCAGGTCCTCACCAGTGGCTGCGTAAAAAAGTTTTTCCTCACATCCCCCCCTGTATCTCTTGCCCAAAACCTTAAATCTGTGTCCCCTAGTCCTTGTACCATCAACTAGTGGGAACAGCCTTTCTCCGTCTAGCCTATCCAAACCGGTCATAATCCTGTACACCTCTATCAAATCACACCTCAACCTCCTTTGCTCTAATGAAAACAAATCCAGCTTCTCCAACCTGTCCTTGTAGCTAAAATCCCCCACCACCGGAACCATTCTGGTAAATCTCCTCTGCACCCTCTCAAGGGCCTTCACATCCTTCCTAAAGTGTGGTGACCAGAAGTGTCTGCAATTCGAGGAACTTCGGCTCAGAGTTAGAGTCATAGAGTTATACAGCACAGAAAGAGGCCCTTCGGCCCATCGTGTCTGCGCCGGCCATCAAGCCCTGTCTATTCTAATCCCATTTTCCAGCACTTGGTCCGTAGCCTTGTATGTTATGGCGTTTCAAGTGCTCACCTAAATGCTTCTTGAATGTTGTGAGGGTTCCTGCCTCTACCACCCTTTCAGGCAGTGAGTTCCAGATTCCAACCACCCTCTGGGTGAAAAAGTTTTTCCTCAAATCCCCTCTAAACCTCCTGCCCCTTACTTTGAACCTATGCCCCCTGGTTATTGACCCCTCTACTAAGGGGAAAAGTTCCTTTCTATCTCCCCTATCTATGCCCCTCATAATTTTGTACACCTCAATCAGGTCCCCCCTCAGCCTTCTCTGCTCTAAGGAAAACAACCCCAGCCTGCCCAGTCTCTCTTCATAGCTGAAGCACTCCAGCCCAGGTAACATCCTGGTGAATCTCCTCTGCACCCTCTCCAATGCAATCACATCCCTCCTATAGTGTGGCTACCAGAACTGCACACAGTATTCCAGCTGTGGCCTAACCAGCATTTTGTACAGCTCCATCATAACCTCCCTGCTCTTATATTCTATGCCTCGGCTATTGAAACCAAGTATCCCATATGCCTTTTTAACCACCTTATCTACCTGTCCTGCAGCCTTCAGGGATCTATGTACATGCACACAAAGGCCCCTCTGATCCTCTGTCCTTCCTAGGGTCCAACCATTCATTGTGTATTCCCTTGCCCTGTTAGTCTTCCCAAAATGCATTACCTCACACTTTTCAGGGTTAAATTCTATTTGCCACTGTTCTGCCCATCTAACCAACCCGTCTATATTGTCCTGTAGCCTGAAGCTTCCCTCCTCGCTATTTACCACTCCACCAATTTTCGTGTCATCTGCAAACTTACTGATCATACCTCCTACATTCATATCTAAATCATTAATGTACACTACAAACAGCAAAGGACCCAACAGCGATCCCTGCGGTACACCACTGGACACAGGCTTCCAGTCACAAAAACAACCTTCGACCATCATCCTCTACCTCCTGCCACGAAGCTAATGTTGGATCCAATGTTCCATAGAAACATAGACGATAGGAGCAGGAGTCGGCCATTCGGCCCCTCGAGCCTGCTCCGCCATTCAATGAGATCATGGCTGATCATCCAAATTCAGTACCCTTTCCCTGCCTTCTCCCCATATCCCTTGATCCCTTTAGCCTCAAGAAATATATCCAACTCCTTCTTGAATATATTTAATGAACTGGCCTCCAGCGCCCTCTGTGGCAGAGAATTCCACAGGTTCACCACTCTCTGGGTGAAGAAATTCCTCCTCATTTCAGTCCTAAATGGCTTACCCCTTATCCTTCTGGACTCCCCGGCCATCAGAAACATCCTTCCTGCATCTAGTCTGTCCAGACCTGACAGAATTTTATAGGTTTCGATGAGATCCCCTCTCAATCTTCTAAACTCCAGTGAGTATAAGCCCAATCGACACAATCTCTCCTCATACGTCATTCCTGCCATCCCAGGTATCAGCCTGGTGAATCTTCGCTGCACTCTACAACACTGGCATCTACCCAGCAATGTGGAAAATTGCCCAAGTATGTCCTGTCTACAAAAAGCAGGACAAATCCGACCCGGCCAATTACCGTCCCATCAGTCTACTCTCAATCATCAGCAAAGTGATGGAAGGTGTCGTCAACAGTGCTATCAAGCGGCACTTATTCAGCAATAACCTGCTAACTGACGCCCAGTTTGGGTTCCGCCAGGGCCACTTAGCTCCTGACCTCATTACAGCCTTGGTCCAACCATGGACAAAAGAGCTGAACTCAAGAGGTGAGGTGAGAGTGACTGCCTTTGACATCAAGGCAGCATTTGATCGAGTGTGGCATCAAGGAGCCCTAGCAAAACTGAAGTCAATGGGAATCAAGGGGAAAACTCTCCATTGGTTGGAATCATACCTAGCACAAAGGAAGTTGGCTGTGGTTGTTGGAGGTCATTCATCTCAATCACATGACATCACTGCAGGAGTTCCTCAGGGCAGTGTCCTAGGCTCAACCATCTTCAGCTGTTTCATCAATGACCTTCCCTCCATCATAAGGTCAGAAGTGGGGATGTTCGCTGATGATTGCACACTGTTCAGCACCATTCGAGACTCGTCAGATACTGACGCAGTCCGTGTCCATATGCAGCAAGACCTGGACAACATTCAGACTTGGGCTGACAAGTAACATTCGCACCACACAAGTGCCAGGCAATGACCATCTCCAACAAGCAAGACTCTAACCATCTCCCCTTGACATTCAATGGCATTACCATCGCTGAATCCCCCACTATCAACATCCTGGGGGTTACCATTGATCAGAAACTGAACTGGACCAGCCATATAAATACCGTGGCTACAAGAGCAGGCCAGAGGCTGGGAATTCTGCGGCGAGTGTCTCACCTCCTGACTCCCCAAAGCCTTTCCACCATCTACAAGGCACAAGTCAGGAGTGTGATGGAATACTCTCCACTTGCCTGGATGAGTGCAGCTCCAACAACACTCAAGAAGCTCGACACCATTCAGGATAAAGCAGCCCGCTTGATTGGCACTCCATCCACCTTCAACATTCACTCCCTCCACCACCGGCACACTGTGGCTGCAGTGTGTACCATCTACAAGATGCACTGCAGCAACTCGCCAAAGCTCCTTCAACAGCACCTTCCAAACCCGCGACATCTACCACTTAGAAGGACAAGGGCAGCAGATGCATGGGAACATCACCACCTACAAGTTCCCCTCCAAGCCACACACCATCCTGACTTGGACCTGTATTGTCGTTCCTTCACTGTCGCTGGGCCAAAATCCTGGAACTCCCTTCCTAACAGCATTGTGGGTGTACCTACACCATATGGACTGCAGCGGTTCAAGAAGGCGGCTCACCACCATCTTCTCAAGGGCAATTAGGGATGGGCACTAAATGCAGGCCTAGCCAGCGACGCCCACATCCCATCAATGAATTTAAAAAAAAAATTGCCCTGGATCCCATGGGTTCTTACCTTCTTGACCAATCTCCCATGTGGGACTTTGTCAATAGCCTTACTGAAGTCCATGTAGACTACATCAACTGCACTACCCTCATCCACACACCTAGTCACCCCCTCAAAAAATTCAATCAAATTGGATAGACAGCATCTCTCCCTGACAAAGCTATGCTGACTATCCTTGATTAATCCTTGCCTCTCTAAGTGGAGACTAATTCTGTCCCTCAGAATTTTTTCCAATAATTTCCCGACCACTGATGTTAGGCTCACTGGCCTGTAATTCCCTGGTTTATCCCTACTGCCCTTGTTGAATAATGGTACTACATTAGCTGTCCTCCAGTCCTCCGGCACCTCCCCTGTGGCCAGAGAGGTTCTGAAAATTTGTGTCAGAGCCCCTGCAATCTCCTCCCTTGCCTCACACAGCAGCCTGGGATACATCTCATCTGGGCCTGGGGCTTTATCCACTTTTAAGCCCGCTAAAACTGCTCGTACCTCCTCCCTCTCGACAATAATTTGTTCAAGTGTATCACAATCCCCCTGCCTGATTTTTATGCCTACATTGTCCTTCTCCATAGTGAACACAGATGCAAAATATTCATTTGAAGCCCCACCTATATCTTTTGGCTCTACACACAGATTGCCACTTTGGTCCCTAATGGGCCCTGTTCTTTCCCTGGTTATCCTCTTGCCCTTAATATACTTATAAAACACCTTGGGATTTTTCTTTATTTTGCCCACCGGTGTTATTTCATGCCCCCTCTTTGCTCTCCTAATTTATTTTTTAAGTACCCCCCAGCACTTTCTATACTCCTCTAGGGCTTCCACTGTTTTTAGTCCTTTGTATCTGCCAAAAGCCTCCCTTTTTTTCCTAATCCATTCTCGTATATCCCTTGACATCCAGGGTTCCCTGGGCTTGTTGGTCCCACCCTTGACCTTTACGGGAACATGTTGCCATTGTACTCTCTCTCTTTCCTTTCTGAAAGACTCCCATTGCTCCGATGTGGATTTTCCTACAAGTAGCTGATCCCAGTCCACTTTGGCCAGATCCTGCTGCATCATATTAAAATCAGCCTTCCCCCAATTTAGAACCTTTATTTCTGGTCCATCTTTGTCCTTTTCCATGACTACCTTAAATCTCACTGAATGATGGTCACTGTCACCAAAATGCTCTCCTACTGACACTTCTACCACACACCCAGCTACATTCCCTAGAATTAGGTTCAGTACCGCCCCCTCTCTTGTATGACTTTCTACATGCTGGCTCAAAAAGCTCTCCTGGATGCACTTTAAGAATTCCGCACCCTCTGAGCCTTTCACACAGATGAATGCTGGAGGAGGGGCGTGTCTGAAGTGAAAAGGCGGAGGTTGTGAATATTTATTTTATATTTAATACTATTTTCTAAAATATTGTCTTATTTTAAATTAAATTGAATAGGGTTTATTTTTTGCTTTGAGGTGCCTGCTGTACATGGTCCATGTCTCTGAGGCATACAGCAGGGCGGGTATCACTGCTGCTCTGTAGACCATGAGCTTAGTGCCGGGTTTGAGGTCCTGGTCTTCAAACACTCTCTTCCTCAGGCGACCGAAGGCTGCACTGGCACACTGAAGGCGGTGTTGGACTTTGTCGGCGATGTCTGCCCTTGTTTACAGTAGGCTCCCGAGGTATGGAAAGTGGTCCACATTGTCCAAGGCCTTGTCGTGGATTTTGATAATCGGGAGCAGCACTGCGTGGTGGGGGCAGGTTGGTAGAGGACCTTTGTCTTACCGGTGCGCTCCACCAAACTGAAGAAGCTCTGCTTGGGGCCCACATCCACGGACTCTCAGGTTTGGATTCCCCTTTATTCTCTCCCCTCCTCTGATCTCAATCGGATCTGGGGGAAAACTCACTTTCCCTCACTGATTGCAGCTCTTCACCAACACCGACTTTACAAAGAAAGCCCCGCGCAGCAGCCTGGAGCTCAGGGGACCAGCGCGCAGGCACGGGGGAGGATGATTGACAGGGGCCCAGGGTGTGTGCTGAGCAACAGAAAATGCTGGAAAAACTCAGCAGGCCAGGCAACATCTGTGGAGAGAGAAATCGAGTCAACGTTTCAGGTTGAAACCCTTCGTCAGGACTGAGAGGAAACACAGGAAATGAAACCGATTAAAAGGCCAGTTTGGGGGCTGGGAAATGGGGATGAAAGAACAAAAGAGAAGTGAAGATCGGACCAGTAAAGAGACAAAAGACGGCTCGAGATGTTTATTCAATGGATGCAGTGTGAAGTGTGAAATGTTCTGGGAGAATGAGAGACAGCTGCCATGTGGGAGAGAGAAAAAGGGGGAAGGGCCAAAACAAAGGGGTGGATAAAAAATATGTAAAAATGTATTGGGGGCCGTGGTTATGATCTGAAATTGTTGAACTCGATATTGAGTCCGGAAGGCTGTAAAGTGCCTGATCGGAAGATGAGGTGCTGTTCCTCGAGCTTACGCTGGGTTTCCGTGGAACAATGCAAGAGCCCGAGGACGGTGAGGTCTGAATGGGAATGGAGCGGTGAATTAAAACAACAAAGGCAGGCAGGTAGTGCAGGGAACCCCTGCGGACATCCCCCTTTCAAACAAGTATACTGCTTTGGATACTGTTGAGGGGGATGACTCACCAGGGGAAGGTGGCAGCAGCCAACTTCCTGGCACTGGGGGTGCTCCTGCTGCCCAGGAAGGGGGGAAAAAGAGTGGGAGAGCAATAGTGGTAGGGGATTCTATAGTAAGGGGAACAGATAGGCGTTTCTGTGGCCGTAGACGTGAATCCAGGATGGTTTGTTGCCTCCCTGGTGCCAGGGTCAAGGATGTCACTGAGCGGCTGCAGGGCATTCTGGAGGGGGAGGGTGAACAGCCAGTGGTCGTGGTCCACATTGGTACCAACGACATAGGTAAAAAGAGGGATGAGGTCCTGCATCAAGAATTTAGGGAGCTAGGTAACAGATTAAAGAGCAGGACCTCAAAGGTTGTAATCTCTGGATTACTCCCAGTGCCACATGCTAGTAAGTATAGGAATGGGAGGATAGAGCAGATGAATGCGTGGCTAAAGAGTTGGTGTAGGGGGGAGGGTTTTACTTTCCTGGATCACTGGGCCTGCTTCTGGGAAAGGTGGGACTTGTACAAGTCAGACGGGTTGCACCTGAACCAGAGCGGGACAAATATCTTTGCGGGGAGGTTTGCTAGCACTGTTGGGGGGGGGTTTAAACTAACTTGGCAGGGGGATGGGATACAGAGGGGAGCTGAAATAGGGGGGGATGTGCTGCCAATTATAGAGGAAAAAACAAGTCAGCTTGGTAGACAGGGCAAATATATAAGGGCAAGGCTGGATGGCATCTATTTTAATGCAAGGAGTCTTGCAAATAAGGTGGATGAACTGAAGGTGTTGATAAACACATGGGAGTATGATATTGTTGCTATCACGGAGACATGGTTGAGGGAGGGGCAAGACTGGCAGCTCAATATTCCGGGGTACAGAATCTTCAGGCGAGACAGAGGGGGAGGTATAAGAGGAGGGGGTGTCGCAATATTAATTAAGGAGACAATTACTGCAGTAAGGAGGGATGATATATTAGCAGGGTCCTCTAATGAGGCCATATGGGTGGAGCTTAAAAACAAAAAGGGGGCAAGCACTTTGCTGGGAGTGTACTATAGGCCTCCAAACAGTCAGGGGGAGATAGAGGAACAGATATGTAGGCAAATCTCAGAGAAATGTGCAAATAATAGGGTAATAATAATGGGGGATTTCAACTTCCCCAATATTAACTGGGATAGTCAGAGTGTGAAAGGCTCAGAGGGTGTAGAATTCTTAAAGTGCATCCAGGAGAGCTTTTAGAGCCAGCATGTAGAAAGTCCTACAAGAGAGGGGGCGGTACTGGACCTAATTCTAGGGAATGTGGCCGGCCAAGTGGAAAAAGTGCTAGTAGGTGAGCACTTTGGTGATAGTGACCATAATATGGTAAGATTTAAGGTGGTCATGGAAAAGGACAGGGATGGGCCGGAAATAAAGGTTCTAAATTGGGGGAAGGCCGATTTTAATAGGATAAGGCAGGATCTGGCCAAAATGGACTGGGATCAGCTACTTGTAGGAAAATCCGCATCGGAGCAATGGGAGGCTTTCAGAAGGGAGATTGAGATCATACAATGGCAACATGTTCCCGTAAAGGTCAAGAGTGGTTCCAAAAACCACAGGGAACCGTGGATGTCAGGGGATATACGAGAATGGATTAGGAAAAAAAGGAGGGCTTTTGGTAGATACAAAAGGCTAAAGACGGAGGAAGCCCTAGAGGAGTACAAAAAGTGCAGGGGGATACTTAAAAAAGAAATTAGGAGATCAAGGAGGGGCCATGAAATAACACTGGCGAGCAAAATAAAGGAAAATCCGAAGATGTTTTATAAGTATATTAAGGGTAAGAGGATAACTAGGGAAAAAATAGGGCCCATTAGGGACAAAAGTGGCAATCTGTGTGTGGAGCCGGAAGATGTAGGAGGGGTTCTAAATGAATTTTTTGCATCTGTTTTCACTATGGAGAAGGACGATGTAGACATAGAAATAGGGCGGGGGGACTGTGATATGCTCGAACATATTAACATCGAGAGGGAGGAGGTATTGGCGGTTTTAGCTGGCCTAAAAATGGATAAATCCCCAGGCCCGGATGAAATGTATCCCAGGCTGCTGTGTGAGGCAAAGGAGGAGATTGCGGGGGCTCTAACACATATATTCAGGACCTCTCTGGCCACAGGGGATGTGCCAGAGGACTGGAGAACCGCTAATGTAGTACCATTATTCAAGAAGGGTAGTAGGGAAAAACCGGGGAACTACAGGCCAGTGAGCCTAACATCAGTGGTAGGAAAATTATTGGAGAAAATCCTGAGGGACAAAATTTGTCTCCACTTGGAGAGGCAAGGATTAATCAGGGATAGTCAACATGGCTTTGTCAAGGGAAGATCATGTCTGACTAATTTGATTGAATTTTTTGAGGGGGTGACTAGGTGTGTGGATGAGGGTAACGCAGTGGATGTGGTATACATGGATTTCAGTAAGGCCTTCGATAAAGTCCTGCACAGGAGACTGGTCAAGAAGGTAAGAGCCCATGGAATCCAGGGTGCCTTGGCACATTGGATACAAAACTGGCTTAGTGGCAGAAGGCAGAGGGTGATGGTCGAAGGTTGTTTTTGTGACTGGAAGCCTGTGGCCAGTGGGGTACCACAGGGATCGATGCTGGGTCCCTTGCTGTTTGTGGTCTACATTAATGACTTGGATATGAATGTAAAGGGTATGATCAGTAAGTTCGCGGATGATACAAAAATTGGTAGGGTGGTAAATAGCGAGGAGGGTAGCTTCAGTCTGCAGGACGATATAGATGGGTTGGTCAGATGGGCGGAACAGTGGCAAATGGAATTTAACCCGGAAAAGTGCGAGGTGATGCACTTTGGGGGGACTAACAAGGCAAGGGAATACACAATGAATGGAAAGACCCTAGGCAAGACGGAGGGTCAGAGGGATCTGGGTGTGCAAGTACACAGATCCCTGAAGGCGGCGGAACAGGTGGATAAGGTGGTAAAAAAGGCATATGGGATACTTGCCTTCATTAGCCGAGGCATAGAATATAAGAGCAAGGAGGTTATGATGGAGCTGTATAAAACACTGGTTAGGCCACAGCTGGAATACTGTGTGCAGTTCTGGTCGCCACACTACAGGAAGGATGTGATCGCGTTAGAGAGGGTGCAGAGGAGGTTCACCAGGATGTTACCAGGGCTGGAGCGCTTCAGCTATGAAGAGAGACTGGGCAGATTGGGTTTGTTTTCCTTGGAGCAGAGGAGGCTGAGGGGGGACATGATTGAGGTGTACAAAATTATGAGGGGCATAGATAGGATGGATACTGAGGAGCTTTTTCCCTTAGTAGAGGGGTCAATAACTAGGGGGCATAGATTCAAGGTAAAGGGCGGGAGGTTTAGAGGGGATTTGAGAAAGAACTTTTTCACCCAGAGGGTGGTTGGAGTCTGGAACTCACTGCCTGAAAGGGTTGTGGAGGCAGAAACCCTCACAACATTTAAGAAGCATTTGGATGAGCACTTGAAATGCCATAGCATACAAGGCTACGGACCAAATGCTGGAATATGGGATTAGATTAGACAGGGCTTGATGGCCGGCGCGGACATGATGGGCCGAAGGGCCTCTATCTGTGCTGTATAACTCTATGACTCTATGACTCTATGACAGGCGACCGGAAGCTCGGGGTCACCCTTACGGACTGAGCAGAGGTGTTCCGCAAAGTGGTCACCCAATCTGCGTTTGGACTCCCCAATGTAGAGGAGACCACATCGTGAGCAGCGAATTCACTCTGGATCCACTCTATCAACATTTTTCATAATTTTAAAGACCTCTATTAGGTCACCCCTCAGCCTTCTGTTTTCAAGAGAAAAGAGACCCAGCCTGTTCATCCTTTCCTGATATGTATACCCTCGCATTTCTGGTATCATCCTTGTAAATCTTCTCTGCACCCTCTCCAGTGCCTCTATATCCTTTTTATAATATGGTGACCAGAACTGTACGCAGTACTCCAAGTGTGGTCTAACCAAGGTTCGATACAGGTTTAGCATAACTTCACTACTTTTCAATTCTATCCCTCGAGAAATAAACCCTAGTGCTTGGTTTGCTTTTTTTATGGCCTTGCTAACCTGTGTCGCAACTTTTAGTGATTTGTGTATTTCTACTCCGAGATCCCTTTGTTCCTCTACCCCACCTAGACTCGCACCCTCCAAGTGATAAGTGACCTCCCCATTCTTCCTACCAAAATGTAATACCTCACATTTATCTGTTTAGCCTTGGTCACTCTGCAAAAACTCTGAAATGTTTAATAATGAAATCAGGGAGTCAAAAAGCTCAGGTGAGGCAGTTTAAAAAGACAGTCCCTGACCAGAGATTGCTGGATGCTGACACTCGGTGCTCACGAGGATAGAATGTCCCATTCCCCAGGCACGGACATCCAGCACCTCGATCACAGCAACAATTCACAAAACAATGGCAATATAACTTGGAGCAGAGACGGTTAAGTGGAGCTGTGATCGAGGTGCTCAAAATTATGAGGGGTTTTGATCGAGCAAACAAGGAGAAGCTGTTGTCACTGGCAGGAGGGTCGGGAACGAGAGGACACAGATTTCAGATCATTGGCAAGGAATCTAGAGAGGAAATGAGGAGACTTTTTTTACACAGCGAATTGTGATGATCTGGAATGCACTGCCTGAATGGGAGGTGGAAGCAGATTCAATAGTAACTTTCAAAAGGGAATTGGATATATACTAAAAGCAGAAATTTGCAGGGCTGTGGGGAAAGAGCAGGGCAGTGGGACTAATTGCATCGCTCTTTCAGAGAGCCGGCACCAGCACGATGGGCCGAAAGGCATCCTACTGTGCTCTATGATTCTATAACATCAGCTTCTCTCTGCTCACTAGTACTGAGAGAACAGGGAATAATCTTTAAATCCAGCCCAGTTATTGGGGGCTTTTAACATTAACAAGCCCCAGTTGCCTGAATTAACATGGTTCAGTCCTGGATGTGATTAAAGGCACCGGAAACAGTGGAATCGACCCACCGCAGTCACACTGTGGACACTCTGGTGTGTCAGCGGGTGGGATACACCAGGGAATCGCTTTCCACACACTGAGGTTGACTCTAATGATCGGGGGTCCCAGGGGTTCGGATACCAGATAATCAAGCTCACAAGAACACAAATTGTCTCTCCAGACTTTATTAAGAGCGCTGCATAACACAGATCGGGTGATAATTCCCTCAATCTGGAGAATAGAAGTACAGTGGATTCGTGCGCGATCTTCTCGAGTCTGTTCCAACTGACAATGGCTTAAGTGGCCTGTTCTTATACACAAGCTTGGTTACCGCTCAGGAAATGGGATTGTTTGGACCCGTCTGTTGACCGCCTCCTGAACTCCTGCTAATTCAGGGAATTTAGTCCATCTGTGACCAGACTATAACCACAAGCCCATCTGGTTATCACACCTATACGGTCCGTGAGGTTATTATCAGATTCACACCCAGACGTTGTGCCTTCACTTGTCTGGCACTTCATCCCATAACACGGGTACAGGGGCTCAGTAATGCTTCATTCATCAGAAAAAGACAAAGTACAACAACATACTGGGCAGCTTAACAGAATCTCATCATATTTATGGGGCCATAAATATAAAAGTCACCAATAAATCCAGGAGGGAATTCAGGAGAAACTTCTTTACCCAGAGAGTGGTGAGAATGGGGAACTCGCTACCACAGGGAGTAGTTGAGGCCAATGGTATATATGTATTTAAGGAGAAGCCAGATAAACATAGGAGGATATGTCGGAGGAGGCTCGTGTGGATCATAAACCCCGGCATGGACCAGTTGGGCCGAATGGCCTGTTTCTGTGCTGTACATTCAATGTAATAACATGAACAGTCCACCGGCGCGCTCGAGGCCTTCCATGACCGGTGGGTACCAGAGGGACTGGCATGCATCATCACCACCGAAAATAAAATCTTAATTTAATTTAAGTTTCCTTTAAACTTTTTTTGTTATGTTACAGGTTTTATTGGTTGTGATGGTTGACTTTTAATAGGCAATTGCCTGTGATAAGGAGAAAAACAAAAATAACATTAACAGTCAAATCAAGGGAATCATCAGCACAACAGATTGAGAGTTTAAACAGCAGTACAAGAATTTATAAAACATTCATCCATTCCACGTTCATGTCACCCCAGCTGTCTACAGGGCCCTGCGCTACAGAACAGTGTGAACTCGCTGGTGTCTCAGCAGTTTATTGGAGCTTTTAAAGCTCTTCCCACAGTCAGAACATGTAAACGCTCTCTCATCAGTCTGAACAAGCTGGTGTGCCAGCAGGTTGGTGGACTGCAAGAATCCCTTTCCACACACAGAGCAGGGAAATGGCCTCTCCCCAGTGTGAACTTGTTGGTGTGTGGTCAGAGTCCCGGAGCTTTTAAAACTCTTCCCACAGTCAGAACATTTAAAGGGTCTCTCATCAGTGTGAACAAGCTGGTGTATCAGCAAGTTAGATGAATAAGTGAATCCCTTCCCACACACAGAGCAGGGAAATGGCCTCTCCCCGGTGTGAACTCGCTGGTGTGTGGTCAGAGCCCCGGAGCTTTTAAAACTCTTCCCACAGTCAGAACATGTCAATGGTCTCTCATCAGTGTGAACAAGCTGGTGTTGCTTCAGATCCCCAGGGCGTTTAAAGCTCTTCCCACAGTCAGAATATTTAAATGGTTTCTCATCAGTGTGAACTCGCTGGTGTTTGGTCAGAGCCCCGGAGCTTTTAAAACTCTTCCCACAGTCAGAACATGTAAACGGTCTCTCATCGGTGTTAACAAGCTGGTGATCCTTCAGATCCCTGGGGCATTTAAAGCTCTTCCCACAGTCAGAACATTTAAATGGTTTCTCAACAGTGTGAACTCGCTGGTGTTGCTTCAGTTCCCCGGTGCATTTAAAGCTCTTCTGACAGACAGAACATTGAAATGCTCTCTCATCAGTGTGAACTCGCTGGTGTGTGGTCAGTGCCCTGGAGCATTTAAAGCTCTTTCCACAGTCAGAACATTTAAATGGTCTCTCATCAGTGTGAACATGCTGGTGTCTCAGCAGGTTGGATGAATCAGTGAATCCCTTCCCACACACAGAGCAGGGAAATCGCCTCTCCCCAGTGTGAACAATCTGGTGTGCCAGCAGTTTGGTGGACTGCAAGAATCCCTTTCCACACACGGAGCAGGTGAATGGCCTCTCCCCAGTGTGAACTCGCTGGTGTGTGGTCAGAGCCCCAGAGCATTTAAAGCTCTTCCCACAGTCAGAACATTTAAAGGGTCTCTCATCAGTATGAACAAGATGGTGTTGCTTCAGGTCTGTGGAGCTTTTAAAGCTCTTCTGACAGACAGAACATTGAAATGCTCTCTCATCAGTGTGAACTCGCTGGTGTGTGGTCAGTGCCCCGGAGCATTTAAAGCTCTTCCCACAGTCAGAACATTTAAATGGTTTCTTGTCAGTGTGAACAAGCTGGTGTCTCAGCAGGTGGGATGAATAAACAAATCCCTTCCCACACACGGAGCAGGTGAACAGACTGTCCCCAGTGTGAGTGCACCGATGAACTTCTGACGCAGACGGGGAACTGAATCCCTTCCCGCTGTCACCACCTTTACCCGGTTTCTCCCTGGTGTGACGGTGCACGTGTCTCGCGAGGTCAGGCGATCGGCTGAAGGCGAGTCCACACAGGGAACACGTGTGCAGTTGGTCTGCACTGCGATCGCTGCTCTCTCCTTCCATGTGCAAAGGCCGATGATATTCAGGTCCTGATGAATCCAGCGATTCTGACAGATCTTGAGGTGATGTTTGGTTTGAGCTTCCTGTCTGTCAATGCTCCATTTCTAAAACCCTGTAAATTGAGTGTAGAAAGGGGTAAGAGGGAGAATGTTGTCTCATGTCTCCCTTCCCCAGCCCAGGGGCAGTGAAGCTGATTTTCAGACCCCAGCTGCTGCACAGGTTGGTTGAAAGGATCAACAGTAATGGCGGCTGCAATCCCCACAAGCCCCCACGCTCCAGAAAGTGCTCCGGCCGCCGCGCTGAGTTGTGGCTGACACCACGCATGCGCCCCATGGCCCCACCCTCTCCTGCTTCACAGGCGCCCGGCCCGCACCGCGCATGCTCAGCACACACCCTGGGCCCCTGTCAATCATCCTCCCCCGCGCCTGCGCGCTGGGCCCGAGCTCCAGGCTGCCGCTCGGGGCTTTCTTTGTAAAGTCGGTGTTGGTTAAGAGCCGCAATCAGTGAGGGAAACATAGAAACATAGAAGATAGGAGCAGGAGTAGGACATTCGGCCCCTCGAGCCTGCTCCACCTTTCAATGAGATCATGGCTGATCATCCAAATTCAGTACCCTGTCCCTGCCTTCTCTCCATATCACTTGATCCCTTTAGCCTTAAGAAATATATCCAACTCCTTCTTGAATATATTTAATGAATTGGCCTCCACTGCCTTCTGTGGTAGAGAATTCCACAGGTTCACCACTCTCTGGGTGAAGAAATTCCTCCTCATCTCCGTCCTAAATGGCTTACCCCTTATCCTTAGACTGTGACCCCTGGTTCTGGACCCACCGACCATCGGGAACATCCTTCCTGCATCTAGTCTGTCTAGTCCTGTTAGAATTTTATAAGTTTCAATGAGATCCCCTCTCATTCTTCTAAACTCCAGCGAGTGTAAGCCCAATCGACCCAATCTCTCCTCATACGTCATTCCTGCCATCCCAGGTATCAGCCTGGTGAATCTTCGCTGCACTCCCTCCATGGCAAGAACATCCTTCCTCAGATAAGGTGATCAAAACTGCACACAATACTCAAGGTGTGGTCTCACCAAGGCCCTGTACAACTGCAGCATGAAATCCTTGTTCCTGTACTCAAACCCTCTCGCTACGAAGGCCAACATACCATTTGCCTTCTTAACCGCCTGCTGCACCTGCATGCTTACCTTCAGCAACTGATGCACAAGGACACCCAGGTCTCTTTGCACTTCCCCTTCTCCCAATCTACTGCCATTCTGATAATAATCTGCCTTCCTGTTTTTGACACCAAAGTGTATAACCTCGCATTTATCCAAGTTATATTGCATCTGCCATGCTTCTGCCCAATCACCCAACCTGTCCAATCATAGTGGAGTTTCTCAGCATCCTCCTCACAGCACACATGCCCACCCAGCTTTGTGTCATTTGCAAACTTGGAGATATTACATCCAATTCCCTCATCTAGATCATTAATATATATTGTGAATAGCTGGGGTCCAATGACCGATCCCTGCGGTACCCCGCTAGGCACTGCCTGCCACTCAGAAAAAAAAACATTTATTCCAACTCTTTGCTTCTGTCTGCCAACCAGTTCCCTATCCAAGTCAATACCTTGCCCCCAATCCCATGTGCCTTAACTTTACACGCTAATCTCTTATGCGGGACCTTATCAAAAGCCTTTTGAAAGTTCAAATACACCACATCCCTTAGCTATTTTACCAGTTACATCCTCAAAAAATTCCAGTAGATTAGTCAAGCATGATTTACCTTTAGTAAATCCATGTTGACTTTGTCCGATCCTGTCACTGTTTTCCAAGTGCTCTGCTATTACATCTTTTATAATGGACTCTAGCATTTTTGCCACTACTGATGTCAGGCTTACCGGTCTATAATTCCCTGTTTTCTCTCTTCCACCTTTTTTAAACAGTGGGGTAACATTAGCTACCCTCCAATCCATGGGAACTGTTCCAGAGACTATCGAATTTTGGAAGATGACCAGCAATGCATCTACTATGTTGATATTTATCTATCTATCTATCCAGAAAAGCAGTGGGCCCAGCACTGACCGTTGGGGAACACCATCCTCCAGTTTGAAAAACAGCCATTTACAACAACTCGCTGTTTTCTGTCCTTAAGCCAATTTCCTTTCCAAGCTGCCACTGACCCACCTATTCCATGAGCCTCAATTTTGTTAACCAGCCTTCTATGTGGTACTTTGTCAAACACCTTCTGAAAATCCATGTAGACAACATCCATTGCATTCCCTTCATCAGTCCTCCCTGTTACTTCATCAAAAAATTCAATTAGATTAGTCTGTCACTTTAATTCTCTACATTGGGGAGACCAAACGCAGATTGGGCGACCGCTTTGCAGATCACCTCCGTTCAGTCGGTAAGGGTCACCCCGAGCTTCTGGTCACCTGTCACTAATTCTCCGCTCTACTCCCACTCTGACCTCTCTGTCCTCGCCCTCTTACACTGTTCCAATGAAGCTCAACGTAAGCTCGAGGAACAGCACCTCATCTTTCGATTAGGCACTTTACAGCTTTCTGGATTCACTCCCAGGGCAGGTACAGCACGGGTTAGATACAGAGTAAAGCTCCCTCTACACTCTCCCATCAAACACTCCGAGGGCAGGTACAGCACGGGTTAGATACAGAGTAAAGCTCCCTCTACACTCTCCCATCAAACACTCCCAGGGCAGGTACAGCATGGGTTAGATACAGAGTAAAGCTCCCTCTGCACTGTCCCATCAAACACTCCGAGGGCAGGTACAGCACGGGTTAGATACAGAGTAAAGCTCCCTCTACACTGTCCAATCAAACACTCCGAGGGCAGGTACAGCACGGGTTAGATACAGAGTAAAGCTCCCTCTACACTCTCCCATCAAACACTCCAAGGGCAGGTACAGCATGGGTTAGATACAGAGTAAAGCTCCCTCTACACTGTCCCATCAAACACTCCCAGGGCAGGTACAGCACGGGTTAGATACAGAGTAAAGCTCCCTCTACACTGTCCCATCAAACACTCCCAGGGCAGGTACAGCACGGGTTAGATACAGAGTAAAGCTCCCTCTACACTGTCCCATCAAACACTCCCAGGGCAGGTACAGCATGGGTTAGATACAGAGTAAAGCTCCCTCTACACTGTCCCATCAAACACTCCCAGGGCAGGTACAGCATGGGTTAGATACAGAGTAAATCTCCCTCTACACTGTCCCATCAAACACTCCCAGGGCAGGTCCAGCATGGGTTAGTACAGAGTAAAGCTCCCTCTACACTGTCCCATCAAACACTCCCAGGGCAGGTACAGCACAGGTTAGATACAGAGTTAAGCTCCCTCTATACTGTCCCAGCAAACACTCCCAGGGCAGGTACAGCACGGGTTATATACAGAGTAAAGCTCCCTCTAAACTGTCCCATCAAACACTCCCAGGGCAGGTACAGCACGGGTTAGATACAAAGTAAAGTTCCCTCTACACTATCCCATCAAACACTCCTATGGCAGGTACAGCACGGGTTAGACACAGAGTAATGCTCCCTCTACACTTTCCCATCAAACACTCCCACGGCCGGGACAGCACGGGTTAGATACAGAGTAAAGCTCCCTCTACACTGTCCCATCAAACACTCCCAGGGCAGGTACAGCACGGGTTAGAAACAGAGTAAAGCTCCCTCTACACTGACCCATCAAACACTCCCAGGGCAGGTACAGCACGGGTTAGATACAGAATAAAGCTCCCTCTAAATTGGTTCACCAACCACAACCAACTCAGATCCAGCATTTGTTAAATGCAGCGTACAGCTCCTCTGACACTATCCAATGATGCACACCAGCTCAGGTAATGCATAGTAAGAATGCAGAATAAAAATCCCTCTACATGTAAGTGTCAAGCACTCCCAGGTAGCTTCACACACGAGTTAAGCTCGGGTCAACTTGTCGCATCAAAGGCCGAGTCTTCTGGCAGCTGTCAGACAGCTCCCTGTGGCTGGTTAGACTCCCACCTATGGAGGGGTCTTAGTCCCACCTGATCGGCTCTGTGAATCCAGCCACCTCCATCCAGTCCCAGTTAGTGTGACGATGATTCGACTCCTCTCTCCACTTTTCACAGATACTGTTCAGTCCAAGAATCCTTTAACATAAAACTGATTATTATTAATTCTAGAATCTGTAATTGGAATACAATTTTTGTGACTATGATTAGATTTAATTTGAATATATTTGTAATTAATGACATTAGGTTGAATTACTTACCTTAATATTAAATTGTTCTATCCTTTCCCCTATTTATATGGACTGGACTCACCGGCAGTGTCAGCTGCCATGTCCAGCTCCACACACACTGACTCCCACTGATGCTGTGTAACCAGGGGCGTAAACCGTCTCCAGGTGACATCAGAAAGGAGCCAGGGACCATGTCACAAAGCAGCCCAAACCCCTCCCACTCTAGGTATTGCAGAGTCACATGACCAGGCTCTGCTCCTGGTGTGCAGTCTCACTGGGCATGAACGCAGGTTGTACAATCAGTCCTGTCTCCAGCCCTGCTCCCGAGTACTGAGACTCCAGGCAGGGAGCACTGACTCCCAAAATTACCACTGATAAATTCTCCCTCCCATCCTCTGAATGTGAGGTCCCAATATTCAAAGGCCCCCATTTCTACCTTTTGCTTTATACTCCAGAAAGTCTCCCCTCACTTTATTTCAGTGTGTCTCCATCCTGCTTTGGCAGAGAGAGAAAGTTTGTGGGAATGGTGTTTGGGATACAGCAAGGATATTACATCTCCCTTCTTGTGCTCTGAAACAAGTCTATTCCCTGTAACAGGAAGGGCGCCAGAGGCAAGAAGTGGAGGGATCTTCAGGGGGATCAAGTGCTGGGACCATCGGAGCAGTAATTGGAGGGTGCATCATGGGCAATAGGCTCCCTGTGTATTATCCCATCAAACACTCCCAGGGCAGGTACAGCACGGGTTAGATACAGACTAAAGCTCCCTCTACACTGCCCCATCAAACACTCCCAGGGCAGGTAGAGCACGGGTTAGATGCACTGTAAAGCTCCCTCTACACTGTCCCCATCAAACACTCCCAGGGCAGGTACAGCACAGATTAGATACAGAGTAAAGCTCCCTCTACACTGTCCCATCAAACACTCCTGGGGCAGGTACAGCACGGGTTAGATACAGAGTAAAGCTCCCTCTACACTCTCCCATCAAACACTCCTGGGGCAGGTACAGCACGGGTTAGATACAGAGTAAAGCTCCCTCTACACATTCCCATCAAACACTCCCAGGGCAGGTACAGCACGGGTTAGATAAAGAGAAAATCTCCCTCCACACAGTCCCATCAAACACGACCAGCACAGGTAAAGCATGGGTTAGATCCAGAGTAAAGGTCCCGCTACACTGTCCCGTCAGACACTCCTAGGGTAGGTACAGCACGGGTTAGATAAACAGAAAATCTCCCTCCACACTGTCCCATCAAACACGACCAGCGCAGGTAAAGCATTGGTTAGATCCAGAGTAAAGCTCCCTCTACACTTTCCCATCAAACACTCCCAGAACAGGTACAGCACGGGTTAGATGCAGAGTAAAGCTCCATCTACACTGTCCCATCAAACACTCCCAGGGCAGGTACTGCACGGGGTAGGTACAGAGTAAAGCTCCCTCTACACTGTCCCATCAAACACTCCCAGGGCAGGTACAACACGGGTTAGATACAGAGTAAAGCTCCCTCTACACTGTCCCATCAAACACTCCCAGGGCAGGTACAGCACGGGTTAGGTACAGAGTAAAGCTCCCTCTACACTGTCCCATCAAACACTCCCAAGGCAGGTACAGCACGGGTTAGATACACAGAAAATCTCCCTCCACACTGTCCCATCAAACACGCCCAGCGCAGGTACAGCATGGGTTAGATACAGAATAAACGGCCTAGAAATTCAGTTTGGGGCGCCC
Organism: Somniosus microcephalus; assembly: GCF_052327205.1. Taxonomy (NCBI): domain Eukaryota; kingdom Metazoa; phylum Chordata; class Chondrichthyes; order Squaliformes; family Somniosidae; genus Somniosus; species Somniosus microcephalus. The sequence goes on along the minus strand of NW_028225189.1, from coordinate 4,126,324 downwards.
AGCACGCCTGGGCGCCGGAATTACCGCAGCGCGCGGATCCACTTGCGCCAGCGGGATATTCAGTTTCAGCGCCCCAAGTGGAAGCCGGCCGTTAAACAGGGGTTTCGGCGCCCCGCTTGGGGGCGCTGAAACTGAATATCGGCGCGCAAGGTGCCGCAGCGCCACCCACTGCGGCACGGCAGCCTGCGGTACTGCAGGCCTTCCTCTCACCCTTAAGGGGGAGGTGCCTGCAACAACGCGATCTCCGCTCGTGAGTGCCGGCAAATGAGCCCGGCACCAAGGAGAAGTGCTGGGCTCTCTGGAAACAGCCGGCAATGCCGCGGCGGGGGGGTGTAGGAGGCCGGGGATGGAGGTGCGGGCACGCGGCCGCCGAAAATGCGGCCGGCCGCACCTCCACCTTAATTACCGCCACTACCGCCACAGGTAGGCCCCTGTGTACCGGTCGCTGTTTGCGGCCGGCGCGGAGGAGGCGGCCGCTACTAAATATGGCCAGCGGGGCGATAGCAGGGCGCTGCGCACACCGATGACGTCATCGGTGGCGGCGCAGCGCTACAGCCTAACGCCGCCATTAGCGCACCACTGAATTTCAACGGAGGTTTGCAGACTGGCGCAAAAGCCCTCTTTGGGCGCAAACTGGTGGCGCAGGCCACTGAATTTCTCGGCCAAGGTCCCTCTGCACTGTCCCATCAAACACTCCCAGGGCATGTACAGCACGGGTGAGGTACAGAGTAAAGCTCCCTCTACACTGTCCCATCAAACACTCCCAGGGCAGGTACAGCACGGGTTAGATACAGAGTAAAGCTCCCTCTACACTGTCCCATCAAACACTCCCAGGGCAGGTACAGCACGGGTTAGATACAGAGTAAACCTCCCTCTACACTGTCCCATCAAACACTCCCAGGGCAGGTACAGCATGGGTTAGGTACAGAGTAAAGCTCCCTCTACGCTGTCCCATCAAACATTCCCAGAGCCAGGACAGCACGAGTTAGATACAGAGAAAAGCTCCCTCTACACTGTCCCATCAAACACTCCCAGGGCAGGTACAGCACCGGTTAGACACAGAGTAAAGCTCCCTCTACACTGTCCCATCAAACACTCCCAGGGCAGGTACAGCACGGGTTAGATACAGAGTAAAGCTCCCTCTACACTGTCCCATCAAACACTCCCAGGTCAGGTACAGCACGGGTTAGATACAGAGTAAAGCTCCCTCTACACTGTCCCATCAAACACTCCCAGGGCAGGTCCAGCACGGGTTAGATACAGAGTAAAGCTCCCTCTACACTGTCCCATCAAACACTCCCAGGGCAGGTACAGCACGGGTTAGATACAGAGTAAAGCTCCCTCTACACTGTCCCATCAGACACTCCCAGGGCAGGTACAGCACGGGTTAGATACAGAGTAAAGCTCCCTCTACACTGTCCCGTCAAATACAGCCAACCCAGATCCAGCATGTGTTAAATGCAGCGTACAGCTCCTCTGACACTATCCAATCATGCACACCAGCTCAGGTAATGCATAGTAAGAATGCAGAATAAAAATCCCTCTACATGTAAGTGTCAAGCACTCCCAGGTAGCTTCACACACGGGTTAAGCTCGGGTCAACTTGTTGCATCGAAGGCCGAGTCTTCTGGCAGCTGTCAGACAGCTCCCTGTGGCTGGTTAGACACTCACCTATGGAGGGGTCTTAGTCCCACCTGATCGGCTCTGTGAATCCAGCCACCTCCATCCAGTCCCAGTTAGTGTGACGATGATTCGACTCCTCTCTCCACTTTTCACAGATACTGTTCAGTCCAAGAATCCTTTAACATAAAACTGATTATTATTAATTCTAGAATCTGTAATTGGAATACAATTTTTGTGACTATGATTAGATTTAATTTGAATATATTTGTAATTAATGACATTAGGTTGAATTACTTACTTCAATATTAAATTGTTCTATCCTTTCCCCTATTTATATGGACTAGACTCACCGGCAGTGTCAGCTGCCATGTCCAGCTCCACACACACTGACTCCCACTGATGCTGTGTAACCAGGGGCGTAAACCGTCTCCAGGTGACATCAGAAAGGAGCCAGGGACCATGTCACAAAGCAACCCAAATCCCTCCCACCCTAGGTATTGCAGAGTCACATGACCAGGCTCTGCTCCTGGTGTGCAGTCTCACTGGGCATGAACGCAGGTAGTACAATCAGTCCTGTCTCCAGCCCTGCTCCCGAGTACTGAGACTCCAGGCAGGGAGCACTGACTCCCAAAATTACCACTAATAAATTCTCCCTCCCATCCTCTGAATGTGAGGTCCCAATATTCAAAGGCCCCCATTTCTACCTTTTGCTTTATACTCCAGAAAGTCTCCCCTCACTTTATTTCAGTGTGTCTCCATCCTGCTTTGGCAGAGAGAGAAAGTTTGTGGGAATGGTGTTTGGGATACGGCAAGGATATTACATCTCCCTTCTTGTGCTCTGAAACAAGTCTATTCCCTGTAACAGGAAGGGCGCCAGAGGCAAGAAGTGGAGGGATCTTCAGGGGGATCAAGTGCTGGGACCATCGGAGCAGTAATTGGAGGGTGCATCATGGGCAATAGGCTCCCTGTGTATTATCCCATCAAACACTCCCAGGGCAGGTACAGCACGGGTTAGATACAGACTAAAGCTCCCTCTACACTGCCCCATCAAACACTCCCAGGGCAGGTAGAGCACGGGTTAGATGCACTGTAAAGCTCCCTCTACACTGTCCCCATCAAACACTCCCAGGGCAGGTACAGCACAGATTAGATACAGAGTAAAGCTCCCTCTACACTGTCCCATCAAACACTCCTGGGGCAGGTACAGCACGGGTTAGATACAGAGTAAAGCTCCCTCTACACATTCCCATCAAACACTCCCAGGGCAGGTACAGCACGGGTTAGATAAAGAGAAAATCTCCCTCCACACTGTCCCATCAAACACGACCAGCACAGGTAAAGCATTGGTTAGATCCAGAGTAAAGCTCCCTCTACACTTTCCCATCAAACACTCCCAGAACAGGTACAGCACGGGTTAGATGCAGAGTAAAGCTCCATCTACACTGTCCCATCAAACACTCCCAGGGCAGGTACTGCACGGGGTAGGTACAGAGTAAAGCTCCCTCTACACTGTCCCATCAAACACTCCCAGGGCAGGTACAACACGGGGTTAGATACAGAGTAAAGCTCCCTCTACACTGTCCCATCAAACACTCCCAGGGCAGGTACAGCACGGGTTAGGTACAGAGTAAAGCTCCCTCTACACTGTCCCATCAAACACTCCCAAGGCAGGTACAGCACGGGTTAGATACACAGAAAATCTCCCTGCACACTGTCCCATCAAACACGCCCAGCGCAGGTACAGCATGGGTTAGATACAGAATAAACGGCCGAGAAATTCAGTTTGGGGCGCCCAGCGCGCCTGGGCGCCGGAATTACCGCTGCGCGCGGATCCACTTGCGCCAGCGGGATATTCAGTTTCAGCGCCCCAAGTGGAAGCCGGCCGTTAAACAGGGGTTTCGGCGCCCCGCTTGGGGGCGCTGAAACTGAATATCGGCGCGCAAGGTGCCGCAGCGCCACCCGCTGCGGCACGGCAGCCTGCGGTACTGCAGGCCTTCCTCTCACCCTTAAGGGGGAGGTGCCTGCAACAACGCGATCTCCGCTCGTGAGTGCCGGCAAATGAGCCCGGCACCAAGGAGAAGTGCCGGGCCCTCTGGAAACAGCCGGCAATGCCGCGGGGGGGGGTGTAGGAGGCCGGGGATGGAGGTGCGGGCAGGCGGCCGCCGAAAATGCGGCCGGCCGCACCTCCACCTTAATTACCGCCACTACCGCCACAGGTAGGCCCCTGTGTACCGGTCGCTGTTTGCGGCCGGCGCGGAGGAGGCGGCCGCTACTAAATATGGCCAGCGGGGCGATAGCAGGGCGCTGCGCACACTGATGACGTCATCGGTGGCGGCGCAGCGCTACAGCCTAACGCCGCCATTAGCGCACCACTGAATTTCAACGGAGGTTTGCAGACTGGCGCAAAAGCCCTCTTTGGGCGCAAACTGGTGGCGCAGGCCACTGAATTTCTAGGCCAAGCTCCCTCGACACTGTCCCATCAGACACTCCCAGGGCAGGTACAGCACGGGTTAGATACAGAGTAAAGCTCCCTCTACACTGTCCCATCAAACACTCCCAGGGCAGGTACAGCACGGGTTAGATACAGAGTAAAGCTCCCTCTACACTGTCCCATCAAACACCCCCAGGGCATGTACAGCACGGGTTAGATACAGAGTAAAGCTCCCTCTACACTGTCCCATCAAACACTCCCAGGGCAGGTACAGCACGTGTTAGATACAGAGTAAAGCTCCCTCTACACTGTCCCATCAAACACTCCCAGGGCAGGTACAGCACGGGTTAGATACAGAGTAAAGCTCCCTCTACACTGTCCCATCAAACACCCCCAGGGCAGGTACAGCACGGGTTAGATACAGAGTAAAGCTCCCTCTACACTGTCCCACCAAACACTCCCAGGGCAGGTACAGCACGGGTTAGATACAGAGTAAAGCTCCCTCTACACTGTCCCATCAAACACCCCCAGGGCAGGTACAGCACGGGTTAGATACAGAGTAAAGCTCCCTCTACACTGTCCCACCAAACACTCCCAGGGCAGGTACAGCACAGGTTAGATACAGAGTAAAGCTCCCTCTACACTGTCCCATCAAACACCCCCAGGGCAGGTACAGCATGGGTTAGATACAGAGTAAAGCTCCCTCTACACTGTCCCACCAAACACTCCCAGGGCAGGTACAGCACGGGTTAGATACAGAGTAAAGCTCCCTCTACACTGTCCCATCAAACACTCCCAGGGCAGGTACAGCACGGGTTAGATACAGAGTAAAGCTCCCTCTACACTGTCCCATCAAACACTCCCAGGGCAGGTACAGCACGGGTTAGATACAGAGTAAAGCTCCCTCTACACTGTCCCATCAAACACTCCCAGGGCAGGTACAGCACGGGTTAGATACAGAGTAAAGCTCCCTCTACACTGTCCCATCAAACACTCCCAGGGCAGGTACAGCACGGGTTAGATACAGAGTAAAGCTCCCTCTACACTGTCCCATCAGACACTCCCAGGGCAGGTACAGCACGGGTTAGATACAGAGTAAAGCTCCCTCTACACTGTCCCGTCAAATACAGCCAACCCAGATCCAGCATGTGTTAAATGCAGCGTACAGCTCCTCTGACACTATCCAATCATGCACACCAGCTCAGGTAATGCATAGTAAGAATGCAGAATAAAAATCCCTCTACATGTAAGTGTCAAGCACTCCCAGGTAGCTTCACACACGAGTTAAGCTCGGGTCAACTTGTTGCATCGAAGGCCGAGTCTTATGGCAGCTGTCAGACAGCTCCCTCTGGCTGGTTAAACTCTCACCTCTGGAGGGGTCTTAGTCCCACCTGATCGGCTCTGTGAATCCAGCGACCTCCATCCAGTTCCAGTTAGTGTGACGATGATTCGACTCCTCTCTCCACTTTTCACAGATACTGTTCAGTCCAAGAATCCTTTAACATAAAACTGATTATTATTAATTCTAGAATCTGTAATTGGAATACAATTTTTGTGACTATGATTAGATTTAATTTGAATATATTTGTAATTAATGACATTAGGTTGAATTACTTACCTTAATATTAAATTGTTCTTTCCTTTCCCCTATTTATATGGACTAGACTCAGCGGCAGTGTCAGCTGCCATGTCCAGCTCCACCCACACTGACTCCCACTGATGCTGTGTAACCAGGGGCGTAAACCGTCTCCAGGTGACATCAGAAAGGAGCCAGGGACCATGTCACAAAGCAGCCCAAATCCCTCCCACTCTAGGTATTGCAGAGTCACATGACCAGGCTCTGCTCCTGGTGTGCAGTCCCACTGGGCATGAACGCAGGTTGTACAATCAGTCCCGTCTCCAACCCTGCTCCCGCGTACTGAGACTCCAGGCAGGGAGCACTGACTCCCAAAATTACCACTGATAAATTCTCCCTCCCATCCTCTGAATGTGAGGTCCCACTATTCAAAGGCCCCCATTTCTACCTCTTGCTTTATACTCCAGAAAGTCTCCCCTCACTTTATTTCGGTGTGTCTCCATCCTGCTTTGGCAGAGAGAGACGGCTTGTGGGAATGGTGTTTGGGATACGGCAAAGGTATTACCTCTCCCTCCTTTGTGCTCTGAAACAAATCTATTCCCTGTAACAGGAAGGGCACCAGAAGCAATATGTGGAGGGATCTTCAGGGGGATCAAGTGCTGTGACCATCAGAGCATTAATTGGAGGGTGCATCATGGGCAATAGGCTCCCTCTGTATTATCCCATCAAACACTCCCAGGGCAAGTACAGCACGGGTTAGATACAGAGTAAAGCTCCCTCTACCTTGTCCTATCAAACACTCCCAGGGCAGGTACAGCACGGGTTAGAAACAGCATAAAGCTCTACTCTACACTGTCCCATCAAACACTCCCAGGGCAGGTACAGCACGGGTTAGATACAGAGTAAAGCTCCCTCTACACTATCCCATCAAACACTCCCAGGGCCGATCCAGCACGGGTTAAAAAAGAGTAAAACTCCCTCTACGCTGTCCCATCAAACACGCCCAGGGCAGGTACAGCACGGATTAGATACAGAGTAAATCTCCCTCTACACTGTCCCATCAAACACTCCCATGCTGTCCCTGCCCTGGCAGTGTTTGATGGGACAGTGTAATGCCTGCCCGGACAGCAGGCATTAGATACAGAGTACAGCTCCCTCTAAACTGCCCCATCAAACACTCCCAGGGCAGGTACAGCACGGGTTAGATACAGAGTAAAGCTCCCTCTACACTGTCCTGTCAAACACTCCCAGGACAGGAACAGCACAGGTTAGATACAGAGGAAAGCTCTCTCTAAATTGGTTCACCAACCACAGCCAACTCAGATCCAGCATGTGTTAAATGCAGCGTACAGCTCCTCTGACACTATCCAATGATGCACACCAGCTCAGGTAATGCATAGTAAGAATGCAGAATAAAAATCCCTCTACATGTAAGTGTCAAGCACTCCCAGGTAGCTTCACACACGAGTTAAGCTCGGGTCAACTGGTCGCATCAAAGGCCGAGTCTTCTGGCAGCTGTCGGACAGCTCCCTGTGGCTGGTTAGACTCCCACCTATGGAGGGGTCTTAGTCCCACCTGATCGGCTCTGTGAATCTAGTGACCTCCATCCAGTCCCAGTTAGTGTGACGATGATTCGACTCCCCTCTCCACATTTCACAGATACCGTTCAGCCCAAGAATCCTTCAACATAAAACTGATTATTATTAATTCGGGTACAGCACGGGTTAGATATAGAGTAAATCTCCCTCTACACTGTCCCATCAAACACTCCCAGGGCAGGTACAGAATGGGTTAGATACAGAGTAAAGCTCCGTCTATACTTTCCCATCAAACACTCCCAGGGCAGGTTCAGCATGGGTTAGATACAGAATAAAGCTCCCTCTACACAGTCCCATGAAACAATCCCAGGACAGCTACAGCATTGTTTAGATACACAGTAAAGCTTCCACTACACTGTCCCATCAAGCACTCCCAGGGCAGTAACAGCATGGGTGAGATACAGAGTAAAGCTCCCTCTACAGTGTCCCATCAAACACTCCCAGGACAAGTACAGCATGGGTTAGATACAGAGTAAAGCTCCCTCTAAACTGTCCCATCAAACACCCCCAGGGAAGGTAAACCATGGGTTAGATACAGAGTAAATCTCCCTCTACATTGGCACATCAAACACTCCCAGGGTAAGTACAGCATGGGTCAGATACAGAGTAAAGCTCCCCTTACACTGTCCCATCAAACACTCCTAGGGCAGGTACAGCACGGGTTAGATACAGAGTAAAGCACCCTCTACACTGTCCCATCAAACACTCCCAGGGCAGGTACAGCACGGGTTGAATACAGAGTAAAGCTCCCTCTACAGTACCCCATCAAACCTCCTCATGGCAGGTACAGTGCAATTTAGATACAGCGTAAAGCTCCCTCTACACTGTCCCATCAAATACTCCCAGGGCAGGTACAGCACGGGTTAGATACAGAGTAAAGCTCCCTCTAAACTGTCCCATCAAACACCCCCAGGGCAAGTAAAGCGTGGGTTAGATACAGAGTAAATCTCCCTCTGCATTAACCGATCAAACACTCCCAGGACAGGTACAGCATGGGTTAGATACAGAGTAAAGCTCCCTCTATAATGACCCATCAAACACTCCCAGGGCAGGTACAGCACGGGTTACATACAGAGTAAAGGTCCCTCCACACTGTCCCATCAAACACTCCCAGGGCAGGTACAGCACGGGTTAGATACAGAGTAAAGGTCCCTCTACACTGTCCCATTAAACACACCCAGGGCAGGTATAGCATGAGTTAGATACAGAGTTAAGCTCCCTCTACACTGTCCCATCAAACACCCCCAGGGCAGGTACAGCGCAGGTTAGGTACAGGGTAAAGCTCCCTCTAAACTGTCCCATCAAACACCCCCAGGGCAGGTACAGCACGGGTTAGATACAGAGTAAAGCTCCCTCTACAGTGTCCCATTAAACCTCCCATGGGCAGGTAATTCACGTGTAAGATATAGAGTCAAGCTCCCTCTACACTGTCCCATCAAACACTCCCAGGGCAGGTACAGCACGGGTTAGATACAGAGTAAAGCTCCCTCTACACTGTCCCATCAAACACTCCCAGGGCAGGTACAGCACGGGTTAGATACAGAGAAAAGCTCCCTCTACACTGTCCCATCAAACACTCCCAGGGCAGATACAGCATGAGTTAGATACAGAGTAAAGCTCCCTCTAAATTTTCCCAACAAACACCCCCAGGGCAGGTACAACATGGGTTAGATACAGAGTAAAGCTCCCTCTACATTGTCCCATCAAACACTCCCAGGGCAGGTACAGCATGAGTTAGATACAGAGTTAAGCTCCCTCTACACTGTCCCATCAAACACCCCCAGGGCAGGTGCAGTGCGGGTTAGATACAGAGTAAAGCTGCCTATACATTGGCACATCAAACACTCCCAGGGCATGTTCAGCATGGGTCAGATACAGAGTAAAGCTCCCCTTACACTGTCCCATCAAACACTCCCAGGGCAGGTACAACGCGGGATAGGTACAGAGAAAAGCTCCCTCTAAATTGTCCCAACAAACACTCCCAGGGCAGGTACAGCACGGGTTAGATACAGAGTAAAGCTCCCTCTAAAGTGTCCCATCAAACACCCCCAGGGCAAGTAAAGCGTGGGTTAGATACAGTGTAAATCTCCCTCTGCATTAACCAATCAAACACTCCCAGGACAGGTACAGCATGGGTTAGATACAGAGTAAAGCTCCCTCTGTAATGTCCCATCAAACACTCGCAGGGCAGGTACAGCACAGGTTAGATACAGAGTAAAGCTCCCTCTACACTGTCCCATTAAACACACCCAGGGCAGGTATAGCATGAGTTAGATACAGAGTTAAGCTCTCTCTACACTGTCCCATCAAACACCCCCAGGGCAGGTACAGTGCGGGTTAGATACAGAGTAAAGCTGCCTATACACTGTCCCATCAAACACTCCCAGGACAGGTACAGCGCAGGTTAGGTACAGAGTAAAGCTCCCTCTAAACTGTCCCATCAAACACCCCCAGGGCAGGTACAGCACGGGTTAGATGCAGAGTAAAGCTCCCTCTACAGTGTCCCATTAAACCTCCCATGGGCAGGTAATTCACGTGTAAGATATAGAGTCAAGCTCCCTCTACACTGTCCCATCAAACACTCCCAGGGCAGGTACAGCACGGGTTAGATACAGAGTAAAGCTCCCTCTACACTGTCCCATCAGACACTCCCAGGGCAGGTACAGCATGAGTTAGATACAGAGTAAAGCTCCCTCTAAATTGTCCCAACAAACACCCCAGGGCAGGTACAACATGGGTTAGATACAGAGTAATGCTCCCTCTACACTGTCCCATCAAACACTCCCAGGGCAGGTACAGCGCGGGTTAGATAGAGAGTAAATCTCCCTCTACACTGTCCCATCAAACAGCCCCAGGGCAGGTACAGCGCAGGTTATATACAGAGTAAAGCTCCCTCTGCAGTGTCCCACTAAACACACCCAGGGCAGGTATAGCATGTGTTAGATACAGAGTAAAGCTCCCTCTACACTTTCCCATCAAACACTCCCAGGGCAGGTACAGCATGAGTTAGATACAGAGTAAAGCTCCCTCTAAATTTTCCCAACAAACACCCCCAGGGCAGGTACAACATGGGTTAGATACAGAGTAATGCTCCCTCTACACTGTCCCATTAAACACTCCCAGGGCAGGTACAGTGCGGGTTAGATAGAGAGTAAAGCTGCCTATACACTGTCCCATCAAACACTCCCAGGGCAGGTACAACGTGGGATAGGTACAGAGAAAAGCTCCCTCTAAATTGTCCCAACAAACACTCCCAGTGCAGGTACAGCATGATTTAGATACAGAGTAAAGCTCCCTCTACACTGTCCCATCAAACACCCCCAGGGCAGGTGCAGTGCGGGTTAGATACAGAGTAAAGCTGCCTATACACTGTCCCATCAAACACCCCCAGGGCAGGTACAACATGGGTTAGGTACAGAGTAATGCTCCCTCTACACTGTCCCATCAAACACTCGCAGGGCAGGTACAGCATGGGTTAGATACAGAGTAAGGCTCCATCGACACTGTCCCATCAAACACTCCAAGGGCAGGTACAGCACGGGTTAGATACAGAGTAAAGCTCCCTCTACACTGTCCCATCAAACACTCCCAGGGCAGGTACAGCGCGGGTTAGATACAGAGTAAATCTCCCTCTACACTGTCCCATCAAACACTCCCAGGGCATGTACAGCATGAGTTAGATGCAGAGTGAAGCTCCCTCTACACTGTCCCATCAGCACTCCCAGGGCAGGTACAGTGTGGGTTAGTTAGAGAGTAAAGCTCCGTCTACATTGTCCCATCAAACACTCCCAGTGCAGGTACAGCATGAGTTGGATACAGAGCAAAGCTCCCTCTACACTGTCCCATTAAACACTGCCAGGGCAGGTAACGCGTGGGTTAGATACAGAGTAAAGCTCCCAATGCTGGGAACTCAACATCCAGGGGTATTCAATATTCAGGAAGGATAGGCAAAAAGGAAAGGCAGGTGTGGAAGCATTGCTGGTTAAAGAAGGGATTAACACAATTGTAAGGAAGGATATTGGCTCTGACGATGTGGAATCTGTATCGGTCGAACTGAGAAATACCAAGGGGCAGAAAACGTTATTGGAAGTGGTATATATTAAAAGGGAAATTAGAGAAGCGTGCAATAAGGGCACAGAGTCATCATGGGTGACTTTATGTGGTAAACCACTTTATCGTTACACTATAGTTATCACTGTTGTATTGTTATCACCGTTGTATCACGATACGAGGTCGCCTCTTGTCGCGCTGTTATACCTGGGCTGACCACCTCCGACTCCGCCCATGGCTCCACCTACCTGCCCAGGTATAAAGGTAGTCGACTGGCTGGTATTCCTCCTTGTTGGACCCGATCACCCACGAGGGTGGGCTCTGTTATTTAGTCAATAAAAACCTTTAGTTACGTTCTTAACTCGTCGCCTTTTATTGGACGAATTGATAGGTATATCAATTTTATTGACTAAATTTTAAAGATGTCTACTACTGGCCAGCCAGAAGCCCTCCCAGAAGCACAGCCACACCAGCCGGCTTGGCTGCAAGCCCTCAAACCACCGTACCTGGATCTAAACCCACAGGCAGCAAACGCAGCCCTCAACTTCAAACACTGGCTGGACTGCTTCGAATCCTACCTGGAAGAATCCGGCGCCCCGCAGAGATCCAAACTAAGACTTCTGAACGCCCAAGCGAGCCCGAGAGTATACGCACTCATACAGGACACGACTACGTACGAGGCCGCTATCAACCTACTGAAACAGCAGTACCGCAGCCCGGTAAATTACATGTACACCAGGCACCTCCTAAGATCCCGCCCGCAACAGCCAGGAGAGTCTGTAGCTGAATTTTTACGGGCGCTAAGAGCACTCGGCAGGAACTGTGACTTTAAAGCGGTGACGGCTGTTGAAAATACGGAAGATAATATCCGCGATGCCTTTGTGAAAGGCCTACGGTCCGACTACTCACGGCAAAGACTGCTTGAAGCTAAAGACCTCGACCTGGACAAAGCTGAAGCCCTCGCTCTCTCCCTGGAGGTGGCCCATCAGGACCAGGAGGCGTTTTCCAGGTACTGCTCGCGACCCTGGGACTCGGGCCCGACCCCTACCGCAATACCCTTCGCAGCGCCGCCCCCGGGACCTACCTCAGCGTCGGCGTCCCGGACCCGACCGGGCCCGCCACCCCCGGTACCGGCTCCGACATCGGGCACCCGCGATCGGGCCGCCGGCTGCTTCTTTTGCGGCCAGGAGAAGCACCCGAGGTCGCGCTGCCCAGCCAGGAACTCTACCTGCACAACCTGCAGGAAGAAAGGCCATTTCTCTAAGGCCTGCAGGAGCGGATCTTCAGAGGCCAGCAGTGCCTCATGCGAACTGTGGGGGCGGCCATCTTCTTTCACGGCAACTGAGGCCAGTATCCCCACACGTGAGTCATGGGGGCGGCCATCTTTGATCAAGGCAACCGACCCCAATAGTGCCTCATGTGAGTTATGGGGGCAGCCATCTTCTCCGCCATTTTGTCCTACCTCGTGGGAGATGCCATTTTACCCACCACGCCCGACTGCCACCGGGCCCCCGGACCCGACGACCGCCTCGCCCGCAGACGACAACGACTCGCTTACCTACACGCTAGCCTCCGTCACTCTGGATCAAGCCCGCCCACACCACCTGTCCAAGTCGATGATGGACATCAAAGTAAACGGCCACGCCACGACCTGCCTGTTCGACAGCGGAAGCACGGAGAGCTTCATCCACCCAGACACGGTGAGCCACTACTCCCTCCCTGTCCTGCCAACGCGCAACCGAATCTCGATGGCATCGAGGTCCCACGCCACGGACATTAGCGGCTACTGTGCTGTGACCTTGTCGGTTAAGGGTACAGAGTATAAAAACTTTAAACTCCTCGTCCTCCCCCAGCTCTGCGCTGCCGTCCTACTAGGGCTGGACTTCCAATCCCACCTCCAAAGTGTAACCCTAGCATACGGTGGACCCCTCCCCCCACTCACAGTCGACAACCAGCGAAGGTTAAACCGCCCACCGCGTAACACCTGCAGCCTATCCACCCTCAAGGTGCCGCCACCTTCCCTGTTCGCTAACCTCACCCCCGACTGCAAACCCGTCGCTACCAAGAGCAGGCGGTACAGCGCTGGGGACAGAGCTTTCATTTGCTCTGAGGTGCAGCGTCTCCTGAAGGAGGGCATCATCGAGGGGAGCAACAGCCCCTGGCGTGCCCAGGTCGTGGTCGTTAAGACCGGCGATAAAAATCGCCTGGTCATCGACTACAGCCAGACCATAAACAGATACACCCAGCTGGACGCATACCCCCTTCCCCGCATATCTGACATGGTCAATCAGATTGCACAATACCGCATATTCTCGACCATCGACCTTAAGTCGGCCTACCACCAACTCCCTATCCACCCCGAGGACCGCCAGTACACCGCCTTCGAGGCGAATGGGCGCCTATACCACTTCCTTAGGGTCCCCTTCGGTGTCACCAACGGGGTCTCGGTCTTCCAAAGGGAGATGGACCGGATGGTTGACCAGAACGGACTGCAGGCCACATTCCCCTACCTAGATAACGTCACCATCTGCGGCCGCGACCGGCAGGACCACGACGTGAATCTGGAGAAATTCCTCCGTACAGCCCAACGGCTGAACCTTACCTACAATAAGGAGAAATGTGTGTTTAACACCTCGCGCCTTGCCATCCTTGGCTGTGTAGTAGAGAACGGACTCATCGGCCCCGACCCCGAAAGAATGCGCCCCCTCATGGAGCTACCCCTCCCCCACTGCCCTAAGGCACTTAAGAGAACCCTGGGGCTCTTCGCCTACTATGCCCAATGGGTGCCCAATTATGCGGACAAAGCCAGACCCCTCATGAAGTCCACATCCTTCCCCCTTACGGAGGAAGCGTGCGCAGCCTTCTCCCTCATTAAGGGAGACATTGCCAAGGCCACTATGCACGCAGTGGATGAGTCCATCCCCTTCCAAGTCGAGAGCGATGCATCCGACTTCGCCCTAGCCGCCACCCTTAACCAGGAGGGGAGACCGGTGGCCTTCTTCTCAAGGACCCTACAGGGCCCTGAGATCCGACACTCGTCGGTCGAGAAGGAGGCCCAGGTGATTGTGGAGGCGGTACGACGCTGGAGGCACTACCTGGCAGGCAAACGATTTACCCTCCTTACCGACCAACGTTCGGTCGCTTTTATGTTTAATAACAAGCTGAGGGGCAAAATCAAGAATGACAAGATCTTGAGGTGGAGAATCGAGCTCTCCACCTACGATTATGATATCTTGTACCGGCCAGGTAAGCTGAACGAACCCCCCGATGCTCTGTCACGAATTACATGCGCCAGCGCGCAAAGCGATAGACTTCAGACCCTCCACAACGACCTCTGCCACCCCGGGGTCACCAGACTTTACCACTTCATTAAGGCCCGCAACCTGCCCTACTCCATCGAGGAGGTCAGGACCATAACCAGGAACTGCCAGACCTGCGCCGAGTGCAAACCGCACTTCTTTAGGCCGGACAGAGCAAGCCTGATCAAGGCCACCCGCCCCTTCGAGCGCCTGAGCATCGACTTTAAGGGGCCCCTCCCGTCCTCTGACCGTAATGTGTACTTCTTCAACATTGTTGATGAGTACTCCCGTTTCCCCTTTGCCTTCCCCTGCCCAGACATGACCAGTACCACGGTCATTAAATGCCTGAACGACCTCTTCGCCTTGTTCGGGTTCCCAAACTATATACATAGTGACCGGGGCTCCTCTTTCATGAGCGAGGAACTCCGTCAGTTCCTACTAGCGAGAGGTATTGCAGCAAGTAGGACCACCAGCTACAACCCCCAAGGGAACGGCCAGGTGGAAAGAGAGAACGCGACGGTATGGAAGGCCGTCCTCTTAGCCTTAAAGTCTAAGGGCCTCCCAACCTCCCGCTGGCAGGAAGTCCTCCCGACAGCGCTGCACTCCATCCGGTCACTACTTTGCACTGCCGTTAACGCCACCCCCCATGAACGAATGTTTGTTTTCCCCAGGAAGTCGACTACGGGAACCACTCTACCAACCTGGCTGACCTCTCCGGGGCCCGTCTTGCTGCGAAAGCACGTGAGGGCCCATAAAACAGACCCCCTGGTCGAAAGGGTGAACCTCCTGCACGCCAACCCCCAGTACGCCTACGTGGCTTACCCAGACGGGCGGGAGGACACTGTCTCCTTACGAGACCTCGCACCCTCGGGCACTCCGGAGACACCACCTTTACCCCCCCCCACCACCCCCCCAATTCCAGCCCAGGTAGACGGCATGCCGGAACCCCACGAGCCTTCGCCGACCACGCAGACACCAGCACTAACACCGGATAATGCAGCACCGCCGCTGCGACGATCGGAGAGGCTTACGAGGCCTCCGGACAGACTGACATACCAGAACTGGTAGTACACTTCACCCCGCCGGACTCAAATCTAAACAAGGGGTGAATGTGGTAAACCACTTTATCGTTACACTATAGTTATCACTGTTGTATTGTTATCACCGTTGTATCACGATACGAGGTCGCCTCTTGTCGCGCTGTTATACCTGGGCTGACCACCTCCGACTCCGCCCATGGCTCCACCTACCTGCCCAGGTATAAAGGTAGTCGACTGGCTGGTATTCCTCCTTGTTGGACCCGATCACCCACGAGGGTGGGCTCTGTTATTTAGTCAATAAAAACCTTTAGTTACGTTCTTAACTCGTCGCCTTTTATTGGACGAATTGATAGGTATATCACTTTAATCTACATATAGATTGGGCCAACCAAATTAGTAACAATACTGTGGAGGAAGAATTCCTGGGGTGCTTACAGGATGGTTTCCTGGACCAATATGTCGAGGAACCAACCAGAGATCAGGTCATCTTAGACTGGGTATTATGTAATGAGAAAGGATTAATTAGCAATCTTGTTGTACGGGGCCCCTTGGGTCGGAGCGATCATAATATGATAGAATTCTTCATTAAGATGGAGAATGAAGTAATTGACTCAGAGACGAGGGTCCTGAATTTAAATAAAGGAAACTACGATGGTCTGAGGCGCGAGTTGGGTAGGATTGATTGGAGAATGTCACTCAAAGGGTTGACGGTGGATAGGCAATGGCAAACATTCAAAGACCGCATGGATGAACTACGGAATTTGTTCATCCCAGTTTGGCATAAAAATAAAACAAAAAAGGAGACTCAACCGTGGCTAACAAGGGAATTTAGGGATAGCATAAGATCCAAGGAGAGGACATATAAATTGGCCAGAAAAAGCAGTAAACCTGAGAATTGGGAGCAGTTTAGGATTCAACAAAGGAGGACAAAGGGATTAATTAAGAAAGGGAAAATAGAACATGAGAGTAAGCTTGCAGGGAACATAAAAACTGACTGTAAAAGCTTTTATAGATATGTGAAGAGAAAAAGATTGGTGAAGTCAAGCGTAGGTCCCTTGCAGTCAGAATCAGGGGAATTTATAATGGGGAACAAAGAAATGGCAGACCAATTAAATACATATTTTGGTTCTGTCTTCACAAAGTAGGACACAAATAACCTCCCAGAGATGCCGGGGAACATAGAGTTTGATGAAAGGGGGGAACTGAAAGAAATCAGTATTTGTCAGGAAATGGTGTTAGGGAAATTGATGGGATTGAAGGCGGATAAATCCCCAGGGCCTGATAATCTACATCCTAGGGTACTTAAGGAAGTGGCCCTAGAAATAGTAGAAGGAATCTGGAACAGAACCCATGGATTGGAGAGTAGCTAATGTTACCCCACTATTCAAAAAAGGTGGTAGATAGAAAATGGGGAATTACACACTGGTAAGCCTGACATCGGTAGTGGGGAAAATGCTAGAGTTCATTATAAAAGATGTAATAGCAGAGCACTTGGAAAACAGTGACAGGATCGGACAACGTTAACATGGATTTACAAAAGGTAAATCATGCTTGACTAATCTACTGGAATTTTTTGAGGATGTAACTGGTAAAATAGATAAGGGAGAACCAGTGGATGTGGTGTATTTGGTTTCAGAAGGCTTTCGATAAGGTCCCGCATAAGAGATTAGCGTGTAAAGTTAAGGCACATGGGATTGGGGGCAAGGTATTGACTTTGATAGAGAACTGGTTGGCAGACAGGAAGCAAAGAGTTGGAATAAGCAGGTCTTTTTCTGAATGGCAGGCAGTGACTAGTGGGGTACCGCAGGGATCGGTCCTTGGACCCCAGCTATTCACAATATATATTAATGATCTAGACAAGGGAACTAGATGTAATATCTCCAAATTTGCAGACGACACAAAACTGGGTGGGTGTGTGTGCTGTGAGGAGGATGCCGAGAAACTACAGGATGATTTGGACAGGTTGGGTGATTGGGCAGAAGCATGGCAGATGCAATATAACGTGGATAAATGTGACGTTATCCACTTTGGTGGCCAAAACAGGAAGGCAGATTATTATCTGAATGGCAATAGTTGGGAGAAGGGGAAGTGCAACGAGACCTGGGTGTCCTTGTGCACCAGTCGCTGAAGGTAAGCATGCAGGTGCAGCAGGCGGTTAAGAAGGCAAATGGCATGTTGGCCTTTGTAGCGACAGGATTCGAGTACAGGAACAAGGATGTCTTGCTGCAGTTGTACAGGTCCTTGGTGAGACCAATCCTTGAGTAATGTGTGCAGTTTTGGTCGCCTTATCTGAGGAAGGATGTTCTTGCCATGGAAGGATTTCAGCAAAGATTCACCAGGCTGATACCTGGGATGGCAGAAATGACGCATGAGGAGAGATTGGGTCGATTGGGCTTGTACTCACTGGAGTTTAGAAGAATGAGAGGGGATCTCATTGAAACTTATAAAATTCTGACAGTACTGGGGAACTAGATGCAGGAACGATGTTTCCGATGGTCAGGGAGTCCAAAACCAGGGGTCACAGTCTAAAGACAAGGGGTAAGCCATTTAGACAGAGTTAAGGAGGAATTTCTTCACCCAGAGAGTGAACCTGTGGAATTCTCTACCACAGAAGGCTGTAGAGGCCAATTCATTAAATATATTCAAGGAGTTGGATATATTTCTTAAGGCTAAAGGGATCAAGGGATATGGAGAGAAAGCAGGGACAGGGTACTGAATTTGGATGATCAGCCATGATCGCATTGAATGGCAGAACAGGCTCGAGGGGCCAAATGGCCCATTCCTGCTCCTATCTTCTGCGTTTCTATGTTTCTATGGTTGTTAAGATCTGGAACGCACCATCTGAAAGGATGCTGGAATCAGGTTCCACAGCAACTTTCAAACGGTAATTGTACATGTACTTGAAGAGGACTAGTTTGCAGAGTTCTGGGGATAAAGCTGGGGTTTGGGACTAAATTGGACAGCTCTTTCAAAGAGCCAGCACAGACAGGATGGGCCGAATCACCACCTTCTGTGCTGTTAGATTCTATGATCAATGTGAAGATGCTGGTGTCTCTTAAGGCTCTTCAAGCTTTTAAAGCTCTTCCCAGTCAGAACATTTCACAGATCTCTCGTCAGTGTGAACAAGGTGGTGTGCCAGCAGGTTGGAGGACCGAGTGAATCCCTTCCCACACACAGTGCAGGTGAACAGTGAATCAAATCAAATCAAATTAAATCAACTTTTATTGTCATTGTTAGTGCACAAGTGCAGTACAACGAAATGTAGGCTTGCGGCTCCCGAGAGTGTACATTTAGATTAAGACATTTAAACATTCAACATACATTTGGCTTGTAATACATTAACATAAACATAACCATAATAAAGTGCATTGGCAGATGTGCAGGCTTTAGAGTTTATTTGTGGAGTTCAGTAGGATGACAGCCCTGGGAAAGAAGCTGTTCCTAAATGTGGTCGTACGGGTGCAAATGCATCTGTAGCATCTCCCAGATGGCAGGAGGGTGAACAGACTGTGGCTGGGGTGGGTAGGGTCTTTGATGATGGACCGTGACCTCCGTAAACAGCGTTTCTGGTATATGTGCTCTATGGTCGGTAGCCAGTGTGAAATCGTTGGTGTCCATTCAGCTCCCGGGAGCTTTTAAAACTTTTCCCACAGTCAGAACATTTAAAGGGTCTCTCGTCAGTGTGAACTCGCTGATGTGCCAGCAGGTTGGAGGACCGAGTGAATCCCTTCCCACAGACAGAGCAGGTGAACGGCTTCTCCCCAGTGTGAGCTCGCTGGTGTCCCTTCAGCTCCCCAGGACTTTTAAAGCTCATCCCACAGTGGGAACATTTAAATGGTCTCTTATCAGTGTGAGCAAGCTGGTGTCTCAGCAGGGTGGATGAACCAGTGAATCCCTTCCCACACATGGAGCAGGTGAACGGCCTCTCCCCAGTGTGAACTCTCTGGTGTATCTGGAGCTTGGATGAGTCTGCAAATCCCTTCCCACACACGGAGCAGGAGAACGGTTTCTCCCCAGTGTGAACTTGCTGGTGTGCATGGAGGTTGGATGACTGAGTGAATCCCTTCCCACATTCAACACACGTGAACGGCCTCTCCCCAGTATGAACTCACTGGTGTATCTGGAGCTTGGATAACTCTGCGAATCCCTTCCCACACACGGAGCAGGTGAACGGCCTCTCCCCGATGTGAGTGTGCCGATGAGTTTCCAGCTTGGATGGATAACTGAATCTCTTCCCACAATCCCCACATTTCCACTGTTTTTCCGTGGTGCGGGAGTCCTTGTGTTTATCCAGGTTGGACGATCAGTTAAAGCCTCATCCACACACAACACGTGTACGGTTTCTCCCCGCTGTGAATGGTGCGATGTTTTTCAGGCTGTGTAACTGGTTAAACCTCTTTCCACAGTCAGTGCACTGGAACACTCTTACTCGGGTGTGTGTTTTCCAGTCACACGGATGTTTGAAATCTTTTCCCACAGACAGAACAAACAAACGTTTGTCCTTCCATATTCAAAGGTCAATGATATTCAGGTCCTGATGAATGGAGTGACTCTGTCAGATCTTGATGTGATGTTTGGTTTGAGTATCCCGTCTGCAAATCCTTCCCTTCTAATACCCTGTAAAAGGAGTTTAGAAAAGCCATCACTGTAAATACAGGATAGAAATTCAGAACAAACAATTCTAGTTTCTGTGGAACATTCTTTCCTCTCATTTCCCCAAAGCTGTAAATCCCCGTCCCACACACTCTCCCTCCTCCCTGTGCTGAAATCCAAACCCATCGCACCATCTCCAACATTTCTTTCCTCCACTCCCAGTTTTCCCCCTCACTCTACTCTGGTTGGGTTCAGTTCTACACCCGCTTTGTGCAGAGTGAGAATAAAATCAATGAGTCAATGATTGTCTCTCCTGGTCACGGGGACCCTGAAGCCCCGCCCACTCCTTGTTCCTGTACCAAGATGGCCACGCATGCGCCGTGCTGCCAGTGGAACCGGTCTGTCTTTCCTGCACCAAGATGGTGGCACGTAACCCGGGCCTGTCACCGAGAAAAAGCCTCACAACTGCAGTCCGGTGGAACAGAGACCAGGCCGCTGGATCTCATTCGGGCCTGAGGCCGTTCTCCAGCTTTATAAACCCTGCGGCGCGGACTACCCGCAGTTTATTAATCTCCCGACACCACTCCCGCCGACCAATAGCTCCGCCCGGTGACCGTGCGGGGCTTTCTTTGTGAGGGACTCGTGACCCGGGCCCAGGGCCTGATTGACGGGAGCTTACGACCAATAGGGAACGAGCGGGGCGGGGCTGGAGGAGCGAGCTGGCGGCGGGTCCTCCAACCAACCGGGGAGCCTGAGGGGCGGGACTTGTGCCGGCTGATTGTCTGATCCGCAGGGCAGCGAGTTTCTCCAGTCCCTTGTTCAGGGCCCGGGGCCAGGGGAGGCTGTGGGCCTTTATTCCCCTCATTGGACACAAGGCTCTTTGGCTCACAACACACGGGCTCAGGTTGCAATACAGACTTTTTAAATTCATGAATCAAAGGGACAGGGTCTCTCATTCTGCTGTGTGACAGTTCCTGGGACAGACTGTATCTCCCCCTCTCCTCCACACAGGGATTTGTGCTGGTTAAAGGGACCGCAATTCTCCTTGTTCTGCGAGTTTGTAATTAACTTTATCCCATATTACAGACTCCAGGAGTTTACCAATAACTCCTCGAGTCTTGGTTTTGATCTTCCAGAATTCCTTAAATTCTAGAATGGTCCCCGGGGATCGGAAGGTATCAAATGTAACCCCACCATTCAAGAAAGGAGGGCGAGAGAAAACAAGGACCCCTGGGCCAGTTAGCCTGACATCAGTAGTACGTGCAAAAAAGATTCACAAGAATGACACCAGAACTGGGAGGATATACCGATCAGGAAAGGCTGAACAGGCTGGGGGCTCATTTCTCTGGAAAAGAGAAGGCTGAGGGGTGACCAGATAGAGGTCATCAAGATTATGAAAGGGTTTGATAGGGTAGACGTGGAGAAAATGTTTCCACTTGTCGGGGGAGACCAGAACTAGCTGTCATAGATATCAGATATAAGAGAGAGAACTAGCACCAGAGTAAAGAAAAGTTCAGAAATAGGAGGAATCAGACGGGGCAAAAGCGAGGCAGACTAAGATGTGTTTGGAGGGCATGTGTGTAAATGCACATAGCCTGGTAAATAAGGTTGGTGAGCTGCAGGCACAAGGTGCCACAGGGGACTATGATATAGGGGCAATAACAGAGACCAGACTCAAAGAAAGGGAGGATTGGGATCTTAATATTCCTGGCTACAAGGTATTCAGGAAAGATAGAGAACGAAAAAGAGAAGGGGTGGCAGTATTGATCAACTAAACTATTACAGCATTGGAGAGGGTGATGTAGTCGAGGGAGCAAAGATTGGTTTGAATTCAGGAACAATAGAGGAGCGATTACACTGCTGGGTGTTTACTACAGGCCACCAAATAGTGGGGAGGAGACAGAGGAGCGATTACACTGCTGGGTGTTTACTACAGGCCACCAAATAGTGGGGAGGAGATAGAGGAGCGATTACACTGCTGGGTGTTTACTACAGGCCACCAAGTAGTGGGGCGGAGATAGAGGAGCGATTACACTGCTGGGTGTTTACTACAGGCCACCAAATAGTGGGAAGGAGATAGAGGAGCGATTACACTGCTGGGTGTTTACTACAGGCCACCAAATAGTGGGGAGGAGATAGAGGAGCGATTACACTACTGGGTATTTACTACAGGCCACCAAATAGTGGGGAGGAGATAGAGGAGCAGATTTGCAGGCAAATTACAGAAAGATGCAAGAACATAGAAACATAGAAGATAGGAGCAGGAGTAGGCCATTCGGCTCCTCGAGCCTGCTCTGCCATTCAATGCGATCATGGCTGATCATCCAATTTCAGTACCCAGTCCCTGCTTTCTCCCCATACCCCTTGATCCCTTTAGCCTTAAGAAATATATCCAACTCCTTCTTGACTATATTTAATGAATTGGCCTCTACTGCCTTCTGTGGCAGAGAATTCCACAGGTTCACCACTCTCTGGGTGAAGAAATTCCTCCTCATTTCAGTCCTAAATGGCCTACCCCTTATCCTTAGACTGTGACCCCTGTTTCTGGACTCCCCGACCATCGGGAACATCCTTCCTGCATCTAGTCTGTCTAGTCCTGTCAGAATTTTATAAGTTTCAATAAGATCCCCTCTCATTCTTCCAAACTCCAGCGAGTACAAGCCCAATCGTCCCAATCTCTCCTCATACGTCATTCCTGCCATCCCAGGTGTCAGCCTGGTGAATCTTTGCTGAATTCATTCCATGCCTTGACTAATTTACTGGAATTTTTTGAGGATGTAACTGGTAAAATAGATTAGGGAGAACCAGTGGGTGTGGTGTATTTGGACTTTCAGAAGGCTTTTGATAATGTCCCGCATAAGAGATTAGCATGTAAAGTTAAGGCACGTGGGATTGGGGGCAAGGTATTGACTTGGATAGAGAACTGGTTGGCAGACAGAAAGCAAAGAGTTGGAATAAACGGGTCTTTTTCCGAGTGGCAGGCAGTGACTAGTGGGGTACCGCAGGGATCGGTCCTTGGACCCCAGCTATTCACAATATATACTAATGATCCAGACAAGGGAACTAGATGTAATATCTCCAAATTTGCAGACGACACAAAGCTGGGTGGGTGTGTGTGCTGTGAGGAGGATGCTGAGAAACTCCAGTATGATTTGGATAGGTTAGGTCATTGGGCAAAAGCATGGCAGATGCAATATAACGTGGATAAATGTGAGGTTATCCACTTTGGTGGCAAAAACAGGAAGACAGATTATTATCTGAATGGCAATAGATTGGGAGAAGGGGAAGTGCAACGAGACCTGGGCGTCCATGTGCACCAGTCGCTGAAAGTAAGCATGCAGGTGCAGCAGGCGATTTTAAGGAGGCAAATAGTATGTTGGCCTTCGTAGCGAGAGGGTTCGAGTACAGGAACAAGGATGTCTTGCTGCAGTTGTACAGGGCCTTGGTGAGACCACACCTTGAGTATTGTGTGCAGTTTTGATCACCTTATCTGAGGAAGGATGTTCTTGCCATGGAGGGAGTGCAGCGAAGATTCACCAGACTGATACCTGGGATGGCAGGAATGACGTATGGGGAGAGATTGGGTCGATTGGACTTGTACTCGCTGGAGTTTAGAAGAATGAGAGGGGATCTCATTGAAACTTATAAAATTCTAACAGGACTAGACAGACTCGATGCAGGAAGGATGTTCCCGATGGCCGGGGAGTCCAGAACCAGGGGTCACAGTCGAAGGATTCGGGGTAAGCCATTTAGGACGGAGATGAGGAGGAATTTCTTCACCCAGAGAGTGGTGAACCTGTGGAATTCTCTACCACAGAAGGCAGTGGAGGCCAATTCATTAAATATATTAAAGGAGTTAGATATATTTTTTAAGGCTAAAGTGATCAAGGGATATGGGGAGAAGGCAGGGACGGGGTACTGAATTTGGATGATCAGCCATGATCTCATTAAATGTCAGAGCAGGCTCGAGGGGCCGAATGGCCTACTCCTGCTCCTATCTTCTATGTTTTTATATTTCTATTACTCTCACTATTACCTCAATGCTAATGAATCGGGGGGAAACTCTCCACTGGCTGGAGTCAGACCGAGCACAAAGGAAGATGGTTGTGGTGGTTGGAGGTCAATCATCACAGCCCCAGGACATCGCTGCAGGAGTTCCTCAGGGCAGTGTCCTCGGCCCAACCCTCTTCAACTGCTTCATCAATGACCTTCCCTCCATCATAAGGTCAGAAGTAGGAATGTTCGCTGGTGACTGCACAGTATTCAGTTCCATTTGCAACTCCTCAGATAATGAAGCAGTCCATGCCCGCATGCAACAAGACCTGGACAACATTCAGGCTTGGGCTGATAAGTGGCAGGTAACATTCACACCACACAAGTGCCAGGCAATGACTATCTCTGACAAGCGAGCGTCTAATCACCGCCCCTTGACATTCAACAGCATTCCCATCACCGAATCCCCCACCATCAACATCCTGGGGGTCACCATTGACCAGAAACTTAACTGGACCAGCCACATAAATACTGTGGTTACAAGAGCAGGTCACAGGCTAGGTATTCTGTGGCGAGTGTCTCACCTCCTGACTCCCCAAAGCCTTTCCACCCTCTGCAAGGCACAAGTCAGGAGTGTGATGGAATACTCTCCACTTGTCTGGATGAGTGCAGCTCCAACAACACTCAAGAAGCTCAACACCACCCAAGACAAAGCAGCCCGCTTGATTGGCATCCCATCCACCACCTTAAACATTCACTCCCTCCACCACTGGCGTACCGTGGCTGCAGTGTGTACCATCTACAAGATGTACAGCAGCAACTCGCCAAGGCTTCTTCGGCAGCACCTCCCAAACCGACAACCTCTTCTACCTGGAAGAACAGGGACAGCAAGCACATGGGAACACCTGATAGAATACATATATCCCTGAAGGCAGCAGGACAGGCAGAAAAGGTGGTTAAAAAGGCTGATGGGATACTTGCCTTCATTAGCCGAGGCATAGAATATAAGAGCAGGGAGGTGATGATGGAGCTGTACAAAACGTTAGTTAGGCCACAGCTGGAATACTGTGCAGTTCTGCTAGCCACACTATAGGAAGTATGTGATTGCATTGGAGAGGGTGCAGAGGAGATTCACCAGGATGTTACCTGGGCTGGAGCGCTTCAGCTATGAAGAGAGATTGGACAGGCTGGGGTTGTTTTCCTTAGAGCAGAGAAGGCTGAGGGGGGACCTGATTGAGGTGTACAAAATTTTGAGGGGCATAGATAGGGTAGATAGAAAGGAACTTTCCCCTTAGTAGAGGGGTCAATAACCATTCGTTTCAAGGTAAGGGGCAGGAGGTTTAGAGGGGATTTGAGGAAAAACTTTTTTCCCCCCAGAGGGTGGTTGGAAACTGGAACTCACTGCCTGAAAGGGTGGTAGAGGCAGGAACCGTCACAACATTCAAGAAGCATTTAGATGAGCACTTGAACCGCCATAGCATACAAGGCTACGGACAAAGTGCTGGAAAATGGGATTAGAATAGACAGGGCTTGATGGCCGGTGTAGACACGATGGGCCGAAGGGCCTCTTTCTGTGCTGTATAACTCTATGACTCTATGACCACCAACTCCAAGTCAAACACCATTCTAACTTGGAAGTATATTGCCATTCCTTCATCGTCGCTGGTCAAAGTCCTGGAACTCCCTCCCTGACAGCACTGTGGGAGTACCTTCACCACACGGACTGCAGCGGTTCAAGAAGGTGGCT
Organism: Somniosus microcephalus; assembly: GCF_052327205.1. NCBI lineage: Eukaryota > Metazoa > Chordata > Chondrichthyes > Squaliformes > Somniosidae > Somniosus > Somniosus microcephalus. Next base: position 4,100,374 of record NW_028225189.1, on the reverse strand, counting down.
CACCACCACCTTCTAAAGGGCAATTAGGCATGGGCAATAAATGCTGGCCTTCCCAGCGACGCCCACATCCCATGAACAAATTTAAAAAAAACTTCATCCCATAACACGCGTACAAGGGCTCAGTAATGTTTAATTCATCAGAAAAAGACAAAGTACAACAACATACTGGTCAGCTTAACAGAGTCTCATCATATTTATGAGGCCATAAACTTAAAATAGTCACTAATAAATCCAGTAATGAATTCAGGAGAAGTGTCTTTACCCAGAGAATGGTGAGAATGGGGAACTCGCTACCACAGGGAGTAGTTGAGGTGAACAGCACAGATGGATTTATGGGGAAGCCACACAAGGGAGAAAGGAATGGGAGGAGATGTTGATCGGGTTAATTGAAGTAGAGTGGGTGTGGGGCATAAACACCGGCATGGACCAGTTGGGTCGAATGGCCTGTTTCTGTGCTGTGCATTCTATGTAACACCATCAACAATCAATCGAAGGGAATCATCAGCACAACAGATTGAAACATTAAACAGCAGTCCAAGAATTTATAAAACATTCATCCATTCCATGTTCATGTCACCCCAGCTGTCTTCAAGGCCCTGTGCTACAGAACAGTGTGAACTCGCTGGTGTCTCTTCAGCTCCCCGGAGCTTTTAAAGCTCTTAGCACAGTCAGGACATTTAAATGGTCTCTCATCAGTGTGAACAAGCTGGTGTGTCAGCAGGTGGGATGACCGAGTGAATCCCTTCCCACACACGGAGCAGGTGAACGGCCTCTCCCCGGTGTGAACTCGCTGATGCTGCTTCAGATCCCCAGAGGTTTTAAAGCTCTTCCCACAGTCAGAACATCTAAATGGTCTCTCATCAGTGTGATATTGCTGGTGTGTCAGCAGGTTGGATGACCGAGTGAATCCCTTCCCACACACAGAGCAGGTGAACGCCCGCTCACCAGTGTGAACTTGCTGGTGTTCCTTCAGATTCCCAGAGGTTTTAAAGCTCTTCCCACAGTCAGAACATTTAAATGGTCTCTCATCAGTGTGAACTTGTTGGTGTGTCAGGAGGTGGGATGACCGAGTGAATCCCTTCCCACACACGGAGCAGGTGAATGGCCTCTTCCCAGTGTGAACTGGCTGGTGTCTGTTCAGATTCCCGGAGCTTTTAAAGCTCTTCCCACAGACAGAACATGTAAATGGTCTCTGATCGGAGTGAACTCGCTGATGTTGCTTCAGATCCCCAGAGGTTTTAAAGCTCTTCCCACAGGCAGAACATTTAAATAGTCTCTCATCAGTGTGAACTCGCTGGTGTGTCAGGAGGTGGGATGACCGAGTGAATCTCTTCCCACACACGGAGCAGGTGAACAGAATCTCTCCTGCTCTCTCCAGCTGGTGTCTCTTCAGATCCTGGGACGTTTTAAATCTCTTCCCACAGTCAGAACATTTAATGTGAACAAGCTGGTGACTCAGGAGGGTGGCAGAATGAGAGAATCGCTTCAAAAACACAGAGCAGGTCAACGGTCTCTCATTGGTGTGGACAAGCTGGTGTCTCAGCAGCACGAAGGGTGCAATTAATCCCTTCCCACACACGGAGCGGGTTAAAGGTCTCTCCCTAGTGTGATCCTGCTGGTGTATCATCGGAGCGGATGACTGAGTGAATCTCTTCTGGAACACGGGGCCGGTGAACGGGCTCTCCCCAGTGTGTAGCCACTGCTGTTGCTTCAGGTACTTGTATATTTTGAAGCTCTTCCCACACTCAGAACATTTAAAAGGTCTCTCATCAGTGTGAACTCGCTGGTGTGCCAGCAGATTGGAGGAGCGACTGAATCAGGTCCTGATGAATCGAGCGACTCTGTCTGTTCTTGACGTGATGTTCGGTCTGAGCTTCCTGTCTGTAAATGCTCCACTTCTAAAACCCTGTAAAAGGAGTGTAGAAAGGGGTAAGAGGGAGAATGTTGCCTCATGCCCCCCTTTCCCAGCCCAGGGGCAGTGAAGCTAATTTTCAGGCCCCAGCTGCTGCACAGGTTACATATGAACATATGAGATAGGAGCAGGAGTAGGCCACTCGGCCCCTCGAGCCTGCTCCGCCATTCAATAAGATCATGGCTGATCTGATTACTCCACATTCCCACCTACCCCGATAACCTTTCACCCCCTTGCTTATCAAGAATCTATCTACCTCTGCCTTAAAAATATTCAAAGACTCTGCTTCCACCGCCCTCTGAGGAAGAGAGTTCGAAATACTCAGGACCGTCTGTAAGAAAAAATTTCTCCTCATCTCTGTCTTAAATGGGCGACCCCTTATTTTTAAACCGTGACCCCTAGTTCTAGATTCTCCCACAAGAGGAAACATCCTCTCCACATCCACCCTGTCCAGACCCCTCAGGATCTTATATGTTTCAATCAAGTCACCTCTTACTCTTCTAAACTCCAGCGGATACAAGCCTCGCCTGTCCAACCTTTCCTCATAAGACAACCCGCCCATTCCAGGTATTAGTCTAGTAAACCTTCTCTGAACTGCTTCCAACGCATTTACATCCTTCCTTAAATAAGGAGACCAATACTGTACACAGTGCTCCAGATGTGGTCTCACCAATGCCCTGTATAACTGAAGCATAACCTCCCTACTTTTGTATTCAGTTTCCCTCGCAATAAACAATAACATTCTATTAGCTTTCCTGACTACTTGTTGTACCTGAATACTAACCTTTTGTGATTCATGCATTAGGACACCCAGATCCCTCTGCATCTCAGAGCTCTGCAATCTCTCACCATTTAGATAATATGCTTCTTTTTTATCCTTCCTGCCAAAATGGACAACTTCACATTTTCCCACATTATGCTCCATTTGCCAGATCTTTGCCCACTCACTTAACTTATCTATATCCCTTTGTAGCCTCATTATGTCCTCTTCACAATTTACTTTCCTACCTATCTTTGTGTCATCAGCAAATTTAGCAACCATGCCTTCGGTCCCTTCATCCAAGTTATTTATATAAATTGTAAAAAGTTGAGGTCCCAGCACTGATCCCTGTGGCACACCACTCGTTACATCTTGCCAACCAGAAAATGACCCATTTATGCCTACTCTCTGTTTCCTATTAGCTAGCCAATCTTCCAGCCATGCCAACATGTTACTCCCTACACCATGAGCTTTTATTTTCCGCAATAACCTTTGATGTGGCACCTTATCAAATGCCTTCTGGAAATCTAAGTACAGTACATCCACCAGTTCCCCTTTATCCACAGCACATGTTACTTCCTCAAAGAACTCCAATAAATTGGTTAAACATGATTTCCCTTTCACAAAACCATGTTGACTCTGCCTGATTACCTTGAACTTTTCCAAGTGCCCTGCTATAACGTTTTTAATAATAGCTTCTAACATCTTCCCGATGACAGATGTTAAGCTAACTGGCCTGTAGTTTCCTGCTTTCTGTCTCCCTCCCTTTTTGAATAAAGGAGTTACATTCGCTATTTTCCAATCTAATGGAACCGTCCCCGAATCTAGGGAATTTTGGAAAATTAAAACCAACGCATCAACTATCTCACTAGCCACTTCTTTTAAGACCCTAGGATGAAGTCCATGAGGCCCCGGGGACTTGTCAGCCCGCAGCTCCAACAATTTGCTCAGTACCACTTCCCTGGTGATTGTAATTTTCTTGAGTTCCTCCCTCCCTTCCATTTCCTGATTTACAGTTATTTCTGGGATGTTACTTGAATCCTCTATAGTGAAGACCGATGCAAAATACCTGTTCAATTCAACTGCCATCTCCTTATTTTCCATTATTAATTCCCCAGACTCACTTTCTATAGGACCAACGCTCACTTTGTTAACTCTTTTCTTTTTTAAATATCTATAGAAACTCTTATTAACTGTGTTTATATTTCTAGCTAGCTTTCTCTGGTACTCTCATTTTTCTCTCATTATTAATCTTTTAGTCATTCTTTGCTGTTTTTTATATTCTGTCCAATCTTCTGACCTGCCAGCCATCTTTGCACAATTATATGCTTTTTCTTTAAGTCTGATACTATCTTTAACTTTTTTAGTTAACCACGGATGGTGGGTCCTCCCCTTGGAATTTTTCTTTCTCGTTGGAATGTATCTATTCTGTGTATTCTGAAATATCCCCTTAAATGTCTGCCACTGCAACTCTATTGACCTATCCCTTAACCTAATTTGCCTGTTCACTTTAGCTAGCTCTGCTTTCATGCCCTCATAATTGCCCTTATTTAAGTTTAAAATACTAGTCTTGGACCCATTCTTCTCTCCCTCAAACTGAATGTAAAATTCAATCATATTATGATCGCTGCTACCTAGGGGCACCTTCACTATGAAGTCATTAATTAATCCTATCTCATTGCACAATACCAGGTCTAGTATAGCCTGTTCTCTGGTTGGCTCCAGAACGTGCTGTTATAAGAAACTATCCCAAAAAGATTCTATGAACTCCTCATCTAGGCTCCCTTTGCCCATCTGATTTTTCCAGTCTATATGTAGATTAAAATCCCCCATGATTATTGCCACACCTTTCTGACAAGCTCCCATTATTTCTTCCTTTATACTCCATCCTACCGTGTGGTTACTGTCAGGGGGCCTGTACACCACTCCCACAAGTGACTTCTTGCCTTTATCATTTCTCATCTTAACATGCAGGTGCAGCAAGCAATTAGGAAAGCAAATGGTACGTTAGTCTTTATTACAAAAGGATTGGAGTATAAGAGTAAAGTCTTACTGCAACTATATAGGGCCTTGGTGAGACCACACCTGGAGTATTGTGTGCAGTTTTGGTCTCCTTACCTAAGGAAGGATATACTTGCCTTAGAGGGAGTGCAACGAAGGTTCACCAGACTGATTCCTGGGATGGGGGGATTGTCCTGTGAGGAGAGATTGAGGAGACTGGGCCTATATTCCCATGAATTTTGAAGAATGAGAGGTGATGTCATTGAAACATCTACAATTCTTACAGGGCTTGACAGGGTAGATGCTGGGAGACTGTTTCCCCTGGCTGGGGAGTCTAGAACCAGGGGTCACAGTCTCAGAATAAGGGGTCGGCCATTTAGGACTGAGATGAGGAGAAATTTCTTCACTCAGAGGGTGGTGAATCTTTGGAATTCTCTGCCCCAGAGGGCTGTGGAGGCTCAGTCATTGAGTATAATCAAGGCTGAGATCGATAGATTTTTGGACTCATGGGGAATCAAGGGATATGGGGATCGGGCGGGAAGGTGGAGATGAGGTAGAAGATCAGCCATGATCTTATTGAATGGCGGAGCAGGCTCGAAGGGCCGAATGCCCTGCTCCTATTTCTTATGTTCTTAAGAAAGCTGTTTACTATAGCCTGCTGCCCCACGACAAATACACAGAGGATTTCAGTTATGTGGAGAGACTGGAGAAGCTGGGATTGTTCTCCTTGGAGCAGAGAAGGTGCAGCGGAGATTTAATAGAGGTGTTCAAAACAGGAAGGGTTTTGATAGAGTAAATAGGAGCATGGGAACAGGAGGAGGCCATTCAGCCCCTCCAGCCTGTTCTGCCTTCAATGAGATCATGGCCGATCTGTGTCTTAACTCCACCCACCTGCCTTGGCTCCATATCCCTTTGCTCCCTTGTCTAGCAAAAATCTATGGCTCTGGGATTTAAAATGATTAATTGAGCTGGCATCGACTGCTTCCTGTGGGAGAGGGTTCCACACTTCTACCACCCTTTGTGTGAAGAAGTGTTTCCCAACTTCTCTCCTGAATGGCCTGGCTCTGATTTTAAGGTAATGCCCCCTTGTCCTCGACTCCCCCACCGGCGGAAAAAGTTTCTCTCTATCTACTCTACCAATTCCTTTCAAAATCCTAAAATCCTCAATCACTCCTTAACCTTCTAGATTCCAGGGAACACAAGCCTAGTTTATGTAATCTCTCCCTCATAATCTAACCCTTGGAGCCCGGGTAACATTCTGGTGAATCTGCGCTGCACTCCTTCCAAGGCCAATATATCCTTTCTGAGGTGCGGTGCCCAGAACTGTACACAGTGCTCCAGGGAGTTCCTGGGAGTTAATGTGCGTAGGTCCCTGAAGGTGGCAGGACATATTGAGAGAGTGGTTAACAAAGCATATGGGATCTTGGGCTTCATAAATAGAGGTATTGAGTACAAAAGTAGAGAAGTTATGCTGAACCTTTATAAAGCGCTGGTTAGGCCACAACTGGAGTATTGCGTCCAGTTCTGGTCACCACACTTTAGGAAGGATGTGAAGGCCCTTGCGAGGGTGCAGAGGAGATTTACCAGAATGGTTCCGGGGATGGGGGATCTTAGCTACAAGGACAGGTTGGAGAAGCTGGATTTGCTTTCATTAGAGCAAAGGAAGTTGAGGGGTGATTTGACAGAGGTGTACAAGATTGTGACGGGTTTGGTTAGGCTAGACGGGGAAGGGTTGTGCCCACAAGTTGACGGTACAAGGACTAGGGGACACAGATTTAAGGTTTTGGGCAAGAGATACAGGGGGGAGGTGAGGAAAAACTTTTTTATGCAGCGAGTGGTGAGGACCTGGAACTCGCTGCCGACGGAAGTGGTGGAAGCGGAGACACTCAATGTTTTCAAGGGGAGACTGGATAGGCACTTGAGGGAAATAAACTTGCAGGGCTACGGGGATAGAGCGGGGGAGTGGGACTGACTGGATTGTATAGAGCGCCGGCATGGACTGGATGGGCCGAATGGCCTCCTTCTGTGCCGTTATGACTCTCTGGGGTCTAACCAGGTCTTTGTATAGCTGTAGCTTATAAGGAGAAACTGTTTCCAGTGGCAGGAGGGTCGGTAACCAGAGGACACAGATATAAGGTCATTGACAAAAGAACCAGAGGCGAGGTGAGGAGAATTTTATTGACGCAGCGAGTTGTTGTGATCTGGAATGCGCTGCCTGAAAGGGCGGTGGAAGCAGAGTCAATAATAACGTTCACTGGGGAATTGGATAAACACTTGAAGGGGAAACATTTTCAGGGCTATGGGGAAAGAGCAGGGGAGTGGGACTAAATGGAGAGCTCTTTCAAAGAGCCGGCACAGGCACGATGGGCTGAATGGCCTCCTTCTGTGCTGTATGATTCTAGGAGCCACTCCTAGAGTGGAGTGGTGCCCGCAGGGATCGCTTGGCAGGAAATTGGGAGGAGGTGGTTCACACGCAGACAGCACCTGATTTCAAGATGCTGTCCTTTTAAAATTGGTCCTCCACAGGCAAGGAGGGACTCGGTCCCTTTAATGAAAATCACATTGAAAAGGAGAGTCCCTGTCCCTTTAAGAGCCCTCCGCCCACCACTCCCACCTTTTTCGTAAAGTCTTTGAAATTAATAAAAGTTCATGCAGAAAAAATGTGAGTGTGTGTCTGACTGTATTTTAGTGAGTATCTGTGTCTGTGTGACTGTATGTGTGTGTGTCTGTGTAGAATAGCATCATAGAATGATACAGCACAGAAGGAGGCCATTCGGCCCATCGTGCCTGTGCCGGCTCTTTGAAAGAGCGATCCAATTAATCCCACTCCCCCTGCTCTTTCCCCAAAGTCCTGTAAATGTTTTCCCTTCAAGTATTTATCTCAATCTCTTTTGAATTATAATAGCGAATCTGCTTCCACCGCCCTTTCAGGCAGCGCATTCCAGATCACAACAACTTGGTGTAAAAATCTGTTTCCTCATGTCACCTCTGGTTCTTTTACCAATCGCCTTAAATCTGGTTTCTGTCCCTTCAGCCATTGGAAACGGTTTCTCCTTATTTACTCTCTCAAAATCCATCCTGATTTTGAACAACTCTATCAAATCTCCTCTTAATCTTCTTTGCTTAAGGAGAACAACCCCAGCTTCTCCCGTCTCTCCACGTAACTCAAGTCCCTCATCCCTGGTCCCATTCTCGTAACTTTCTTCTGCACCCTCTCTTAGGCCTTGACATCCTTCCTAAAGTGTGGTGCCCAGCGGAAGCCTAGCCAGTGTTTTATAAAGGCTTAGCATAACCTGCTTGCTTTTGTCCTCTATTCCTCTATTAATAAAGTCAAGGATCCTGTTTGCTTTTTTAACAGCCTTCTCAACTTGTCCTGCCACCTTCTAAGATTTGTGTACATACCCCCCGAGGCCCCTCTGTTCCTGCACCCTCTTTAAAACTGGACCATTTAGTTTATATTGCCTCTCCTCATTCTTCTTACCAAAATGAATCACTTCACACTTCTCTACATTAAATTTAATCTGCCACGTTTCTGCCCATTTCACCAGTCTGGCTACATCCTCCTGAAGTCTGTTACTATTCTCATTGTTTGCTACATTTCCGAGTTTCGTGTCATCTGTAAATTTTGAAATTTTGCCCTGGATCCCCAAGTCCAGGTCATTGATATATATCAAAAAAAGCAGTGGTCCGACTCAATGTTCACGTTAAGTTGCGCGGCCACGCAGCGGTCTGGAGGTACCGCGCAGCCGGCTCACCGCCCTATAAATGGAATAAACACTCAGGGGAGCAGGGGATTAGCCCTACTTTAAATGTCAGTCTCTTACATATATATTATAAAAAGGAAGACGCTGTCCCTTTAATGAAAATCACAGTGTGGCTGTCCCTTTAAGAGAACCCCCACCACTCCCATATTTCTCAAAGTGCTTAAAATTAATAATTAAAAATGCTGGAAATTTATATTTTAAAAATTAATTCAGGGAGAAAAAGTATTTTTACTCAAATATTTGCTCCAGAGGGTTTTTGTTTCTGCTATATCAATTTGAAAACATACTGTTTTTTAAATGTATCTTCTGCAAAACAAGATTAGTTTGAGCTGTAAAATGTGAAAGGAACATTAAAATTAAACTTTCCCAGGCTCACAGGTTCTGAGCAGGCCCATTTACAAAAAGGCGGCGGGCCGATCCGTCCAATGAGCCGGTTCTAGGTCCCGCCTCCTCCTTCGCCGCGATTGGTTGGAGGACCAAAGCCCCTCGGTCGGTCCTTCAGGCTCCGCCTCCCCTCGCTCATTGGTGGAGCGCTCACGTTGGAGGAGCAAACATAGAAACATTGAAGATAGGAGCAGGAGTAGGCCATTCGGCCCCTCGAGCCTGCTCCGCAATTCAATGAGATCATGGCTGATCATCCAAATTCAGTACCCTGTCCCTGCCTGCTCCCCATATCCCTTGATCCTTTAGCCTTAAGAAATATATCCAACTCCTTCTTGAATATATTTAATGTATTGGCCTCCACCGCCCTCTGTGGTAGAGAATTCCACAGGTTCACCACTCTCTGGGTGAAGAAATTCCTCCTCATCTCAGTCCTAAATGGCTTACCCCTTATCCTTAGACTGTGACCCCTGGTTCTGGACTCCCCGGCCATCGGGAACATCCTTCCTGCATCTAGTCTGTCCAGGCCTGACAGAATTTTATAGGTTTTGATGAGATCCCCTCTCAATCTTCTAAACTCCAGTGAGTACAAGCCCAATCGACCCAATCTCTCCTCATACGTCATTCCTGCCATCTCAGGTATCAGCCTGGTGAATCTTCGCTGCACTCCCTCCATGGCAAGAACATCCTTCCTCAGATAAGGCGAACAAAACTGCACACAATACTCAAGGTGCGGTCTCACCAAGGCCCTGTACAACTGCAGCAAGACATCCTTGTTCCTGTACTCGAACCCTCTTGCTACGAAGGCCAACATACCATTTTGCCTTCTTAACCGCCTGCTGCATCTGCATGCTTACCTTCAGCAACTGGTGCACAAGAACACCCAGGTCTCTTTGCACCGCCCCTTCTCCCAATCTATTGCCATTCAAATAATAATCTGCCTTCCTGTTTTTGCCACCAAAGTCGATAACCTCACATTTATCCACATTATAGAGCATTTGCCATGTTTCTGCCCAATCACCCAACCTGTCCAAATCGTACTGGAGTTTTACGACATCCTCCTCACAGCATACCCTCCCACCCAGCTTTGTGTCATCTGCAAATTTGGAGATACTACATCCAATTTCCTCGTCCAGATCATTAATATATATTGTGAACAGCTGGGGTCCTAGGACCGATCTTTGTGGTACCCCACTAGTCACTGCCTGCCACTCGGAAAACAACCCATTTATTCCAACTCTTTGCATTCTGTCTGCCAACCAGTTCTCTATCCAAGTCAATACCTTGTCAATAAAATTCTGCCAGGCCTGGACAGATTGATGCAGGAAGGATGTTTATGATGGCCGGGGAGTCCAGGACCAGGGGTCATAGTCTAAGGATAAGCGGTAAGCTATTTAGGACTGAAATGAGGAGGAATTTCTTCACCCAGAGAGTGGTGAACCTGTGGAATTCTCTGCCACAGAGGGCGGTGGAGGCCAGTTCATTAAATATATTCAAAAAAGAGTTGGATATATTTCTTAAGGCTAAAGGGATCAAAGGATATGGGGAGAAGGCAGGGACAGGGTACTGAATTTGGATGATCAGCCATGATCTCATTGAATGGCAGAGCAGTCTCGAAGGGCCGAATGGCCTAATCCTGCTCCTATCTTCTATGTTTCTATGTAGTACTGAGTATCGGACAGTGCAGTGCTCCCTCAGTACTGCCCCTGCTACAGTGCAGCGCTCCCTCAGTACTGCCCCTCCGACTGTGCAGCGCTCCCTCAGTACCACCCCTCCAACAGTGTGGCACTCCCTCAGTACTGACCCTCTGACAGGGCGGCGCTCCCTCAGTACTGCCCCGCCTGCAGTGCAGTGCTCCCTCAGTACTGCCCCTCCGACAGTGCAGCGCTCCCTCAGTACTGCCCCTCCGACAGTGCGGCGCTCCCTCAGCACTGCCCCCCCAACAGTGCGGCGCTCCCTCAGCACTGCCCCTCCAACAGTGCGGCGCTCCCTCAGTACTGCCCCTCCGACAGTGCAGCGCTCCCTCAGTACAGCCCCTCCGACAGTGCAGCGCTCCCTCAGTACAGCCCCTCCAACAGTGCGGCGCTCCCTCAGCACCGCACTGGAGTGTCAGCCTCGCTTTATATGCTCAAGTCCCTGGAGCGGGATTTGAACCCACAACCTTCTGGCTCTGCTATCCACTGAGCCACAGCTGACTCCAGTCTTTTACACAGTTTCATCATAACCTCCTTGCTTTTGCACTCTACCCCTCTCCTAAAGCAGGGGAGTTATGATGAATTGTTAAACAGTTTTTTTTGCAGTGACCAAGGCTGTCTGTAGGAAACAATTTTGCATTTGAAAGCAGCTTGTATTGTGAAGCTTGTGGCCCTTTGCCAGGCCCGCTGCCTGCGGCCCCTCTCCCAGATTCCAGCCCCAGCTCTGTGCTGACTGAGCTGCTCTCACCTGGGGACAGCGCGTCACAATCGGCCTCAGCGCACCTGAGCTGGAGAGGAGGCCCCGCCCCCTTGCCGCGCCGCCATTGGTTGGAGGACCAGACCGCCCAGTTCAGTCCTCCCACCTCAGCCCTCGCCCTATTGGTCAGAGCTCCCGCCAGTCACAGGCCGGGCCGGCCTCCATTCACCTGAATGGCCTCTTCCTCTGATGACGTCACAAACGGGTCCCAGCCCACCAGCGCCGGGGTGAAAGGTCCCGCCCCCTTGCCGCGCCGCCATTGGTTGGAGGAGCAGGCCGCCCAGTTCAGTCCTCCCAGCTCAGCCCTCTTCCTATTGGTCAGCGCTCCCGTCAGTCAGAATCACATTCCTCCGTCCCACTCCGTTCGGCGTCCGCGGAGGTCCCGCCCGACTCTCAGGTTTGGTTTTTCTCGTATTTTACTTTATAATTTCGCTCTCCGCTTCCCCCCCCGATTTAAATCGATTCCCCAACACTTTACCCCGGCCGCTGAATCTGCCTCTTCCCGGGCCCGGCCTTCCGTCTTCTCCCCGGAGATCCCACACAGGCGCACTAGTAGCCTCGTTTTGTGGTGGACCGAATGAGCATGCGCGGCCCTGCCTCTCCACATTTAAAGGGACACCCACCCCCTCCACATTTAAAGGGACACCCGCCCCCTCCACATTTAAGGGGACACCCACTCCCTCCACATTTAAAGCGACACCCACCCCCTGCACATTTAAAGGGACAACCACCCCCTGCACATTTAAAGGCACACCCACCCCCTCCACATTTAAAGGGACACCCAGCCCCTGCACATTTAAAGGGACACCCAACTCCTCCACATTTAAAGGGACTCCCTCCCCCCCTCTCATGTCCTCTACTGTGGCGGAGGAATTCTTGGAGTGTTTACGGGATGGATTCCTGGACCAATATGTCGAGGAACCAACCAGAGATCAGGCCATCTTAGACGGGTATTATGTAACGAGAAAGGATTAATTAGCAATCTTGTTCTACGAGGCCCCTTGGGTCGGAGTGATCATAATATTATCGAATTCTTCATTAAGATGGAGAATGAAGTTGTTGACTCAGATGTAAGAAGTCACACAAAACCAGGTTATAGTCCAACAGCTTTATTTGAAATCACAAGCTTTCGGAGCGCTGCTCCTTCTTCAGGTGAAGTGGAGAAATGCATAAAGACACAGCTTATATAGTCAGAGAATCATGTCAGATGTTTACAGGTAACCTTTCCAACTGCCATTTGTCACACCTCGGCAGAGAGATAATCACAGCAGTCAAAGGTGTGAATGGTGTCCAAACAGGTCAGTCAGGGAAACATTACATCAAAGAACAATGAGGTGGGGTCACAAGGGGCCAAATATTGCAGATGCTGGGGTTGCAGGATGCAACCTGCAGATACAGGTTGACTCAGAGACTAGGGTCCTAAATTTAAATAAAGGAAACTACGATGGTCTGAGGAGCGAGTTGGGTAGGATTGATTGGGGAATGTCACTCAAAGGGTTGACGGTGGATAGGCAATGGCAAACATTCAAAGACCGCATGGATGAACTACAGAATTTGTTCATCCCAGTTTGGCATAAAAATAAAACAAAAAAGGTGACTCAACCGTGGCTAACAAGGGAAATTAGGGATAGCATAAGATCCAAGGAGAGGACATATAAATTGGCCAGAAAAAGCAGTAAACCTGAGGATTGGGAGCAGTTTAGGATTCAACAAAGGAGGACAAAGGGATTAATTAAGAAGGGGAAAATAGAATATGAGAGTAAGCTTTCAGGGAACATAAAAACTGACTGTAAAAGCTTTTATAGATATGTGAAGAGAAAAAGAACATAAGAAGTAGGAGCAGGAGTAGGCCATACAGCCCCTCGGGCCTGCTCCGCCATTCAATAGGATCATGGCTGATCCGAACCTAGACTCACGTCCACTTCCCTGCCCGCTCCCCGTAACCCCTAATTCCCTTATCAGTTAGGAAACTGTCTATCTCCGTTTTAAATTTATTTAATGTCGCAGCTTCCACAGCTATCTGAGGTAGCAAATTCCATAGATTTACCACCCTCTGAGTGAAGAAGTTTCTACTCATCTCAGTTTTGAAACGGCAGCCCCTTATTCTAAGATTATGCCCCCTAGTTCTAGTCTCACCCATCAGTGGAAACATCCGGCCCGCATCCACCCGATCAAGCCCCCTCACAATCTTCTATGTTTCGATAAGATCGCCTCTCATTCTTCTGAATTCCAATGAGTAGAGGCCCAACCTACTCAACCTTTCCTCATAAGTCAACCCCCTCATCTCCAGAATCAACCGAGTGAACCTTCTCTGAACTGCCTCGAGAGCAAGTATATCTTTTCTTAAATATGGAAACTGAAGCAAGACTTCCCAGCTTTCATACTCCATCCCCCTTGCAATAAAAGCCAAGATTCCATTGGCCTTCCTGATCACCTGCTGTACCTGCATACTAACCTTCTGTGTTTCATGCACCAGGACCCCCAGATCCCTTTGCACTGTAGCACTTTGCAGTTTCTCTCCATTTAGATAATAACTTGCTCTTTGACTTTTTCTGCCAAAGTGCATAACCTCACACTTTCCAACATTATATTCCATCTGCCAAATTTCTGCCCACTCACTTAGCCTGTCTATGTCCTTTTGCAGGTTTTTTATGTCCTCCTCACTCACTGCTTTCCCTCCCATCTTTGTATCATCGGCAAACTTGGATATGTTGCACTCGGTCCCCTCCTCCAAATCGTTAATATAGATTGTAAAGAGTTGGGGTCCCAGCACTGACCCCTGCGGAACAGCACTAGTTACTGATTGCCAACCCGAGAATGAACCATTTATCCCAACTCTCTGTTTTCTGTTAGATAGCCAATCTTCCACCCATGCCAGTATATTACCCCCAATCCTGTGATTTTTTATCTTGTGCAGTAATCTTTTGTGTGGCACCTTGTCAAATGACTTTTGGAAGTCCAAATACACCACATCCACTGGTTCCCCTTTATCCACCCTGTTTGTTACATCCTCAAAGAATTCGAGCAAATTCGTCAAACATGACTTCCCCTTTATAAAACCATGCTGACTCTGTCAGATTAAATTATGCTTATCCAAATGTCCTGTTACTGCTTCCTTAATAATGGACTCCAACATTTTACCAACCACAGATGTTAGGCTAACTGGTCTATAGTTTCCAGCCTTTTGTCTACCTCCCTTTTTAAATAAGGGCGTTACATTAGCAGTTTTCCAATCTGCTGGGACCTTGCCTGAATCCAGGGAGTTTTGGAAAATTACCACCAATGCATCTGCAATCCCCACCGCTACCTCTCTCAAGACCCTAGGATATAAGCCATCAGGTCCAGGGGATTTATCCGCCTTAAGTCCCATTATCTTACCGAGTACCATCTCCTTAGTGATTTTAATCGTGTTTAACTCCTCCCCCCCATAGCCCCCTGTTTGTCCAGTGTTGGGATATTTTTAGTGTCCTCTACTGTAAAGACTGATACAAAATATTTGTTCAGCGTTTTGCCATCTCCATGTTCCCCACTACTAATTTCCCGGTCTCATCCTCTAAGGGACCGACATTCACTTTAGCCACCCTTTTTCTTTTTATATATCTGTGGAAACTCTTGCTATCTGTTTTTATATTTTTTGTCAGTTTACTTTCATAATCTATCTTCCCTTTCTTAATTAATCTTTTAGTTATACTTTGCTGGCTTTTAAATGCTTCCCAATCTTCTATCCTCCCACTAGATTTGGCTACTTTATATGCCCTTGTTTTCAGTCGAATACTATCCTTTATTACTTTACTTAGCCACGGATGGCTGTCTTCTTTTAATCCCCTTTTTCCTCAGTGGAATATATTTTTCTTGAAAGTTGTGAAATATCTCCTTGAATGTACACCACTGCTCATGTACCGTCTTACACCTTAATCTATTTTCCCAGTCCACTTTAGTCAACTCTGCTCTCATACCTTCATAGTCTCCTTTATTTAAGCTTAGTACGCTGGTTTGAGATCCAAGTCTCTCACCCTCCAACTGAATTTGGAATTCAACCATGTTATGGTCACTGATTCCAAGGGGATCCTTTACTAGGACATTTTTTATTAATCGTGTCTCATTACACAGGACCAGATCTAAGATTGCCTGCCCCCTGGTTGGTTCAGTAACATACTGCTCAAGGAACCCATCCCGAATGCACTCTATGAACTCTTCCTCAAGGCTGCCCTGCCCAATTTGATTTATCTAGTCAATATGAAAGTTAAAATCTCCCATGATTACAGCTGTTCCCTTATTACAAGCCCCAACTATTTCCTGATTTATACTCTGACCAATAGAGTTGCAACTGTTAGGAGGCCTATAGACTACGCCCACTAGTGACTTTTCCCCCTTATTATTCCTTATTTCCACCCAAACCATTTCACTATCCTGATCCTTTGACTGAATATCATTTCTCACTATTGCAGTGATTCCATCCTTTATTAACACAGCGACCCCACCTCCTTTTCCTTCCTGTCTGTCCTTTCTCATAGTCAAATACCCCTGGATGTTTAGTTCCCAGTCATAGTCACCCTGCAGCCATGTCTCCGTAGTGGCCACCAGATCATACCCATGTGTAGTTATTTGTACCGTCCACTCGTCTATTTTGTTACGAATGCTGCGTGCATTCAGATAAAGAACTTTAAAATATGTTTTGCGACAATTTATTCCTGCTTTTACCCCCTTTACTACTTTACCTTTATCTTTATATATTCTGTCCCTTCCTGACACGCTCTGGTTTTTAATTCCCCCACTGCTACCTTGCTCTATTGCCTTCTCCGCTGACATTTTTATTTTTCGCTCTCTTGAAACCTCCCCCCAACTAATTAGTTTAAAGCACTCTCTACAGCCCTAGTTATTCGATTCGGCAGGATTCTAGTCCCAGCACTGGCCAAGTGAAGTCCGTCCCAATGGAACAGCTCTCTCCTGTCCCAGTACTGGTGCCAGTGTCCCAAGAAGCAAAACCCATTTCTCCCACACCAGTCTTTGAGCCACGCATTTTACGATCTGATTTTATTTACCCTAGCCAAATTTGCTCGTGAGGGCAGGTACAGCACGGGTTAGATACAGAGTTAAGCTTCCTGTACACTGTCCCATCAAACACTCCCAGGGCAGGTACAGCATGGGTTAGATACAGAGTAATTCTCCCTCTGCACTTTCCCATCAAACACTCCCAGGGCAGGTACAGCACGGGTTAGATACAGAGTAAAGCTCCCACTACACTGTCCCATCAAACACTCCCAGGGCAGGTACAGCACGGGTTAGATACAGAGTAAAGCTCCCTCTACACTGTCCCATCAAACAATCCCAGGACAGGTACAGTACGGGTTAGATTCAGAGTAAAGCTCCCTCTACACTGTCCCATTAAACACTCCCAGGGCAGGTACAGCACGGGTTAGATACAGAGTAAAGCTCCCTCTACAATGTCCCATCAAACACTCCCAGGGCAGGTATAGTAACGGTTAGATACAGAGTAAAGCTCCCTCTACACTGTCCCATCAAACACTCCCAGGGCAGGTACAGCACGGGATAGATACAGAGTAAAGCTCCCTCTACAATGTCCCATCAAACACTCCCAGGGCAGGTATAGTAACGGTTAGATACAGAGTAAAGCTCCCTCGACACTGTCCCATCAAACACTCCCAGGGCAGGTACAGCACGGGTTAGATACAGAGTAAAGCTCCCTCTGCACTGTCCCATCAAACACTCCCAGGGCGGGTGCAGCACAGGTTAGATACAGAGTAAAGCTCCCTCTGCACTGTCCCATCAAACACCCCCAGGGCAGGTACAGCACGGGTTAGATACAGAGTAAAGCTCCCTCTACACTGTCCCATCAAACACTCCCAGGGCGGGTGCAGCACAGGTTAGATACAGAGTAAAGCTCCCTCTGCACTGTCCCATCAAACACCCCCAGGGCAGGTACAGCACGGGTTAGATACAGAGTAAAGCTCCCTCTACACTGTTCCATCAAACACTCCCAGGGCAGGTACAGCACAGGTTAGATACAGAGTAAAGCTCCCTCTACACTGTCCCATCATAAGAACATAAGAAATAGGAGCAGAAGTAGGCCATACGGCCCCTCGGGCCTGCTCCGCCATTCAATAGGATCATGGCTGATCTGAATCTAGACTCACATCCACTTCCCTGCCCTCTCCCCGTAACCCCTAATTCCCTTATCTGCTAGGAAAATGTCTATCTCCATTTTAAATTTATTTAATGTTGCAGCTTCCACAGCTCTCTGGGGTAGCAAATTCCATAGATTTACTACCCTCTGAGTGAAGAAGTTTCTCCTCATCTCAGTTTTGAAAGGGCAGCCCCTTATTCTAAGATGCGAGTCATCAGAGAGTGCTGTGAGTTTGGGTAAGTGTGAGAGTTCTTTAATTGTTATTTCTCTTTAAATCATTCTTGATAAGATTACTTAAGCAGTTTAAGTAAAGGGGAAAGTTAAATATTTGGGATTCTGTTGGTTTAAGAAGAGTAAAACAAGGTTACACTGCAGTAGGAGTAAATTGGAACAGCAGGCAGTGGAAACCAGTTTTCTAACCAATCAGCAGGGGTGACTCATTTGGCTGTAAACAAACAAACAGTATAAAAAGACCAGTCCTAGTGCGAGCAAGCACTGACTGCGAGTCATCAGAGAGTGCTGTGAGTTTGGGTAAGTGTGAGTTTGGGTAAGTGGGGTGTTTGGTGCTCTTTTCAAACTTTAACTCTGGGTTGTAGTTAATAAGGCTTTTCTGGTGCAGAGTGACTGTTGGTAAACCATTTAACTGGTGTAATTAGAGGGATTGATTTAATTTAAATCCAATTAATTAAAGGGGATACTAGCATCTAAAATCGGGCAGAGGGTGTCCATAACTAACAATAAAAAATTTAATTAATTACATAGAATGGGGCAGGTGATGTGTTACTGTTGCGAGATGTGGGAGCCGGTGGACCCCATTGAGGCTCACGGTGATTACATCTGTGACAAGTGTCTGCTGCTACAGGAACTCCAGCTCCATGTTGATGAGCTGGAGTCTGAGCTTCAGACACTGCGACACATCAGGGAGGGGGAGAAGTACCTGGACTCTGTGTATCAGGAGGTGGTCACACCTATGAAGTTAATTAATTCAGATGTAGCCCATGGTCAGGGACAGGACGGTGTGACTACGAGTGAGGCAGGTACGGGGATCCAGGAGGTAGAGCTGGAGGAGCCGCAGCCCTTGCTCTTGTCCAACAGGTTCGGGGTTCTTACTCCCTGTGGGGACAGGAGCAGGGACTGCAGGGAGGATGAGCAACCTGGCCACAGCACCGTGGAACGGGGGGTCATTCAAGAGGGGGGAGTAAATAGAAATGTTGTAGTGGTAGGGGATAGTATTATTAGGGGGATAGATAGAGTTCTCTGCAGCCGAGAGCGAGAGTCCCGAAGGCTGTGTTGCCTACCCGGTGCCAGGGTTAAGGACATCTCCTCTGGGCTGGAAAGAAACTTGCAGTGGGAGGGGGTGGATCCAGTTGTCGTGGTCCATGTTGGTACAAATGACGTAGATAGGACTAGGAAGCCGGTTCTGTTAAAGGAGTATGAGCAGCTAGGGGTCAAATTAAAAAACAGAACCTCAAGGGTAATAATGGATTATTACCTGAGCCACGAGCGAATTTGGCTGGGACAAATAAAATTAGAGAGTTAAATGCGTGGCTCAAAGACTGGTGTGGGAGAAATGGGTTTTGCTTCCTGGGACACTGGCACCAGTACTGGGGCAGGAGGGAGCTGTTCCGTTGGGACGGGCTTCACTTGGCCAGTGCTGGGACTAGAGTCCTGGCGGATCATATAACTAGGGCTGTAGAGAGGGCTTTAAACTAACTAGTGGTAGGGAGGTTCCTAGAGAGCAAATAATAAAAATGACAACAGAGAAGGTCATAGACTTAGGTAGCAGTGGGGAAATTAAAAACCAGAGCGTGTCAGGAAGGGGCAGAAGGTATGGAGTAAAAGGTAAAGTAATAAAAAGGGCAAAAGCAGGAACTAAGTGTCACAAAACATATTTGAAAGTTCTCTATCTGAATGCACGTAGCATTCGTAGCGAAATAGACGAGTTAATGGTACAAATAACTACATATGGGTATGATCTTGTGGCCATTACAGAAACATGGCTGCAGGGTGACAATGCCTGGGAATTAAACATACCAGGTTATTTAACGATCAGGAAGGACAGGCAGGAAGGAAGGGGAGGTGGGGTGGCTATGTTAATAAAGGAAGGAATCACTGTAATACAGAGAAATGATATTGGGTCAAAAGATCAGGATAATGAAAGTTTGGGTGGAGGTAAGGAATAATAAAGGGAAAAAAACACTAGTGGGCGTAGTCTATAGGCCTCCAAACAGTTGCAACTCTGTTGGACGGAGTATCAATCAGGAAATAGTTGAGGCTTGCAATAAGGGAACATCTATAATTATGGGGGATTTTAACTATCATATTAATTGGACAAATCAAATTGGGCAGGGCTGCCTTGAGGATGAGTTCATTGAGTGTATTAGGGATGGGTTTCTTGAGCAGTATGTAACTGAACCGACCAGGGGGCAAGCAACCTTAGATCTGGTCCTGTGTAACGAGACAGGATTAATTAAAAATGTCCTAGTAAAGGATCCCCTTGGAACGAGTGACCATAACATGGTTGAATTCCATATTCAATTAGAGGGTGAGAAGGTTGGATCTCAAACAAGCGTGCTAAGCTTGAATAAAGGAGACTATGAAGGTATGAGAGCGGAATTGAGTAGAGTGGATTGGGAAAATAGATTAAAGGGTAAGACGATACATGATCAGTGGTGTACATTTAAGGAGTTATTTTACAACTTCAAAAAAATATATATTCCACTGAGAAGAAAAGTGTGTAAAAGAAAAGACAGCCATCTGTGGCTATGTAAAGAAATTAAGGATAGTATTCGACTAAAAACAAGGGCATATAAGGTAGCCAAATCTAGTGGGAGGATAGAGGATTGGGAAAACTTTAAAAGACAGCAAAAAATAACAAAAATATTGATTAAGAAAGGGAAGATAGATTATGAAAGTAAATTAGCAAAAAATATAAAAACAGATAGTAAGAGTTTTTATAGATATATAAAAAGAAAAAGGGTGTTGGTCCCTTAGAGGATGAGACCGGGAAATTAATGGTGGGAAATATGGAGATGGCAAAAACACTGAATGAATATTTTGTATCAGTCTTTACAGTAGAAGACACTAAGAATATGCCAACACTGGACAAACAGGGGGCTATAGGGGGGGAGGAGCTAAACATGATCAAAATCACTAAGGAAGTGGTACTCGGTAAAATAATGGGACTCAAGGCGGATAAATCACCTGGACCTGATGGCTTACATCCTAGGGTCTTGAGGGAAGTGGCGGTAGGGATTGTGGATGCATTGGTAATAATTTTCCAAAACTCCCTGGACTCCGCAAAGGTCCCGGCAGACTGGAAAACTGCTAATGTAACGCCCTTATTTAAAAAGGGCAGTAGACGGAAGACTGGAAACTATAGCCTAACATCTGTGGTAGGTAAAATATTGGAGTCCATTATTAAGGAGACAGTAACAGGACATTTGGATAATCATAATTTAATAGGACAAAGTCAGCATGGTTTTATGAAGGGGAAGTCATGTTTGACAAATTTGCTGGAGTTCTTTGAGGAAGTAACATATAGGGTGGATAAAGGGGAACCAGTGGACGTAGTGTATTTAGACTTCCAAAAGGCATTTGACAAGGTGCCACACAAAAGATTATTGCTTAAGATAAAAAATCACGGGATTGGGGGTAATATTCTGGCATGGATAGAGGATTGGCTATCTAACAGAAGGCAGAGAGTTGGGATAAATGGTTCATTCGGTGTTCCACAGGGTTCAGTGCTGGGTCCCCAACTCTTTACAATCTATATTAACGAATTGGAGGAGGGGACTGAGTGTAACATATCAAAGTTTGCAGATGATACTAAGACGGGAGGGAAAGTAGTGAGTGAGGAGGACATAAAAAACCTGCAAGGGGACATAGACAGGCTAAGTAAGTGGGCAGAGATTTGGCAGATGGAATACAATACTGGAAAGTGTGAGGTTATGCACTTTGGCAGGAAAAATCGTAGAGCAAGTTATTATCTTAATGGCAAGAAACTGGAAAGTACTGAAGTACAAAGGGATCTGGGGGTCCTGGTGCACGAAACTCAAAAGGTTAGTATGCAGGTGCAGCAAGTGATTAAGAAGGCCAATGGAATGTTGGCTTTCATTGCTAGGGGGATAGAATATAAAAATAGGGAGGTATTGCTTCAGTTGTACAAGGTATTGGTGAGACCGCACCTGGAATACTGCATACAGTTTTGGTGTCCATACTTAAGAAAAGACATACTTGCTCGCGAGTCAGTACAAAGGTGGTTCACTTGGTTAATCCCGGGGATGAGGGGATGGACATATGAGGAGAGGTTGAGTCGATTGGGACTCTACTCATTGGAGTTCAGAAGGATGAGAGGCGATCTTATTGATTGTGAAGGGGTTGGATCGGGTGGATGCGGGGAGGATGTTCCCGATGATGGGTGAAACTAGAACTAGGGGGCATAGTCTTAGAATAAGGGGCTGCTCTTTCAAAACTGAGATGAGGAGGAACTACTTCACTCAGAGGGTGGTAGGTCCATGGAATATGCTGCCCCAAAAAGCTGTAGAAGCTACATCATTACCTAAATTTAAAACAGAAATAGACAGTTTCCTAGAAGTAAAGGGAATAAAGGGTTATGGGGAGGGGGCAGGAATTTGGACATGAGTCTAGGTTCGGATCGGTCATGGCCCTGTGGGTAGCGGAGCAGGCCCAGGGGCCATGTAGCCTGATCCTGCTCCTAATTCTGTTAGATTCAGGAGATGGTTCTGTGATAGTAGATTGGCGGTTAGGATCAGATCAGCCATGATCTTATTGAATGGCGGAGCAGGCTCGAGGGGCCGATTGGCCTACTCCTGCTCCTATTTCTTATGTTCTTAAGATCGCGCGTGAATCCACTGTACTTCTATTCTCCAGATTGAGGGCATTATCACCTGATCTGTGTTATGCAGCGCTCTTAATAAAGCCTGGAGAGACAATTTGTGTTCTTGTGAGCTTGATTATCTGGTGTCCGAAACCCTGGGACTCCCGCTCATTTGTCAACCTCAGTGTGTGGAAAGGGATTCCCTGGTGTATCCCACCCACTGACACACCAGCGTGTCCACATTGTGACTGCGGTGGGTCGATTCCACTGTATCCGATGCCTTTAATCACATCCAGGACTGAACCATGTTAATTCAGGCAACTGGGGCTTGTTAATGTTAAGAGCCCCCAATAACTGGGCTGGATTTAAAGATTATTCCCTGTTCTCTCAGTACTAGTGAGCAGAGAGAAGCTGATGTTATAGAATCATAGAGCACAGTAGGATGCCTTTCGGCCCATCATGCTGGTGCCAGCTCTCTGAAAGAGCGATGCAATTAGTCCCACTGCCCTGCTATTTCCCCACACCTCTGCAAATTTCTGCTTTTAGTATATATCCAATTCCCTTTTGAAAGTTACTATTGAATCTGCTTCCACCTCCCATTCAGGCAGTGCATTCCAGATCATCACAATTCGCTGTGTAAAAAAAGTCTCCTCATTTCCTCTCTAGATTCTTTTGCCAATGATCTGAAATCTGTGTCCTCTCGTTACCGACCCTCCTGCCAGTGACAATAGCTTCTCCCTGTTTGCTCGATCAAAACCCCTCATAATTTTGAGCACCTCGATCACAGCTCCACTTAACCGTCTCTGCTCCAAGTTATATTGCCATTGTTTTGTGAATTGTTGCTGTGATCGAGGTGCTGGATGTCCGTGCCTGGGGAATGGGACATTCTATCCTCGTGAGCTCCGAGTGTCAGCATCCAGCAATCTCTGGTCAGGGACTGTCTTTTTAAACTGCCTCACCTGAGCTTTTTGACTCCCTGATTTCATTATGAAACATTTCAGAGTTTTTGCAGACTGACCAAGGCTGAACAGATAAATGTGAGGTATTACATTTTGGTCGGAAGAATGGGGAGGTCACTTATCACTTGGAGGGTGCGAGTCTAGGTGGGGTAGAGGAGCAAAGGGATCTCGGAGTACAAATACACAAATCACTAAAAGTTGCGACACAGGTTAGCAAGGCCATAAAAAAAGCAAACCAAGCACTAGGGTTTATTTCTAGAGGGATAGAATTGAAAAGTAGTGAAGTTATGCTAAACCTGTATCGAACCTTGGTTAGACCACACTTGGAGTACTGTGTACAGTTCTGGTCGCCATATTATAAAAAGCATATGGAGGCACTGGAGAGGGTGCAGAGAAGATTTACAAGGATGATACCAGAAATGCGAGGGTATACATATCAGGAAAGGATGAACAGGCTGGGTCTCTTTTCTCTTGAAAACAGAAGGCTGAGGGGTGACCTAATAGAGGTCTTTAAAATTATGAAAAATGTTGATAGAGTGGATACAGAGAGAATGTTTCCACTTGTGGGGAAGAGCATAACTGGAGGCCTCAATATAAGATAGTCACCAAGAAATCCAATGGGGAATTCAGAAGAAACTTCTTTACCCAGAGAGTGGTGAGAATGTGGAACTCGCTGCCACAGGGAGTGGTTGAAGCGAATAGTATCGATGCATTTAAGGGGAGGCTAGACAAGCATATGAGGGAGAAGGGAATCGAGGGTTATGCTGATAGATTTAGATGAGGAAAGACGGGAGGAGGATCGAGTGGAGCATAAACACCGGCATGGACTGGTTGGGCCGAATGGCCTGTTTCTGTGCCGTATATCCGATGTAATCCTATGTCAAGTATCCCAGCTGGCTTAGCTCCAGGCACTTTAGCTCAGTGGGCAGCACTCTCACCTCTGAGTCAGAAGGTCGTGGGTTCAAGTCCCAGTCCAGAGACTTGAGCATAAAAATCTAGGCTGACACTCCAGTACTGAGAGAGTGCTGCGCTGTCAGAGGTGCCGTCTTTCGGATGAGATGTTAAACCGAGGCCCCGTCTGCTCTTTCAGGTGGATGTAAAAGATCCCATGGCACTACATTGAAGAAGAGCAGGGGAGTTCTCCCCGGTGTCCTGGGGCAATATTTATCCCTCAATCAACATCACTGAAATAGATTATCTGGTCATTGTCACATTGCTGTTTGTGGGAGCTTGCTGTGCACCAATTGGCTGCTGCGTTTCCTACATGTGAAAGGCGCTATATAAATGCAAGTCTTTCTTTCTCAGCAAGAGGGCGAGTGTCAGTGGTTGGAGGGAGGGGCTCAGTGTTGTCACTGGGTGGACACAGATAGATTGAAGCTAAAAGACAGAGAATGCTGAAGTTTGGAATGATAACAGCCAAAGTCAGGAGTTGGGCCCTTTGCCTAGATAAGGGAGGTGGTTGCTAAGAGACCCACAGACCTAATAACACTGCAAACTGCTCAGGCAGCAGACTTGTTGGCAACATGTGAGGTCACGAGTGAGTTGGTGCCCAGACAACAGAGCCTTGGGCATTCCTGAGAGAGACAAACTGGTTCTGTAACCGGGAGAACAGGTTGAGGGAGTCACTCTACGTGGGACGGCTCGTCTGAGGTGTTAACACAGAGGCAGCTTGGGAATGGGATGATCAATGAATCATAGAATCATTGAAATGTGCAGCACAGAAGGAGGCCATTCGGCCCATCTTGTCCGTGCCGGCCGACAAAGAGCTATCCACCCTAATCCCACTTTCCAGCACTTGGTCCGCAGCCTTGTAGGTTACGGCACTTCAAGTACATATCTGTTAGGGTGAAAATTATATAGCTTAAAGCAGCAACATAAAGAATTAAAGAATGTCTTGTAAGAAGTGAACTTGTAAATAAGAAACAAAACAAAACAAACTCAGCTTAAGAGGGGGCGGCTCAGCTCGGGACACAACCTGTAATTCCCCCTTAGGCTTTACAACATTCGCTGCCCTCATTTTGTGTTAAATTCACAAAGCTTCCATCTTTGTCCCATGAGGATTCCCCACAGTATGTCTAAGTGCTGTTGTGGTGGGCAAGGGGCAGGAATTAACTGTTTGTGTCTGCTCCCATTAAAACCATTGTGCTTGACATTAATTGAATTGAGGAATAGTCGACATTTTTAAGTAGTTTCTTGTCAGATTGAGGGTAGGCAAGATAATTGATAGAAGGCCTCCAATCAAATTACATCAGTGCCCTTCAGCCAGTCAGATTAATGTGTTCAAATGAGGCAAAATAAAATGAACAGTTATTGAATGTGGGAAACACTAAATATTTCACATTTATTCAGTGGTGCAGCCTTCTGCAAACTATTTGCTGGAAGCCCTTTGGATGTATTAATGTAATTCTACTATTCTATAATGCAAAGTCGATGAATCAGAATTGTGAGTATTGATGAGTTACAGTAATTGATGGCTGCAAAACTGGCCATTTTGTAATTAACCATTAAAAAGTGCCCAAAGTTCTGGAAGGTTCCATATCATTTTATGTTGCCAAACTAGTATCCTGTGAGGACCGGGGAGTTGTTGCTGGGGGAGCGAGATTGGTTGAAGACACCTGTGTGTAATATTTTGCGAGAATGTATAAAAGAAGTTTCAATACCTTGTTGCTAAGGGAACGTGATTGGGTGAGGACAAGAGAATTGTTGCTGGGGGAGAATGTTGTCAATTTCTGTCCTGGACTCTCAGTGATGGCTTTTGGAAACTCCTTTCACCGGCTGTGAGAAGGGCAGGATTGACAGACGGGGAAACTCAAACCAAACTTCACATCAAGATCTGAGAGAGTCACTCCATTCATCAGGACCTGAAATTCATTGGCCTTTTGAGTGCGGAAGGAGAAATGTTTGGGAGGTAAGTAGCACGGAGTCCAGTTCTACGGAGTACTGCTTCTACAGAGTACTTAACTCTGGAATTGGGTGAGTGAGCGAATTCGATGAGGTGGGGGTAAGAGGTGCTGCTTGATACGTGAAAAAATATAAACAACTAGGGTTTAATTAGGACTGTGGGCTAAGTTACAGTAAAGATCTAAAGCATATAACTAAATGTAATAAATTAAACAAGATTATTACCTAGATTAAAAACTATTAATAGACAATTGGGTATTTCAAAACTTGGAAACCTAATTAGTTAAATAAAATACAATAGAGATGGCGGGGCAGGTGATGTGTTGCAGCTGTAGCATGTGGGAGCTGGTGGACCCCAGTGTGATCCACAGCAACCACACAGAGTCATAGAGGCACAGAAGGAGGCCATTCGGCCCATCGAGTCCGTGCCAGCTCTCTGTAGAGCAATCCAGTCAGTCCCACTCCCCCGCTCTATCCCCGTAGTCCTGCAAGTTTATTTCCCTCAAGTGCCTATCCAGTCTCCCCTTGAAAACATTGAGTGTCTCCGCTTCCACCACTTCCGTCGGCAGCGAGTTCCAGGTCCTCATCACTCGCTGCGTAAAAAAGTTTTTCCTCACATCCCGCCCTGTATCTCTTGCCCAAAACCTTAAATCTGTGTCCCCTAGTCCTTGTACCATCAACTAGTGGGAACAGCCTTTCCCCGTCCAGCCTATCCAAACCGGTCATAATCTTGTACACCTCTGTCAAATCACCCCTCAACCTCCTTTGCCCTAATGAAAACAAATCCAGCTTCTCCAACCTGTCCTTGTAGCTAAGATCCCCCATCCTCGGACCCATTCTGGTAAATCTCCTCTGCACCCTCTCAAGGGCCTTCACATCCTTCCTAAAGTGTGGTGACCAGAAGTGTCTGCAACTCGAGGAACTTCGGCTCAGAGTTAGAGTCATAGAGTTATACAGCACAGAAAGAGGCCCTTCGGCCCATCGTGTCCGCGCTGGCCGTCAAGCCCTGTCTAATCTAATCCCATTTTCCAGCACTTGGTCCGTAGCCTTGTATGCTATGGCGTTTCAAGTGCTCATCTAAATGCTTCTTGAATGTTGTGAGGGTTCCTGCCTCTACCACCCTTTCAGGCAGTGAGTTCCAGATTCCAACCACCCTCTGGGTGAAAAAGTTTTTCCTCAAATCCCCTCTAAACCTCCTGCCCCTTACTTTGAAACTATGCCCCCTGGTTATTGACCCCTCTACTAAGGGAAAAAGTTCCTTTCTATCTCCCCTATCTATAACCCTCATAATTTTGTACACCTCAATCAGGTCCCCCCTCAGCCTTCTCTGCTCTAAGGAAAACAACCCCAGCCTGTCCAGTCTCTCTTCATATCTGAAGCGCTCCAGCCCAGGTAACATCCTGGTGAATCTCCTCTGCACCCTCTCCAATGCAATCGCATCCTTCCTATAGTGTGGCTACCAGAACTGCACACAGTACTCCAGCTGTGGCCTAACTAGCATTTTGTACAGCTCCATCATAACCTCCCTGCTCTTATATTCTATGCCTCGGCTATTGAAACCAAGTATCCCATATGCCTTTTTAACCACTTTATCCACCTGTCCTGCTGCCTTCAGGGATCTATGTACATGCACACCAAGGTCCCTCTGATCCTCTGTCCTTCCTAGGGTCCTACCGTTCATTGTGTATTCCCTTGCCTTGTTAGTCCTCCCAAAATGCATCACCTCACACTTTTCAGGGTTAAATTCCATTTGCCACTGTTCCGCCCATCTGACCAACCCATCTATATCGTCCTGTAGCCTGAGGCTTCTCTCCTTGCTATTTACCACTCCACCAATTTTTGTGTCATCTGCGAACTTACTGATCATACCGCCTACATTCATATCTAAATCATTAATGTACACGACAAACAGCAAAGGACCCAGCACCGATCCCTGTGGTACACCACTGGACACAGGCTTCTAGTCACAAAAACAACCTTCGACCATCACCCTCTACCTCCTGCCACTAAGCCAATTTTGGATCCAATGTGCCAAATTGCCCTGGATCCCATGGGTTCTTACCTTCTTGACCAATCTCCCATGTGGGACTTTGTCAAAAGCCTTACTAAAGTCCATGTAGACTACATCAACTGCACTACCCTCATCCACACCCCTAGTCACCCCCTCTCAAAATTCAATCAAATTGGTTAGACATGATCTCCCCCTGACAAAGCCATGCTGACTATCCTTGATTAATCCTTGCCTCTCTAAATGGAGACTAATTCTGTCCCTCAGAATTTTTTCCAATAATTTCCCTACCACTGATGTTAGGCTCACTGGCCTGTAATTCCCTGGTTTATCCCTACTACCCTTGTTGAATAATGGTACTACGTTATCTGTCCTCCAGTCCTCCGGCACCTCCACTGTGGCCAGAGAGGTTCTGAAAATTTGTGTCAGAGCCCCTGCAATCTCCTCCCTTGCCTCACACAGCAGCCTGCGATACATCTCGTCTGGGCCTGGGGGTTTATCCACTTTTAAGCCTGCTAAAACCACTAGTACCTCCTCCCTCTCAATACTAATTTGTACAAGTATATCACAATCCCCCCTGTCTGATTTCTATGCCTGCATCGTCCTTCTCCATAGTGAACACAGATGCAAAATATTAATTTAAAACCTCACCTTCATCTTCTGGCTCTACACACAGATTGCCACTTTGGTCCCTAATGGGCTCTACTCTTTCCCTGGTTATCCTCTTGCCCTTAATATACTAATAAAACACCTTGGGATTTTCCTTTATTTTGCCTGCCAGTGTTTTTTCATGACCCCTCTTCGTTCTCCTAATTTCTTTTTTAAGTACCCCCCTGCACTTTCTATACTCCTCTAGGGCTTCCAGTGTTTTTAGTCCTTTGTATCTGCCAAAAGCCCCCCTTTTTTTCCTAATCCATTCTTGTATGTCCCTTGACATCCAGGGTTCCCTGAGCTTGTTGGTCCCACCCTTGACCTTTACAGGAACATGTTGGCGTTGTACTCTCTCTATTTCCTTTCTGAAAGACTCCCACTGCTCTGATGTGGATTTTCCTACAAGTAGTTGATCCCAGTCCACTTTGGCCAGATCCTGCCTTATCATATTAAAATTGGCCTTCCCCCAATTTAGATCCTTTATTTCCGGTCCATCTTTGTCCTTTTCCATAACTACTTTAAATCTCACCGAATTATGGTCACTGTCACCAAAATGCTCTCCTACTAACCCTTCTACCACGTGCCCTGCTACATTCCCTTGAATTAGGTCCAGTACCGCCCCTCTCTTGTAGGACTTTCTACATGTTGGCTGAAAAAGCTCTCCTGGATGCACTTTAAGAATTCCACACCCTCTAAGCCTTTCACACTCTGACTATCCCAGTTAATATTGGGGAAGTTGAAATCCCCAACAATTACTACCCTATTATTTCTACACCTCTGAGATTTGCCGACATATCTGTTCCTCTATCTCCCCCTTACTGTATGGGGGCCTATAGTACACTCCCAGCAAAGTGCTTGCCCCCTTTTTGTTTTTAAGTTCTACCCATATGGCCTCATTAGAGGAACCTGCTAAGGTATCATCCCTCCTTATTGCAGAAATTGACTCCTTGATTAATATTACTAACCTGATTTTTGGTCAACTCTTGGCGTATTCACGTTTAATAAGTCTCCGGGAGAAGGAGTCGCTTCACTTGTACTGGTTCCTGTGGCCTGATCACCTTCCCCAGGAGCACGGCCTTGATTCTGGGGGTGTTTTATTGCACCGCATGGTGTACTTGAGAAGAGCCCCATCAGGGCGAGTGCGGGGGGGTCGGGGGGCGCGTGCGGGAGGGTCGGGGGGCGCGTGCGGGAGGGTCGGGGGGCGCGTGCGGGAGGGTCGGGGGCGCGTGCGGGAGCGCGTGCGGGAGGGTCGGGGGCGCGGGAGGGTCGGGGGGCGCGTGCGGGAGGGTCGGGGGGCGAGTGCGGGAGGGTCAGGGGGCGCGTGCGGGAGGGTCAGGGGGCGCGTGCGGGAGGGTCAGGGGGCGAGTGCGGGAGGGTCAGGGGGCGAGTGCGGGAGCGTCCATCTCCAGGACGTGTGTGTCTGAGTCAATGGGACTCTCTCTGACCTTTCTCCCCAGTCCATCTCCAGGACCAGTGTGTATCTGAGTCACTGGGACTCTCTCTGACCTTTCTCCCCGGTCCATCTCCAGGACCAGTGTGTATCTGAATCATTGGGACTCTCTCTGACCATTCTCCCCGCTCCATCTCCAGGACCAGTGTGTATCGGAGTCAATGGGACTCTCTCTGACCTTTCTCCCCAGTCCATCTCCAGGACCAGTGTGTATCTGAGTCAGTGGGATTCTCTGAACTTTCACCCCAGTCCACCCCCAGGACCAGAGTGTATCTGAGCCAATGGGACTCTCTCTGACCTTTCTCCCCAGTCCATCTCCAGGACCAGTGTGTATCTGAGTCAATGGGACTCTCTCTGACCTTTCTCCCCAGTCCATCCCCAGGACCAGTGTGTATCTGAGTCAATGGGACTCTCTCTGACCTTTCTCCCCAGTCCATCTCCAGGACCAGTGTGTATCTGAGTCAATGGGATTCTCTGACCATTCTCCCCAGTCCATCTCCAGGACCAGTGTGTATCTGAGTCAATGGGACTCTCTCTGACCTTTCTCCCCAGTCCATCTCCAGGACCAGTGTGTATCTGAGTCAATGGGATTCTCTGACCATTCTCCCCAGTCCATCTCCAGGACCAGTGTGTATCTGAGTCAATGGGACTCTCTCTGACCTTTCTCCACAGTCCATCTCCAGGACCAGTGTGTATCTGAGTCAATGGGACTCTCTCTGACCTTTCACCCCAGTCCATCTCCAGGACCAGTGTGTATCTGAGTCAATGGGACTCTCTCTGACCTTTCTCCCCAGTCCATCTCCAGGACCAGTGTGTATCTGAGTCAATGGGACTCTCTTTGACCTTGTTCCACAGTCGATCTCTGGAAGCTCTTTGAATCGGAAGGGTTCTCTCTGGTTGGTGCTCTCACAATCCTGTGCTGGTTCACCTGCTGTTGTTCCTCAGTCTACAATCTCTGTTTACTTCGAGCTGAGCACCTTCCTCAATCACACCATCTCTCACCGGGACATTTAATTGTGGCAAAGCAGAAAATAAGAACAATATTGAAAACGTGAAATAATGTAATGTAGACTTTTAATCTGCTTACTAATAATTCAATTTCAAGGCCGAGTATTTGTTTGATTTTGTGCCTTTCCTCAGATCCCCAGTTGCGGGGCTGTGTGTTTAGTTTGGAGATTTTCCTCAGATCCCCAGTTGCGGGGCTGTGTGTTTAGTTTGGAGATTTTCCTCAGATCCCCAGTTGCGGGGCTGTGTGTTTAGTTTGGGGATTTTCCTCAGATCCCCAGTTGCGGGGCTGTGTGTTTAGTTTGGAGATTTTCCTCAGATCCCCAGTTGCGGGGCTGTGTGTTTAGTTTGGAGATTTTCCTCAGATCCCCAGTTGCGGGGCTGTGTGTTTAGTTTGGAGATTTTCCTCAGATCCCCAGTTGCGGGGCTGTGTGCTTAGTTTGGAGATTTTCCTCAGATCCCCAGTTGCGGGGCTGTGTGTTTAGTTTGGAGATTTTCCTTAGATCCCTAGTTGCGGGGCTGTGTGTTTAGTTTGGAGATTTTCCTCAGATCCACAGTTGCGGGGCTGTGTGTTTAGTTTGGAGATTTTCCTTAGATCCCTAGTTGCGGGGCTGTGTGTTTAGTTTGGAGATTTTCCTCAGATCCCCAGTTGCGGGGCTGTGTGCTTAGTTTGGAGATTTTCCTCACTAAATTTCCGGCCTTCTGAGACTCCCCCATTCTCACTGCTCTGGGCGGAAATGCGCCATTTTCTGTGCGGAGTTACTACCCGGAGCGGTGACCCTGTGACCCTCCCTCGCTGTGATCTAAACTCGGGGCTGAGCAGCCGTTGTCGGGCCGGGTGCTGAATGGAGCCGAGTTCCCTCAGTCACAGAACAGGCCCTGTAACCCGGGCAACAAGCCTGTTTCTGACCGGCCCAGCTCACAGCAAACCCATGATCAGCAGGGGAGCAGCACTGCGCCTGCGCGAGAGAGAGAGAGAGAGAAAGTGACGGCACTGCGCCTGTGCCGGAGGGCGAGAAAGGGAGCGGCACTGTGCCTGCACGGGAGGGCAGGGGAGCGGCACTGCGCCTGCGCGGGAGAGAGAGAGATAGAGAGAGCAAGGGAGCGCCACTGCGCCTGCGAGAGAGAGAGAGAGAAAGAAAAAGGGAGCGGCACTGCGCCTGCGCGGGAGTGCGTAAGGGAGCGGAACTGTGCCTGCGCCGGAGTGCAAGGAGCGGCACTGCGCCTGCGTGGAAGAGAGAAAGGGAGCGGCACTGCGCCTGCGCGGGAAAGAGTAAGGGAGCGGCACTGCGCCTGCGCCGGAGTGCAAGGAGCGGCACTGCGCCTGCGTGGGAGTGCAAGTCTGCGTCACAGCGCCTGCGCGGGAGAGAGAAAGGGAGTGGTACTGCACCTGCGCGGGAGAGTGATGTCGCACGAACGCATCACTATCGCTCCCAGTGGTGGGAGGACTACATCGGAACATATTGTCAGGAGGAGGCCATTCAGCCCCTCCAGCCTGTTCCACCAGCCCATTCCATTCACTCCACCTGATTTCAAGAAAGGGTTGAGCATACTGGATACAGCAAACACCTGACAACTAGCCGCGCCTCTAGCCAAGCTGTTCCAGTACAGCTACAACGCTGGCATCTATCCGACAATGTGGAAAACTGCCCAGGTATGTCCTGTCCACAAAAAGCAGGACAAATCTAACCTGGCCAATTACCGCCCCATCAGTCTACCCTCAATGATCAGCAAAGTGATAGCACTGTCGATGAGACCTTCTATCAAGCAGCACTTACTCACCAATAACCTGCTCAATGATGCCCAGTTTGGGTTCCGCCAAGACAGTTCGGCTCCCAACCTCATTACAGCCTTGGTCCAAACATGGACAAAGGAGCTGAATACCAGAGGTGAGGGGCAAATGTAAGAAGTCACACAACACCAGGTTATAGTCCAACAGTTTTATTTGAAATCACAAGCTTTCGGAGCGCTGCTCCTTCATCAGGTGAAGGGGAGGTGAGGGGAGGTGAGAGTGACTGCCCTCGGCATCAAGGCTGCATTTGACCAACTGTGGCATCAAGGAGCCCTAGTAAAACTGAAGTCAATGGGAATCGGTTGGGGGGGGGCGGGGAGGAACCTCCACTGGCTGGAGTCATACCTAGCACAAAGGAAGATTGGCTGTGGTGATTGAAGGTCAATCATCTCAGCCCCAAGACATCGCTGCAGGAGTTCCTCAGGGCAGTGTCCTAGGCCCAACCATCTTCAGCTGCTTCATCAACGACCTTCCCTCCAACAAGAGGTCAGAAATGGGGATGTTCGCTGATGACTGCAGCGAGGTGATTTACTTCCTATGTTACCTTACACTGTACACACACAGCCCGAGAATGGCCTCTCCCTTCCCCCACTCACTCCATGTTCCGGAAATATTTCCTGCTTCAATCTGTCTCGTACAAACAGCCCCGACTGCCGCTGAACTTACCCGACACAAAGCCCATCTGCGGACACAGTCCTAGTGCAATGTGCTGCTGTGAGGAGGCTGCTGTTTGTTCCCTTACTCGGGCCCGTGCTATCTCCACTCCCTGATGTGGTCAGCGATCTTCAGCCGAGCACAGAGGAAACGGCCCCCGCTGGCAGAGCTTGGGGAGGGGAGCTTGCAGGATCCTTCCTGTCGCTTTAAACAGTGTGGAGAGAGGGGGAGGAGCAGGCAAGTGTTTATCACGCATGCTCAGACCTCTCTCCTGATGCAAATTAAAAGAAGCAACAGCAAAAAAAACACTTTGAACTTATATAGCACATTTAAATGAATAAATCATCCCAATGAGCTTGAAAGGAGCGTTATCAAAGAAACATTGTCACCGAGACAGATAAGGAGATATTAGGAGAGGGGAAAGCAACCCTGGACACACGTCAGTTGCTGCCGGTGAGTGTGAGAGTGATGCGAATCCTGTCCCTCAGAGCGATTTGTTTCCCCATACTGTATGGAAGGATGGAGAGGAACAGGTTCTGTCAATCTCTGACACTGAACTGCTGCTGAGCGGGGAGTTTAATCAGTCTCTGCCTGTCTCCGGTGGGTGAGTAGGCGACAGATACCAGACAAGTTCCCGGGCCTGTGTGACTGTCACCCCCTGTGTCTTTCTCTGTGCCTTGTGTACAGGATCAATCCCCAGTCCCTCTATCCCCCAGCCCTGCCTGTTATATCTGGATCGATGCTGAACCTCTCAGTTTTCGGTCTATTGAAACCAAGTTCAAGGCATGTGTGGTGAACAGAATGTCTCACTATTTCTGTGAATAATATTATCATCTAAAAGCAGGCTAGGATCCACACAGCCAAACTGTGACATGTTCCTGCCTCTAAATCTCGGTAACAGACTGCGTGGACCGCTTGGCTCAGAGTACGACCATTCAGACTGATACAGTCTCTCTGTCTCTCTCTCTCTGGTTGCTGTCTCTGGGTGTTGAGAATGGAATGCACAGGACACCAGTTGCTCTGTTCTGTTCCTCAGTTTTGGGGAGAGATAGACAGAGAGAGGCGGTGAGATCATCATTTCTATTTTCATATAAATCAAACTTATTCCTGCCTGCGAACAATATAATACCTTCAAACCAGATATGGGTGAACACAGCCAGAGCTGTGATTGGCTCCTGCCCCTGAATCTGGGGAACAGACACTGTGAGGAGCGCCGGCCTCAAGAGTGTTTAACACTGACTGAGCTGGGAAACTCCAACTAACCCCGAGAATCGGCAGCACAGGCCGAGCGGAGAGGAAAACCTGTCCTGTGAACTGTAAATCTGGGAACAGATTGTGCTGTGAATGAGCAGAGTGAACATTATGTCAGCGAGAGTGTGTTAAAGGGGCGGGCGGGTTAGACTAATGTCACTGTGTTTGTGTGCCCGCTCTCATCGCCGGATTTCAGAGACCCTCTTGTGTAAAATTCAAAGATTTCCCTGTCATAGGATCGCCCTGCTCCCCCCTGATGTGGGAATTAAATGTGAAGTTTTAGTTGATTTCAAATTTCAGTCGAAAAACAGTGAACATGTCCGCGATCGGGTGAGAGAGCGCGATCAGTGCAGCAAAGAAACGGTTTTAAATCGAAATTGCTGTCTTGAATTCTGATGAAACTTTCTCGACAGCAAACATCCCGGTCTTCGAGACAGAAAGAGACCAATCTGGGAATGTGGAGTGCCCGAGTTTAATTGTAATCGGAGAGTTAATGAGGAGAGAGAAACAGAGAGAGGCTGGAGGGGCCGGGAGCTGACAGCAGGATGTCTCCGCCCCGTCCGCTCGCTGCCTTTAAGTTGCTCTGTGCCGCCGCCTCTCGTTTCATTTCTGACCCAGCTCTGACTGTCAGAGAGATTTTCTACAGAGTCGCCGACATGACCGAGACTGCAGCCGCCAAAATGGCTCCTCCTGCCGCCGCTCAAACCAAGGCTCCCAGCAAGAAGAAGAAGGCGGCTCCCCACTCCAAGCCAGCCGGTCCCACGTTGGGCGAACAGAAACTCAAGGTTGTGGCGAGTGGCAGCGATCGCAAGGGGATGTCCCTGGTTGCGATAAAGAAGGCTCTGGCTGCCAACGGCGTCGACGTGCTGAAGCTCCGGTCCCAGATCAGGTTAAGTATCAAGATGAAAGTGGGAAACGGCTCCCTGGAGCAGAACAAGGGCACGGGCGCCACGGGTTCCTTCAGGCTTGCTAAGAAGGAATCCCAGCGGAAAGAGGGAAAGAAGGTGAAGAAACCAGCAGCCAAGAAATCTGCAGTAAAGAAACCGGCAGCCAAGAAATCTCCAGCCAAGAAACCAGCAGCCAAGAAATCTCCAGCCAAGAAACCAGCAGCCAAGAAATCTCCAGCCAAGAAACCAGCAGCCAAGAAATCTCCAGCCAAGAAACCAGCAGCCAAGAAAACAATCACCAAGAAGGCAGCAACGTCTAAAAAGACAGCGAAAGCGGCGGCTGGGAAGAAGGTGGTGGTGAAGAAGCCCAAGAGCCCCAAGAAGGCCACAGGCAGAAAGGTGAAGGCGGCCAAGAAGGTGGAAAAACCCAAGGCCAAGCCCAAATCAGCAAAGTCTCAGAAAGCAGCGAGCAAAAGAAAATAAAAAGGACAACTGTAGTGTATGTACCTTTAAGAGGAACTATGTTTTTGAAGCCCCTGTATACTGTAGTACCAGTAGTAACCACTCGGGTATATAAGCCTGTATAGCGTCTTGTGTAGTTAGTTCACCTCCAGACTTTGTTCAGTAAACACTTTTTAAATCAACTCCTGCATTCCGTGTCTCCATTAACACATGGATCTAACAACAACTTGTAAACATCTGAACCCAAAGGCTCTTCTCAGAGCCACCCATGTCTTTCCAAAAAGAGGTGATTGCGGAATCATATGATCCTTGTCCCGGGGCCGGGCTCAGATTCCAGATTGAAATCATTTCAAATGAACCCCGGCTCCCTGGTGACTCGCTGATTTTCGCTGCACCCACCCCTCCCCCAGTGTCTGCAATAAAACAGAGAGAGAATGGGATGTCCGGGCCTCACTCTAACTGGGGGGGTGTTCGACTCCAGTCTCAGTTCATGGTCATTTTCAGTTCACAGGTTCAGGGTGAAAGTCTCTGTGAGACGCTGACACTGGCGGAGATACCCCACATCACAACTCGAACCCCAACACATGAGATTCTCCAAATCAACTGGAATAAGGTGTTTGTAAACTGCTGAACCCGTCTGTGAGGGGAAGTGTGGGGAGATGGAATAAGGTCAGAGATTGACATGGAAGGAGACGGGTCGACTTGTGATCGAAGGGACTGTATATAGGCGGGAATATTACCGATTGTTAATTGTAACAGGATCTTACTTAAAATATTCTGGTTTCAGGGAACCCTTGAATATGAAGCCCGAGTCTGTAAGGGTTTGTGCGGCGCGCTGTGTTTCGGTTCTACTGTCAATAAACGGTTTGAAATTGGCGGTTGCAGATAGCTGGAGGTGGATAATTGATTTACAAATAGATTCAGTCCCACACTCTGATACAGTAGCAGATACTAGCAGAAATGGAATTAATTTCAAACTAACATCAAGTGCCAGAGTCTGATAGATGCAGTAAGAATCCCACTTTCATAAACCGAGTAAGTAGCAGATACATGCGGAATTCTTCGGTGAAAGACAGTACGAGAGACTGACAGATTCAGCACTAATATGACACTAACATGCAGTCCCAGAGACTGACAAATACAGAATGAAACTCACACTCAGTACCAGGGACTGACATCTTAGACTTGCACAACATCCCAGTGAATGACAGATACGGAATGAATCCCACACTACACTCAGTACCAGAGACTGACAGATCCAGAATTAATCTTAGACATGCACACCATCCCAGTGAATGACAGATACAGAATGAATCTCAAACTCGCACATCCCAGTGACAGACAGATACAAAATTAATGTCACACACACATACACTACCAGAGAATGACAGATTCTGAATGAATTCCAACACTGACACACGGTACCAGAGTCTGACGGATACAGATGGAGTCCCACCCTAACACATGGTATCAGTGACGGACAGGAAATGAATGGATCCCACACGCACATACTGTAACAGAGACTGAGATTGGTAATGATTCCAACACTTACATAAATCACCAGAGACTGAATAATACAGAACTATTCCAATACACACACTCACAGTACTAGAGACGGGCAGATACTGAACTAAAGTGGTGGAGACCACACTGCAAGACATGAATATAGTGCACTGGTTGGAGGAAGTACATCTAAATTGCTGTCTCGTCCGGAAGAAGTGCTTGGGACCCCAGATAATGGTCTGGGAATTGGTGCATGGATATATGCTCTTGCAATTACCTTTCTGACTACAGGGGGCGTGCTGGTGACAAAATCTCAATCTGATTGGATACATAAAGAAGCCAATCATAGAGATGCAGAACAATGGAATTTGACATCACTCTTCAGCAGCCAATCACAACCATTGCCTTCACCCATCCCTCATTAGCATAGGACTGTGGGGCTGCCTATATATTCCGAGCCCGGCGCGGGTTTGCGTCGTTTTGTGTTTGAAATCGAGTTTGAGAATGGTTGATGAAAAGAAACCAGTTGCCAAGAAGGGCGCCAAGAAAACCGTCAGTAAACCGGCAGCGAAGGGCGGCAAGAAGCGCAGAAAGTCGAGGAAGGAGAGTTACTCCATCTACATCTACAAAGTGATGAAGCAGGTTCACCCCGACACCGGCATCTCCTCCAAGGCCATGGGCATCATGAACTCGTTTGTGAATGAGATTTTTGAGCGCATCGCGGGTGAGGTTTCCCGCCTGGCCCATTACAACAAGTGGCACACCATCAGCTCCCGGGAGATCCAGACCGCCGTGCGCCTGCTGCTGCCCGGGGAGCTGGCCAAGCACGCCGTGTCGGAAGGGACAAAGGCGGTGACCAAATACACCAGCTCCAAGTAAAACTCCACGCTGTCCTGAAAGAACAAACCCAGAACACAACGGCTCTTTTAAGAGCTACCCAAAATCTCTCTGAAAGAGCTACACAAACTCATCTCTCTTTAGACACAATTTACTGTAATTATTTCCGTAACAAGTGTGTTTTGAGAACGTTTGAAGTTCCAGCCGTAGATTTAGTTTTGAATTCTCAGATAAGCACTTTCACTGCCCGGATCAACCTTAGCGTCGCTGTTGTATTTCCCGTCCAGTAAAGTACAAACACGGTCCCTGATCGCTCTTTCCCTTTGATCTCAGACCCATTCACTTGCAGCGCCTTCCGACAAATTAAAAGCTTGTTTTCGAGATGAGACTCTGATTTCAGTCACCTCAATCTCTGCAAAAACATTTTCATTTTTTTCAATGCCAGTTGGGAGTCAATCCTTTTATTAACCAGAGAATTCCTGCAGTGTAACAACCCAGAATGGGGTTTCTTAGAGACCAGAACGCGGTCAGTTTGAACGCTCTGTCCCTCTTCTCCTCTCACAGAAGGACTCCCAGATCTGGTTTCACTTCCGCAGCAGCGCCTGTGCAAAGGATCACTCGATAATCTGAATCCTCACTTTTACAGAGATTGAGCTGGAATGTGTCCCGTTACAGAATCAATGGGGATTTAATCCCACCCGTTAAAGTTCGATATTGAACCCGGAATTAATCCTGATTGTAACAGCCTGGAATTTGCAAGGGAGAGATGGAAGAAGACAAAAGGAATAAAAAAACTGTCTCGAAATCTTTGGCTAATAGTTAATTTATTAACTTAATTCGCTGGGTTAGGAAAATATTGGCGAGCTTTTTGAAATTAAAAATCGTTGGCGGTCTGACTGTTGAGGACAGTTATTTCCACACACTTGCCATTGGCGGAAAAACAGACTGTGATTGGTCACCGGAGAACACCAATGGAATTCACCACAGAGCGACCAATCACAAGTTTGCTGTCTGCATTCCTCCAGAAGGTAGAAGGGCGGCAGATGTGGGCGGAGTTTATCATTATTTCTTTCAACGAGTGGATTTTGGAAATGTCTGGAAGAGGAAAAACCAGCGGTAAAGCTCGGGCCAAGACCAAATCCCGCTCATCCCGGGCCGGACTGCAGTTCCCTGTGGGCCGTGTTCACAGGCTCCTGCGAAAGGGCAACTACGCTGAACGTGTGGGTGCCGGAGCTCTGGTCTACATGGCTGCTGTGCTCGAGTATCTGACCGCTGAAATCCTGGAGCTGGCCGGCAACGCGGCCCGCGACAAGACCACCCGCATCATCCCCAGACACCTGCAGCTGGCCATCCGCAACGACAAGGAGCTCAACAAGCTGCTGGGAAAGGTGACCATCGCTCAGGGCGGGGTACTGCCTAATATCCAGGCGGTGCTGCTTCCCAAGAAAACCAGCACTGCCAGCTCCAAGAGCAAGTAAAGTGGACAAGATTCAATCTAATAACCCAAAGGCTCTTTTCAGAGCCACCCACTGTATCTGTGAAAGGGCTGCTTACTATTTAGCCATTTTCGGTAAACTGTCTGTCCAACATGTAGAAATCCAGATCCAGAAACACTGCAGCGGGCTTGCTGTGAGCGAATATTCAGATCAGTGATTCAATATAGATGAGGACTGGCTTCAGAGAAAAACAAAACACACGGAACCCTAACGTGAGCGCAGCACTCAATTAACGCGTTGTTAGGAGAGCCGAATATGAACGGATGTTAAGAACCGAGTATAAAGTGAGTGAGCGGCTACCATTCCTTATTGGGACAATAATTCCATAGGGAGAACGATATACACCCTGACCCATACAAACATTCCCTTTTTATTTGGGAGACAGGATCTAACCAGAATTGCAGCTCTGGTTAATTTTTAAATATTTCAAATAGTAACTGAAGTTCCCACCTGTCCCTGCATTAAGAGCTGGTTTTAAAGGTGAGTATCAGACTTCAGGCACCTCGTTCTCTCTCTCGGATCGATCCCGGTATGTGGAGTTGGATCAATTCTCTCTCTCCCGCACAGTCGCAGTGACGCTCCCTTGCTCTCACGCAGGCGCAGTGCCGCCCCTTGCCTCTTTCTCCCGCGCATGCGCAGTGCCGCTCCCTTGCCCTCCCGCGCAGGCGCAGTGCCGCTACCTTTCTCGCTCCCTCCGGCGCAGGCGCAGTGCCGCTCCCGTTCTCTCTCTCTCTCTCTCTCTCTCCCGCACAGTCGCAGTGACGCTCCCTTGCTTTCACTCCGGCGCAGGCGCAAGTGCCGCTCCTTGCCTTCTCACGCAGGCGCAGTGCCGCTCCTTGCGCTCCCACGCAGGCGCAGTGCCGCTCCTTGCCCTCCCACGCAGGCGCAGTGCCGCTCCCTTGCCTCTTTCTCCCGCGCAGGCGCAGTGCCGCTCCCTTTCTCGCTCCCTCCGGCGCAGGCGCAGTGCCGCTCCCTTTCTCTCTCCCTCCCGAGCAGGCGCAGTGCCGCTCCCTTTCTCCCTCTCTCTCTCTCTCTCTCTCTCCCGAGCAGGCGCAGTGCC
This sequence comes from Somniosus microcephalus, assembly GCF_052327205.1. Taxonomy (NCBI): domain Eukaryota; kingdom Metazoa; phylum Chordata; class Chondrichthyes; order Squaliformes; family Somniosidae; genus Somniosus; species Somniosus microcephalus. The sequence continues at coordinate 4,059,204 of NW_028225189.1, read as the reverse complement.
GCTCCACTGCTGATCCTGGGTTTGCTGTGTGCTGGGCCGGGCGGCGCCGGCCGCTCAGAAACAGGCTGGTTGCCCGGATTACAGGGCCCGCTCTGTGACTGAGGGAACTCGGCCTGAGGCTGCTCAGCCCCGAGTTTAGATCACAGCGAGGGAGGCTCACAGGGTCACCGCTCCGGTTAGTAACTCCGCACAGAAAATGGCGCATTTCCGCCCAGAGCAGTGAGAATGGGGGAGTCTCAGGAGGCCGGAAATTCACAGTGAGTAAAATCTCCAAACTAAACACACAGCCCCGCAACTGGGGATCTGAGGAAAATCTCCAAACTAAACACACAGCCCCGCAACTGGGGATCTGAGGAAAATCTCCAAACTAAACACACAGCCCCGCAACTGGGGATCTGAGGAAAATCTCCAAACTAAACACACAGCCCCGCAACTGGGGATCTGAGGAAAATCCCCAAACTAAACACACAGCCCCGCAACTGGGGATCTGAGCAAAATCTCCAAACTAAACACACAGCCCCGCAACTGGGGATCTGAGGAAAATCTCCAAACTAAACACACAACCCCGCAACTGGGGATCTGAGGAAAATCTCCAAACTAAACACACAGCCCCGCAACTGGGGATCTGAGGAAAATCTCCAAACTAAACACACAGCCCGGCAACTGGGGATCTGAGCAAAATCTCCAAACTGAACACACAGCCCCGCAACTGGGGATCTGAGGAAAGGCACAAAATCAAACAAATACTCGGCCTTGAAATTGAATTATTAGTAAGCAGATTGAAAGTCTACATTATATTATTTCACGCTTTCAATATTGTTCTTATTTTCTGCTTTGCCACAATTAGATGTCCCGGTGAGAGATGGTGTGATTGAGGAAGGTGCTCAGCTCGAAGTAAACAGGGATTGTAGACTGCGGAACGACAGCAGGTGAACCAGCACAGGATTGTGAGAGCACCAACCGGAGAGAACCCTTCCGATTCAAAGAGCTTCCAGAGATCGACTGTGGAACAAGGTAAGAGAAAGTCCCATTGACTCAGATACACACTGGTCCTGGTGATGGACTGGGGAGAAAGGTCAGAGAGAGTCCCATTGACTCAGATACACACTGGTCCTGGTGATGGACTGGGGAGAAAGGTCAGAGAGAGTCCCATTGACTCAGATACACACTGGTCCTGGAGATGGACTGGGGAGAAAGGTCAGAGATTCCCATTGACTCAGATACACACTGGTCCTGGAGATGTACTGGGGAGAAAGGTCAGAGGGAGTCCCATTGACTCAGATACGCACTGGTCCTGGAGATGTACTGGGAGAAAGGTCAGAGAGAGTCCCATTGACTCAGATACACACTGGTCCTGGAGATGGACTGGGGAGAAAGGTCAGAGATTCCCATTGACTCAGATACACACTGGTCCGAGAGATGGACTGGGGAGAAAGGTCAGAGAGAGTCCCATTGACTCAGATACGCACTGGTCCTGGAGATGTACTGGGAGAAAGGTCAGAGAGAGTCCCATTGACTCAGATACACACTCGTCCTGGAGATGGACTGGGGAGAAAGGTCAGAGAGAGTCCCATTGACTCAGATACACACTGGTCCTGGAGATGGACTGGGGAGAAAGGTCAGAGAGAGTCCCATTGACTCAGATACACACTGGTCCTGGAGATGGACTGGGGAGAAAGGTCAGAGAGAGTCCCATTGACTCAGATACACACTGGTCCTGGAGATGGACTGGGGAGAAAGGTCAGAGAGAGTCCCATTGACTCAGATACACACTGGGCCTGGAGATGGACTGGGGAGAAAGGTCAGAGAGAGTCCCATTGACTCAGATACACACTGGTCCTGGAGATGGACTGGGGAGAAAGGTCAGAGAGAGTCCCATTGACTCAGATACACACTGGTCCTGGAGATGGACTGGGGAGAATGGTCAGAGAGAGTCCCATTGACTAAGATACACACTGGTCCTGGAGATGGACTGGGGAGAATAGTCAGAGAGAGTTCCATTGACTCCAATACACACTGGTCCTGGAGAGGGACTGGGGAGAAAGGTCAGAGGGAGTCCCATTGACACTGATACACACTGGTCCTGGAGATGGACTGGGGAGAAAGGTCAGAGAGAGTCCCATTGACTCAGATACACACTGGTCCTGGAGATGGACTGGGGAGAAAGGTCAGAGAGAGTCCCATTGACTCAGATACACACTGGTCCTGGAGACGGACTGGGGAGAAAGGTCAGAGAGAGTCCCATTGACTCAGATACACACTGGTCCTGGAGATGGACTGGGGAGAAAGGTCAGAAAGAGTCCCATTGACTCAGATACACACTGGTCCTGGAGATGGACTGGGGAGAAAGGTCAGAGAGAGTCCCATTGACTCAGATACATACTGGTCCTGGAGATGGACTGGGGAGAAAGGTCAGAGAGAGTCCCATTGACTCAGATACACACTGGTCCTTGCGATGGACTGGGGAGAAAGGTCAGAGAGAGTCCCATTGACTCAGATACACACTGGTCCTGGAGATGGACTGGGGAGAAAGGTCAGAGAGAGTCCCATTGACTCAGATACACACTGGTCCTGGAGATGGACTGGGGAGAAAGGTCAGAGAGAGTCCCATTGGCTCAGATACACACTGGTCCTGGAGATGGACTGGGGAGAAAGGTCAGAGAGAGTCCCATTGACTCAGACACACACTGGTCCTGGAGATGGACTGGGGAGAAAGGTCAGAGAGAGTCCCATTGACTCAGATACACACTGGTCCTGGGGATGGATTGGGGAGATAGGTCAGAGAGACTCCCATTGACTCAGATACACACTGGTCCTGGAGATGGACTGGGGAGAAAGGTCAGAGGGTCCCATTGACTCAGATACACACTGGTCCTGGAGATGGACTGGGGAGAAAGGTCAGAGAGAGTCCCATTGACTCAGATACACACTGGTCCTGGAGATGGACTTGGGAGAAAGGTCAGAGAGAGTCCCATTGACTCAGATACACACTGGTCCTGGAGATGGACGCTCCCGCACTCGCCCCCTGACCCTCCCGCACTCGCCCCCTGACCCTCCCGCACTCGCCCCCTGACCCTCCCGCACTCGCCCCCTGACCCTCCTGCACTCGCCCTGATGGGGCTCTTCTCAAGTACACCATGCGGTGCAATAAAACACCCCCAGAATCAAGGCCCTGCTCCTGGGGAAGGTGATCAGGCCCCAGGAACCAGTACAAGTGAATAAAGTCAGGGTCAAGGCCCTGCTCCTGGGGAAGGTGATCAGGCCCCAGGAACCAGTACAAGTGAAGCGACTCCTTCTCCCGGAGACTTATTAAACGTGAATACGCCAAGAGTTGACCAAAAATCAGGTTAGTAGTATTAATCAAGGAGTCAATTTCTGTTATAAGGAGGGATGATACCTTAGCAGGTTCCTCTAATGAGGCCATATGGGTAGAACTTAAAAACAAAAAGGGGGCAAGCACTTTGCTGGGAGTGTACTATAGGCCCCCATACAGTAAGGGGGAGATAGAGGAACAGATATGTCGGCAAATCTCAGAGGTGTAGAAATAATAGGGTAGTAATTGTTGGGGATTTCAACTTCCCCAATATTAACTGGGATAGTCAGAGTGTGAAAGGCTTAGAGGGTGTGGAATTCTTAAAGTGCATCCAGGAGAGCTTTTTCAGCCAACATGTAGAAAGTCCTACAAGAGAGGGGCGGTACTGGACCTAATTCGAGGGAATGTAGCAGGGCACGTGGTAGAAGGGTTAGTAGGAGAGCATTTTGGTGACAGTGACCATAATTCGGTGAGATTTAAAGTAGTTATGGAAAAGGACAAAGATGGACCGGAAATAAAGGATCGAAATTGGGGGAAGGCCAATTTTAATATGATAAGGCAGGATCTGGCCAAAGTGGACTGGGATCAACTACTTGTAGGAAAATCCACATCAGAGCAGTGGGCGTCTTTCAGAAAGGAAATAGAGAGAGTACAACGCCAGTATGTTCCTGTAAAGGTCAAGGGTGGGACCAACAAGCTCAGGGAGCCCTGGATGTCAAGGGACATACAAGAATGGATTAGGAAAAAAAGGGAGGCTTTTGGCAGATACAAAGGACTAAAAACACTAGAAGCCCTAGAGGAGAATAGAAAGTGCAGGGGGGTACTTAAAAAAGAAATTAGGAGAACGAAGAGGGGTCATGAAAAAACACTGGCAGGCAAAATAAAGGAAAATCCCAAGGTGTTTTATTAGTATATTAAGGGCAAGAGGATAACCAGGGAAAGAGTAGGGCCCATTAGGGACCAAAGTGGCAATCTGTGTGTAGAGCCAGAAGATGAAGGTGAGGTTTTAAATTAATATTTTGCATCTGTGTTCACTATGGAGAAGGACGATGCAGGCATAGAAATCAGGCAGGGGGGATTGTGATATACTTGAACAAATTCGTATTGAGAGGGAGGAGGTACTAGTGGTTTTAGCAGGCTTAAAAGTGGATAAACCCCCAGGCCCAGACGAGATGTATCCCAGCCTGCTGTGTGAGGCAAGGGAGGAGATTGCAGGGGCTCTGACACAAATTTTCAGAACCTCTCTGACCACAGGGGAGGTGCCAGAGGACTGGAGAACAGCTAACGTAGTACCATTATTCAAGAAGGGTAGTAGTAGGGATAAACCAGGGAATTACAGGCCAGTGAGCCGAACATCAGTGGTAGGGAAATTATTGGAAAAAATTCTGAGGGACAGAATTAGTCTCCACTTGGAGAGGCAAGGATTAATCAAGGATAGTCAGCATAGCTTTGTCAGGGGGAGATCATGTCTAACCAATTTGACTGAATTTTTCAATGGGGGTGACTAGGTGTGTGGATGAGGGCAGTCCAGTTGATGTAGTCTACATGGACTTCAGTCAGGCTTTTGACAAAGTCCCACATGGGAGACTGGTCAAGAAGGTAAGAGCCCATGGGATCCAGGGCAATTTGGCACATTGGATCCAAAATTGGCTTAGTGGCAGGAGGCAGAGGGTGATGGTCGAAGGTTGTTTTTGTGACTGGAAGCCTGTGTCCACTGGTGTAACGCAGGTATCGGTGCTGGGTCCCTTGCTGTTTGTAGTGTACATTAAGGATTTAGATATGAATGTAGGAGGTATGATCAGTAAGTTCGCAGATGACATGAAAATTGGTGGAGTGGTAAATAGCGAGGAGGGAAGCCTCAGGCTACAGGAGAATATAGATGGGTTGGTTGGATGGGCAGCACAGTGGCAAATGGAATTTAACCCTGAAAAGTGTGAGGTGATGCATTTTGGGAGGACTAACAAGGGAATACACAATGAATGGTAGAACCCTAGGAAGGACAGAGGATCAGAGGGACCTTGGTGTGCATGTACATAGATCCTTGAGGGCAGCAGGACAGCGAGAAGGCATATGGGATACTTGCCTTAATTAGCCGAGGCATAGAATATAAGAGCAGGGGGGTTATGATGGAGCTGTACAAAATGCTAGTTAGGCCACAGCTTGAATACTGTGTGCGGTTCTGCTCGCCACACTATAGGAAGGATGTGATTGCATTGGAGAGGGTGCAGAGGAGATTCACCAGGATGTTACCTGGGCTGGAGCGCTTCAGCTATGAAGAGAGACTGGGGTTGTTTTCCTTAGAGCAGAGAAGGCTGAGGGGGACCTGATTGAGGTGTACAAAATTATGAGGGGAATAGATAGGGTAGATAGAAAAGAACATTTCCCCTTAGTAGAGGGGTCAATAGCCAGGGGGCATAGATTCAAGGTAAGGGGCAGGAGGTTTAGAGTGGATTTGAGGAAAAGCTTTTTCACCCAGAGGGTGGTTGGAATCTGGAACTCACTGCCTGAAAGGGTGGTAGAGGCAGGAACCCTCACAACATTCAAGAAGCATTTAGATGAGCACTTGAAACGCCATAGCATACAAGGCTACGGACCAAGTGCTGGAAAATGGGATTAGAATAGACAGGGCTTGGTGGCCGGCGCAGACACGATGGGCCGAAGGGCCCCTTTCTGTGCTGTATAAATCAATGACTCTATGGTAGCACTCTTGCCTCTGAGGCGTAAGGTTGTGGGTTCAAGTCCCACTCCAGAGACTTGAGCACAAAAATCCAGGCTGACACTCCAGTGCAGTGCTGAGGCACTGTCAGAGGTGGCGTCTTTCGGATGAGACATTCAACTGAGGCCCTGTCTGCTCTCTCAGGTGGATGTAAAAGATCCCATGACACTATTTTGAGAAAGAAAGACTTGCATTTATATAGTGCTTTCATGACCAGCAGACGTCTTGAAGTGCTTTACAGCCAATTAAGTACTTTTGAGGTGTAGTCACTGTTGTAATGTGGGAAAGAGCAGGGGAAATATCCCCGGTGTCCGAGCCAATGTTTATCTCTCAATCAATGTAACAAAAGGATAATAGCAAAATACTGCGGATGCTGGAAGTCTGAAATAACAACAGGAAATGCTGGAAACACTCAGCAGGCCAGGCAACATCCGTAGAGAGAGAAACAGAGTTAACAAAAAGATAGATTATCTGGTCATTATCACATTGCTGTTTGTGGGAGCTTGCTGTGCGCTATTTGACTGCTGCATTTCTTACATTACAACAGTGACTACACTTCAAAAGTACTTCATTGGCTGTAAAGCACTTTGGGTCATCCGGTGGTGGTGCAAGGCGCTATAGAAATGCAAGTCTTTCTTTCTTCACTGGTCTCACCAGCGACCTCTTCTGGCTGATGGTTGATTGACAGACGGGCTGGAGGAGCGAGCCGGCGGCGGGCCCTCCAACCAATCGGGTAGCCCGAGGGGCGGCACTAGCGGCGGCTGATTGTCTGATCCGCAGGGCAGCGAGTTTCTCCAGTCCCTTGTTCAGGGCCCGGGGCCAGGGGAGGCTGTGGGCCTTTATTCCCCTCATTGGACACAAGGCTCTTTGGCTCACAACACACGGGCTCAGGTTTTAATAGAGACTTTTTAAATTCATCAATAAAAGCAGATAAACCTCGTGCTTCTGTGGAACAAACTTTCTAATATTTTATAGAATCATAAAATGGTTACAGCACAGAAGGAGGCCATTCGGCCCGTCGAGCCCGTGCCAGCTCTCTGCAAGACCACTTCAGCTAGTCCCACTCCCCGCCCTTTCCCCGTAACCCTGCAATTCTTTTTCATTCAGGTACTTATCCAATTCCCTTTTGAAAGCGGTGATTGAATCTGCCTCCACCACCCTTTCAGGCAGTGCATTCCAGATCCTAACCACTCGCTGCATAAATTTTTTTTTCCTCATAGAGTCATAGAGTTTTACAGCACAGAAAGAGGCCCTTCGGCCCATCGTGCCTGCACCGCCCATCCATCCCTGTCCAGTCTAATCCCATTTTCCAGCATTTGGTCCATAGCCTTGTATGCATTGGCATTCCAAGTGCTCATCCAAATGCTTCTTGAATGTTGTGAGGGTTCCTGCCTCTACCACCCTTTCAGGCAGTGAGTTCCAGCTTCCAACCACCCTCTGGGTGACAAAGTTCCTCCTCAAATCCCCTCTAAATCTCCTGCCCCTTACCCTGAATCTATGCCCCCTTGTTATTGACCCCCCTACTAAGGGGAAAAGTTCCTCTTTGTCTACCCTATCTATGCCCCTCATCATTTTGTACACCTCAATCAGGTCCCCCCTCAGCCTTCTTTGCTCCAAGGAAAACAACCCCAGCCTGTTTAGTCTTTCTTCATAGCTGAGGCGCTCCATCCCAGGTAACATCCTGGTGAATCTTCTCTGCGCCCTCTCCAAAGCGATCACATCCTTCCTATAGTGAGGCGACCAGAACTGCACACAGTACTCCAGCTGTGGCCTCACCAGCGTTTTGTACAGCTCCATCATAACCCCCCTGCTCTTATATTCTATGCCTCGGCTAATGAAGGCAAGTATCCCATATGCCTTTTTAACCACCTTATCTACCTGTTCCGCTGCCTTCAGGGATCTATGTACATGTACACCAAGGTCCCTCTGACCCTCTGTACTTCCTAGGGTCCTACCACTCATTGTGTATTCCCTTGCCTTATTTGTCCATCCAAAATGCATCACCTCGCACTTTTCAGGGTTAAATTCCATTTGCCACTTTTCCGCCCATCTAACCAACCCGTTTATATCGTCCTGTAGCCTGAGGCTTTCCTCCTCGCAATTGACCACCCCACCAATTTTCGTGTCATCTGCGAACTTGCTGATCATACCTTTTACATTCTCATCCAAATCATCTATGTAGATCACAAACAACAAGGGACCCAGCACCGATCCCTGAGGTACCCCACTGGACACAGGCTTCCAGTCACAAAAGCAACCTTCGACCATCACCCTCTGCCTCCTGCCACTCAGCCAGTTTAGGATCCAACGCGCCAAGGCACCCTGGATCCCATGGGCTCTTACCTTCTTGACCAGCCTCCTATGCGGGACTTTGTCAAAGGCTTTACTGAAGTCCATGTAAACCACATCCACAGCATTTCCCTCATCCACCCCCCTAGTCACCCCCTCGAAAAATTCAATCAGATTTGTCAGACATGATTTACCCTTGACAAAGCCATGCTGACTATCCCCGATTAATCCTTGCCTCTCCAAGTGGAGACTAATTTTGTCCCTCAGAATTTTTTCCAATAATTTCCCTACCACAGATGTTAGGCTCACTGGCCTGTAATTCCCTGGTTTATCCCTGCTACCCTTCTTGTATAATGGTACTACATTAGCTGTTCTCCAGTCCTCTGGTACACCCCCTGTGGCCAGAGAGGTTCTGAAAATTTGTGTCAGAGCCCCTGCAATCTCCTCCTTTGCCTCCCACAGCAGCCTGGGATACATCTCATCCGGGCCTGGGGATTTATCCACTTTTTTGCCTGCTAAAACCGCTAGCACCTCCTCCCTCTCGATGCTAATATGTTCAAGTATGTCACAGTCCCCTTGCCCGATTTCTATGTCTGCATCGTCTTTCTCCATAGTGAACACAGATGCAAAAAATTTATTTAAAACCCTGCCTACATCATCTGGCTCTACACACAGATTGCCACTTTGGTCCCTAATGGGCCCTACCCTTTCCCTGGTTATCCTCTTGCCCTTAATATACTTATAAAACATCTTAGGATTTTCCTTTATTTTGCTCGCCAGTGTTATTTCATGGCCCCTCCTCGCCCTCCTAATTTCTTTTTTAAGTATGCCCCTGCACTTTTTATACTCCTCTAGGGCTTCTTCCGTCTTTAGTCTTTTGTAACTGCCAAAAGCCCCCCTTTTATTTCTAATGCATTTTTGTATATCCCTTGTCATCCAAGGTTCCCTTTGCTTGTTGGTCCCACCCTTGACCTTTACAGGAACATGTTGGCGCTGTACTCTCTCTATTTCCCTTCTGAAAGCCTCCCACTGTTTTGATGTGGATTTTCCTATAAGTAGCTGCTCCCAGTCCAATTTGGCCAGATCCTGCCTTATCATATTAAAATCGGCCTTCCCCCAATTTAGAACCCTTATTTCCGAGCCGTCTTTGTCTTTTTCCATGACCACCTTAAATCTCACCGAATTGTGGTCACTATCGCCAAAATGCTCTCCTACAGACACTTCCACCACCTGCCCGGCTACATTCCCTAGAATTAGGTCCAGTACCGCCCCCTCTCTTGTAGGACTTTCTACATGTTGGCTCAAAAAGCTTTCCTGGATGCACTTTAAGAATTCTGCTCCCTCCAAGCCTTTCACACTCTGACTATCCCAATTTATATTGGGGAAGTTGAAATCCCCCACTATTACTACCCTATTATTTTCACACTTTTCTGATATCTGCCTGCATATCTGTTCCTCTATCTCCCCCTGACTGTTTGGGGGCCTATAGTACACTCCCAGCAAGGTGCTTGACCCCTTTTTGTTTTTAAGTTCTACCCATATGGCCTCATTAGAGGAACCCGCTAATATATCATCCCTCCTTACAGCAGTAATAGACTCCTTAATTAATATTGCAACACCCCCTCCCCTTTTACACCCCCCTCTGTCTCGCCTGAAGATTCTATACCCCGGAATATTTAGCTGCCAGTCCTGACCCTCCCTCAACCATGTCTCCGTGATAGCAACAATATCGTACTCCCATGTGTTCAACAACAACTTCAGTTCATCCACCTTATTTGCAAGACTCCTTGCATTAAAATAAATGCCTTCCAGCCCTGCCATATTCCCTTTTGCCTTCACATCTTTGCTCTGCCTTCCCTGCTGACTTGTTTTTTCCTCCTTATTTGGCTGTACATCACCCCCTACTATAGCTCCACTCTGTATCCCATCCCCCTGCCGAATTAGTTTAAACCCCCCCCAGCAGTGCTAGCAAACCTCCCCGCAAGGATATTGGTTCCCCTCTGGTTCAGGTGTAAACCGTCCGACTTGTACAAGTCCCACCTTTCCCAGAAGCAGACCCAGTGATCCAGGAAACTAAAGCCCTCCCTCCTGCACCATCCCTTTAGCCACGCATTCATCTGTTCTATCCTCCTATTCCTATACTCACTAGCACGTGGCACCGGGAGTAATCCAGAGATTACAACCTTTGAGGTCCTGCTCCTTAATCTTGCCCCTAGCTCCCTAAATTCTTGCTGCAGGACCTCATCCCTCTTTTTACCTATGTCGTTGGTACCAATGTGGACCACGACCTCTGGCTGTTCACCCTCCCCCTCCAGAATGCCCTGCAGCCGCTCAGTGACATCCTTGACCCTGGAACCAGGGAGGCAACAAACCATCCTGGATTCACGTCTACGGCCACAGAAACGCCTATCTGTTCCCCTTACTATAGAATCCCCTACGACTATTGCTCTCCCACTCTTTTTCCTCCCCTCCTGGGCAGCAGGAGCGCCCCCAGTGCCAGGAAGCTGGCTGCTGCTGCCTTCCCCTGGTGAGTCATTCCCCCCAACAGTATCCAAAACGGTATACTTGTTTGAGAGGGGAATGGTCACAGGGGTTTCCTGCACTACCTGCCTACTTCTATTGCTCCGCCTGGTGGTCACCCATTTCCTTTCTTCCTGTGCAGCCCTTCCCTGCGGTGTGACCAACTCACTAAACGTGCTATCCACGAACTTCTCAGCCTCGTGAATGCTCCACAACCCATCCACCCGCAGCTCCAGCTCCTCAATGCGGTCTGCTAATAGCTGCAGATGGATGCATTTCCTGCACACGTAGTCACCAGGGGCAGTGCCCCTGAATTCCCACATGGAGCAGGAGGAGCACATCACGGGGCTGGGCTCTCCCGGCATGACTTTCCCCTTAATTAATTTAAATTAATTTACTATCACCAATTAAAGATATCTCTAAGGCGCTTGTATAGTCTACCAACAGTACCTGCTACACCAGAAAAGACCCTAGTAACGATAAACTACAGAGTTAAAGTTTAAAAAAGAGAAATACTCACCAACCAATCACTTACCTGCTCCCTGGTGACGTCACACACTGACTATTTTTTACCTCTCTCCCCGCTGCGGAGTTGGTAAGCCTCGCTGGTCGTGGGTTTTTATACCCGGCTGCTCCTCCTCTGCTCCCGCTGCTCCGAGTGCTCTCGGGCCTCGCTGGTCGTGGGTTTTTATACCCGGCTGCTCCTCCTCTGCTCCCGCTGCTCCGAGTGCTCTCGGGCCTCGCTGGTCGTGGGTTTTTATACCCGGCTGCTCCTCCTCTGCTACGAGTGCTCTCGGGCCTCGCTGGTCGTGGGTTTTTATACCCGGCTGCTCCTCCTCTGCTCCCGCTGCTCCGAGTGCTCTCGGGCCTCGCTGGTCGTGGGTTTTTATACCCGGCTGCTCCTCCTCTGCTCCCGCTGCTCCGAGTGCTCTCGGGCCTCGCTGGTCGTGGGTTTTTATACCCGGCTGCTCCTCCTCTGCTCCCGCTGCTCCGAGTGCTCTCGGGCCTCGCTGGTCGTGGGTTTTTATACCCGGCTGCTCCTCCTCTGCTCCCGCTGCTCCGAGTGCTCTCGGGCCTCGCTGGTCGTGGGTTTTTATACCCGGCTGCTCCTCCTCTGCTCCCGCTGCTCCGAGTGCTCTCGGGCCTCGCTGGTCGTGGGTTTTTATACCCGGCTGCTCCTCCTCTGCTCCCGCTGCTCCGAGTGCTCTCGGGCCTCGCTGGTCGTGGGTTTTTATACCCGGCTGCTCCTCCTCTGCTCCCGCTGCTCCGAGTGCTCTCGGGCCTCGCTGGTCGTGGGTTTTTATACCCGGCTGCTCCTCCTCTGCTCCCGCTGCTCCTGTTACAATTTTATAAGTTTCAATGAGATCCCCTCTCATTCTTCTAAACTCCAGCAAGTACAAGCCCAATCGACCCAATCTCTCCTCATACATCATTCCTGCCATCCCAGGTATCAGCCTGGTGAATCTTCGCTGCACTCCTTCCATGGCAAGAACATCCTTCCTCAGATAAGGCGACCAAAACTGCACACAATACTCAAGATGTGGTCTCACCAAGGCCCTGTACAACTGCAGCAAGACATCCTTGTTCCTGTACTCAAACCCTCTCGCTACGAAGGCCAACATACCATTTGCCTTCTGAACCGCCTGCTGCACCTGCATGCTTACCTTCAGCGACTGGTGCACAAGGACACCCAGGTTTCGTTGCACTTCCCCATCTCCCAATCTATTGCCATTCAGATAATAATCTGCCTTCCTGTTTTTGACACCAAAGTGGATAACCTCGCATTTATCCACGTTATATTGCATCTGCCATGCTTCTGCCCAATCACCCAACCTGTCCAAATCATACTGGAGTTTCTCAGCATCCCCCTCACAGCACACACGCCCACCCAGCTTTGTGTCATCTGCAAACTTGGAGATATTACATCTAGTTCCCTCGTCCAGATCATTAATATATATTGTGAATAGCTGGGGTCCAAGGACCGATCCCTGCGGTACCCCACTAGTCACTGCCTGCCACTCGGAAAAAGACCCGTTTATTCCAACTCTTGGCTTTCTGTCTGCCAACCAGTTCTCTAGCCAAGTCAATACCTTGCCCCCAATCCCATGTGCCTTAACTTTACACGCTGTCGAATGCCTTTTGGAAATCCATGTACTCCACGTTAACCGCATTGCCCTCATCAACCCTCTCTGTTACCTCATCAAAAATCTCAATCAGAATCAGAGCGGCCGGGCCCGGCGGACGTGCGGCCAGGGCCCCGGCACCAGGAAACCCAGGGTGCAGCGCCTCCCCCATCCGAGCCGCCGCTTCCCGGTTTCTTCAGCTGGCTCCACCGAGTCCGACTCGGGACAAAGGACAGGAGCCAGGCTCCCAGAATGGCCCGCGGCCCCGGGGAGCATGCGCACTTTCAGCGGGGAAATCAGCGCATTGGATAGAGCGGTTTCTGGGGCAGGGGAATTGTGGGTGCTGCGGCCACCATTAGTCAGCGGCTGTCGGGAAGAGTTTTATTGCAGGTGACGGAAGTCGGTCCCTGGCCGCCTGTGTAGGTCTTTTTGTTGCAGCAGTTTGAGCTGGAGTGGAGATGGAGGAGAAGCTGCTGGGTTTTCGATGGAATCTGGAACAGTACCCATGGATTGGAGGGTAGCTAATGTTACCCCCTATTCAAAAAAGGTGGTAGAGAGAAAACGGGGAATTACAGACCGGTAAGCCTGACATCGGTACTGGGGAAAATGCTAGAGTCCATTATAAAAGATGTAATAGCAGAGCACTTGGAAAAAAGTGACAGGATTTACAAAAGGTAAATCGTGCTTGACGAATCTACTGGAATTTTTTGAGGATGTAACTGGTAAAATAGATAAGGGCGAACCAGTGGATGTGGTGTATTTGGACTTTCAGAAGTCTTTCGATAAGGTCCCACATAAGAGATTAGCGTGTAAATTTAAGGCACATGGGATTGGGGGGCAAGGTATTGACTTGGATAGAGAACTGGTTGGCAGATAGAAAGCAAAGAGTTGGAATAAACGGCTCTTTTTCTGAGTGGCAGGCAGTGACTAGTGGGGTACTGCAGGGATTGGTCCTTGGACCCCAGCTATTCACAATATATATTAATGATCTAGACAAGGGAGCTAGATGTAATATCTCCAAATTTGCAGACGACACAAAGCTGGGTGGGCGTGTGTGCTGTGAGGAGGATGCCGAGAAACTACAGGATGATTTGGACAGGTTTGGTGATTGGGCAGAAGCATGGCAGATGCAATATAAGGTGGATAAATGTGAGGTTGTGGCAAAGCCATGAAAGGACTCCTGTATAACTGCCTTTAACAAGAGTGCTACAGCACCCAAGTTGTTTACTGTATGTAAATAGCCAGTTCTGGGTAGGTCCCAGAACCAGCGCGATGACATCATCACGTTGGTCACGTGACGTCCCGAACGGCAGGAAACGTCATGACGTCATGACATCAGACTGGGAGGTTCCCAGCTCAGAGCTCGTGACGCCAGCATTCAGAAAAGACCTGTTGATTGTTTCACCTGCATAACATTGTTTATTCTCTAGTTTACATTAAACTTCGTTTTATTATCGGACTGACTCGACCTCAGTACTTCAGGTAGGGATCTGTCGATTCCTACAAGGTTATCCACTTTGGTGTCAAAAACAGGAAGGCAGATTATTATCTGAAAGGCAATAGATTGGGAGAAGGGGAAGTGCAACGAGACCTGGGTGTCCTTGTGCACCAGTCGCTGAAGGTAAGCATGCAGGTGCAGCAGGTGGTTAAGAAGGCAAATGGTATGTTGGCCTTCATAGCGAGAGGGTTTGATACAGGAACAAGGATGTCTTGCTGCAGTTGTGCAGGGTCTTAGTGAGACCACATCTTGAGTATTGTGTGCAGTTTTGGTTGCCTTACTTGAGGAAGGATATTCTTGCCATGGAAGGAGTCCAGCCAAGATTCCCCAGGCTGATACCTGGGATGGCAGGAATGATGTATGAGGAGAGTTTGGGTCGATTGGGCTTGTACTCGCTGGAGTTTAGAACAATGAGAGAGGGTCTCATTGAAACTTATAAAATTCTGGCAGGACTGGACACACTAGATGCAGGGGGGATGTTCCCGATGGTCGGGGAGTCCAGAATCAGAGGTCACAGTCTAAGGATAAGGGGTAGGCCTTTTAGGACAGAAATGAGGAGGAATTTCTTCACCCAGAGAGTGGTGAACCTGTGGAATTCTCTACCACAGAAGGCAGTAGAGGCCAATTCATTAAATATATTCAAGAAGGAGTTGGATATATTTCTTAAGGCTAAAGGGATCAAGGGATATGGGGAGAAAGCAGGGACCGGGTACTGAACTTAGATGATCAGCCATGATCGCATTGAATGGCGGAGCAGGCTTGAGGAGCCGAATGGCCGACTCCTGCTCCTATCTTCTATGTTTTCTATGTTTCTATTTCTTATCGAATGCCTTTTGAAAGTCCAAATACTCCACATCCAGTGGTTCTCCCTTATCCATTTTACCAGTTACATCCTCAAAAAATTCCAGTAGATTAGTCAAGTACGATTTACCTTTTGTAAATCCATGTTGACTTTGTCCAATCCGGTCACTGTTTTCCAAGTGCTCTGCTATTACGTCTTTTCTAATGGACTCCAGCATTTTCTCCACTTCCGATGTCAGGCTTACCGGTCTGTAATTCCCCGTTTTCTCTCTACCACCTTTTTTGAACAGTGGGGTAACATTAGCTGCCCGCCAATCCATGGTACTGTTCCAGAGTCTATCAAATTTTGGAAGATGACCAGCAACGCATCTACTATTTCTAGGGCCACTTCCTTAAGTACCCTAGGATGTAGATTATCTTCTATGTTTCTATGTATTCAATCATTCCTTGTAGCTCAAATTCTCTAGTCCTGGCAACATCCTCGTAAATCTCACGTCTCGAGCAGTCACATCTTTCCTGCAATGGGGCGAGCGGAACTGCACTCTAGCCGGTGGCCTAACTGGTGTTTTGTACAGTTCAAGCAGAACCTCCCTACTCTTACATGATACAGAGAGAGGCACTGCCCCTTTAACTACCTGGGGGGCACCCATTCCCCTTTAAATGGCCAAGCAATTGTTTTTGTTGAAAAGGGGCCGCAGTCCCCTTTGACTCACCGCCCCCACCCTCTCACCCACCACAAATACTCACAAGAGAGAGAGAGAGAGAGGAGGAAGAATGCTGGTCTTTGTCCCTTTAAAAGTGGCTGCCCACCAAAATGTTCACAGCACCAGGGCTCTTTGTTCTGGATGAAAAGAGAAAAGGTTCACTTATTTTTAAATGAATGCACTTAATGAATAACCTTGCAATAAAAGTAATGCAAAGGAATAAACACTCACAAGCTGGGGTTTTTTCCACCCCCTCCTCTCCTTCCCTTCCCTTTAACAACTCCTGCAGACAATGAAAGCAGGAAAGCGGCCTGCAGCCCACCGAGGTCCCGCCCCCCTCCCTCCCTCCCGCGCGGCCAATGGTTGGAGGACCGTCAGCCCGCCCGGGCCTCCCAGCGTTTTCCGCGCTCCTGATTGGCGGGCGCCTCGCGTCAATCATCCCCCGATTACGCGCTGACGCCAGCACGCAACGCCCAGTGTTCGGTTGGATCGGCGCACGCCACCTCAAGGCAAAAAAAAGACACCCCACACAAATGAGGAAAAAGAATAATAATAATCGCACTTTAGAGGGGAGGAGGTTGGGGGAATTAATGAGTGTTTTCAATTTGTTTCTCAAAAAGAAATATTTGAAAAGCTTCCCAACGGTGCGAGGCGGGCTGCGCATGCGCTCCAGCCAGCCTTTGCCTCCCCCACGTGGGCCGGACACTCCCACTTGCCTTCCCCTGCACCAATCACAGCGCGGGCAGGCACTTCTATCAATCGTCACCTGTCAATCACCCTCCCTTCCCCTGCCAGTGCGCCTGCGCGGGACCTCCGGGGAGCAGACGGAAGATCGGGCCCGGGGAAGAGGCGGAATCAGCGGCCGGGTTAAAGTCAAGTGTTGGGGAATCGATTTAAATCGAGGTGAGGGGGGAGCGGAGAGCGAGATTATAAAGTAAAATACGAGAAAAACCAAACCTGAGAGTCGGGCGGGACCTCCGCGGACACCGAACGGAGCGGATTGAGACTCGCGGGGTGGCGGAGTGAGCCGGAGCAATGTGATTCTGACTGACGGGAGCGCGGACCAATAGGAAGAGGGCTGAGCTGGGAGGACTGAACTGGGCGGCCTGGTCCTCCAACCAATGGCGGCGCGGCAAGGGGGCGGGGCCTCCTCTCCAGCTCAGGTGCGCTGGGGCCGATTGTGACGCGCTGTCCCCAGGTGAGAGCAGCTCAGTCAGCACAGAGCTGGGGCTGGAATCTGGGAGAGGGGCCGCAGGCAGCGGGCCTGGCAAAGGGGCACAAGCTTCACAATACAAGCTGCTTTCAAATGCACAATTGTTTCCTACACACAGCCTGGGTCACTCTGTAAAAAAAACTGTAACAATTCATCATAACTCCCCTGCTTTAGGAGAGGCGTAGAGTGCAAAAGCAAGGAAGTTATGATGAAACTGTGTAAAAGACTGGAGTCAGCTGTGGCTCAGTGGATAGCAGAGTCAGTAGGTTGTGGGTTTAAATCCCGCTCCAGGGAATTGAGCAGATAAAGCAAGGCTGACACTCCAGTGCGGTGCGAAGGGGAAGTCATGTTTGACAAATTTGCTTGAAATCTTTGAGGATGTAGCATACAGGGTGGATAAAGGGGAACCAGTGGATGTAGTGTATTTGGACTTCCAAAAGGCATTCGACAAGGTGCCACACAAAAGATTACTGCACAAGATAAAAAATCATGGGATTGGGGGTAATATACTGGCATGGGTGGAAGATTGGCTACCTAACAGAAAACAGAGAGTTGGGATAAATGGTTCATTCTCGGGCTGGCAATCAGTAACTAGTGGTGTTCCACAGGGGTCAGTGCTGGGACCCCAACTCTTTACAATCTATATTAACGATTTGGAGGAAGGGACCAAGTGCAACATATCCAAGTTTGCCGACGATACATAGATGGGAGGGAAAGCAGTGAGTGAGGAGGACATAAAAAACCTGCAAAAGGACATATACAGGCTAAGTGAGTGGGCAGAGATTTGGCAGATGCAATATAATGTTGGAAAGTATGAGGTTATGCACTTTGGCAGAAAAAATCAAACAGCAAGTTATTATCTAAATGGAGAGAAACTGCAAAGTGCTACAGTACAAAGGGATCTGGGGGTCCTGGTGCATGAAACACAAAAAGTTAGTATGCAGGTGCAGCAGGTGATCAGGAAGGCCAATGGAATCTTGGCTTTTATTGCAAGGGGGATGGAGTATAAAAACAGGGAAGTCTTGCTGCAGTTATACAGGGTATTGGTGAGGCCACACCTGGAATACTGTGTGCAGTTTTGGTTTCCATATTTAAGAAAAGATATACTTGCTCTCGAGGTGGTTCAGAGAAGGTTCACTCGGTTGATTCCGGAGATGAGGGGGTTGACGTATGAGGAAAGGTTGAGTAGGTTGGGACTCGACTCATTGGAGTTCAGAAGAATGAGAGGCGATCTTATCGAAACATAAGGTTGTGAGGGGGCTTGATCGGGTGGATGCGGTGAGGATGTTTCCACTGCTGGGTGAGACTAGAACTAGGGGGCATAATCTTAGAATAAGGGGCTGCCCTTTCAAAACTGAGATGAGGAGAAACTTCTTCACTCAGAGGGTAGTAAATCTATGGAATTTGCTACCCCAGAGAGCTGTGGAAGCTGCAACATTAAATACATTTTAAATTGAGATAGACAGTTTCCTAGCAGATAAGGGAATTAGGGGTTACGGGGAGAGGGCAGGGAAGTGGACGTGAGTCTAGATTTGGATCAGCCATGATCCTATTGAATGGCGGAGCAGGCCCGAGGGGCCGTATGACGTACTGCTGCTCCTACTTATTATGTTCTTATGTGCTGAGGGAGCGCTGCACTGTCGGAGGGGCAGTACTGAGGGAGCGCTGCATTAAACATAGAAACATAGAAACGTAGGAGTAGGCCATTCGGCCCTTCGAGCCTGATCCGCCATTCAATGAGATCATGGCTGATCATCCAAATTCAGTACCCTGTCCCTGCCTTCTCCCCATATCACTTGATCCCTTTAGCCTCAAGAAATATATCCAACTCTTTCTTGAATATATTTAATGAACTGGCCTCCACCGCCCTCTGTGGCAGAGAATTCCACAGGTTCACCACTCTCTGGGTGAAGAAATTCCTCCTCATTTCAGTCCTAAATGGCCTACCCCTTATCCTTAGACTATGACCCCTGGTTCTGGACTCCCCGGCCATCAGAAACATCCTTCCTGCATCTGGTCTGTCCAGACCTGACAGAATTTTATAAGTTTCAATGAGATCCCCTCTCAATCTTCTAAACTCCAGTGAGTATAAGCCCAATCGACACAATCTCTCCTCATACGTCATTCTTGCCATCCCAGGTATCAGCCTGGTGAACCTTCGCTGCACTCCCTCCATGGCAAGAACGTACTTCTTCAGGTAAGGTGACCAAAACTGCACACAATACTCAAGGTGCGGTCTCACCAAGGCCCTGTACAACTGTAGCAAGACATCCTTGTTCCTGTACTCGAACCCTCTTGCTACGAAGGCCAACATACCATTTGCCGCCTTAACCGCCTGCTGCACCTGCATGCTTACCTTCAGCGACTGGTGCACAATAACACCCAGGTCTCTTTGCACTTCCCCTTCTCCCAATCTATTGCCATTCAAATAATAATCTGCCTTCCTGTTTTTGCCACCAAAGTGGATAACCTCACATTTATCCACATTATAGTGCATCTGCCATATTTCTGCCCAATCACCCAACCTGCCCAAATCGTACTGGAGTTTCACGACATCCTCCTCACAGCTTACCCTCCCACCCAGCTTTGTGTCGTCTGCAAATTAGGAGATATTACATCCAATTCCCTCGTCCAGATCATTAATATATATTGTGAACAGCTGGGGTCCTAGGACCGATCCTTGCAGTACCCCACGAGTCACTGCCTGCCACTCGGAAAACGACCCGTTTATTCCAACTCTTTGCTTCCTGTCTGCCAACCAGTTCTCTATCCAAGTCAATACCTTGCCCCCAATCCCATGTGCCTTAATTTTGCACGCTAATCTCTTATGTGGGACCTTATCGAAAGCCTTCTGAAAGTCCAAATACACCACATCCACTGGTTCTCCCCCATCCACCCTACCAGTTACATCCTCAAAAAACTCCAGTAGATTCGTCAAGCATGACTTACCTTTTGTAAATCCATGTTGACTTTGTCCGATCCTGTCACTGCTTTCCAAGTGCTCTGCAATTACATCTTTTATAATAGACTCTAGCATTTTCCCCACTGCCGATGTCAGGCTTACCGGTCTATAATTCCCCGCTTTTTCTCTATCACCTTTTTTGAATAGTGGGGTAACATTAACTACCCTCCAATCCATGGGTACCGTTCCAGAATCTATCTAGTTCTGGAAGATGACCAGCAACGCATCTACTATCTCTAGGGCCACTTCCTTAAGTACCCTGGGATGTAGACCATCAGGCCCTGGGGATTTATCGGCCTTCAGTCCCATCTATTTTCCTAACACCATTTCCCTACTAATACGGATTTCTTTCAGTTCCTCCCTTTCATCAGACCCTATGTTCCCCGGCATCTCTGGGGAGGTTATTTGTGTCCTCCTTTGTGAAGACAGAACCAAAGTATGTATTTAGTTGATCTGCCATTTCCTTGTTTCCCATTATAAATTCCCCTGATTCTGACTGCAAGGTATCTACGCTTGACTTCACCAATCTTTTTCTCTTCACATATCTATAAAAGCTTTTACAGTCAGTTTTTATGTTCCCTGCAAGCTTACTCTCATATTCTATTTTCCCTTTCTTAATTAATCCCTTTGTCCTCCTTTGTTGACTCCTAAACTGCTCCCAATCCTCAGGATTATTGCTTTTTCTAGCCGATTTATATGTCCTCTCCTTGGATCTTATGCTATCCCTGATTTCCCTTGTTAGCCATGGTTGAGTCACCTTTTTTGTTTTATTTTTATGCCAAACTGGGATGAACAAATTCTGTAGCTCATGCATTCAGTCTTTGAATGTTTGCCATTGCCTATCCACCATCAACCCTTTGAGTGCCATTCCCCAATCAATCCTACCCAACTCGCTCCTCAGACCATCGTAGTTTCCTTTATTTAAATTCAGGACCCTAGTCTCTGAGTCAACTACTTCATTCTCCATCTTAATGAAGAATTCGATCATATTATGATCGCTCTGACCCAAGGGGCCTCGTCCAACAAGATTGCTAATTAATCCTTTCTCGTTACATAATACCCAGTCTAAGATGGCCTGATCTCTGGTTGGTTCCTTGACATATTGGTCCAGGAAACCATCCCGTAAACACTCCAGGAATTCCTCCTCCACAGTATTGTTACTAATTTGGTTGGCCCAATCTATATGTAGATTAAAGTCACCCATGATGACTGCTGTGCCCTTATTGCACGCTTCTTTAATTTCCCTTTTAATGCTGTCCCCAACCTCCGCCATACTGTTTGGAGATCTATATACCACTCCCACTAATGTTTTTTTCCCCTTAGTATTTCTCAATTCTACCCATACAGATTCCACATCATCAGAGCTAATATCCTTCATTACAATTGTATTAATCCCTTCTTTAACCAGTAATGCTACCCCACCTCCCTTTCCTTTTTGCCTATCTTTCCTGAATATCGAATACCCCTGGATGTTGAGTTCCCAGTCTTGGCCATCCTTGAGCCATGTTTCCGTAATCCCAACCAAATCATATTCGTTTACCTCTATTTGCGCAGCCAATTCATCCACCTTATTACAAATGCTCCTTGCATTAAGACACAAAGCCTTCAGGCTTGTTTTTTTAATGCTCTTAGACCTATTAGAATTATTATTTACTGTGGCCACGTTTGATTTAAACCATTGATTTCTCTGGCTGCCACTTTTGTTTTTCTGCTTCCTATCTTTTGCTTTTATCCCTGTTTTCCTTTCCACTGTCTCCTTGCTCAGGTTCCCAACCCCCTGCCATTTTAGTTTAAACCCCCCGAACCGTGCTAGCAAACCTCCCCGCAAGGATATTTGTCCCACTCTGGTTCAGGTGCAACCCGTCCGACTTGTACAAGTCCCACCTTCCCCAGAAGCAGGCCCAGTGCTCCAGGAAACTAAAGCCCTCCCTCCTGCACCAACTCTTTAGCCACGCATTCATCTGCTCTATCCTCCTATTCCGATACTCACTAGCACGTGGCACGTGACAACAATTAGCCACGGGATGTGATAAACTCGAGTGGGGACCGGTGGGGTCTGTGACACACTATTTAGCGACCAAAAATAAAAGATTAATTGATAAAATGGTTAAAAACGATTGGCAACCGAATGACCCACCAGCCAAGCAAAGAGAATGGTGGGCTAAAGAAACAAAATTAAAGGAAGAAAAGGCCGTCATTTTAGTGGCTCGCACATATTATGAGTTGAATAGACGTACTCGAATTTGGACCAAAAATGGTGCCAAAATTGTAACCGAGTACCAGTAATTTAAGAAAGTGAATAAGGAAAAAATTAAAGTTTTATCGACACAGATGATATCAGCTTCTGTCCAAAATAAGTAAAATCCAGGATTTGCTGAGTGAAAGGAATCTTAAAAGGAATGCTGGAATCTCAGTTTGTGTGAAAGTGTGTGTTAAAAGTGTGGAAGTTTCTGTCTTTGAAAGAAAATATCTGTTGTGTTTGTTTTAGCTCCACCCACTCTTTTGTACAGAGAGCTAAAAGCTGTTTAACCCTTTGAAGACTTGCCTTGAATGATGGACAAGTGTGTGTTGTTTTAAGTTTGTTAATTGTTTTACAAAAGATAAGCTTCAGCCTTGAAGTCACAGTCTCCAATGTGCCTGGAAGAAAATGAAGCTCTGGTTTCTTTCTTTTTCAAAGTGATACTGGTTAGTTAAAAAAAATTGATTGGAGTTATTGAGGTAAATTAACCTATTAAAACCAGACTTTTATTGTGGCCACGGTGAAATTCTGGTTGGTGTAAATTTGTGTAGACCGCATTGAATAAGATATTTACTGGTCTGAAACCAGACTTTAAAATATTTACAGTCTTGGATATAGCGAACGGGTTCTGGTCCATACCATTGGTAGAGGAATCACAAGGGAAATTCACCTTTACTGTTGGGGATAGACAGTATACATGGACCAGGGTCCCGCAGGGTTCCACAATAGTCCAAATATATTCCACCGTGTACTGAGTCAAGCCTTAGACAAGTTAGACCTATCAAAGTACCAGAGCGCCCTACTCCGATATGTCGATAACATAATGATTGCATCAGAGGATGCCAAAGGACACATGGGAGCATTACTAGCCACCCTCCAGACACTTAAGAAGGTTGGCTTTAAATTGAACCCCAAAAAGGCACAGGTTTAAGCAAGTGATTAAGAAGGCCAATGGAATGTTGGCTTTCATTGCTAGGGGGATGGAATATAAAAATAGGGAGGTATTGCTTCAGTTGTACAAGGTATTGGTGAGACCGCACCTGGAATACTGTGTACAGTTTTGGTGTCCATACTTAAGAAAAGACATACTTGCTCTCGAGTCAGTACAAAGAAGGTTCACTCGGTTAATCCCAGGGATGAGGGGATGGACATATGAGGAGAGGTTGAGTAGATTGGGACTCTACTCATTGGAGTTCAGAAGAATGAGAGGCGATCTTATTGACACATATAAGATTGTGAAGGGGTTGGATCGGGTGGATCCGGGGAGGATGTTCCCGATGATGGGTGAAACTAGAACTAGGGGGCATAGTCTTAGAATAAGGCTGCTCATTCAAAACTGAGATGAGGAGGAACTACTTCACTCAGAGGGTGGTAGGTCCATGGAATATGCTGCCCCAAAAAGCTGTAGAAGCTACATCATTACATAAATTTAAAACAGAAATAGACAGTTTCCTAGAAGTAAAGGGAATTAAGGGTTACGGGGAGCGGGCAGGAATTTGGACATGAGTCTCGGTTCGGATCGGTCATGGCCCTATGGGTAGCGGAGCGGGCCCAGGGGCCGTGTAGCCTGATCCTGCTCCTATTTCGTGTGTCTAATTCTGTTAGATTCAGGAGATGGTTCTGTGATAGTGGATTGGCGGTTAGGATCAGATCAGCCATGATCTTATTGAATGGCGGAGCAGGCTCGAGGGGCCGATTGGCCTACTCCTGCTCCTATTTCTTATGTTCTTATGTAGGTTGGACTGTCCAAAGTAAAGTATCTAGGGCACGAAATTAGCCAGGGGTATAAGGCACTCCCGCAGGAACGAAAGGCAGCCATAAAAGATATGTCAAGGCCAGTAACCATCAGGGGAGTACGGAAAGTGTTGGGACTATTTAATTACTGCAGGAATTTTATATCAGACTTTGCAGGGAAAGCAGAGCCGATTCAACAGTTAGTTAAAGGGGGAGACTCACCACTGATAAGATAGAATGGGAGACGGAGCATGACGAGGCTTATGCAAAATTAAAAGCAGCCCTGACGTCCGCACCCGCACTAGGATTGCCAAATATAGTCAAACCATTCCATATATATTATAGTATAGATGGGGACTTCTATAATGCTGTAGTCACCCAAGAGTATGGGGGAGATATGAGGCCAATTGCCTATTACTCCATCCAACAAGCCCCCGTGGCTAAAGGAATGGTGAGATGCATGGTGGCCCTCGACTGCACCGCATGGGCAGTGCAGGTATGCGAGCCCGTCACTATGTCAGGACAGCTAATACTCCATGCGCAACCACACAGTGGTGGACCTGCTAAACACAGGCAAAATGAAGGCTGTATCAGACAGGAGGGCAGCTTCGGAAGCAGTATTGATACCCAAGGACAGATCAGTCCAGATTATAAGATAGCATTCCCCCTGCAGGGTTGACTCTATCAGAGGGTGAGGCACTCGAGTGTCAGTTAGTATTCAAAGAAGAGGTCAGAGGAACCATATCAGAATCACCCCTTGAAAATCCCGAAAACACCTTTGATGTAGACGGATCTCACCGATATATAAACGGGGAGCCACCCACTGGTTGGGCAGTAGTATCCGAGAACAGAGAAACAGTCGCAAAGGGAGGGCTTGAAGGAGGGACCTCAGCGCAGGTAGCAGAATTAGTGGCTCTCACGGAAGCATTGAAATTGGCAAAAGGAAAACGCAGTAAATATATACACAGATAGTAGATATGCATTTGGGGTAGTGCATGATTATATGATAGCGTGGAATAGGAGAGGATATGTAACCTCCGGAGGAGGACAAATACAGCATAAGGAGGTAGTGAGAGACCTAGTAGAAGTGGTAAAAGGAGCAGAAGAGGTAGCAGTGATTAAAATAAAGGAAATGTGTTAGCTGATCAGGCAGCAAGAGCAGCGGCGGACACAGAGATGCCTACACTAATAGCAGTAGGTAGAATAACAGCAGAGGGAAGAAATACTGCCTCGTGATCATAGACTAGTTTACAAGGTGGGTGGAAGCATTCCCTACCAGAGACTGCAGTGCTCAGACTGTGGCCCGAATATTTGCCTACGACGTGATACCGAGACGAGGGGTCCCATTGCAAATAGATTCAGATCAAGGTACCCACTTTACAGGAAAGGTAATGAAAGAAGCTTGTAAGCTGCTAGGAGTAAGGCAGAAGTTCCCGATCCTCTATCATCCGCAAAGCTCAGGCATGGTAGAGCGAATGACCAGAACCCTGAAAATAGCCTTAAGCAAGGCCATAGCCGAAACCGGACAGGGATGGGTGGATGTCCTTCCGTGTATCCTGATGAGGCTGAGAGCCACCCCAAACAGGGTGACTGGACTGACACCATATGAACTCATGACTGGACGAGCAATGTGTCTGCCGGAAGGAGTAGCATCTGGTAGCGAGGGACTAGGACCCTTAAAAGATAAAATTAGGAAATACGTACAAACATTGGATAATCAATTGAAAGAGCTCAAACAAGAAGTTAAAGAACAACAAGACATCAGAGATAAAAATACACAAAAGCAGGGGGCCTCAGAGCCCCTACCCAAGGTGGGCGAGCAGGTATTTGTTAAAATATTGCCAGAGAGATCGGGATTCTCACCTAGATGGACTGGACCATTTGAGGTTATCATGACCAGCGATACGTGCGCATGTATAGATATGAGGGGAAAGGGTAGGTGGAAACATTGGACCCAATTAAAACGATAAAGCAATAACCCATCTGATCTTAAATCCCACAGGAACAATGGAATAAACACCGGAGATAAACTAACCTCTGGTGATGACCAGGCTTCTGCTTAATTTACAGGGAAACTTCACCATGAAGGTGGGATTACTGCTGGGACACGAAATAAGCAAAGGGACATCCCACATTACACGACAAGTACATGATGAGAAAGCACCATGTTTGAATGGAACAATCTGTGGTAAACCACGTTCACTATTGTATCACTGTTAGTAGTTAGCACTGTTCACCACTGTTCGTTATAACTGTATCACTGACCACTATTGTATCACGGTACGAGGTCGCCTCTTGCCACACTGCTATACCTGGGATGACCACTGCCGACTCCGCCTTGGCTCCACCCACCAGGCCAGGTATAAAGGTGAGCGACTGGCTGGTATTCCTCCTGCTTGGATCGGATCACCCACGAGAGTGGGCTCTGTTATTTAGTCAATAAAAACCTTTAGTCACCTTCGTAACTCTTCGCCTTTTATTGGAGGAATTGATAGGTATATCAATTTTATTGACTAAATTTAATGATGTCCAACAACGAGTCACAACCGGCGGAGGAGCCACCAGCGCAGCTCCCAGGAGCACAGCCACACCAGCCAGCTTGGCTGCGAGCCCTCAGACCGCCGTACCTGGACCTGAACCCACGAGCAGCAAACTCAGCCGCAGACTTTAAACACTGGCTGGTCTGCTTCGAATCATACCTGAGAGAATCCAGCGTCCCTCAGGCATCCAAACTAAGTGTCCTGCAGGCACAACTGAGCCCGAGAGTATACACTCTCATCGAGGACATGACTACCTACGAGACCGCCATCAACCTGCTGAAACAGAAGTACCGGACCCCGGTAAACTACATGTACGCTAGGCACCTCCTAAGATCACGGCCGCAACAGCCAGGAGAATCAGTAGCCGAATTCTCACAGGCGCTATATGCACTCGCCAGGAACTGTGAGTTTAAATCGGTGTCGGCAGCCGAAAATACTGAAGATAATATCCGCGACGCATTCCTGAAAGGCCTACGGTCCGAGTACTCACGGCAAAGACTGCTGGAAGCTAAAGACCTCAGCATGGAAAAAGCTGAAGCCCTCGCTATCTCCCTGGAAGTGGCCCACCAAGATCAGGAAGCATTCACCAGGTACTGCTCGCGACCCTGGGACTCGGGCCCGACCCCTACCACAGCACCCTTCCCAGCGCCGCCCCCGGGACCTACCTCTGCGTCGGCGTCCCGGACCCGACCGGCCCCGCCACCCCCGGCACCGGCCCCGACATCGGGCATCCGCGATCGGGCCGCCGGCTGTTTTTTTTGTGGCCAGGAGAAGCACCCGAGGTCGCGCTGCCCAGCCAAGAACTCCATATGTAAAACCTGCCTGAAGAAAGGCCACTTCTCCAAGGCCTGCAGGAGCGGATCCTCAGAGGCCAGCAGTGCCGCATGCGAACTATGGGGGCGGCCATCTTCGTTTAGGGCAACTGAGGCCAGCATCCCCACACATGAGTCATGGGGGCGGCCATCTTTGTTTAGGGCAACTGAGGCCAGCATCCCCACACATGAGTCATGGGGGCGGCCATCTTTGATTAAGGCAACCGACCCCAATAGTGCCTCATGGGGCCCTACCTCGTGGGAGACGCCATTTTACTCACCACGCCCGACCGCCTCGCCCGCAGATGACAACGACTCGCTCGGCTACACACTAGCTTCCGTCACCCTGGACCAAGCCCGCCCGCACCATCTGTCCAAGTCAATGATGGACATCAAAGTGAACGGCCACGCCACGACCTGCCTGTTCGACAGCGGAAGCACGGAGAGCTTCATCCACCCAGACACGGTGAGCCACTACTCCCTCTCTGTCCTACCAACGCGCAGCCGAATCTCGATGGCATCGAGGTCCCACGCCACGGACATCAGCGGCTACTGTGTCGTGACCCTGTCGGTTAAGGGCACGGAGTATAAAAACTTTAAACTCCTCGTCCTCCCCCATCTCTGCGCTGCCGTCCTACTAGGGCTGGACTTCCAATCCCACCTCCAAAGCGTAACCCTAGCATACGGTGGACCCCTCCCCCCACTCACAGTCAACAACCAGCAAACGTTAAACCGCCCACCGCGTAACACCTGCAGCCTCTCCACCCTCAAGGTCCCGCCACCCTCTCTGTTTGCTAACCTTACCCCTGACTGCAAACCCGTCGCTACCAAAAGCAGGCGGTATAGCGCCGGGGACAGAGCCTTCATTAGCTCTGAGGTGCGGCGCCTCCTGAAAGAGGGCATTATCGAGGGGAGCAGCAGCCCCTGGCGTGCCCAGGTCGTAGTCGTAAAGACCGGCGATAAAAACCGCCTGGTCATCGACTACAGCCAGACCATAAACAGATATACCCAGCTGGACGCATACCCCCTCCCCCGCATATCTGACATGGTCAATCAGATTGCACAGTATAAAGTATTCTCGACCATCGACCTGAAGTCGGCCTACCACCAACTCCCTATCCACCCTGAGGACCGCCAGTATACCGCCTTCGAGGCGAATGGGCGCCTATACCACTTCCTTAGGGTCCCCTTCGGTGTCACTAATGGGGTCTCGGTCTTCCAAAGGGAGATGGACCAGATGGTTGACCAGAACGAACTGCAGGCTACATTCCCCTACCTAGATAACGTCACTATCTGCGGCCGCGACCGGCAGGAACATGACGCGAATCTGGAGAAATTCCTCCGTACGGCCCAACGGCTGAACCTCACCTACAATAAGGAGAAATGCGTGTTTAACACCACGCGCCTTGCCATCCTCGGCTGCGTAGTGGAGAACGGAATCATCGGCCCCGACCCAGAAAGAATGCGCCCCCTCATGGAGCTACCCCTCCCCCACTGCCCTAAAGCACTTAGGAGAACCCTGGGGCTTTTCGCCTACTATGCCCAATGGGTACCCAATTACGCGGACAAAGCCAGACCCCTCCTGAAAGCCACTTCCTTCCCCCTCACGGAGGAGGCGTGCGCGGCCTTCTCCCTCATTAAGGGAGACATAGCCAAGGCCACGATGCACGCAGTGGACGAGTCCATCCCCTTTCAGGTGGAGAGCGACGCATCCGACTTCGCCTTAGCCGCCACCCTAAACCAGGAGGGGAGGCCAGTGGCCTTCTTCTCAAGGACCCTACAGGGCCCCGAGATCCGACATTCGTCGGTCGAGAAAGAGGCCCAGGCGATCGTGGAGGCAGTACGGCGCTGGAGGCACTACCTGGCAGGCAAACGATTTACCCTCCTCACCGACCAGCGTTCGGTGGCTTTCATGTTTAATAACAAGCTGAAGGGCAAAATCAAGAATGACAAGATTTTGAGATGGAGAATCGAGCTCTCCACCTACGATTATGAGATCTTGTACCGGCCAGGCAAGCTGAACGAATCCCCTGATGCCCTTTCACGAATGACATGCGCCAGCGCGCATATCGATAGGCTTCAGACCCTCCACGACCAGCTCTGCCACCCCGGAGTCACCAGACTCTACCATTTCATTAAGGCCCGCAACCTGACCTACTCCATCGAGGAGGTCAGGACCATGACCAGGAACTGCCAGACCTGTGCGGAGTGCAAACCGCACTTCTATAGGCCGGACCGAGCAAGCCTGATCAAGGCCACCCGCCCCTTCGAGCGCCTGAGCATCGACTTTAAGGGGCCCCTCCCGTCCTCTGACCGTAATGTGTACTTCCTCAACATCGTTGATGAGTACTCCCGTTTCCCCTTTGCCTTCCCCTGCCCCGACATGACCAGTAGCACGGTCATTAAGTGCCTGAATGCCCTCTTCGCCTTGTTCGGGTTCCCGAACTATATACACAGCGACCGGGGCTCCTCCTTCATGAGCGAGGAACTCCGGCAATTCCTCCTAGAGAGAGGTATTGCAGCAAGCAGGACCACCAGCTACAACCCCAGAGGTAACGGTCAGGTGGAAAGAGAGAACGCGACGGTATGGAAGGCCGTCCTCTTAGCCTTAAAGTCTAAGGGCCTCCCAACCTCCCGCTGGCAAGAAGTCCTCCCGACAGCGCTGCACTCCATCCGGTCATTACTTTGCACGGCCACTAACACCACCCCCCATGAACGAATGTTCGTTTTCCCCAGGAAGTCGACTACGGGAACCACTCTACCAACCTGGCTGACCGCCCCGGGGCCGGTCTGGCTGCGGAAACACGTGAGGACCCATAAAACGGACCCCCTGGTCGAGAGGGTGAACCTCCTGCACGCCAACCCCCAGTACGCCTACGTGGCGTACCCAGACGGGCGGGAGGACACTGTCTCCCTACGAGACCTCGCACCCTCAGCCGATCCGGAAACACCGCCACCACCCCCCCCAACCTCAGTCCAGGTAGACGGCATGCCGGAACCCCACGAGCCCTCGCCGACCACGCAAACACCAGCATCAACACCGGATAAGGCACCAGCACCGGATAAGGCAACACCACCGCTGCGGCGATCGGAGAGGCTTACGAAGCCTCCGGACAGACTGACCTACCAGAATTGGTAGTACACTTCACCCCGCCGGACTTAATTCTAAACAAGGGGTGAATGTGGTAAACCACGTTCACTATTGTATCACTGTTAGTAGTTAGCACTGTTCACCACTGTTCGTTATAACTGTATCACTGACCACTATTGTATCACGGTACGAGGTCGCCTCTTGCCACACTGCTATACCTGGGATGACCACTGCCGACTCCGCCTTGGCTCCACCCACCAGGCCAGGTATAAAGGTGAGCGACTGGCTGGTATTCCTCCTGCTTGGATCGGATCACCCACGAGAGTGGGCTCTGTTATTTAGTCAATAAAAACCTTTAGTCACCTTCGTAACTCTTCGCCTTTTATTGGAGGAATTGATAGGTATATCACAATCACATTCAGAGTCTTATCCACAGCTCCCAATACACAGGAAGAAGAGACAAGCGAACCGAGGATGCTACAATGTCCAGATATGAAACCTGGACCCATGAACAGGTTCTGGGGGAGGTGGGACCAGTTCAAACCGGACGGTCTGCACCTGGGCAGGGCTGGAACCGATGTCCTAGGGGGTTTGCTAGTGCTGTGGGGGAGGGTTTAAACTAAAATGGAACGGGGTTGGGAACCTGAGCAGGGAGACAGAGGAAAGGGAAACAAGGATAAAAGCAAAAGATAGGAAGGAGAAAAACAAAAGTGGCAGTCAGAGAAATCAAGGGTTTAAATCAAACGTGGCCACAGTAAATAATAATTCTAATAGGTCTAAGAGCGTTAAAAAAACAAGCCTGAAGGTTTTGTGTCTTAATGCGAGGAGCATTTGTAATAAGGTGGATGAATTGGCTGTGCAAATAGAGGTAAACGAATATGATTTGGTTGGGATTACGGAAACGTGGCTCAAGGATGGCCAAGACTGGGAACTCAACATCCAGGGGTATTCGATATTCAGGAAAGATAGGCAAAAAGGAAAGGGAGGTGGGGTAGCATTACTGGTTAAAGAAGGGATTAACACAATTGTGATGAAGGATATTAGCTCTGATGAGGTGGAATCTGTATGGGTAGAATTGAGAAATACTAAGGGGAAAAAAACATTAGTGGGAGT
Source organism: Somniosus microcephalus (assembly GCF_052327205.1). Lineage (NCBI taxonomy): Eukaryota > Metazoa > Chordata > Chondrichthyes > Squaliformes > Somniosidae > Somniosus > Somniosus microcephalus. The sequence goes on along the minus strand of NW_028225189.1, from coordinate 4,027,536 downwards.
GGTATATAGACCTCCAAACAGTAAGGCGGAGGTTGGGGATGGCATTAAAAGGGACATTAAAGAAGCGTGCAATAAGGGCACAACAGTCATCATGGGTGACTTTAATCTACACATAGATTGGGCTAACCAAATTAGTAACAATACTGTGGAGGAGGAATTCCTGGAGTGTTTACGGGATGGTTTCCTGGACCAATATGTCGAGGAACCAACCAGAAATCAGGCCATCTTAGACTGGGTATTATGTAACGAGAAAGGATTAATTAGCAATCTTGTTGTACGAGGCCCCTTGGGTCGGAGCGATCATAATATGATTGAATTCTTCATTAAGATGGAGAATGAAGTAGTTGACTCAGAAACTAGGGTCCTCAATTTAAATAAAGGAAACTACGATGGTCTGAGGAGCGAGTTGGGTAGGATTGATTGGGGAATGGCACTCAAAGGGTTGACGGTGGATAGGCAATGGCAAACATTCAAAGACTGAATGGATGAACGACAGAAGTTGTTCATCCCAGTTTGGCATAAAAATAAAACAAAAAAGGTGACTCAACCGTGGCTAACTAGGGAAATTAGGGATAGCATAAGATCCAAGGAGAGGACATACAAATTGGCCAGAAAGAGCAATAATCCTGAGGATTGGGAGCACTTCAGGATTCAACAAAGGAGGACAAAGGGATTAATTAAGAAAGGGAAAATAGAATATGAGAGTAAGCTTGCAGGGAACATAAAAACTGACTGTAAAAGCTTTTATAGATATGTGCAGAGAAAAAGATTGGTGAAGTCAAGCATAGGTCCCTTGCAGTCAGAATCGGGGGAATTTATAATGGGGAACAAAGAAATGGCAGACCAACTAAATACATATTTTGGTTCTGTCTTCACAAAGGAGGACACAAATAACCTCCCAGAAATACCGGGGAACATAGGGTCTGATGAAAGGGTGGAACTGAAAGAAATCAGTATTTGTAGGGAAATGGTGTTAGGAAAATTGATGGGACAGAAGGCCGATAAATCCCCAGGGCCTGATAATCTACATCCCAGGGTACTTAAGGAAGTGGCCCTAGAAATAGTAGATGCATTGCTGGTCATCTTCCAGAACTCAATAGACTCTGGAACAGTACCCATGGATTGGAGAGTAGCTAATGTTACCCCACTATTCAAAAAAGGTGGCAGAGAAAAAGCGGGGAATTATAGACCGGTAAGCCTGACATCGGTAGTGGGGAAAATGCTAGAGTCCATTATAAAAGATGTAATAGCAGAGCACTTGGAAAGCAGTGACAGGATCGGACAAAGTCAACATGGATTTACAAAAGGTAAATCATGCTTGACTAATCTACTGGAATTTTTTGAGGATGTAACTGGTAAAATTTTGAGGATGTAACTGGTAAAATAGATAAGGGAGAACCAGTGGATGTGGTGTATTTGGACTTTCAGAGGGCTTTCGATAAGGTCCCGCATAAGAGATTAGTGTGCAAAATTAAGGCACATGGGTTTGGGGGCAAGGTATTGACTTGGATAGAGAACTGGTTGGCGGACAGAAAGCAAAGTGTTGGAATAAACGGGTCGTTTTCCGAGTGGCAGGCAGTGAATAGTGGGGTACCGCAAGGATCGGTCCTAGGACCCCAGCTGTTCACAATATATATTAATGATCTGGACGAGGGAATTGGATGTAATATCTCCAAATTTGCAGATGACACAAAGCTGGGTGGGAGGGTATGCTGTGAGGAGGATGTCATGAAACTCCAGTACGATTTGGACAGGTTAGGTGATTGGGCAGAAACATGGCAAATGCACTATAATGTGGATAAATGTGAGGTTATCCACTTTGGTGGCAAAAACAGGAAGGCAGATTATTATTTGAATGGCAATAGATTGGGAGAAGGGGAAGTGCAAAGAGACCTGGGTGTTCTTGTGCACCAGTCGCTGAAGGTAAGCATGCAGGTGCAGCAGGCGGTTAAGAAGGCAAATGGTATGTTGGCCTTCATAGCAAGAGGGTTCGAGTACAGGAACAAGGATGTCTTGCTACAGTTGTACAGGGCCTTGGTGAGACCGCACCTTGAGTATTGTGTGCAGTTTTGGTCGCCTTACCTGAGGAAGGACGTTCTTGCCATGGAAGGAGTGCAGCGAAGATTCACCAGGCTGGTACCTGGGATGGCAGGAATGACGTATGAGGAGAGATTGCGTTGATTGGGCTTATACTCACTGGAGTTTAGAAGATTGAGAGGGGATCTCAGCGAAACCTATAAAATTCTGTCAGGCCTGGACAGACTAGATGCTGGAAGGATGTTTCTGATGGTCGGGGAGTCCAGAACCAGGGGTCATAGACTAAGGATAAGGGGTAGGACATTTTGGACTGAAATGAGGAGGAATTTCTTCACCCAGAGAGTGGTGAACCTGTGGAATTCTCTGCCACAGAGGGCGGTGGAGGCCAGTTCATTAAATATATTCAAGAAAGAGTTGGATATATTTCTTAAGGCTAAAGGGATCAAGGGATATGGGGAGAAGGCAGGGACAGGGTACTGAATTTGAATGATCAGCCATGATCTCATTGAATGGCGGAGCAGGCTCGAAGGGCCAAATGGCCTACTCCTGCTCCTATCTTCTATGTTTCTATGTATGGACTAGTATTATTTACTGAGGGCGAACAATTGTATGATAACGTGAGACACGAAATTGTACCAGTACTAATGAACTTAACCATGTTACAGTGGCCAGGATATTGTGAAAGATTCACTAAAACTAGAGTTGTATGTATATATGATAAGGAATGTAATGAACCAAGCTGCTGATCCAACAGGGGCTACTAGTTTCAGGGGACATGCTGCATTCCACCAAAGAATTAAGAGGGGCTTAGGAAACGATGTACTCACGGGGATAAATATAGGGACATCGTTCATTAATGCCCTAGATATACAAGGAGTCCAGAGTAGTGTGGAACAATTACAAAGGATAATACAACAGATTTTAGGGAAAGAAACTGGTCTGACTCAAAAAGGACCGGAGTTGGGAGGACATACAATAAGGAAATTACTCGAGGGAATCAAGGTTATAGAGGACCATGCTAGCATTATCAACAAACTAAACCATAGAGATGAGGAACAGGCAAAAGATGATGTAGGGAGAGGCTTGTGTCATGCCTATGGCCAATGGACCACCGGACAGTTAAAACACAATCTGGCACAGATACAACGAGGTGAGGTATCAGACTGGGCTAACAGCACACAGCTCTATGGCCTGAGCCAGAATCCAGGCCCTCTGAGTGCTTGTACCCTCAAGGGGATGACCAGAGTATATCCACTGATACAAAAATGCAAAGTAGAAGTGACAGCAATGATAGGCATGGTACTCATGATACCAGTGGTGAGACTAGACACGACTCCATACCCACAGTACCAGGTAACAAACATAGGCATAGTGAGGGGTGAGACATACCTCCAATACTATCCAATTGATACTTATGCCATCAGGAAAAATGGTACTATAAGAGGAGTCTCCCTAAACAGATGCCATGGGAAAGGCACGCTTACGATATGCCCACATCCGGTAGGAGAAGGCCCCAAGGATGAGTGCGGCTATAATAAGACAGAGGGGTGAATGTTGGAATTATCACATACCAATCGCCATCACACCCACTCGGGATACAGAGGCAGAGGGGAGTATTGTATATCCACTACAGAGACTGAGTACCAATATAGTGACCATGTATGTGTAATCACGATGCCTAACTTCTGCTTCACACCAAAGATCCCTGTGACAATTGGACACACCAGATTGGTATATGTACACTCAAGGGAGGTGAAACTAAACGTGCCGGATAATTTAAGAGATGAATTGGTCAATGATGAAGATCTGGTGGGGGCTCCGATACCCCACCTGCAAGAGGAGCTGCTAGAGATAAAAGAGGGCTTAAGCAAAATGGTGAACCAATGCGTAATGTTACAAGGGGACCTTAGGGAACTAGGAAGGGACATAGAGGTAGAATTACAGGAGGTCCCATGGTATGAGAAGTTGGGGGATGAAGGTCAACATCCACCCCTGGATCCACATTACCTCTCACATACTAGTTGTAGTACAGTTGGTTTTGGCGATAGGAATGGGAATAGCAGCATGCGCCGCCTGTAAAAAACGTAGAAAACAAAGAAGAGAGGGCAATGGAAGAAATGTACATGACATTGATAAAGTAGTAATATATGCTGTCCAGTGGTAATTATTGCAGAAATCTCCTGGGCAGATTCCCATCGAGCAGACGGAACATTACTATGAACAAGAGAAGGCTGGGAGAAAGACCTGCTTAACGGATGTATAGTACTAATAACATCAATGTTTCAACCTATGTAACTGGGTGGATAATATGTCGATGGGAAGGATGTAGGGGGTGTCATAAATCTCATCATCGAGAAACTACCTATGAAATAGCACTGGACAGCCAGCTGGTGGTGCCATCCAAGGAGTATAAATACTCGGGCGTTGGCCCCAACTTTCCAGGGACATTTTGTAAAGACAAGGAGCTAGTGAAGTACAACTAGACCTCCATGTTCTGAACCAAGTTGATTAAAGCCTTGCTTTATACTCAAACCAAGTGCGTAGTGAGTTTTATTACATCAGGGGGCCTAGAAATCAGGATAATATAATTATATAAACAAGGTGACCCAATGGGTTGGATTTGATCACCACCCCGGCAGGACACCATAATAAGAGAAAGAATCGGGTTGGTCAATGATTAAAAGGGATTAATAAGGACCAAAAGGGGGGACTGAAAAAGTTAAAAGGGCTAAAATAAGGGAATTGAGGAACTGAGCATATATCCAACCATATAAGGAGTTGTTATGTACATGTCCCAGAGGGAGGTATGGTGAAATGTGGTCAAATGGTCAAACTGTCAGTTGCTACTTGAATAATGTGCACAAACCGTTAGTTACTAATTGAGGAATGTGGTAAAGATAACATATGGGGCCACAGGACTATGCAACGGTCAAAATGTGCACACGGGTCGCAAGAATTTGCACCTGAAATCAACTGTATGATGTAAGCCACGACTTAGAACAAAAAACTGTATATAAGGCAGGGGATCTTAGCGATCAGAGAGCATTCATCCCAGGATGAACGCCTCCCCTGTTGACTTGTAAAATAAGGTTGATTTACTGAACGAACCTCCGGACTCCGTGTGATTGATTGGGAATAAGGCGGAGGTCGACCCTTTATATCAGAGGGTCTGTCCCGGGGAGAAGAAGCTCTTCTGGTTACCCTTACAGAGAGAGAACCTGTCGGGGAATTGAAGACTCACCACTATACTATCAAGGACGTGGTAAAGGAAGTAGCTATTCAGTGCTTGATACAAAGACTGAAACACACACACACATACAGACACACACAGATACACAGACATTCACATACAGACACATGCATACACAGAGAGACAGACACACACATAGACAGACACATATATTCACAATCAGACGCACAAACAGACACAAAGAGTGACTAAGATATACAGAGAGACAGACTGTCGGTAATTTGTCTGATTTTTGTTGTATTTCTACCGTAGATTTCGTCAAATCCTGCCGATCAATCCAAAAGTCGAGTTGTTACAATCCGTGGAATTTTAATTCTTGTAACTCCCTGGGAGTTTGTTGTATTTTGAAAGGCCGCCCAGTTAACATCGCAATGGCCCATCGCTCGACACCAGAGGGGCACCCAGACTCCAGCCTCCAAACAGATTCTAAAAGTGAAATTGTTTTCTGTTCTACTTTTTCGAGGAGGATTTTTAGGAGCTGCCCAAAATGTTAAAATTCGAGATGTTAAAAGCCGCCTTCCCCATCAGGGAATTGAACCCCGGTCTCCCACGTGACAGGCGGGGACACTCACCACTACACTAATGCAGAACTGACAGGTGCAAAATCTGTCAGAGCAACAGTCGAGCTGTGAACAGAACTGGACAGACTGAGAAAAAGGAGAGAGGGACAGACAGAGAGATTGAAAGAGGAAGACAGAGCAAGAGAGAGGGAGAGGCAAAAGGAGGCTTTGGACAAATGTGTGACAGAGAATGACATACAGTGAGACAGAGAGTGAGGTGGAGACTGAAAGGTATAGATACATTTCACAATTCCAACTCCTTGTTAGTTGAGAGCGACAGAAAGTGAGTTAGAGAAAAATGCAGATTCAGCAGATGCCAAAATACCATCTTAAGAATTACATACAAATATGAAATCATTCTTTCCATATCTATAAACATCTCATTGATTGTTTGATGGAGATTCAGCAGATGACAAGCGAGTGTCACTGAGCAGGATGAAAGGAAATGGGTCTTCAATTAATGAGCTACCAGGAGTGGGGTTCCCACCCACGTGGGTATAAACCCATTGGATGTTAAGTCCAACACCTGAACCACTCGGCCATCCTGGGGCTGGTATTTCTCAGAAACTGTCTCTTTGAGATTCTGGGATTAAAGCCCCACCCTGCCACAGAGTTGAGCAGAGCAGAGCTTCCTCAGTGACAGGACAGGTTAACAAAGCAGATGGGATCCTGGGCTTTATCAATGGAGGCACAGAGTACACAGGCCAGGAAGTTATGCTACACCTGTATAAAAATGAGTTCGGCCCCAGCTGGAGTATTGTGACCAATTCTCGGTCGCTACACTTTAGGAAGGACATGAAGTCTTTGGAGAGGATGCAGATATATTTACTAGAATGGTTCCAGGGCTGAGTAATTAGAGTTACGTGGAGAGACTGGAGAAGCTGGGATTGTACTCCTTGGAGCAGAGAAGGTTAAGGGGAGATTGACCAGAATGGTACCAGGGATGAGGGACGTCAGTTATGTGGAGAGACTGGAGAAGCTGGGGTTGTTCTCCTTGGAGCAGAGAAGGTTACGGGGAGATTGACCAGAATGGTACCGGGGATGAGGGACGTCAGTTATGTGGAGAGACTGGAGAAGCTGGGGTTGTTCTCCTTGGAGCAGAGAAGGTTACGGGGAGATTGACCAGAATGGTACCGGGGATGAGGGACGTCAGTTATGTGGAGAGACTGGAGAAGCTGGGGTTGTTCTCCTTTGAGCAGAGAAGGTGAAGAGGAGATTTAATGGTGGTGTTCAAAATCAAGAAGGGTTTCAATAGAGTAAATAAAGAGAAACTGTTTCCACTGGCTGGAGCGTTGATAACAAGAGGACACAGATTTAAGCTGATTGGCAAAGAGACGGGCAGGAAAAAAACTGATAAAAGTTAACCCGCAGTTTCCCACTTTCCCAAAATTAATTTCACTGATATTACAGCGATTTTCATCTCTCCCTTCTCTGGCTCACTCGGGCCTTTGCGTCCGATCCCACCCTTCAAAAAACCTACGCTTGACACCTCTGTCCTTGCAAACCATCGCCCCATCTCCAGCCTCCTTTTCCTCTCCAGTTCTTGAAAGTGTTGTCGCCTCTCAAAACAGCAACCATCCTTCAATGAACTCCAAATTTGAACCTCTCCAACCTGGTTTCCACCTCTGCCCCAGCAGTGACACGGCCCTCAACAAAAGTCACGAATTACATCCTCCGTGGCGGTAACCGGTGGACTATCTCTCTTCATCCTTCTCGACCTGTCTGCGAGCGTCACCACGGATGATCACACCATCCTCCTCCAACGCCTCTCCTCCATTGTTCAGCCCAGTGGGACTTGTTGGTGTGATTACTGGATAGTCGCTGAGCCAGACCCCCGAAACAAGCTCGTGGAACAGGAAACATTGAGACGTCTGATTGATACACTTTATTTCACAAATCAATGACATAACCCATTACACGCAGTGACCGTGAGACTGGTACCCAAAGAAATAGGCTCTTCACCAGGCCTGATCTCGTCCTGGTGAACAGGCGGAAAAAACAAGTTTATATAAGTAATTACTTTCAATACAGGAGAGAGAAAAAGAAAGATTGCATTTATATAGCGCCTTTCATGACCACCGGCTTTAGAAACATAGAAGATAGGAGCAGGAGTAGGCCATTCAGTCCCTCGAGCCTGCTCCGCTATTTAATGAGATCATGGCTGATCATCCAAATTCAGTACCCTGTCCCTGCCTTCTCCCCATATCCCTTGATCCCTTTAGCCTTAAGAAATATATCTAACTCCTTCTTGAATGTATTTAATGAATTGGCCTCCACTGCCTTCTGTGGTAGAGAATTCCACAGGTTCACCACTCTCTGGGTGAAGAAATTCCTCCTTATCTCAGTCCTAAATGGCTTACCCCTTATCCTTAGACTGTGACCCCTGGTTCTGGACTCCCCGGCCATCGGGAACATCCTTCCTGCATCTAGTCTGTCTAGTCCTGTTAGAATTTTATAAGTTTCAATGAGATCCCCTCTCATTCTTCTAAACTCCAGCGAGTACAAGGCCAATCGACCCAATCTCTCCGCATACGTCATTCCTGCCATCTCAGGTATCAGTCTGGTGAATCTTCGCTGCACGCCCTCCATGGCAAGAACATCCTTCCTCAGATAAGGCGACCAAAACTGCACACAATATTCAAGGTGTGGTCTCACCAAGGCCCTGTAAACTGCAGCAAGACATCCTTGTTCCTGTACTCGAACCCTCTTGCTACCAAGGCTAACATACCATTTGCCTTCTTAACCGCCTGCTGCACCTGCATGCTTACCTTCAGCGACTGGTGCACAAGGACACCCAGGTCTCGTTGCACTTTCCCTTCTCCCAATCTATTGCCGTTCAGATAATAATCTGCCTTCCTGTTTTTGCCACCAAAGTGGATAACCTCGCATTTATCCACATTATCCTGCATCTGCCATGCTTCTGCCCTATCACCCAACCTGTCCAAATCATACTGGAGTTTCTCGGCATCCTCCTCACAGCACACATGCCCACCCAGCTTTGTGTCGTCTGCAAACTTGGAGATATTACATCTAGTTTCCTCGTCTAGATCATTTATATATATTGTGAATAGCTGGGGTCCAAGGACCGATCCCTGCGGTACCCCACTAGTCATTGCCTGCCACTTGGAAAAAGAGCCGTTTATTCCAACTCTGTGTCAGCCTAGATTACTTGCTCAAGTCTCCAGAGTGGGACTTAAACCCACGACCTTCTGACTCTAGAGGTGAGAGTGTCACCCACTGAGCCGAGGCTGACCCCTCTTAAACTCCAGCCTAGTTACTGGGGTTATTATCAGCATCTTCAAACTGTCCCCTGCCCCCCGCAACCCCGTAATTGCCATTATTAACACAGAATAGTCCTTCATGTGATTAACAGCAGAATGGGACCAGTGCGCTCAGGTGTGAACTCGCTGGTGTCTCAGCAGGTGAGATGAACTGGTGAATCCCTTTTCACACACTGAGCAGGGAAACGGCTTCTTCCCGGTGTGGGTAAACTGGTGATTCTGAACAGAATATGAGTGCTTAAACCTCTTCCCGCAGTGAGAGCAGCTGAACGGCCTCTCCCCGGTGTGGATACATCGATGCATCTTCAGGCCCTTGGAGCATTTGAAACTCTTGTCGCAGTCGGAACATTTAAACGGCCTCTCGTTAGTGTGAACCAGCTGGTGTTCCCGCAGAGAGGTGAGACGAGTGAATCCTTTCCCGCACTCGGAGCAGGAGAATGGCCTCTCGTCAGTGTGAACCAGCTGGTGTTCCTGCAGAAAGGAGGGACGAGTGAATCCTTTCCCGCACTCGGAGCAAGAGAACGGCCTCTCGTCAGTGTGAACCAGCTGGTGTTCCCGCAGAGAGGAGGGACGAGTGAATCTTTTCCCACACTCGGAGCAGGAGAACGGCCTCTCATCAGTGTGAACCAGCTGGTGTTCCCGCAGAGAGGAGGGACGAGTGAATCCTTTCCCGCACTCGGAGCAGGAGAACGGCCTCTCGTCAGTGTGAACCAGCTGGTGTTCCCGCACAGAGGAGGGACGAGGGAAACTTTTCCCACACACAGAGCAGGTGAACGGCCTCTCGTCAGTGTGAACCAGCTGGTGTTCCCGCAGAGAGGAGGGACGAGGGAAACTTTTCCCGCACACGGAGCAGGTGAACGGCCTCTCCCCGGTGTGCAGTCGCTGGTGTCTCACCAGGTTCGATGACTTAGCAAACCTCTTTCCACAGTGAGAGCAGCTGAACGGCCTCTCCCCGGTGTGAACCAGCTGGTGTCTCAGCAGGTTCGATGACTTACCAAACCTCTTTCTGCAGTGAGAGCAGCTGAACGGGCTCCCCCCGGTGTGAATGCGTTGATGCTCGTTCAGATCCTCGGCGCTTTTAAAGCTCTTCTCACAGTCAGGGCACTTACAGTGTGAACTCGCTGGTGCACCCGCAGAGAGTAAGAATGGCTGAATCCCTTCTCGCACACGGAGCAGGTGAACGGGCTCTCCCCAGTGTGAGCTCGCTGGTGTATCAGCAGGGTGGAGGAGAGAGTGAATCCCTTCCCACACACGGAGCAGGTGAACGGCCATTTCACAGAGTGACTGCGTTGATGAGTCTCCAGCTCGGAGAGGCAACTGAATCCCTTCCCGCATTCCTGACATTTGCACGGACTCTCCTCGCTTTGGTTACACTTGTGGCTCCCCAGGCTGCACCTTCGGTTGAATCCACGTCCACACACAAGACACGTGTACAGTTTGCCCGCATTCTGATTGCTGCTTTCCGCTTCCATATGTCGATGATATTCAGGTCCTGATGAATCGAGTGACTGTCAGATCTTCATGTGAAGTTTGCGTTAAGCTGCCCGTCTGCAATTCCTCCCCTTGCAAGAGACAGTAAAAGAGGTTTATATAATAATAATTAATGTAAATACAGGAGAGAAAATAAAGAAAGACTGGCCTTTATACAGCGCCTTTCACGATCAACGGTTTTACAGCCAATGAAGTACTTTTTGAAGTGCAGTCGCTGTTGTCAACATGGATTTACAAAAGGTAAATCATGCTTGACTAATCTACTGGAATTTTTTGAGTATGTAACTGGTAAAATAGATAAGGGAGAACCAGTGGATGTGGTGTATTTGGACTTTCAGAAGGCTTTCGATAAGGTCCCACATAAGAGATTAGCATGCAAAATTAAGGCACATGGGATTGGGGGCAAGGTATTGACTTGGGTAGAGAACTGGTTGGCGGACAGAAAGCAAAGAGTTGGAATAAACGGGTCATTTTCCGAGTGGCAGGCAGTGACTAGTGGGGTACCGCAAGGATCGGTCCTAGGACCCCAGCTGTTCACAATATATATTAATGATCTGGACGAGGGAATTGGATGTAATATCTCCAAGTTTGCAGACACAAAGCTGGGTGGGAGGGTAAGCTGTGAGGAGGATGTCATGAAACTTCAGTACGATTTGGAGAGGTTGGGTGGTTGGGCAGAAACATGGCAAATGCACTATAATGTGGATAAATGTGAGGTTATCTACTTTGGTGGCAAAAACAGGAAGGCAGATTATTATTTGAATGGCAATAGATTGGGAGAAGGGGAAGTGCAGAGAGACCTGGGTGTTCTTGTGCACCAGTCGCTGAAGGTAAGCATGCAGGTGCAGCAGGCGGTTAAGAAGGGAAATGGTATGTTGGCCTTCGTAGCAAGAGGGTTCGAATATTCGAGTACAGGAACAAGGATGTCTTGCTACAGTTGTACAGGGCCTTGGTGAGACCACATCTTGAGTATTGTGTGCAGTTTTGGTCGCCTTGCCTGAGGAAGGATGTTCTTGCCATGGAGGGAGTGCAGCGAAGATTCACCAGGCTGATACCTGGGATGGCAGGAATGACGTATGAGGAGAGTTTGTATCGATTGGGCTTATACTCACTGGAGTTTAAAGATTGAGAGGGGATCTCATCGAAACCTATAAAATTCTGTCAGGCCTGGACAGACTAGATGCAGGAAGGATGTTCCTGATGGCCGGGGAGTCCAGAACCAGGGGTCACAGTCTAAGGATAAGGGGTAAGCCATTTAGGACTGAAATGAGGAGGAATTTCTTCACCCAGAGAGTGGTGAAGCTGTGGAATTCTCTGCCACAGAGGGCGGTGGAGGCCAGTTCATTAAATATATTCAAGAAAGAGTTGGATATATTTCTTAAGGCTAAAGGGATCAAGGGATACGGGGAGAAGGCAGGGACAGGGTACTGAGTTTGGATGATCAGCCATGATCTCATTGAATGGCGGAGCAGGCTCGAGGGGCCGAATGGCCTACTCCTGCTCCTATCTTCTGTGTTTCTATGTTTCTGCAGCCCACCGAGGTCCCGCCCCCCTCCCTCCCGCGCCGCCATTGGTTGGAGGACCATCAGCTCGCCCGGTCCTCCCAGCGTTTTCCCCGTTCCTGATTGGCGGGTGCGTCGCATCAATCAACCCCTCCCTCCGCTTACGCACTGACGCATGCACGCAATGCCCAGGAGGTCGGTTAGATCGGCGCATGCAGCCCACCGAGGTCCCGCCCCCCTCCCTCCCACGCCGCTATTGGTTGGAAGACCGTCAGCCCACCCGGTCCTCCCAACGTTTTCCACGCTCCTGATTGTCGCACACCTCGCATCAATCACCCCCCTCCGATTACGCACTGACGCCAGCACGCAACGCCCAGGGGTCGGTTGGATCGGCGCACGCCACTGCAAGCAAAAAAAAGACACCCCACACAAATGAGGAAAAACAAAAATAATAATAATCGCACTTTAGAGGGGAGGAGGTTGGGGGAATTAATGAGTGTTTTCAATTTGTTTCGCAAAAAAAAATATTTGAAAAGCTTCCCAACGGTGCGAGGCGGGCTGCGCACGCGCTCCAGCCAGCCTTTGTCTCCCCCACGTGGGCCGCGCCCGGACACGCCCACTTGCCTTCCCCTGCACCAATCACAGCGCGGGCAGGCGCTTCTATCAATCGTCATCTGTCAATCACCCTCCCTTCCCCCTCGTGGTGTCGATTGACAGCGGTGTCAGCCAATGAGGTGCAGGAAGGGGCGGGACCAGGGCCAGGACTGACAGCAAGCCTGAACTAACTCAATTAAATACCTGCATGCAGCCAAAAAAAAACGTTTATTTCGTCAGCCAAAAAACAGCAAAGCAAATGAGGTTTGCTGAGTCAGCAAAGTCTATTTTAGAAACATAGAAGATAGGAGCAGGAGTCGGCCATTCGGCCCCTCGAGCCTGCTCCGCCATTCAATGAGATCATGGCTGATCATCCAAACTCAGTACCCGGTCCCTGCCTTCTCCCCATATCACTTGATCCCTTTAGCCTTAAGAAATATATCCAACTCCTTCTTGAATATATTTAATGAATTGGCCTCTACTGCCTTCTGTGGTAGAGAATTCCACAGGTTCACCACTCTCTGGGTGAAGAAATTCCTCCTCATCTCTGTCCTAAATGGCTTACCCCTTATCCTTAGACTGTGACCCCTGGTTCTGGACTCCCCGGCCATCGGGAACATCCTTCCTGTATCTAGTCTGTCTAGTCCTGTTAGAATTTTATAAGTTTCAATGAGATCCCCTCTCATTCTTCTGAACTCCAGTGAGTACAAGCCCAATCGACCCAATCTCTCCTCATACATCATTCCTGCCATCCCAGGTATCAGCCTGGTGAATCTTCGCTGCACTCCTTCCATGGCAAGAACATCCTTCCTCAGATAAGGTGATCAAAACTGCACACAATACTCAAGATATGGTCTCACCAAGGCCCTGTACAACTGCAGCAAGACATCCTTGTTCCTGTACTCAAACCCTCTCACTACGAAGGCCAACATACCATTTGCCTTCTTAACTGCCTGCTGTACCTGCATGCTTACCTTCAGCGACTGGTGCACAAGGACACCCAGGTCTCGTTGCACTTCCTCTTCTCCCAATCTATTGCCATTCAGATAATAATCTGCTTTCCTGTTTTTGACACCAAAGTGGATAACCTCGCATTTATCCACGTTATATTGCATCTGCCATGCTTCTGCCCAATCACCCAACCTGTCCAAATCATACTGGAGTTTCTCGGCATCCTCCTCACAGCACACACGCCCACCCAACTTTGTGTCATCTGCAAACTTGGAGATATTACATCTAGTTCCCTCGTCCAGATCATTAATATATATTGTGAATAGCTGGGGTCCAAGGACCGATCCCTGTGGTACCCCACTAGTCACTGCCTGCCACTCAGAAAAAGACCCGTTTCCTCCAACTCTTTGCTTTCTGACTGCCAACCAGTTCTCTATCCAAGTCAATGCCCCCAATCCCATGTGCCTTAACTTTACACGCTGTCGAACACCTTTTGGAAATCTATGTTCACCACGTTAACCGCATTGCCCTCATCAACCCTCTCTGTTACCTCATCAAAAACCTCAATCAGAATCAGAGCGGCCGGGCCCAGTGGACGTGTGGCCAGAGCCCCGGCACCAGGAAACCCAGGGTGCAGCGCGTCCCCCATCCGAGCCGCTGCTTCCCGGTTTCTTCAGCCGGTCCAACCGAGTCCGACTCGAGACAAAGGACAGGAGCCAGGCTCCCAGAATGGCCCGCGGCCCCGGGGAGCATGCGCACTCTCAGCAGGTAAATCAGCGCGTTGGATAGAGCAGTTTCTGGGGCGCGGGGAATTGTGGGTGCTGCGGCCGCCATTAGTCAGCGGCTGTCGGGAAGAGTTTTATTGCAGGTGACGGAAGTCGGTCCCTGGCCGCCTGTGAAGGTCTTTTTGTTGCAGCAGTTTGAGCTGGAGTGGAGATGGAGGAGTAGCTGCTGGGTTTTCGATGGAATCTGGAACAATACCCATGGATTGGAGGGTAGCTAATGTTACCCCATTATTCAAAAAAGGTGGTAGAGAGAAAAAGGGGAATTACAGACTGGTAAGCCTGACATCGGTACTGGGGAAAATGCTAGAGTCCATTATAAAAGATGTAATAGCAGAGCACTTGGAATACAGTGACAGGATCGAACAAAGTCAACATGGATTTACAAAAGGTAAATCGTGCTTGACTAATCTACTGTAATTTTTTTGAGGATGTAACTAGTAAAATAGATAAGGGCGAAGCAGTGGATGTGGTGAATTTGGACTTTCAGAAGGCTTTCAATAAGGTCCCACATAAGAGATTAGCGTGTAAAGTTAAGGAACATGGGATTGGGAGGTAAGGTATTGACTTGGATAGAGAACTGGTTGGCAGATAGAAAGCAAAGAGTTGGAATAAACGGGTCTTTTTCCAAGTGGCAGGCAGTGACTAGTGGGGTACCGCAGGGATCGGTCCTTGGACCCCAGCTATTCACAATATATATTAATGATCTAGACAAGGGAACTAGATGTAATATCTCCAAATTTGCAGATGACACAAAGCTGGGTGGGCGTGTGTGCTGTGAGGAGGATGCCAAGAAACTCCAGGATGATTTGGACAGGTTGGGTGATTGGGCAGAAGCATGGCAGATGCAATATAATGTGGATAAATGTGAGGGTATTCACTTTGGTGTCAAAAACAGGAAGGCAGATTATTTTCTGAATGGCAATACATTGGGAAAAGGGGAAGTGCAACGAGACCTGGGTGTCCTTGTGCACCAGTCGCAGAAGGTAAGCATGCAGGTGCAGCAGGCGGTTAAAGAAGGCAAATGGCCTTCGTAGCGAGAAGGTTTGAGTACAGGAACAAGGATGTCTTGCTGCAGTTATACAGGGCCTTGGTGAGACCACACCTTGTGTATTGTGTGCAGTTTTGGTCGCCTTATCTGAGGAAGGATGTTCTTGCCATGGAAGGTGTCCAACGAAGATTCACCAGGCTGATACCTGGGATGGCAGAAATGACCTATGAGGAGAGATTGGGTCGATTTGACTTGTTCTCGCTGGAGTTTAGAAGAATGAGAGGGGATCTCATTGAAACTTATAACATTCTGGCAGGACTAGACACACTAGATGCAGGGAGGGTGTTCCCGATGGTCGGGGAATCCAGAACCAGGGGTCACAGTCTAAGGATAAGGGGTAGGCCTTTTAGGACAGAAATGAGGAGGAATTTCTTCACCCAGAGAGTGGTGAACCTGTGGAATTCTCTACCACAGAAGGCAGTAGAGGCCAATTCATTAAATATATTCAAGAAGGAGTTGGATATATTTCTTAAGGCTAAAGGGATCAAGGGGTATGGGGAGAAAGCATGGACCGAGTACTGAACTTGGATGATCAGCCATGATCTCATTGAATGGCGGAGCAGGCTCGAGGGGCCGAATGGCCTACTCCTGCTCCTATCTTCTACGTTTCTATGTTTCTATCTCTTATGCGGGACCTTATCGAAAGCCTTCTGAAAGTCCAAATGCACCACATCCACTAGTTCTCCCTTATCTATTTTACCAGTTACATCCTCAAAAAATTCCAGTAGATTAGTCAAGCATGATTTACCTTTTGTAAATCCATGTTGACTTTGTCCGATCCAGTCACTATTTTCCAAGTGCTCTGCTATTACATCTTTTATAATGGACTCTAGCATTTTCCCCACTACCGATGTCAGGCTTACCGGTCTGTAATTCCCCGTTTTCTCTCTACCACCTTTTTTGAACAGTGGGGTAACATTAGCTACCCTCCAATCCATGGGTACTGTTCCACAGTCTATCGAATTTTGAAAGATGACCAGCAATCCATCTACTAATTCTAGGGCCACTTCCTTAAGAACCCTAGGATGTAGATTATCTTCTATGTTTCTATGTATTCAATCTTTCCTTGTAGCTGAAATTCTCTAGTCCTGGCAACATCCTCGTAACTCTCCCGTCTCGAGCAGTCACATCTTTCCTGCAATGGGGCGAGCAGAACTGCACGCAGCACTCTAGCCGGTGGCCTAACTGGTGTTTTGTACAGTTCAAGCAGAACCTCCCTGCTCTTACATGATACAGAAAGAAAGAGGCACTGCCCCTTTCAATACCTGGGGGGGGCACCCATTCCCCTTTAAATGGCCAAGCAATTGTTTTTGTTGAAAAGGGGCCGCAGTCCCCTTTGACTCCCCCCCACCCCCCTCTCACCCACCACAAATACTCAAGAGAGAGAGAGAGGAGGAAGAATGCTGGTCTTAGTCCCTTTAAAAGTGGCTGCCCACCAAAATGTTCACAGCACCAGGGCTCTTTGTTCTGGATAAAAGTCAAAAGAGAAAAGGTTCACTTATTTTTAAATGAATGCAGTTGATGAATAGCCTTGCAATAAAGGTAATGCAAAGGAATAAACACTCACAAGCTGGTTTTTTTTCCACCCCCTCCTCCCCTTCCCTTTAACAGCTCCTGCAGACAATGAAAGCAGGAAAGCGGCCTGCAGCCCACCGAGGTCCCGCCCCCCTCCCTCCCGCGCCGCCATTGGTTGGAGGACCGTCAGCCCGCCCGGTCCTCCCAGCGTTTTCCGCGCTTCTGATTGGCGGGCGCCCCGCGTCAATCAAACCCGCCCTCCGATTACGCGCTGACGCCAGCACGCAACGCCCAAGTGTCGGTTGGATCGGCGCACGCCACCGCAAGGTAAAAAAAAGACACCCCACACAAATGAGGAAAAACAAGAATAATAATAATCGCACTTTAGAGGGGAGGAGGTTGGGGGAATTAATGAGTGTTTTCAATTTGTTTCGCAAAAAAAAATATTTGAAAAGCTTCCCAACGGTGCGAGGCGGGCTGCGCATGCGCTCCAACCAGCATTTGCCTTCCCCTGCACCAATCACAGCGCGGGCAGGCGTAACACGAGGCTGCCAGTGCGCCTGCGCGGGGGCCTTCGAGAGGTAGACGGAAGGCCGGGCCCGGGGAAGAGGCGGAATCAGCGGCCGGGGTAAAGTCAAGTGTTGGGGAACCGATTTAAATCGAGGTGAGGGGCGGAGCGGAGAGCGAGATTATAAAGTAAAATACAAGAAAAACCAAACCTGAGAGTCGGGCGGGACCTCCGCGGACACCGAACGGATCGGATTGAACGCGCGGAGTGAGCCGGAGCAACGAGATTCTGACTGACGGGAGCTCTGACCAATAGGAAGAGGGCTGAGCTGGGAGGACTGAACAGGGCGGCCTGGTCCTCCAACCAATGGCGGCGCGGCAAGGGGGCGGGGCCTCCTCTCCAGCTCAGGTGCGCTGGGGCCGATTGTGACGCGCTGTCCCCAGGTGAGAGCAGCTCAGTCAGCACAGAGCTGGGGCTGGAATCTGGGAGAGGGGCCGCAGGCAGCGGGCCTGGCAAAGGGCCACAAGCTTCACAATACAAGCTGCTTTCAAATGCACAATTGTTTCCTACACACAGCCTGGGTCACTCTGCAAAAAAAACTGTTTAACAATTCATCATAACTCCCCTGCTTTAGGAGAGGCGTAGAGTGCAAAAGCAAGGAAGTTATGATGAAACTGTGTTAAAGACGAGTCAGCTGTGGCTCAGTGGATAGCAGAGTCAGAAGGTTGTGGGTTCAAATCCCGCTCCAGGGACTTGAGCATATAAAGCAAGGCTGACACTCCAGTGCGGTGCTGAGGGAGCGCTGCACTGTCGGAGGGGCAGTACTGAGGGAGCACCGCACTGTCGGAGGGGCAGTGCTGAGGGAGCGCCGCACTGTCGGAGGGGCAGTGCTGAGGGAGCGCCGCACTGTCGGAGGGGGAGTACTGAGGGAGCGCAGCACTGTCGGAGGGGCAGTACTGAGGGAGCGCCGCACTGTCGGAGGAGCAGTAGTGAGGGAGCGCCGCACTGTCGGAGGGGCGGTACTGAGGGAGCGCCGCACTGTCGGAGGGGCAGTACTGAGGGAGCGCCGCACTGTCGGAGGGTCAGTACTGAGGGAGAGCCACACTGTCGGAGGGTCAGTATTGAGGGAGTGCCGCACTGTTGGAGGGCCAGTACTGAGGGAGCGCCGCAGTGTCAGAGGAGCAGCACTGAGGGAGCGCCGCACTGTCGGAGTGGCAGTACTGAGGGAGCGCCGCACTGTCGGAGGTCCGTCTTTTGGATGAGACGTTCAGGTGGACATAAACGATCCCACTATTTCGAAGAAGGGCAGGAGAGTTATCCCCGGTGTCCTGGCCATTATTTTTCATGCAAATTGGCTGCAGTGTTTCCCACATTACAACAGCGACTACACTTCAAAAAGTACTTCATTGGCTGTAAAACCGTTGGTCGTGAAAGGCGCTGTATAGAGGCCTGTCTTTCTTTATTTTCTCTCCTGTATTTACATTAATTACTTATATAAACCTCTTTTACCGTCTCTTGCAAGGGCAGGAATTGCAGACGGGCAGCTTAACGCAAACTTCACACGAAGATCTGACAGAGTCACTCGATTCATCAGGACCTGAATATCATCGACATATGGAAGCGGAAAGCAGCAATCAGAGTGCGGGCAAACTGCACACGTGTCTTGTGTGTGGACGTGGATTCAACCGAAGGTTCAGCCTGGGGAGGCACAAGTGTAACCAAAGCGAGGAGAATCCGTGCAAATGTCGGGAATGTGGGAAGGGATTCACTTGCCTTTCCGAGCTGGAGACTCATCAACGCAGTCACTCTGTGAAATGGCCGTTCACCTGCTCCGTGTGTGGGAAGGGATTCACTCAACAATCCGCCCTGCTGAGACACCGGCGAGTTCACACCGGGGAGAGGCCGTTTGCCTGCTCTCACTGTGAAAAGAGGTTTAACCGGTCTTGCCACCTGTTGATACACGAGCGTGTTCACACCGATGAGAGACCTTTTCAGTGCTCCGACTGTGAGAAGGGCTTCAGAAGATCCAGCGAACTGATACAGCACCAGCGAGTTCACACTGACGAGAGGCCGTTCACCTGCTCCGTGTGCGGGAAGGGATTTGTCCAGTCCCACACTCTGCGGAAACACCAGCTGGTTCACATTGACGAGAGGCCGTTCTCCTGCTCCGAGTGCGGGAAAGGATTCACACGTTCCTACTCTCTGCTGATACACCTGCGACTTCACACTGACGAGAGACCGTTCTCCTGCTCCGAGTGCGGGAAAGGATTCACTCGACCCTCCTCTCTGCGGCTGCACCAGCGAGTTCACACTGACGAGAGGCCGTTCACCTGCTCCGAGTGCGGGAAAGGATTCACACGTTCCGACTCTCTGCGGGAACACCAGCTGGTTCACACTGACGAGAGGCCGTTTAAATGTTCCAACTGCGATAAGAGTTTCAAATGCTCCAAGGGCCTGGAGATGCATCGACGCATCCACACCGGGGAGAGGCCGTTCAGCTGCTCTCGCTGCGGGAAGAGGTTTACCCACTCATCTGGTCTTTGGAAGCACCAGCGCACTCACACTGGGGAGAGGCCGTTCCCCTGCTCAGTGTGTGAAAAGGGATTCACCAGTTCAACTCATCTGCTGAGACACCAGCGAGTTCACACCTGAGCGCACTGGTCCCATTCTGCTGTTAATCACATGAAGGACTATTCTGTGTTAATAATGGCAATTACGGGGTTGGGGGCCGGGGCGGGGGGCGGTTTGAAGATGCTGATAACCCCAGTAACTAGGCTGGAGTTTCAGAGGGGCCAGCCTCGGCTCAGTGGGCGACACTCTCACCTCTAGAGTCAGAAGGTCATGGGTTTGAGTCCCACTCTGGAGACTTGAGCAAGTAATCTAGGCTGACACACCGGGACAGTACTGAGGGAGAGCTGCTCTGTCAGAGGTGCCATCTTTCGGATGCGACGTTAAACCGCTGCCCCGTCTGCCCTCTCAGGTGGGTGTAGAAGATCCCGTGGCCGCTATTTTGAAAAACGGAAGGGAGAAAGGATCTCGACTTGGAAGATCAGGAAGTAGATGTGAAACTGTAATGTCGCTTGAAATGATTGTAAGACTGAATTTAACTGTGACTGTAATAATTGTGTTTTGTCAGTAACAGAGCGTGGGGAAAAACCAGTACGAATCCAGTATGAGGTGATTTTGGTGGTGCCTCCTGTGTCACTACCACCACAACTACCATGCTTTACGGGTCTAACAGGACCTGTCCCATCAACCAACACGTTTTTAAGTACGAGCTGCACAGTTATGTGGCACAATTCAGACCCGACATTCCCCTATTGTTTGAGGGTTTCAGTGAGCTCATGATACGACTGAACTCCTCCCTAAAGCATTTTTTATGTTTTGGAGCAAGACAACTGGAGAATAGATATTGAAATTGAAAGCAGAAGGGACAACACACACTGGTGGGATATTGGGCTTAATACATCAGCATGCCCTTAGGCTCGTATTATTTCACACGCTCTGGTTGTTCTCCAACTTGTAATGATTTTGTATTTGAGATATGTAACCCATGTAGTAAAACTTTGAACTATTTAAGATCAGAAGTTTGTTTAAGATCTACCCAGTTAAACAAATGTCACAAGGTAGGGAGTCAAAAATTGTTAGGACTAATAAGACAACATAGGGACAAACATGGAAATTCCTCATTGGATTAGGATAATTTCCCATGTACTGGTCAAATCCCAACTTGTAGTAATGATGTGCTTACTATTCTACACCTGTTACCTGAAACACCTAAAGTCCAATGCCCAATCCCATTTAAATATGATCACAGCCCAGAACATGTTAGAGTTACACAAACGGAAGAAAAATAATCCATTTGTAAGATTTTAGTTTTGAGGGGTCGGCAAATGCCTCGCCCTCAAGCTAGGGATACGTGGGATAGGGTGTACCTGTAGGATTTAGTAAACATTATTAAGATTCGATAACCATTCTAATATAACTATAATATGTGAAATTGTATGTTAAGATCCTAAAAGCCTGTATGAAATGGAGAATGGCTGAGAGCAAAGCAGGATGGGATTATGCCAACCTGACTAAAAACCTCTGTTTAAAATTACTGAAGTAATGGAATGTTGTGCTAAGTTTATGGAGACGAGGAATTCAGCAATATTATGCTTAAAGAGATAAAAACTAGAGAGATAGATAAGAGTTGGAGACATCCTTCATTGGTCCAGCTATCGGATGGACCGACTGTGTCGTCAACATTCTAGGAAGTGTTCTGTGAAAAGTGAAGATCTGAGATAAGGGTACTTTGTAATGTAGGGAGAAAAAGTCAGAAGGATCAAACAAGGTCATAAGATGGGTAATGAGGGAGCAAGACTTTTTACCAGGTGTTAGGGGGTTAATTACTGCCACGTAGGCAAAATGAGAGGGAAAAGAGTATAAAGATACAGGTTTTGAACATCGAAAGCGCGCACCGTGTAACCAGAGATTGATAGGAGCTTCGGTCAACAGAACACAGCAAGATCTCAAGGAAGCGCGCATGGGTCAACGGAATACAGCAAGATACATCAGGAGACTTGCGCCACGCTCACTCGGAAGGAACGCCGCGGTTTGAACCAACAGACTGTGACTATCTTCTTGTCAAGTACTACTTCTTTGTACTGGATGTTTAATGCTTAATAAACCTGTTTTACTGATACACAATATACCTGTACCCAGAGTGGTTTGTGTAGTCACGGACTGTTTTACTGACACACAATATACCTGGACCTAGAGTGGTTTGTGTAGTCACGGACTGTTTTACTGACACACAATATACCTGTACCCAGAGTGGTTTGTGTAGTCACGGACTGTTTTACTGACACACAATATACCTGTACCCAGAGTGGTTTGTGTAGTCACGGACTGTTTTACTGACGCACAATATACCTGTATCCAGAGTGGTTTGTGTAGTCACGGACTGTTTTACTGACACACAATATACCTGGACCCAGAGTGGTTTGTGTAGTCACAGACTGTTTTACTGACACACAATATACCTGTACCCAGAGTGGTTTGTGTAGTCATGGACTGTTTTACTGATACACAATATACCTGGACCCAGAGTGGTTTGTGTAGTCACGGACTGTTTTACTGATACACAATATACCTGGACCCAGAGTGATTTGTGTAGTCACGGACTGTTTTACTGATACACAATATACCTGGACCCAGAGTGGTTTGTGTAGTCACGGACTGTTTTACTGACACACAATATACCTGGACCCAGAGTGGTTTGTGTAGTCACGGACTGTTTTACTGACACACAATATACCTGGACCCAGAGTGGTTTGTGTAGTCACGGACTGTTTTACAGATACACAGTATACCTGTACCCAGAGTGGTTTGTGTAGTCACGGACTGTTTTACTGATACACAATATACCTGTACCCAGAGTGGTTTGTGTAGTCACGGACTGTTTTACTGATACACAATATACCTGTACCCAGAGTGGTTTGTGTAGTCATGGACTGTTTTACTGACACACAATATACCTGGACCCAGAGTGGTTTGTGTAGTCACGGACTGTTTTACTGATACACAATATACCTGTACCCAGAGAGGTTTGTGTAGTCACGGACTGTTTTACTGATACACAATATACCTGTACCCAGAGTGGTTTGTGTAGTCACGGACTGTTTTACTGATACACAATATACCTGGACCCAGAGAGGTTTGTGTAGTCACGGACTGTTTTACTGATACACAATATACCTGGACCCAGAGAGGTTTGTGTAGTCACGGACTGTTTTACTGATACACAATATACCTGGACCCAGAGAGGTTTGTGTAGTCACGGACTGTTTTACTGATACACAATATACCTGGACCCAGAGAGGTTTGTGTAGTCACGGACTGTTTTACTGATACACAATATACCTGGACCCAGAGAGGTTTGTGTAGTCACGGACTGTTTTACTGATACACAATATACCTGGACCCAGAGAGGTTTGTGTAGTCACGGACTGTTTTATTGATACACAATATACCTGGACCCAGAGTGGTTTGTGTAGTCACAGACTGTTTTACTGATACACAATATACCTGGACCCAGAGTGGTTTGTGTAGTCACGGACTGTTTTACTGATACACAATATACCTGTACCCAGAGTGGTTTGTGTAGTCACGGACTGTTTTACTGATACACAATATACCTGTACCCAGAGTGGTTTGTGTAGTCACGGACTGTTTTACTGATACACAATATACCTGTACCCAGAGTGGTTTGTGTAGTCACGGACTGTTTTACTGATACACAATATACCTGGACCCAGAGTGGTTTGTGTAGTCACGGACTGTTTTACTGATACACAATATACCTGGACCCAGAGTGGTTTGTGTAGTCACGGACTGTTTTACTGATACACAATATACCTGTACCCAGAGTGGTTTGTGTAGTCACGGACTGTTTTACTGATACACAATATACCTGGACCCAGAGTGGTTTGTGTAGTCACGGACACATTATTACAAGAGCTTTTGAAAGCTACATCAGTCATCGGGAAAATGCTGGAATCCATTGTTAAGGAAGTGGTATCAAGTCACTTAGAAAATCATAACATGATTAGGCAGAGTCAACATGGTTTTATGAAAAGGAAATCGTGTTTGACAAATTTATTAGAGTTTTTTGAGGATGTAACTAGCAGGGTAGATAGAGGGGAACCAGTGGATGTAGTATATTTGGATTTCCAAAAGGCATTCGATAAGGTGCCACATAAAGGGTTATTACACAAGATTAGGGCTCATGGGGTTGGGGGTAATATAGTAGCATGGATAGAGGATTGGTTAACGGACTGAAAACAGAGAGTAGGGATAAACAGATCTTTTTCAGGTTGGCAGGCTGTATCTAGTGGGGTGCCGCGTGGATCAGTGTTGGGGCCTCAGCTATTTACAATCTATATTAATGACCTAGATGAAGGGACCGAGTGTAATGTATCCAAGTTTGCTGATGATACAAAGCTAGGTGTGACAGTAAGCTGTGAGGAGAACACAAAGAGTCTGCAAAGGGATATAGATAGACTACATGAGTGGGCAGTAAGGTGGCAGATGGAGTATAATGTAGGGAAATGTGAGGTTATTCCCTTTGGTAGGAAGAATAGAAAAACAGAATATTTTTAAAATGGTGAGAAACTTTCAAATGTTGTTCAGAGAGATTTGGGTGTCCTCGTGCAAGAAACACAGAAAGTTAGCATGCAGGTACAGCAAGCAATAAGGAAGGCAAATGGCATGTTGGCCTTTATTGCAAAGGGGTTGGACTCTAAGAGTAAGGAAGTCTTGCTCCAATTGTACAGGGCCTTGGTGAGACCACACCTGGAGTACTGTGCACAGTTTTGGTCTCCTTATCTAAGGAAGGATATACTTGCCTTGGAGGTGATGCAACGAAGGTTCACTAGATTGATTCCTGGGATGAGAGGGCTGTCCTATAGAAACATAGAAGATAGGAGCAGGAGTAGGCCATTTGGCCCTTCGAGCCTACTCCGCCATTTGAGATCATGGCTGATCATCCAAATTAAGTACCCTGTCCCTGCCTTCTCCCCATATCCCTTGATCCCTTTAGCCTTAAGAAATATATCCAACTCTTTCTTGAATATATTTAATGAACTGGCCTCCACCGCCCTCTGTGGCAGAGAATTCCACAGGTTCACCACTCTCTGGGTGAAGAAATTCCTCCTCATCTCTGTCCTAAATGGCTTACCCCTTATCCTTAGACTACGACCCCTGGTTCTGGACTCCTCAGCCATCAGAAACATCCTTCCTGCATCTAGTCTGTCCAGGCCTGACAGAATTTTATAGGTTGCAATGAGATCCCCTCTCAATCTTCTAAACTCCAGTGAGTATAAGCCCAATTGACACAATCTCTCCTCATACGTCATTCCTGCCATCCCAGGTATCAGCCTGGTGAATCTTCGCTGCACTCCTTCCATGGCAAGAATGTCCTTCCTCAGATAAGGCGACCAAAAGTGCACACAATACTCAAGGTGCGGTCTCACCAAGGCCCTGTACAACTGCAGCAAGACATCCTTGTTCCTGTATTCGAACCCTCTTGCTACGAAGGCCAACATACCATTTGCCTTCTTAACTGCCTGCTGCACCTGCATGCTTACCTTCAGCGACTGGTGCACAAGAACACCCAGGTCTCTTTGCACTTCCCCTTCTCCCAATCTATTGCCATTCAAAAAATAATCTGCCTTCCTGTTTTTGCCACCAAAGTGGATAACCTCACATTTATCCACATTATAGTGCATTTGCCATATTTCTGCCCAATCACCCAACCTGTCCAAATCGTACTGAAGTTTCACGACATCCTCCTCACAGCTTACCATCCCACCCAGCTTTGTGTCGTCTGCAAATTTGGAGATATCACATCCAATTCCCTCATCCAGATCATTAATATATATTGTGAACAGCTGGGGTCCTAGGACCGGTCCTTGCGGTACCCCACTAGTCACTGCCTGCCACTCGGAAAATGACCCGTTTATTCCAACTATGATGAGAGATTGTGTAGAATGGGCCTATACTCTCTGGAGTTTAGAAGAATGGGAGGTGATCTCATTGAAATATACAAGATTCTGAAGGGGATTGACAGGGTAGATGCTGAGAGGTTGTTTCCCCTGGCTGGAGTGTCTAGGACTAGGGGGCATAGTCTCAGGATAAGGGGTCGGCCATTTAAGACCGAGATGAGGAAGAATTTCTTCACTGAGAGGGTTGTGAATCTTTGGAATTCTCTGCCCCAGAGGGCTGTGAATGCTGAGTCTTTGAGTATATTCAAGGCTGAGATCGATAGATTGTTGGACTCTCGGGGAATCAAGGGATATGGAGATCGGGCGGGAAAGTGGAGTTGAGGTCGATGATCAGCCCTGATCTTATTGAATGGTGGAGCAGGCTTGAGGGGCCGTATGGCCCACTCCTGCTCCTATTTCTTATGGACTTTCAAAAGCCATTTGATAAAGTACCACACAAGAGACCTACTCGGAAAAGAGAAGCACATGGTATTAAAGGGCTGATGGTAATTTGGATATATAATTGGCTGAGGGATAGGAGACAGTGAGCAGTGCTGAGGGATGTTTTTCTGACTGGAGGGAAGTATGCAGTGAGTCCCCCAGGGGTCGGGATTAGGACCATTGCTTTTCTTGTTATATATAACTTACCTGGACTTGGGTATAGGTGTACAAGTTTGAAGTTTACAGATGATAGAAAACTTGGCAACGTAGTAAATAGTGTGTTCTGGACCGATGGACTATTTTATGTGTGCAGATAGCACCCTCTGGTGGTGGTTATTGTGTTAGTGTGTTTGTATGAAGCAGAGGTAATTTGACCTTTGCTCCTTTCTTCCTGTGTGAGGTCATTTGACCTTTGTTCCTTTCTTCCTGTGAGAAGTCATTTGACCTTCATACCTTTCTTCCTGTGTAACACAGGAAGTAGAATTCCAGGAAGAACCTGGCAGTAATGGAGGATTCCATAAGGGTTTCACAATCCAATGTAATCTGATTTCATATGTTAGGCCAAGCGCAATATCTGTGAGTATCTTTGTTTCTTCGCATAATAGCAACGTTGTCAGAGTAGTATTTTGATAACACTTTGTTTATAAAAGGTTAATATTTGATAGTTACAGAAGTGAGTCCAAATGTTAGTTAGTTATACAATTAGTCTATTCTACTGTTGTAAATATGTTTATATCTTATGTAATATCGAATGTATAGTACTCAGTTTATGTCCAAAACATACTTTAACTTTGTTTACAGTTTCACAAAATTGTTCAAGTAAAGGCTTCAAACAGCAAACGGCTTCACGAAGAATTATTTTGAATAAGTGTTTAACTTGCTGGACAACTAGATAGGAGCATGTCTAGCGCGGCCAGTACAGTGAAAAGATATCAGTGAAAAGATAGCAATACGGCTAGCAGTGAAAACATATCAGTGAAAAGATATCAGTGAAAAGATAGCAATACGGCTAGCTGTGAAGAGCAGAGCAGGAGGAACCCAATGTAAGCCTTAACCTCGTAGAGCACATCTACCTCACATCAACATGTCAGAAGATAATAACGAAAATGCTTTGCAGCGAGGAGAAGACCTTAAACAGGCAGACGAAACTGTAGAAGGTGACAATCGGTCTATAAGCTCCGGTTACGTCAGATCGCAAGCTAGTACACGGTCATCAGGTGGTTCTAGAATAAGCGTGACTATCGCCAGAGCACGGGCTAAGCTAGTGGCAGCTCAAGCCAGAGCTGCACATGCGAACAGTGAAATAGAAATAAAAGTAAGACAGGCCCGTCTCCAAGCTGAACCCCAAGCAGAACAGGCCCGATTCCAAGCAGAACAGACCCGACTCCAAGCGGAACAGGCCCGTCACCAAGTTGAATGCCAGGCTGAACAGGCCCGTCTCCAAGCCACATTAGACGCTCTGCAGCAACAAAAAGAGATAGATGCTGCATTAGCCGAGACACATGTATTCGAGGCAATTTTGGAGGGAGTTGATCCCGAGACAGCTTACAAACCTTTAATTCCCGTTCCGTGGCAGAGTCCACGACAGCGCACCATAGATTACGTGAGCGACCATGCCGACATACAGTTTGCAGGAGAAAGGGATGGAGGCCCGCACATCTCTACAGACGCAAGCACTTCATATAACATGCCACAAGTTGCCAAACAAGGTCAAAGCAGACGGCGTGCCTCAAGCCGCAGAGTCTCCCCCAGCAGAAAGGAAGACACGGTGCAGAGGAATAGGACGCTGAATAGAGAAAGTCGGAGGCAAATCCCCTCTCGGTTCCTTGAGACCTCCAACAGAGCCCCTAGCCAAGGCAACCCTGGCCCAGGTCCCAGCACCTACGACCTCGCCAAATACCTTGCACGCACCCAGCTGGTGACTTCGGGGTTAATTAAGTTTGATGACAGGCCGGAGAATTATCGGGCTTGGAAGTCCTGCTTCCATGATGCCATATCGGGCTTAGACCTGTCGGCAGGAGAAGAGCTCGGCCTCCTTATCAAATGGCTTGGCCCAGAGTCCGCCGGACAGGCCTGCAGGATAAAAGTGGCCAATGTGGGGCAGCTGCCAGAGGGGTTGAAGAAGGCTTGGGCGAGGCTGGAAGAAAGTTACGGCTCGCCCGAAGCCATTGAAAGGGCTCTCTTTGACAGGTTGGCGAACTTTCCGAGGTTGACGAGTAAGGAACACCAGAAGCTTCGCGACCTTGGAGATCTGCTGTCGGAACTCAAAGCCGCAAAGCAGGACGGCTGCCTACCCGGTCTATCGTACTTAGACACTGCCAGAGGGGTAAGTCCCATCATTGAGAAGCTTCCATTTAACCTGCAGGAGAAGTGGATAACGTTTGGATCAAAGTTCAAGCTAAAGCACAACGTGGCGTTCCCACCATTCTCTGCGTTTGTTAAATTCATCCGTAAAGAAGCCAAAGCCAGAAACGACCCCAGCTTCAACTTCTTCTCCTCCCACCCAGCACTTGCCAGAAGAGACAAGTTTGCCAGACATGGAAAGACACCAATGTCTGTCCACAAAATGCAAGTGTCCTCAACTGAGCACACAAAGATTCAGAAGAAACCTGAGGATATGAGCAAACAATGCCCTATCCACAACAAGCCCCATCCTTTAAAGAAGTGCAGAGGCTTCAGGGAGATGTCCCTGGAAGATTGGAATCAATATCTTAAAGAGAACTCTACATGTTTCAAGTGCTGCTCATCCACGAGCCATCTCGCCAAGAACTGCAAGGTAGATGCAAAATGCACTGAATGTGAAAGTGATCGGCACGTTTCAGCACTACACCCAGGCCCAGCTCCTTGGAAGTCAGAGACGCCTCCTCCTGCTTCAGAGCACGGCGGGGAGAGAGAGGGAGCTGCTGGTCCAGAGATTACATCCAGGTGCACCGAGGTGTGTGGAGAAGGAGTGAGCACAAGAGCATGC
Source organism: Somniosus microcephalus (assembly GCF_052327205.1). NCBI lineage: Eukaryota > Metazoa > Chordata > Chondrichthyes > Squaliformes > Somniosidae > Somniosus > Somniosus microcephalus. The sequence continues at coordinate 3,998,077 of NW_028225189.1, read as the reverse complement.
TCCAAGATTGCCTCGTTAATGTGTACCCTGTAGGATGTCGCCAGGAATCTGAAAAGATGAAAGCACACTTCCTAGAATTTGTCAAGAAAATGCTTGTCAACGATTATGCAGAGATAGCTCCTCCACTCCAGGAAGGCCAAGAGTGTTGGTACCTCCCTTCCTTCGGAGTCTATCACCCCAAAAAGCCAGAATAGATCCGCGTGGTGTTTGACTCCAGTGCACCATATCAGGGAGTCTCTCTCAACGACGTACTCCTCACAGGGCCCGATCTTAACAACAGCCTCTTGGGAGTGCTCATGAGATTCAGGAAAGAGCCCGTCACCATCACTGCCAATATCCAGCACGTTTCATTGCTTCGTGGTGAGAGAAGACCACAGAGACTTCCTCCGCTTCCTGTGGTATCGAGACAATGACCCCAATAGAGACATTGTGGACTACAGAATGTGTGTCCATGCCTTTGGGAATAGCCCATCCCCTGCTGTCACCATATACGGACTAAGGAGGGCTGCCAAGGAAGAAGACGACGACTTTGGCAGTGATGTGAGAGGGTTCATCGAATGAGAGTTCTTCGTCGACGACGCACTGAAGTCATTCCCGACCGAAGCAGAGGCCATCAGTACCCTCGGACGAGCCCAGGAACTACTTGCACTATCCAACCTCAGGCTGCATAAGATAGCCTCTAACAGACCAGCAGTGATGGAGGCATTCCCCCCTGAAGATCGTGCTAAGGACGTCAAGGACCTAGACCTCTTCACTGATGACCTCCCCCTACAGCGTAGCCTAGGGGTGTCGTGGAACATAGCAACAGACACGTTCACATTCCAAGTCCTAGACGCCAAGAAACCCTTCACACGTAGAGGAGTGCTCTCTACAGTCAACAGCCTATACGACCCTCTCGGCTTCTTAGCCCCTGTCACCATACAAGGCAGGCTGCTCCTCAGGGAACTCTCCACACGCACTGAAGAGTGGGATTCACCTCTCCCCAAAGAGATGGAAGCAGTGTGGGACAGATGGAGAGACTCATTCCAAGACTTACAGGAGATCCAAATACCTCACTGCTCTACGTCTTTCTCTCCCTCAAATGCCCAATTCAAAGAGCTTCGTGTCTTTGCAGATGCATCCGCTAAGGCCATTGCAAGCGTGGCTTATCTGAAGGTCACCACTCAAGAAGGACAAAGCAAAATCGGCTTCATCTTTGATAGAGTCAAGTTGGCGCCCCAGCCAGACCTCACCATACCCAGATTGGAACTGTGCGTAGCAGAACGCAACCTACCCCCTCACAGCAGTCTACGGAAGCTGCATCCTATCATCGACACCGATGGACCGTCTCTGAGGTGGTTCTTCTTTTGTCGCCAGAGGACTCCAGTGACAAGTAGAGTTCGGACTATGTGGAGTCATTAACGACCCCAGACGGGGAGTGTTCTGGACCGATGGACTATTTTATGTGTGCAGATAGTACCCTCTGGTGGTGGTTATTGTGTTAGCAGTGTGTTTGTATGAAGCAGAGGTCATTTGACCTTTGTTCCTTTCTTCCTGTGTGAGGTCATTTGACCTTTGTTCCTTTCTTCCTGTGTGAGGTCATTTGACCTTTGTTCCTTTCTTCCTGTGTGAGGTCATTTGACCTTTGTTCCTTTCTTCCTGTGAGAAGTCATTTGACCTTCATACCTTTCTTCCTGTGTAACACAGGAAGTAGAATTCCAGGAAGAACCTGGCAGTAATGGAGGATTCCATAAGGGTTTCACAATCCAATGTAATCTGATTTCATGTTAGGCCAAGCGCAATATCTGTATCTTTGTTTCTTAGCATAATAGCAATGTTGTCAGAGTAGTATTTTGATAATACTATGTTTATAAAAGGTTAATATTTGATGGTTACAGAAGTGAGTCCAAATGTTAGTTAGTTATACAATTAGTCTATTCTACTGTTGTAAATATGTTTATATCTTATGTAATATCGAATGTATGGTACTCAGTTTATGTACAAAACATACTTTATCTTTGTTTACAGTTTCACAAAATTGTTCAAGTAAAGGCTTCAAACAGCAAACGGCTTCACGAAGAATTATTTTGAATAAGTGTTTAACTTGCTGGATAACTAGATAGGAGCACGTCTAGCGCGGCCAGTACATAGTGAGCATAGTAGTAGCAGACTTCAGAAGGACAGAGACAGACTGTGAAATGAGCAGACACAAGGCAGATGGAATTAAATGAGGATAAGTGTGAAGTGATGCACTTTGGGAGAAACAACAGGGAGAGGCCATATAATCTAAATGGGACTATTTTGAGGGGGTGCAAGAGCAGAGGGACCTGGGGGTCCATATTCACAAATCTTTGAAAGTGCCGCGGCAAGTTGGTGAGGCGGTTCAGAAAGCGTGTGGGATACTTGGCTTTGTAAATAGTGCCATTGAAAACAAAAACAAGGAAGTTACACTAAACCTTTACAAATCACTAGTGAGGAACATAGGACAGGAGGAGGCCATTCAGCTCCTCGAGCCTGTCCCACCATTCAATGAGATCATGGCTGATCTGTGATCTAACTCCATACACCCGCCTTTGGCCCATATCCCTTAATACCTTTGGGTAACAAAAACCTATCAATCTCAGATTTAAAATGAACAATTGATCTAGCATCAATTGCCATTCGTGGAAGGAAGTTCCAAACTTCTACCACCCTTTGTGTGTAGAAGTGTCTCCTAATTTCACTCCTGAAAGGTCTGGCTCTAATTTTTAGACTGTGCCCCTAATCCTAGAATCCCCAACCAGCAGAAATAGTTTCTCTCTATCCACCATATCTGTTCCCCTTAATATCCTGAAAACTTCGATCAGATCACACCTTAACTTCTAAATTCTAGGGACTACAACACTAATTTATATAATCTCTCCTCGTAACTTAACCCTTGGAGTCCGGGTATCATTCTGGTAAACCTACGCTGCACTCCCTCCAAGGCCAATATATCCTTCCTAAGCTGTGATGCCCAGAACTGCTCACAGTGCTCCAGGTGTGGTCTAACCAGGGTTTTGTACAGCTGCAGGGTTTTGGCCTCAGCTGGAGTCTTGTGTACAGTTCTGGGCACCACACTTTAGGAAGGATGTCAAGGCCTTGGAGAGGGTACAGAGGAGGTTCACCAGGATGGTACCAGGGATGAGGGACTTCAGTTATGTGGAGAGATTGGAGAAGCTGGGATTGTTCCCCTTAGAGCAGAGAAGGTTAAGAGGAGGCCAAATAGAGGTGTTCAAAATAATGAGGGGTTTTGATCGAGCAAGTCGGGAGAAACTGTTCACTCTGGCAAGTGGGTCGGTAACCAAAGGTCACAGATTTAAAATAGTTGCTAAAAGAACTAGAGGGAAATGAGGAGAATTGTTTTCACACAGAGGGTTGTTAAGATCTGGAACGCACCATCTGAAAGAATGCTGGAATCAGGTTCCACAGGAACTTTCAAACGGTAATTGTACACGTACTTGAAGAGGACTAGTTTGCAGAGTTCTGGGGATAAAGCTGGGGTTTGGGACTAAATTGGATAGCTCTTTCAAAGAGCCGGCACAGACAGGATGGGCCAAATCACCTCCTTCTGTGCTGTTAGATTCGATGATCAGTGTGAACACGCTGGTGTCTCTTAAGGCTCGTAGAGCTTTTAAAGCTCTTCCCACAGTCAGAACATTTAAAGGGTCTCTCGTCAGTGTGAACTCGCTGGTGTTCCTTCAGATCCTTGGAGCCTTTAAAGCTCTTCCCACAGTTAGGACACTGAAACGGTCTCTCGTCCGTGTGAACTCGCTGGTGTTCCTTCAGATCCCCGGAGCTTTTAAAGCTCTTCCCACAGTCAGAACACTGAAACGGTCTCTCGTCAGTGTGAACTCGCTGGTGTTCCTTCAGATCCCCGGAGCTTTTAAAGCCCTTCCCACAGTCAGAACATTTAAAGGGTCTCTTGTCAGTGTGAACACGCTGGTGTTTCTTCAGCTCCCGGGAGCATTTAAAGCTCTTCCCACAGTCAGAACATTTAAAGGGTCTCTCGTCAGTGTGAACAAGCTGGTGTGACAGGAGGGTGGATGACAGAGTGAATCCCTTCCCACACACGGAGCAGGTGAATGGCCTCTCTCCAGTGTGGAGGAGCCGGTGTCGCTTGAGCTCCCCGGAGCTTTTAAAACTCTTCCCACAGTCAGAACATTTAAAGGGTTTCTCGTCAGTGTGAACAAGCTGGTGTGTCTGCATGGTGGATGAATGAGTGAATCCCTTCCCACACATGGAGCAGGTGAACGGTCTCTCCCCAGTGTGAACTCGCTGGTGTGACAGGAGGTTGAATGACTGAGTGAATCCCTTCCCACATTCGGAGCAGGTGAATGGTCTCTCATCAGTGTGAACAAGCTGGTGTCCCTTCAGACTCCCGGAGCTTTTAAAACTCTTCCCACAGTCAGAACATTTAAACGACCTCTCATCAGTGTGAACAAGCTGGTGTAGCTTGAGCTCCCGGGGGATTTTAAAGCTCTTCCCACAGTTAGGACACTGAAATGGTCTCTCATCAGTGTGGACAAGTTGGTGTTGCTTTAGTTCCCGGGGCTTTTAAAGCTCTTCCCACAGTCAGAGCATTGAAATGGTCTCTCATCAGTGTGAACAAGCTGGTGTTCCTTCAGTTCCCTGGGGCTTTTAAAGCTCTTCCCACAGTCAGAACACTGAAATGGTCTCTCATCAGTGTGAACAAGCTGGTGTTCCTTCAGTTCCCCGGAGCTTTTAAAGCTCTTCCCACAGTTAGAACACTGAAATGGTCTCTCCCCAGTGTGAACTCGCTGGTGTATTTGCAGGTGGGATGAACAAACAAATCCCTTTCCACACACGGAGCAGGTGAACGGACTGTCCCTGGTGTGACTGCGCCGTTGAACTTCCAACGTAGACGGGGAACTGAATCCCTTCCCACCGTCCCCACCTTTACCCGGTTTCTCCCCGGTGTGACGGTGTATGTGTCTCGCCAGGTCAGGCGATCGGCTGAATCCGCGTCCACACACCGAACACATGTGCGGTTTGTCATCGCTGCGATCGCTGCTTTCTCCTTCCATGTGCAAAGGCCGATGATATTCAGGTCCTGATGAATCTAGCGACTCTGTCAGATGTTGACGTAATGTTTGGTCTGAGCTTCCCGCCTGTAACTGCTCCACTTCTATAACCCTGTAAATTGAGATCAGAAAAGGATCAGAGGCAAACTGTTGTTTAATTTTCCCCTTTCCGAACCTAGGGGCAGTGAAGCTGATTTTCAGGCCCCAGCTGCTGCACAGGTTGGTTGAAAGGATCAGCAGTAATGGCGGCTGTAATACCCACAAGCCCCCACGCTCCAGAAAGCACTCTGTTGACTCCGAGTCCCGTGCATGTGCTCATGGCCCCCACGCTCTCCTGCTCCATAATCGCCCGTCCCGATCAGTCCACAACGCGCATGCTCAGCGCACAAAACCCCGCGGTTGGAACATCGGGCGCGCATGCGGAGCCGCAACATCTGGTACGCATGAGCGGCTCAGGTGGGGGCGAGTCGGTGTTTCGCCTCAGCCGCCAAGGAGGTGCGCATGTGCAGGACGACCCAACATTCCTCCTGTCAGCAATCACTCCCTCGTTTCTTCAATAAAAACAGAAAATGCTGGAAATACTCAGCAGGTTAGGCAGCATCTGTGGAGAGAGAAACAGAGTTAATGATTCAGGTTGATGACCGTTCGTCAGGACTGCTTGTTCTTTAGTGTCAGCCAGTGGCTCAGTGGGTAGCACTCTCGCCTCTGAGGCACAAAGTTGTGGGTTCAAGTTCCACTCCAGAAACTTGAACATTGAATGGCGGAGCAGGCTCGAGGGGCCAAATGGCCTACTCCTGCTCCTATCTTCTATGTTTCTATGTAAGTTTAGGGACCCTCCATGTTGACTTTGTCTGATCCTGTCACTTTTTTCCAAGTGCTCTGCTATTACATCCTTTAAAATGGACTCTAGCATTTTCCCCACTACCGATGTCAGGCTTACCGGTCTATAATTCCCCATTTTCTCTCTACCCCTTTTTGAACAGTGGGGTAACATTAGCTACCTGCCAATCCATGGGTACTGTTCCAGAGTCTATCGAATTTTGGAAGAGGACCAGCAATGCATCTACTATTTCTAGGGCCACTTCCTTAAGTACCCTAGGATGTAGATTATCAGGCCCTGGGGATTTATCAGCCTTCAATCCCATCAATTTCCCTAACACCATTTCCCTACAGATACTAATTTCATTCAGTTCCTCCCTTTCATCAGACCCTATGTTCCCCGACATCTCTGGGAGGTTATTTGTGTCCTCCTTTGTGAAGACAGAACTAAAGTATGTATTTAAGACCAGGACCAGTGCAAGATAGATTAAGGCGATACTTAGTACAACTAAATCAGGAGGTACAAGCGCTAAATAAAGTAGTAAGGAACCAACAACAGATTAAAGATCTAGAAAGGCAGAATGCTGGACTTAAACCAGAGGAGTTGCCCAGAATCGGTCAACAAGTAATGACGCAAGTTATCGGAAGAAAGGGAATGGGGCCCGTTGGATGGGGCCATGTACTGTATTAATGACAAGTGATACGTGTGTTTGTCTACAGGAACCGATGGGTATGCGATGGAAGCAATGGACCCAGGTGAAACCATTTAACACTAAAGACCCCCATTCTACCCTCTCCTCTAGGGGAAAGAGCTCGGAAGACGACCAGACCTCTGTTTAAATTACAGGTAAACATGGATCCAGTCGACCCTTTATATCAGAGGGTCCGTCTCGGGGAGAAGAAGCTCTCCCGATTTACCCTTACACCCGAGAACTCATTTTTAATGTGGAAGCAAGTCATCCTCGGTTCCGAGGGACTGCCTAAGAAGAAAGAAGAAGATATAATTGGAGTAAGACTTCTTTACTCCTGTACTCAAATCCTCTTGTAATGAAGGCCAGCATACCATTTGCCTTCTTAACTGCCTTTCACGACCACCGGACGTCCCAAAGCGCTTTACAGCCAATGAAGTACTTTTGAAGTATAGTCACTGTTGTAATGTGGGAAACGTGGCAGCCAATTTGTGCACAGCAAGCTCCCACAAACAGCAATGTGATAATGACCAGATAATCTGCTTTTTCGTCATGTTGATTGAGGGATAAATATTGGGCTCAAAACACCGGGGATAACTTATTCGAAATAGCACCACAGGATCTTTTACATCCACCTGAGGGGGCAGACGGGGGCCTCGGTTTACCGTCTCATCCGTAGGATGGCACCTCCGACAGTGCAGCGCTCCTTCATTACTGCCCCTCCGACAATGCGGCTCTCCCGCAGCACTGCCCCTCCGACAGTGCAGCACTCCCTCAGTACTGCCCCTCCGATGGAGCAGCGTTCCCTCAGCACCGCCCCTCCGACAATGCGGTGCTCCCTCAGTACTGCCCCTCCGACAGTGCGGCGCTCCCTCAGTACTGCCCCTCCGACAGTGCGGCGCTCCCTGAGTACTGCCCCTCCGACAGTGCGGAGCTCCCTCAGTAATGCCCCTCCGACAGTGCGGCACTCCCTCAGTACTGCCCCTCCAACAGTGCGGAGCTCCCTCAGTAATGCCCCTCCGACAGTGCGGCACTCCCTCAGTACTGCCCCTCTGACAGTGCGGCGCTCCCTCAGCACCACACTGGAGTGTCAGCCTCGCCTTATATGCTCAAGTCCCTGGAGCGGGATTTGAACCCACAACCTTCTGACTCTGCTATCCACTGAGCCACAGCTGACTCCAGTCTTTTACACAGTTTCATCATAACTTTCTTGATTTTGCACTCTACGCCTCTCCTAAAGCAGGGGAGTTATGATGAATTGTTAAACAGTTTTTTTTGCAGAGTGACCAAGGCTGTCTGTAGGAAACAATTGTGCATTTGAAAGCAGCTTGTATTGTAAAGCTTGTGCCCCTTTGCCAGGCCCGCTGCCTGCGGCCCCTCTCCCAGATTCCAGCCCCAGCTCTGTGCTGACTGAGCTGCTCTCACCTGGGGACAGCGCGTCACAATCAGCCCCAGCGCACCTGAGCTGGAGAGGAGGCCCCGCCCCCTTGCCGCACCGCCATTGGTTGGAGGGCCAGGCCACCCAGTTCAGTCCTCCCATCTCAGCCCTCGTCCTATTGGTCAGAGCTCCCGTCAGTCACAGGCCGGGCCTGCCTCCATCCACCTGATTGGGCCGCTTCCTCTGATGACGTCACAATCGGGCCCCAGCCCACCAGAAATAACTGGCAGTTAGAAAGTTTACCTGTAATCATCTGACATTATTCTCTGACTATATAAGCTGTGACTTTATGCATCTCTCCACTTCACCTGACGAAGGAGCAGCGCTCCGAAAGCTTGTGATTTCAAATAAAACTGTTGGGACTATAACCTGGTGTTGTGTGACTTCTTACAATCCTTTACTAGGACATTTTTTATTAATCCTGTCTCATTACACAGGACCAGATCTAAGATTGCCTGCCCCCTGGTTGGTTCAGTATACTGCTCAAGGAACCCATCCCTAATGCACTCTATGAACTCTTCCTCAAGGCTGCCCTGCTCAATTTGATTTGTCCAGTCAATATGAAAGTTAAAATCTCCCATGATTATAGCTGTTCCCTTATTACAAGCCCCAACTATTTCCTGATTTATACTCCGACCAATAGAGTTGCAACTGTTAGGAGGCCTATAGACTACGCCCACTGGTGACTTTTTCCCCTTATTATTCCTTATTTCCGCCCAAACCATTTCACTATCCTGATCCTTTGACCCAATATCATTTCTCACTATTGCAGTGATTCCATCCTTTATTAACACAGCCACCCCACCTCCTTTTCCTTCCTGTCTGTCCTTCCTAATAGTCAAATACCCCTGGATGTTTAGTTCCCAGTCATGGTCACCCTGCAGCCATGTGTCCGCAATAGCCACCAGATCATACCCATGTGTAGTTATTTGTACCGTCAACTCGTCTATTTTGTTACGAATGCTGCGTGCATTCAGATAAAGAACTTTTAAATATGTTTTGTGACAATTTATTCCTGCTTTTACCCCCTTTACTACTTTACCTTTATCTTGATATATTCTGTCCCTTCCTGATACGCCCTGGTTCTTAATTCCCCCACTGCTACCTTGCTCTATTGCCTTCTCCGCTGACATTTTTATTTTTCGCTCTCTTGAAACCTCCCCCCCCCCCACTAATTAGTTTAAAGCCCTCTCTACAGCCCTAGTTATTCGATTCACCAGGATTCTAGTCCCAGCACTGGCCAAGTGAAGTCCGTCCCAACGGAACAGCTCTCTCCTGTCCCAGTACTGATGCCAGTGTCCCAAGAAGCAAAACCCATTTCTCCCACACCAGTCTTTGAGCCATGCATTTAACTCTCTGATTTTATTTACCCTAGCCAAATTTGCTCCTGAGGGCAGGTACATAAAAACATAAGAACATAAGAACATAAGAAGTAGGAGCAGGAGTAGGCCATACGGCCCCTCGGGCCTGCTCCGCCATTCAATAGGATCATGGCTGATCTGAATCTAGACTCACGTCCACTTCCCTGCCCTCTCCCCGTAACCCCTAATTCCCTTATCTGCTAGGAAACTGTCTATCTCCATTTTAAATTTATTTAATGTTGCAGCTTCCACAGCTCTCTGGGGTAGCAAATTCCATAGATTTACCACCCTCTGAGTGAAGAAGTTTCTCCTCATCACAGTTTGGAAAGGGCAGCCCCTTATTCTAAGATTATGCCCCCTAGTTCTAGTCTCACCCATCAGTGGAAACATCCTCCCCGGCATCCACCCGATCAAGCCCCCTCACAATCTTATATGTTTTGATAAGATCGCCTCTCATTCTTCTGAACTCCAATGAGTAGAGTCCCAACCTACTCAACCTTTCCTCATACGTCAACCCCCTCATCTCCGGAATCAACCGAGTGAACCTTCTCTGAACTGCCTCGAGAGCAAGTATATCTTTTCTTAAATATGGAAACCAAAACTGCACGCAGTATTCCAGGTGTGGCCTCACCAATACCCTGTATAACTGAAGCAAGACTTCCCTGTTTTTATACTCCATCCCCCTCACAATAAAAGCCAAGATTCCATTGGCCTTCCTGATCACCTGCTGCACCTGCATACTAACTTTTTGTGTTTCATGCACCAGGACCCCCAGATCCCTTTGTACTGTAGCACTTTGTAGTTTCTCTCCATTTAGATAATAACTTGCTCTTTGATTTTTTCTGCCAAAGTGCATAACCTCACACTTTCCAACATTATATTGCATCTGCCAAATCTCTGCCCACTCACTTAGCCTGTCTATGTCCTTTTGCAGGTTTTTTATGTCCTCCTCACTCACTGCTTTCCCTCCCATCTTTGTATCGTCGGCAAACTTGGATATGTTGCACTCGGTCCCTTCCTCCAAATCGTTAATATAGATTGTAAAGAGTTGGGGTCCCAGCACTGACCCCTGCGGAACACCACTAGTTACTGATTGCCAGCCCGAGAATGAACCATTTATCCCAACTCTTTGTTTTCTGTTAGATAGGCAATCTTCCACCCATGCCAGTATATTACCCCCAATCCCGTGATTTCTTATCTTGATCAGTAATCTTTTGTGTGGAACCTTGTCAAATGCCTTTTGGAAGTCCAAATACACTACATCCACTGGTTCCCCTTTATCCACCCTGTATGTTACATCCTCAAAGAATTCGAGCAAATTTGTCAAACATGACTTCCCCTTCATAAAACCATGCTGACTCTGTCCTATTAAATTATGTTTATCCAAATGCTCTGTTACGGTTTCCTTAATAATGGACTCCAACATTTTGCCAACCACAGATGTTAGGCTAACTGCTCTATAGTTTCGAGCTTTTTGTCTACTTCCCTTCTTAAATAAGGGTGTTACATTAGCAGTTTTCCAATATGCCGGGACCTTTCCTGAGTCCAGGGAGTTCTGGAAAATAATCACCAATGCATCCACAATCCCTACCGCCACATCTCTCAAGACCCTAGGATGTAGGCCATCAGGTCCGGGGGACTTATCCGCCTTAAGTCCCATTATTTTACTGAGTACCATCTCCTTAGTGATTTTAATTGTCTTTAGCTCCTCCCCCCCCATTGCCCCCTATACAGCACGGGTTAGATACAGAGTAAAACTCCCTCTACACTGCCCCATCAAACACTCCCAGGGCAGGTACAGCACGGGTTAGATACAGAGTAAAGCTCGCTCTGCACTGTCCCATCAAACACTCCCAGGGCAGGTACAGCACGGGTTAGATACAGAGTAAAGCTCGCTCTGCACTGTCCCATCAAACACTCCCAGGGCAGGTACAGCACGGGTTAGATACAGAGTAAAGCTCCCTCTACACTGTCCCATCAAACACTCCCAGGGCAGGTACAGCACGGGTTAGATACAGAGTAAAGCTCGCTCTACACTGTCCCATCAAACACTCCCAGGGCAGGTACAGCACGGGTTAGATACAGAGTGTCAGCCGTGGCTCAGGCGGCAGCACTCTCTCCTCTGAGTCAGAAGGTTGTGGGTTGAAGTCCCACTCCAGAGACTCGAGTCTAAAACTCTGTGCTGCCCCTCCAGTGCAGTGCAGAGGGAGTAAAGCCCAGTGCAGAGTAAAGTTCCCTCTGCACTGCTCCACTAACAGGCCTGAGCCCCAAACTCAGAAGAGCGCCCTCTGCTGCATTCTACTTGTCTCAACAGCGGGAGAAGCAGGCGGCGGAAGTCCCGCCCCTCGGGCACCCTGATTGGTTGGAGGACCCACCGCCACCTCAGTCCTCCGAGCTCCGCCCGCTCTCTCCCTATTGGTCGGAGCTCCCGTCAGTCACCGCCGTGGCGTTGATGACGTGCCCCAGTCCGGCTCCCTGCAGAAGACAAGAGGCTGCGGCCGCTCAATTCGCTCCGCTCGGTGCCAGGAGGGTGCTGGGACGGTGCGGTTTGCAATTTCTTTTTATTTATCTCCCCGCCCGCGCTTCTCTCCGCTATATTAAAAAAAACCCTGATAAAACTCACTTTCCGCCGGTGATCCGGACTCTCGCGGTTGCCCGGGCCTTCCCCAGAATCCGAGGCCCTGCGCAGGCGCGGTAGTGGGGCCCGGCAGCGCATGCGGCGTAGTGGGAGGGGGCGGGGCCTGTTTAGAGGGGGAGGATGATTGACAGGGGCCCAGGGGGGGGGTGTTGAGCATGCGCGGTGCGGGCCGGGCGCCTGTGGAGCAGGAGAGGGCGGGGCCATGGGGCGCATGCGCGGGGTCAGCTGCAACTTTGGAGTCACAAAGCGACCGAGTGTCTTAAAATCTCTCCCCTCCTCTTCTAATTTCCTGTAAAACCGTTTCTAAAAGCCATCACTGAAAGTACATGGAAGATCGGACCCTGGCCCAGGGCCTGATTGACGGGAGCTTCCGACCAATAGGGAGCGAGCGGGGCGGGTCTGGAGGAGCGAGCCGGCGGCGGGTCCTCCAACCAATCGGGGAGCCCGAGGGGCGGGACTTGCGCCGGCTGATTGGGACAGAAGAGGCTGACGGGAGATTTAATTTAAATTGATTTAATGTCCCGCCTGCTCCAACTGCCCACCCTACGACGTCGCCGGCGTGCACTGACTGACACTGAGCTCTCCACCAATGAGCGAGGGGAGGCGGAGCCTGGAGCACCGACCCAGGGGCTTTGGTCCTCCAACCAATCGCGGCGAAGGAGGAGGCGGGACCTGGGATCGGCCCGCCGCCATTTTGTAAATTTCTCTCCACGGATGTTGCCTGACCTGCTGAGTTTTTCCAGCATTCTCTGTTGTTATTTTGGCCTGGTTAGAATCTGTGATCCTGGGAAAGTTTATTTTTTATGTTCCTCTTACAGCTCAAACTAATTTTATTTTACAGAATATACTTGTTTTAAACATAGAAGATAGGAGCAGGAGTAGGCCATTCGGCCCTTCGAGCCTGCTCCGCCATTCAATGCGATCATGGCTGATCGTAAAAAAAGCAGTTTGTTTTTAAATTGATGAAACAGAAACAAGGAACGCTGTGGAGCAAATGTGAGTAAAAATATTTTTTCTCCCTGAATTAATTTTTTTAATATTAATTTTCTGTGTTTTTAATTATTAATTTCAAGCACTTTATTAAGAGAAATATGGACGTGGTGGGGGTTCTCTTAAAGGGACAGGCGCTCTCTTTTTCTATGAGATTTTCATTAAAGGGACCGCGTCCCCGTGGATGACCGATTTTAAAGGGACAGCATCTCCCTTTTTATAATAATGTATATTTAAGAGACTGACATTTAAATGAGAGCAAATCCCCTGCTCCCGTGAGTGCTTGGCGAGAAATCAGGTGCTGTTTGCACTCGCCCCCTCCCAATTCTCTGCCAAGGGAATCGTCGCTAAGCAAGAGGAAAAATAGCTGTCATATTGGGCAGAAACAACAAAAACCCAAAACAAACTCGATTGCTACTTGGCCCTAAACAGACAATACAACATGGCTGATTAACTGACCATGGTAAAGGATAGCAAACTGAGAAAAACCTTGACAATGTACAGACTTAGTGAACATAGCCTGGCGATCGAAAAAGGTAGACACAGGCAGACCCGGCTACCAAGAGAGGACAGGATATGCTCTCACTGCAGTCAGGGAGTGGTGGAGACAGAGATGCACTTCCTCACAGCTTGTAGAAAATATCAGGGCATAAGGGAGAATTTCTACCCAAAATTCACAAAAATATGCCCGGAATTCAGAAATTTGAATGACGACCAAAAACTCCCATGCCTACTAGGGGAAGAGAGAAATTGTGTAACCTTAGCGGCACACTATGTTACAGCTTGCCATAAACAGAGGGACAACAATTAAATATAAAAAAAAGAGTATATACAAATTATATGAATGTATATTTATACACTCAGGGATATATCTGTTTATACACTGTATGGATAGATCTGTATTTTTGTGTACAACCATGAATGTTTTTCGATGCTTTGGCAACATAAGATGTACCTTGTCATCATGCCAATAAAGCGATTTGAATTGAATTGACAGAAAGCAGAGAGTAGTGGTGAACGGTTGCTTTTCAGACTGGAGGGAGGTAAACAGTGATGTTCCCCAGGGGTCGGTATTAGGATCAATGTTCCCTCTTTTTTGAGGTGCGTGGCCCCTTTAACGGGCTGCACGGCCCATTCAAATTTCCGCGCATGCGCGTTTATTCCATTTATAGGGCGGTGAGCCGGCTGCGCGGGACCTCCAGACCGCTGCGTGGCCGTGCAACTTAACGTGAACATTGATTCGGACCACTGCTTTTTTTGATATATATCAATGACCTGGACTTGGGGATCCAGGGCAAAATTTACAGACGACACGAAACTCAGAAATGTAGCAAACAATGAGGATAGTAACAGACTTCAGGAGGATGTAGCCAGACTGGTGAAATGGGCAGAAACGTGGCAGATTAAATTTAATGTAGAGAAGTGTGAAGTGATTCATTTTGGTAGGAAGAATGAGGAGAGGCAATATAAACTAAATGGCCCAGTTTTAAAGAGGCTGCAGGAACAGAGAGGCCTCGGGGTGTATGTACACAAATCTTAGAAGGTGGCAGGACAAGTTGAGAAGGCTGTTAAAAAAAGCATACAGGATCCTTGACTTTATTAATAGAGGAATAGAGTACAAAAGCAAGCAGGTTATGCTAAGCCTTTATAAAACACTGGCTAGGCTTCCGCTGGGCACCACACTTTAGGAAGGATGTCAAGGCCTAAGAGAGGGTGCAGAAGAAATTTACGAGAATGGGACCAGGGATGAGGGACTTGAGTTACGTGGAGAGACGGGAGAAGCTGGGGTTGTTCTCCTTAAGCAAAGAAGATTAAGAGGAGATTTGACAGAGTTGTTCAAAATCAGGATGGATTTTGAGAGAGTAAATAAGGAGAAACCGTTTCCAATGGCTGAAGGGACAGAAACCAGATTTAAGGCGATTGGCAAAAGAACCAGAGGTGACATGAGGAAACAGATTTTTACACCAAGTTGTTGTGATCTGGAATGCGCTGCCTGAAAGGGCGGTGGAAGCAGATTCGATATTATAATTCAAAAGAGATTGAGATAAATACTTGAAGGGAAAACATTTACAGGGCTTTGGGGAAAGAGCAAGGGGAGTGGGATTAATTGGATCGCTCTTTCAAAGAGCCGGCACAGGCACGATGGGCCGAATGGCCTCCTTCTGTGCTGTATCATTCTATGATGCTATTCTACACAGACACACACACATACAGTCAGACAGACACAGATACTCACTAAAATACAGTCAGACACACACACATTTTTTCTGCATGAACTTTTATTATTAATTTCAAAGACTTTACGAAAAAGGCGGGAGTGGTGGGCGGAGGGCTCTTAAAGGGACAGGGACTCTCCTTTTCAATGTGATTTTAATTAAAGGGTCCGAGTCCCTCCTTGCCTGTGGAGGACCAATTTTAAAAGGACAGCGTCTCGAAATCAGGTGCTGTCTGCGTGTGAACCACCTCCTCCCAATTTCCTGCCAAGCGATCCCTGCGGGCACCACTCCACTCTAGGAGTGGCTCCTAGAATCAGACAGCACAGAAGGAGGCCATTCAGCCCATCGTGCCTGTGCCGGCTCTTTGAAAGAGCTCTCCATTTAGTCCCACTCCCCTGCTCTTTCCCCATAGCCCTGAAAATGTTTCCCCTTCAAGTATTTATCCAATTCCCCAGTGAACGTTATTATTGACTCTGCTTCCACCGCCCTTTCAGGCAGCGCATTCCAGATCACAACAACTCGCTGCGTCAATAAAATTCTCCTCACCTCGCCTCTGGTTCTTTTGTCAATGACCTTATATCTGTGTCCTCTGGTTACCGACCCTCCTGCCACTGGAAACAGTTTCTCCTTATAAGCTACAGCTATACAAAGCCCTGGTTAGACCCCAGAGAGTCATAACGGCACAGAAGGCCATTCGGCCCATCGAGTCCGAGCCGGCTCTCTGTAGAACAATCCAGTCAGTCCCATTCCCCCGCTCTATCCCCGTAGCCCTGCAAGTTTATTTCCCTCAAGTGCCTATCCAGTCTCCCCTTGAAAACATTGAGTGTCTCCGCTTCCACCACTTCCGTCGGCAGCGAGTTCCAGGTCATCACCACTCGCTGCGTAAAAAAGTTTTTCCTCACATCCCCCCTGTATCTCTTGCCCAAAACCTTAAATCTGTGTCCCCTAGTCCTTGTACCATCAACTAGTGGGAACAGCCTTTCCCCGTCTAGCCTATCCAAACCCGTCATAATCTTGTACACCTCTATCAAATCAGCCCCCAACCTCCTTTGCTCTAATGAAAACAAATCCAGCTTCTCCAACCTGTCCTTGTAGCTAAGATCTCCCATTCCCGGAACCATTCTGGTAAATCTCCTCTGCACCCTCTCAAGGGCCTTCACATCCTTCCTAAAGTGTGGTGACCAGAACTGGACGCAATACTCCAGTTGTGGCCTAACCAGCGCTTTATAAAGGTTCAGCATAACTTCTCTACTTTTGTACTCAATACCTCTATTTATGAAGCCCAAGATCCCACATGCTTTGTTAACCACTCTCTCAATATGTCCCACCACCTTCAGGGAGCTACGCACATTAACTCCCAGGAACTCCCTGGAGCACTGTGTACAGTTCTGGGCACCGCACCTCAGAAAGGATATATTGGCCTTGGAAGGAGTGCAGCACAGATTGACCAGAATGTTACCCGGGCTTCAAGGGTTAGATTATGAGGAGAGATTACATAAACTAGGCTTGTGTTCCCTGGAATCTAGAAGGTTAAGGAGTGATTGAGGATTTTAGGATTTTGAAAGGAATTGGTAGAGTAGACAGAGAGAAACTTTTTCCGCCAGTGGGGCAGTCGAGGACAAGGGGACATCACCTTAAAACCAGAGCCAGGCCACTCAGGAGAGAAGTTGGGAAACACTTCTTCACACAAAGGGTGGTAGAAGTGTGGAACCCTCTCCCACAGAAAGCAGTCGATGCCAGCTCAATTAATCATTTTAAATCCCAGAGCGATAGATTTTTGCTAGACAAGGGAGCAAAGGGATATGGAGCCAAGGCAGGTGGGTGGAGTTAAGACACAGATCGGCCATGATCTCATTGAATGGCGGAACAGGCCGGAGGGGCTGAATGGCCTCCTCCTGTTCCCATGCTCCTATTTACTCTATCAAAACCCTTCATGTTTTGAACACCTCTATTAAATCTCCGCTGCACCTTCTCTGCTCCAAGGAGAACAATCCCAGCTTCTCCAGCCTCTCCACGTAACTGAAATCCTCTGTGTATTTGTCATGGGGCAGCAGGCTATAGCAAACAGCTTTTTTAAGATCATAAAAACAAAAAGGGGGCAAGAACTTTGCTGGGAGTGTACTATAGGCCCCCAAACAGTCAGGGGGAGATAGAGGAACAGATATGTAGGCAAATCTCAGAGAAATGTGCAAATAATAGGGTAATAATAGTGGGGGATTTCAACTTCCCCAATATTAACTGGGATAGTCAGAGTGTGAAAGGCTCAGAGGGTGCAGAATTCTTAAAGTGCATCCAGGAGAGCTTTTTGAGCCAGCATGTAGAAAGTCCTACAAGAGAGGGGGCGGTACTGGACCTAATTCTAGGGAATGTGGCCGGGCAAGTGGTAGAAGTGTTAGTAGGTGAGCACTTTGGTGACAGTGACCATAATTCAGTGAGATTTAAGGTAGTCATGGAAAAGGACAGAGATGGACCGGAAATAAAGGTTCTAAATTGGGGGAAGGCCGATTTTAATATGATAAGGCAGGATCTGGCTAAAGTGGACTGGGATCAGCTACTTGTAGGAAAATCCACATCAGAGCAGTGGGAGTCTTTCAGAAAGGAAATAGAGAGAGTACAATGGCAACATGTTCCCGTAAAGGTCAAGGGTGGGACCAACAAGCCCAGGGAACCCTGGATGTCAAGGGATATATGAGAATGGATTAGGAAAAAAAGGGGGGCTTTTGGCAGATACAAAGGACTAAAGACAGAGGAAGCCCTAGAGGAGTTTAAAAAGTGCAGGGGGAATACTTAAAAAAGAAATTAGGAGAGCGAGGAGGGGCCATGAAATAACACTGGCGAGCAAAATAAAGAAAAATCCTAAGGCATTTTATAAGTATATTAAGGGCAAGAGGATAACTAGGGAAAGAGTAGGGCCCATTAGGGACCAAAGTGGCAATCTGTGTGGAGCCAGAAGATGTAGGTGGGGTTTTAAATGAATTTTTTGCATCTGTGTTCACTATGGAGAAGGACGATGTAGACATAGTAATCGGGCAGGGGGACTGTGATATACTTGAACATATTAGCATCGAGAGGGAGGAGGTACGAGCGGTTTTAGCAGGCTTTAAACTGGATAAATCCCCAGGCCCGGATGAAATGTATCCCAGGCTGCTGTGTGAGGCAAAGGAGATTGCAGGGGCTCTGACACAAATTTTCAAAACCTCTCTGGCCACAGGGGATGAGCCAGAGGACTGGAGAACAGCTAACGTAGTACCATTATTCAAGAAGGGTAGCAGGGATAAACCAGGGAATTACAGGCCAGTGAGCCTAACATCAATGGTTGGGAAATTATTAGAAAAAATTCTGAGGGACAGAATTAGTCTCCACTTGGAGAGGCAAGGATTAATCAGGGATAGTCAGCATGGCTTTGTCAAGGGAAGATCATGTCTAACCAATTTGATTGAATTTTTCGAGGGGGTGACTAGGTGTGTGGATGAGGGTAGTGCAGTGGATGTGGTATACATGGATTTTAGTAAGGCTTTCGATAAAGTCCCACACAGGAGACTGGTCAAGAAGGTAAGAGCCCATGGGATCCAGGGTGCCTTGGCACATTGGATCCAAAACTGGCTTAGTGGCAGAAGGCAGAGGGTGATGGTCGAAGGTTGTTTTTGTGACTGGAAGCCTGTGTCCAGTGGGGTACCGCAGGGATCGGTGCTGGGTCCCTTGCTGTTTGTGGTCTACATTAATGATTTGGATGTGAATGTAAAAGGTATGATCAGTAAGTTTGCAGATGACACGAAAATTGGTGGGGTGGTAAATAGCGAGGAGGGTAGCCTCAGTCTGCAGGACGATATAGATGGGTTGGTCAGATGGGCGGAACAGTGGCAAATGGAATTTAACCCTGAAAAGTGTGAGGTGATGCATTTTGGAGGGACTAACAAGGCAAGGGAATACACAATGAATGGTAAGACCCTAGGAAAGACAGAGGATCAGAGGGACCTTGGTGTGCATGTACATAGATCCCTGAAGGCAGCACAATAGGTGGATAAGGTGGTTAAAAAGGCATATGGGATACTTGCCTTCATTAGCCGAGGCATAGAATATAAGAGCAGGGAGGTTATGATGGAGCTGTACAAAATGCTGGTTAGGCCACAGCTGGAATACTGTGTGCAGTTCTGGTCGCCACACTATAGGAAGGATGTGATTGCATTGGAGAGGGTGCAGAGGAGATTCACCAGGATGTTACCTGGGCTGGAGCGCTTCAGCTATGAAGAGAGACTGGACAGGCTGGGGTTGTTTTACTTGGAGCAGAGAAGGCTGAGGGGGGACCTGATTGAGGTGTACAAAATTATGAGGGGCATAGATAGGGTAGATAGAAAGGAGCTTTTCCCCTTAGTAGAGGGGTCAATAACCAGGGGGATAGTTTCAAGATAAGGGGCAGGAGGTTTAGAGGGGATTTGAGGAAAGACTTTTTCACCCAGAGGGTGGTTGGAATCTGGGACTCACTGCCTGAAAGGGTGGTAGAGGCAGGAACCCTCTCAACATTCAAGAAGCATTTAGATGAGCACTTGAACCGCCATAGCATACAAGGCTACGGACCCAGTGCTGGAAAATGGGATTAGAATAGACAGGGCTGGATGGCCGGCGCAGACGCGATGGGCCGAAGGGCCTCTTTCTGTGCTGTATAACTCTATAAGAAGCAGGAGCACGCCATTCGGCCCTTCGAGCCTGCTCCGCCATTCAATAAGATCATGGCTGATCTTCTACCTCATCTCCACCTTCCCGCCCGATCCCCATACCCCTCGATTTCCCCATGAGTCCAAAAATCTATCGATCTCAGCCTTGATTATACTCAATGACTGAGCCTCCACAGCCCTCTGGGGCAGAGAATTCCAAAGATTCACCACCCACCAGGAGGACACCGGGGCTGAGAAGGTCTCATTATGGGGACGGAACCATCGAATGAAACAGCACAGAAGGAGGCCATTCGGCCCACCGTGCCTGTGCCGGCTCTTTGGTCGAGCTCTGCGATTAGTCCCACTCCCCCCTGCTCTTTCCCCCTCGCCCTGTAAATGTCTCCCCTTTAAGTATTTACCCACTTCTTTATGAAAGTTACGATTGAATCTGCTTACACCGCCCTTCCAGGCAGCGCGTTCCAGATCATAACTGGCTGTGTTTACAATCTGTTTCCTCATGTCGCCTCTGGTTCTTTTGCCTGAAATCTGTGTCCTCTGGTTACCGACCCTCCAGCCACTGGAAACAGTTTCTCCTTATTTACTCGATCCAAACCCTTCCTGGTTTTGACCCCCTCTATCAGATCTCCCCTTAACCTTAGCCGGGCAGGTGGAAGGGGTATCAGTGGGAGAGCATTGTGGGGGTAGTGATCATAAAAACATAGAAACATAGAAGATAGGAACAGGAGTAGGCCATTCAGCCCTTTAATGAGATCATGGCTGATCATCCAAATTCAGTACCCGGTCCCTGCCTTCTCCCCATATCCCTTGATCCCTTTAGCCTTCAGAAATATATCCAACTCCTTCTTGAATATATTTAATGAATTGGCCTCAACTGCCTTGTGTGGCAGAGAATTCCACAGGTTCACCACTCTCTGGGTGAAGAAATTCCTCCTCATCTCAGTCCTAAATGGCTTACCCCTTATCCTTAGACTGTGACCCCTGGTTCTGGACTCCCTGACCATCGGGAACACCCTTCCTGCATCTAGTCTGTCCAGTCCTGTTAGAATTTTATAAGTTTCAGTAAGATCCCCTCTCATTCTTCTAAACTCCAGCGAATATA
Source organism: Somniosus microcephalus (assembly GCF_052327205.1). Lineage (NCBI taxonomy): Eukaryota > Metazoa > Chordata > Chondrichthyes > Squaliformes > Somniosidae > Somniosus > Somniosus microcephalus. The sequence continues at coordinate 3,977,112 of NW_028225189.1, read as the reverse complement.
AGCCCAATCGACCCAATCTCTCCTCATACGTCATTCCTGCCATCCCAGGTATCAGTCTGGTGAATCTTCGCTGCACTCCCTCCATGGCAAGAACATCCTTCCTCAGATAAAGCGACCAAAACTGCACACAATACTCAAGGTGTGGTCTCACCAAGGCCCTGTACAACTGCAGCGAGACTTCCTTGTTCCTGTACTTGAACCCTCTCGCTACGAAGGCCAACACACACGCCCACCCAGCTTTGTGTTGTCTGCAAACTTGGAGATATTACATCTAGTTCCCTCGTCTAGATCATTAATATATACTGTGAATAGCTGGGGTCCGAGCACCGATCAGCGATATCGCTCTAGAATTCTTTAAAATAGGCTTTGCAGACTCAGCAAACCTTATTTGCTTTGCTGTTTTTTGGCTGACGAAATAAAAGTTATTTTTTGGGCTGCAGGTATTTAATTGAGTTAGTTCCTGCTTGCTGTCAGTCCTGGCCCCTGGTTCTGCCCATTCCTGCACCTCATTGGCTGACACGCCGCGGTCAGTCGACACCACGAGGGGATCTCGATGGTCGGGGAGTCCAAAACCAGGGCTCACAGTCTAAGGATAAGGGGTAAGCCATTTAGGACAGAGATGAGAAGGAATTTCTTCACCCAGAGAGTGATGTGCTGTGAGGAGGATGCCGAGAAACTCCAGTATGATTTGGACAGGTTGGGTGATTGGGCAGAAGCATGGCAGATGCAGTATAATATGGATAAATGTGAGGTTATCCACTTTGGTGGCAAAAAGAGGAAGGCAGATTATTATCTGAATAGCAATAGATTGGGAGAAGGGGAAGTACAATGAGACCTGGGTGTCCTTGTGCACCAGTCGCTGAAGGTAAGCATGCAGGTGCAGCAGGCGGTTAAGAAGGCAAATGGTATGTTGGCCTTTGTAGCGAGAGGGTTTGAGTACAGGAACAAGGATGTCTCGCTGCAGTTGTACAGGGCCTTGGTGAGACCACAGCTTGAGTATTGTGTGCAGTTTTGGTCACCTTATCTGAGGAAGGATGTTCTTGCCATGGAGGGAGTGCAGCGAAGATTCACCAGGCTGATACCTGGGATGGCAGGAATGATGTATGAGGAGAGATTGGGTTGATTGGGCTTATACTCGCTGGAGTTTAGAAGAATGAGAGGGGATCTCATTGAAACTTATGAAATTCTAACAGGACTAGACAGATTAGATGCAGAAAGGATGTTCCCGATGGTGGGGGAGTGCAGAACCAGGGGTCACAGTCTAAGGATAAGGAGTAAGCCATTTAGGACAGAGATGAGGAGGAATTTCTTCACCCAGAGTAGTGGTGAACCTGTGGAATTCACTACATAGAAACATAGAAGATAGGAGCAGGAGTAGGCCATTCGGCCCCTCGAGCCTGCTCCGCCATTCAATGCGATCATGGCTGATCATCCAAATTCAGTACCCTGTCCCTGCTTTCTCCCCATACCCCTTGATCCCTTTAGCCTTAAGAAATATATCCAACTCCCTCTTGAATATATTTAATGAACTGGCCTCCACCGCCTTCTGTGGTAGAGAATGCCACAGGTTCACCACTCTCTGGGTGAAGAAATTCCTCCTCATTTCTGTCCTAAATGGCCTACCCTTTATCCTTAGACTGTTTCCCCTGGTTCTGGACTCCCCGACCATCGGGAACATCCTTCCTGCATCTAGTCTGTCTAGTCCTGTTAGAATTTTATAAGTTTCAATGAGATCACCTCTCATTCTTCTAAACTCCAGCGAGTACAAGTCCAATCGACCCAATCTTTTTTTTAAATTCATTGATGGGATGTGGGCGTCGCTGGCTAGGCCTGCATTTAGTGCCCATCCCTAATTGTCCTTGAGAAGATGGTGGTGAGCCGCCTTCTTGAACCGCTGCAGTCCATATGGTGTAAGTACACCCACAATGCTGTTAGGAAGGGAGTTCCAGGATTTTGTCCCAGCGACAGTGAAGGAACGGCGATACAGGTCCAAGTCAGGATGGTGTGTGGCTTGGAGGGGAACTTGTAGGTGGTGATGTTCCCATGTGTCTGCTGCCCTTGTCCTTCGAAGTGGTAGAGGTCGCGAGTTTGGAAGGTGCTGTTAAAGGAGCTTTGGCGAGTTGCTGCAGTGCATCTTGTAGATGGTACACACTGCAGCCACAGTGCGCCGGTGGTGGAGGGAGTGAATGTTGAAGGTGGTGGACGAAGTGCCAATCAAGCGGGCTGCTTTATCCTGAATGGTGTCGAGCTTCTTGAGTGTTGTTGGAGCTGCACTCAACCAGGCAAGTGGAGAGTATTCCATCACACTCCTGACTTGTGCCTTGTAGATGGTGGAAAGGCTTTGTGGAGTCAGGAGGTGAGACACTCGCTGCAGAATTCCCAGCCTCTGGCCTGCTCTTGTTGCCACAGTATTTATATGGCTGGTCCAGTTCAGTTTCTGATCAATGGTAACCCCCAGGATGTTGATAGTGGGGGATTCAGCGATGGTAATGCCATTGAATGTCAAGGGGAGATGGTTAGTCTCGCTTGTTGGAGATGGTCATTGCCTGGCTCTTGTGTGGTGCGAATGTCACTTGCCACTTGTCAGCCCAAGTCTGAATGTTGTCCAGGTCTTGCTGCATATGGACACGGACTGCGTCAGTATCTGACGAGTCTCGAATGGTGCTGAACAGTGTGCAATCATCAGCGAACATCCCCACTTCTGACCTTATGATGGAGGGAAGGTCATTGATGAAACAGCTGAAGATGGTTGGGCCTAGGACACTGCCCTGAGGAACTCCTGCAGTGATGTCATGTGATTGAGATGAATGAACTCCAACAACCACAGCCAACTTCCTTTGTGCTAGGTATGATTCCAACCAATGGAGAGTTTTTCCCTTGATTCCCATTGACTTCAGTTTTGCTAGGGCTCCTTGATGCCACACTCGATCAAATGCTGCCTTGTTGTCAAGGGCAGTCACTCTCATCTCACCTCTTGAGTTCAGCTCTTTTGTCCATGTTTGGACCAAGGCTGTAATGAGGTCAGGAGCTGAGTGGCCCTGGCGGAACCCAAACTGGGCGTCAGTTAGCAGGTTATTGCTGAGTAAGTGCCGCTTGATAGCACTGTCGACGACACCTTCCATCACTTTGCTGATGATTGAGAGTAGACTGATGGGACGGTAATTGGCCGGGTCGGATTTGTCCTGCTTTTTGTAGACAGGACATACTTGGGCAATTTTCCACATTGCCGGGTAGATGCCAGTGTTGTAGCTGTACTGGAACAGCTTGGCTAGGGGCGCAGCTAGTTCTGGAGCACAAGTCTTCAGTACTATTGCCGGAATGTTGTCAGGGCCCATAGCCTTTGCAGTATCCAGTGTCTTCAGCCGTTTCTTGACATCACGTGGAGTGAATTGAATGGGCTGAAGACTGGCATCTGTGATGCTGGGGACCTCAGGAGGAGGCCGAGATGGATCATCCACTCGGCACTTCTGGCTGAAGATAGTTGCAAATGCTTCAGCCTTGTCTTTTGCACTCACGTGCTGGGCTCCACCATCATTGAGGATGGGGATATTTTTGGAGCCTCCTCCTGTTAACTGTTTAATTGTCCACCACCACTCACGACTGGATGTGGCAGGACTGCAGAGCTTTGATTTGATCCGATGGTTGTGAGATCGCTTAGCTCTGTCTATCGCATGTTGCTTCCGTTGTTTGGCATGCAAGTAGTCCTTGCTTTTGCACTCTACGCCTCTCCTAAAGCAGGGGAGTTATGATGAATTGTTACAGTTTTTTTTGCAGAGTGACCAAGGCTGTCTGTAGGAAACAATTTTGCATTTGAAAGCAGCTTGTATTGTGAAGCTTGTGCCCCTTTGCCAGGCCCGCTGCCTGCGGCCCCTCTCCCAGATTCCAGCCCCAGCTCTGTGCTGACTGAGCTGCTCTCACCTGGGGACAGCGCGTCACAATCGGCCCCAGCGCACCTGAGCTGGAGAGGAGGCCCCGCCCCCTTGCCGCGCTGCCATTGGTTGGCGGACCAGGCCGTCCAGTTCAGTCCTCCCAGCTCAGCCCTGTTCCTATTGGTCAGCGCTCCTGTCAGTCAGAATCACATTGCTCTGGCTCACTCAGCCATCCCGCGCGGTTCAATCGGCTCCGTTCGGCGTCTGCGGAGATCCGGCCCGCCCGAGTCTCAGGTTTGGTTTTTCTCATATTTTACTTTATAATCTCGCTCTCCGCTCCCCCCCCTCACCTCGATTTAAATCGATTCCCCAACACTTTACTTTACCCGGCCGCTGATTCCGCCTCTTCCCCAGATCCGGGCTTCCGTCTGCTCCCCGGAGGCCCCGGCAGGCGCACTGGCAGCTTCGTGTTGTGGTGAGGGGGCCGAATGAGCATGCGCGGCCCCGCCTCTCCACATTTAAAGGGACACCCACCCCCTCCACATTTAAAGGGACACCCACCGCCTCCACATTTAAAGGGACTCCCTTCCCCCCCCCCCTCATGTCCTCTACTGTGGAGGAGGAATTCCTGGAGTGTTTACGGGATGGTTTCCTGGACCAATATGTCGAGGAACCAACCAGAGATCAGGCCATCTTAGACTGGGTATTATGTAACGAGAAAGGATTAATTAGCAATCTTGTTGTACGAGGCCCCTTGGGTCGGAGTGATCATAATATGATCGAATTCTTCATTAAGATGGAGAATGAAGTTGTTGACTCAGAGACTAGGGTCCTAAATTTAAATAAAGGAAACTACGATGGTCTGAGGAGCGAGTTGGGTAGGATTGATTGGGGAATGTCACAAAAAGGGTTGACGGTGGATCGGCAATGGCAAACATTCAAAGACCGCATGGATGAACTACAGAATTTGTTCATCCCAGTTTGGCATAAAAATAAAACAAAAAAGGTGACTCAACCGTGGCTAACAAGGGAAATTAGGGATAGCATAAGATCCAAGGAGAGGACATATAAATTGGCCAGAAAAAGCAGTAAACCTGAGGATTGGGAGCAGTTTAGGATTCAACAAAGGAGGACAAAGGGATTAATTAAGAAGGGGAAAATAGAATATGAGAGTAAGCTTTCAGGGAACATAAAAACTGACTGTAAAAGATTTTACAGATATGTGAAGAGAAAAAGAACATAAGAAGTAGGAGCAGGAGTAGGCCATACGGCCCCTCGGGCCTGCTCCGCCATTCAATAGGATCTTGGCTGATCTGAACCTAGACTCACGTCCACTTCCCTGCCCGCTCCCCGTAACCCCTAATTCCCTTATCAGCTAGGAAACTGTCTATCTGTGTTTTAAATTTATTTAATGTTGCAGCTTCCACAGCTATCTGAGGTAGCAAATTCCATAGATTTACTACCCTCTGAGTGAAGAAGTTTCTCCTCATCTCAGTTTTGAAACGGCAGCCCCTTATTCTAAGATTATGCCCCCTAGTTCTAGTCTCACCCATCAGTGGAAACATCCTCCCCGCATCCACCCGATCAAGCCCCCTCACAATCTTATATGTTTCGACAAGATCGCCTCTCATTCTTCTGAATTCCAATGAGTAGAGGCCCAACCTACTCAACCTTTCCTCATAAGTCAACCCCCTCATCTCCGGAATCAACCGAGTGAACCTTCTCTGAACTGCCTCGAGAGCAAGTATATCTTTTCTTAAATATGGAAACCAAAACTGTACGCAATATTCCAGGTGTGGCCTCACCAGTACCCTGTATAACTGAAGCAAGACTTCCCTGCTTTTATACTCCATCCCCCTTGCAATAAAAGCCAAGATTCCATTGGCCTTCCTGATCACCTGCTGTACCTGCATACTAACCTTCTGTGTTTCATGCACCAGGACCCCCAGATCCCTTTGTACTGTAGCACTTTGCAGTTTCTCTCCATTTAGATAATAACTTGCTCTTTGATTTTTTCTTCCAAAGTGCATAACTTCACACTTTCCAACATTATATTCCACCTGCCAAATTTCTGCCCACTCACTTAGCCTGTCTGTGTCCTTTTGCAGGTTTTTTATGTCCTCCTCACTCGCTGCTTTCCCTCTCATCTTTGTATCGTCGGCAAACTTGGATACGTTGCACTCGGTCCCCTCCTCCAAATCGTTAATATAGATTGTAAAGAGTTGGGGTCCCAGCACTGACCCCTGCGGAACACCACCAGTTACTGATTGCCAACCCGAGAATGAACCATTTATCCCAACTCTCTGTTTTCTGTTAGATAGCCAATCTTCCACCCATGCCAGTATATCACCCCCAATCCCGTGACTTTTTATCTTGTGCAGTAATCTTTTGTGTGGCACCTTGTCAAATGCCTTTTGGAAGTCCAAATACACCACATCCACTGGTTCCCCTTTATCCACCCTGTTTGTTACATCCTCAAAGAATTCGAGCAAATTTGTCAAACATGACTTCCCCTTTATAAAACCATGCTGACTCGGTCCGATTAAATTATGCTTATCCAAATATCCTGTTACTGCTTCCTTAATAATGGACTCCAACATTTTACCAACCACAGATGTTAGGCTAACTGGTCAATAGTTTCCAACCTTTTGTCTACCTCCCTTTATAAATAAGGGTGTTACATTAGCAGTTTTCCAACCTGCTGGGACCTTGCCTGAATCCAGGGAGTTTTGGAAAATTACCACCAATGCATCCACAATCCCCACCGCTACCCCTCTCAAGACCCTAGGATGTAAACCATCAGGTCCAGGGGATTTATCCGCCTTAAGTCCCATTATCTTACCGAGTACCATCTCCTTAGTGATTTTAATCGTGTTTAGCTCCTCCCCCCCCCCCCCCCATAGCCCCCAGTTTGTCCAGTGTTGGGATATTTTTAGTGTCCTCTACTGTAAAGACTGATACAAAATATTTGTTCAGCGTTTTTGCCATCTCCATGTTCCCCACTACTACTTTCCCGGTCTCGTCCTCTAAGGGACCAACATTCACTTTAGCCACCCTTTTTCTTTTTATATACTCCCAGGGCAGGTACAGCACAGGTTAGATACAGAGTAAAGCTTCCTGTACACTGTCCCATCAAACAATCCCAGGGCAGGTACAGCACGGGTTAGATACAGAGTAAAGCTTCCTGTACACTGTCCCATCAAACAATCCCAGGGCAGGTACAGCACGGGTTAGATACAGAGTAAAGCTTCCTGTACACTGTCCCTTCAATCACTCCCGATTGGTTGGAGGACCCGTCGCCACCTCAGTCCTCCAAGCTCCGCCCGCTCTCTCCCTATTGGTCGGAACTCCCGTCAGTCACCGCCGTGGAGTTGATCACGTGCCCCAGTCCGGCTCCCTGCAGAAGACAAGGGGCTGCGGCCGCTCAATCCGCTCCGCTCGGTGCCGGGACGGTCCGGTTTGTATTTTCTTTTTATTTTTCTCCCCGCCCGCGCTTCTCTCCGCTATATATAAAAAAAACCTCATAAAACCCACTTTCCGCTGGTGATCCAGACTCTCGCAGTTGCCCCGGCCGACCCAGAATGCGAGGCCCTGCGCAGGCGCGGTAGCGGCTCATCTTCGGGAGCGGGGCCCTGTGGCGCATGCGGAGTAGGGGGAGGGGGGCGGGGCCTGTTCAGAGCCTGTGCTCACCTTGGAGCGGCGCATGCGGAGTAGTGGGAGGGGGCGGGGCCTGTTCAGAGCCCTCGCTCACCTTGGAGCGGCGCATGCGGAGTTGTGGGAGGGGGCGGGGCCTGTTCAGAGCCTGCGCTCACCTTGGAGCGGCGCATGCGGAGTAGGGGGAGGGGGGCGGGGCCTGTTCCGAGCCCACCTCCAACAATGAGAACAACAACAACTTGTATTTCTATAGCACCTTTAACGTAGGAAAACATCCCAAGGCGCTGCACAGGAGTATTGTAAGACATTGAAAAATGTGACCCCGAGCCACAGAAGGAGAAATTAGGGCAGATGGCCAAAAGCTTGGTCACAGAGGTGGGTTTTGAACAGCCATGATCTCATTGAATGGCGGAGCAGGCTCGAGGGGCCGAATGGCCAACTCCTGCTCCTATTTTCTACGAAAGAGAGGCGGAGAGGTTCAGGGAGGGAATTCCAGAGCTCAGGGCCGAGGCAACAGAAGACACGGCCACTGATGGTGCAGCGATTATAATCAGGGATGCTCAAGAGGGCAGAATTGGAGGAACGCAGATGTCTGGGGGGGTGGGGGAGGAGGTTGATTTCTTTGGAACCGAGGAGGCTGAGGGGAGACCTGATTGAGGTGTATAAAATTATGAGGGGCCGAGATAGGAAGGACCTATTTCCCTTGGCAGAGGGGTCCACAACCAGGGGGCATAGATTTAAAGTAATTGGTCGGAGGTTTAGAGGGGAGTTGAGGAGAAATGTTTTCACCCAGTGGGTGGTGGGGGGTCTGGAACTCACTGCCTGACAGGGTGGTAGAGGCAGAAACTCTCATCACATTTAAAAAGTACTTGGATATGCACTTGAAGTGCCGTAACCTACAAGGCTACGGACCAAGTGCTGGAAAGTGGGATTAGTGTGGATAGCACATAATCGGCCGGCACGGACAAGGTGGGCTGAATGGCCTCCTTCTGTGCTGTAATTTTTCTGTGATTCTATCGCGGGGGGCGGGTGGTTGTGAGGCTGAAGGGAATAACTAAGATAGGGAGGGGCGAGGCCATGGAGGGATTTGAAAACAAGGATGAGAATTTTGAAATCGAAGCATTGCTTAACCGGGAGCCAATGTAGGTCAGTGAGCACAGGGGTGATGGGTGAACGGGACTTGGCGTTGAGTTACGACACGGGTAGTTTTGGATCACCTCAAGTTTACGTAGGGTAGAATGTGGGAGGCCAGCCAGGAGTGCGTTGGAATAGTCGAGTCTTGAGGTAACAAAGGCCCGGGTGAGGGTTTCAGCAGCGGATGAGTTAGGCAGGGCTGGAGACGGGCCATGTTACCGAGGTGGAAATAGGCGGTCTTTGTTATGCTGCGGATATGTGTTCGGAAGCTCATTTCAGGGTCAAATATGACACCAAGGTTGTGAACAGTGTGGTTCAGCCTCAGAGAGATGTTAGGGAGAGGGATGGAGTCAATGGCTAGGGAACAGAGTTTGTGGCAGGGACTGAAAACAATTGCTTTAGTCTTCCCAATATTTAATTGGAGAAAATTTCTGCTCACCCAGAACCGGATTTGAGATCGTGGAGGGGTCGAGAGAAGTGGTGGTGAGGTAGAGCTGGGTGTCATCAGCGTACATGTGGAAACTGAAGCTGTGTTTTCAGATGATGTCGCCAAGGGGCAGCATTTAGATGAGCAGGTAAGAGCCCATGGGATCCAGGGCAATTTGGCACATTGGATCCAAAATTGGCTTAGTGGCAGGAGGCAGAGGGTGATGGTCGAAGTTTGTTTTTGTGACTGGAAGCCTGTGTCCAGTGGTGTACCGCAGGGATCGGTGCTGGGTGCCTTGCTGTTTGTAGTGTACATTAATGATTTAGATATCAATGTAGGAGGTATGATCAGTAAGTTCGCTGATGACACGAAAATTGGTGGAGTGGTAAATAGCGAGGAGGGAAGCCTCAGGCTACAGGACGATATAGACGGATTGGTCAGATGGGCAGAACAGTGGCAAATGGAATTTAACCCTGAAAAGTGTGAGGTGATGCATTTTGGGAGGACTAACAAGGCAAGGGAATACACAATGAATGGTAGGACCCCAGGAAGGACAGAGGATCAGAGGGACTTAATTCTTATATAAGAACATAAGAAGTAGGAGCAGGAGTAGGCCATACGGCCCCTTGGGCCTGCTCCGCCATTCAATAGGATCGTGGCTGATCCGAATCTAGACACGTCCACTTCCCTGCCCTCTCCCCGTAACCCCTAATTCCCTTATCTGCTAGGAAACTGTCTATCTCCATTTTAAATTTATTTAATGTCGCAGCTTCCACAACTCTCTGGGGTAGCAAATTCCATAGATTTACTACCCTCTGAGTGAAGAAGTTTCTCCTCATCTCAGTTTTGAAAGGGCAGCCCCTTATTCTTAGATTATGCCCCCTAGTTCTACTCTCACCCATCAGTGGAAACATCCTCCCCGTATCCACCCGATCAAGCCCCCTCACAATCTTATATGTTTCGATAAGATCGCCTCTCATTCTTCTGAATTCCAATGAGTAGAGGCCCAACCTACTCAACCTTTCCTCATAAGTCAACCCCCTCATCTCCAGAATCAACCGAGTGAACCTTCTCTGAACTGCCTCGAGAGCAAGTATATCATTTCTTAAATATGGAAACCAAAACTGCACGCAATATTCCAGGTGTGGCCTCACCAATACCCTGTATAACTGCAGCAAGACTTCCCTGCTATTATAGTCCACCCCCCTTGCAATAAAAGCCAAGATTCCATTGGCCTTCCTGATCACCTGCTGTACCTGCATACTAACTTTCTGTGTTTCATGCACCAGGACCCCCAGATCCCTTTGTACTGCAGCACTTGGCAGTTTCTTTCCATTTAGATAATAACTTGCTCTTTGATTTTTTCTGCCAAAGTGCACAACCTCACACTTTCCAACATTATATTCCATCTGCCAAATTTCTGCCCACTCACTTAGCCTGTCTATGTCCTTTTGCAGGTTTTTTATGTCCTCCTCACTCACTGCTTTCCCTCCCATCTTTGTATTGTCGGCAAACTTGGATATGTTGCACTCGGTCCCCTCCTCCAAATCGTTAATATAGATTGTAAAGAGTTGGGGTCCCAGCACTAACCCCTGCGGAACAGCACTAGTTACTGATTGCCAACCCGAGAATGAACCATTTATCCCCACTCTCTATTTTCTGTTAGATAGCCAATCTTCCACCCATGCCACTATATTACCCCCAATCCCGTGATTTTTTATCTTGTGCAGTAATCTTTTGTGTGGCACCTTGTCAAATGCCTTTTGGAAGTCCAAATACACCACATCCACTGGGACCTTGGTGTGCATGTACATAGATCCCTGAACGCAGCAGGACAGGTCGATAAGGTGGTTAAAAATGCATATGGGATACTTGCCTTCATTAGCCGAGGCATAGAATATAAGAGCAGGGAGGTTATGATGGAGCTGTACAAAATGCTAGTTAGGCCACAGCTGGAATACTGTGTGCAGTTCTGGTCGCCACACTATAGGAAGGATGTGATTGCATTGGAGAGGGTGCAGAGGAGATTCACCAGGATGTTACCTGGGCTGGAGTGCTTCAGCTATGAAGAGAGACTGGACAGGCTGGGGTTGTTTTCCTTAGAGCAGAGAAGGATGAGGGGGGACCTGATTGAGGTGTACAAAATTATGAGGGGGATAGATAGAAAGGAACTTTTTCCCTTAGTAGAGGGGTCAATAACCAGGGGACATAGATTCAAGGTAAGGGGCAGGAGGTTTAGAGGGGATTTGAGGAAAAACTTTTTCACCCAGAGGGTGGTTGGAATCTGGAACTCACTGCCTGAAAGGGTGGTAGAGGCAGGAACCCTCACAACATTCAAGAAGCATTTAGATGAGCACGTGAAACGCCATAGCATACAAGGCTACGGACCCAGTGCTGGAAAATGGGATTAGAATAGACTGGGCTTGATGGCCGGCGCAGACACGATGGGCCGAGGGGCCTCTTTCTGTGCTGTACAACTCTATGACTCTAAATAGGAGGGGCCCAAGGATAGATCCTTGGGGGACACCAGAGGTAACGATGCGGGAGCGGGAAGAGAAGCCGTTGCAGGTGATTCTGTGGCTACGATTAGATAGATAAGAATGGAACCAGGCGAGTGCAGTCCCACCCAGCTGGACGACGGTGGAGAGGCGTTGGGAGAAGGATGGAGTGGTCAACCGTGTCAAAGGCTGCAGACAAGTCAAGAAGGACGAGTAGAGATAGTTTACCTTTGTCACAGTCACAAAGGATGTCATTTGATGAGACGTTGATGAGACTTGATTTGACTTCAGGGCCAAGTCAGTGAGGTGGATTGGGCTGTTTCTGGCCTGCTGGTTATTGTGGGCATGGCTGGACACCAGTGGGACCGGCTCGACCCTGTTTGTTCTTTGAGGCAAAATAAGCCAAAAAAAATTCCTGCTTCCCCACTTACCCTTTCTACACTCCTTTTACAGGGTTTTAGAAGTGGAGCATTTACTGACAGGAAGCTCAAACCAAACATCATGTCAAGATCTGACAGAGTCGCTCGATTCATCAGGAACTGATTCAGTCGCTCCTCCAATCTGTTGGCACCCCCGTGAGTTCACACAGGGGAGAGAACTTTTAAATGTTCTGAAAGAGCTTCAAAATCTACAAATACATGAAGCGACACCAGTGGCCCCACACTGGGGGAAACCCAGGCCCCGTGTGTGGGAAGGGATTCACTCAGCCATCCGCTCCAATGATACACCAGCAAGTTCACACTAGGGAGAGACCTTTAACCCGCTCCGTGTGTGGGCAGGGATTAATTGCACCCTCCGTGCTGCTGAGACACCAGCTTGTCCACACGGATTAGAGACCGTTGACCTGCTTCGTTATTTTGAAGCGATTCTCTCATTCTGCCACCCTCCTGAGACACCAGCTTGTTCACAGTGATGAGAGACCGATTAAATGTTCTGACTGTGGGAAGAAAATTAAAAGGTCCCAGGATCTGAAGAGACACCAGCTGGAGAGAGCAGGAGAGATTCTGTTCACCTGCTCCGTGTGTGGGAAGAGATTAACTCGGTCCTCGAATCTGCTGGCACACCAGCGAGTTCACACTGGGGAGAGGCCAGTGAAACATTCCGACTGTGGGAAAAGCTTTCAAATGTCCCAGGAGCTGAAGGGACACCAGCTGGAGAGAGCAGGAAAGAGGCCATTCACCTGCTCCGTGTGTGGGAAGAGATTCACTCGGCCCTCCAACCTGTTGAGACACCAGCGAGTTCACACTGATGAGAGACCATTTAAATGTTCTGACTGTGGGAAGAGCTTTAAAACCTCTGGGGCTCTGAAGGAACACCAGCGAGTTCACTCCGATCAGAGACCATTTACATGTTCTGTCTGTGGGATGAGCTTTAAAAGCTCCAGGAATCTGAGCGTACACCAGCAAGTTCACACTGAGGAGCGACCATTTAAATGTTCTGACTGTGGGAAGACCTTTAAATGTTCGAAGGGCCTGAAGAGACACCAGCTGGAGAAAGAAGGAAAGAGACCATTCACCTGCTCCGTGTGTGGGAAGGGATTCACTCGGTCATCCAGCCTACTGACACACCAGCAAATTCACACTGGGGAGAGACCATTCACCTGCTCCATGTGTGGGAAGGGATTCACTCAGTCATCCCACCTACTGAGACACCAGCGAGCTCACATTGGTCTGTAGCGCAGAGCCCTTTAGACAGCTGGGGTGACATGAACATGGAATGGATGAATGTTTTATAATTCTTGTACTGCTGTTTAATCTTTAAGACTGTTGTGCTGATGATTCCCTTTGTTTGACTGTTCATGGTGTTACATAGAATGTACAGCACAGAAACAGGCCACTCGGCCCAACTGGTCCATGCCAGTGTTTATGCCCCACACCCACCCTACTTCAATTAACCCGATCAACATATCCTCCCATTCCTTTCTCCCTTGTGTGGCTTCCTCATAAATCCATCTGTGCTGTTCACCTCAACTACTCCCTGTGGTAGTGAGTTCCCCATTCTCACCATTCTCTGGGTAAAGAAGTTTCTCCTGAATTCCCTCCTGGATTTATTAGTGACTTTTATATTTATAGCCACATAAATATGATGAGATTCTGTTAAGCTGACCAGTATGTTGTTGTACTTTGTCTTTTTCTGATGGATGAAACATTACTGAGCCCCTGTACCCGTGTTATGGGATGAAGTGCCAGACAAGTGAAGGCACAACGTCTGGGTGTGAATCTAATAATAACCTCACGGACCGTATAGGTGTGATAACCAGACAGGCTTGTGGTTATAGTCTGGTCACAGATGGACTAAATTCCCTGAATTAGCAGGAGTTCAGGAGGCGGTCAACAGACGGGTCCAAACAATCCCATTTCCTGAGCGGTAACCAAGCTTGTGTATAAGAACAGGCCACTTAAGCCGTTGTCAGTTGGAACAGACTCGAGAAGATCGCGCATGAATCCACTGTACTTCTATTCTCCAAATTGAGGGAATTATCACCCGATCTGTGTTATGCAGCGCTCTTAATAAAGCCTGGAGAGACAATTTGTGTTCTTCTGAGCGTGATTATCTGGTATCTGAAACCCTGGGACTCCCAATCATTAGAGTCAACCTCAGTGCGTGGAAAGGGATTCCCTGGTGTATCCCACCTGCTGACACACCAGCGTGTCCACATTGTGACTGCGGTGGGTCGATTCCACTGTTTCCGATGCCTTTAATCACATTCAGGACTGAAACATGTTAATTCAGACAACTGGGGCTTGTTAATGTTAAGAGCCCCCAATAACTGGGCTGGATTTAAAGATTATTCCCTGTTCTCTCAGTACTAGTGAGCAGAGAGAAGCTGATGTTATAGAATCATAGAGCACAGTAGGATGCCTTTTGGCCCATCGTGCTGCTGCTGGCTCTCTGAAAGAGCGATGCAATTAGTCGCACTGCCCTGCTCTTTCTCCACAGCCCTGCAAATTTCTGCCTTTAGTATATATCCAATTCCCTTTTGAAAGTTACTATTGAATCTGCTTCCACCTCCCATTCAGGCAGTGCATTCCAGATCATCACAATTCGCTGTGTAAAAAAAGTCTCCTCATTTCCTCTCTCGATTCTTTTGCCAATGATCTGAAATCTGTGTCCTCTCGTTACCGACCCTCCTGCCAGTGACAACAGCTTCTCCTTGTTTGCTCGATCAAAACCCCTCATAATTTTGAGCACCTTGATCACAGCTCCACTTAACCGTCTCTGCTCCAAGTTATATTGCCGTTATTTTGTGAATTGTTGCTGTGATCGAGGTGCTGGATGTCCGTGCCTGGGGAATGGGACATTCTATCCTCGTGAGCACCGAGTGTCAGCATCCAGCAATCTCTGGTCAGGGACTGTCTTTTTAAACTGCCTCACCTGAGCTTTTTGACTCCCTGATTTCATTATTAAACATTTCAGAGTTTTTACAGAGTGACCAAGGCTGAACAGATAAATGTGAGGTATTACATTTTGGTCGGAAGAATGGGGAGGTCACTTATCACTTGGAGGGTGCGAGTCTAGGTGGGGCAGAGGAACAAAGGGAACTCGGAGTACAAATACACATTACTAAAGGTTGCGACACAGGTTAGCAAGGCCATAAAAAAAGCAAACCAAGCACTAGGGTTTATTTCTCGAGGGATAGAATTGAAAAGTAGTGAAGTTATGCTAAACCTGTATCGAACCTTGGTTAGACCACACTTGGAGTACTGCGTACAGTTCTGGTCGCCATATTATAAAAAGGATATAGAGGCACTGGAGAGGGTGCAGAGAAGATTTACAAGGGTGATACCAGAAATGCGAGGGTATACATAGATACATAGATACATAGAAGATAGGAGCAGGAGTAGGCCATTCGGCCCTTCGTGCCTGCTCCGCCATTTAATGAGATCATGGCTGATCCTTTAATTCAGTATCCCGTCCCCGCCTTCTCTCCGTAACCCTTAACCCCTTTTGCCCGTAGAAATATATCTAATTCCCTCTTAAATATATTTAATGAGCTGGCGTACACTGCCCTCTGTGGCAATGAGTTCCACAGGTTCACCACTCTCTGAGTGAAGAAATTCCCCCTCATCTCTGTCCTAAATGGTTTAGCCCTTATCCTTAAATTATGTCCTCTAGTTCTGTTTTCACCCGCCAAGGGAAACATTCCTTCTGCATCCAGTCTGTCTAGACCTGTCAGAATTTTATACACTTCTATGAGGTCCCCTCTCAATCTTCTAAACTCCAGTGTGTACATCCCTAAACTACATAGTCTCTCCTCATAGGTCATTCCCGCCATTCCTGGTATCAGCCTGGTGAATCGCCGCTGCACCCCCTCCATGGCAAGAACATCCTTCCTCAGATGAGGCGACCAAAACTGTACACAGTACTCGAGGTGTGGTCTCACCAGTGCCCTGTACAGTTGCAGCAAGGTATCCCTGTTCCTGTATTCTAACCCTTTTGCTATGAAGGCCAGCATACCGTTTGCCTTCTTGACCGCCTGTTGCACCTGCATGCTCGCCTTCAGTGACTGGTGTACAAGAACACCCAGGTCTCTCTGTACTTCCCCCTCTCCCAATCTATTGCCATTTAAATAATAATTTGCCCTCCCGTTCCTGCACCTCAGGAAAGGATGAACAGGCTGGGTCTCTTTTCTCTTGAAAACAGAAGGCTGAGGGGTGACCTAATAGAGGTCTTTAAAATTATGAAAAATGTTGATAGAGTGGATACAGAGAGAATGTTTCCACTTGTGGGGAAGAGCATAACTAGAGGCCTCAATATAAGATAGTCACCAAGAAATCCAATAGGGAATTCAGAAGAAACTTCTTTACCCAGAGAGTGGTGAGAATGTGGAACTCGCTGCCACAGAGAGTGGTTGAAGCGAATAGTATCGATGCATTTAAGGGGAGGCTAGACAAGCATATGGGGGAGAAGGGAATCGAGGGTTATGCTGATAGATTTAGATGAGGAAAGACGGGAGGAGGCTCGAGTGGAGCATAAACACCGGCATGGACTGGTTGGGCCGAATGGCCTGTTTCTGTGCCGTATATCCGATGTAATCCTATGTCAAGTATCCCAGCTGGCTTAGCTCCAGGCACTTTAGCTCAGTGGGCAGCACTCTCACCTCTGAGTCAGAAGGTCGTGGGTTCAAGTCCCAGTCCAGAGACTTGAGCATAAAAATCTAGGCTGACACTCCAGTACTGAGAGAGTGCTGCGCTGTCAGAGGTGCCGTCTTTCGGATGAGATGTTAAATCGAGGCCCCCGTCTGCTCTTTCAGGTGGATGTAAAAGATCCCGTGGCACTACATTGAAGAAGAGCAGGAGAGTTCTCCCCGGTGTCCTGGGGCCAATATTTATCCCTCAATCAACATCACTGAAATAGATTATCTGGTCATTGTCACATTGCTGTTTGTGGGAGCTTGCTGTGCACCAATTGGCTGCCGCGTTTCCTACATTACAACAGTGACTACACTTCAGAAGTACTTCATTGGCTGTAAAGCGCTCTGGGACATCCTGAGGTTGTGAAAGGTGCTATATAAATGCAAGTCTTTCTTTCTCAGCAAGAGGGTGAGTGTCAGTGGTTGGAGGGAGGAGCTCAGTGTTGTCACTGGGTGGACACAGACAGATTGAAGCTAAAAGACAGAGAATTCTGAAGTTTGGAATGATAACACCCAAAGTCAGGAGATGAGCCCTTTGCCTCGATAAGGGATGTGGTTGCTAAGAGACCTACAGACCTAATAACACTGCAAACTGCTCAGGCAGCAGACTTGTTGCAACGTGTGAGGTCACGAGTGAGTTGGTGCCCAGACAACAGAGCCTTGGTCATTCCTGAGAGAGACAAACTGGTTCTGTAGCCGGGAGAACAGGTTGAGGGAGTCACCCTACGTGGGACGGCTCGTCTGAGGTGTTAACAGAGTCAGCTTGGGAATGGGATGATCAATGAATCATAGAATCATAGAAATTCACAGCACAGAAGGAGGCCATTCGGCCCATCTTGTCCGTGCCAGCCGACAAAGAGCTATCCACCCTAATCCCACTTTCCAGCACTTGGTCCGCAGCCTTGTAGGTTACGGCACTTCAAGTACATATCTGTCAGGGTGAAAATTATATAGCTTAAAGCAGCAACATAAAGAATTAAAGAATGTATTGTAAGAAGTGAACTTGTAAATAAGAAACAAGACAAAACAAACTCAGCTTAAGAGGGGGCGGCTCAGCTTGGGACACAAACCTGTAATTCCCCCTTAGGCTTTACAACATTAGCTGCCCTCATTTTGTGTTAAATTCACAAAGCTTCCATCTTTGTCCCATGAGGATTCCCCATAGTATGTCTAAGTGCTGTTGTGGTGGGCAAGGGGCAGGAATTAACTGTTTGTGTCTGTTCCCATTAAAACCATTGTGCTTGACATTAATTGAATTGAGGAATAGTCGACATTTTTAAGTAGTTTCTTGCCAGATTGAGGGTAGGCAAGATAATTGATAGAAGGCCTCCAATCAAATTACATCAGTGCCCTTCAGCCAGTCAGATTAATGTGTTCAAATGAGGCAAAATAAAATGAACAGTTATTGAATGTGGGAAACACTAAATATTTCACATTTATTCAGTGGTGCAGCCTTCTGCAAACTATTTGCTGGAAGCCCTTTGGATGTATTAATGTAATTCTACTATTCTATGATGCAAAGTCGATGAATCAGAATTGTGAGTATTGATGAGTTACAGTAATTGGTAACTGCAAAACTGCCCGTTTTGTAATTAACCATTAAAAAGTGCCCAAAGTTCTGGAAGGTTCCATATCATTTTATGTTGCCAAACTAGTATCCTGTGAGGACCGGGGAGTTGTTGCTGGGGGAGCGAGATTGGTTGAAGACACCTGTGTGTAATATTTTGCGAGAATGTATAAAAGAAGTTTCAATACCTTGTTGCTAAGGGAACGTGATTGGGTGAGGACAAGAGAATTGTTGCTGGGGGAGAATGTTGTCAATTTCTGTCCTGGACTCTCAGTGATGGCTTTTGGAAACTCCTTTCACCGGCTGTGAGAAGGGCAGGATTGACAGACGGGGAAACTCAAACCAAACTTCACATCAAGATCTCCGAGAGTCACTCCATTCATCAGGACCTGAAATTCATCGGCCTTTTGAGTGCAGAAGGAGAAATGTTTGGGAGGTAAGTAGCATGGAGTCCAGTTCTACGGAGTACGGCTTCTACAGAGTACTTAACTCGGGAATTGGGTGAGTGAGCGAATTCGATGAGGTGGGGGTAAGAGGGGCTGCTTGATACGTGAAAAAATATAAACAACTAGGGTTTAATTAGGACTGTGGGCGAAGTTACAGTAAAGACCTAAAGCATATAGCTAAATGTAATAAATTAAACAAGGTTATTACCTAGATTAAACACTATTAATAGACAATTTGTTATTTCAAAACTTGAAAACCTAATTAGTTAAATAAAATACAATAGAGATGGCCGGGCAGGTGATGTGTTGCAGCTGTAGCATGTGGGAGCTGGTGGACCCCAGTGTGATCCACAGCAACCACATCGAGTCATAGAGGCACAGAAGGAGGCCATTCGGCCCATCGAGTCCGAGCCGGCTCTCTGTAGAGCAATCGAGTCAGTCCCATTCCCCCGCTCTATCCCCGTAGTCCTGCAAGTTTATTCCCCCCAAGTGTCTATCCAGTCTCCCCTTGAAAACATTGAGTGTCTCCGCTTCCACCACTTCCGTCGGCAGCGAGTTCCAGATCCTCATCACTCGCTGCGTAAAGAAGTTTTTCCTCACATCCCCCCTGTATCTCTTGCCCAAAACCTTAAATCTGTGTCCCCTAGTCCTTGTACCATCAACTAGTGGGAACAGCCTTTCACCGTCTAGCCTATCCAAACCCGTCATAATCTTGTACACCTCTGTCAAATCACCCCTCAACCTCCTTTGCTCTAATGAAAACAAATCCAGCTTCTCCAACCTGTCCTTGGAGCTAAGATCCCCCATCCCCGGAACCATTCTGGTAAATCTCCTCTGCACCCTCTCAAGGGCCTTCACATCCTTCCTAAAGTGTGGTGACCAGAAGTGTCTGCAACTCGAGGAACTTCGGCTCAGAGTTAGAGTCATAGAGTTATACAGCACAGAAAGAGGCCCTTCGGCCCATCGTGTCCGCGCCGGCCATCAAGCCCTGTCTATTCTAATCCCATTTTCCAGCACTTGGTCCATAGCCTTGTATGCTATGGCGTTTCAAATGCTCATCTAAATGCTTCTTGAATGTTGTGAGGGTTCCTGCCTCTACCACCCTTTCAGGCAGTGAGTTCAAGATTCCAACCACCCTCTGGGTGAAAAAGTTTTCCCTCAAATCCCCTCTAAACCTCCTGCCCCTTACTTTGAAACTATGCCCCCTGGTTATTGACCCCTCTACTAAGGGGAAAAGTTCCTTTCTATCTACCCTATCTATGCCCCTCATAATTTTGTACACCTCAATCAGGTCCCCCCTCAGCCTTCTCTGCTCCAAGGAAAACAGCCCCAGCCTGTCCAGTCTCTCTTCATAGCTGAAGCGCTCCAGCCCAGGTAACATCCTGGTGAATCTCCTCTGCACCCTCTCCAATGTAATCACATCCTTCCTATATTGTGGCGACCAGAACTGCACACAGTACTCCAGCTGTGGCCTAACTAGCATTTTGTACTCCTCCATCATACCCTCCCTGCTCTTATATTCTATGCCTCGGCTACTGAAACCAAGTATCCCATATGCCTTTTTAACCACCTTATCTACCTGTCCTGCTGCCTTCAGGGATCTATGTACATGCACACCAAGGTCCCTCTGATCCTCTGTCCTTCCTAGGGTGTATTCCCTTGCCTTGTTAGTCCTCCGAAAATGCATCACCTCACACATTTCAGGGTTAAATTCCAGTTGCCACTGTTCTGCCCATCTGACCAACCCATCTATATCGTCCTGTAGCCTGAGGCTTCCCTCCTCGCTATTTACCACTCCACCAATTTTCCTGTCATCTGCGAACTTACTGATCATACCTCCTACATTAATATCTAAATCATTAATGTACACTACAAACAGCAAAGGACACAGCACCAATCCCTGCGGTACACCACTGGACACAGGCTTCCAGTCACAAAAACAACCTTCGACCATCACCCTCTACCTCCTGCCACTAAGCCAATTTTGGATCCAATGTGCCAAATTGCCCTGGATCCCATGGGCTCTTACCTTCTTGACCAATCTCCCATGTGGGACTTTGTCAATAGCCTTACTGAAGTCCATGTAGACTACATCAACTGCACGACCCTCATCCACACACCTAATCACCCCCTCGAAAAATTCAATCAAATTGGTTAGACATGATCTCTCCCTGACAAAGCCATGCTGACTATCCTTGATTAACCCTTGCCTCTCCAAGTGGAGACTAATTCTGTCTCTCAGAATTTTTTCCAATAATTTCCCTACCACTGATGTTAGGCTCACTGGCTTGTAATTTCCTGGTTTATCCCTACTACCCTTGTTGAATAATGATACTACATTAGCTGTCCTCCAGTCCTCCGGCACCTCCACTGTGGCCAGAGAGGTTCTGAAAATTTGTGTCAGAGCCCCTGCAATCTCCTCCCTTGCCTCACCCAGCAGCCTGGGATACATCCTGTCTGGGCCTGGGGATTTATCCACTTTAAGCCCACTAAAACCACTAGTACCTCCTCTCTCGCAATACTAATTTGTTTAAGTATATCACAATCCCCCTGCCTGATTTCTATGCCTACATCGTCCTTCTCCATAGTGAACACAGATGCAAAATATTCATTTAAAACCTCACCCACATCTTCTGGCTCTACACACAGATTGCCACTTTGGTCCCTAATGAGCCCTACTCTTTCCCTGGTTATCCTCTTGCCCTTAATATACTTAAACTTTATTTTGCTCGCCAGTGATTTTTCATGCCCCCTCTTCGCTCTCCTAATTGCTTTTTTAAGTACCCCCCCTGCACTTTCTATGCTCCTCTAGGGCTTCCACTGTTTTTAGCCCTTTGTATCTGCCAAAAGCCTCCCTTTTTTTCCTAATCCATTCTCGTATATCCCTTGACATCCAGGGTTCCCTGGGCTTGTTGGTCCCACCCTTGACCTTTACGGGAACATGTTGCCATTGTACTCTCTCAATTTCCTTTCTGAAAGACTCCCATTGCTCCGATGTGGATTTTCCTACAAGTAGCTGATCCCAGTCCACTTTGGCCAGATCCTGCCGCATCATATTAAAATCGGCCTTCCCCCAATTTAGAACCTTTATTTCTGGTCCATCTTTGTCCTTTTCCATGACTACCTTAAATCTCACTGAATGATGGTCACTGTCACCAAAATGCTCTCCTACTGACACTTCTACCACTTGCCCAGTTACATTCCCTAGAATTAGGTCCAGTACCACCCCCTCTCTTGTAGGACTTTCTACATGCTGGCTCAAAAAGCTCTCCTGGATGCACTTTAAGAATTCCGCACCCTCTGAGCCTTTCACACAGATGAATGCTGGAGGAGGGGTGTGTCTGAAGTAAAAAGGCGGAGGTTGTGAATATTTATTTTATATTTAATCATATTTTCTAAAGTATTGTCTTATTTTAAATTAAATTGAAAAGGGTTTATTTTTTGCTTTGAGGTGCCTGCTGTACATGGTCCATGTCTCTGAGGCATACAGGAGGGCGGGTATCACTACTGCTCTGTAGACCATGAGCTTGGTGCCGGGTTTGAGGTCCTGGTCTTCAAACACTCTCTTCCTCAGGCGACCGAAGGCTGCACTGGCACACTGAAGGCGGTGTTGGACTTTGTTGTCGATGTCTGCCCTTGTTGACAGTAGGCTCCCGAGGTATGGAAAGTGGTCCACGTTGTCCAAGGCCTTGTCGTGGATTTTGATAATCGGGGGGGCAGCACTGCGCGGCGGGGGCAGGTTGGTAGAGGACCTTTGTCTTACGGGTGCACTCCGCCAAATTGGAGAAGCTCCGCTCGGGGCCCGGATCCGCGTACTCTCAGGTTTGGATTCCCCTTTATTCTCTCCCCTCCTCTGATCTCAATCGGATCTGGGGGAAAACTCACTTTCCCTCACTGATTGTGGCTCTTCACCAACACCGACTTTACAAAGAAAGCCCCGCGCGGCAGCCTGGAGCTCAGGGGCCCAGCGCGCAGGCACGGGGGGAGGATGATTGACAGGGGCCCAGGGTGTGTGCTGAGCATGCGCGGTGCAGGCCGGGCGCCTGTGGAGCAGGAGAGGGCGGGGCCATGGGGCGCATGCGTGGGGTCAGCCACAACTCAGCACGGCAGCCGGAGCGCTTTCTGGAGCGCGGGGGTTTGTGGGTATTGTAGCCGCCATTACTGCTGATCCTTTCAACCAACCTGTGCAGCAGCTGGGGCCTGAAAATCAGCTTCACTGCCCCTGGGCTGGGAAAAGGGGGACATGAGTACAGGTATCGTACCATAGTGGTTATGTTACTGGACTAGTTCTCCAGAGGCCTGGACTCGTGATCTGGAGAATTGAGTTCAAGTGAAAACTATATCTAACTCCTTCTTGAATATATTTAACAATTCATTAAATATATTCAAGAAGGACTTAGATATATTTCTTAAGGCTAAAGGGATCAAGGGATATGGGGGAAGGCAGGGACAGGGTACTGAATTTGGATGATCAGCCATGATCTCATTGAATGGCGGAGCAGGCTCGAGGGGCTGAATGGCCTACTCCAGCTCCTATATTCTAAGTTTCCATGTAATCCCAGCACGGCAGCTGCAGAACTTAAATTCAGTTAATTAAATAAATCTGGAATTAAAAGGCTCGTAATGGTGACCATGAAACCGTCGTTAAAAACCCATCTGGTTCACTAATCTGACTGGCTTAGATGTGACTTCAGACTCACAGCAATGTGGTTGTCTCTTCACTGCCCTCTGAAGTGGCCTAGCAAGCCCCTCAGTTGTACCAAACCACTGCAAAGAAGTGTAACCGCACTGTGGGAGCACCTTCACCACACGGACTGCAGCGGTTCAAGGCGGCGGCTCGCCACCACCTTCTCAAGGGCAACTAGAGATGGGCAATAAATGCTGGTGTTGCCAGCGACGCCCACATCCCGTGAAGGCTAAAGGGATCAATAGAATGGCGGAGCAGGCTCGAGCGGCCGAATGGCCGACTCCTGCTCCTATCTTCTATGTTTCTATGAATGATTATATTAAAAAAATGGAGACCACATTCTCCCTCTTACCCCTTTCTACACTCCTTTCACAGGGTTTTAGAAGTGGAGCCTTTACAGACAGGAGGCTGAGACCTAACATCACGTCAAGATCTGACAGAGTTACAGGATTCCTCAGGACCTGATGCAATCGGTCCTCCAATCTGCTGGCACACCAGTGAACCAGAGTTCACACTGATGAGAGACCTTTTAAATGTTCTGAGTGTGGGAAGAGCTTCAAGATCTACAAGCACCTGAAGCGACACCAGTGGCTACAGATTGGGGAGAGCCCGTTCACCGGCCCCGTGTTCCAGAAGGGATTCACTCAGCCATCCGCTCCGATGATACACCAGCAAGATCACACGAGGGAGAGACCTTTAACCCGCTCCGTGTGTGGGCAGGGATTAATTGCACCCTCCGTGCTGCTGAGACAGCAGCTTGTCCACACCAATGAGAGACCTTTAACCCGCTCCGTGTGTGGGATGGGATTAATTGCACCCTCCGTGCTGCTGAGACACCAGCTTGTCGACACCGATGTGAGACCGTTGACCTGCTCCGTGCTTTTGAAGCGATTCTCTCATTCTGCCACCCTCCTGAGACACCAGCTTGTTTACAGTGATGAGAGACCAATTAAATGTTCTGACTGTGGGAAGAGATTTAAAAGGTCCCAGGATCTGAAGAGACACCAGCTGGAGAGAGCAGGAGAGATTCTGTTCACCTGCTTCGTGTGTGCGAAGAGATTTACTCGGTCCTCGAATCTGCTGGCACACCAGCGAGTTCACACTGGGGAGAGACCGGTGAAGCACTCTGACTGTGGGAAAAGCTTTAAAAGGTCCCAGGAGCTGAAGGGACACCAGCTGGAGAGAGCAGGAAAGAGGCCGTTCACCTGCTCCGTGTGTGGGAAGGGATTCACTCAGTCATCCAACCTACTGACACACCAGCGAGTTCACACCGGGGAGAGACCATTTACATGTTCTGCCTGTGGGAAGAGCTTTAAAAGCTCCACGGAACTGACGTTACACCAGCGAGTTCACACTGATGAGAGACCATTTACATGTCCTGCCTGTGGGAAGAGTTTTAAAAGCTCTGGGGATCTGAACGGACACCAGCGAGTTCACACTGATGAGAGACCATTTACATGTTCTGCCTGTGGGAAGAGCTTTAAAACCTCTCGGGATCTGAAGCAACACCAGCTTGTTCACAGTGATGCGAGACCATTTAAATGTTCTGCCTGTGGGAAGAGCTTTAAAACCTCTGGGGATCTGAAGCAACACCAGCAAGTTCACTCCGATCAGAGCCCATTTACATGTTCTGTCTGTGGGATGAGCTTTACAAGCTCCAGGAATCTGAACGGACACCAGCGAGTTCACACTGGGAAGAGGCCATTCACCTGCTCCGTGTGTGGGAAGGGATTCACTCTGTCATCGCACCTGTTGACACACCAGCGGGTTCACACTGATGAGAGCCCATTCACCTGCTCCGTGTGTGGGAAGGGATTCACTCTGTCAGCCAACCTGTTCAGACACCAGCAAGTTCACACTGATGAGAGACCATTTAACTGTTCTGACTGTGGGAAGAGCTTTAAAAGCTCCGGGAATCTGAAGCAACACCAGCTTGTTCACAGTGATGCGAGACCATTTAAATGTTCTGTCTGTGGTAAGAGCTTTAAAATCTCTGGGGATCTGAAGCAACACCAGCAAGTTCACTCCGATCAGAGACCATTTACATGTTCTGTCTGTGGGATGAGCTTTACAAGCTCCAGGAATCTGAACGGACACCAGCGAGTTCACACTGGGAAGAGGCCATTCACCTGCTCCGTGTGTGGGAAGGGATTCACTCTGTCAGCCAACCTGTTGAGACACCAGCAAGTTCACACTGATGAGAGACCATTTAACTGTTCTGACTGTGGGAAGAGCTTTAAAACCTCTGGGGATCTGAAGCAACACCAGCAAGTTCACTCCGATCAGAGACCATTTACATGTTCTGTCTGTGGGATGAGCTTTAAAAGCTCCGGGAATCTGAAGGGACACCAGCGAGTTCACACTGATCTGTAGTGCAGGGCCCTGTAGTAAGCTGGGGCGACATGAACATGGAATGGATGAATGTTTTATAAATCTTGTACTGCTGTTTAATATTTAAGAC
This sequence comes from Somniosus microcephalus, assembly GCF_052327205.1. Taxonomy (NCBI): domain Eukaryota; kingdom Metazoa; phylum Chordata; class Chondrichthyes; order Squaliformes; family Somniosidae; genus Somniosus; species Somniosus microcephalus. The sequence continues at coordinate 3,951,235 of NW_028225189.1, read as the reverse complement.
TGTTGTGCTGATGATTCCCTTCGATTGACTGTTCATGGTGTTCCATGGAATGTACAGCACAGAAACAGGCCATTCGACCCAACTGGTCCATGTCAGTGTTTATGCCCCACACCCACCCTACTTCAATTAACCCGATCAACACATCCTCCCATTCCTTTCTCCCTTGTGTGGCTTCCCGTTAAATGCATCTGTGCTGTTCACCGCAACTACTCCTTGTGGTAACAAGTTCCCCATTCTACCACTCTCTGTGTAAAGATTTTTCTCCTGAATTCACTACTGGATTTCTTAGTGCCTTTTATATTTATAGCCACATAAATATGATGAGATTCTGTTAAGCTGACCAGTATGTTGTACTTTGTCTTTTTCTGATGAATGAAACATTACTGAGCCCCTGTACCCGTGTTATGGGATGAAGTGCCAGACAAGTGAAGGCACAACGTCTGGGTGTGAATCGAATAATAACCTCATGGACCGTATAGGTGTGATAACTGGACGGGCTTGTGGTTATAGTCTGGTCACAGATGGACTAAATTCCCTGAATTAGCAGGAGTTCAGGAGGCGGTCAACAGACGGGTCCAAACAATCCCATTTCCTGAGCAGTAACCAAGCTTGTGTATAAGAACAGGCCACTTAAGCCGTTGTCAGTTGGAACAGACTCGAGAAGATCGCGCGTGAATCCACTGTACTTCTATTCTCCAGATTGAGGGAATTATCACCCGATCTGTGTTATGCAGCGCTCTTAATAAAGTCTGGAGACACAATTTGTGTTCTTGTGAGCTTGATTATCTGGTATCCGAAACCCTGGGACTCCCGATCATTAGAGACAACCTCAGTGTGTGGAAAGGGATTCCCTGGTGTATCCCACCCGCTGACACACCAGAGTGTCCACAGTGTGACTGCGGTGGGTCGATTCCACTGTTTCCGATGCCTTTAATCACAGGCATGTGCGGCCCAGTTAAAGGGACATCGACCGTCACATCCTCTTCCCTCGGAGTATTGGTGTCAGTTAAAGAGTCTGCGATCTTTTTGTCTTCTCCTTTGTAACTAAAGGGACAATGTGTCTCCTTCCCTCAGCGTAACACCTCGATATTTAAAGGGACATTGTCTCTGTATTCATAGAATCACAGAATAGCACAGAAGGAGGCCATTCGGCCCATCGAGTCTGTGCCGGCTCTTTCGAAGAGCAATCCAGTTAGTCCCACTCCTCCGCTCTTTCCCTATATCCCTGCAATTTATTTCAGTTCAAGTATTTATCCCGTCCCCTTTTGAAGGCTCCTGTTGAATCTGCTTCCACCGCCCTATCAGGCAGCGCGTTCCCCATCACAACAACTCGCTGTGGGAAAAAAAGTTTCCTCAGGTCACCTCTGGTTCTTTTGCCAATCACCTTAAATCTGTGCCCTCTGGTTACCGACCCTTCCTCCACTGGAAACAGTTTCTCCTTATTTACTCTATCCAAATTATTCATGATTTTTAACACCTCTATCAAATCTCCCCTTAACCTTCTCTGCTCCAAGGAGAACAACCCCAGCTTCTCCAGTCTCTCCACATAACTGAAGTCCCTCATCCCCGGTACCATTCTAGTAAATCGCCCCATAACCTTCTCTGCTCCAAGGAGAACAACCCCAGCTTCTCCCGTCTCTCCACATAACTGAAGTCCCTCAGCCCCGGTACCATTCTAGTAAATCTCCCCTTAACCTTCTCTGCTCCAAGGAGAACAACCCCAGCTTCTCCAGTCTCTCCACATAACTGAAGTCCCTCATCCCCGGTACCATTCTAGTAAATCTCCCCTTAACCTTCTCTGCTCCAAGGAGAACAACCCCAGCTTCTCCCGTCTCTCCACATAACTGAAGTCCCTCATCACTGGTACCATTCTAGTAAATCTCCCCTTAACCTTCTCTGCTCCAAGGAGAACAACCCCAGCTTCTCCAGTCTCTCCACATAACTGAAGTCCCTCATCCCTGGTACCATTCCAGTAAATCTCCCCTTAACCTTCTCTGCTCCAAGGAGAACAACCCCAGCTTCTCCAGTCTCTCCACATAACTGAAGTCCCTCATCCCTGGTACCATTCTAGTAAATCTCCCCTTAACCTTCTCTGCTCCAAGGAGAACAATCCCAGCTTCTCCTGTCTCTCCACATAACTGAAGTCCCTCATCCCCGGTACCATTCTGGTCAATCTCCCCTTAACCTTCTCTGCTCCAAGGAGAACAATCCCAGCTTCTCCTGTCTCTCCACATAACTGAAGTCCCTCATCCCTGGTACCATTCCAGTAAATCTCCTCTGCACCCTCTCCAAGGCCTTGACATCCTTCCTAAAGTGTGGTGCCCTGAATTGAACACAATACTCCAGCTGAGGCCTAACCAGTGTTTTATAAAGGCTTAGCATAACCTGCTTGCTTTTGTACTCTATTCCTCTATTAATAAAGTCAAGGATCCTGTATGCTTTTTAACAGCCTTCTCAACTTGTCCTGCCACCTTCTAAGATTTGTGTACATACACCCCGAGGCCTCTCTGTTCCTGCACCCTCTTTAAAACTGGACCATTTAGTTTTATTGCCTCTCCTCATTCTTCCTACCAAAATGTATCACTTCACACTCCTGTGTTAAATTTCATCTCACGTTTCTGCCCATTTCACCAGTCTGTCTGTGTCCTCCTGAAGTCTGTTACTATCCTCACTGTTTACGACATTTCCAAGTTTCATGTCCTCTGCAAACTTTGAAATTGAGCCCTGTACACCCAAGTCCCGGTCATTAATATGGATCAAAAAGAGCAGTGGTCCTAATTGCGAGCCCTGGGGATCCCCACTGAATCCCTCCCTCCAGTCTGAAACACAGCCGTTCCCCACTACTCTCTGCCTTCTGTCCCTGAGCCCATTCTAGATCCATGCTGTCACTGTCCCTTTAATCCCATGGACTAAGGCCAACAAGTCTATTATGTGGGACTTTGTCAAACGCCTTTTGAGAGTCCATATACACAACATCAACCGCTCTACCCTCAACCCTCTCCGTTACTTCATCAAAGAACTCCATCAAGTTAGTCAGACATGATTTGCCTTTAACAAACTGACTTTCAGTTACTAGCCCAGACTTTTCTAAGGGCCAATGAATTTTGTCCCGGATTATTGTCTCTAAAAGTTTCCCCACCACCGACGTTAGGCTGACTGGCCTGTAGTTGCCGGGTTTATCCCTCTCCCCTATTTTAAACAGGGCTGTAACATTTGCAATCCTCCAGTCCTCTGGCACCACCCCCATGTCCAAGGAGGATTGGAAGATTGTGGCCGGAGCCTCCGCAATTTTCACCCCTACTTCCCTCCGTAACCGAGGACAAATCCCATCTGGACCGGTGACTTTTCTACTTTGAGGACTGCCAACCTTTGAAGTCCCTCCTCTTTATCTATTTGTATCCTATCCAGTATCGCTCCGGCCTCCTCCTTTACTGCTACATTGGCAGTATCCTCTTCTCCAGTGAAGACAGATGCAAAGTTCTCATTTAGTCCCTCAGCCCAGCCCTCTGCCTCCACAAGACAATCTCCCTTTAGGTCCCCAATCAGCCCCTCCCTTCCTTTGACTGCCCTTTTACTAGTTAAGTGTTTATAAAAGACTTTTGGGTTCCCTTTTATGTTAGCTGCTAATCTGTTCTCATACTCTCTCTTTGTCCCTCTTATTCCATTGTTTAGATCTCCTCTGTACTTTCTATATTCAGCATGATTCCCCACTGTATTATCAACCTTACATTTGTCATAAACCTCCTCTTTCTCTCTCACTTTAACCTCTATCTTTAGTCATCCAGGGAGCTCTAGCTTTGGATGCCCTTCCTTTCCCCCCATAGGAATGTGTCTGCTCTGTACCCGAACCAGCTCCTCTTTGAAGGCCTCCCATTGGTCATTTTCTGTTTTGCCTCCCAATTTTTGACTCCAATCCACCTGGGCCAGATCCCTTTTCCTCTCACTGCAGTTAGCCCTCCTCCAGTTAAGTATTTTTACGCTTGATTGTTCTTTGTCCTTTTCTATAACTATTCTAAACCTGATGATATTATGATCACTGTTCCCCCAAATACTCTCCCACTGAAACACGCTCCATGCGCCCCACTTCATTCCCCAGAACTAGATCCAGCTCTGCTTCCTTCCTCATTGGGCTGGAAACACACTGATCCAGAAAGTTCTCTTGTACACATTTCAGGGATTCCTCCCCAATTTGCCCTTTACACTGTTACTATCTATATTCGGATAATTGAAGTCCCCCATTATCACTACTCTGTAATTCTTGCATCTTTCTGTAATTTGCCTGCAAATCTGCTCCTCTATCTCCTGTAAGGGGTTTTCTCTCCGAGATCGCAGAGGTCTCTCTCTCTCTCTCTCTCTTGCACAGTAAAACCTTGAGTGGTTCGACCCACTCGCCCCTTAGGTTCTAGACACTGGACTTAGGTGCAGGAACTACAATGCAGAGAATACTCTTATAGACCAAGTTTAATGAAACGAAGTGAAATTTTATTGCATAAGGAAAAACAAATCAAATGCAAGCAAATAAGAGGGTACATGGGAGGGAAAAACAAATCATAACAATACAATACCAGCTAAAATAGGTACAGGCATATTATACCTTACAACAGTCATCATGAAATGGGGAAACACACGGAACATCGAGGGACAACAACTCATGTTAATTATACCCAAAATGACCACCCCCTTTAACCTATCTAGATCCGATTATGAAGGGCCAGAAACATGCTCACCAATCCAACTAGGAATTGCAAGGTTTTGAAAACAGGTCTGCATTTTGATCCTTTCAGGCGTCCTGTCTCCACGTGGTCGTTGGGCTGTGGGAGCAGCGGGCTGCTCAGGCTGATGGCTCCTCTACTTCAGCAAGATGAGCGGACCCTCATCTTGTTCACAGCTCGTTTTTCTCTGTGCTCCAGCCCACGATGTGGTGGGGCATTTCGTCCTCTCTTCTTCTCCTCGACTTTCTCCTCGTTTTGCTGCGGCCCCGGGGTTTTTGGTCGATGATCTCCCGACGAATACCACGGAGGCCGAATGCAAACTTGAACCGCCTTCTCGACTCGGGAATGGCCGAGGCGTTCCCGCTACCGACTTCTGTCTCTGGCTACAAGGTTTTAGCGTGCTCGTCTTCCAGGAGCATCTACAAGCTTCCTCCTAGATTTTCGATGGATCCCCAATGTCATCGGCTATCTGAGCGCTCAATTCTTCAACCAGCAGTCCTGTCTTTCCCCGGGATCCCCAATTATACTTCTCAATCGAGGCCTTATCTCCCGCCTAGATCAAGGTTAGTCTTTGTTTAACTTTTGGCGGGCTTATAGCACAGCGGGGTAGTTATTATATTTAAACTGCTTTTGGGATGGCCTGTGATGGCCATCTCTGGTCTAGAATGACCTGGTAATGTTTTAATGTTTTCTTGATGTCTTTAACGGTTCCTTGATGCGTTCTTTATGAATATGGAACTGTCCCCCTTTGTCTGGGTAAACATTTAGATGGCCTTTATCTACAGGCCGATCTGACTGGATCTGCATCCAATCTTTATGTATGTGTTAAAGTCTGGTTTCGTTTTCTCAGAAACGGCTTCCAGAACTTACTGTGGGTTGAATCTACAAAAGCTGTCTGGGGACTGCAGGAACCATTTTAAAGTGTCCCAATAAGTCGGTCACTGGGTCTGGCGGCCATTTTATGTGTCCCTTTTCTGGGCTTCTTTTAAAACAGTCTTTTAAAATCAAGGCCTCTTCTGCCAGAGGACCCTTATAGTACAATATTAATTTTGCGAATTCTACACTCCTTCCCACTATTTGGTGGCCTGTAGTAAACACCCAGCAGTGTAATCTGCTCCTCTATCTCCTCCCCACTATTTGGTGGCCTGTAGTAAACACCCAGCAGTGTAATAGCTCCTCTATCTCCTCCCCACTATTTGGTGGCCTGTAGTAAACACCCAGCAGTGTAATAGCTCCTCTATCTCCTCCCCAATATTTGGTGGTCTGCAGTAAACACCCAGCAGTGTAATCGCTCCTCTATCTCCTCCCCACTATTTGGTGGCCTGTAGTAAACACCCAGCAGTGTAATAGCTCCTCTATCTCCTCCCCACTATTTGGTGGCCTGTAGTAAACACCCAGCAGTGTAATCGCTCCTCTATCTCCTCCCCACTATTTGGTGGCCTGTAGTAAACACCCAGCAGTGTAATAGCTCCTCTATCTCCTCCCCACTATTTGGTGGCCTGTAGTAAACACCCAGCAGTGTAATCGCTCCTCTATCTCCTCCCCACTATTTGGTGGCCTGTAGTAAACACCCAGCAGTGTAATAGCTCCTCTATCTGCTCCCCACTATTTGGTGGCCTGTAGTAAACACCCAGCAGTGTAATCGCTCCTCTGTCTCCTCCCCACTATTTGGTGGCCTGTAGTAAACACCCAGCAGTGTAATCGCTCCTCTATCTCCTCCCCACTATTTGGTGGCCTGTAGTAAACACCCAGCAGTGTAATCGCTCCTCTATCTCCTCCCCACTATTTGGTGGCCTGTAGTAAACACCCAGCAGTGTAATCGCTCCTCTATCTCCTCCCCACTATTTGGTGGCCTGTAGTAAACACCCAGCACTGTAATCGCTCCTCTATCTCCTTCCCACTATTTGGTGGCCTGTAGTAAACACCCAGCAGTGTAATAGCTCCTCTATCTCCTCCCCACTATTTGGAGGCCTGTAGTAAACACCCAGCACTGTAATCGCTCCTCTAACTCCTCCCCACTATTTGGTGGCCTGTAGTAAACACCCAGCAGTGTAATCGCTCCTCTATCTCCTCCCCACTATTTGGTGGCCTGTAGTAAACACCCAGCAGTGTAATCGCTCCTCTATCTCCTCCCCACTATTTGGTGGCCTGTAGTAAACACCCAGCAGTGTAATCGCTCCTCTATCTGCTTCCCACTATTTGGTGACTTGTAGTAAACACCCAGCAGTGTAATCGCTCCTCTATCTCCGCCCCACTATTTGGTGGCCTGTAGTAAACACCCAGCAGTGTAATAGCTCCTCTATCTCCTTCCCACTATTTGGTGGCCTGTAGTAAACACCCAGCAGTGTAATCGCTCCTCTGTCTCCTTCCCACTATTTGGTGGCCTGCAGTAAACACCCAGCAGTGTAATCGCTCCTCTATCTCCTCCCCACTATTTGGTGGCCTGTAGTAAACACCCAGCAGTGTAATCGCTCCTCTATTGTTCCTGAATTCAAACCTACCTTTGCTCCCTCGACTACATCACCCTCTCCAGTGCTGTAATAGTTTAGTTGATCAATACTGCCACCCCTTCTCTTTTTCTTCCCTATCTTTCCTGATTACCTTGTAGCCAGGAATATTAAGATCCCAATCCTCCCTTCTTTGAGTCTGGTCCCTGTTATTGCCCCTATATCAGAGTCCCCTGTGGCACCTTGTGCCTGCAGCTCACCAACCTTATTTACCAGGCTATGTGCATTTACACACATGCCCTCCAAACCCATCTTAGTCTGCCTCGCTTTTGCCCCATCTGATTCCTTCTATTTCTGAACTTTTCTTTACTCTGGTGCTATTTCTCTCTCTTATATCTGATATCTATGACTGCGAGTTCTGGTCCCCCCCGACAAGTAGAAACATTTTCTCCACGTCTACCCTATCAAACCCTTTCATAATCTTGATGACCTCTATCTGGTCACCCCTCAGCCTTCTCTTTTCCAGAGAAATGAGCCCCCAGCCTGTTCAGCCTTTCCTGATCGGTATATCCTCTCAGTTCTGGTGTCATCCTTGTGAATCTTTTTTGCACATACTACTGATGTCAGGCTAACTGGCCCAGGGGTCCTTGTTTTCTCTCGCCCTCCTTTCTTGAACGGCGGGGTTACATTTGATACCTTCCGATCCCCGGGGAACGTTCTAGAATCTAAGGAATTCTGGAAGATCATAACCAAGACTCGAGGAGTTATTGGTAAACTCCTGGAGTCTCTAATATGGGATAAAGTTAATTACAAACTCGCAGAACAAGGAGAATCGCTGTCCCTTTAACCAGCACAAATCCCTGTGTGGAGGAGAGGGGGAGATACAGTCTGTCCCAGGAACTGTCCCACAGCAGAATGAGAGACCCTGTCCCTTTGATTCATGAATTTAAAAAGTCTGTATTGCAATCTGAGCCCGTGTGTTGTGAGCCAAAGAGCCTTGTGTCCAATGAGGGGAATAAAGGCCCACAGCCTCCCCTGGCCCCTGAACAAGGGACTGGAGAAACTCGCTGCCCTGCGGATCAGACAATCAGCCGGCGCAAGTCCCGCCCCTCGGGCTCCCTGATTGGTTGGAGGACCCGCCGCCACCTCGCTCCTCCAGCCCCACCCCGCTCGTTCCCTATTGGTCGTAAGCTCCCGTCAATCAGGCCCTGGGCCCGGGTCACGAGTCCCTCACAAAGAAAGCCCCGCGCGGTCACCGGGTGGAGTTGCTGGTCGGCGGGAGTGGGGTCGGGAGATTAATAAACTCTGGGTGGTCCGCGCCGCAGGGTTTATAAAGCTGGTGAACGGCCTCAGGCCCGAATGAGATCCAGCGGCCTGGTCTCTGTTCTACCGGATGGCACTTGTGAGGCTTTTTCTCGGTGACAGGCTCGGGTTACGCGCCACCATCTTGGTGCAGGAAAGACAGACCACTTCCACCGGCAGCACGGCGCATGCGCGGCCATCTTGGTACAGGAACAAAGAGTGGGCGTGGCTTCAGGGTCCCCGTGACCAGGAGAGACAATCATTCACTCATTGATTTTATTCTCACTCTGCACACAGCGGGTGTAGAACTGAACCCAACCAGAGTAGAGTGAGGGAGAAAACTGGGAGTGGAGGAAAGAAATGTTGGAGATGGTGCGATGGGTTTGGATTTCAGCACAGGGAGGAGGGAGAGTGTGTGGGACGGGGATTTACAGCTTTGGGGAAACAAGAGGAAAGAATGTTCCACAGAAACTAGAATTGTTTGTTCAGAATTTCTATCCTGTATTTACAGTGATGACTTTTGTAAACTCCTTTTACAGGGTGTGAGAAGGGCAGGATTTACAGACGGGAAACTCAAACCAAACATCACATCAAGATCTGACAGAGTCACTCCATTCATCAGGACCTGAATATCACTGACCTTTGAATATGGAAGGACAAATGTTTGTCTGTTCTGTCTGTGGGAAAAGATTTCAAACATCCGTGTGACTGGAAAACACACACCCGAGTAAGAGTGTTCCAGTGCACTGACTGTGGAAAGAGGTTTAACCATTTACACAGCCTGAAAAAACATCGCACCATTCACAGCGGGGAGAAACCATACACGTGTTCTGTGTGTGGACGAGGCTTCAACTGATCGTCCAACCTGGAGAGAATGAAGGACACCCGCACCACGGAGAAACGGTGGAAATGTGGGGACTGTGGGAAGAGATTCAATTATCCATCCAAGCTGGAAACTCATCGGCACACTCACACTGGGGAGAGGCCGTTCACCTGCTCCGTGTGTGGGAAGGGATTCGCAGAGTTATCCAAGCTCCAGATACACCAGCGAGTTCACACCGGGGAGAGGCTGTTCACGTGTATTGAATGTGGGAAGGGATTCACTCAGTCATCCAGCCTCCATACACACCAGCGAGTTCACACTGGGGAGAAACCATTCTCCTGCTCCGTGTGTGGGAAGGGATTTGCAGAGTCATCCAAGCTCCAGATACACCAGAGAGTTCACATTGGGGAGAGGCCATTCACCTGCTCCATGTGTGGGAAGGGATTCACTGGTTCATCCACCCTGCTGAGACACCAGCTTGCTCACACTGAGAAGAGACCATTTAAATGTTCCCACTGTGGGATGAGCTTTAAAAGTCCTGGGGAGCTGAAGGGACACCAGCGAGCTCACACTGGGGAGAGACCATTCACCTGCTCTGTCTGTGGGAAGGGATTCGCTCGGTCCTCCAACCTGCTGGTGCATCAGCGAGTTCACACTGACGAGAGACCCTTTAAATGTTCTGACTGTGGGAAAAGCTTTAAAAGCTCCCGGGAGCTGAATGGACACCAACGATTTCACACTGGGGAGAGACTGTTCACCTGCACTGTGTGTGGGAAGGGATTCACTCGGTCCTCCAACCTGCTGGCACACCAGCTTGTTCACACTGACGAGAGATCTGTGAAATGTTCTGACTGGGAAGAGCTTTAAAAGCTTGAAGAGCCTTAAGAGACACCAGCGTCATCACACTGATCATAGAATCTAACAGCATAGAAGGAGGTGATTCGGCCCATCGTGTCTGTGCCGGCTCTTTGAAAGAGCTGTCCAATTTAGTCCCACACCCAGCTTTATCCCCAGAATTCTGCTAATTAGTCCTATTTAAGTACATGTCCAATTACCGTTTGAAAGTTGCTGTGGAACTTGATTCCAGCATCCTTTCAGATGGTGCGTTCCAGATCTTAACAACCATAGAAACATAGAAGATAGGAGCAGGAGTAGGCGATTCGGCGCCTCGAGCCTGTTCGGCCATTCAATGCGATCATGGCTGATCATCCAAATTCAGTACCCTGTCCCTGCCTTCTCCCCATATCCCTTGATCCCTTTAGCCTTAAGAAATATATCCAACTCCTTGAATATATTTAATGAATTGGCCTCTACTGCCTTCTGTGGTAGAGAATTCCACAGGTTCAACACTCTCTGGGTGAAGAAATTCCTCCTTAACTCTGTCTAAATGGCTTACCCCTTATCTTTAGACTGTGACCCCTGGTTTTGGACTCCCCGACCATCGGAAACATCGTTCCTGCATCTAGTTGTCCAGTCCTGTCAGAATTTTATAAGTTTCAATGAGATCCCCTCTCATTCTTCTAAACTCCAGTGAGTATAAGCCCAATCGTCCCAATCTCTCCTCATACGTCATTCCTGCCATCCCAGGTATCAGCCTGGTGAATGCTGAAATCCTTCCATGGCAAGAACATCCTTCCTCAGATAAGGCGACCAAAACTGCACGCAATACTCAAGGAGTGGTCTCACCAAGGACCTGTACAACTGCAGCAAGACATCCTTGTTCCTGTACTCAAACCCTTTTGCTACAAAGGTCAACATGCCATTTGCCTTCTTAACCGCCTGCTGCACCTGCATGCTTACCTTCAGCGACTGGTGCACAAGGACACCCAGGTCTCATTGCACTTCCCCTTCTCCCAACTATTGCCATTCAGATAATAATCTGCCTTCCTGTTTTTGCCACCAAAGTGGATAACGTCACATTTATCCACGTTATATTGCATCTGCCATGCTTCTGCCCAATCACCCAACCTGGCCAAATCATCCTGTAGTTTCTCGGCATCCTCCTCACAGCACACACGCCCACCCAGCTTTGTGTCGTCTGCAAATTTGGAGATATTACATCTAGTTCCCTTGTCTAGATCATTAATATATATTGTGAATAGCTGGGGTCCAAGGACCGATCCCTGCGGTACCCCACTAGTCACTGCCTGCCATTCAGAAAAAGACCTGTTTATTCAAACTCTTTGCTTTCTGTCTGCCAACCAGTTCTCTATCCAAGTCAATACCTTGCCCCCAATCCCATGTGCCTTAACTTTACATGCTAATCTCTTATGCGGGACCTTATCGAAAGTCTTCTGAAATCAAATACACCACATCCACTGGTTCTCCCTTATCTATTTTATCAGTTACATCCTCAAAAAATTCCAGTAGATTAGTCAAGCACGATTTACCTTTTGTAAATCCATGTTGACTTTGTCCGATCCTGTCACTGCTTTCCAAGTGCTCTGCTATTACATCTTTTATAATGAACTCTAGCTTTTTCCCCACTACCGATGTCAGGCTTACCGGTCTGTAATTCCCTGTTTTCTCTCTACCACCTTTTTTGAATAGTGGGGTAATATTAACTACCCCCCAATCCATGGGTTCTGTTCCAGATTCCATCGAATGTTGGAAGATGATCAGCAATGCATCTACTATTTCTAGGGCCACTTCCTTAAGTACCCTAGGATGTAGAGTATCAGGCCCTGGGGATTTATCCGCCTTCAATCCCATCAATTTCCCTAACACCATTTCCCGACAAATACTGATTTCTTTCAGTTCCTCCCTTTCATCAGCCCCTATGTTCCCCGACATCTCTGGGAGGTTATTTGTGTCCTACTTTGTGAAGACAGAACCAAAATATGTATTTAATTGGTCTGCCATTTCTTTGTTCCCCATTATAAATTCCCCTGATTCTGACTGCAAGGGACCTACGCTTGACTTCACCAATCTTTTTCTCTTCACATATCTATAAAAGCTTTTACAGTCAGTTTTTATGTTCCCTGCTAGCTTACTCTCATATTCTATTTTCCCTTTCTTAATTAATCCCTTTGTCCTCCTTGGTTGAATCCTAAACTGCTCCCAATCCTCAGGTTTACTGCTTTTTCTGGCCAATTTATATGTCCTCTCCTTGGATCTTATGCTATCCCTAAATTCCCTTGTTAGCCATGGTTGAATCACCTTTTTTGTTTTATTTTTATGCCAAACTGGGATGAACAAATTCTGCAGTTCATCCATGCGGTCTTTGAATGTTTTCCATTGCCTATCCACCGTCAACCCTTTGAGTGACATTCCCCAATCAATCCTACCCAACTCGCGCCTCAGACCATCGTAGTTTCCTTTATTTAAATTCAGGACCCTAATCTCTGAGTCAACTACTTCATTCTCCATCTTAATGAAGAATTCTATCATATTATGATCGCTCCGACCCAAGGGGCCCCGTACAACAAGATTGCTAATTAATCCTTTCTCATTACATAATGCCCAGTCTAAGATGACCTGATCTCTGGTTGGTTCCTTGACATATTGGTTCAGGAAACCATCCTGTAAGCAACCCAGGAATTCCTCCTCCACAGTATTGTTACTAATTTGGTTAGCCCAATCTATATGAAGAATAAAGTCACCCATGATGACTGCTGTGCCCTTATTGCACGCTTCTCTAATTTCCCTTTTAATATTTACCACTCCCACTAATGTTTTCTGCCCCTTGGTATATCTCAGTTCTACCCAAACAGATTCCACATCATCAGAGCCAATATCCTTCCTTACAATTGTGTTAATCCCTTCTTTAACCAGCAAAGCTTCCGCACCTCCCTTTCCTTTTTGCCGATCAATCCTGAATATTGAATACCCCTGGATGTTGAGATCCCAGCATTGGGAGCTTTACTCTGTATCTAACCCGCGCGTTACCAGCCCTGGCAGTGTTTGATGGGACAGTGTAGAGGGAGCTTTGCTCTGTATCCAACTCATGCTGTACCTGCCCTGGGAGTGTTTGATGGGACAAAGTAGAGGGAGCTTTACTCTCTATCTAACCCGCGCTGTACCTGCCCTGGGAGTGTTTGATGGGACAGTGTAGAGGGAGCTTCACGCTGTATCTAACTCATGCTGTACATGCCCTGGGAGTGTTTGATGGGACAGTGTAGAGGGAGATTTACTCTGTATCTAACCCGCGCTGTACCTGCCCTGGGAGTGTTTGATGGGACAGTGTAGCGGGAGCTTTACTCTGTATCTAACCCGCGCTGTACCTGCCCTGGTGGTGTTTGATGGGACAGTGTAGAGGGAGCTTTACTCTGTATCTAACCCATGCTGTACCTGCCCTGGGAGTGTTTGATGGGACAATGTAGAGGGAGCTTTACTCTCTATCTAACCCGCGCTGTACCTGCCCTGGTAGTGTTTGATGGGACAGTGTAGAGGGAGCATTACTCTGTATCTAAGACGTGAATTACCTGCGCTGGGGAGGTTTAATGGGACACTGTTGAGGGAGCTTTACTCTGTATCTAAATCATGCTGTACCTGCCCTGGGAGTGTTTGATGGGACAGTGTAGAGGGAGCTTTACTCTGTATCTAACTCATGCTGTACCTGCACTGGGGTGTTTGATGGGACAGTGTAGAGGGAGATTTACTCTGTATCTAACTCATGCTATACCTGCCCTGAGTGTGTTTAATGGGACACCGCAGAGGGAGCTTTACTCTGTATCTAACCCGTGCTGTACCTGCCCTGGGAGTGTTTGATGGGACAGTGTAGAGGGAGCTTTACTCTGTATCTAACCCATGCTGTACCTGCCCTGGGGGTGTTTGATGGGACAGTTTAGAGGGAGCTTTACTCTGTATCTAACTCATGCTGTACCTGCACTGGGGTGTTTGATGGGACAGTGTAGAGGGAGCTTTACTCTGTTTCTAACATGTGCTGTACCTGCCCTGGGAGTGTTTGATGGTACAGTTTAGAGGGAGCTTTACTCTGTACCTAACCTGCGCTGTACCTGCCCTGGGAGTGTTTGATGGGACAGTGTAGAGGGAGCTTTACTCTGTATCTAACCCGCACTGTACCTGCCCTGGGTGTGTTTAATGGGACACTGCAGAGGGAGCTTTACTCTGTATCTAACCCGTGCTTTACCTGCCCTGGGAGTGTTTGATGGGACAGTATAGAGGGAGCTTTACTCTGTATCTAACCCATGCTGTACCTGTCCTAGGAGTGTTTGATCGATCAATGTAGAGGGAGATTTACTCTGTATCTAACCCACGCTTTACCTGCCCTGGGGGTGTTTGATGGAACAGTATAGAGGGAGCTTTACTCTGTATCTAACCCATGCTGTACCTGTCCTGGGAGTGTTTGATGGGACAGTGTAGAGGGAGCTTTACTCTGTATCTAACCCATGCTGTACCTGTCCTAGGAGTGTTTGATCGATCAATGTAGAGGGAGATTTACTCTGTCCCTAACCCATGCTGTAGCTGGCCTGGGAGTGTTTGATGGAACACTGTAGAGGGAGCTTTACTCTGTATCTAACCCGTGCTGTACCTGCCTTGGGAGTGTTTGATGGGACAGTGTAGAGGGAGATTTACTCTATATCTAACCTGTGTTGTACCTGAATTAATAATGATCAGTTTTATGTTAAAGGATTCTTGGACTGAACAGTATCTGTGAAAAGTGGAGAGAGGAGTCGAATCATCGTCACACTAACTGGGACTGGATGGAGGTGGCTGGATTCACAGAGCCGATCAGGTGGGACTAAGACCCCTCCATAGGTGAGAGTCTAACCAGCCACAGGGAGCTGTCTGACAGCTGCCAGAAGACTCGGCCTTTGATGCGACCAGTTGACACGAGCTTAACTCGTGTGTGAAGCTACCTGGGAGTGCTTGACACTTACATGTAGAGGGATTTTTATTCTGCATTCTTACTATGCATTACCTGAGCTGGTGTGCATCATTGGATAGTGCAAGAGGAGCTGTACGCTGCATTTAACACATGCCGGATCTGAGTTGGCTGTGGTTGGTGAACCAATTTAGAGAGAGCTTTCCTCTGTGTCTAACCTGTGCTGTTCCTGCCCTGGGAGTGTTTGACAGGACAGTGTAGAGGGAGCTTTACTCTGTATCTAACCCGTGCTGTACCTGCCCTGGGAGTGTTTGATGGGGCAGTTTAGAGGGAGCTTTACTCTGTATCTAACGCCTGCTGTCCCGGCAGGCGTTACACTGTCCCATCAAACACTGCCAGGGCAGGGACAGCACGGGAGTGTTTGATGGGACAGTGTAGAGGGAGATTTACTCTGTATCTAACCCATGCTGTACCTGCCCTGGTAGTGTTTGATGGGACAGTGTAGAGGGAGAGTTACTCTGTATCTAATCCGTGCTGTACCTGACCTGGGCGTGTTTGATGGGACAGCGTAGAGGGAGTTTTACTCTTTATTTAACCTGTGCTGGATCTGCCCTGGGAGTGTTTGATGGGACAGTGTAGAGGGAGCTTTACTCTGTATCAAACCCATGCTGTACCTGCCCTGGGAGTGTTTCATGGGACAGTGTAGAGGGAGCCTTAACCTGTATCTAACCCGTGCTGTCCCTGCCCTGGCAGTGTTTGATGGGGCAGTGTAGAGTAGAGCTTTACGCTGTTTCTAACCCATGCTGTACCTGCCCTGAGAGTGTTTGATTGGTCAGTGTAGAGGGAGCTTTACTCTGTATCTAACCTGTGCTGTACCTGCCCTGGGAGTGTTTGATGGGACAGTGTACAGGGAGCTTTATTCTGTATCTAACCCGTGCTGTACCTGGCCTGGGAGTGTTTGATGTAGCAGTGTAGAGGGAGCTTTACTCTGTATCTAACCCGTGCTGTACTTGGCCTGGGAGTGTTTGATGGGACAGTGTAGAGGGAGCTTTACACTGTACCTAACCCGTGCTGTACCTGGCCTGGGAGTGTTTGATGGGACAGTGTAGAGGGAGCTTTACTCTGTATCTAACCCGTGCTGTCCCTGCCCTGGGAGTGTTTGATAGGACAGTGTAGAGGGAGCTTTACTGTGTATCTAACCCGTGCTGTCCCTGCCCTGGGAGTGTTTGATGGGACAGTGTAGAGGGAGCTTTACTCTGTATCTAACCTGTGCTGTCCCTGCCCTGGGAGTGTTTGATGGGACAGTGTAGAGGGAGCTTTACTCTGGATCTAACCCGTGCTGTACCTGCCCTGGGAGTGTTTGACGGGACAGTGTAGAGGGAGCTTTACTCTGTATCTAACCCGTGCTGTACCTGCCCCGGGAGTGTTTGATGGTACAGTGTAGAGGGAGCTTTACTCTGTATCTAACCTGTGCTGTACCTGCCCTGGGAGTGTTTGATGGTACAGTGTAGAGGGAGCTTTACTCTGTATCTAACCTGTGCTGTGCCTGCCCTGGGAGTGTTTGATGGGATAATACAGAGGGAGCCTATTGCCCATGATGCACCCTCCAATTAATGCTCTGATGTTCCCAGCACTTGATCCCCCTGAAGATCCCTCCACTTATTGCCTCTGATGCCCTTCCTGTTACACAGAATAGACCTGTTTCAGAGCACAAAGGAGGGAGAGCTAATATCCCAAACACCATTCCCACAAACCGTCTCTCTCTGCCAAAGCAGGAGGGAGACACACCAATATAAAGAGAGGGGAGACTTTCTGGAGTATAAAGCAAGAGGTAGAAATGGGAGCCTTTGAATAGTGGGACCTCACATTCAGAGGTTGGGAGGGAGATTTTATCAGTGGTAATTTTGGGAGTCAGTGCTCCCTGCCTGGAGTCTCAGTACGCGGGAGCAGGGTAGGAGACGGGACTGATTGTACAACCTGCGTTCATGCCCAGTGAGACTGCACACCAGGAGCAGAGCCTGGTCATGTGACTCTGTAATACCTAGAGTGGGAGGGGTTTGGGCTGCTTTGTGACATGGTCCCTGGCTCCTTTCTGATGTCACCTGGAGACGGTTTACGCCCCTGGTTACACAGCATCAGTGGGAGTCAGTGTGGGTGGAGCTGGACATGGCAGCTGACACTGCCGGTGAGTCTAGTCCATATAAATAGGGGAAAGGAAAGAACAATTTAATATTAAGGTAAGTAATTCAACCTAATGTCATTTATTACAAATATATTCAAATTAAATCTAATCATAGTCACAAAAATTGTATTCCAATTACAGATTCTAGAATTAATAATAATCAGTTTTATGTTAAAGGATTCTTGGACTGAACAGTATCTGTGAAAAGTGGAGAGAGGAGTCGAATCATCGTCACACTAACTGGGACTGGATGGAGGTGGCTGGATTCACAGAGCCGATCAGGTGGGACTAAGACCCCTCCATAGGTGAGCGTCTAACCAGCCACAGGGAGCTGTCTGACAGCTGCCATAAGACTCGGCCTTTGATGCAACAAGTTGGCAGCATGGTGGCATAGTGGTTAGCACTGTTGCCTCACAGCGCCAGGGACCCGGGTTTGAATCTGGCCTCGGGTGACTGTCTGTGTGGAGTTTGCACATTCTCCCCGTGTTTGCGTGGGTTTCCTCCGGGTGCTCCGGTTTCCTCCCACAGTCCAAAGATGTGCGGGTTAGGTTGATTGGCTATGATAAATTGACCCTTAGTGTTCGTGGGATTAAATACGTGGGGTTACGGGGATAGGGTGGGATATGTGTTGGTGCAGGGGTTACGGGGATCGGGTGGAATATGTGTCGGTGCAGGCTCGATGGGCCGAAATGGCCTCTATCTGCACTGTGGGGTTTCTGTGATTCTGTGAAGTTGACCCGAGCTTAACTCGTGTGTGAAGCTACCTGGGAGTGCTTGACACTTACATGTAGAGGGATTTTTATTCTGCATTCTTACTATGCATTACCTGAGCTGGTGTGCATGATTGGATAGTGTCAGAGGAGCTGTACACTGCATTTAACACATGCTGGATCTGAGTTGGCTGTATTTGACGGGACAGTGTAGAGGGAGCTTTACTCTGTATTTAACCCCTGCTGTACCTGCCCTGGGAGTGTTTGATGGGACAGTGTAGAGGGAGCTTTACTCTTTATCTAAACCCTGCTGTACCTGCCCTGGGAGTGTTTGATGGGACAGTGTCGAGGGAGCTTTACTCTGTATCTAACCCGTGCTGTACCTGCCCTGGGAGTGTTTGATGGGACAGTGTAGAGGGAGCTTTACTCTGTATCTAACCCGTGCTCTACCTGCCCCGGGGGTGTTTGATGGGACAGTGTAGAGGGACCTTTACTCTGTATCTAATCCGTGCTGTACCTGCCCTGGGAGTGTTTGATGGGGACAGAGTAGAGGGAGCTTTACTCTGTATCTAACCCGTGCTCTACCTGCCCCGGGGGTGTTTGATGGGACAGTGTAGAGGGAGCTTTACTCTGTATCTAACCCGTGCTCTACCTGCCCTGGGTGTGTTTGATGGGACAGTGTAGAGGGAGCTTTACGCTGTGTTTAACCCGTGCTGTACCTGCCCTGGGAGTGTTTGATGGGACCGTGTAGAGGGAGCTTTACGCTGTGTCTAACCCGTGCTGTACCTGCCCTGGGGGTGTTTGATGGGACAGTGTAGAGGGAGCTTTACTCTGTATCTAACCCGTGCTGTACCTGCCCTGGGAGTCTTTGATGGGACAGTGTAGATGGAGCTTTACTCTGTATCTAACCCGTGCTGTACCTGCCCTGGGAGTTTTTGATGGGATAGTGTAGAGGGAGCTTTACTCTGTATCTAACCCGTGCTGTACCTGCCCTGTGAGTGTTTGATGGGACATTGTAGAGGGAGCTTTACTGTGTATCTAACCCGTGCTGTACCTGTCCTCGGAGTGTTTGATGGGTCAGTGTAGAAGGAGCTTTACTGGGTATCTAACCCGTGCTGTACCTACCCTGGGAGTGTTTGATGGGACAGTGTAGAGGGAGCTTTACTCTGTATCTAACCCGTGCTGTACCTGCCCTGGGAGTCTTTGATGGGACAGTGTAGAGGGAGCTTTACTCTGTATCTAACCCGTGCTGTACCTGCCTGGGAGTTTTTGATGGGACAGTGTAGAGGGAGCTTTACTCTGTATCTAACCCGTGCTGTACCTGCCCTGGGTGTGTTTGATTGGACAGTGTAGAGGGAGCTTTACTCTGTATCTAACCCGTGCTGTACCTGCCCTGGGAATGTTTGATGGGACAGTGTAGAGGGAGCTTTACTCTGTATCTAACCCGTGCTGTACCTGGCCTGGGAGTGTTTGATGGGACAGTGTAGAGGGAGCTTTACCCTGTATCTAACTCGTGCTGTACCTGCCCTGGGAGTGTTTGATGGGACAGTGTAGAGGGAGCTTTACTCTGTATCTAACTCGTGCTGTACCTGGCCTGGGAGTGTTTGATGGGACAGTGTAGAGGGAGCTTTACTCTGTATCTAACCCGTGCTGTACCTGCCCTGGGAGTGTTTGATGGGACAGTGTAGAGGGAGCTTTACTCTGTATATAACCCGTGCTGTACCTGGCCTGGGTGTGTTTGATGGGACAGTGTAGAGGGAGCTTTACTCTGTATCTAACCCGTGCTGTACCTGCCCTGTGAGTGTTTGATGGGACAGTGTAGAGGGAGCTTTACTCTGTATATAACCCGTGCTGTACCTGCCCTGGGAGTGTTTGATGGGACAGTGTAGAGGGAGCTTTACTCTGTATCTAACCCGTGCTCTACCTGTCCTGGGAGTGTTGGATGGGACAGTGTAGAGGGAGCTTTACTCTGTATCTAACCCGTGCTGTACCTGCCCTGGGAGTGTTTGATGGGACAGTGTAGAGGGAGCTTTACTCTGTATCTAACCCGTGCTCTACCTGTCCTGGGAGTGTTGGATGGGACAGTGTAGAGGGAGCTTTACTCTGTATCTAACCCGTGCTGTACCTGTCCTGGGAGTGTTTGATGGGACAGTAGAGAGGGAGCTTTACTCTGTGTCTAACCCGTGCTGTACCTGCCCTGGGAGTGTTTGATGGGACAGTGTAGAGGGAGCTTTACTCTGTATCTAACCCATGCTGTACCTGCCCTGGGAATGTTTGATGGGACAGTGTAGAGGGAGCTTTACTCTGTATCTAACCCGTGCTGTACCTGCCCTGGGAGTGTTTGATGGGACAGTGCAGAGGGAGCTTTACTCTGTATCTAACCCGTGCTCCACCATTCAATAAGATCATGGCTGATCTGATCTTGGCCTCACCTCCACTTTCCTGCCTGTTCCCCATGACCCTTGACCCCCCTGTAGTTCAAACATCTGTCTATCTCGGCCTTGAATATATTCAGTGACTCCGCCTCCACAGCTGTCTGGGGTAGAGAATTCCAAAGATTCACGACCCTCAGAGAAGAAATTCCTCCTCATCTCCGTCTTAAATGGGCGACCCCTTATTCTGAATCTATACCGAGTTCTAGATTCCCCCACGAGGGGAAACATCCTCTCAGCATCCACCCTGTCGAGCCCCCTCAGAATCTTATGTTTCAATAAGATCACCTCTCATTCTTCTAAACTCCAATGAGTATCGGCCCAACCTGCCCAACCTTTCCTCATAAGACAACCCCTTCACCCCAGGAATCAACCTCGTGAACCTTCTCTGAACTGCCTCCAATGCAAGTATATCCCTCCTTAAATAAGGAGACCAAAACTGTACGCAGTACTCCAGGTGTGGTCTCACCAGCGCCCTGTACAGTTGTAGCCGGACTTCCCTACTTTTAATCCCCCTGTAATAAAGGCCAACATTCCATTTCCCTTCCTAATTACTTGCTGTACCTGCATGTTAACTGTTTGTGTTTCATGTACGAGGACCCCCAGATCCCTCTGTATCGCAGCGTTCTGTAGTCTCTCTCCATTTAATAACAATTTGCTTTCCTATTCTTCCGACCAAAGTGGATAACCTCACATTTTCCCACATTATACTCCATCTGCCAATGTTTTGCCCACTCACTTAGCCGATCTATATCCCTTTGCAGACTCTGGCCTAGAAATTGGGTTTTGGCTTAGCCAGGGCTTTAGCGCCAGAGGTTAGTGCCGGCGCTAAGTCCCCCTGCGCGCGCCAAAAATTCAGTAGTGCCGCGCCCAAACGGCTGCCGGCGCTACTGAAGGGTCTTAGCGCCTGGAAAAGGGCGCTAACTGCCGTTTAGCGCCGCAATTCCGGCGCTGCGGCACCCGATGCGGTGCGGCAGGCTGGGGAAGTGCAGGCCTCCTCCTTCCGTTAAGGAGGAGCTGCCTGCACCCGGCCGCGGCCCGCGCAAATCTGTTTAAAAATGAGCCCGGCACCTCGGACAAGTGCCGGGCTTGCATCTGTTCCGGGGGTGGGGGGGAGAAGTCCGGGGAGGGAGCTGCGGGCAGGTGGCCAGCGGGAAAGCGGCCGGCCGCCGCGGGGCCTTTAATGCGCCGGTGCAAACACATGTTGGACTCTGTTGCCAGAGTCTTAGTTGCAGCTGCCACGGGCGAGGCGGCCGCAACTGAATTTCGGCGCTGGGGCCCGTCGGCATGGCAACCGGGACGCTGCGCACACCGATGACGTCATCGGTGCCGGCGCAGCGCTACCGGTGCAACGCCGCTTTAGGGCCCCAGGGAATTTTTCAACTGGCCATAACTCTGGCGCTAGTCCCTCTAGCGCCTCAAAAGCGGCGCTAAGGCTAGTGAATTTCTAGGCCTCTGTATCCTCCTCACAACTTGCTTTCCCACCTATCTTTGTATCGTTAGCAAATTTGGCTACAGTACACTCGGTCCCTTCATCCAAGTCATTAATATAGATTGTAAATAGTTGAGGACCCGGCACTGATCCCTGCAGCACCACACTAGTTACAGTTTGCCAACCTGAAAATGACCCATTTATCCTGATTCTCTGTTTTCTGTTAGTTAGCCAATCCTCTATCCATGCTAATATATTACCCCCAACCCCGTGAGCTCTTATCTTGTGCAGTAACCTTTTATGTGACACCTTATCGAATGCCTTCTGGAAATCCAAATACACCACATCTACTGGTTCCCCTTTATCCACCCTGCTCGTTACATCCTCAAAGAGCTCCAGCAAATTTGTCAAACATGATTTCCCTTTCATAAAACCAGGCTGACTCTGCTTGACTATATTATGATTTTCTAAATGCCCTGCTATCAGTTCCTTAATGGGACAAGTTCAGAAACAAAAGATGACACGAGATGAAGTGTAAACGGAAATGGCAGCTGCCATGTGTGAGAGAGACAAAAAATGAAAGAAAGAGATCGGGGCCGAGGTTATGGTCTGAAATTGTTGAACTCGATGTTGAGTCCAGAAGGCTGTAAAGTGCCTAATCGAAAGATGAGGTGCTGTTCCTCGAGCTTACATTGAGCTTCATTGGAACAGTGTAAGAGGCCGAGGACAGAGAGGTCAGAGTGGGAGTGGAGCGGAGAATTAGTGACAGGCGACCCGAAGCTCGGGGTTACCCTTACCGACTGAACGGAGGTGATCTGCAAAGCGGTCGCCCAATCTGCGTTTGGTCTCCCCAATGTAGAGGAGAATTAAAGTGACAGACTAATCTAACTGAATTTTTTGATGAAGTAACAGGGAGGATTGATGAAGGGAATGCAATGGATGTTGTCTACATGGATTTTCGGAAGGCGTTTGACAAAGTACCACATAGAAGGCTGGTTAACAAAATTGAGGCTCATGGAATAGGTGGGTCAGTGGCAGCTTGGATAAGGAATTGGCTTAAGGCCAGAAAACAGCAAGTTGTGGTAAATGGCTGTTTTTCCAGACTGGAGGATGGTAGACAGTGGTGTTCCCCAAGGGTCAGTGCTGGGGCCACTGCTTTTTTTGATAGATATAAATGACCTGGATATTGGAATACAGAGTAGAATTTCTAAATTTGCCGATGACACCAAACTTGGGGGTGTGGCAAACAGTGAGGATGATACCAATCAACTGCAACAGGACATAGAAAGGCTAGCAGAATGGGCAGAGTGGCAGATGGAATTTAATACAGAGAAGTGTGAGGTGATGCATTTTGGCAGAAGGAACAGGGAGAGGCAATATACACTTAATGGCACAGTTTTAAAGAGTGTGCAGGGACAGAGGGACCTGGGAGTTAATGTGCGTAGGTCCCTGAAGGTGGCGGGACATATTGAGAGAGTGGTTAACAAAGCATTTGGGATCTTGGGCTTCATAAATAGAGGTATTGAGTACAAAAGTAGAGAAGTTATGCTGAACCTTTATAAAGCGCTGGTTAGGCCACAACTGGAGTATTGCGTCCAGTTCTGGTCACCACACTTTAGGAAGGATGCGAAGGCCCTTGAGAGGGTGCAGAGGTGATTTACCAGAATGGTTCCGGGGATGGGGGATCTTAGCTACAAGGACAGGTTGGAGAAGCTGGATTTGTTTTCATTAGGGCAAAGGAGGTTGAGGGGTGATTTGACAGAGGTGTACAAGATTATGGCGGGTTTGGATAGGCTAGACGGGGAAAGGCTGTTCCCACTAGTTGATGGTACAAGGACTAGGGGACACAGATTTAAGGTTTTGGGCAAGAGATACAGGGGGGATGTGAGGAAAAACTTTGTTACGCAGCGAGTGGTGAGGACCTGGAACTCGCTGCCGACGGAAGTGGTGGATGCGGAGACTGTTTTCAAGGCTGGATAGGCACTTGAGGGAAATAAACTTGCAGGGCTACGGGGATAGAGCGGGGGAATGGGAGTGACTGGATTGCTCTACAGAGAGCCGGCACGGACTCGATGGGCCGAATGGCCTCCTTCTGTGCCGTTATGACTCTGAGAGGAGACCGCATCGTGAGCAGCGAACACAGTTTACTAAATTGCAAGAAGTACAAGTAAATCACTGTTTCACCTGGAAGGAGTGTTTGGGGCCCTGGACAGTGGGAGGGGAGGAGGTAAAAGGGCAGGTGTTGCATCTCCTGCGCTTGCACGTGAAGGTGCCGGGCGAAGGGGAAGGGGTGTTGGGGGTGATAGAGGAGTGGACCAGGGTGTCGCGGAGGGAGCAGTCCCTTCGGAATGCTGAAAGGGGAGGTGAGGGGAAGATGTGTTTGGTGGTGGGATCACGCTGGAGGTGGCGGAAATGGCGGAGGATAATCCATTGAATGTGGAGGCTGGTGGAGTGAAAGGTGAGGACAAGGGGAACCCTATCGTGGTTCTGGGAGGGAGGGGAAGGGGTGAGAGCAGAAGTGAGGGAAATAGAACGGACTAAACTACATCTACTGGTTCCCCTTTATCCACCCTGCTCGTTACATCCTCAAAGAACTCTAGTAAATTTGTCAAACACTATTTCCCTTTCATAAAACCATGTTGACTCTGCTTGATTGTATTATGATTTTCTAAATGTCCTGCTACTACTTCCTGAATCATGGATTCCAGCATCTTCCCAATGACAGATGTTAGGCTAACTGGCCTATAGTTTCCTGCCATCTGTCTCCCTCCTTTCTTGAATATGGGCGTTACATTTGCAGTTTTCCAATCTGCTGGAACCTTTCCAGGGTCTAGGGAATTTTGGAAGATTACAACGAATGTATCCACTATTTCTGCAGCCACTTCTTTTAAAGACCCCAGGATGCAGGCCATCAGGTCCAGGGGACTTGTCAGCCTGTAGTCCCATTAGTTTGCCTAGTGCTTTTTCTCTAGTGATAGTGAACGTTTTAAGTTCCTCCCTCCCTTTTGCCCCTTGATTTTCCACTATTATTGGGATGCTTTTAAGTGTCTTCTCCGTTGAAGACAGATACAAAATATTTGTTCAAAGTCTCTGCCATTTCCTTGTTTCCCATTATTAATTCCCCACTCTCATCCTCTAAGGGACCAACGTTTACTTTAGCTACTCTCTTCCTTTTTATATACTTGTAGAAGCTCTTACTGTCTGTTTTCATATTTCTTGCTAGTTTACTCTCCTAATTCACCTTCTCTCACTTTTTTTATTTTTTTAGTCATCCTTTCCAAGTTTTTAAAAATCTCCCAATCTACTGGCCCACCACTAATCTTCACAACATTGTACGCCTTTTCGTTCAATTTGATACCCTCCTTAACTTCCTTAGTTCATCCTTCTCAGAGTCTTTCTCACTGGAATATATCTTTGCTGAGAGTTATGAAATATCTCCTTAAAAGTCTGCCACTGCTTATCTACAGTCTTACCTTTTAATCTATTTTCCCAGTCCACTTTACCCAACTCTGTCTTCATACCCTTGTAATTGCCTTTATTTAAGTTTAAGACACTAGTTTCAGACCCAAGTTTCTCACCCTCAAACTGAATGTGAAATTCGATCATGTTATGAGCAGGTTCCCTAGAGGATCCCTTACTATGAGATCATTAATTAATCCTGTCTCATTACACATTACCAGATCTAAAATAGCCTGTTCCCTGGTGGGTTCCACAACATATTGTTCCAAGAATCTGTCCTGAATACATTCTATGAACTCGTCCTCAAGGCTACCTTTGCCAATTTGATTTGTCCAATCTATATGAAGATTAAAATCGCCCACGATTATTGCAGTACCTTTCTTACAAGCCCCCATTATTTCTTGATTTATACTGTGTCCTACAGTGTAGCTACTGTTAGGAGGGCCTACAGACCACTCCCACCAGTGACTTTCCCTTATTATTTCTTATCTCAAACTGATTCTACATCTTGATCTTCCGAGCCAAGATCATTTCTCACCACTGTACTGATCTCATCCTTTATTAACAGAGCTACCCCACCTCCTTTTCCTTTCTGCCTATCCTTCCGAAATGTCAAATACTCCTGAATATTCAGTTCCCAGCCTTGGTCACCTTGTAACCAAGTCTTTGTAATGGCGATCAGATTATAACCATTTATTTCTATTTGTGCCGTCAACTCATCGATCTTGTTACGAATGCTGCGTGCATTCAGATAAAGAGCCTTTAATTTTGTCTTTTTACCATTTTTCCCTACTCTGACCTTATTTGCTGGTACACTCTTATGCTTGTACGCTCTGTCCCTTCCTGTCACACTCTGGTTATCATTACCCCGATCGCTACCCTGCACTATTGCCTTGTCCTTTCTCTTTAAATTACTAAGTTTCCCCTCACCTGAACCCTCCTCCCCAATATTTAGTTTAAAGCCCTATCTACAGCCCTAGATATTCGATTCGCCAGGACACTGGTCCCCACACGCTTCAAGTGAAGCCCGTCCCAACAGAACAGCTCCCTGTTTCCCCAGTACTGGTGCCAGTGCCCCATGAATGAAACCCATTTCTCCCACACCAATCCTTGAGCCACGCATTCAAATCTCTGATCTTACTGATCCGATGCCAATTTGCTCGTGGCTCACTTTGTAATCCAGAGATTACTTTGTGGTTCTGCTTTTTAATTTAGCCCCGAGCTGCTCGTACTCCCTCAGTAGAACCTCTTTCTTAGCCCTACCTATGTCCTTGGTACCTGTGTGGACCACGACAACTGGATCCTTCCCCTCCCACTCCAATTCCTCTCCAGCCCAGAGGAGATGTCCTTAACCCTGGCACCAGGCAGGCAACATAGCCTTCGGGACTCACGCTCTCGGCTACAGAGAACAGTATCTATCCCCCTAACTATACTGTTTCCTACCACTACTACATTCCTTTTTACTCCCCCAACTTGAATGGCCCCCTGTCCCACGGTGCTGTGGTCAGTTTGCTCCTCCTCCCTGCAGTCCCTGCTCTCGTCCACACAGGCTGCAAGAACCTCATACCTGTTAGACAAGTGCAAGGGCTGAGGCTCATCCAATGCTTCCTTCTGGATCCCCATACCTGCCTCACTCGTAGTCACACCCTCCTGTCCCTGACCACGGACTAAATCTGAAGGATTTAACCTAAGGGGTATGACTGCCTCCTGGAACAAAGTGTCCAGGTAACTTTCTCCCTCCCTGATGTATCGCAGTGTCCGAAGCTCGGACTCCAGCTCATCAACTCTGAGCCGAAGTTCCTCGAGCTGCAGACACTTCTGGTCGCCACACTTTAGGAAGGATGTGAAGGCCCTTGAGAGGGTGCAGAGGAGATTTACCAGAATGGGTCCGGGGATGGGGGATCTTAGCTATAAGGACAGGTTGGAGAAGCTGGATTTGTTTTCATTAGAGCAAAGGAGGTTGAGGGGTGATTTGACAGGTGTACAAGATTATGACCGGTTTGGATAGGCTAGATGGGGAAAGGCTGTTCCCACCAGTTGATGGTACAAGGACTAGGGGACACAGATTTAAGGTCTTGGGCAAGAGATACAGGGGGGACGTGAGGAAAAACTTTTTTACGCAGCCACTAGTGAGGACCTGGAACTCGCTGCCGACGGAAGTGGTGGAAGCGGAGACACTCGATGTTTTCAAGGGGAGACTGGATAGGCACTTGAGGGAAATAAACTTGCAGGGCTACGAGGATAGAGCGGGGTAATGGGACTGACTGGATTGTATACAGAGAGCCGGCACGGACTCGATGGGCCGAATGGCCTCCTTCTGTGCCTCTATGTGGTTGCTGTGGATCACACTGGGGTCCACCAGCTCCCACATGCTACAGCTGCAACACATCACCTGCCCTGCCATCTCTGTTGTATTTTATTTAACTAATTAGGTTTTCAAGTTATGAAATACCCAATTGTCTATTAATAGTTTTTAAACTAGGTAATAACTTTCTTTAATTTACTACATTTAGTTATATGCTTTAGATCTTTACTGTAACTTAGCCCACAGTCCTAATTAAATTCTTGTTGTTTATTTCTTTTACGTATCAAGCAGTACCTCTTACCCTCACCTCATTGGGTGAGTGAGCGAATTCAATCTCTGAGTTAAGTACTCTGTAGAAGCAGTATTCTGTAGAACTGGACTCCGTGCTACTCAGTACTGCCCCTCCGACAGTGCAGCGCTCCCTCAGTACTGCCCCTCCGACAGTGCGGTGCTCCCTCAGTACTGCCCCTCTGACAGTGCGGTGCTCCCTCAGTACTGCCCCTCCGACAGTTCAGTGCTCCCTCAGTACTGCCCCTCCAACAGTGCGGCGCTCCCTCAGTACTGCCCCTCCGACAGTGCGGCGCTCCCTCAGTACTGCCCCTCCGACAGTGCGGCGGTCCCTCAGCACCACACTGGAGTGTCAGCCTCGCTTTATATGCTCAAGTCCCTGGAGCGGGATTTCAACCCACAACCTTCTGACTCTGCTATCCACTGAGCCACAGCGGACTCCAGTCTTTTACACAGTTTCATCATAACTTCCTTGCTTTTGCACTCTACGCCTCTCCTAAAGCAGGGGAGTTATGATGAATTGTTAAACAGTTTTTTTTGCAGAGTGACCAAGGCTGTGTGTAGGAAACAATTGTGCATTTGAAAGCAGCTTGTATTGTGCAGCTTGTGCCCCTTTGCCAGGCCCGCTGCCTGCGGCCCCTCTCCCAGATTCCAGCCCCAGCTCTGTGCTGACTGAGCTGCTCTCACCTGGGGACAGCGCGTCACAATCGGCCCCAGCGCACCTGAGCTGGAGAGGAGGCCCCGCCCCCTTGCCGCGCCGCCATTGGTTGGAGGACCAGCCTCGTGTTGCGCCTGCCCGCGCTGTGATTGGTGCAGGGGAAGGCAAGTGGGCGTGTCCGGGCCCACGTGGGGGAGTCAGAGGCTGGCTGGAGCGCATGCGCATCCCGCCTCGCACCGTTGGGAAGCTTTTCAAATATTCTTTTTTGCGAAACAAATTGAAAACACTCATTAATTTCCCAACCTCCTCCCCTCTGAAGTGCGATTATTATTATTATTGTTTTTCCTCATTTGTGTGGGGTGTCTTTTTTTTACCTTGCGGTGGCGTGCGCCGATCCAACCGACCCCTGGTCGTTGCGTGCATGCGTCAGCGCGTAATCGGAGGGGGGTGTGATTGACGCGAAACCTCCGCCAATCAGGAGCGCGGAAAACGCTGGGAGGACCGGGCGGGCTGACGGTCCTCCAACCAATGGCGGCGCGGGACCTCGGTGGGCTGCAGGCCGCTTTCCTGCTTTCATTGTCTGCAGGAGCTGTTAAAGGGAAGGGGAGGAGGGGGTGGAAAAAAAACCAGCTTGTGAGTGTTTATTCCTTTGCATTACCTTTATTGCAAGGCTGTTCATCAACTGCATTCATTTAAAAATAAGTGAACCTTTTCTCTTTTCGACTTTTATCCAGAACAAAGAGCCCTGGTGCTGTGAACATTTTGGTGGGCAGACACTTTTAAAGGGACAAAGACCAGGATTCTTCCTCCTCTCTCTCTCTTTTGAGTATTTGTGGTGGGTGAGAGGGTGGGGGGGTGAGTCAAAGGGGACTGCGGCCCCTTTTCAACAAGAACAATTGCTTGGCCATTTAAAGGGGAATGGGTGCCCCCCAGGTATTTAAAGGGGCAGTGCCTCTCTATCATGTAAGAGCAGGGAGGTTCTGCTTGGACTGTACAAAACACCAGTTAGGCCACCGGCCAGAGTGCTGCGTGCAGTTCTGCTCGCCCCATTGCAGGAAAGATGTGACTGCTCGAGACGGGAGATTTACGAGGATGTTGCCAGGACTAGAGAATTTGAGCTACAAGGAAAGATTGAATACATAGAAACATAGAAGATAATCTGCATCCTAGGGTACTTAAGGAAGTGGCCCTAGAAATAGTAGATGCATTGCTGGTCATCTTCCAAAAGTCGATAGACTCTGGAACAGTACCTATGGATTGGAGGGTAGCTAATGTTACCCCACTGTTCAAAAAAGGTGGTAGAGAGAAAACGGGGAATTACAGACCGGTAAGCCTGACATCGGTAGTGGGGAAAATGCTAGAGTCCATTATAAAAGATGTAATAGCAGAGCACTTGGAAAACAGTGACAGGATCGGACAAAGCCAACATGGATTTACAAAAGGTAAATCGTGCTTGACTAATCTACTGGAATTTTTTGAGGATGTAACTTGTAAAATAGATAAGGGAGAACCAGTGGATGTGTTGTATTTGGACTTTCAGAAGGCTTTCGATAAGGTCCCGCATAAGAGACAGAAACATAGAAGATAGGAGCAGGAGTAGGCCATTCGGCCCCTCGAGCCTGCTCCGCCATTCAATGCGATCATGGCTGATCATCCAAGTTCAGTACCCGGTCCCTGCTTTCTCCCCATACCCCTTGATCCCTTTAGCCTTAAGAAATATATCCAACTCCTTGAATATATTTAATGAATTGGCCTCTACTGCCTTCTGTGGTAGAGAATTCCACAGGTTCACCACTCTCTGGGTGAAGAAATTCCTCCTCATTTCTGTCCTAAAAGGCCTACCCCTTATCCTTAGACTGTGACCCCTGGTTCTGGATTCCCCGACCATCGGGAACATCCTCCCTGCATCCAGTCCTGCCAGAATTTTATAAGTTTCAATGAGATCCTCTCTCATTCTTCTAAACTCCAGCGAGTACAAGCCCAATCGACACAATCTCTCCTCATATGTCATTCCTGCCATCCCAGGTATCAGCCTGGTGAATCTTGGCTCGGCTCCTTCCATGGCAAGAACGTCCTTCCTCAGATAAGGCGACCAAAACGGCACACAATACTCAAGATGTGGTCTCACCAAGGCCCTGTACAACTGCAGCAAGACATCCTTGTTCCTGCACTCAAACCCTCTCGCTACGAAGGCCAACATACCATTTGCCTTCTTAACCGTCTGCTGCACCCGCATGCTTACCTTCAGCGACTGGTGCACAAGGACACCCAGGCCTCGTTGCACTTCCCCTTCTCCCAATCTATTGCCGTTCAGATGATAATCTGCCTTCCTGTATTTGACAGCAAAGTGGATAACCTCACATTTATCCACATTATATTGCATCTGCCATGTTTCTGCCCAATCACCCAACCTGTCCAAATCATCCTGTAGTTTCTCGGCATCCTCCTCACAGCACACATGCCCACCCCGCTTTGTGTCGTCTGCAAATTTGGAGATATTACATCTAGTTCCCTTGTCTAGATCATTAATATATATTGTGAATAGCTGGGGTCCAAGGACCGATCCCTGCGGTACCCCACTAGTCACTGCCCGCCACTCGGAAAAAAGACCCGTTTATTGCAACTCTTTGCTTTCTGTCTGCCAACCAGTTCTCTATCCAAGTCAATACCTTTCCCCCAATCCCATGTGCCTTAACCTTACACGCTAATGTCTTATGCGGGACCTTATCGAAAGCCTTCTGAAAGTCCAAATACACCACATCCACTGGTTCTCCCTTATCTATTCTACCAGTTACATCCTCAAAAAATTCCAGTAGATTAGTCAAGCACGATTTACCTTTTGTAAATCCATGTTGACTTTGTCCGATCCTGTCACTGTTTTCCAAGTGCTCTGCTATTACATCTTTTATAATGGACTCTAGCATTTTCCCCACTACCGATGTCAGGCTTACCGGTCTATAATTTCCCGTTTTCTCCCTACCACCTTTTTTGAATAGTGGGGTAACATTAGCTACCCTCCAATCCATGGGAACTGTTCCAGAGTCTGTCGAATTTTGGAAGATGACCAGCAATTCTGTCCCTCTAGTGCTACTTGTCTCTCCCAGTCCTCTCTTCACCTTGTTTCTCCTCTCTAATGTTTCATCCTGGTGCCCATCCCCCTGTCAAATTAATTTAAACCCTCCCCCACAGCACTAGTTAACTGTCCCATGAGGACATTGGTCCCAGCTCTGTTGAGGTGCAACCTGTCCACCTTGGACAGGTCCCTCCTGCCCCAGAACTGGTCCCTCCTGCCCCAGGAATCTGAAGTCCTGCAATATTTCTCTTTCAGGTACTTATCCAATTCCCTTCTGAAAGCGGTGATTGAATCTGCCTCCACCACCCTTTCAGGCAGTGCATTCCAGATCCTAACCACTCGCTGCGTAAAAAAGTTTTTCCTCGTGTCGCCTTTGGTTCTTTTGTCAATCACCTTAAATCTGTGTCCTCTGGTTCTCGACCCCTCTGCCAATTGGAAGAGTTTCTCTCTATCTACTCTGTCCAGACCCCTCTTGATTTTGAACACCTCTATCAAATCTCCTCTCAATCTTCTCTGCTCCAAGGAGAACAACCCCAGCTTCTCCAGTCTATCAATGTAACTGAAGTCCCTCATCCCTGGAATCATTCTCGTAAATCTTTTCTGCACCCTCTCTAAGGCCTTCACATCCTTCCTAAAGTGCGGTGCCCAGGATTGGACACAATACTCCAGTTGAGGCCGAACCAGTGTTTTATACAGCTTCATAATTTAACACTTTTGTACTCTATACCTCTATTTGTAGTGTCCGTGTGTTGATAAAGACACCGAAGACAGGAGTTGGTTCATTGGTGTTTACTAAGCAAAGTCTGGGGGGGGGTTCTAACGGATATACACAATATACAGGCTTATATAGCCCGAGTGGCCATTACCGGCATTACAGCACACCTGGGGCTCTTAAAGGCACATGCACTACAATTCCTCCCCTTTTAGCTAACCAGTACATCATATTTTAAGTAATTATTAATTACATGTTATAAGAAAAATAATATACACATTGCTGTAGTTAATTAATTATAAGTCAGTCTCTCAGGAGGCTTCCTGACTCGGTCCGGACAACGCCTCGGGGGTGTAGTAGTTTCTGGTGGTGTAGTGGGTTCTTTTGGCAAGGCTGATTCGGCTTGAATGTCAGTGTCGGGTTCATCGGGTTCCAGTATCACCGGATCGGAGGTAGATATGGGTATCTCTACTTCATCGTTAGACGTATAGAGTTGTGGTGTAGGTTGTCCCTTTTCGGATGACTTTATGATTTGGTCAGCATGGCGCCTTATTATGCTTTCTCCGATGTCCACGGTATACATCAGTGGTCCTAGTCATGTGCAGATAGTTCCAGGCTGCCATTTCTCGGTACGGTAGTCCCGGGCCAAAACTTGTTGACCTATCTGGAAGGTTCTAGTTGGCCTTTCATTCATGCCTTGAAACTGCCGGTTCTCCACGTCCCTTCTGATGTTGGGCTTGACCAAATCCAGCCGGCATCTTAGGTTTCTATTGAAGAACATCATGGAGGGAGTTTGGTTGGTAACCATATGTGTTGCATTCCTGTATGCGAATAAGAAGTTATCCACCTTGTGCTGAAGTTTTATGTCTTCATTACCCATGGCCTTTATGGCCTTCTTGAAGATCTGGACAAACCTTTCAGCCAATCCATTGGTGGCGGGATGGTATGGGGCGGACGTGTAGTGCTTAACCCCATTGTTTTTTAAGAACTTTCTGAATTCTTCGGACACAAATTGCGGTCCATTATCAGAACATATCTGTTCCGGCAGCCCATTCCTGGCAAATATGGTCCTTAATACTGTGATGGTTTTTTCCGTGGTGGTGGAGGACATCTTTATTACCTCCGGCCACTTGGAGTTTGCATCAACCGCGATTAAGAATATTGAGTCCATAAATGGACCAGCAAAGTCGATGTACACCCTTTGCCAGGGAGATGAGGGCCACTCCCATGGATGTAGAGGGGCTTGTGGTGGAGCGTTTTGGACCTTCTGGCATCCTAGGCAGCTCTTGGTCATTTCTTCGATGTCTCCATCGATACCTGGCCACCATACAAACGCCCTAGCTAGGTTCTCCATTTTCACTCCACCCAGATGCCCCCCATGAAGCTCCTTTAGCACTTTATCCTGGAGTTTGGGTGGAATCACCACTCTGGATCCACACATCAAGGTTCCTCGGCACACTGACAGCTGTTCTCTTCTTTGCGAGAATGCTGGCAACAGTGGTTCGCCATGTGCTGGCCATCCCTTCACTGTTAAATCGTAGACCCGTGAGAGAGTCGGGTCATTTCTCGTCTCCCTTTCAATGGCAGAATTTGTTACTGGTAGACATTCCACTATGGTAGAGTGGAACATCTCTACTGGGTCTACTGTAGGTGCCTCTTCTACCGTTGGCAACGGTAGGCGTGATAAACCGTCAGCATTCCCATGCTGTTTTGATCCTTTGCATTCTATGTTGTATTGGTGTGCCCCTAGAAAAAGGGACCACCTCTGTAGCCTTTGTGCTGTCATAATGGGAACACCCTTTTTAGGGTTGAATATGGAGATGAGGGGTTGATGGTCAGTCAACAAGGTAAATTTTTGTCAGTGTAGGTAATGGTTGAATTTCTTCACTCCCCATACCAGGCTGAGTGCTTCCCTGTCGATTTGGGCATAGTTACGCTCAGCTGAGCTTAATGAGCGTGACGCAAAAGCTATCGGCCGTTCTGAGCCATCAGGGAATTTATGGGATAATACTGCTCCTATGCCATAAGGGGATGCATCGCACGCCAGTCTGATTGGCAGTGATGGGTTGTAATGAGCCAAAACTTCTTCGGATGTGATTAAGTCTTTGCATTTATGGAAGGCGCGTTTACAGTCTTCGTTCCATTTCCAAATCACTCCTGTTTGTAGAAGATCATTAAGAGGGTGTAGAAGAGTTGATAAGTTCGGTAAAAATTTATGATAGTAATTTATTAATCCCAGGAACGACCTTAATTGTGAAACATTTTCAGGTGCTGGGGCTTTTATGACCACTTCAATTTTTTCAGGTGACTTATGCAACCCTTCCTTATTAATTATGTGGCCACAATATGATATCTGATTTTGGAAAAATTTGCACTTGGGGCGATTTGCTCGTTGGCCCCGTTCTTTCAGCCTAGTGAGCACCTGCTCCAAATTGGCAAGGTGCTCGTTGTCGTTTTCTCCTGTTACAAGGATGTTGTCTAGGTAGCATTGAGTCCCCGGAATCCCTTGCAGGACTTGCTCCATAGCTCTTTGCCGGATAGCTGGAGCTGATGCTATTCCAAAAACCAGTCGATTGTACTGGTACAGGCCTTTGTGTGTGTTTATCGTGAGATACTTTTTAGAGGCCTCCTCAACCTCCATCTGTAGATATGCCTGTGCCAAGTCAATTTTGGTGAAACGTTTCCCTCCGGATAGTGAGGCGAAAATATCTTCTATTCTTGGAAGAGGATACTGTACTGTGTGAAGGACCGGGTTTACTGTCACCTTGAAGTCTCCACGGATGCGAATTTTTCTCTGTTCTTCAGATTTATCATTATTCAATGCTTTTTTCATGACTGGAACGATGGGTGTTGCCCACTCGCTCCAATCTATTTTGGATAATACGCCTGCCTTTTCCAAATTCTCCAGCTCTGCCTCGACTGCTGGACGTATTGCGTATGGCACCAGTCTTGCCTGAAAAAATTTGGGAATTGCTGCATCTTCCACTTTTATTGAGGCGGTGATGCCTTTCAAGGTTCCCAGTTTCTCTTGAAACACTTCTTTGGCGTTGGCCAAGATGTCTTTTAATCGTTCAGGTATGATGTCATCATTGTTTTTTTTCTTCCTGGTCACCGTCAGTGCCTGAATGGAGTGCCAGTCTAAACGTATCTTTCTGATCCATTCACGTCCCAACAACGGTGGACCACCATCTTGTAGAATGTATAAATACAACTTTTGTATTTCTTTGCCGTTGTATACAACAGGCACCCTTATTTTTCCTTTGGGGTATACTTTCTGACCCATATATGTTTTTAAGATAATGGATGTGTCTTTTAGAGGTATATGCGAAAATAGCCTCTCGTAATCCTGTCGATCGTTAGAGCTGATCCTGTATCTAGCTCCATTTTAACTGGGGACCCTGCTATCGTGAGGGTAACCCAAATGGTTTGGTAATCATCTTTGGCAAGTACATTATGTAATTTGAGACAGCTTAGTCTCTTGTTTTCGGAGTCGCTATGGCTCTTCTGGTCTTCGGAGCTACTGTCCGTCATCATTTGTACCTTCCTGTACTTTTCTTTATTGATTTTTTTTTTTCTGTCTGTGGATTTATTCTGTCCAGATCGGCATACCCGTGCAATGTGTCCAATCTTTCCGCATTGCCTGCATGCTTTGTCCTTGAACCAGCAGTCCCTCTGGTTATGGGTGGATCTGCCGCAGCGATAACATCTTTCGAAACCCTGTGTCATTTCATGGGAGCCGAAGTCCTGTGTCTTTTGTTGTATCTCTGCAGCTCCCCTTGCTGCTGCTTCGTATGATACAGCCATACTGAAAGCTTTGTCCAATGTTAAATCTTTTTCAGAAAGCAGCCTTTTTTGTGTTCCTTCACTTAAGAGACCGCAAACGAATTTGTTTCGAAGATAATCTGCTAGTCCTGCCCCAAATTGGCAGTACTTTGATAGCTTTCTTAATTTGGTTAGGTAATCAGCGTTACTTTCATTCTTGTGTTGATTTCTCTTGAAGAATTTGAATCATTCCACTATCAGCAGCGGTGTTGGGTTTAAGTGCTCCTGCAGGGTATCAACAATTTCTTTAAAATTCTTGTCCTTTGGTTTGGCTGGAGTGATTAAATTTCATAACAGCCCGTATGTCTTTGCGCCCATTAGGTTCAGCAGTACTGAAGCTTTTTTTTCATCTTCTATTCCATTTGCAGTGCAATATACCTCTACTCTTTCCACGTATGTGGTCCAATCCTCTATTTCGCTATCAAAAGCATCAATATTGCCAGACTTAGGCATTTCAGAAAAGATATGGCGCTTCCTGTGCTTTTTTTTCTTTTCTGCAGCAAAGATATGGCGCTTCCCGCGCTTTCCCACCGCTGCTGTCGATGACAACGCTGTTTCCCGCGGTTTCCGTTCTTTTTTTTTCTTTTTTTTCTTTACAGTTGGAGACTCGTTCCCGCCGGACTTTCTCGCAGGTCTGAACGCTGACCTGCTTGCCGCGCTGGCCGTCTCCTGAGTGTTCCCTCCCAGTCTGTTATTGCTTGCCTCCGATTTCGCTGCCTGTCTCAGCTGTAGAGCCAGCCGCTGGAGCCCCAGCCTGACGCCCAGGAAGGATTAGTGCAGTACCTGCCACCAGCTTGGCCAGCTGGTGAAACCACAGCTTCTCTCACTTTCTTGAGTCTTCTGGACACCCGAGGAATCGATGTCCTTGAGTGCTGCCGAATTGCAGGTAAGTCCGTTTCCACTTCGTCGCCACTGTAGTGTCCGTGTGTTGATAAAGACACTGAAGACAGGAGTTGGTTCATAGGTGTTTACTAAGCAAAGTCTGGGGGGGGTTCTAATGGATATACACAATATACAGGCTTATATAGCCCAAGTGGCCGTTACTGGCATTACAGCACACCTGGGGCTCTTAAAGGCACATACACTACACTATTCATGAAGCCCAGGTTCCCGTAAGCTTTCTTAACTGCTTTCTCAACCTGCCCTGCCACCTTCAATGATTTGTGCACATATACCCCCAGGTCTCTCTGTTCATGCACCCACTTTAGGATTGTACCCTTTAGTTTATATTTCCTCTCCTCATTCTTTCTACCAAAATGTATCACTTCACATTTTTCTGCATTAAATTTAATCTGCCACGTGTCCGCCCATTCCACCAGCCTGTCTATGTCCACTTGAAGTCTATCACTATCTTCCTCACTGTTCACTATACTTCCAAGTTCTGTGTCATCTGCAAATTTTGAAATTGTGCCTTGTACACCCACATCCAAGTCTTTAATATAGATCAAGAAAAGCAGTGGCCCTAGAACCGACCCCTGGGGAACACCACTGTGTACCTTCCTCCAGTCCGAAAAACAACCGTTCACCACTACTCACTGTTTCCTGTCACTTAGCCAATTCCCTATCCATGCAGCCACTGTCCCTTTTACTCCATGGGCTTCAACTTTGCTGGTAAGCCTATTATTTGGCACTTTGTCGAACGCCTTTTGGAAATCAATGCACACCACGTCAACCGCATTACCCTCATCAACCCTCTCTGTTACCTCATCAAAAAACTCCATCAAGTTGGTTAAACACGATTTGCCTTTAACAAATCCGTGCTGGCTTTCCTTAATTAATCCACACTGTTAATTTTGGCCCTGATTTTTGTTTCTAAAAGTTTCCCCACTCCCGAGGTCAAACTGACTGGCCCGTGGTTGCTGGGTTTGTCCTTACACCCTTTTTTGAACAAGGGTGTGACATTTGCAATTCTCCAGTCCTCTGGCACCACCCCAGTTTCTAATGAGGATTTGGAAGGTTATGGCCAGTACCTCCGCAATTTCTTCCTTCACGTCCCTCAGCGTACTAGGATGCATCCCATCTGGCCCTGGTGACTTATCTACTTTAAGTACAGCCAGCCTTTCTAGTACCTTGTCTTTATCAATTTTCTCCCATTCAGTATCTCCTCTACCTCCTCCTTCACTATGTCTATGGCAGCATCTTCTTCCTTGGTGAAGACAGATGCAAAGTACTGATTTAGTACCTCAGCCTTACCCTCTGCCTCCGTGCGTAGGTCTCCTTTTTGGTCCCTAATCGGCCCCACCCCTCCTCTTACTACCCGTTTACTATTTATATACCTATAGAAGACTTTTGGATTACCTTTTATGTTAGCTGCCATTCTATTCTCGTACCCTCTCTTTGCCCCTCGTATTTTCTTTTTCACTTCTCCTCTGAACTTTCTATATTTAGCCTGATTCTCAGATGTATCCTCGACCTGACATCTGTCATACACGCTCTTTTTCTGCTTCATCTTACTCTCTATCTCTTTCGTCATCCAGGGAGCTCTGACTTTAGTTGCCCTACATTTCCCCTTAGTGGGAATGTACCTCGACTGTACCCGAATTATTTCGTCTTTAAAGGCAGCCCATTGTTCCTCTACAGTTTTTCCTGCCAATCTTTGATTCCAATTTACCCGGGCCAGATCCATTCTCATCCCACTGAAATTGGCCTTGCCCCACAGTGCAGTGGATGCGCTCTAGACTGCACTCTCCACCCGAGGTGTCGTCACCCTCACCGGGATTCAGCACTGAAAACCGGTTTGAGAGCGCCGCACTCCCGGGGGATTCCTGCACTGCCTTGCCTCCTCAAACCCTGCTGGGCGGCCACCCAGTTACAATTCCCACAAACTCGCTGTGGCTGTGGGGTGACCACCTCCTGGAACGTGCGCTCCAGGAAACTCTCAGCCTGCCGTCTGCCCGGCAGTGACTGCAGCCGCTCCCCAAGCTCAGAGACCCTGAGCTCGAGTTCCAGCTACTGGAGGCGCTTCCTGCACACGCGGTTCACCAGGACACGTGAAGCGTCCTGGAGTTCCTGTATGGCACAGGAATTGCAGCCATCGGTCCCATCGTTTGGCTTAAAATCTGTCTACTTAAGCTATCGATATATATGATGTGAGGTTAGTGTCCCCTTACCCCTGTTTATTATTCAATCAGTGATTGTCCCTTTGCCAGGCCCGCTGCCTGCGGCCCCTCTCCCAGATTCCAGCCCCAGCTCTGTGCTGACTGAGCTGCTCTCACCTGGGGACAGCGCATCAAGAAGGAGTTGAATATATTTCTTAAGGCTAAAGGGATCAAGGAATATGGGGAGAAAGCAGGGACAGGGTACTGAGTTTGGATGATCAGCGATGATCTCATTGAATGGTGGAGCAGGCTCGAGGGGCCGAATGGCCTACTCCTGCTCCTATCTTCTATGTTTCCCTCACTGATTGCAGCTCTTAACCAACACCGACTTTACAAAGAAAGCCCCGCGCGGCAGCCTGGAGCTCGGGCCCAGCGCACAGGCGCGGGGAGGATGATTGACAGGGGCCCAGGGTGTGTGCTGAGCATGCGCGGTGCGGGCCGGGCGCCTGTGCAGCAGGCGAGGGCGGGGCCATGGTGCGCATGCGCGGGGTCAGCCACAACTCAGTGCGGCGGCCGGAGCACTTTCTGGAGCGCGGGGGCTGGTGGGGATTGCAGCCGCCATTACTGTTGATCCTTTCAACCAACCTGTGCAGCAGCTGGGGCCTGAAAATCAGCTTCACTGCCCCTGGGCTGGGAAAGGGGGACATGAGACAACATTCTCCCTTTTACCCCTTTCTACACTCCTTTTACAGGGTTTTAGAAGTGGAGCATTTACAGACAGGAAGCTCAAACCAAACATCACGTCAAGATCTGACAGAGTCGCTCGATTCATCCGGACCTGAATATCATCGGCCTTTGCACATGGAAGGAGAGAGCAGCGATCGCAGCGCTGACAAACCACTCACATGTTCAGTGTGTGGACTCGCCTTCAGCCGATTGCCTGCCTTGGCGAGACACGTGCACCGTCACACCGGGGAGAAACCGGGTAAAGGTGGGGATGGTTGGAAGGGATTCAGTTCCCCGTCTACGCCAGAAGTTCATCGGCGCAGTCACCCCAAGCACAATCCGTTCACCTGCTCCGTGTGTGGGAAGGGATTCACTCGCACATCCCACCTGCTGAGACACCAGCTTGTTCACACCGATGAGAGACCGTTTACATGTTCCGACTGTGGGAAGAGCTTTAAATGCCCCAGGGATCTGACCAGACACCAGCGAGTTCACACTGGGGAGAGGCTGTTCACCTGCTCCGTGTGTGGAAAGGGATTCACTGATTCATTTACCTTGCTGAGACACCAGCTTGTTCACACTGATGAGAGAGCCTTTAAATGTTCTGTGTGTCAAAAGAGCTTTAAAAGCTCCGGGGACCTAAAGCAACACCAGCTTGTTCACACTGATGAGAGACCGTTTACATGTTCTGACTGTGGGGAGAGCTTTACATGCTTCGGTGCTCTGACCAGACACCAGCAAGTTCACACTAATGAGAGAGCCTTTAAATGTTCTGTGTGTCAAAAGAGCTTTAAAAGCTCCAGGGTCCTGAAGCGACACCAGCTTGTTCACACTGATGAGAGACCGTTTACATGTTCCAACTGTGGGAAGAGTTTTAAAAGCTCTAGGGATCTGACCAGACACCAGCGAGTTCACACCGGGGAGAGGACGTTCACCTGCTCTGTGTGTGGGAAGGGATTCACTGATTCATTTACCTTGCTGAGACACCAGCTTGTTCACACTGATGAGAGACCGTTTACATTTTCTGACTGTGGGGAGAGCTTTACATGCTTCGGTGCTCTGACCAGACACCAGCAAGTTCACACTGATGAGAGAGCCTTTAAATGTTCTGTGTGTCAAAAGAGCTTTAAAAGCTCCAGGGTCCTGAAGCGACACCAGCTTGTTCACACTGATGAGAGACCGTTTACATGTTCCAACTGTGGGAAGAGTTTTAAAAGCTCTAGGGATCTGACCAGACACCAGCGAGTTCACACCGGGGAGAGGCCGTTCACCTGCTCTGTGTGTGGGAAGGGATTCACTGATTCATTTACCTTGCTGAGAC
Source organism: Somniosus microcephalus (assembly GCF_052327205.1). Taxonomy (NCBI): domain Eukaryota; kingdom Metazoa; phylum Chordata; class Chondrichthyes; order Squaliformes; family Somniosidae; genus Somniosus; species Somniosus microcephalus. The sequence continues at coordinate 3,910,005 of NW_028225189.1, read as the reverse complement.
ACCAGCTTGTTCACACTGATGAAAGAGCCTTTAAATGTTCTGTGTGTCAAAAGAGCTTTAAAAGCTCCGGGGACCTAAAGCAACACCAGCTTGTTCACACTGATGAGAGACCGTTTACATGTTCTGACTGTGGGAAGAGCTTTACATGCTTCGGTGCTCTGACCAGACACCAGCAAGTTCACACTGATGAGAGAGCCTTTAAATGTTCTGTGTGTCAAAAGAGCTTTAAAAGCTCCAGGGTCCTGAAGCAACACCAGCTTGTTCACACTGATGAGAGACCGTTTACATGTTCTGACTGTGGGAAGAGTTTTAAAAGCTCCGGGGCTCTGACCAAACACCAGCGAGTTCACCTGCTCTGTGTGTGGAAAGGGATTCTTGCAGTCCACCAACCTGCTGGCACACAAGCTTGTTCACACTGATGAGAGACCGTTTACATGTCCTGACTGTGGGAAGAGCTTTAAAAGCTCCAATGACCTGCTGAGACACCAGCGAGTTCACACTGTTCTGTAGCGCAGGGCCCTGCAGACAGCTGGGGAGACATGAATGTGGAATGGATGAATGTTTTATAAATTCTTGTACTGCTGTTTAATCTTTCAATCTGTTGTGCTGATGATTCCCTTGATTTGACTGTTAATGTTATTTTTGTTTTTCTCCTTATCACAGGCAATTGCCTATTAAAAGTCAACCATCACAACCAATAAAACCTGTAACATAACAAAAAAAAGTTTAAAGGAAACTTAAATTTAATTAAGATTCTATTTTCAGTGGTGATGATGCACGCCAGTCCCTCCGGTACCCACCGGTCACGGAAGGCCTCGAGCGCGCCGATGGACTGTTCATGTTATTACATTGAATGTACAGCACAGAAACAGGCCATTCGGCCCAACTGGTCCATGCCGGGGTTTATGCTCCATGCGAGCCTCCTCCGACATATCCTCCTATGTTTATCTGGCTTCTCCTTAAATACATCTATACCATTCACCTCAACTACTCCTTGTGGGAGCGAGTTCCACATTCTCATCACTCTCTGGGTAAAAAAGTTTCTCCTGAATTCCCTCCTGGATTTATTGGTGACTTTTATATTTATGGCCCCGTAACTATGATGAGATTCGGTTAAGCTGCCCAGTATGTTGTTGTACTTTGTCTTTTTCTGATGAATGAAACATTACTGAGCCCCTGTACCCGTGTTATGGGATGAAGTGCCAGACAAGTGAAGGCACAACGTCTGGGTGTGAATCTAATAATAACCTCACGGACCGTATAGGTGTGATAGCCAGACGGGCTTGTGGTTATAGTCTGGTCACAGATGGACTAAATTCCCTGAATTATCAGGAGTTCAGGAGGCGGTCAACAGACGGGTCCAAACAATCCCATTTCCTGAGCGGTAACCAAGCTTGTGTATAAGAACAGGCCACTTAAGCCGTTGTCAGTTGGAACAGACTCGAGAAGATCGCGCGTGAATCCACTGTACTTCTATTCTCCAGATTGAGGGAATTATCACCCGATCTGTGTTATGCAGCGCTCTTAATAAAGCCTGGAGAGACAATTTGTGTTCTTGTGAGCTTGATTATCTGGTATCCGAAACCCTGGGACTCCCAATCATTGGAGTCAACCTCAGTGTGTGGAAAGGGATTCCCTGGTGTATCCCACCCGCTGACACACCAGAGTGTCCACAGTGTGACTGCGGTGGGTCGATTCCACTGTTTCCGATGCCTTTAATCACATCCAGGACTGAACCATGTTAATTCAGGCAACTGGGGCTTGTTAATGTTAAAAGCCCCCAATAACTGGGCTGGATTTAAAGATTATTCCCTGTTCTCTCAGTACTAGTGAGCAGAGAGAAGCTGATGTTATAGAATCATAGAGCACAGTAGGATGCCTTTCGGTCCATCGTGCTGGTGCCAGCTCTCTGAAAGAGCGATGCAATTAGTCCCACTGCCCTGCTCTTTCCCCACAGCCCTGCAAATTTCTGCTTTTAGTATATATCCAATTCCCTTTTGAAAGTTACTATTGAATCTGCTTCCACCTCCCATTCAGGCAGTGCATTCCAGATCATCACAATTCGCTGTGTAAAAAAAGTCTCCTCATTTCCTCTCTAGATTCTTTTGCCAACGATCTGAAATCTGTGTCCTCTCGTTACCGACCCTCTTGCCAGTGACAACAGCTTCTCCTTGTTTGCTCGATCAAAACTCCTCATAATTTTGAGCACCTCGATCACAGCTCCACTTAACCGTCTCTGCTCCAAGTTATATTGCCATTGTTTTGTGAATTGTTGCTGTGATCGAGGTGCTGGATGTCCGTGCCTGGGGAATGGGACATTCTATTCTCATGAGCACCGAGTGTCAGCATCCAGCAATCTCTGGTCAGGGACTGTCTTTTTAAACTGCCTCACCTCAGCTTTTTGACTCCCTGATTTCATTATTAAACATTTCAGAGTTTTTGCAGAGTGACCAAGGCTGAACAGATAAATGTGAGGTATTACATTTTGGTAGGAAGAATGGGGAGGTCACATCACTTGGAGGGTGCGAGTCTAGGTGGGGTAGAGGAACAAAGGGATCTCGGAGTACAAACACACAAATCACTAAAAGTTGCGACACAGGTTAGCAAGGCCATAAAAAAGCAAACCAAGCACTAGGGTTTATTTCTCGAGGGATAGAATTGAAAAGTAGTGAAGTTATGCTAAACCTGTATCGAACCTTGGTTAGACCACACTTAGAGTACTGCGTACAGTTCTGGTCACCATATTATAAAAAGGATATAGAGGCACTGGAGAGGGTGCAGAGAAGATTTACAAGGATGATACCAGAAATGCGAGGGTATACATATCAGGAAAGGATGAACAGGCTGGGTCTCTTTTCTCTTGAAAACAGAAGGCTGAGGGGTGACCTAATAGAGGTCTTTAGAATTATGGAAAATGTTGATAGAGTGGATACAGAGAGAATGTTTCCACTTGTGGGGAAGAGCATAACTAGAGGCCTCAATATAAGATAGTCACCAAGAAATCCAATGGGGAATTCAGCAGAAACTTCTTTACCCAGAGAGTGGTGAGAATGTGGAACTCGCTGCCACAGGGAGTGGTTGAAGCGAATAGTATCGATGTATTTAAGGGGAGGCTAGACAAGCATATGAGGGAGAAGGGAATCGAGGGTTATGCTGATAGATTTAGATGAGGAAAGACGGGAAGAGGCTCGAGTGGAGCATAAACACCGCATGGACTGGTTGGGCCGAATGGCCTGTTTCTGTGCCGTATATCCGATGTCATCCTATGTCAAGTATCCCAGCTGGCTTAGCTCCAGGCACTTTAGCTCAGTGGGCAGCACTCTCACCTCTGAGTCAGAAGGTCGTGGGTTCAAGTCCCAGTCCAGAGACTTGAGCATAAAAATCTAGGCTGACACTCCAGTACTGAGAGAGTGCTGCGCTGTCAGAGGTGCCGTCTTTCGGATGAGATGTTAAACCGAGGCCCCCGTCTGCTCTTTCAGGTGGATGTAAAAGATCCCATGGCACTACATTGAAGAAGAGCAGGGGAGTTCTCCCCGGTGTCCTGGGGCCAATATTTATCCCTCAATCAACATCACTGAAATAGATTATCTGGTCATTGTCACATTGCTGTTTGTGGGAGCTTGCTGTGCACCAATTGGCTGCTGCGTTTCTTACATTACAACAGTGACTACACTTCAGAAGTTCTTCATTGGCTGTAAAGTGCTCTGGGACATCCTGAGGTTGTGAAAGGCGCTATATAAATGCAAGTCTTTCTTTGTCAGCAAGAGGGCGAGTGTCTGTGGTTGGAGGGAGGAGCTCAGTGTTGTCACTGGGTGGACACAGACAGATTGAAGCTAAAAGACAGAGAATGCTGAAGTTTGGAATGATAACGCCCAAAGTCAGGAGTTGGGCCCTTTGCCTAGATAAGGGAGGTGGTTGCTAAGAGACCCACAGACCTAATAACACTGCAAACTGCTCAGGCAGCAGACTTGTTGCAACATGTGAGGTCACGAGTGAGTTGATGCCCAGACAACAGAGGCTTGCGCATTCCTGAGAGAGACAAACTGGTTCTGTAACTGGGAGAATAGGTTGAGGGACCACGATAGGGTTCCCCTTGTCCTCACCTTTCACCCCACCAGCCTCCACATTCAACGGACTATCCTCCGCCATTTTCGCTGCCTCCAAAGTGATCCCACCACCAAACGCATCTTCCCCTCCCCTCCCCTTTCAGGATTCCATAGGGACCGCTCCCTCCGAGACACCCTAGTCCACTCCTCTATCACCCCCAGCACCCCTTCCCCTTCGCCTGGCACCTTCCCGTGCAAGCACAGGAGATGTAACACCTGCCATTATACCTCCCCCCTTCCCACTGTCCGGGGCTCCAAACACCCCTTCCAGGTGAAACAGCGATTTACTTGTACTTCCTGCAATCTAGTATACTGTATTCGCTGCTCACGATGCGGTCTCCTCTGCATTGGGGAGACCAAACGCAGATTGGGTGACCACTTTGCGGAACACCTCCGTTCAGTCCGTAAGGGTGACCCCGAGCTTCCGGTCGCCTGTCATTTTAATTCACCGCTCCATTCCCACTCGGACCTCACCGTCCTCGGCCTCTTGCATTGTTCCACGGAAGCTCAACGTAAACTCGAGGAACAGCACCTCATCTTCCGATTAGGCACTTTGCAGCCTTCCGGACTCAATATCGAGTTCAACAATTTCAGATCATAACCTCGGCCCCTATTACATTTTTACTTATATTTTTTATCCACCCTTTGCGGTTTCTCCCTTCCCCCCCCTTTCCTTTTTTTTCTCTCTCCCACATGGCAGCTGCCTCTCATTCTGCCAGAACATTTCACACCTAATCTGAGCCGTCTTTTGTCTCCACCATCACCATCTCGTCTCGTTCTGAATACCTCTTAATGTCTCTTCACTTCTTTTGTTCTGTCCCAGCCCTGCCTTTCGATCTATTTCATTTCCTTTCCAGTTTTAAAAAAGGGTTTGACCCGAAACATCGACTCTCATTTCTCTCCACGGATGCTGCCTGGCCTGCTGAGTTTTTCCAGCATTTTCTGTTGTTATTTCGGATTTCCAGCATCTGCAGTATTTTGCTATCGTAAGAGGGAGAATGTTGCCTGACCGCTCTGAAAATTTGCTCATTGTGGTAAACCACTGTTCGTTATTGTTGTTGTTGTTGCACACTGTTGTGCCTATGCATGCCTCAGCTGACTCCGCCCCTGGCTCCACCCACATGCCCGGGTATAAAGGTGACTGCTCTGCAGCCCCCTGCCCTTTTGGATACCAGGCAACCACGAGAGGCATGCTCTGTTCTTTGCTAATAAAAGCCTATTAATTAACTCTCTGTCTTTTATGAGGAATTGATAGCGCATCACTCATGTCCCCCTTTCCCAGCCCAGGGGCAGTAAAGCTGATTTTCAGGCCCCAGTTGCTGCGCAGGTGGGTTGAAAGGATCAACAGTAACGGTGGCTGCAACCCCCACAAGCCCCCGCGCTCCAGAAAGCGCTCTGGTCGCCGCGCTAACTTGTGGCTGACCCCGCGCATGCGCCCCATGTCCCTGCCCTCTCCTGCTCCACAGGCGCCCGGCCCGGACTGCGCATGCTCAGCACACACCCCACCTGAGAGTCCGGATCACCGGCGGAAAGTGAGTTTTTTCAGGGTTTTTTTATATATAGAGAGAAGCGCGGGCGGGGAGATAAATAAAAAGAAAATAGAAACCGGACCATCCCAGCGCCCTCCCGGCACCGGGCGGAGCGGATTGAGCGGCCGCAGCCCCTTGTCTTCTGCAGGGAGCCGGACTGGGGCACGTCATCAACTTCACGGCGGTGACTGACGGGACCTCCGACCAATAGGGAGAGAGCGGGCGGAGCTCGGAGGACTGAGGTGGCGGTGGGTCCTCCAACCAATCGGGGTGTCCGAGGGGCGGGACTTCCACCGCCTGCTTCTCCCGCTGCTGAGACAAGTGGAATGCAGCAGAGGGCGCTCTTCTGAGTTTGGGGCTCAGGCCTGTTAGTGGAGCAGTGCAGAGGGAACTTTACTCTGCACTGGGCTTTACTCCCTCAGCACTGCACTGGAGGGGCAGCACAGAGTTTTAGACTCGAGTCTCTGGAGTGGGACTTCAACCCACAACCTTCTGACTCAGAGGAGAGAGTGCTGCCGCCTGAGCCACGGCTGACACTCTGCAACTGACCCGTGCTGTACCTGCCCTGGGAGTGTTTGATGGGACAGTGTAGAGGAAGCTTTACTCTGTATCTAACACGTGCTGTACCTGCCTTGGGAGTGTTTGATGGGACAGTGTAGAGGGAGCTTTACTCTGTATCTAACCCGTGCTGTACCTGCCCTGGGAGTGTTTGATGGGACAGTGTAGAGGAAGCTTTACTCTGTATCTAACCTGTGCTGTACCTGCCCTGGGAGTGTTTGATGGGACAGTGTAGAGGGAGCTTTACTCTGTATCTAACCCGTGCTGTACCTGCCCTGGGAGTGTTTGATGGGACAGTGTAGAGGGAGCTTTACTCTGTATCTAACCCGTGCTGTACCTGCCCTGGGAGTGTTTGATGGGACAGTGTAGAGGAAGCTTTACTCTGTATCTAACCCGTGCTGTACCTGCCCTGGGGGTGTTTGATGGGACAGTGTAGAGGGAGCATTTGTGGTAAACCACTTTTATCGTTCACTATCGTTACACTATAGTTATCACTGTTGTATCGTTACACTATGGTTATCACTGGTTACACTGTTGTATCACTACACAAGGTCGCCTCTTGTCACGCTGTTATACCTGGGCTGACCACTGCTGACTCCGCCCATGGCTCCACCTACCTGCCCAGGTATAAAGGTGGTCGACTGGCTGGTATTCCTCCTTGTTGGATCCGATCACCCACGAGGGTGGGCTCTGTTATTTAGCCAATAAAAACCTATCGTTACTTTCTTAACTCGTCGCTATTCATTGGATGAATTGATAGGTATATCAATTTTATTGGCTAAATTTTAAAAATGTCTAATGAACCGTCAGACCAGTCAGACGCCCAGCTACAACAGCCACAGCAGCCGGCCTGGCTGCGAGCCCTCCGACCGCCGTACCTGGATCTAAACCCACAAGCAGCAAACTCAGCCCTCGACTTCAAACACTGGCTGAGCTGTTTCGAATCCTACCTGGGAGAATCCGGCGTGCCTCAGAGATCCAAACTAAGAGTTCTGACCGCCCAAGTGAGCCCAAAAGTATTCGCACTCATACAAGACCTTACTACATACGAGGCCGCCATCAACCTGCTGAAACAGCAGTACCGGAGCCCGGTAAATTCTATGTATGCCAGACATCTCCTAAGATCCCGCCCGCAGCAGCCAGGAGAGTCTGTAGATGAATTTTTACGGGCGCTACAAACACTCGGTAGGGACTGTGACTTTAAAGTGGTAACGGCTACAGAAAATACTGAAGAGAATATCCGCGATGCCTTCATGAAAGGCCTTCGGTCCGACTACTCACGGCAAAGACTGCTCGAATCAAAGGACCTCGACCTGAACACAGCTGCAGCCCTCGCTCACTCTCTGGGAGTGGCCCATCGGGACCTCGAGGCGTATTCCAGGTACTGTACTGCGCGACCCTGGGACTCCGGCCCGACCCCGGCCGCAATACCCCTCGCACCGCCGCCCCCGGGACCTACCTCAGCGTCGGCGTCCCAGAACCGATCGGGACCGCCACCCCCGGTACCGGCTGCAACATCGGAGCCCCGCGATCGGGCCGCCGGCTGCTTCTTCTGTGGCCAGGCGAAACACTCGAGGACGTGCTGCCCTGCGAGAAACGCGACTTGCTCCCATTGCCAGAAGAAAGGCCACTTCGCTAAGGCCTGCAGGGGGAGAGTCACAGAAGCCAGCAGTGCCTCATGCGAATTGTGGGGGCGGCCATCTTTCATCAAGGCCACAGATGCCAGTATCCCCTCGTGTGAGTCGCGGGGCGGCCATCTTTGATCAAGGCAACCAACACCAGCAATGCCTCGTGAGTTGTGGGGGCAGCCATCTTCTCCGCCATTTTATTCAACCTCGTGGGCGCCGCCATTTCATCCACCACACTCGACCGCCACCTTGTCTCCAGACCCGACCACCGCCTCACCCACAGACTACAACAGCTCGCTCAGCCATACACTAGCCTCCGTCACACTGGACCAAGCTCGCCCACATCACCTGTCCAAGTCCATGATGGACATCGAAGTAAACGGCCACGCCACGACCTGCCTGTTCGACAGCGGAAGCACGGAGAGTTTCATCCATCCAGACACGGTGAGCCACTACTCCCTCACTGTCCGGCCAACGCGCAACCGGATCTCGATGGCATCGAGGTCCCATTCTACAGACATCAGCGGCTACTGCATTGTGACCCTGTCGGTTAGGGGCACGGAGTATAAAAATTTTAAACTCCTCGTCCTGCCCCAGCTCTGCGCTGCCGTCCTACTAGGGCTGGACTTCCAATCCCACCTTCAAAGTGTCACTTTGGCATACAGTGGACCCCTCCCCCCACTCACAGTCGACAACCAGCAGCCTTTAAACCGCCCACCGCGTACCACCTGCGGCCTATCCACCCTCAAGGTACCGCCCCCCTCCCTGTTCGCTAACCTCACCCGCGACTGTAAACCCGTCGCCACCAAGAGCAGGTGGTACATAGCCGGGGACAGAGCTTTTATTAGCTCTGAGGTGCAGCGTCTCCGGAAGGAGGGCATCATCGAGGGGAGCAACAGCCCCTGGTGTGCCCAGGTCGTAGTCGTTAAGACCGGCAATAAAAACCGCCTGGTCATCGACTACAGCCAAACCAGAAACCGGTACACCGAGCTGGACGCATACCCACTTCCCCACATATCTGATATGGTCAATCAGATTGCACAGTACCGGGCATTCTCCACCATCGACCTTAAGTCGGCCTATCACCAACTCCCTATCCGCCCTGAGGACCGCCAGTATACCACCTTCGAGGCGAATGGCCGCCTCTACCACTTCCTTAGGGTTCCCTTCGGCGTCACCAACGGGGTTTCGGTCTTCCAAAGGGAGATGGACCGGATGGTTGACCAGAACGGGCTACAGGCCACGTTCCCTTACCTAGATAACGTCACCATCTGCGGCCGCGACCGGCAGGACCACGACGTTAATCTGGAGAAATTCCTCCGTACGGCCCAACGGCTGAACCTCACCTACAATAAGGAGAAATGTGTGTTCAACACCTCGCGTCTTGCCATCCTCGGCTGCGTAGTAGAGAACGGAGTCATCGGCCCCGACCCCGAAAGAATGCGCCCCCTCATGGAGCTCCCACTCCCCCACTGTCCAAAGGCGCTGAAGAGAACCCTGGGGCTCTTCGCCTACTATGCCCAATGGGTGCCAAATTATGCAGACAAAGCCAGACCCCTCATGAAGTCCACCTCCTTCCCCCTGACGGCAGAAGCGTGCGCAGCCTTCTCCCTCATTAAGGGAGACATTGCTAAGGCCACTATGCACGCGGTGGATGAGTCTATCCCTTTCCAAGTGGAGAGCGATGCATCCGACTTCGCCCTAGCCGCAACCCTCAACCAGGAGGGGAGACCAGTGGCCTTCTTCTCAAGGACCCTCCAGGGCCCTGAGATCCGACACTCTTCGGTCGAGAAGGAGGCCCAGGCGATCGTGGAGGCTGTACGACGCTGGAGGCATTACCTGGCAGGCAAACGATTTACCCTCCTCACCGACCAGCGTTCGGTCGCTTTTATGTTTAATAACAAACTGAGGGGCAAAATCAAGAACGACAAGCTCTTGAGGTGGAGAATCGAGCTCTCCACCTATGATTATGATATCTTGTACCGGCCTGGTAAACTGAACGAACCCCCAGATGCTCTATCACGAAGTACATGCGCCGACGTGCAAACTGATAGACTGCAGACCCTCCACAACGACCTCTGCCACCCCGGGGTCACCAGACTTTACCACTTCATTAAGGCCCGCAACCTGCCCTACTCCATCGAGGAGGTCAGGACCATGACCAGGAACTGCCAGACCTGTGCCGAGTGCAAACCGCATTTCTTTAGGCCGGACAGAGCAAGCCTGATCAAGGCCACCCACCCCTTCGAGTGCTTGAGCATCGATTTTAAGGGGCCCCTCCCATCCTCTGACCGTAATGTGTACTTCCTCAACATTATTGATGAGTACTCCCATTTCCCCTTTGCCTTCCCCTGCCCAGACATGACCACGGTCATCAAATGCCTGAACGACCTCTTCGCCTTGTTCGGGTTCCCGAACTATATACATAGCGACCGGGGCTCCTCCTTCATGAGCGAGGAACTCCGTCAGTTCCTACTAGCGAGAGGTATTGCTGCAAGCAGGACCACCAGCTACAACCCCCGAGGGAACGGCCAGGTGGAAAGAGAGAACGCGACTGTCTGGAAGGCCGTTCTCTTAGCCTTAAAGTCTAAGGGCCTCCCAACCTCTCGCTGGCAGGAAGTCCTCCCGGCAGCGCTCCATTCCATCCGGTCACTGCTTTGCACTGCCATTAACGCCACCCCCCATGAACGAATGTTTGTTTTCCCCAGGAAGTCGACTACGGGAACCACGCTACCAACTTGGCTGACTTCTCCGGGGCCCGTCTTGCTGCGAAAGCATGTGAGGGCCCATAAAACGGACCCCCTGGTCGAGAGGGTGGACCTCCTGCACGCCAACCCCCAGTACGCCTATGTGGCATACCCAGACGGGCGGGAGGACACAGTCTCCTTATGAGACCTTGCACCCTCGGGCACCCCTGAGACACCACCGTTACCCCCCACCAGCCCCCCAAACCCAGCCCAGGTAGACGGCATGCCGGAACCCCACGAGTCTTCGTCGACCACGCAGACACCAGCATTAACACCGGATACTGCAACACCGCCGCCGCTGCTGCGCCGATCAGAAAGACTTACGAGGCCTCCGGACAGACTGACATACCCGAACTGGTAGTACACTTCACCCCGCCGGACTCAAATCTAAACAAGGGGTGAATGTGGTAAACCACTTTTATCGTTCACTATCGTTACACTATGGTTATCACTGTTGTATCGTTACACTATGGTTATCACTGGTTACACTGTTGTATCACTACACGAGGTCGCCTCTTGTCACGCTGTTATACCTGGGCTGACAACTGCTGACTCTGCCCATGGCTCCACCTACCTGCCCAGGTATAAAGGTGGTCGACTGGCTGGTATTCCTCCTTGTTGGATCCGATCACCCACGAGGGTGGGCTCTGTTATTTAGCCAATAAAAACCTATAGTTACTTTCTTAACTCGTCGCTTTTCATTGGATGAATTGATAGGTATATCAGCATTACTCTGTATCTAACCCGTGCTGTACCTGCCCTGGGAGTGTTTGATGGGACAGTGTAGAGGGAGTTTTACTCTGTATCTAACCCGTGCTGTACCTGCCCTGGGAGTGTTTGATGGGACAATGTAGATGGAGCTTTACTCTGTATCTAACCCGTGCTGTACCTGCCCTGGGAGTGTTTGATGGGACAATGTAGATGGAGCTTTACTCTGTGTCTAACCCATGCTGTACCTGCCCTGGGAGTGTTTGATGGGACAATGTAGATGGAGCTTTACTCTGTATCTAACCCGTGCTGTACCTGCCCTGGGAGTGTTTGATGGGACAATGTAGATGGAGCTTTACTCTGTATCTAACCCGTGCTGTACCTGCACTGGGAGTGTTTGATGGGACAATGTAGATGGAGCTTTACTCTGTATCTAACCCGTGCTGTACCTGCCCTGGGAGTGTTTGATGGGACAATGTAGATGGAGCTTTACTCTGTATCTAACCCATGCTGTAACCTGCTTTTGGAGTGTTTGGTTTTGATACCAGGTGCTGAGAATGTTAAAATGTTCCATTCCCCCACAATGACTTCCAGAACCTCGATGGTAATAAAATGCACAAAGTAACAGAAGCTTCTCTCCTGGACACAGATATTGAGAGGACATGGAATGTCTGTAACAAGTCATCAATTAGCTCTCGTCTTATCTTAGAAACAGGGACTCAATCGACTGTATGTTTCAAACAAAGCTGATTTATTTATGCAGAATATTAAAATGCAGCTCAGTTATTGGGGTTTTAACATCCACAAAATATAAGATGGCCACTAATAAATCCAGCAGGGAATTCAGGAGAAACTTGTTTACCCAGAGAGTGGTGAGAATGTGGAACTCAGCACCACAAAGAGTAGTTGAGGCTAAACGTACAGATGCATTTAAGCGGAAGCCACATGAGTGTGTAAGGAATAGGAGGATATGTTGATTGGGTTAGATGAAGTTGGGTGAAAGGAGGATTGTGTGGAGCATAAACACTGGCATGGACCAGTTGGGCCGAATGGCCTGTTTCTGTGCTGTACATTCTAAGTGACACCATGAACAGTCAATCGAAGGGAATCATCAGCACAACAGTCTTAAAGATTAAACAGCTTTACAAGAATTCATAAAACATTCATCCATTCCATGTTCATGTCACCCCAGCTCTTTCCAGGGCCCTGCGCTACAGAACAGTGTGAACGCGCTGGTGTCTCAGTAGATTGGATGACTGAGTGAATCCCTTCCCACACACAGAGCAGGTGAATGGCCTCTCCCCAGTGTGAACTCGCTGGTGTCTCAGCAGATGTGAAGACTGAGTGAATCCCTTCCCACACACAGAGCAGGTGAATGGCCTCTCCCCAGTGTGAACTCGCTGGTGTTCGAGCAGAGTCGAGGACTGAATGAATCCCTTCCCACACACAGAGCAGGTGAATGGCCTCTCCCCAGTGTGAACTCGCTTGTGTCTCAGCAGATTGGATGACTGAGTGAATCCCTTCCCACACACAGAGCAGGTGAACGGCCTCTCCACAGTGTGAAATTCCTGGTGTTCCAGCAGATTGGATGGCTGAGTGAATCCCTTCCCACACACAGAACAGGTGAATGGCCTCTTTCCTGCTCCCTCCAGCTGGTGTTGCTTCAGCTCCTGGGACCTTTTAATGTTTTTCCCATAGTCGGAATGTTTCACCGGCCTCTCTCCAGTGTGAACTTGCTGGTGTGCCAGCAGATTTGAGGACCGAGTGAATCTCTTCCCACACACAGAGCAGGTGAACAGAATCTCTCCTGCTCTCTCCAGCTGGTGTCTCTTCAGATCCTGGGACCTTTTAAATCTCTTCCCACAGTCAGAACATTTAATGTGAACAAGCTGGTGTCTCAGGAGGGTGGCAGAATGAGAGAATCGCTTCAAAAACACGGAGCAGGTCAACAGTCTCTCATCAGTGTGGACAAGCTGGTGTCTCAGCAGCATGGAGGGTGCAATTAATCCCTTCCCACACACGGAGCGGGTTAAAAATCTCTCCCTCGTGTGAATTTGTTGGTGTATCATTGGAGCGATGACTGAATGAATCCCTTCCGGAACAGCTGAACGTTCTCTCCCCAGTGTGTAGCCACTGGTGTCTCTTTAGCTACTTGTATATTTTGAAGCTCTTCCCACATTCAGAACATTTAAATTGTTTCTCATCAGTGTGAACTCGCTGGTGTGCCAGCAGATTGGAGGAGCGACTGAATCAGGTCCTGATGAATCGAGCGACTCTGTCTGTTCTTGATGTGATGTCTGGTCTGAGCTTTCTGTCTGTAGATGCTCCACTTCTAAAACCCTGTAAAAGGAGTATAGAAAGGGGTAAGAGGGAGAATGTTGTCTCATGTCGCCCTTTCCCAGCCCAGGGGCAGTGAAGCTGATTTTCAGGCCCCAGCTGCTGCACAGGTTGGTTGAAAGGATCAACAGTAATGGCAGCTGCAATCCCCACAAGCCCCCGCGCTCCAGAAAGCGCTCCGGCCGCCGCGCTGAGTTGTGACTGGCCCCGCGCATGCGCCCCTTGGCCCCGCCCTCTCCTGCTCCACAGGCGCCCGGCCCTCACTCCGCATGCACAGCACACACCCTGGGCCCCTGTCAATCATCCTCCCCCGCGCCTGCGCGCTGGGCCCCTGAGCTCCAGGCTGCCGCGCGGGGCTTTCTTTGTAAAGTCGGTGTTGGTGAAGAGCCGCAATCAGTGAGGGCAAGTGAGTTTTCCCCCCGATCCGATTGAGATCAGAGGAGGGGAGAGAATAAAGGGGAATCCAAACCTGAGAGTCCGAGGGCTCCACAGGCACCGAATGGAGCGACTTCACTCGGGCGGAGCCGGAGAGCGCCTCAGGGGCACGTGACCGCGGGCAGCGGGCGTGATTGACGTGTCCGCCGACCAATAGGGAGACAGATCCTGGGATCAATGGGCGGGTGGTGGGTGACGCACACTGGGGCGTCTTGACATCGTAAAAGGTGCAGGCGTCATAATGTCAATACAACATGTTTCTGCTGATTGGTCCATATCAGTGATTTGGACTTGAATGTAGGAAGTATGATTAAGAAGTTTGCAGATGATGCAAACATTGTCCGTGTGGTTGATAATGAAGAAGAAAGCTGCAGACTGCAGGAAGATATCAGTGGACATAGAAACATAGAAGATAGGAGCAGGAGTAGGCCATTCGGCCCCTCGAGCCTGCTCCGCCATTCAATGAGATCATGGCTGATCATCCAAATTCAGTTCCCTGTTCCTGCCTTCTCCCCATATCCCTTGATCCCTTTAGCATTAAGAAATATATCCAACTCCTTCTTGGTGTGCTGTCCCCAGGTGAGAGCAGCTCAGTCAGCACAGAGCTGGAGCTGGAATCTGGGAGAGGGGCCGCAGGCAGTGGGCCTGGCAAAGGGACAATCACTGATTGAATAATAAACAGGGGTAAGGGCACACTAACCTCACATCATATATATCTATAGCTTAAGTAGACAGATTTTAAGCCAAACGATGGGACTGATGGCTGCAATTCCTGTGCCATGCGGGAACTCTGGGATGCTTCACGTGTCCTGGTGAACCGCATGTGCAGGAAGTGCCTCCAGTGGCTGGAACTCGAGCTCAGGGTCTCTGAGCTTGGGGAGCGGCTGGAGTCACTGCCGGGCAGACGGGAGGCTGCGAGTTTCCTGGAGCGCACGTTCCAGGAGGTGGTCAACCCTCAGCCACAGAGAGTTCGTGGGAATTGGGATGGCAGGAATGATGTATGAGGAGAGATTGGGTCGATTGGGCTTATACTCGCTGGAGTTTAGAAGAATGAGAGGGGATCTCATTGAAACTTATAAAATTCTAACAGGACTAGACAGACTAGATGGAGGAAGGATGTTCCCGATGGTCGGGGAGTCCAGAACCAGGGGTCACAGTCTAAGGATAGGGGGTAAGCCATTTAGGACAGAGATGAGGAGGAATTTCTTCACCCAGAGAGTGGTGAACCTGTGGAATTCTCTACCACAGAAGGCAGTAGAGGCCAATTCATTAAATATATTCAAGAAGGAGTTGGATATATTTCTTAAGGGTAAAGGGATCAAGGGGTATGGGGAGAAGGCAGGGACAGGGTACTGAATTTGGATGATCAGCCATGATCTCATTGAATGGCGGAGCAGGCTCGAGGGGCCGAATGGCCTATTCCTGCTCCTATCTTCTATGTTTCTATGTAATTGTAACTGGGTGGCCGCCCAGCAGGGTTTGAGGAGGCAAGGCAGTGCAGGAATCCCCCAGGAGTGCGGCGCTCTCAAACCAGTTTTCAGTGCTGAATCCCGGTGAGGGTGACGACACCTCGGGGGGAGTGCAGTCTAGAGCGCATCCACTGCACTGTGGGGCGAGGCCAATTTCAGTGGGATGAGAATGGATCTGGCCCGGGTAAATTGAAATCAAAGATTGGCAGGAAAAACTGTAGAGGAACAATGGGCTGCCTTTAAAGAGGAAATAATTCAGGTACAGTCGAGGTACATTCCCACTAGGGGGAAATGTAGGGCAACTAAAGTCAGAGCTCCCTGGATGACGAAAGAGATAGAGAGTAAGATGAAGCAGAAAAAGAGCGTGTATGACAGATGTCAGGTCGAGAATACATCTGAGAATCAGGCTAAATATAGAAAGTTCAGAGGAGAAGTGAAAAAGAAAATACAAGGGGCAAAGAGAGGGTATGAGAATAGAATGGCAGCTAACATAAAAGGTAATCCAAAAGTCTTCTATAGGCAGATAAATAGTAAACGGGTAGTAAGAGGAGGGGTGGGGCCGATTAGGGACCAAAAAGGAGACCTACGCACGGAGGCAGAGGGTAAGGCTGAGGTACTAAATCAGTACTTTGGATCTGTCTTCACCAAGGAAGAAGATGCTGCCATAGACATAGTGCAGGAGGAGGTAGAGGAGATACTGGATGGGATAAAATTGATAAAGACAAGGTACTAGAAAGGCTGGCTGTACTTAAAGTAAATAAGTCACCAGGACCGGATGGGAAGCATCCTAGTACGCTGAGGGAAGTGAAGGAAGAAATTGCGGAGGTACTGGCCATAACCTTCCAAATCCTCATTAGAAACTGGGGTGGTGCCAGAGGACTGGAGAATTGCAAATGTCACACCCTTGTTCAAAAAAGGGTGTAAGGACAAACCCAGCAACCACGGGCCAGTCAGTTTGACCTCGGCAGTGGGGAAGCATTTAGAAACAAAAATCAGGGACAAAATTAACAGTGTGGATTAATTAAGGAAAGCCAGCACGGATTTGTTAAAGGCAAATCGCGTTTAACCAACTTGATGGAGTTTTTTGATGAGGTAACAGAGAGGGTTGATGAGGGCACTGCGGTTGACGTGGTGTGCATGGATTTCCAAGGCGTTCGACAAAGTGCCACATAATAGGCTTACCAGCAAAGTTGAAGCCCATGGAGTAAAAGGGACAGTGGCTGCATGGATAGGGAATTGACTAAGTGACAGGAAACAGAGAGTAATGGTGAACGGTTGTTTTTCGGACTGGAGGAAGGTACACAGTGGCGTTCCCCAGGGGTCGGTTCTAGGGCCACTGCTTTTCTTGATATATATTAAAGACTTGGATGTGGGTGTACAAGGCACAATTTCAAAATTTGCAGATGACACAGAACTTGGAAGTATAGTGAACAGTGAGGAAGATAGTGATAGACTTCAAGTGGACACAGATAGGCTGGTGGAATGGGCGGACACGTGGCAGATTAAATTTAATGCAGAAAAATGTGAAGTGATACATTTTGGTAGAAAGAATGAGGAGAGGAAATCTAAACTAAAGGGTACAATCCTAAAGTGGGTGCATGAACAGAGAGACCTGGGGGTATATGTGCACAAATCATTGAAGCTGGCAGGGCAGGTTGAGAAAGCAGTTAAAAAAGCTTACGGGAACCTGGGCTTCATGAATAGAGGTATAGAGTACAAAAGTGTGAAATTATGATGAACCTTTATAAAACACTGGTTCAGCCTCAACTGGAGTATTGTGTCCAATTCTGGGCACTGCACTTTAGGAAGGATGTGAAGGCCTTAGAGAGGGTGCAGAAAAGATTTACGAGAATGATTCCAGGGATGAGGGACTTCAGTTACATTGATAGACTGAAGAAGCTGGGGTTGTTCTCCTTGGAGCAGAGAAGATTGAGAGGAGATTTGATAGAGGTGTTCAAAATCAAGAGGGGTCTGGACAGAGTAGATAGAGAGAAACTCTTCCAATTGGCAGAGGGGTCGAGAACCAGAGGACACAGATTTAAGGTGATTGACAGGAGACCCAAAGGCAACATGAGGAAAAACTTTTTAACGCAGCGAGTGGTTAGGATCTGGAATGCACTGCCTGAAAGGGTGGTGGAGGCAGATTCAATCACCGCTTTCAAAAGGGAATTGGAGAAGTACCTGAAAGAGAAATATTGCAGGGCTTCAGATTCCTGGGGCAGGAGGGACCAGTTCTGGGGCAGGAGGGACCTGTCCAAGGTGGACGGGTTGCACCTCAACAGAGCTGGGACCAATGTCCTCATGGGACGGTTAACTAATGCTGTGGGGGAGGGTTTAAATTAATTTGACAGGGGGATGGGCACCAGGATGAAACATTAGAGAGGAGAAACAAGGTGAAGAGAGGACTGGGAGAGACAAGTAGCACTAGAGGGACAGAATTGCTGGTCATCTTCCAAAATTCGATAGACTCTGGAACAGTTCCCATGGATTGGAGGGTAGCTAATGTTACCCCACTATTCAAAAAAGGTGGTAGAGAGAAAATGGGAAATTATAGACCGGTAAGCCTGACATCAGTAGTGGGGAAAATGCTAGAATCTATTATAAAAGATGTTATAGCAGAGCACTTGGAAAACAGTGACAGGATCGGACAAAGTCAACATGGATTTACAAAAGGTAAATCGTGCTTGACTAATCTACTGGAATTTTTTGAGGATGTAACTGGTAGAATAGATAAGGGAGAACCAGTGGATGTGGTGTATTTGGACTTTCAGAAGGCTTTCGATAAGGTCCCGCATAAGAGATTAAAGTGTAAAGTTAAGGCACATGGGATTGGGGGCAAGGTATTGACTTGGATAAAGAACTGGTTGGCAGACAGGAAGCGAAGAGTTAGAAACATAGAAGATAGGAGCAGGAGTAGGCCATTCGGCCCCTTGAGCCTGCTCCGCCATTCAATGAGATCATGGCTGATCATCCAAATTCAGTACCCTGTCCCTGCCTTCTCTCCATATCCCTTGATCCCTTTAGCCTTAAGAAATATATCCAATTCCTTCTTGAATATATTTAATCAATTGGCCTCTACTGCCTTCTGTGGTAGAAAATTCCGCAGGTTCACCACTCTCTGGGTGAATAAATTCTTCCTCATCTCAGTCCTAAATGGCCTACCCCTTATCCTTAGACTGTGACCCCTGGTCCTGGACTCCCCGACCATCGGGAACATCCTTCCTGCATCTCGTCTGTCTAGCCCTTAGAATTTTATAAGTTTCAATGAGATCCCCTCTCATTCTTCTAAACTCCAGCGAATATAAGTCCAATCGACCCAATCTCTCCTCATACGTCATTCCTGCCATCCCAGGTATCAGCCTGGTGAATCTTCGCTGCACTCCCTCCATGGCAAGAAGATCCTTCCACAGATAAGGCAAACAAACCTGCACACAATACTCAAGGTGTGGTCTCACCAAGGCCCTGTACAACTGCAGCAAGACATCCTTGTTCCTGTACTCAAACCCTCTCGCTACGAAGGCTAACATACCATTTGCCTTCTTAACCGCCTGCTTCACCTGCATGCTTACCTTCAGCGACTGGTGCACAAGGACCAGTACAAGATAGATTAAGGCGATACTTAGTACAACTAAATCAGGAGGTACAAGCACTAAATAAAGAAGTAAGGAACCAACAGATTAAAGATCTAGAAAGGCAGAATGCTGGACTTAAACCAGGCGAGTTGCCCAGAATAGGTCAACAAGTAATGACACAAGTTATCGGAAGAAAGGGAATGGGGCCCGTTGGATGGGGCCATGTACTGTATTAATGACAAGTGATACGTGTGTTTGTCTACAGGAACCGATGGGTATGCGATGGAAGCAATGGATCCAGGTGAAACCATTTAACACTAAAGACCCCCATTCTACCCTCTCCTCTAGGGGAAAGAGCTCGGAACACGACCAGACCTCTGTTTAAATTACAGATAAACATGGATCCAGTCGACCCTTTATATCAGAGGGTCCGTCTCGGGGAGAAGAAGCTCTCCCGGTTTACCCTTACACCTGAGAACTCATTTTTAATGTGGAAGCAAGTCATCCTCGGTTCCGATGGACTGCCTAAGAAGAAAGAAGAAGATATAATTGGAGTAAGACTTCATTACTCCTGTACTCAAATCCTCTTGTAATGAAGGCCAGCATACCATTTGCCTTCTTAACTGCCTTTCACGACCACCGGACGTCCCAAAGCGCTTTACAGCCAATGAAGTACTTTTGAAGTGTAGTCACTGTTGTAATGTGGGAAACGCGGCAGCCAATTGGCGCACAGCAAGCTCCCACAAACAGCAATGTGATAATGACCAGATAATGTTTTTTCATCATGTTGCTTGAGGGATATATATTGGGCTCAAAACACAGGGGATAGCTTCTTCAAAATAGCACCACGGGATCTTTTACATCCACCTGAGGGGGCAGACGGGGGCCTCAGTTTAACGTCGCATCCGTAGGATGGCACCTCCGACACTGCAGCGCTCCCTCAGTACTGCCCCTCCGACAATGCGGCGCTTCCGCAGTACTGCCCCTCCAACAGCGTGGAGCTCCCTCAGTACTGCCCCGCCGACAGTGCTGCGCTCCCTCAGTACTGCCCCGCCGACAGTGCGGCGCTCCCTCAGTACTGCCCCTCCGACAGCCCGGAGCTCTCTCAGTACTGCCCCTCCGACAGCACGGAGCTCCCTCAGTACTGCCCCTCCGACAGTGCGGCACTCCCTCAGTACTACCCCTCCGACAGTGCGGAGCTCCCTCAGTACCACCCCTCCGACAGTGTGGCGTTCCCTCAGTACTGCCCCTCCGACGGTGCGGCGCTCCCTCAGTACTTCCCCTCCGACAGTGCGGCGCTCCCTCAGTACTGTCCCTCCGACAGTGCGGCGCTCCCTCAGTACTGCCCCTCCGACAGTGCGGCGATCCCTCAGTACTGCCCCTCCAACAGTGCGGCGCTCCCTCAGCACCGCACTGGAGTGTCAGCCTCGCTTTATATGCTCAAGTCCCTGGAGCGGGATTTGAACCCACAACCTTCTGACTCTGCTATCCACTGAGCCACAGCGGACTCCAGTCTTTTACACAGTTTCATCATAACTTCCTTGCTTTTGCACTCTACGCCTCTCCTAAAGCAGGGGAATTATGATGAATTGTTAAACAGTTTTTTTTTGCAGAGTGACCCAGGCTGTCTGTTGGAAACAATTGTGCATTTGAAAGCAGCTTGTATTGTGAAGCTTGTGCCCCTTTACCAGGCCCGCTGCCTGCGGCCCCTCTCCCAGATTCCAGCCCCAGCTCTGTGCTGACTGAGCTGCTCTCACCTGGGGACAGCGCGTCACAATCGGCCCCAGCGCACCTGAGCTGGAGAGGAGGCCCCGCCCCCTTGCCGCGCCGCCATTGGTTGGAGGACCAGGCCGCCCAGTTCAGTCCTCCCAGCTCAGCCCTCTTCCTATTGGTCAGCGCTCCCGTCAGTCAGAATCACATTGCTCCGGCTCACTCCGCCACACCGCCCGACTCTCAGGTTTGGTTTTCTCGTATTTTACTTTATAATCTCGCTCTCCGCTCCCCTCTCACCTCCATTTAAATCGATCCCCCAACACTTGACTTTACCCGGCCGCTGATTCCGCCTCTTCCCCGGGCCCGGCCTTCCGTCTGGTACCCGGAGGCCCCGCGCAGGCGCACTGGCAGCCTCGTGTTGCGCCTGCCCGCGCTGTGATTGGTGCAGGGGAAGGCAAGTGGGCGTGTCTGGCCCCCGGGCCCACGTGGGGGAGACAAAGGGTGGCTGGAGCGCATGCGCTGCCCGTCTCGCACAGTTGATAAGGTTTTCAAATATTTTTTTTTGCGAAACAAATTGAAAACACTCATTAATTCCCCCAACCTCCTCCCCTCTAAAGTGCGATTATTATTATTTTTGTTTTTCCTCATTTGTGTGGGGTGTCTTTTTTTAACCTTGCGGTGGCTTGCGCCAATCCAACCGACCCCGTTGCGTTGCGTGCATGCGTCAGCGCGTAAGCGGAGATTTTGATTGACGCAAGACGTCCGCCAATCAGCAGCGCGGAAAACGCTGGGAGGACCGGGCGGGCTGACGGTCCTCCAAGCATTGGCGGCGCGGGAGCGGGGCGGGACCTCGATGAGCTGCGTGCGCCGATCCAATCGACACCTCGGCGTTGCGTGCATGCGTCAGCGCGTAATAGGAGGGGGTGATTGACGTTAGGCCCCCGCCAATCAGAAGCGTGGAAAACGCTGGGAGGACCGGTTTGGCTGACGGTCCTCCAACCAATGGCGGCGCGGGAGGGAGGGGGGCGGGACCTCGGTGGGCTGCAGGCCACTTTCCTGCTTTCATTGTCTGCAGGAGCTGTTAAAGGGAAGGGGAGGAGGGGGTGGAAAAAACCCCAGCTTGTGAGTGTTTATTCCTTTGCATTACCTTTATTGCAAGGCTTTTCATCAATTGCATACATTTAAAAATAAGTGAACCTTTTCTCTTTTGGACTTTTATCCAGAACAAAGAGCCCTGGTGCTGTGAACATTTTGGTGGGCAGCCACTTTTAAAGGGACAAAGACCAGCATTCTTCCTCCTCTCTCTCTCTCTCTTGTGAGTATTTGTGGTGGGTGAGAGGGTGGAGGTTGAGTCAAAGGGGACTGCGTCCCCTTTTCAACAATAAAAATTGCTTGGCCATTTAAAGGGGAATGGGTGCCCCCCAGGTATTTAAAAGGGCAGTGCCTCTCTCTCTTATCATGTAAGAGCAGGGAGGTTCTGCTTGAACTGTACAAAACACCAGTTAGGCCACCGGCTAGAGTGCTGCGTGCAGTTCTGCTCGCCCCATTGCAGGAAAGATGTGACTGCTCGAGACGGGAGATTTACGAGGATGTTGCCAGGACTAGAGAATTTCAGCTACAAGGAAAGATAGAATACATAGAAACATAGAAGATACATCTTAGGGTACTTAAGGAAGTGGCCCTAGAAATAGTAGATGCATTGCTGGTCATCTTCCAAAATTCGATAGACTCTGGAACAGTACCCATGGATTGGAGTGTAGCTAATGTTACCCCACTATTCAAAAAAGGTGGTAGAGAGAAAACGGGGAATTACAGACCGGTAAGCCTGACATCGGTAGTGGGGAAAATGCTAGAGTCCATTATAAAAGACGTAATAGCAGAGCACTTGGAAAACAGTGACCGGATCGGACAAAGTCAACATGGATTTACAAAAGGTAAATCGTGCTTGACTAATCTACTGGAATTTTTTGAGGATGTAACTGGTAAAATAGATAAGGGAGAACCAGTGGATGTGGTGTATTTGGAATTTCAAAAGGCTTTCGATAACGTCCCACATAAGAGATAGAAACATAGAAGATAGGAGCAGGAGTAGGCCATTCGGCCCCTCGAGCCTGCTCCGCCATTCAATGAGATCATGGCTGATCATCCAAGTTCAGTACCCGGTCCCTGCTTTCTCCCCATATCCCTTGATCCCTTTAGCCTTAAGAAATATATCCAACTCCTTCTTGAATATATTTAATGAATTGGCTTCTACTGCCTTCTGTGGTAGAGAATTCCACAGGTTCACCAGTCTCTGGGTGAAGAAATTCCTCCTCATTATTGTCCTAAAAGGCCTACCCCTTATCCTTAGACTGTGACCCCCGGTTCTGGACTCCCCGACTGTGGTAAACCACTGTTTGTATACCACTGTGTACATGCCTCGGCTGACTCCTCCCACAAGTCCTAGTATAAAGGTGACTGCTCCCCAGCCCTTTGTATTTCTGGACCGGTCGACCACTCGAGGCAGACCTTCATTCTTTTGTTAATAAAAGCCTTTAGTTACTCTCTTAACTCTCAGTTTTTATGAGTAATTGATAGCGCATCAATTTTATTAACAAAATTTTTATAATGGAGAAGATCCTCACACCAGCATGCCTGGACTTAGATCATCGGGAGGCGGACTCATCCACCAAGTTTACTCACTGGCTTAAGTGTTTCGAAAAATTCCTGACCGCCTCCGCAGCAATCAAATCGGACGAGGACAAACTGGATGTCCTGACCTCCAAAGTGAACCACCGAGTGTACTCGGTCATCCAAGACGCGACCTCGTACGCGGACGCTATCAAGCTCCTCAAGGACCAGTACACGCGCCCAGTGAACGAAGTGTACGCCAGGCACCTTCTGGGGAGTCGTAAACAACAACCTGGGGAATCGACCGTGGAATACCTTCAGGCACTGTCTGTGCTTGGCCGGGCCTGTGGTTGTAAGGATGTAAAGGCCGCCGTGTACACAGAGGAACTTATCCGGGACGCTTTTGTAGCGGGCCACAGATCCAATTACACCCGACAGCGACTGTTGGAGCAGAGTGACCTCGACCTCAACAAGGCCTCTGAACTCGCACTATCATTGGATGCAGCCTACCGGGGCATGGATGCCTACTCCTCTGCACCATGGACGCCGCGGGGAATGACAGCCTGGGACACGGTAGGACCGCCTCATAGCGCCGTGCCACCCCAGCCACACCCCAGCAACGGCCCAACTACCGCAGCAGTGTCCCAAGGCCAGACAGCAGTGCCCCAAGGCCAGAAATGCTACTTCTGTGGGCAGGCAAAACACCCCAGAGCGTGCTGCCCGGCGAAAAACGCGATCTGCTCGGGCTGCGGGAAGAAGGGACACTACGCTAACGTCTGCAGGGCCAAAGCCACCCCGAACCCCAGCAGCGCCGCGTGTGGGCCATGCGGGCCGCCATCTTGGGCCTCCCCGGCCATGTGCGAACCACCGGTACAGCAGCCATTTTGGACGCCGCCAGCCACATGGGGATCATGGACGCCGCCATCTTGGACGACAGCCGGAACGCAGCAGGCCCCCAACACCGCCTCATCTGATACCCGCAGCGACACACCGACCCCTACGCTGGCATCCGTTACACTGGACCAAGCGAGACCGCACCAGCTGGCCAGTTCCACAATGGACATTAAGGTAAATGGCCACGATACAATCTGCCTTTTTGACTCTGGGAGCACGGAGAGCTTCATCCACCCCGACACGGTGCGGCGTTGCTCTCTCCCAGTCCTGCCTGCGCACCAGCGGATTTCTATGGCCTCCGAGTCCCAGTCGGCGGACATCGGCGGCTACTGCGTAGTGACACTCGTAGTAGACGGGACCGTGTACAATCATTTTAAACTTCTGGTCCTGCCCGACCTCTGCGCTGCCATCCTGCTGGGGTTAGATTTTCAGTGCCACCTTAAAAGTGTTACGATGGCGTACGGTGGACCCCTACCGCCACTCACAGTCTGCAGCCAGCAGCTCCCAAATTGCCCACCGCGCACCAGGTGCAACCTCTCCACACTCAGAGTCACCCCCCCCCCCCCGTTTGCTAACCTCACCCCCGACTGTAAGCCCATCGCCACAAAGAGCAGGCGATACAGTGCCGGGGACAGGGTTTTCATTAAAACCGAAGTGGAGCGGCTCCTGAAGGAAGGGATTATTGAGGGCAGCACCAGCCCCTGGCGAGCCCAGGTTGTGGTCGTTAAGACCGGCGAGAAGCAGCGCCTGGTCATCGACTACAGCCAGACAATAAATCGCTACACCCTGCTGGACGCCTACCCACTCCCCCGCATAGCTGATATGGTCAACCAGATCGCGCAGTACCGCGTCTTCTCGACCATTGACCTGAAATCAGCGTACCACCAGCTCCCTATCCGCCCTGAGGACCGCCAGTATACTGCCTTTGAGGCAAACGGCCGCCTCTACCACTTCCTTAGGGTTCCCTTTGGCGTCACCAACGGGGTCTCCGTCTTCCAAAGGGAGATGAACCGGATGGTAGACCAAAATGCGTTGCAGGCCACTTTCCCATATCTGGACAATGTGACCAGCTGCGGCCGTGACTTGCAGGACCATGACGCAAACCTCAAAAAATTCCTCCGCACCGCCCAACTCCTGAACCTGACATATAACAAGGAGAAGTGCATATTCCGCACAAACCGCCTCGCCATCCTTGGCTGTGTTGTGGAACACGGAGTCATCGGCCCCGACCCCGACCGGATGCGTCCCCTTATGGAACTCCCACTGCCCCACTGCCTCAAGGCCCTGAAGAGGTGCCTAGGGTTTTTCT
Source organism: Somniosus microcephalus (assembly GCF_052327205.1). Classification (NCBI taxonomy): domain Eukaryota; kingdom Metazoa; phylum Chordata; class Chondrichthyes; order Squaliformes; family Somniosidae; genus Somniosus; species Somniosus microcephalus. The sequence continues at coordinate 3,884,390 of NW_028225189.1, read as the reverse complement.
CCTATTATGCCCAGTGGGTCCCCTACTATGCGGACAAGGCCCATCTGCTGATCAAGTCCACCTCTTTTCCCTTGACGGCAGAGGCCCGCTTAGCCTTCCACCGTATCAAGGAAGACATTGCCAAAGCCACGATGCATGCAGTGGACGAATCCATCCCCTTCCAGGTGGAAAGCGACGCGTCCGACTTTGCCCTGGCCGCTACCCTCAATCAGGCGGGGAGACCCGTGGCCTTCTTTTCACGAACCCTCCAAGGCCCGGAGACCAGACACTCCGCTGTTGAGAAGGAGGCCCAGGCGATTGTGGAGGCTGTGCGTCATTGGAGGCACTACCTGGCCAGAAAACGATTTACCCTGCTCACTGACCAGCATTCAGTTGCTTTCATGTTTAACAACAAGCAGAGGGGCAAAATCAAAAATGACAAGATCTTGAGGTGGAGAATCGAACTTTCCACCTACAATTACGAGATCTTGTACCGGCCCGGGAAGCTCAATGAACCCCCGGATGCGCTATCGCGTGGCACCTGCGCCAGCGCGCAGATCGATAGACTGCGGGCCCTCCACAATGACCTCTGCCACCTGGGGGTCACCAGGTTCTTCCACTTCATCAAGGCCCGCAACCTGCCTTACTCTATTGAGGAGGTCAGGACCATGACCAGGAACTGCCAAGTCTGCGCTGAGTGCAAACCGCACTTTTATAGACCAGACAGGGCCCACTTGATAAAAGCCACTCGCCCCTTCGAGCGCCTGAGCGTTGATTTTAAAGGGCCTCTCCCCTCCTCCGACCGCAATGTGTACTTCCTCAATATTATTGATGAGTAGTCCCGTTTCCCTTTCGCCATCCCCTGCCCGGACATGACCAGTGCCACGGTCATTAAATGTCTGAACGACCTCTTCACCCTGTTCGGTTTCCCCAGCTATATCCATAGCGACCAGGGCTCATCGTTTATGAGCGACGAACTCCGTCAGTACCTGCTAACTAGGGGTATTGCCACAAGCAGGACCACCAGTTACAACCCCCGGGGGAACGGACAGGTGGAAAGAGAAAATGCAACAGTTTGGAAGGCCGCCCTGCTAGCCTTAAAGTCTAGGGGCCTTCCAACCTCCCGCTGGCAGGATGTGCTCCCCGATGCGCTCCATTCTATTCGGTCACTGCTCTGCACTGCCACTAACGCCACCCCTCATGAGAAAATGTTTGTCTTCCCAAGGAAGTCCACATCGGGGACATCGCTACCACCATGGCTGACGTCCCCAGGGCCGGTCCTACTGAGAAGGCACGTGAGGACCCATAAAACGGACCCCCTGGTCGAGAGGGTCGACCTCCTCCACGCCAACCCCCAGTATGCTTACATTGCATACCCGGACGGGCGGGAGGACACAGTCTCCATAAGAGACCTTGCACCCTCGGGGGCCGCAGTAACCCACTACTCACTACCACCCACCCCCACGACCCGATATCCAGCCCCAGCAGACGGCAGGCCTGGGCCCCGCGACCCGCTCGACATCTACGAGGACGACACGCCTGTGCCACAGCCCACGCAGGACTCGACGCCGGAAGCTCCACTACCCCTGCCGTCGCCACGCCGATCACAGCGGCAGACAAGACCTCCGGAGAGACTCCAATACACTAACTTTTAATACACTTCACCCCGCCGGACTCAATTTTAAACAAGGGGTGAATGTGGTAAACCACTGTTTGTATTCCACTGTGTACATGCCTGGACATGCCTCGGCTGACTCCTCCCACAAGTCCTAGTATAAAGGTAACTGCTCCCCAGCCCTTTGTATTTCTGGACCGGTCGACCACTCGAGGCAGACCTTCATTCTTTTGTTAATAAAAGCCTTTAGTTACTCTCTTAACTCTCAGTCTTTTATGATATATTTAATGAATTGGCTTCTACTGCCTTCTGTGGTAGAGAATTCCACAGGTTCACCAGTCTCTGGGTGAAGAAATTCCTCCTCATTATTGTCCTAAAAGGCCTACCCCTTATCCTCAGACTGTGACCCCTGGTTCTGGACTCCCCGACCATCGGGAACATCCTTCCTGCATCCAGTCTGTCCAGTCCTGCAAGAATTTTATAAGTTTCAATGAGATCCCCTCTCATTCTTCTAAACTCCAGCGAGTACAAGCCCAATCGACCCAATCTCTCCTCATACATCATTCCTGCCATCCCAGGTATCAGTCTGGTGAATCTTGGCTGGACTCCCTCCATGGCAAGAATATCCTTCCTCAGATAAGGCAACCAAAACTGCACACAATACTTAAGATGTGGTCTCACCAAGGCCCTGCACAACTGCAGCAAGACATCCTTGTTCCTGTACTCAAACCCTCTCGCTATGAAGGCCAACATACCATTTGCTTTCTTAACCGCCTGCTGCACCTGCATGCTTACCTTCAGCGACTGGTGCACAAGGACACCCAGGTCTCATTGCACTTCCCCTTCTCCCAATCTATTGCCGTTCAGATGATAATCTGCCTTCCTGTTTTTGACACCAAAGTGGATAACCTCACATTTATCCACATTATATTGCATCTGCCATGCTTCTGCCCAGTCACCCAACCTGTCCAAATCATCCTGTAGTTTCTCGGCATGCTCCTCACAGCACTCACGCCCACCCAGCTTTGTGTCATCTGCAAATTTGGAGATATTACATCTAGTTCCCTTGTCTGGTATATATATTGTGAATAGCTGGGGTCCAAGGACCAATCCCTGCGGTACCCCACTAGTCACTGCCTGCCACTCGGAAAAAGACCCGTTTATTCCAACTCTTTGTTTTCTATCTGCCAACCAGTTCTCTATCCAAGTCAATACCTTGCCCCCCAATCCCAAGTGCCTTAACTTTACACGCTAATCTCTTATGTGGGACCTTATCAAAAGCCTTCTGAAAGTCCAAATACACCACATCCACTGGTTCGCCCTTATCTATTTTACCAGTTACATCCTCAAAAAGTTCCAGTGGATTAGTCAAGCACAATTTACCTTTTGTAAATCCATGTTGACTTTGTCCGATCCTGTCACTGTTTTCCAATGCTCTGCTGTTACATCTTTTATAATGGACTCTAGCATTTTCCCCACTACCGATGTCAGGCTTACCGGTCTGTAATTCCCCGTTTTCTCTCTGCCACCTTTTTTGAATAGTGGGGTAACATTAGCTACCCTCCAATCCATGGGTACTGTTCCAGATTCCATCAAAAACCCAGCAGCTTCTCCTCCATCTCCACTCCAGCTCAAACTGTTGCAACAAAAAGACCTACACAGGCGGCCCGGGACCGACTTCCATCACCTGCAATAAAACTCTTCCCGACAGCCACTGACTAATGGTGGCTGCAGCACCCACAATTCCCCGCACCCCAGCAACCGCTCTATCCAACGCGCTGATTTCCCCGCTGAGAGTGCGCATGCTCCCCGGGGCCGTGGGCCATTCTGGGAGCCTGGCTCCTGTCCTTTGTCCCGAGTCGGACTCGGTGGAACCGGCTGAAGAAACCGGGAAGCGGCGGCTCGGATGGGGGAGGCGCTGCAACCTGGGTTTCCTGGTGCCGGGGCTCTGGCCGCAGGTCCGCCGGACCCGCTCTGATGAGGTAACAGAGAGGGTTGATGAGGGCAATGCGGTTAACGTGGTGCATATGGATTTCCAAAAGGCGTTCGACAGCGTGTAAAGTTAAGGCACATGGGATTGGGGGCAATGTATTGACTTGGATAGAGAACTGGTTGGCAGACAGAAAGCAAAGAGTTGGAATAAATGGCTCTTTTTCCGAGTGGCAGGCAGTAGCTAGTGGGGTACCGCAGGGATCGGTCCTTGGACCCCAGCTATTCACAATATATTTTAATGATCTGGACGAGGGAACTAGATGTAATCTCTCCAAGTTTGCAGATGACACAAAGCTGGGTGGGCGTGTGTGCTGTGAGGAGGATGCCGAGAAACTCCAGTATGATTTGGACAGGTTGGGTGATTGGGCAGAAGCATGGCAAATGCAATATAATGTGGATAAATGTGAGGCTATCCACTTTGGTGTCAAAAACAGGAAGGCAGATTATTATCTGAATGGCAATAGATTGGGAGAAGGGGAAGTGCAACGAGACCTGGGTGTCCCAGTGCACCAGTCGCTGAAGGTAAGCATGCAGGTGCAGCAGGCGGTTCAGAAGGCAAATGGTATGTTGGCCTTCGTAGCGAGAGGGTTTGAGTACAGGAACAAGGATGTCTTCCTGCAGTTGTACAGGGCCTTGGTGAGACCACATCTTGAGTATTGTGTGCAGTTTTGGTCGCCTTATCTGAGGAAGGATGTTCTTGCCATGGAAGGAGTGCAGCGAAGATTCACCAGGCTGATACCTGGCATGGCAGGAATGACGTATGAGGGGAGATTGGGTCGAATGGGCTTGTACTTGCTGGACTTTAGAAGAATGAGAGGGGATCTCATTGAAACTTATAAAACTCTAACAGGACTACACAGACTAGATGCAGGAAGGATGTTCCCGATGGCCAGGGAGTCCAGAACCAGGGGTCACAGTCTAAGGATAAGGGTAAGCCATTTAGGCCAGAGATGAGGAGGAATTTCTTCACCCAGAGAGTGGTGAACCTGTGGAATTCTCTGCCACAGAAGGCAGTAGAGGCCAACTCATTAAATATATTCAAGAAGGAGTTAGATATATTTCTTAAGGCTAAAGGGATCAAGGGATATGGCGTGAATGCAGGGACAGGGTACTGAATTTGGATGATCAGCCATGATCTCGTTGAATGGCGGAGCAGGCTCGAGGGGTCGAATGGCTTACTCCTGCTCCTATCTTCTATGTGTCTCCAGGTATTTAAAGGGGCAGTGCCTCTCTCTCTCTATCATGTAAGAGCAGGGAGGTTCTGCTTGATCTGTACAAAAACACCAGTTAGGTCACCGCGTGCAGTTCTGGTCGTCCCCATTGCAGGAAAGATGTGACTGCTCGAGACGGGAGATTTACGAGGATGTTGCCAGGACTAGGGAATTTCAGCTACAAGGAAAGATTGAACACATAGAAACATAGAAGATAGGAGCAGGAGTAGGCCATTCAGCCCCTCGAGCCTGCTCCTCCATTCAATGCGATCATGGCTGATCATCCAAACTCGGTACCCTGTCCCTGCCTTCTCCCCATATCCCTTGATCCCTTTAGCCTTAAGAAATATATCCAACTCCTTCTTGAATATATTTAATGAATTGGCCTCTACTGCCTTCTGTGGTAGAGAATTCCACAGGTTCACCACTCTCTGGGTGAAGAAATTCCTCCTCATTTCTGTCCTAAATGGCTTACCCCTTATCCCTAGACTGTGACCCCTGGTTCTGGACTCCCCTGCCATCAGGAACATCCTTCCTGCATCTAGTCTGTCTAGTCCTGTTAGAATTTTATAAGTTTCAATGAGATCCCCTCTCATTCTTCTAAACTCCAGCGAGTATAAGCCCAATCAACCCAATCTCTCCTCATACATCATTCCTGCCATGCCAGGTATCAGTTTGGTGAATCTTCACTGCACTCCCTCCATGGCAAGAACATCCTTCCTCAGATAAGGTGACCAAAACTGCATACAATACTCAAGATGTGGTCTCACCAAGGCCCTGTACAACTGCAGCAAGACATCCTTGCTCCTGTACTCAAACCCTCTCGCTACGAAGGCCAACATACCATTTGCCTTCTTAGCTGCCTGCTGCACCTGCATGCTTACCTTCAGTGACTGGTGCACAAAGACACCCAGGTCTCATTCCACTTCCCCTTCTCCCAATCTATTGCCGTTCAGATAATAACCTGCCTTCCTGTTTTTGCCACCAAATTGGATAACCTCACATTTATCCACATTATACTGCATCTGCCATGATTCTGCCCAATCACCCAACCTGTCGAAATCATATTGGAGTTTCTTGGCATCCTCCTCACAGCACACACGCCCACCCAACTTTGTGTCGTCTGCAAACTTGGAGATATTACATCTAGATCCCTCGTCTAGATCATTAATATATATTGTGAATAGCTGGGGTCCTAGGACCGATCCCTGTGGTACCCCACTAGTCACTGCCTGCCTGTCAAGACGAGGCCCTTCGGCCCATCGTGTCTGCACCGGCAATCAAGCCCTGTCTATTCTAATCCCATTTTCCAGCACTTGCTCCGTAGCCTTGTATGCTATGGCGCTTCAAGTGCTCATCTAAATGCTTCTTGAATGTTGTGAGGGTTCCTGCCTCTACCACCCTTTCAGGCAGTGAGTTCCAGATTCCAACCACCCTCTGGGTGAAAATGTTTTGCCTCAAATCCCTCTAAACCTCCTGCCCCTTACCTTGAAACTATGCCCCCTGGTTATTGACCCCTCTACTAAGGGGAAAAGTTCCTTTCTATCTACCCTATCTATGCCCCTCATAATTTTGTACACCTCAATCAGGTCCCTCCTCAGCCTTCTCTGCTCCAAGGAAAATAATCCCAGCCTGTCCAGTCTCTCTTCATAGCTGAAGCGCTCCAGCCCAGGTAACTTCCTGGGATCATGACATTATATGGTTAGATAACATCAAGTGAAAATGAGGAGTTATTAGAATGCAATAGGACTGGTGTAGAACTGGTATTTACTTGTTTTGTTGAAGAAGTTTCGGGTTTCTGGTTAAAAGTAGTTTACTGGAAGTGTTAATTGTTTCTGATATGGTTATGGGACTTTGTATATTGTGGTGTTATTTAGTGTTAAAGCCTTCCTTAATGTACGAACGATCGAACAAACGAACGCTCAAGTGAACGCACGCATGCGGACACAAATAATACGCATGCATACACAATGGAACTAAAAAAAAAACTTCCTGGTGAATCTCCTCTGCACCCTCTCCAATGCAATCACATCCCTCCTATAGTGTGGCAACCAGAACTGCACACAGTATTCCAGCTGTCGCCTAACTAGCGTTTTGTACAGCTCCATCATAACCTCCCTGCTCTTATATTCTATGCTTCAGCTAATGAAGGCAAGTATCCCATATGCCTTTTTAACCACCTTATCTACCTATCCTGCTGCCTTCAGGGATCTATGTACATGCACACCAAGGTCCCTCTGATCCTCTGTCGTTCCTCGGATCCTACCATTCATTGTGTATTCCCTTGTCTTGTTAGTCCTCCAAAAATGCATCACCTCACACTTTTCAGGGTTAAATTCCATTTGCCACTGTTCTGCCCATCTGACCAACCTGTCTATATCGTCCTGTAGCCTGAAGCTTCCCTCCTCGCTATTTACCACTCCACCAATTTTTGTGTCATCTGTGAACTTACTGATCATACCTCCTACATTCATATCTAAATCATTAATGTGCACTACATACAGCAAGGGACCCAGCACCGATCCTTGCGGTACACCACTGGACACAGGTTTCCAGTCACAAAAACAACCTTCGACCATCACCCTCTGCCTCCTGCCACTAAGCCAATTTTGGATCCAATGTGCCAAGTTGCCCTGAATCCCATGGGCTCTTACCTTCTTGACCAGTCTCCCATGCTGGACTTTGTCAAAAGCCTTACTGAAGTCCATGTAGACTACATCAACTGCACTACCCTCATCCACACACCTAGTCACCCCCTCAAAATATACATTCTGGAGCACGGGGGCGTGTGGGGATTGCAGCCGCCATTACTGTTGATCCTTTCAACCAACCTGTGCAGCAGCTGGGGCCTGAAAATCAGCTTCACTGCCCCTGGGCTGGGAAAGGGCGACATGAGGCAACATTCTCCCTCTTACCCCTTTCTACACTCCTTTTACAGGGTTTTAGAAGTGGAGCATTTACAGATAGGAAGCTCAGACCAAACATCACCTCAAGATCAGGCAGTGTCGCTCGATTCATCAGGACCTGAATATCATCAGCCTTTGTACATGGAAGGAGAGAGCAGCAATCGCAGCGCGGAGAAACCGCACACGTGTTCCGTGTGTGGAAAGGGATTTGTTTATCCAGTTCACCTGCGGACACACCAGCTTGTTCACTCTGATGCGAGACCATTTCAATGTCCTGACTGTGGGAAGAGCTTTAAATGTTCTGGTGATCTGAAGGGACACCAGCGAGCTCACACTGATGAGAGGCGGTTTACTTGTTCCGACTGTGGGAAAGGCTTTAAAAGCTCCGGGGATCTGACCACACACCAGCGAGCTCACACTGGGGAGAGGCCGTTCACCTGCTTTGTGTGTGGGAAGGGATTCGGTCTGTCATCCACCCTACTGACACACCAGCTTGTTCACACTGATGAGAGACCGTTTAAATGTTCTGACTGTGGGAAGAGCTTTAAAAGCTTCCCGGGGCTAAAGCGACACCAGCGCCTCCACACTGGAGAGAGGCCATTCACCTGCTCTGTGTGTGGAAAGGGATTCGCTCGATCCTCCAACCTGCTGAAACACCAGCGAGTTCACACTGGGGAGAGGCCGTTCACCTGCTCTGTGTGTGGGAAGGGATTCGCTCTCTCGCCCCCCCTGCTGGTACATCAGCAAATTCACATGGATGAGAGACCGTTTAAATGTTCGGAGTGTGGGAAGAGCTTCAAAATCTCCAATTACCTGAAGAGACACCAGTGCCTACACACTGGGGAGAGCCCGTTCACCTGCCCTGTGTGTGGGAAGGGATTCACTCAGTTATCCGCTCTAATGATACACCAGCGAGTTCACACTGGGGAGAGGCCGTTCACCTGCTCCGTGTGTGGGAAGGGATTCTCTCAGTCATGCAACCTGCGTGCACACCAGCGAGTTCACACTGGAGAGCGGCCGTTCGCCTGCTCTCTGTGTGGGAAGGGATTCATTCGGTCATCCCACCTGCTGACACACCAGCGAGCTCACACTGGGGAGCGGTCGTTCACCTGCTCTGTGTGTGGGAAGGGATTCAGTCGGTCGTGCAACCTGCTGACACACCATCGAGTTCACACCGATGAGAGACCGTTTAAATGCTCGGAGTGTGCGAAGGGCTTTAAAAGGACCAGTAACCTGCTGAGACACCAGCAAGTTCACACTGCTCTGTAGTGCGGGGGAGTGTGACCCTCTCCCCTGCACTATATTAAATATATTGGTTTAGCTATTAAGCAAAGTGGGTCTGCTCTAACTTTAAATCAACTGTCCTATTTAGAGAGTGTTACTCCAATCCCGGTTAATGGTATTGGGTCATCACAGAAAGGTGATGTTATATCTAAAGAAGACAGAGCTATTGCGAAGCTTGATTGGTCAGTTGAACTGGTTGTGCACTCGGACTAGACCAGAGGCCAGTTTTGATGTGTTGAGTTAAGTACTTCAATGGAACACCCCACAGTAGAGAATGTTTTAACGGCAAATTAAACATTACCAAAATTAAATCTGGATAAATCCGCACTTAAGTTCCCATCCTTAGGCGACCCAGTGACCATGAAGCGAGTTATCTTTAGCGATGCTTCACAGGCTGATCGTCCTGATGGCTATTCCACTGCAGCTGGTTTCATCATCTTTCTTCTGGGCGAGAATGGGAAATGTTGTCCTTTAGCTTGGGATGCTAAGAAAATAAAAAGGGTTGTTCAAAGTGCTCTGGCTGCTGCACCTTATCTGAGGAAGGATGTTCTTGCCGTGGAGGGAGTGCAGCGAAGATTCACCAGACTGATACCTGGGATGGCAGGAATGACGTATGAGGAGAGATTGGGTCAATTGGGCTTATACTCACTGGAGTTTAGAAGAATGAGAGGGGATCTCATTGAAACTTATAAAATTCTAACAGGACTAGACAGACTAGATGCAGGAAGGATGTTCCCAATGGTGGGGGAGTCCAGAACCAGGGGTCACAGTCTAAGGATAAGGGGTAAGCCATTTAGGACATAGATGAGGAGGAATTTCTTCACCGAGAGAGTGGTGAACCTGTGGAATTCTCTACCGCAGAAGGCAGTGGAGGCCAGTTCATTAAATATATTCAAGAAGGAGTTAGATATATTTCTTAAGGCTAAAGCGATCAAGGGATATGGGGAGAAGGCAGGGACAGGGTACTGAGTTTGGATGATCAGCCATGATCTCATTGAATGGCGGAGCAGGATCGAGGGGCCGAATGGCCTACTCCTGCTCCTATCTTCTATGTTTCTATGAAACACTGCCTCTTGTGGAGACAGTGGATATGGGATTGTATTTGGACATCCTGTACAGTGGGAGTACTGAAACACTGCCTCTTGTGGAGACAGTGGATACGGGATTGTATTTGGACATCCTGTACAGTGGGAGTACTGAAACACTGCCTCTTCTGGAGACAGTGGATACGGGATTGTATTTGGACATCCTGTACAGTGGGAGTACTGAAACACTGCCTCTTGTGGAGACAGTGGATACGGGATTGTATTTGGACATCCTGTACAGTGGGAGTACTGAAACACTGCCTCTTGTGGAGACAGTGGATACGGGATTGTATCTGGACATCCTGTACAGTGGGAGTACTGAAACACTGCTTCTTGTGGAGACAGTGGATACGGGATTGTATTTGGACATCCTGTACGGTGGGAGTACTGAAACACTGCCTCTTGTGGAGACAGTGGATACGGGATTGTATTTGGACATCCTGTACAGTGGGAGTACTGAAACACTACCTCTTGTGGAGACAGTGGATACGGGATTGTATTTGGACATCCTGTACAGTGGGAGTACTGAAACACTGCCTCTTGTGGAGACAGTGGATACGGGATTGTATTTGGACATCCTGTACAGTGGGAGTACTGAAACACTGCCTCTTGTGGAGACAGTGGATACGGGATTGTATCTGGACATCCTGTACAGTGGGAGTACTGAAGAAAGTCTACAAGACGAGGCTCTGGTATTCTACCCTTCACCACCTGGCTATCCGACTTTTACATGGACGAGGTTTTAATGCAGGAACCGTGGCAGCTAATCTGAGCACAGCAAGCTTCCACTAATAGCAATGTGATAATCACCAGATAATCTGTATTGCTGATGTTGTTTGAGGGATAACTATTGGCCCCAGGACATGGGGGAGAACTCCCCCCTCCACTTTTTATTTGATTTTTTTCTGCCATTCCAGTTTCACCTCCTCTATTGTGAAGGGCAGGTATGCGCTGGGATACAGCTCCACAATCATAGCAAGATTAGGGCTCATGGGGTTGGGGTAATATAGTAGTATGGATAGAGGATTGGTTAATGGACAGAAAACAGAGCGTAGGAATAAGCGGACCTTTTTCAGGTTGGCAGGCTGTAAGTAGTGGGGTGCCGCAAGGATCAGTGTTGGGGCCTCAGCGATTTACAATCCATATTAATGACCCAGATGAAGGGACCGAGTGTCATGTATCCAAGTTTGCTGACGATACAAAGCTAGGTGGGACAGTAAGCTGTGAGGAGAACACAGAGAGTCTGTAAAGGGATATAGACAGACTAAGTGAGTGGGCAGTAAGGTGGCAGATGGAGTATAATGTAGGGAAATTTGAGGTTATTCACTTTGGTAGGAAGAATAGAAAAACAGAATCTTTTTTAAATGGTGAGAAACTTTCAAATGTTGGTGTTCAGAGAGATTTGGGTGTCCTCGTGCAAGAAACACAGAAAGCTAGCGTGCAGGTACAGCAAGCAATAAGGAAGGCAAGTGACATGTTGGCCTTTATTGCAAGGGGGTTGGAGTATAAGAGTAAGGAAGTCTTGCTACAATTGTACAGGGCCTTGGTGAGACCACACCTGGAGTACTGTGCACAGTTTTGGTCTCCTTATCTAAGGAAGGATATACTTGCCTTGGAGGCGGTGCAACGAAGGTTCACTAGATTTATTCCTGGGATGAGAGAGCTGTCCGATGATGAGAGATTGTGTAGAATGGGCCGATACTCTCTGGAGTTTAGAAGAATGAGAGGTGATCTCATTGAAACATACAAGATTCTGAAGGGGATTGACAGGGTAGATGCTGAGAGGTTGTTTCCCCTGGCTGGAGTGTCTAGAACTAGGGGGCATAGTCTCAGGATAAGGGGTCGGCCATTTAAGACTGAGATGAGGAGGAATTTCTTCACTCAGAGGGTTGTCAATCTTTGGAATTCTCTGCCCCAGAGGGCTGTGAATGCTGAGTCTTTGAGTATATTCAAGGCTGAGATCGATAGATTTTTGGACTCTAGGGGAATCAAGGGATATGGAGATTGGGCGGGAAAGCGGAGTTGAGGTCGATGATCAGCCATGATCTTATTGAATGGCGGAGCAGGCTCGAGGGGCTGTATGGCCCACTCCTGGTCCTATTTCTTATGCTCTTATGATGAATGTCAGGTGAATTCTTCAAGGGAGAACCAGACCAAATACAATAAGTTGAGAGAGGAAGTGACGATGAAAATAAGATTGGCAAAGAGCGAATGAGAGTAGAATGGTGGTTAATATAAAAGGGAACCCAAAAATCTTCTACCGGCATGTAAACAGGTAGTAAGAGGCGGTGTGAGGCCTATTAGGGACAAAGAAGGTGATATATGCTTAGAGGCACAGGGCAAGGCTAGAATACTCAATGAGTACTTTGTACCGGTGTTTACTAAGAAGGTGGATGCTGATAAAATATCGGTAGAAGTGGAAAAGGTAGAAGCAATGAAAGGGGTGAACATTGATACACAGGGTGTACTAGAAAGGCTGGGTATGCTCAGAGTGGGTAAGTCACCTGGTCCAGATGGCTTGCTTCCCATGTTGCTCAGGGAATTGGGGGAGGAGATAGCGGAAGGGCTTGCCATAATTTTCCAATCTTCGCTAGATGCGGGGGAGGTGCCTGAGGACAGGAAAGTGGCAAATGTGACACCATTGTTCAAGAAAGGGTGTAAGGACAATCCTAGTAACTACAGGCCGGTCAGTTTAACATCAGTGGTGGGTAAAGTTTTAGAAACAATAATCAAGGAAAAAACTAACAGGCACTTGGAGAGGTTTAAGCTAATTAAGGAGAGCCAACATGGATTTGTAAAAGGCAGATCGTGTTTGACTAATTAAATTTTTTGATGAAGTAACAGGGAGGATTGATGAAAGGAATGCAATGGATGTTGTCTACATGGATTTTTGGAAGGCGTTTGACAAAGTAACACATAGAATGCTGGTTAACAAAATTGAGGCTCATGGAATAGGTGGGTCAGTGGCAGCTTGGATAAGGAATTGGCTTAAGGACAGAAAACAGCGAGTTGTGGTAAATGGCTGTTTTTAGACTGGAGGATGGTAGACAGTGGTGTTCCCCAAGGGTCAGTGCTGGGGTCACTGCTTTTTTTGATATATATAAATGACCTTGATATTGGAATACAGTGTAGAATTTCTAAATTAGCCGATGACACCAAACTTGGGGGTGTGGCAAACAGTGAGGATGATACCAATCGGCTGCAACAAGACATAGAAAGGCTAGCAGAATGGGCAGACAGGTGGCAGATGCAATTTAATACAGAGAAGTGTGAGGTGATGCATTTTGGCAGAAGGAACAGGGAGAGGCAATATACACTTAATGGCACAGTTTTAAAGAGTGTGCAGGGACAGAGGGATCTGGGAGTTAATGTGCATAGGTCCCTGAAGGTGGCGGGACATATTGAGAGACTGGTTAGCAAAGTGTTGTAGAGTGTATTAAGTGACACTCGACGCGAGGTTTCAGATCGATATTCAAGTTGTCTTTATTACGCCGGCTGGGACCCAGTCTCTCACCAACAGACTTCTCCAACTTGTTACAGTGTATACTATAGATATGTGAAGAGAAAAAGATTGGTGAAGTCAAGCATAGGTCCCTTGCAGACAGATTCAGGGGAATTTATAATGGGGAACAAAGAAATGGCTAACCAATTAAATACATACTTTGGTTCTGTCTTCACAAAGGAGGAAACAAATAACTTCCCAGAGATGTCGGGAAACATAGGGTCTAATGAGAGGGAGGAACTGAATGAAATCAGTATTTGTAGGGAAATGGTGTTAGGGAAATTGACGAGATTGAAGGCCGATAAATCCCCAGGGCTTGATAATCTACATCCTAGGGTACTTAAGGAAGTGGCCCTAGAAATAGTAGATGCATTGCTGGTCATCTTCCAAAATTCTATAGACTCTGGAACAGTTCCCATGGATTGGAGGGTAGCTAATGTAACCCCACTATTTAAAAAAGGTGGTAGAGAGAAAACGGGGAATTACAGACCGGTATGCATGACATCGGTAGTGGGGGAAAATGCTAGAGTCCATTATAAAAGATGTAATAGCAGAGCACTTGGAAAACAGTGACAGGATCGGACAAAGTCAACATGGATTTACAAAAGGTAAATCATGCTTGACTAATCTACTGGAATTTTCTGAGGATGTAACTGGTAGAATAGATAAGAGAAAACCAGTGGATGTGGTGTATTTGGACTTTCAGAAGGCTTTCGATAAGGTCCCGCATAAGAGACTAGCGTGCAAAGTTAAAGCACATGGGGTTGGGAGTAAGTTACTGACTTGGATAGAAAACTGGTTGGCAGACAGGAAGCAAAGAGTTGGAATAAACAGGTCTTTTTCCGAGTGGCAGGCAGTGACTAGTGGGGTAAAGCACGGATCGGTGCTAGGTCCCCAGTTATTCACAATGGGGCAGAAATTCGGGTCGGGGGCTTGCCGCGCGTGCAAGCCCCCAATCTGCACTTACCCGACGCGCCTGCCGTTCACCTCCAGGGACGCCTGGAATTCCTGTTTGAAAGAGAAGAATCCCGGGCAGCGTCTGGCGTCACGCCGCCCAGGAGTGCAGCCAGCACGAAGCCTGTAGCGCGCAGTGCAAGTGAGACACGCCCCTTGAGGTCTCAGTTTAATAGGACACGCCCCCAATGTTTCTCACAAGCTGAAAAGTATTTTTACATGGAGAGCAGCATTTCAAATAAGTTTTTGGTATTTTTATGAAGCTTTTGGTAACTTTTATAAACTTTTATAAACGTTTACATTATTTTGAAGAATCTGAAGTAGTTTTAAACAGAATTAAAGCAATTTAAAGACTTTTAAAAGCCCTGAAAGAATTTTTTTCATTCCATTTATTTATTTTGCAATGTCGTCGTCATACGTGTCTTCACACTGTTCCCTTTGGGGAACTGTATGAAGTGGTGAAAGGATTTATGGCCGTGATTAACGCTCGTTCCGTGACTGTAACCATCTTTGAACCAGCCATTAGGGTGGTTAGTCCTATGACGGGAGGGTTTTACGGGCTCCCACAAGCTATACGAGGAGGGGGGGCCACCCACACCCACGGATGCAAATATCCCACTGGATGTCAACCCAGAATTTAGAGCCGGAGCTCCGACTCCACTTGCCGGGACTGTCTGGAGCGGGGTTCGAAACCCTACCCCGTCTGGCCCAGCGGCGGGGATCCTACCGCTACGCCAAAGGCCCACTCTGATTAGCAACGTGAAATGGCTGGAATGAGCACAATTCACAGCATTAAAAGAACTCACAATTGAACTGATGACCTCAGCAATCTCCTCAACGAGGTGGAGGCGCAGCGCCTGCTCATCATTGGTAATGAGAAGTCAAAGGCGCCGCAAAAAGGACAGATGATAGCTTGGTCTTTCAAGTGGCAGCATAGGGCTCCAGTCACGGGGAGGGAAAAGGTGCAGGAAACGTATGGGTGTCACCTTTTGCGCGGAGTGGGCCTTTTGCGTAGTGGTAAGCATCCCCGCCGCTGGGCCAGAAGGAGTAAGGTTTCGAACCCCGCTCCAGACAGTCCCGGCAAGTGGAGTCGGAGCTCCAACTATAAATTCTGGGTGGACATCCAGCAGGATACTTGCGTCCGCGGGTGTGGGTGGCCCCCCCCCTCAGATGGGTTGTGGGAGCCCGTAAAACCCTCACGCCATAGGACTAACCACCCTAATGGCTGGTATGAAGATGGTTATGGTCACGGAAGGAGCGTTAACATGGCCAGAAATCCTTCCACCACTTCATACAGTTCCTGAAAGGGAACAGTGTGAGGATACGTACGACGATGACCTCTTGCGCAATGCACCTCCTTGGAACCTCAGTCGCAGATGCGAGGGGGCAAATCGTGCAATTGTTACATTTTTCATTTTATTGACATGTAAAATGTTGGCCCAGTAATTCCGTTCCAAACGCGTGAGTACGGTCGGGGTACTCGCGCGTCTGGCCGGAGGAAATGCCGGTTTTCAGCATGCACAGCGCATGCGGGGAAAACCGGCATTTCCTGTCCTCTGAACGAAGGGGTTCAGAGGCAGAACGTGTGCGACTGCACAGGCAGCGCGTGCGCAGTAAAATTCGCCGGTTTCATTCATGCTTTCGGTGAGGTTAAGTCCTTACAACTTACACATGAAAAAAGCATGAGTACAGTTGCTCCAGAGGCTGCGGAGGAAGATATATTTTATCGTGGAGCTTCTGAAAGGCAATATTTTTGTTTGGGAAAGGGAGGAAAGTTATTTTAAGAAATGCTGAGGTAAGTTTTAAAGTTTATTTTTGTTTTTTAAAACGGGTTTTCAGTACTGTAGGTAGAAGGAGCAATTGTGGCTATGTGAATTGAATTTGCTGTGTTTATTAAATGTGAAAATGACTCCAACATTTTTAAGAAAGAAACTTTTCATCAGTAATATATTCTTTTAAGTAATTATGTATGTATGTCTGTATATATTCCTTTGCATATATATATGTATGTATGTATATATTCCTTTACTTATGTGTATGAATGTATGTATTTAATTATGACTTTCAGAGAAAGTAACTTACTGGAAAATCATAATTAAATACATACATTCATACACATAAGTAAAGGAATATATACATATACGTAAAGGAATATATACGAACATACATACATAATTACTTAAAAGAATATATTACTGATGAAAAGTTTCTTTCTTAAAAATGTTGGAAATGTTACATTACTCATTTTAGAACAGTCATTTTCACATTTAATAAACACAGCAAATTCAATTCACACAGCCACAATTGCTCCTTCTACCTACAGTACTGAAAACACGTTAAAAAAAAAAAAATTAAACTTTAAAACTTACCTCATCATTTCTTAAAATAACTTTCCTCCCTTTCCCAAACAAAAATATTCCTTTCAGAAGCTCCACGATAAAATATATCTTCCTCCGCCGCCTCTGGAGCAACTGTACTCATGCTTTTTTCATGTGTAAGTTGTAAGGACTTAACCTCACTGAATCCATGAATGAAATCGACGAAGTTCACTGCGCACGCGCTGCCTGTGCAGTCGCACGCGCTGTGCCTCTGAACCCCTTCGTTCAGAGGACAGGAAATGCCGGTTTTCCCCGCATGCGCTGTGCATGCTGAAAACCGGCATTTCCTCCAGCCAGACGCGTGAGTACCCCGACCGTACTCACGCGTTTGGAACGGAATTACTGGGCCATTGTATGCTTTCGTTTTCAATTTGATACCAAACTTTACTTCCTTAGTTAGCAACGGATGGTGCTCCCTTCTCTTAAAATCTTTCTTTCTCACTGGAATATATTTTTTGGAGAGTTATGAAATATCTCCTTGAATGTCCGCCACTGCATGTCAACTATCTTACCCTTTAATTTGTTTTTCCAGTCCACTTTAGCCAGTGTAATTGCCTTTGTTTAAGATCAGGATACTGGTTTGAGATACAACTTCCTCACCCTCCAACTGAATGTTAAATTCAGCCATGCTATGACCACTCTTTCCGAGAGGAAGGATGTCAAGGCCTTGGAGAGGGTGCAGAGGAGATTTACTAGAATGGTACCAGGGATGAGAGACTTCAGTTATGTGGAGAGACTGGAGAAGCTGGGATTGTTCTCCTTGGAGCAGAGAAGGTTAAGGGGAGATTTACGAGAATGGTACCGGGGATGAGGGACTTCAGTGATGTGGAGAGACTGGAGAAGCTGGGATTGTTCTCCTTAGAGCAGAGAAGGTTAAGGGGAGATTGACCAGAATGGTACCAGGGATGAGGGACTTCAGTTATGTGGAGAGACTGGAGAAGCTTGGGTTGTTCTCCTTGGAGCAGAGAAGGTTAATGGGAGATTAACTAGAATGGTACCAGGGATGAGGGACTTCAGTTATGTGGAGAGACGGGAGAAGCTGGGGTTGTTGCCCTTGGAGCAGAGAAGGTTAAGGGGTGATTTACTAGAATGGTACTGGGGATGAGGGACTTCAGTTATGTGGAGAGACTGGAGAAGCTGGGGTTGTTCTCCTTGGAGCAGAGAAGGCTAAGGGGAGATTTGATAGAGGTGTTAAAAATCATGAATAATTTGGATAGAGTAAATAAGGAGAAACTGTTGCAGTGGAGGGTCATTAACCAGAGGACACAGATTTAAGGTGATTGGCAAAAGAACCAGAGGTGACATGAGGAAACTTTTTTTCCACAGCGAGTTGTTGTGATGGGGAACGCGCTGCCTGATAGGGCGGTGGAAGCAGATTCAACAGGAGCCTTCAAAAGGGGACGGGATAAATACTTGAACTGAAATAAATTGCAGGGATATAGGGAAAGAGCGGAGGAGTGGGACTAACTGGATTGCTCTTCGAAAGAGCCGGCACAGACTCGATGGGCCGAATGGCCTCCTTCTGTGCTATTCTGTGATTCTATGAATACAGAGAGACAATGTCCCTTTAAATATCGAGGTGTTACGCTGAGGTAAGGAGACACATTGTCCCTTTAGTTACAAAGGAGAAGACAAAAAGGTCGCAGACTCTTTAACTGACACCAATACTCCGAGGGAAGAGGATGTGACGGTCGATGTCCCTTTAACTGGGCCGCACATGCCTGTGATTAAAGGCATCGGAAACAGTGGAATCGACCCACCGCAGTCACACTGTGGACACTCTGGTGTGTCAGCGGGTGGGATACACCAGGGAATCCCTTTCCACACACTGAGGTTGACTCTAATGATCAGGAGTCCTGGGGTTTCAGATACCAGATAATCAAGCTCACAAGAACACAAATTGTCTCTCCAGGCTTTATTAAGAGCGCTGCATAACACAGATCGGGTGATAATTCCCTCAATCTGGAGAATAGAAGTACAGTGGATTCGCGCGATCTTCTCGAGTCTGTTCCAACTGACAACGGCTTAAGTGGCCTGTTCTTATACACAAGCTTGGTTACCGCTCAGGAAATGGGATTGTTTGGACCCGTCTGTTGACCGCCTCCTGAACTCCAGCTAATTCAGGGAATTTAGTCCATCTGTGACCAGACTATAATCACAAGCCCGTCCAGTTATCACACCTATACGGTCCGTGAGGTTATTATTAGATTCACACCCAGACGTTGTGCCTTTACTTGTCTGGCACTTCATCCCATAACACGGGTACAGGGGCTCAGTAATGTTTCATTCATCAGAAAAAGACAAAGGACAACAACATACTGGTCAGCTTAACAAAATCTCATCATAATTATGGGGCCATAAATATAAAAGGCACTAAGAAATCCAGTAGTGAATTCAGGAGAAATATCTTTACCCAGAGAGTGGTAGAATGGGGAACTCGTTACCACAAGGAATGGTTGAGGTGAACAGCACAGATGCATTTATGAGGAAGTCACATGAGGGAGAAAGGAATGGGAGGATCTATTGATCGGGTTAATTGAAGTAGGGTGGGTGTGGGGCATAAACACCGGCATGGACCAGTTGGGCCGAATGGCCTGTTTCTGTGCTGTACATTCTATGGAACACCATGAACAGTCAATCAAAGGGAATCATCAGCACAACAGTCTTAAAGATTAAACAGCAGTACAAGATTTATAAAACATTCATCCATTCCATGTTCATGTCACCCCAGCTTTCTACAGGGCCCTGCACTACAGATCAGTGTGAACTCGCTGGTGTTTCAGCAGATTCGAGGACCGAGTGAATCCCTTCCCACACACGGAGCAGGTGAATGGCCTCTTCCCAGTGTGAACTCGCTGGTGTCCGTTCAGATTCCTGGAGCTTTTAAAGCTCATCCCACAGACAGAACATGTAAATGGTCTCTGATCGGAGTGAACTCGCTGGTGTTGCTTCAGATCCCCAGAGGTTTTAAAGCTCTTCCCACAGGCAGAACATTTAAATGGTCTCGCATCAGTGTGAACAAGCTGGTGTTGCTTCAGATCCCGAGAGGTTTTAAAGCTCTTCCCACAGGCAGAACATGTAAATGGTCTCTCATCAGTGTGAACTCGCTGGTGTCTCACCAGGTGGGATGACTGAGTGAATCCCTTCCCACACACGGAGCAGGTGAACAGTCTCTCATCAGTGTGAATTCGCCGGTGTGTCAACAGGTGGGCTGACTGAGTGAATCCCTTCCCACACACGGAGCAGGTGAATGGCCTCTTCCCAGTGTGAACTCGCTGGTGTCCATTCAGATTCCTGGAGCTTGTAAAGCTCATCCCACAGACAGAACATGTAAATGGTCTCTGATCGGAGTGAACTTGCTGGTGTTGCTTCAGATCCCCAGAGGTTTTAAAGCTCTTCCCACAGGCAGAACATGTAAATGGTCTCTCATCAGTGTGAACTCGCTGGTGTAACTTCAGTTCCGTGGAGCTTTTAAAGCTCTTCCCACAGACAGGACATGTAAATGGTCTCTCATCAGTGTGAACTCGCTGGTGTACCTTCAGTTCCGTGGAGCTATTAAAGCTCTTCCCACAGACAGGACATGTAAATGGTCTCTCATCAGTGTGAACTCGCTGGTGTAACTTCAGTTTCACGGAGCTTTTAAAGCTCTTCCCACAGACAGAACATTTAAACGGTCTCTCATCAGTGTGAACTTGCTGGTGTGTCAGTAGGTGGGATGACTGAGTGAATCCCTTCCCACACACGGAGCAGGTGAACAGCCTCTTTCCTGCTCTCTCCAGCTGGTGTCCCTTCAGCTCCTGGGACCTTTTAAAGCTTTTCCCACAGTCGGACTGTTTCACCGGTCTCTCCCCAGTGTGAACTCGCTGGTGAGCCAGCAGATTTGAGGACCAAATGAATTTCTTCCCACACATGGAGCAGGTGAACAGAATCTCTCCTGCTCTCTCCAGCTGGTGTCTCTTCAAATCCTGGGACCTTTTAAATCTCTTCCCACAGTCAGAACATTTAATCGGTCTCTCATCACTGTGAACAAGCTGGTGTCTCAGGAGGGTGGCAGAATGAGAGAATCGATTCAAAAACACGGAGCAGGTCAACGGTCTCACATCGGTGTGGACAAGCTGGTGTCTCAGCAGCACGGAGGGCGCAATTAATCCCATCCCACACACGGAGCGAGTTAAAGGTCTCTCCCTCGTGTGATCTTGCTGGTGTATCATCGGAGCGGATGGCTGAGTGAATCCCTTCTGGAACACGGGGCCGGTGAACGGGCTCTCCCCAATGTGTAGCCACTGGTGTCGCTTCAGGTGCTTGTAGTTCTTGAAGCTCTTCCCACACTCAGAACATTTAAAAGGTCTCTCATCAGTGTGAACTCGCTGGTTCACTGATGTGCCAGCAGATTGGAGGACCGATTGCATCAGGTCCTGAGGAATCCTGTAATTCTGTCAGATCTTGATGTGATGTTTGGTCTCAGCCTCCTGTCCTTAAAGGCTCCACTTCTCAAACCCTGTGAAAGGAGTGTAGAAAGGGGTAAGAGGGAGAACGTGGTCTCCATTTTTTTTATGTAATCATTCATAGAAACATAGAAGATAGGAGCAGGAGTAGGCCATTCTGCCCCTCGAGCCTGCTCCGCCATTCAATTGATCCCTTTCGCCTTCACGGGATGTGGGCGTCGCTGGCAACACCAGCATTTATTGCCCATCTCTAGTTGCCCTTGAGAAGGTGGTGGCGAGCCGCCGCCTTGAACCGCTGCAGTCCGTGTGGTGAAGGTGCTCCCACAGTGCGGTTACACTTCTTTACAGTGGTTTGGTACAACTGAGGGGCTTGCTAGGCCGCTTCAGAGGGCAGTTAAGGGACAACCACATTGCTGTGAGTGTGAAGTCACATCTAAGCCAGTCAGATTAGTGAACCAGATGGGTTTTTAACGACGGTTTCATGGTCACCATTACGAGCCTTTTAATTCCAGATTTATTTAATTAACTGAATTTAAGTTCTGCAGCTGCTGTGCTGGGATTACATAGAAACATAGAAGATAGGAGCTGGAGTAGGCCATTCAGCCCCTCGAGCCTGCTCCGCCATTCAATGAGATCATGGCTGATCATCCAAATTCAGTACCCTGTCCCTGCTTTCTCCCCATATCCCTTGAACCCTTTAGCCTTAAAAAATATATCTAACTCCTTCTTGAATATATTTAATGAATTGTTAAATATATTCAAGAAGGAGTTAGATATAGTTCTCACTTGAACTCACTTCTCCAGATCACTAGTCCAGGCCTCTGGATAACTAGTCCAGTAACATAACCACTATGGTACGGTACCTGTACTCATGTCCCCCTTTTCCCAGCCCAGGGGCAGTGAAGCTGATTTTCAGGCCCCAGCTGCTGCACAGGTTGGTTGAAAGGATCAACAGTAATGGCGGCTACAATACCCACAAGCCCCCGTGCTCCAGAAAGCATCCTGGCCGCCGCGCTGAGTTGTGGCTGACCCCGCGCATGCGCCACATGGCCCAGCCCTCTCCTGCTCCACAGGCGCCCGGCCCGCACCGCACATGCTCAGCACACACCCGGGGCCCCTGCCAATCATCCTCCCCCGCGCCTGTGCACTGGGCCCGAGCTCCAGGCTGCCGCGCGGGGCTTTCTTTGTAAAGTCGGTGTTGGTGAAGAGCCGCAATCAGTGAGGGAAAGTGAGTTTTCCCCCAGATCCGATTGAGATCAGAGGAGTCATAGATAGAGTCATAGAGTTTTACAGCACAGAAAGAGGCCCTTCGGCCCATCGTGTCTGCGCCGCCCATCCATCCCTGTCCAGTCTAATCCCATTTTCCAGTATTTGGTCCATAGCCTTGTATGCAATGGCATTTCAAGTGCTCATCCAAATGCTTCTTGAATGTTGTGAGGGTTCCTGCCTCTACCACCCTTTCAGGCATTGAGTTCCACATTCCAACCACCCTCTGGGTGAAGAAGTTCCTCCTCAAATCCCCTCTAAATCTCCTGCCCCTTACCCTGAATCTATGCCCCCTTGTTATTGACCCCCCTACTAAGGGGAAAAGTTCCTCTTTATCTACCCTATCTATGCCCCTCATCATTTTGTACACCTCAATCAGGTCCCCCTCAGCCTTCTTTGCTCCAAGGAAAACAACCCCAGCCTGTCCAGCCTCTCTTCATAGCTGAGGCGCTCCATCCCAGGTAACATCCTGGTGAATCTTCTCTGCACCCTCTCTAAAGCAATCACATCCTTCCTATAGTGAGGCGACCAGAACTGCACACAGTACTCCAGCTGTGGCCTCACCAGCGTTTTGTACAGCTCCATCATAACCTCCCTGCTCTTATATTCTATGCCTCGGCTAATGAAGGCAAGTATCCCATATGCCTTTTTAACCACCTTATCTACCTGTTCTGCTGCCTTCAGGGATCTATGCACATGTACACCAAGGTCCCCCCAAGGGGAGAGAATAAAGGGGAATCCAAGCCTGAGAGTCCGAGGGCTCCGCAGGCACCGAATGGAGCGACTTCACTCGGGCGGAGCCGGAGAACGCCTCAGGGTCACGTGACAGCGGGCAGCGGGCGTGATTGACGTGTCCGCCAACCATTAGGGAGACAGATCCTGGGATCAATGGGCGGGCGGCAGGTGACGCGCTCTGGGACGTCTTGACGTCATAAAAGGTGCAGACGTCATGACGTCAATAGAACGTGTTCTGCTGATTGGTCCATATCAATGAGTTGGTCTTGAATGTAGGAAGTATGATTAAGAAGTTTGCAGATGATGCAAAAATTGGCCGTGTGGTTGATAATGAAGAAGAAAGCTGCAGACTGCTTTGGAGGAGGGGACCGAGTGTAACATATCAAAGTTTGCAGATGATACAAAGATGGGATGGAAAGTAGTGAGTGAGGAGGACATAAAAAACCTGCAAAGGGACATAGACAGGCTAAGTAAGTGGGCAGAGATTTGGCAGATGGAATACAATACTGGAAAGTGTGAGGTTATGCACTTTGGCAGGAAAAATCATAGAGCAAGTTATTATCTTAATGGCAAGAAACTGGAAAGTACTGTAGTCCAAAGGGATCTGGGGGTCCTGGTGCACGAAACTGAAAAAGTTAGTATGCAGGTGCAGCAAGTGATCAAGAAGGCCAATGGAATGTTGGCTTTTATTGCTAGGGGGATGGAATATAAAAACAGGGAGGTATTGCTGCAGTTGTACAAGGTATTGGTGAGACCGCACCTGGAATTCTGCATACAGTTTTGGTGTCCATACTTAAGAAAAGACATACTTGCTCTCGAGTCAGTACGAAGAAGGTTCACTCGGTTAATCCCGGGAATGAGGGGGTGGTCATATGAGGAGAGGTTGGGTAGATTGGGACTCTACTCATTGGATTTCAGAAGAATGAGAGGCGATCTTATTGAAACATATAAGATTGTGAAGGGGCTTGATCGGGTGGATGCGGGGAAGATGTTCCCAATGAAGGGTGAAACTAGAACTAGGGGGCATAATCTTAAAATAAGGGGCTGCTCTTTCAAAACTGAGATGAGGAGAAACTTCTTCACTCAGAGGGTGGTGGAATTTGCTGCCCCAGAAGGCTGTGGAAGTTACATCATTAAATAAATTTAAACAGAAATAGACAGTTTCCTAGAAGTAAAGGGAATTAAGGGTTACGGGGAGCGGGCAGGAAATTGGACATGAGTCTAGGTTCGGAATGGTCATGGCCCTGTGGGTAGTGGAGTGGGCCCAGGGGCCGTGTAGCCTGGTTCTGCTCCTACTGTGTTCTAATTCTGTGTTAGATTTCAGGAGATGGTTTTATTCCTGTTCCTGGCTGGGGTGGAGATCGCCTTTACAGAAGGTAAGTAATGTAGAAAACATAGGGACAGAGTGATCTCCTGGAAGAGTTTCGATCGCCTAGATGGGTCGGAGAGGAATTTCCCAGATTTTTTTCTCCCAAATTGGCCATTGGGTTTTTTATCTGGTTTTTCGCCTCTCCCGGGAGATCACATGGGTTCGGGTGGGATGGAGAGTGATAGAAGTTTTGAGGTTAGGATCAGATCAGCCATGATCTTATTGAATGGTGGAGCAGGCTCAAGGGGCCGATTGGCCTACTCCTGCTCCTATTTCTTATGTTCTTATGTTCTCTCCACGGATGTTGCCTGGCCTGCAGAGACCCTCATCACATTTAAAAAGTACTTGGATATGCACTTGAAGTACCGTAACCTACAAGACTACGGACCAAGTGCTGGAAAGTGGGATTAGGGTGGATAGCTCTTTGTCGGCCGGCACGGACAAGATGGGCCGAATGGCCTCCTCCTGTGCTGTAAATGTCTATGATTCTATCAGTGAGGGAGTCTGGGGGTCAAGGTTGACTGACATTCGGTGCTGACCTTTGACCTCCCTTTCCCCCACTCCCCAGGATAGGTTGCACATTCCAGCTGCACACTGTGTGGGAGCTCAGCTGATCCCGGCCTGGGATGCAGTTGGGGAGACTGCAGTTAGCCTCAGTGCCCTGGGCTCCTGCTACTGATCACTGTCCAGTCACCCCCCAGCAGCAAAGGCCGAGTCTGCAAAGGGGGTTTGATTTTGTCTGTGATGCCCCCAAGGTTGAATAGGCTGCCAACAATCCCTGCACACCCTCACACATTGGCCACACAGAGGAGCACTAGAAGGCAACCAGTGACTGTGGGACTGTATCCCAGCGGATACCCGCCCTTCACAATAGAGGGAGAGGAACTCGAATGACAGTTTAAAAACCTAAAAAGGGCAGGGGGAGTTCACCCTGTGTCCTGGGACCAATATTTATCGCTCACCCAACATCACCAATACAGATTATCTGGTCATTATCACACTGCTATCTGTGCGAGCTTGGTGAGAGTGAATTCACTGCCACGTTTGGTGCCTGAAACCCTCATCCAAACCTTTGTTACATAGAAACATAGAAGATAGGAGTAGGCCATTCGGCCCTTCGAGCCTGCTCCGCCATTCAATGAGATCATGGCTGATGATCCAAATTCAGTACCCTGTCCCTGCCTTCTCCCCATATCCCTTTAGCCTTAAGAAATATATCCAACTCTTTCTTGAATATATTTAATGAACTGGCCTCCACCGCCCTCTGTGGCAGAGAATTCCACAGGTTCACTGTGGTGTATGTGCCTTTAAGAGCCCCTGTGTACTGTAATGCCGGTAGTGGCCACTCGGGCTATATAAGCCTGTATAATGTCTTGTATCTGTTAGTTCGCCTCCAGACTTTGTCCAGTAAACACCTGTAAACCAATTCCTGCATTCTGTGACTTCATTAACACACGGATACAACAGTGGCGACGAATTGGAAACGGACTTACCTGCAATTCGGCAGCACCTCAAGGAGATCGATTCCTCAGACGAAGGAAGAAGAAGAAAAAAAAACAAAAAAACAAAAAGCTGTGGTTTCACCAGCTAGCCGGGCTGGTGGCAGGTACTGCAATAATCCTTCCTGGGCGGCGGGCTGGGGCTCGATCGGCTGGCTCTACAGCGGGGCCAAGCAGTGAAGGCGCAGGCAAACAGAGACGAAGGGTGGAGCACTCGGGAGACGTCCAGCTCTGCAAAACAGGTCGGCGTTCGGACCACGCAGGGGGAGGGGGAAGTCCCAGAGAGTCCGGCGGGAATAAGTCTCCGACTATTAAAAATATTTGTATAATTAAAAACCGCGGAGAACAGCGTTGTCAACAGCAACAGCAGCGGGAAAGCGCGGGAGGCGCCATTTTTTTTCAGCGAGGAAGAAAGGAAAGCGCGGGAGGCGCCATTTTTTTTTCAGGATGCCTAAGACTGGCAATATTACTGCTTTCGATGGTGATGTAGAGGATTGGACCACATATGTAGAAAGAGTAGAGGTATATTGCACAGCAAATGAAATAGAGGATGATAAAAAAGCATCGATACTCCTAAATCTAATGGGCGCAGACATACGGGCTGTTACGAAACTTAATCACTCCAGCCAAACCGATGGACAAGAATTTTAAGGAAATTGTTGATACCCTACAGGAGCACTTAAACCCAACACCGCTGCTGATAGCGGAACGGTTCAAATTCTTCAGGAGGAATCAGCACAAGAATGAAAGTAACGCTGATTACCTCACCGAATTAAGGAAGCTATCAAAGCACTGCCAATTCGGGGCAGGACTGGCAGATTCTCTTCGAGACAAATTCGTCTGCGGTCTCCTAAGTGAAGGAACACAGAAAAGGCTACTTTCTGAGAAAGATTTAACACTGGACAAGGCTTTCAGTATGGCTGTATCATACGAAGCAGCAGCAAGAGGAGCTGCAGAGATACAGCACAAGCCACAGGATTTCGGCACCCATGAAATG
This sequence comes from Somniosus microcephalus, assembly GCF_052327205.1. Taxonomy (NCBI): domain Eukaryota; kingdom Metazoa; phylum Chordata; class Chondrichthyes; order Squaliformes; family Somniosidae; genus Somniosus; species Somniosus microcephalus. The sequence continues at coordinate 3,857,173 of NW_028225189.1, read as the reverse complement.
ACACAGGGTTTCAAGAGATGTTATCGGTGTGGCAGATCCACCCATGACCAGAGGGACTGCTGGTACAAGGACAAAGCATGCAGGCAATGCGGAAAGATGGGACACATTGCACGTGTATGCCGATCTGGAAACAAAAAATCCACTGACAAAAAAAAAATCAATAAAGTACAAAAAGGTACAAATGATGACGGACAGTAGCTCCGAAGACCAGAAGAGCAATAGCGACTCTGGAAACAAGAGACTAAGCTGTCTCAAATTACATAATGTAATTGCCAAAGAAGATTACCAGACCATTTGGGTTACCCTCACGATAGCAGGGTCCCCAGTTAAAATGGAGCTAGATACAGGATCAGCTCTGACCGTCATAAGTCGACAGGATTACGAGTGGCTATTTCCGCATATACCCTTGAAAGACACATCCATTATCTTAAAAACATATACGGGGCAGAAAGTATACCCCAGAGGGAAAATAAGGGTGCCTGTTGTATACAACGGCAAGGAAATACAGAAGTTGTATTTATACGTTCTGCAACATGGTGGTCCACCGCTGTTGGGACGTGAATGGATCAGAAAGATACATTTAGACTGGCACTCCATTCAGGCACTGACGGTGACCAGTAAGAAAAAGAAATGATGACGTCATACCTGAACGATTGAAAGACATCTTGGCCAACGCCAAAGAAGTGTTCCACAGGAACTAGGAACCTTGAAAGGCATCACCGCCTCAATAAAGGTGGAAGATGCGGCAATTCCCAAGTATTTTAAGGCAAGGCCGGTGCCATACGCAATTTGTCCAGCAGTCGAGGCAGAGCTGGAGAATTTGGAAAGGACAGGCGTGTTATCCAAGATAGATTGGAGCGAGTGGGCAACACCCATCGTCCCGGTCATGAAGAAAACTTTGAATAATGATAAATCTGAAGAACAGAGAAAAATTCGCATCTGTGGGGGCTTCAAGGTGACTGTAAACCCGGTCCTTCACACGGTACAGTATCCTCTTCCGAGGATAGAAGATATTTTCGCCTCACTATCCGGAGGGAAACGTTTCACCAAAATTGACTTGGCACAGGCATATCTACAGATGGAGGTTGAGGAGGCCTCTAAAAAGTATCTCACAATAAACACACACAAAGGCCTGTACCAGTACAATCGACTGGTTTTCGGAGTAGCATCCGCTCCAGCTATCTGGCAAAGGGCTATGGAACAAGTCCTGCAAGGGATTCCTGGGACTCAATGCTACCTAGACGACATCCTTGTAACAGGAGAAAACGACAACGAGCACCTTGCCAATTTGGAGCAGGTGCTCACTAGACTGAGAGAACGGGGCCTACGAGCAAACCGCCCCAAGTGTGAATTTTTCCAGAAACAAATATCATATTGTGGCCACATAATTAATGAAGAAGGGTTGCATAAGTCCCCAGAAAAAATTGAAGCAGTCATAAAAGCCCCAGCACCTGAAAATGTCTCACAATTAAGGTCATTCCTGGGATTGATAAATTACTATCATAAATTTTTACCGAACTTGTCAACTGTTCTGCACCCTCTTAACGCACTGCGACAAACGGGAGTAATTTGGGAATGGAGCGAGGACTGTAAACGTGCCTTCCATAAATGTAAAGACTTGATCACGTCCAAGGAAGTTTTGGCTCATTACAACCCATCACTGCCAATCAGACTGGCATGCGATGCATCCCCTTACGGCGTAGGAGCAGTATTATCGCATAGATTCCCTGATGGCTCGGAGCGGCCGATAGCTTTTGCGTCATGCTCATTGAACTCAGCTGAGCGTAACTATGCCCAGATCGACAGGGAAGCACTCAGCCTGGTGTGGGGGGTGAAGAAATTCAACCATTACCTACACGGACAAAAATTTACCTTGTTGACTGACCATCAACCCCTCCTCTCCATATTCAACCCTAAAAAGGGCGTTCCCATTATGACAGCGCAAAGGCTACAGAGGTGGTCCCTTTTCCTAGGGGCACACCAATATGACATAGAATACAAAGGAACAAAACAGCATGGGAATGCTGATGGGTTATCGCGCCTACCGTTGCCAACGGTAGAAGAGGCGCCTACAGTGGACCCAGTGGAGATGTTCCACTCGACCATAGTGGAATGTCTACCGGTGACAAATTCTACCATTGAAAAGGAAACGAGAAATGACCCGACTCTCTCACGAGTCTACGATTTAATGGTGAAGGGATGGCCAGCACATGGCGAACCACTGTTGCCAGCATTCTCGCAAAGAAGAGAACAGCTGTCAGTGTGCCGAGGAACCTTGATGTGTGGATCCAGAGTGGTGATTCCACCCAAACTCAAGGATAAAGTGCTAAAGGAGCTTCACGAGGGGCATCTGGGTGGAGTGAAAATGAAGAACTTAGCCAGAGCGTTTGTGTGGTGGCCAGGTATCGATGGAGACATCGAAGAAATGACCAAGAGCTGTCTAGGATGCCAGAAGGTCCAAAATGCCCCACCACAAGCCCCTCTACATCCATGGGAGTGGCCCTCATCTCCATGGCAAAGGGTACATATCGACTTTGCTGGTCCATTTATGGACTCAATGTTCTTAATCGCGGTGGATGCACACGCCAAGTGGCCGGAGGTAATAAAGATGTCCTCCACCACCACGGAAAAAACCATCACAGTATTAAGGACCATATTCACCAGGAATGGGCTGCCTGAACAGATCTGTTCTGATAATGGACCACAATTTGTATCCGAAGAATTCAGGAAGTTCTTGAAAAACAATGGGGTTAAGCACTATACGTCCGCCCCATACCATCCCGCCACCAATGGATTAGCTGAAAGGTTTGTCCAGACCTTCAAGAAGGCCATAAAGGCCATGGGTAATGAAGACATAAATCTACAACATAAGGTAGATAACTTCTTGTTTGCGTACAGGAATGCAACACATGTGGTTACAAACCAAACCCCCGCCATGATGTTTTTCAATAGAAGACTAAGATGCTGGCTGGATTTGGTCAAGCCAAACATCAGAAGGGACGTAGAGAACCGGCAATTTCAAAGCATGAATGAAAGGCCAACTAGAACCTTCCAGATAGGTCAACCAGTTTTGGCCCGGGACTACCGTACCGAGGAATGGCAGTCTGGAACTATTTGCACACGACTAGGACCGCTGATGTATACCGTGGACATTGGAGAAAGCATAATAAGGCGCCATGCTGACCAGATCATAGAGTCATCCGAAAAAGGACAACCTACACCACAACTCTATACGCCTAGTGATGAAGCAGAGATACCCATAGTATCTACCTCCGATCCGGTGATACTGGAACCAGATGAACCTGACACTGGCATTGAATCCGAATCGACCTTGCCAAAAGAACCTACTACACCACCGAAACCTACTACACCACCGAGGCGTTATCCGGACCGAGCCAGGAAGCCTTCAGAGAGACTGAATTTGTAATTGATTAACTTCAGCAAATGTGTAGATTATTGTTCTTGTAAAAATGTTATTTAATGATTACTTAAAATGTTATGTACTAATTATCTAAAAGGGGAGGAATTGTAGTGTATCTACCTGAAAGAGGAACTATGTTTTTGAAGCCCTTGTGTACTGTAGTACCAGTAGTGACCACTCGGGTATATAAGCCTGTATAGCGTCTTGTGTAGTTAGTTCACCTCCAGACTTTGTTCAGTAAACACTTGTTAAATCAACTCCTGCATTCCGTGTCTCCATTAACACACGGATCTAACACATAACATGGTTGAATTCCAAATTCAGTTGGCGGGTGAGAGAGTTGGATCGCAAACCAGTGTACTAAGCTTAAATAAAGGAGACTATGGAGGTATGAGAGCAGAGTTGACTAAAGTGGACTGGGAAAATAGATTAAGGTGTAAGACGGTACATGAGCAGTGGTGTACATTCAAGGAGATATTTCACAACTTTCAAGAAAAATATATTCCACTGAGGAAAAAGGGGCGTAAAAGAAAAGACAGCCATCCGTGGCTAAGTAAAGTAATAAAGGATAGTATCCGACTGAAAACAAGGGCATATAAAGTAGCCAAATCTAGTGGGAGGATAGAAGATTGGGAAACATTTAACAGCCAGCAAAGAATAACTAAAAGATTAATTAAGAAAGGGAAGATAGATTATGAAAGTAAACTAGCAAAAAACATAAAAACAGACAGCAAGAGTTTCTACAGTTATGTAAAAAGAAAAAGGGTGGCTAAAGTGAATGTTGGTCCCTTAGAGGACGAGACTGGGAAATTAGTAGTGGGGAACATGGAGATGGCAAAAACGCTGAACAAATATTTTGTATCAGTCTTTACAGTAGAGAACACTAAAAATATCCCAACACTGGACAAACAGGGGGCTATAGGGGGGAGGAGCTAAACACGATTAAAATCACTAAGGAGATGATACTCGGTAAGATAATGGGACTTAAGGCGGATAAATCCCCTGGTCCTGATGGCTTACATCCTAGGGTCTTGAGAGAGGTAGCGGTGGGGATTGCGGATGCATTGGTGGTAATTATCCAAAACTCCCTGGATTCAGGCAAGGTCCCAGTTGGAAAACTGCTAATGTAACGCCCTTATTTAAAAAGGGAGGTAGACAAAAGGCTGGAAACTATAGACCAGTTTGCCTAACATCTGTGGTTGGTAAAATGTTGGAGTCCATTATTAAGGAAGCAGTAACAGGACATTTGGATAAGCATAATTTAATCGGACAGAGTCAGCATGGTTTTATAAAGGGGAAGTTATGTTTGACAAATTGCTCGAATTGTATGAGGTTGCAACAAACAGGGTGGATAAAGGGGAACCAGTGGATGTGGTGTATTTGGACTTCCAAAAGGCATTTGACAAGGTGCCACACAAAAGATTATTGCACAAGATAAAAAATCACGGGATTGGGGGTAATATACTGGCATGGGTGGAAGACTGGCTATCTAACAGAAAACAGAGAGTTGGGATAAATGGTTCATTCTCGGGTTGGCAATCAGTAACTAGTGGTGTTCCGCAGGGGTCAGTGCTGGGACCCCAACTCTTTACAATCTATATCAATGATTTGGAGGAGGGGACCGAGTGCAACATATCCAAGTTTGCCGACGATACAAAGATGGGAGGGAAAGCAGTGAGTGAGGAGGACATAAAAAACCTGCAAAAGGACATAGACAGGCTAAGTGAGTGGGCAGAAATTTGGCAGATGGAATATAATATTGGAAAGTGTGAGGTTATGCACTTTGGCAGAAAAAATCAAAGAGCAAGTTATTATCTAAATGGAGAGAAACTGCAAAGTGCTACAGTACAAAGGGATCTGGGGGTCCTGGTGCATGAAACACAGAAGGTTAGTATGCAGGTACAGCAGATGATCAGGAAGGCCAATGGAATCTTGGCTTTTATTGCAAGGGGGATGGAGTATAAAAGCAGGGAAGTCTTGCTTCAGTTATACAGGGTACTGGTGAGGCCACACCTGGAATATTGCGTGCAGTTTTGGCTTCCATATTTAAGAAAAGATATACTTGCTCTCGAGGCGGTTCAGAGAAGGTTCACTCGGTTGATTCCGGAGATGAGGGGGTTGACTTATGAGGAAAGGTTGAGTAGGTTGGGCCTCTACTCATTGGAATTCAGAAGAATGAGAGGCGATCTTATCGAAACATATAAGATTCTGAGGGGGCTTGATCCGGTGGATGCGGGGAGAATGTTTCCACTGATGGGTGAGACTAGAACTAGGGGGCATAATCTTAGAATAAGGGGCTGCCGTTTCAAAACTGAGATGAGGAGAAACTTCTTCACTCAGAGGGTGGTAAATCTATGGAATTTGCTACCTCAAATAGCTGTGGAAGCTGTGACATTAAATAAATTAAAAATGGAGATAGACAGTTTCCTAGCTGATAAGGGAATTAAGGGTTATGGGGAGCGGGCAGGGAAGTGGACGTGAGTCTAGGTTCGGATCAGCCATGATCCTATTGAATGGCGGAGCAGGCCCGAGGGGCCATATGGCCTACTTCTGCTCCAACTTCTTATGTTCTTATGTGCTTTTTCTCTTCACATATCTATAAAAGCTTTTACAGTCAGTTTTTATGTTCCCTGCAAGCGTACTCTCATATTCTATTTTCCCCTTCTTAATTAATCCCTTTGTCCTCCTTTGTTGAATCCTAAACTGCTCCCAATCCTCAGGTTTACTGCTTTTTCTGGCCAATTTATATGTCCTCTCCTTGGATCTGATGCTATCCCTAATTTGCCTTGTTAGCCACGGTTGAGTCACCTTTTTTGTTTTATTTTTATGCCAAACTGGGATGAACAAATTCTGCAGTTCATCCATGCGGTCTTTGAATGTTTGCCATTGCCTATCCACCGTCAACCCTTTGAGTGACTTTCCCCAATCAATCCTACACAACTCGCTCCTCAGACCATCGTAGTTCCCTTTATTTAAATTTAGGACCCTAGTCTCTGAGTCAACAACTTCATTCTCCATCTTAATGAAGAATTCGATCATATTATGATCTGACCTAAGGGGCCTCGTACAACAAGATTGCTAATTAATCCTTTCTCGTTACATAATACCCAGTCTAAGATGGCCTGATCTCTGGTTGGTTCCTCAACATATTGGTCCAGGAAACCATCCCGTAAACACTCCAGGAATTCCTGCTCCACAGCAGAGGACATGAGACGGGGGGAGGGAGTTCCTTTAAATGTGGAGGAGGTAGGTGTCCCTTTAAATGTGGCAGGGGTGGGTGCCCCTTTAAATGTGGAGGGGGTGGGTGTCCCTTTAAAAGTGGATGGGTGGGTGTCCCTTTAAATGTGGAGGGGTGGGTGTCCCTTTAAATGTGGAGGGGGTGGGTGTCCCTTTAAATGTGGAGAGGCGGGTCCGCGCATGCTCATTCGGCCCCACCACAAAATGAGGCTGCCAGTGCGCCTGCGCGGGGCCTTTGCAGCGAAGACGGAAGGCCGGGCCCGGGAAAGAGGCGGAATCAGCGGCCGCGGTAAAGTCAAGTGTTGGGGAATCGATTTAAATCGAGGTGACCGGGGGGAGCGGAGAGCGAGGTTATAAAGTAAAAAATACGAGAAAAACCAAACCTGAGAGTCGGGCGGGCGGTACTTCCGGGGACGCCGAATGGAGCGGATTGACCCGCGCGGGGTGGCGGAGTGAGCCGGAACAATGTGATTCTGACTGACGGGAGCGCTGACCAATAGGAAGAGGGCTGAGCTGGGAGGACTGAACTGGGCGGCCTGGTCCTCCAACCAATGGCGGCGCGGCGAGGGGGCGGGACCTTCCTCCCCGGCGCTGAGGCTGGGGCCCGATTGTGACGTAATCACAGGAAGAGGCCTAATCAGGTCGATTGAGGCCCGACCCGGGCTTGTGACTGACGGGACCTCTGACCAATAGGAAGAGGGCTGAGGTGGGAGGACTGAACTGGGCGGCCTGGTCCTCCAAGCAATGGCGGCGCGGCAAGGGGGCGGGGCCTCCTCTCCAGCTCAGGTGCGCTGGGTCCGATTGTGACGCGCTGTCCCCAGGTGAGAGCAGCTCAGTCAGCACAGAGCTGGGGCTGGAATCTGGGAGAGGGGCCGCAGGCAGCGGGCTTGGCAAAGGGGCACAAGCTTCACAATACAAGCTGCTTTCAAATGCGCAATACAGACAGCCTTGGTCACTCTGCAAAAAAAACTGTTTAACAATTCATCATAACTCCCCTGCTTTAGGAGAGGCGTAGAGTGCAAAAGCAAGGAAGTTATGATGAAACTGTGTAAAAGACTGGAGTCAGCTGTGGCTCAGTGGATAGCAGAGTCAGAAGGTTGTGGGTTCAAATCCCGCTCCAGGGAATTGAGCACATAAAGCGAGGCTGACACTCCAGTGTGGTGCTGAGGGAGCGCCGCACTGTCGGAGGGGCAGTACTGAGGGAGCGCTGCACTGTCGGAGGGGCAGTACTGAGGGAGCGCCACACTGTCGGAGGGGCAGTACTGAGGGAGCGCCGCACTGTCGGAGGGGCAGTGCTGAGGGAGCGCCGCACTGTCGGAGGGACAGTACTGAGGGAGCGCCGCACTGTCGGAGGGACAGTACTGAGGGAGCGCCGCACTGTCGGAGGGGCAGTACTGAGGGAGCGCCGCATTGTCGGAGGGACAGTACTGAGGGAGCGCCACATTGTTGGAGGGGCAGTACTGAGGGAGCGCTGTTCTGTCGGAGTGGCAGTGCTGAGGGAGCGCCGCACTGTCGGAGGGGCAGTACTGAGGGAGCGCTGTTCCGTCGGAGGGGCAGTACTGCGGGAGCGCCGCACTGTCAGGGGAAGCAATGTTGTGGGAGAGCCGCATTGTTGGAGGGGCAGTAATGAAGGAGCGCTGCAGTGTCGGAGGTGCCGTCCTACGGATGAGACGTTAAACCGAGGCCCCCGTCTGCCCCCTCAGGTGGACGTAAAAGATCCCGTGGTGCTATTTCGAAGAAGTTATCCCCGGTGTTTTGAGCCCAATATTTATCCCTCAATCAACATGACGAAAAAACAGATTATCTGGTCATTATCACATTGCTGGTTGTGGGAGCTTGCTGTGCACAAATTGGCTGCCGCGTTTCCCACATTACAACAGTGACTACACTTCAAAAATACTTCATTGGCTGTAAAGCGCTTTGGGACGTCCGGTGGTCATGAAAGGTAGTTAAGAAGGCAAATGGTATGCTGGCCTTCATTACAAGAGGATTTGAATACAGGAGTAAAGAAGTCTTACTCCAATTATATCTTCTTCTTCTTCTTAGGCAGTCCCTCGGAACCGAGGATGACTTGCTTCCACATTAAAAATGAGTTCTCAGGTGTAAGGGTAAACCAGGAGAGCTTCTTCTCCCCGAGACGGACCCTCTGATATAAAGGGTCGACTGGATCCATGTTTATCTGTAATTTAAACAGAGGTCTGGTCGTCTTCCGAGCTCTTTCCCCTAGAGGAGAGGGTAGAATGGGGGTCTTTAGTGTTAAATGGTTTCACCTGGGTCCATTGCTTCCATCGCATACCCATCGGTTCCTGTAGACAAACACACGTATCACTTGTCATTAATACAGTACATGGCCCCATCCAACGGGCCCCATTCCCTTTCTTCCGATAACTTGCGTCATTACTTGTTGACCTATTCTGGGCAACTCGTCTGGTTTAAGTCCAGCATTCTGCCTTTCTAGATCTTTAATCTGTTGTTGGTTCCTTACTTCTTTATTTAGTGCTTGTACCTCCTGATTTAGTTGTACTAAGTATCTCCTTAATCTATCTTGCACTGGTCCTGGTTCTCCCACCCCTCCAGCCAAATCCTCTGGTAGTCTCATAGCTCGTCCTGTCATTAGTTCATAGGGGGTCAGTCCGGTCGTTCGTCCTGGGGTGGACCATGTGTTACACCATGGCATAGCACCATCAGTTGTTGTCTACAACATTCCGGTGCCACCACCTGGTTACGTGGGCCCCATTTCCAAATTCCATCTTGTAATTGCGCGCCAGCTTGTCTCCATTTCTCCTTTTGCTCTTTACTAGTATTTTCTTGTCGCTCCATTATATTCACTTCCTGTACCCCACTGACTATCATGACCATATTTATTTCATTTTTGAACGCGTCCTCTGGTTGCATTTCTTCCGCAGCTAGTTTTGCGCCTAGATCTGCATACCTATTCCGCATAGGGGCCTGCTCCTGGGATTCATAGAAACATAGAAGATAGGAGCAGGAGTAGGCCATTCGGCCCCTCGAGCCTGCTCCGCCATTCAATGCGATCATGGCTCATCATCCAAATTCAGGACCCGGTCCCTGCCTTCTCCCCATATCCCTTGATACCTTTAGCCTTAAGAAATATATCCAACTCCTTCTTGAATATATTTAATGTATTGGCCTCTACTGCCTTCTGTTGTAGAGAATGCCACAGGTTCACCACTCTCTGGGTGAAGAAAGTCCTCCTCATTTCTCTCCTAAATGGCCTACCCCTTATCCTTAGACTGTGACCCCTGGTTCTGGATTCCCCGACCATCGGGAACATCCTTCCTGCATCTAGTCTATCCAGTCCTGTCAGAATTTTATAAGTTTCAATATTCAATACTCAAGGTGTGGTCTCACCAAGGCCCTGTACAACTGCAGCAAGACACCCTTGTTCCTGTACTCGAACCCTCTCGCTATGAAGGCCAACATACCATTTGCCTTCTCAACCGCCTGCTGCACCTGCATGCTTACCTTCAGCGACTGGTGCACAAGGACACCCAGGTCTCGTTGCACTTCCCCTTCTCCCAATCTATTGCCGTTCAGGTAATAATCTGCCTTCTTGTTTTTGCCACCAAAGTGGATAACCTCGCATTTATCCACATTATACTGCATCTGCCATGCTTCTGCCCAATCACCCAACCTGTCCAAATCATACTGGAGTTTCTCGGCATCCTCCTCACAGCACACACGCCCACCCAGCTTTGTGTCGTCTGCAAACTTGGAGATATTACATCTAGTTCCCTCGTCTAGATCATTAATATATATTGTGAATAGCTGGGGTCCTAGGACCGATCCCTGCGGTACCCCACTAGTCACTGCCTGCCGCTCGGAAAAAGAGCCGTTTATTCCAACTCTTTGCTTCCTGTCTGCCAACCAGTTCTCTATCCAAGTCAGTACTTTGCCCCCAATCCCATGTGCCTTAACTTTACATGCTAATCTCTTCTGCGTGACCTTATTGAAAGCCTTCTGAAATTCCAAATACACCACATCCACTGGTTCTCCCTTATCTATTCTACCAGTTACATCCTCAAAAAATTCCAGTAGATTAGTCAAGCACGATTTACCTTTTGTAAATCCATGTTGACTTTGTCCGATCCTGTCACTGTTTTCCAAGTGCTCTGCTATTACCTCTTTTATAATGGACTCTAGCATTTTCCCCACTACCGATGTCAGGCTTACCGGTCTATAATTTCCCGTTTTCTCTCTACCACGTTTTTTGAACAGTGGGGTAACATTAGCTACCCTCCAATCCATGGGAACTGTTCCAGAGTCTATCGAATTTTGGAAGATGACCAGCAATTCTGTCCCTCTAGTGCTACTTGTCTCTCCCAGTCCTCTCTTCACCTTGTTTCTCCTCTCTAATGTTTCATCCTGGTGCCCATCCCCCTGTCTAATTAATTTAAACCCTCCCCCACAGCACTAGTTAACCGTCCCATGAGGACATTGGTCCCAGCTCTGTTGAGGTGCAACCCGTCCACCTTGGACAGGTCCCTCCTGCCCCAGAACTGGTCCCTCCTGCCCCAGGAATCTGAAGTCCTGCAATATTTCTCTTTCAGGTACTTATCCAATTCCCTTTTGAAAGCGGTGATTGAATCTGCCTCCACCACCCTTTCAGGCAGTGCATTCCAGATCCTAACCACTCGCTGCGTCAAAAAGTTTTTCCTCATGTCGCCTTTGGTTCTTTTGTCAATCACCTTAAATCTGTGTCCTCTGGTTCTCGACCCCTCTGCCAATTGGAAGAGTTTCTCTCTATCTACTCTGTCCAGACCCCTCTTGATTTTGAACACCTCGATCAAATCTCCTCTCAATCTTCTCTGCTCCAAGGAGAACAACCCCAGCTTCTCCAGTCTATCAATGTAACTGAAGTCCCTCATCCCCGGAATCATTCTCGTAAATCTTTTCTGCACCCTCTCTAAGGCCTTCACATCCTTCCTAAAGTGCGGTGCTCAGGATTGGACACAATACTCCAGTTGAGGCCGAACTAGTGTTTTATAAAGGTTGATCATAATTTCAACACTTTTGTACTCTATACCTCTATTCATGAAGCCCAGGTTCCCGTAAGCTTTTTTAACTGCTTTCTCAACCTGCCCTGTCACCTTCAATGATTTGTGCACATATACCCCCAGGTCTCTCTGTTCATGCACCCACTTTAGGATTGTACCCTTTAGTTTAGATTTCCTCTCCTCATTCTTTCTACCAAAATGTATCACTTCACACATTTCTGCATTAAATTTAATCTGCCACATGTCCGCCCATTCCACCAGCCTGTCTATGTCCACTTGAAGTCTATCACTATCTTCCTCACTGTTCACTATACTTCCAAGTTCTGTGTCATCTGCAAATTTTGAAATTATGCCTCGTACACCCACATCCAAGTCATTGATATATATCAAGAAAAGCAGTGGTCCTAGAACCGACCCCTGGGGGACACCACTGTGTACCTTCCTCCAGTCTGAAAAACAACCGTTCACCACTACTCACTGTTTCCTGTCACTTAGCCAATTCCCTATCCATGCAGCCACTGTCCCTTTTATTCCATGGGCTTCAACTTTGCTGGTAAGCCTATTATGTGGCACTTTGTCGAACGCCTTTTGGAAATCCATGCACACCACATCAACCGCATTGCCCTCATCAACCCTCTCTGTTACCTCATCAAAAAACTCCATCAAGTTGGTTAAACACGATTTGCCTTTAACAAATCCGTGCTGGCTTTCCTTAATTAATCCACACTGTTAATTTTGTCCCTGATTTTTGTTTCTAAAAGCTTCCCCACTCCCGAGGTCAAACTGACTGGCCCGTGGTTGCTGGGTTTGTCCTTACACCCTTTTTTGAACAAGGGTGTGACATTTGCAATTCTCCAGTCCTCTGGCACCACCCCAGTTTCTAATGAGGATTTGGAAGGTTATGGCCAGTACCTCCGCAATTTCTTCCTTCACTTCCCTCAGCATACTAGGATGATTCCCATCCGGTCCTGGTGACTTATTTACTTTAAGTACAGCCAGCCTTTCTAGTACCTTGTCTTTATCAATTTTATCCCATCCAGTATCTCCTCTACCTCCTCCTTCACTATGTCTATGGCAGCATCTTCTTCCTTGGTGAAGACAGATGCAAAGTACTGATTTAGTACCTCAGCCTTACCCTCTGCCTCCGTGCGTAGGTCTCCTTTTTGGTCCCTAATCGGTCCCACCCCTCCTCTTACTACCCGTTTACTATTTATATGCCTATAGAAGACTTTTGGATTACCTTTTATGTTAGCTGCCATTCTATTCTCATACCCTCTCTTTGCCCCTCGTATTTTCTTTTTCACTTCTCCTCTGAACTTTCTATATTTAGCCTGATTCTCAGATGTATTCTCGACCTGACATCTGTCATACACGCTCTTTTTCTGCTTCATCTTACTCTCTATCTCTTTCGTCATCCAGGGAGCTCTGACTTTAGTTGCCTGACATTTCCCCTTAGTGGGAATGTACCTCGACTGTACCTGAATTATTTCCTCTTTAAAGGCAGCCCATTGTTCCTCTACAGTTTTTCCTGCCAATCTTTGATTCCAATTTACCCGGGCCAGATCCATTCTCATCCCACTGAAATTGGCCTTGCCCCACAGTGCAGTGGATGTGCTCTAGACTGCACTCCCCCCCCCCCCCCCCCGCCCCCCCCACCCCCCACCGAGGTGTCGTCACCCTTACCGGGATTCAGCACTGAAAACCGGTTTGAGAGCGCCGCACTCCCGGGGGATTCCTGCACTGCCTTGCCTCCTCAAACCCTGCTGGGCGGCCACCCAGTTACAATTCCCACGAACTGTCTGTGGCTGTGGGGTGACCACCTCCTGGAACGTGCGCTCCAGGAAACTCTCAGCCTCCCGTCTGCCCGGCAGTGACTGCAGCCGTTCCCCAAGCTCAGAGACCCTGAGCTCGAGTTCCAGCCACTGGAGGCGCTTCCTGCACACGCGGTTCACCAGGACATGTGAAGCGTCCTGGAGTTCCCGCATGGCACAGGAATTGCAGCCATCAGTCCCATCGTTTGGCTTAAAATCTGTCTACTTAAGCTATAGATATATCTGATGTGAGGTTAGTGTGCCCTTACCCCTGTTTATTATTCAATCAGTGATTGTCCCTTTGCCAGGCCTGCTGCCTGCGGCCCCTCTCCCAGATTCCAGCCCCAGCTCTGTGCTGACTGCGGCCCCTCTCCCAGAATCCAGCTCCAGCTCTGTGCTGCCTGCTGCCCCTCTCCCAGATTCCAGCCCCAGCTCTGTGCTGCCTGCGGCCCCTCTCCCAGATTCCAGCTCCAGCTCTGTGCTGCCTGCGGCCCCTCTCCCAGATTCCAGCCCCAGCTCTGTGCTGCCTGCGGCCCCTCTCCCAGATTCCAGCTCCAGCTCTGTGCTGCCTGCGGCCCCTCTCCCAGATTCCAGCTCCAGCTCTGTGCTGCCTGCAGCCCCTCTCCCAGATTCCAGCCCCAGCTCTGTGCTGACTGAGCTGCTCTCACCTGGGGACAACTGGAACCTGAAAATCAGCTTCACTGTCCCTGGGCTGGGAAAGAGCGACATGAGACAACATTCTCCCTCTTACTACTTTCTACACTCCTTTTACAGGGTTTCAGAAATGGAGCATTTACAGACAGGAAGCTCAGACCAAACATCACCTCAGGATCAGACAGAGTCGCTCGATTCATCAGGGCCTGAATATCATCGGCCTTTGCACATGGAAGGAGAGAGCAATGATCGCAGCGCAGACAAACCACACACGTGTTCCATGTGTGGACTCGCCTTCAGCCGATTGCCTGCCTTGGCGAGACACGTGCACCGTCACACCGGGGAGAAACCGGGTAAAGGTGGGGACAGCGGGAAGAGATTCAGTTCCCCATCTGCGTCAGATGTTCATCGGTGCAGTCACCCTGGGGACAGTCCGTTCACCTGCTCCGTGTGTGGGAAGGGATTTGTTTATCCATCCCACCTGCTGAGACACCAGCAAGCTCACTCCGATGAGAGAGCGTTTAAATGTTCTGACTGTGGGAAGAGCTTCAAATACTCCGGGGCTGTGACCAGACACCAGCTTGTTCACACCGATGAGAGTCCGTTTACATGTTCTGACTGTGGGAAGAGTTTTAAAACCTCCAGGGTTCTGACCAGACACCAGCGAGTTCACACTGGGGAGAGGCCATTTCCCTGCTCTGTGTGTGGGAAGGGATTCTCTGATTCATCTACCCTGCTGAGACACCAGCTTGTTCACACTGATGAGAAACCATTTAAATGTTCGGTCTGTCAGAAGAGCTTTAAATGCACCAGGGATCTGAAGGAACACCAGCTTGTTCACACTGATGAGAGAGCCTTTACATGTTCTGACTGTGGGAAGAGCTTTAAATGCTCTGGGGCTCTGACCACACACCAGCTTGTTCACACTGATGAGAAACCATTTAAATGTTCGGTCTGTCAGAAGAGCTTTAAACGCCCTGGGGATGTGAAGGAACACCAGCTTGTTCACACTGATGAGAGACCGTTTAAATGTTCTGACTGTGGGAAGAGCTTTAAATGCTCTGGGGCTCTGACCACACACCAGCTTGTTCACACTGATGAGAAACCATTTAAATGTTCTGTCTGTCAGAAGAGCTTTAAATACTCCGGGGCCCTGAAGCGACACCATCTTGTTCACACTGATGAGAAATCATTTAAATGTTCTGACTGTGGGAAGAGCTTTAAAGCATCTGGGGACCTGAAGCAACACCAGCGAGTTCGCACTGATGAGAGAGCGTTTAAATGTTCTGACTGTGGGAAGAGCTTTAAACGCTCCAATCACCTGCTGAGACACCAGCGAGTTCACACTGTTCTGTAGCGCAGGGCCCTGTAGACAGCTGGGGTGACATGAACGTGGAATGGATGAATGTTTTATAAATTCTTGTACTATTGTTTAATCTTTCAATCTGTTGTGCTGATGATTTCCTTGATTTGACTGTTAATGTTATTTTTGTTTTTCTCCTTATCACAGGCAATTGCCTATTAAAAGTCAACCATCACAACCAATAAAACCTGTAACATAACCAAAAAAAGTTTAAAGGAAACATAAATTAAATTAAAATTCTATTTTCGGTGGTGATGATGCACGCCAGTCCCTCCGGTACCCACCGGTCACGGAAGGCCTCGAGCACGCCGGTGGACTGTTCATGTTATTACATAGAATGTACAGCACAGAAACAGGCCATTCGGCCCAACTGGTCCATGCCGGGGTTTATGCTCCACGCGAGCCTCCTCCGACATATCCTCCTATGTTTATCTGGCTTCTCCTTAAATACATCTATACCATTGGCCTCAATAATAATAATAATCAACTTTATTGTCATTGTTAGTGCACAAGTGCAGTACAACGAAATGTAGGCTTGCGGCTCCCGAGAATGTACATTTAGATTAAGACATTTAAACATTCAACATACATTTGGCTTGTAATACATTAACATAAACATAACCATAATAAAGTGCATTGGCAGATGTGCAGGCTTTAGAGTTTATTTGTGGAGTTCAGTAGGATGACAGCCCTGGGAAAGAAGCTGTTCCTAAATCTGGTCGTACGGGTGCGAATGCATCTGTAGCGTCTCCCAGATGGCAGGAGGGCGAACATACTGTGGCTGGGGTGGGTAGGGTCTTTGGTGATGGACCGCGACCTCCGTAAACAGCGTTTCTGGTATATGTGCTCTATGGTCGGTAGCCGGGTGCCGGTAATGCGTTGGGCAGTTTTGACTACCCGCTGCAGGGCTTTCCGGTCATAGTAGCTACAGCTGCCATACCATACTGTGATACAGTTCGTCAGGATGCTCTCTATTGTGCAGCGGTAAAAGTTAGAGAGGATCAGGGGTGACAGGTTACATCTCTTCAGCCTCCTTAGGAAATATAGGCGCTGCTGGGCCTTCTTCACCAGAGAGGAGGTATTGAAGGACCAGGAGAGGTCTTCCGTGATGTGGACTCCGAGGAACTTAAAGCTGTCCACAACTACTCCTTGTGGTAGCGAGTTCCACATTCTCGTCACTCTCTGGGTAAAGAAGTTTCTCCTGAATTCCCTCCTGGATTTATTAGTGACTTTTTTATTTATAGCCCCATAAATATGATGAGATTCTGTTAAGCTGACCAGTATGTTGTTGTACTTTGTCTTTTTCTGATGAATGAAACATTACTGAGCCCCTGTACCCGTGTTATGGGATGAAGTGCCAGACAAGTGAAGGCACAACGTCTGGGTGTGAATCTAATAATAACCTCACGGACCGTATAGGTGTGATAACCAGACGGGCTTGTGGTTATAGTCTGGTCACAGATGGACTAAATTCCCTGAGTTAGCAGGAGTTCAGGAGGCGGTCAACAGACGGGTCCAAACAATCCCATTTCCTGAGCGGTAACCAAGCTTGTGTATAAGAACAGGCCACTTAAGCCGTTGTCAGTTGGAACAGACTCGAGAAGATCGCGCGCGAATCCACTGTACTTCTATTCTCCAGATTGAGGGAATTATCACCCGATCTGTGTTATGCAGCGCTCTTAATAAAGTCTGGAGAGACAATTTGTGTTCTTGTGAGCTTGATTATCTGGTATCCGAAACCCTGGGACTCCCGATCATTAGAGTCAACCTCAGTGCGTGGAAAGGGATTCCCTGGTGTATCCCACCCGCTGACACACCAGAGTGTCCACAGTGTGACTGCGGTGGGTCGATTCCACTGTTTCCGATGCCTTTAATCACATCCAGGACTGAACCATGTTAATTCAAGCAACTGGGGCTTGTTAATGTTAAGAGCCCCCAATAACTGGGCTGGATTTAAAGATTATTCCCTGTTCTCTCAGTACTAGTGAGCAGAGAGAAGCTGATGTTATAGAATCATAGAGCACAGTAGGATGCCTTTCGGCCCATCGTGCTGGTGCTGACTCTCTGAAAGAGCGATGCA
Organism: Somniosus microcephalus; assembly: GCF_052327205.1. Lineage (NCBI taxonomy): Eukaryota > Metazoa > Chordata > Chondrichthyes > Squaliformes > Somniosidae > Somniosus > Somniosus microcephalus. The sequence goes on along the minus strand of NW_028225189.1, from coordinate 3,839,589 downwards.
TTTAGTCCCACTGCCCTGCTCTTTCCCCACAGCCCTGCAAATTTCTGCCTTTAGTATATATCCAATTCCCTTTTGAAAGTTACTATTGAATCTGCTTCCACCTCCCATTCAGGCAGTGCATTCCAGATCACCACAATTCGCTGAGTAAAAAAAGTCTCCTCATTTCCTCTCTAGATTCTTTTGCCAATGATCTGAAATCTGTGTCCTCTCGTTACCGACCCTCCTGCCAGTGACAAAAGCTTCTCCTTGTTTGCTCGATCAAAACCCCTCATAATTTTGAGCACCTCGATCACAGCTCCACTTAACCGTCTCTGCTCCAAGTTATATTGCCAGTGTTTTGTGAATTGTTGCTTTGATCGAGGTGCTGGATGTCCGTGCCTGGGGAATGGGACATTCTATCCTCGTGAGCACCGAGTGTCAACATCCAGCAATCTCTAGTCAGGGACTGTCTTTTTAAACTGCCTCACCTCAGCTTTTTGACTCCCTGATTTCATTATTAAACATTTCAGAGTTTTTGCAGGCTGACCAAGGCTGAACAGATAAATAGAAACATAGAAGATAGGAGCAGGAGTAGGCCATTCGGCCCCTCGAGCCTGCTCCGCCATTCAATGAGATCATGGCTGATCATCCAAATTCAATACCCTGTCCCTGTCTTCTCCCCATATCTCTTGATCCCTTTAGCCTTAAGAAATATATCTAACTCCTTGAATACATTTAATGAATTGGCCTCAATTGCCTTGTGTGGTAGAGAATTCCACAGGTTCACCACTCTCTGGGTGAAGAAATTCCTCCTCATCTCTGTCCTAAATGGCTTACCCCTTATCCTTAGACTTAGAGATGAAGAGGAATTTCTTCACCCAGAGAGTGGTGAACCTGTGGAATTCTCTACTACAGAAGGCAGTAGAGGCCAATTCATTAAATATATTCAAGAAGGAGTTGGATATATTTCTTAAGGCTAAAGGGATCAAGGGATATGGGGAGAAGGCAGGGACAGGGTACTGATGTGGATGATCAGTCATGATCTCATTGAATGGCGGAGCAGGCTCGAGGGGCCAAATGGCCGACCCCTGTTCCTATCTTCTATGTTTCTTCTTTGTTTAATCTGAAGAAACAATGAAAGGGGGGCGGGAGTCCCTTTAAATGTGGAGAAGGTGGGCATCCCTTTAAATGTAGAGGGGGTGGGTGTCCCTTTCATTGTGGAGGGGGTGGTTGTCCCTTTAAATGTGGAGGGGAGAGGGTGGATGTCCCTTTAAATGTGGAGGGGTGGATGTCCCTTTAAATGTGGAGAGGCGGGGCCGCGCATGCTCATTCGGCCCCCTCACCACAACACGAGGCTGCCAGTGCGCCTGCGCGGGGCCTCCGGGTAGCAGACGGATGGCCGGGCCCGGGGAAGAGGCGGAATCAGCGGCCGGGGTAGAGTAAAGTGTTTGGGGAAGCAATTTAAATTGAGGTGACGGGGGGAGCGGAGAGCGAGATTATGAAGTAAACTACGAGAAAAACCAAACCTGAGAGGCGGGCGGGACCTCTGCGGATGCCGAACGGAGTGGATTGCACCGCGTGGGGGGGGGGGCGGAGTGAGCCGGAGCCATGTGATTCTGACTGACGGGAGCGCTGATCAACAGGAAGAGGACTGAACTGGGAGGACTGAACTGGGCGGCTTGGTCCTCCAACCAATGGTGGTGCGGCTCGGGGGCGGGACCTTCCTCCCCGGCGCTGGTGGGCTGGGAATAACAACAGAAAATGCTGGAAAAACTCAGCAGGTCAGGCAACATCCGTGGAGAGAAATTTGAGTTGACGTTTCGGGTTGAGACCCTTCAAAACTGAAAATAAAGGAAAATAGATCGAAGGCAGTGCTGCGATCGAACAGAAGAACTAAAAGAGACAATAAAAGGTATTCGAACCCAGATGAGATGGTAATAGGCCGGTGGAGACAAAAGGCCGCTGAGATTAGGTGTGACGTGTACTGACAGGTAAGAGACAGCTGCCAGGTGGGAGAGAGAAACAAAAGGAAAGGGGGGGGGGGGGAAGGAAGACCCAAAACAAAGGGGTGGAAAAAATTATAAGTAATAGGGGCCGAGGTTATGATCTGAAATTGTTGAACTTGATATTGAGTCCGGAAGGCTGCAAAGTGCCTAATCGGAAGATGAGGTGCTGTTCCTCGAGTTAAGTTGAGCTTCCGTGGAACAATGCAAGAGGCCAAGGACGGTGAGGTCCGAGTGGGAATGGAGCGGTGAATTAAAATGACAGATGACCGGAAGACAATTTCAGATCATAACCTCGGCCCCTATTACCTTTTTACTTATAATTTTTTCCACCTCTTTGTTTTGGGTCTCTTTCCCCGCCCCCCCCCCCCTTTCCTTTTGTTTCTCTCTCCCACCTGGCAGCTGTCTCTTACCTGTCAGTACACTTCACACCTAATCTCAGCTGCCTTTTGTCTCCCACTGGCCTATTACCATCTCGTCTGGGTTCGAATACCTTTTATTGTCTCTTTTAGTTCTTCTGTTCGATCGCAGCACTGCCTTCGATCTGTTTTATTTTATTTTCAGTTTTGAAGAAGGGTCTCAACCCGAAACGTCAACTCAAATTTCTCTCCACGGATGTTGCCTGACCTGCTGAGTTTTTCCAGCATTTTTTGTTGCTTTTTCGGATTTCCAGCATCTGCAGTATTTTGCTATCGTACTGGTGGGCTGGGGCCCGATTGTGACGCCATCAGAGGAAGAGGCCCATTCAGGTGGATGGAGGCCGGCCCGGGCCTCTCACTGACGGGAGCGCTGACCAATAGGAAGCGGGCTGAGCTGGGAGGACTGAACTGGGCGGCCTGGTCCTCCAAACAATGGCGGCGCGGCAAGGGGGCGGGACCTTGGTTTCCAGCTCAGGTGCGCTGGGGCCGATTGTGACGCGCTGTCCCCAGGTGAGAGCAGCTCAGTCAGCACAGAGCTGGGGCTGGAATCTGGGAGAGGGGCCGCAGGCAGCGGGCCTGGCAAAGGGGCAGAAGCTTCACAATACAAGCTGCTTTCAAATGCAAAATTGTTTCCTACACACAGCCTTGGTCACTCTGCAAAAAAAACTGTTTAACAATTCATCATAACTCCCCTGCTTTAGGAGAGGGGTAGAGTGCAAAAGCAAGGAAGTTATGATGAAACTGTGTAAAAGACTGGAGTCAGCTGTGGCTCAGTGGATAGCAGAGTCAGAAGGTTGTGGGTTCAAATCCCGCTCCAGGGACTTGAGCACATAAAGCGAGGCTGACACTCCAGTGCAGTACTGAGGGAGTGCCGCACTGTCAGAGGGGCAGTACTGAGGGAGCGCTGCTCCATTGGAGGGGCAGTACTGAGGGAGCGCCGCACTGTCGGAGAGGCAGTACTGAGGGAGCGCCGCACTGTCGGAGGGTCAGTACTCAGGGAGCACTGCACTGTCGGAGGGGCAGTACTGAGGGAGCGCCACACTGTCGGAGGATCAGTACTGAGGGAGCGCCGCAATGTCGGAGGGGCAGTATTGAGGGAGCGCCGCACTGTCGGAGGATCAGTACTGAGGGAGCGCCGCAATGTCGGAGGGGCAGTATTGAGGGAGCGCCGCACTGTCGGAGGGGCAATACTGAGGGAGCGCCGCATTGTCAGAGGGGCAGTACTGAGGGAGAGCCACACTGTCGGAAGGTCAGTACTGAGGGAGTGCCGCACTATCGGACGGACAATACTGAGGGAGCGCTGCACTGTCGGAGGGGCGGTACTGAGGGAGCACCGCACCGTTGGAGGGGCAGTAGTGAGGGAGTGCTGCACAGTCGGAGGGGCAGTAGTGAGGGAGTGCTGCACAGTCGGAGGGGCAGTACTGAGGGAGCGCCGCACTGTCAGAGGGGCAGTACTGAGGGAGCACCGCACTGTCAGAGGGGCAGTACTGAGGGGGCACCGCACTGTCAGAGGGGCAGTACTGAGGGAGTGCTGCACTGTCAGAGGGGCAGTACTGAGGGAGTGCTGCACTGTCAGAGGGGCAGTGCTGAGGGAGCGCTGCTCCATCGGAGGGGCTGTACTGTGGGAGCGCCGCACTGTCGGAGGGGTGGTACTGAGGGGGTGCCGCATTGTCGGAGGGGCTGTACTGTGGAGCGCTGCACTGTCGGGGGAAGGAGTGCCGCATTGTCAGAGGGGCACTAACGAAGGAGCACTGCAGTATCGGAGGTGCGGTCTTACGGATGAGACGTTAAACCGAGGCCCCCGTCTGCCCCCTCAGGTGGATGTAAAAGATCCCGTGGTGCTATTTCGAAGGAGTTATCCCCGGTGTTTTGAGCCCAATATTTATCCCTCAATCAACATGATGAAGAAACAGATTATCTGGTCATTATCACATTGCTGTTTGTGGGAGCTTGCTGTGCGCAAATTGACTGCCACGTTTCCCACATTACAACAGTGACTACACTTCAAAAGTACTTCATTGGCTGTAAAGCGCTTTGGGATGTCCGGTGGTCATGAAAGGCGGTTAAGAAGGCAAATGCTATGCTGGCCTTCATTACAAGAGGATTTGAGTACAGGAGTAAAGAAGTCTTACTCCAATTATATCTTCTTCTTAGGCAGTCCCTCGGAACCGAGGATGACTTGCTTCCACATTAAAAATGAGTTCTCAGGTGACTGATGAGTCCAATGCGGGACCTACAGTCTCTGTCACAGGTGGGGCAGACGGTGGTTGAAGGGGTGGACGGGTGGGGTGCTTGGGTTGATGTGCGCTCATTGTGTTTGGCTTCCCCCTGCTTCCGGCGAAGAGACTCGAGGTGTTCGGCACCTTCCCGGATGCTTCTCCACTTTGTGCGGTCTTGGGCCAGGGATTCCCAGGTGTCGGTGGGGATGTTGCATGTTTTCAAGGAGGCTTTGAGGGTGTCCTTGAAGCGTTTCCTCTGCCCACCTGGGGCTCTCTTGCCGTGTCAGAGCTCTGAGTAGAGCGCTTGTTTTGGGAGTCTCGTACTGGGCATGCGGACAATGTGACCCGTCCATCGGAGCTGAACAAGCGTGGTCAAAGCTTCGATGCTGGGGATGTTGGCCTATTTTGTCCTTGACAGTGGTCTCCAGTCGTTCACCCACCACTGACATTAGACTGATTGGCCTGTAGTTACCAGGTTTATCCCTCTCCCCTTTTTTAAACAGGGGTGTAACATTTGCAATCCTCCAGTCTTCTGGCACCACTCCCCTATATCTGAGGGAGATTGAAAGATTGTGGTCGGAGCTTCTGCTATCTCCACCCTAGCTTCCCTCGGCAACCTAGGATGCATCGCATCTGGACTGGGTGACTTGTTAACTTTGAGTGATGACAACCTATTTAGCACCTCCTTTCTATCCATTTTTATCCAATTTCTCTACTCCCCCCTCCTCTACTGCGACATTAACTTCATCCTCTTCTTTTGTGGAGACAGATGCAAAGTACTCATTCAGTACCTCAGCCACGCCCTCTGCCTCCGTATGATCATAATACAGTCAAGCAGAGTCAGCATGGTTTTATGAAACGGAAATCATGTTGACAAATTTGCTGGAGTTCTTTGAGGATGTAATGAGCAGGGTGGATAACGGAGAACCAGCGGATGTGCATTTGGATTTCCAGAGGGCATTCGATAAGGTGCCACATAAAAGGTTACTGCACACGATAAGAGCTCACGGGGTTGAGGGTAATATATTAGCATGGATAGAGGATTGGCTAACTAACAGAAAACAGAGAGGATAAATGGGTCAAATGCAGGAAGGATGTTCCCGATGGTCGGGGAGTCCAGAACCAGGGGTCACAGTCTAAGGATAAGGGGTAAGCCATTTAGGACAGAGATGAGGAGGAATTTCTTCACCCAGAGAGTGGTGAACCTGTGGAATTCACTGCCACACAAGGCAGTTGAGGCCAATTAATTAAATATACTCAAGAAGGAGTTAGATATATTTCTTAAGGCTAAAGGGATCAAGGGATATGGGGAGAAGGCAGGGACAGGGTACTGAAGCAAATCATTATTTAAATGGAGAGAGATTACAAAATGCTGCAGTACAGAGTGACCTAGGGGTCCTTTTTCATGAAACACAAAAAGTTAGCATGCAGTTTTGGTCTCCTTATTTAAGGAGGGATATACTTGCATTGGAGGCAGTTCAGAGAAGGTTCACGAGGTTGATTCCTGAGATGAAAGGGTTGTCTTATGAAGAAAGGTTGAGCAGGCTGGGCCAATACTCATTGGAATTTAGAAGAATGAGAGGTGATCTTATTGAAACATATAAGATACTGAGGGGGCTCGACAGGGTAGATGCAGAGAGGATGTTTCCCCTCGTGGGGAAATCTAGAACTCGGAGGCACAGTTTCAGAATAAAGGGTCGCCCTTTTAGAACTGAGATGAGGAGGAATTTCTTCTCTCCGAGGGTCGTAAATCTGTGGGATTCTCTGCCCCAGAGAGCTGTGGAGGCTGGGTCATTAAATACATTTAAGGTGGAGATAGACAGATTTTTGAACAATAAGGGAGTGAAGGGTTATGGGGAGTGGGCAGGGAAATGGAGCTGAGCCCAAGATCAGATCAGCCATGATCTCATTAAATGGCGGAGCAGACTCGAGGGGCCAAATGGCCGACTCCTGCTCCTATTTCTTATGTTCTTATGATGAGATCCTATTTGGTCGCTAATCGGCCCCACCATTCCTTTAACTATCCTTTTACTTTTCACGTTTATAGAAGATTTTTTCCCTTTTATGTTACCCCCTAATCTTTTCTCATATTCTCTTTGCCCTTCTTATATCCTGTTTCAATTTCCCCCGCACTCTCTGTATTCTGCCTGGTTTTTGACTGTATTCTGTACCTGACATTTGTCGTAAACCTCCTTTTTCTGTTTTATTCTAACCTCTATATCCTTTGTCATCGGGAGCTCCAGCTTTGGATGGCCCATCGTTCCTCCTTATGGGAATATGCTTGGTTTGTACCTGAACTATCTCAGCCTTGAAGGCCTGCCATTGGTCATTCACTGTTTTCCTGGACAATCTTTGTTTCCAGTCCACCTGTGCTCGATCCCTTCTTAAATCACTGAAATTGACTCTCTTCCAGCTGGGTATTTTCACCGTTGATTTTATTTTGTCCCTTTCCATAACTACTTTAAACCTAATGATATTGTGATCACTGTTAACCAGATCCCTCCTGCCCCAGAACCGATGAGAGACCCTTTAAATGATCTGACTGTGCAAAGAGGTTTCAGAGCTCATCCCACCTGCTGAGTCACCAGCCTGTTCACACAGATCCTCAAAAAAGGAAGATGTTTTAGAAAGGCTGGCGGAACTAAAAGTTCGCAGCCATCTCAGAGCAGTGTCCCTTTAATTACAATCTCACAGAACAAGGAAAATTACTGTCCCTTTAACTCCCACAAATCCCTGTGTGGAGGAGAGGGGAGATACAGTCTGTCCCAGTAACTGTCCCAGAACAGAATTAGCGACCCTGTCCCATAAGGGCTTGCCCCTCCCCCACTCCCTGCTTTTCCTCAAGTGTCTCATCCTTAAAATTCTCATCCTGGTTTTCAAACCCCTCCGTGGCCTCGCCCCTCCCTATCTCTGGAATCTCTTCCAGCCCCTACAACCTTCCGAGATATTTGTGCTCCTCTAATTCCGGCCTCTTGAGCATCCCCGATTTTAATCGCTCCACCATTGGTGGCCGTGCCTTCAGCTGCCTGGGCCCTAAGCTCTGGAATTCCTTCCCTAAACCTCTCCATCTCTCTACCTCTCTCTCCTTCTTTAAGATGCTCCTTAAAACCTACTTCTTTGACCAAGCTTTTGATCATCTGCCCGAATATCGCTTTATGTGGCTCGGTGTCAAATTTTGTTTTCTAACGCTCCTGTGAAGAGCCTTGGGATGTTTCACTACATTAAAGGCGCTTTATAAATACAAGTGGTTGTTGTTTCCTGAAACTAATAACAAATTCCCCAGAGGGACAAAAACTTGTACTTTTACTCCCAAATATTAAAAAGTTTGTGCCACAGAAGCACGAGGTTTATCTGCTTTTATTCATGAATTAAAAAAGTCTGTATTGCAATCTGAGCCAGTGCGTTGTGAGCCAAAGAGCCTTGTGTCCAATGAGGGGAATAAAGGCCCACAGCCTCCCCTGGCCCCGGGCCCTGAACAAGGGACTGGAGAAACCCGCTGCCCTGCGGATCAGACAATCAGCCGGCACAAGTCCCGCCCCGCAGGCTCCCCAATTGGTTGGAGGACCCGCCGCAAGCTCGCTCCTCCAGCCCCACCCCGCTCACTCCCTATTGGTCAGAAGCTCCCGTCAATCAGGCCATGGGCCCGGGTCATGTTTCCCTCACCGACTTTACAAAGAAAGCTCCGTGCGGTCGCCGGGCGGAGCTGCTGGTCGGCGGAGCGGGGTCGGGAGATTAATAAACTGCAGGTAGGCCCCGAGCCCCATTATTAAAACACTCAACATTATCCGCTTTACAAACACCCAGTGTGGGCCTCAGGCCCCGAACAAGAGCCTCCATGTTGCTCCAGTGGCTGAAGGGTCTGTAACCCTGTCAGGGACGCCCCTGCCACAGGACTCAATATCCACCTCCTCCACCACTGGTGCACTGTGTCTGCAGTATGTACGGTCCACAAGATGACCACAGTCAGGCCATGTGGAGTCAAGGGCCAGGCAGCAGAATGGATGGAAAGATCGCAACAAACTTCCCTTAACTCCAACCCTCTGATTTCTGTTTTGTAGCCAGCTTTCCATTCATTCTGCTGCCGGGCCCTTCACTCCACACGGCCTGACCTTGGTCATCTTGTCGGTCTTACATACTGTTTATTGATATAGCAAGCTGGTCACAAAACAGAAAACAGAGAGATGGGGTTGGGAGCAGCTACTCAGACTGGCAAAAGGTGGGAAGTGGAGTTCCACAGGGATCGGTGCTGGGATCACTGTTGTTCATAAACGATTAGGACTCGGGAATCAGAAGAACAATTTCAAAGTTTGTCGATGACACCAAATTGGGAGGTAGAGTTAATACTGAGGAAGACAAAATGCAAGAAGACATTAATAAATTTCAGAATGAGCATGTAATTGGCAAATGAATTTCACTGCAGATCAGTATGAGGTGGTGTGTTAATGAATTTCACTATAGGTCAGTGTGAGGTGGTGTGTTTTGGTGGGAAGAATATGGAGGCCACTCACTACTTGGACAAGGGGGTGAAATTGGGTTGCTTTGTGCCTCCTGTGATAATCAGCGGGAGGTTAGCGGTGGCGGTAGCCGGTAGCGCCCCGCGGCACTGCACCGCCGGCAATGACGTCATCGCCATGCGCAGCACCCCGGCTGCAACCTTGGGTTGCGACCCCTGACCTATCGCTGGACGATATGTCTGACAGGGTCAGGGGTCGTTCCTGCAACCATGGCGACGCCACTTAAAGGGCAGGTGTCAGGCGGCAACTTTTTATTTTGTACGAGGCCCCTTGTGTCTGAGCGATCATAATATGATCGAATTCTTCATTAAGATAGAGATAGAAGTAGTTGACTCAGAGACTAGGGTCCTCAATTTAAATAAAGGAAACTACGATGGTCTGAGGAGCGAGTTGGGTAGGATTGATTGGGGAATGGCACTCAAAGGGTTGACGGTGGATAGGCAATGGCAAACATTCAAAGACCGAATGGATGAGCTACAGAATTTGTTCATCCCAGTTTGGCATAAAAATAAAACAAAAAAGGTGACTCAACCGTGGCTAACAAGGGAAATTAGGGATAGCATAAGATCCAAGGAGATGACATATAAATTGGCCAGAAAAAGCAATAATCCTGAGGATTGGGAGCAGTTTAGGATTCAACAAAGGAGGACAAAGGGATTAATTAAGAAAGGGAAAATAGAATATGAGAGTAAGCTATCAGGGAACATAAAAACTGACTGTAAAAGCTTTTATAGATATGTGAAGAGAAAAAGATTGGTGAAGTCAAGCGTAGGTCCCTTACAGTCAGAATCAGGGGAATTTATAATGGGAAACAAAGAAATGGCAGACCAACTAAATTCATACTTTGGTTCTGTCTTCACAAAGGAGGACACAAATAACCTCCCAGAGATGCCGGGGGACATAGGGCCTGATGAAAGGGTGGAACTGAAAGAAATCAGTATTTGTAGGGAAATGGAGTTAGGAAAATTGATGGGACTGAAAGCCGATAAATCCCCAGGGCCTGATAATCTACATCCCAGGGTACTTAAGGAAGTGGACCTAGAAATAGTAGATGCATTGCTGGTCATCTTCCAGAACTCGATAGACTCTGGAACAGTACGCATGGATTGGAGGGTAGCTAATGTTACCCCACTATTCAAAAAAGGTGGTAGAGAAAAAGCGGGAAATTATAGTCCGGTAAGCCTGACATCGGTCGTGGGGAAAATGCTAGAGTCTATTATAAAAGATGTAATAGCAGAGCACTTGGAAAGCAGTGACAGGATCGGACAAAGTCAACATGGATTTACAAAAGGTAAATCGTGCTTGACTAATCTACTGGAATTTTTTGAGGATGTAACTAGTAAAATAGATAAGGGAGAACCAGTGGATGTGGTGTATTTGGACTTTGAGAAGGCTTTCAATAAGGTCCCACATAAGAGATTAGTGTGCAAAATTGAGGCACATGGGATTGGGGGCAAGGTATTGACCTGGATAGAGAACTGGTTGGTGGACAGAAAGCAAAGAGTTGGAATAAACGGGTCGTTTTCCGAGTGGCAGGCAGTGACTAGTGGGGTACCGCAAGGATCGGTCCTAGGACTCCAGCTGTTCACAATATATATTAATGATCTGGATGGGGGAATTGGATGTAATATCTCCAAATTTGCAGACGACACAAAGCTGGGTGGGAGGGTAAGCTGTGAGGAGGATGTCGTGAAACTCCAGTACGATTTGGACAGATTGGGTGATTGGGCAGAAACATGGCAAATGCACTATAATGTGGATAAATGTGAGGTTATCCACTTTGGTGGCAAAAACAGGAAGGCAGATTATTATTTGAATGGCAATAGATTGGGAGAAGGGGAAGTGCAAAGAGACCTGGGTGTTCTTGTGCACCAGTCGCTGAAGGTAAGCATGCAGGTGCAGCAGGCAGTTAAGAAGGCAAATGGTATGTTGGCCTTCGTAGCAAGAGGGTTTGAGTACAGGAATAAGGATGTCTTGCTACAGTTGTACAGGGCCTTGGTGAGACCGCACCTTGAGTATTGTGTGCAGTTTTGGTCGCCTTACCTGAGGAAGGACGTTCTTGCCATGGAAGGAGTGCAGCGAAGATTCACCAGGCTGATACCTGGGATGGCAGGAATGACGTATGAGGAGAGATTGTGTCGATTGGGATTATACTCACTGTAGTTTAGAAGATTGAGAGGGGATCTCATCGAAACTTATAAAATTCTGTCAGGTCTGGACAGACTAGATGCAGGAAGGATTTTTATGATGGCCGGGGAGTCCAGAACCAGGGGTCATAGTCTAAGGATAAGGGGTAAGCCATTTAGGACTGAAATCCGGAGGAATTTCTTCACCCAGAGAGTGGTGAACCTGTGGAATTCTCTGCCACAGAGGGCGGTGGAGGCCAGTTCATTAAATATATTCAAAAAGAGTTGGATATATTTCTTAAGGCTAAAGGGATCAAGGGATATGGGGAGAAGGCAGGGACAGGGTACTGAATTTGGATGATCAGCCATGATCTCATTGAATGGCGGAGCAGGCTCAAAGGGCCGAATGGCCTACTCCTGCTCCTATCTTCTATGTTTCCCCTTTATTCTTCAGGGTGCCGGCCACGATCTCTCAGCCCGGCGCTCCTCTTGATCCAACACCCCGTTCCCCAGCAGGGCCCCGGTGTGCGCAGTGCTAGGCCCCTCCCCTTTAATCAGGGAGGGAGGTCTGCTATGACACGGTGCTATGTGCCGACGGGTATGGCGACGTTACACAAAGCTCCGTGAAATTCACTGGTAGCGCCTCAAGAGGGAAGGGAGCGCTTCCAGTACCACCCTGCCTCCTGCCTGGGGCGCTACCACTGAATTTAATGCGCAGGGGCGCTAACTTTTTCAGGGCGCTAAAATTAGCCCCGGTGACGTTAGCGACCCAAAGGGGGCGCCACCGAATTTCCCCCTAATAGTCTAAATGGGCTGGAGGAGCAGAGGGATCCAGGGATACAGATACACAAATCACTAAAAGTAGCAACACAGGTTAATAAGGCCATTAAATAAAAAGCACTGGGCTACATTCGTAAAGGAGCCTCCTGTTCCGTGTCTAAGAGCTCTAAACCATGGCAGAGAGCAGCTGGGACACATTTCTCACACGCCTCGAGATTAACCCGCACGGCAACTTTGCTGTCAGTGAAGAGAGACGAGAAAGACCAAAGTGCCGTTTGCCCCTCTCAGTGTGGCCCTGAAGGACAGTGTCCAGGCTGGAGTTCTGTTCCCACCGTATGATCCTCCCCCAGATTGTCCTTTCTGAGCTCCAGCCAGGTGATGCTAAACACTGAGGTGGGAAAGAAGAAAATCTGCAACAATGTGTTTAACACAAAGCTGATTTATTTGACATCTATCCAGAATATTAAACTCCAGCCCAGTTCCCGGACTTATTAACATCAGCAGAAACAATCCCCACCTGTCAGAATGAACATGGTTCAGTCCTGGATGTGATTAACAGCAGCAACAACAGAATCCAATCCCTGCAGTCACTTGTGAACTCGCTGGTGTGTCAGTAGGTTGGATGACTGAGTGAATCCCTTCCCACACTCAGGGCAGGTGAACGGCCTCTCCCCAGTGTGAACTCGCTGGTGTCTCAGCAGGTGGGATGACTGAGTGAATCCCTTCCCACACTCAGGGCAGGTGAACGGTCTCTCCCCAGTGTGAACTCGCTGGTGTGTCAGCAGGTGGTATGACTCAGTGAATCCCTTCCCACAGTCAGAGCAGGTGAACGGCCGCTCCCCAGTGTGAGTGCGCTGGTGTGTCAGCAGGTGGGATGAGCGAGTGAATCCCTTCCCACACACGGAGCAGGTGAACGGCCGCTCCCCAGTGTGAGTGCGCTGGTGTATAGTGAGCTCAGATGACTGCCTAAACCCAGTCCCGCAGTGAGAGCAGGTGAACGGCCTCTCCCCAGTGTGAGTGCACAGGTGTACAGAGAGGTCAGATGATCGCCTGAACCCAGTCCCGCAGTGAGAGCACCTGAACGGTCTCTCATCAGTGTGAACACGTTGATGGCGTATCAGTTCCCCGGACACTTTATAGCACTTCCCACAGTCCGAGCATTTAAAAGGTCTCTCATCAGTGTGAACTCGCTGGTGTATCAGCAGGTTGGATGAACGAGCGAATCCCTTCCCACACACGGAGCAGGTGAATGGCCTCTCCCCAGTGTGAACTCGCTGGTGTGTCAGCAGGTGGGATGAGCGAGTGAATCCCTTCCCACACACGGAGCAGGTGAACGGCCTCTCCCCAGTGTGAACTCGCTGGTGTACAGTGAGGTCAGATGACTGCCCAAACCCAGTCCCGCAGTGCGAGCACCTGAACGGTCTCTCCCCAGTGTGAACACGTTGATGGTGTATCAGTGCCCCGGAACTTTTAAAGCAATTCCCACAGTCCGAGCAGTTAAAAGGTCTCTCATCAGTGTGAACTCGCTGGTGTCTCAGCAGGCGGGATGAATTAGTGAATCCCTTCCCACACTCGGAGCAGGTGAACGGCCTCTCCCCGATGTGAACGGTGCTTTTTGCTTCCATATTCAAAGGCCGATGATATTCAGTTCCTGATGAATCGAGTGTCAGATCTTGACGTGATGTTTGGTTTGAGTTTCCTGTCTGCAAATCCTCCCCTTCTAATACCCTGTAAAATGAATTTAAAACAGGGAGCGTGAGAGAGAACCCACTAAAGAGGCAGGTTGTGAAATTGAGCTCCATGAATCTGGTCATTTGTGGGGCCGGCACTAGAAAAAAGTGACCATGAAAGCTGCCGGATTGTCATAAAATCCCACTGGTTCACTAATGTCCCTTGGTGAAGGGAATCTGCCACCTGGTCTGGGCCTCTGGCCTCTATGGGAGGAGAGAGAGAGAGAGAGAGAGAGAGGTGGGAGTGGGAGGGGGTGAAGGAGACGGACTTTATACATCTGCAACTCGACCAGAACTTTGACAGAACCTCCAAAACCCACAACCTCCAGCACCTAGAAGGACAAGGGCAGAAGGTGCATGGGAACACCATCACCTCCAAGTTCTCCCAGTCACACACCATCCTGACTTGGACATATATCGCCGTTGCTACATCATCACTGGGTGAAAATCCTGGAACTCCTTACACAACAGCATTGTGGGAGTACCTTCACCACACGGACTGCAGCGGTTCAAGAAGGCGGCCCACCATCACCTTCTCAACGGGAAAATGGGGATTGGCAACATATTCTGGTCTTGCGAGCGACGCCCACATCCCAAGAATGAATTAAAACAAACCTGTATATGTAAAATGGATTAAAAGCCTCTACAGAAATACTTATTCCTAAAACAATACTCTTTTACATTGTAGGGACAGTGTCTGTGTAACAACCTAATCTCCCCCAGAATCCACCACCCTTGACTGTCACACATTGGAAACTGTTGGGTCCCCCTGGGCTCAGAAGTACTGGGGATTAAACCCAGCAGCTTCTCCTCCATCTCCACTCCAGCTCAAACTGAAGCAACAAAAAGACCTACACAGGGGGCCAGGGACCTACCTTCCATCACCTGCAATAAAACTCTTCCCCACAGCTGTTGACTAATGGTGGCCGCAGCACCCACAATCACCGCGCCCCAGAAACCACTCTATCCAACGCGCTGATTTCCCCGCTGAGAGTGCATATGCTCTCCGGGGCCACGGGCCATTCTGGGAGCCTGGCTCCTGTCCTTTGCCCCGAGTCGGACTTGGTGGAACCGGCTGAAGAAACCGGGAAGCGGCGGCTCGGATGGGGGAGGCGCTGCACCCTGGGTTTCCTGGTGCCTGGGCCCTGGCCGCACGTCCGCTGGGCCCGGCCGCTCTGATTCTGATTGAGTTTTTTGATGAGGTAACAGAGAGGGTTGATGAGGGCAATGCGGTTAACTTGGTGTACATGGATTTCCAAAAGGCGTTCGACAAAGAGCCACATACTCGGCTTACCAGCAAAGTTGATACCCATGGAATAATAGGGACAGTGGCAGCATGGATACAAAATTGGCAAAGTGACAGGAAACAGAGAGTAGTGGTGAACAGTTGTTTTTCAGACTGGAGGAAGGTACACAGTGGTGTTCCCCAGGGGTCGGTACTAGGATCACTGCTTTTCTTGATATATATTAATGACTTTGACTTGGGTGTACAGGGCACAGTTTCAAAATATGCAGATGACACAAAACTTGGAAGTATAGTGAACAGTGAGGAGGATAGTGATAGACTTCAAGAGGACATAGACAGGCTGGTGGAATGGGCGGACACGTGGGAGATGAAATTTAATGCAGAAAAGTGCGAACTGATATATTTTGGTAGGAAGAATGAGGAGAGGCAATATAAACTAAAGGGTACAATCCTAAAGTGGGTGCATGAACAGAGAGACCTGGGGGTATATGTGCACAAATCATTGAAGGTGGCAGGGCAGGTTGAGAAAGCGGTTAAAAAAGCTTACGGGAACCTGGGCTTTATAAATAGAGGTATAGAGTCCAAAAACAAGGAGGTTATGATGAACCTTTATAAAACACTGGTTCGGCCCCAACTGGAGTATTGTGTCCAATTCTGGGCACCGCCCTTTAGGAAGGATGTGAAGGCTTTAGAGAGGGTGCAGAAAAGATTTACAAGAATGGTTCCAGGGATGAGGGACTTCAGTTATGTGGAGAGACTCGAGAAGCTGGGGTTGTTCTCCTTAGTGTAGAGAAGGTTGAGATGAGATTTGATGGAGGTGTTCAAAATGATGAGGGTTCTGGACAGAGTAGATAGAGAGAAACTGTTCACATTGGTGGAAGGGTCGCGAACCAGAGGACACAGATTTAAGGTGATTGGCAGAAGAACCAAAGGCGACATGAGGAAAAACTTTTTTACTCAGCGAGTGGTTAGGATCTGGAATGCACTGCCTGAAAGGGTGGTGGAGGCAGATTCAATCACCGCTTTCAAAAGGGAATTGGATAAGTGCCTGAAGTAAAGAAATGTGCAGGGTTACGGGGAAAGGGCGGGGAGTGGGACTCGCTGAAGTGGTCTTGCAGAGAGCCGGCACGGGCTCGACGGGCTGAATGGCCTCCTTCTGTGCTGTAACCATTCTATGATTCTATAAAATATTAGAAAGTTTGTTCCACAGAAGCACGAGGTTTATCTGCTTTTATTGATGAATTTAAAAAGTCTCTATTAAAACCTGAGCCAGTGTGTTGTGAGCCGAAGAGCCTTGTGTCCAATGAGGGGAATAAAGGCCCACAGCCTCCCCTGGCCCCGGGCCCTGAACAAGGGACTGGAGAAACTCGCTGCCCTGTGGATCAGACAATCAGCCGGCGCTAGTCCCGCCCCTCGGGCTCCCCGATTGGTTGGAGGACCCACCGCCAGCTCGCTCCTCCAGCCCCGCCCCGCTCGCTCCCTATTGGTCGGAAGCTCCCGTCAATCAGGCCGTGGGCTCGGTCACGTGTCCCCAAGGAGATCACGTGCTCCGTCCAACTGACACCGCTCGGTCCGGGGCCTCGCCGACTCTCAGGTTTTTCTATTTCTCTGTTCTCTCCCGATCTACCCCTCCCCCCCACCCCGCGTGATTCTCCACCCAATCGGAGTGGAGAAAACTCACTTTGCGTCACCGATCGCGACTCTGGAACCGACACCAAGGCCTTTCCCAGGAATGGCCCGCACCGACTCCCTCTGGCAGGATCCGACCGCGCAGGCGCAGCTCCGTGTGGGGGAGGGGGGTTGGTCTCCTCTGGGCATGCGCAGTTGCTGCCCTTGGTGACCGGGAGGGGT
The DNA here is from genome assembly GCF_052327205.1 of Somniosus microcephalus. Lineage (NCBI taxonomy): Eukaryota > Metazoa > Chordata > Chondrichthyes > Squaliformes > Somniosidae > Somniosus > Somniosus microcephalus. Next base: position 3,822,722 of record NW_028225189.1, on the reverse strand, counting down.
CGCTGCGCCGGACTAGGTCCAAACCGCAGCTCCCTGTGCGCATGCGCGGACTATCGTCAGTCAATCAACCATCAGCCAGAAGAGGTCGCTGGTGAGACCAGTGAAGAAAGAAACACTTGCATTTCTATAGCGCCTTCACCACCACCGGACGTCCCAAAGCACTTTACAGCCAATGAAGTACTGTTTGAAGTGTAGTCACTGTTGTAATGTAGGAAACACAGAAGTCAATTAGCGCACAGCAAGCTCCCACAAACAGCAATGTGATAATGACCAGATAATCTATCTTTTTGTTAACTCTGTTTCTCTCTCTACGGATGTTGCCTGGCCTGCTGAGTGTTTCCAGCATTTCCTGTTGTTAGTTCAGATTTCCAGCATCCGCAGTATTTTGCTATTATCCTTTTGTTACATTGATTGAGGGATAAACATTGGCTAGGACACCGGGGATATTTCCCCTGCTCTTTCCCACATTACAACAGTGACTACACCTCAAAAGTACTTCATTGGCTGTAAAGCACTTCATGACGTCTGCTGGTCATGAAAGCACTATATAAATGCAAGTCTTTCTTTCTCAAAATAGTGTCATGGGATCTTTTACATCCACCTGAGAGAGCAGACAGGGCCTCAGTTTAATGTCTCATCCGAAAGACGTCACCTCTGACAGTGCCTCAGTACTGCACTGGAGTGTCAGCCTGGATTTTTTGCTCAAGTCTCTGGAGTGGGACTTGAACCCACAACCTTATGCCTCAGAGGCAAGAGTGCTACCATAGAGTCAAGAGTGCTACCATAGAGTCATAGAGTTATACAGCACAGAAAGGGGTCCTTCGGCCCATCGTGCCCGCGCCTGCCATCAAGCCCTGTCTAATCTAATCCCATTTTCCAGCACTTGGTCCGTAGCCTTGTATGCTATGGCGTTTCAAGTGCTCATCTAAATGCTTCTTGAATGTTGTGAGGGTTCCTGCCTCTACCACCCTTTCAGGCAGTGAGTTCCAGATTCCAACCACCCTCTGGGTGAAAAAGCTTTTCCTCAAATCCCCTCTAAACCTCCTGCCCCTTACCTTGAAACTATGCCCCCTGGCTATTGACCCCTCTACTAAGGGGAAAAGTTCCTTTCTATCTACCCTATCTATGCCCCTAATAATTTTGTACACCTCAATCAGGTCCCCCCTTAGCTTTCTCTGCTCTAAGGAAAACAACCCCAGCCTGTCCAGTCTCTCTTCATAGCTGAAGCGCTCCAGCCCAGGTAACATCCTGGTGAATCTTCTCTGCACCCTCTCCAATGCAATCACATCCTTCCTATAGTGTGGCAACCAGAACTGCACACAGTATTCCAGCTGTGGCCTAACTAGCGTTTTGTACAGCTCCATCATAACCTCCCTGCTCTTGCCTTCATTAGCCGAGACATAGAATATAAGTATCCCATATGCCTTCTTAACCACCTTATCTAGCTGTCCTGCTGCCCTCAGGGATTTATGTACATGCACACCAAGGTCCCTCTGTCCTTCCTAGGGTTCTACCATTCATTGTGTATTCCCTTGTTAGTCCTCCCAAAATGCATCACCTCACACATTTCAGGGTTAAATTCCATTTGCCACTGTGCTGCCCATCTAACCAACCCGTCTATATCGTCCTGTAGCCTGAGGCTTCTATCCTCGCTATTTACCACTCCACCAATTTTCGTGTCATCAGCGAACTTACTGATCATACCTCCTACATTGATATCTAAATCATTAATGTACACTACAAGCAGCAAAGGACCCAGCACCGATCCCTGCGTTACACCACTGGACACAGGCTTCCAGTCACAAAAACAACTTTCGACCATCACCCTCTGCCTCCTGCCACTAAGCCAATTTTGGATCCAATGTGCCAAATTGCCCTGGATCCCATGGGCTCTTACCTTCTTGACCAGTCTCCATGTGGGACTTTGTCAAAAGTCTGACTGAAGTCCATGCAGATCACATCAACTGCACTACCCTCATCCACACACCTAGTCACCCCCTCGAAAAATTCAATCAAATTGGTTAGACATGATCTCCCCCTGACAAAGCTATGCTGACTATCCTTGATTAATCCTTGCCTCTCCAAGTGGAGACTAATTCTGTCCCTCAGATTTTTTTCCAATAATTTCCCGACCACTGATGTTCGGCTCACTGGCCAGTAATTCCCTGGTTTATCCCTACTACGCTTGTTGAATAATGGTACTACGTTAGCTGTCCTCCAGTCCTCTGGCACCTCCCCTGTGGCCAGAGACGTTCTGAAAATTTGTGTCAGAGCCTCTGCAATCTCCTCCTTTGCCTCACACAGCAGCCTGGGATACATCTTGTCTGGGCCTGGGGATTTATCCACTTTTAAGCGCGCTAAAACCGCTAGTACCTCCTCCCTCTCAATACAGGTAGACTACCCTTTATCCGAACCTCCGAAAACCGAAACCCTCTAAAAACCGAAGGTTTTTTCGTTCAGCGTAAGTCGTGCGCACGACTTACGCTGAACGAAAAAACCTTCGGTTTTTAGAGGGTTCCGGTTTCGGAAGTTTGGATAAAGGGTAAGTCGTGCGCACGACCCCCCGCCGACCCCCACCGTAAGTCGTGCGCACGACCCCCCGCCGATCCCGACCCCCGCCGACCCCCCCGCGGACCCCGACCCCCGCCGACCCCCCCGCGGACCCCCCCGCAGACCCACCTTCCGAAATCGGAAATTCTCCGAAAACCGAAACACGGCTGGTCCCAAGGTTTTCGGATAAAGGATAGTCTACCTGTACTAATTTGTTCAAGTATATCACAATCCCCCTGCCTGATTTCTATGCCTGCATCGTCCTTCTCTATAGTGAACACAGATGCAAAATATTAATTTAAAACCTCACCCACATCTTCTGGCTCTACACACAGATTGCCACTTTGGTCCCTAATGGGCTCTATTCTTTCCCTGGTTTTCCTCTTGACCTTAATATACTAATAAAACACCTTGGGATGTTCCTTTATTTTGCCTGCCAGTGTTTTTTCATGACCCCTCTTCGTTCTCCTAATTTCTTTTTTAAGTACCCCCCTGCACTTTCTATTCTCCTCTAGGGCTTCCACTGTTTTTAGTCCTTTGTATCTGCCAAAAGCCCCCCTTTTTTCCTAAACCATTCTTGTATGTCCCTTGACATCCAGGGTTCCCTGGGTTGTTGGTCCCACCCTTGACCTTTACGGGAACATGCTGGCGTTGTACTCTCTCTATTTCCTTTCTGAAAGACTCCCACTGCTCTGATGTGGATTTTCCTACAAGTAGCTGATCCCAGTCCACTTTGGCCAGATCCTGCCTTATCATATTAAAATCGGCCTTCCCCCAATTTAGAACCTTTATTTCCGGTCCATCTTTGTCCTTTTCCATAACTACTTTAAATCTCACCGAATTATGGTCACTGTCACCGAATTATGGTCACTGTCACCAAAATGCTCTCCTACTAACCTTTCTACCACTTGCCCTGCTATATTCCCTCGAATTAGGTCCAGTACCGCCCCATCTCTTGTAGGACTTTCTACATGTTGGCTGAAAAAGCTCTCCTGGATGCACTTTAAGAATTCCACACCCTCTAAGCCTTTCACACCCTGACTATCCCAGTTAATATTGGGGAAGTTGAAATCCCCAACAATTACTACCCTATTATTTCTACACTTCTCTGAGATTAGCCTACATATCTGTTCCTCTATCTCCCCCTTACTGTTTGGGGGCCTATAGTACACTCCCAGCAAAGTGCTTGCCCCCTTTTTGTTTTTAAGTTCTACGTATATGGCCTCATTAGAGGAACCTGCTAAGGTATCATCCCTTCTTACAGCAGAAATTGACTCCTTGATTAATATTACTAACCTAATTTTTGGTCAACTCTTGGAGTATTCACGCTTAATAAATCTCCGGGAGAAGGAGTCGCTTCACTTGTACTGGTTACATAAGAACATAAGAAACAGGAGCAGGAGTAGGCCAATCGGCCCCTCGAGCCTGCTCCGCCATTCAATAAGATCATGGCTGATCTGATCCTAATCTCCAATCTACTTTCACTCTCCATCCCACCCGAACCCATGTGATCTCCCAGGAGAGGCGAAAAACCAGATAAAAAACCCAATGACCAATTTGGGAGAAAAAATCTGGGAAATTCCTCTCCAACCCCTCTAGGCGATCGAAACTCGTACAGGAGATCACTCTGTCCCTGTATTTCCTGCAGTACTTACCTTCTGTAAGAGGTGATCTCCACCCCAGCCAGGAACAGGCCCAATTTACTCTTGAAGGACTCCTAGCTGGCAGCCTGTTCCCGAGGTCTCCACTAATCCCTGTGAATAGAACCATCTCCTGAAATCTAACACAGAATTAGAACACAAGAAGTAGGAGCAGGACCAGGCTACACGGCCCCTGGGCCCGCTGCGCCACCCACAGGGCCATGACCGATCCGAACCTAGCCTCATGTCTGATTTCCTGCCCGCTCCCCGTAACCCCTAATTCCCTTTACTTCTAGGAAACTGTCTATTTCTGTTTTAAATTTATTTAATGATGTAGCTTCCACAGCTCTCTGGGGCAGCAAATTCCACAGACCTACCACCCTCTGAGTGAAGAAGTTTCTCCTCATCTCAGAGTTCCTGGGGCCTGATCACCTTCCCCAGGAGCAGAGCCTTGAATCTGACTTTGTTCACTTGTACTGGTTCCTGGGGCCTGATCACCTTCCCCAGGATCAGGGCCCTGATTCTGGGGATGTATTATTGCACTGCTTGGTTTACTTGAGAAGAGCCCCATCAGGGCGAGCGCGGGAGGGCCGGGGGGGGCGGGCGCGGGAGGGGCGGGGGGGGCGAGGGCGGGAGGGCCAGGGCGGGAGGGCTGCGGGGGGGCGAGGGCGGGAGGGCCGGGGGGGGGCGAGGGCGGGAGGGCCGGGGGGGGTGCGAGCGCGGGAGGGCCGGGGGCGGGAGGGGCGAGGGCGGGAGGGCCGGGGGGGGCGAGCGCGGGAGGGGCGAGCGCGGGAGGGCCGGGGGGGCGAGCGCGGGAGGGCCGGGGGGGGGTGAGGGCGGGAGGGCCGGGGGCGGGGGGGGGCGAGGGTGGGAGGGCCGGGGGGGCGAGCGCAGGAGGGGCGAGCGCGGGAGGGCCAGGGGGGCGGGCCAGGGGGGCGAGCGCGGGAGGGGCGAGGGCAGGAGGGCCGGGGGGGACGAGGGCGGGAGGGCCGGGGGGGACGAGGGCAGGAGGGCCGGGGGGGGTGAGGGCGGGAGGGCCGGGGGGGGGGCGAGCGCGGGAGGGCCGGGGGCGGGAGGGCCGGGGGGGGGGGGGGGCGAGCGCGGGAGGGCCGGGGGGGGGGCGAGGGCGGGAGGGCCGGGGGGGGGGGGGGTGAGCGCGGGAGGGCCGGGGGGGGGCGAGGGCGGGAGGGCCGGGGGCGGGAGGGCCGGGGGGGGGCGAGCGCGGGAGGGGCGAGGGCGGGAGGGCCGGAGGGCCGGGGGGGGTGCGAGCGCGGGAGGGCCGGGGGCGGGAGGGGCGAGGGCGGGAGGGCCGGGGGCGGGGGGGGCGAGGGTGGGAGGGCCGGGGGGGGCGAGCGCGGGAGGGGCGAGCGCGGGAGGGCCAGGGGGGCGAGCGCGGGAGGGCCGGGGGGGGCGAGGGCGGGAGGGCCGGGGGCGGGGGGGGCGAGGGCGGGAGGGCCGGGGGCGGGGGGGGCGAGGGTGGGAGGGCCGGGGGGGGCGAGCGCGGGAGGGGCGAGCGCGGGAGGGCCGGGGGGGGCGAGGTCGGGAGGGCCGGGGGCGGGGGGGGGGGCGAGGGTGGGAGGGCGGGGGGGGTGCGAGCGCGGGAGGGCCGGGTGCGGGGGGGGGGCGAGGGTGGGAGGGCCGGGGGGGCGAGCGCGGGAGGGGCGAGCGCGGGAGGGCCGGGGGGGCGAGCGCGGGAGGGCCGAGTGTGGGGGGGGGGTCGTCGGGGGGGCCGAGTGCGAGGGGGGGGCGAGTGCGGGAGGGCCGGGGGGGGTGAGCGCGGGAGGGTCCATCTCCAGGACCAGTGTGTATCTGAGTCAAACATAAGAAGATAAGAAATAGGAGCAGGAGTCGGCCAATCTGCCCCTCGAGCCTGCTCCGCTATTCAATAAGATCATGGCTGATCTGATCCTAACCTCAAATCTACTTTCACTCTCCATCCCACCCGAACCCATGTGATCTCCCGGGAGAGGTGAAAAACCAGATAAAAAACCCAATGGCCAATTTGGGAGAAAAAATCTGGGAAATTCCTCTCCGACCCCTCTAGGCGATCGAAACTCGTCAGGAGATCACTCTGTCCCTGTATTTCCTGCAGTACTTACCTTCTGTAAAAGGTGATCTCCACCCCAGCCAGGAACAGGCCCAATTTACTCTTGAAGGACTCCTAGTTGGCAGCCTGTTCCCGAGGTCTCCACTAATCCCTGTGAATAGAACCATCTCCTGAAATCTAACACAGAATTAGAACACAAGAAGTAGGAGCAGGACCAGGCTACGCGGCCCCTGGGCCCACTCCGCCACCCAGAGGGCCATGACCGATCCGAACCTAGCCTCATGTCTGATATCCTGCCCGCTCCCCTAATTCCCTTTACTTCTAGGAAACTGTCGATTTCTGTTTTAAATTTATTTAATGATGTAGCTTCCACAGCTTGAAAACTGCTAATGTAACACCCTTATTTAAAAAGGGTAGTAGGCAGAAGGCTGGAAACTAGAGACCTGTTAGCCTAACATCTGTGGTTGGTAAAATGTTAGAGTCCATTATTAAGGAGACAGTAACGGGACATTTGGATAAACATAATTTAATAGGACAAACTCAGCATGGTTTCATGAAATTTGCTTGAGTTCTTTGAGGAAGTAACATACAGGGTGGATAAAGGGGAACCAGTGGACGTAGTGCATTTAGACTTCCAAAAGGCATTTGACAAGGTGCCACACAAAAGATTATTGCTTAAGATAAAAAATCACGGGATTGGGGGTAATATTCTGGCGTGGATAGAGGATTGGTTATCTAACAGAAAGCAGAGAGTTGGGATAAATGGTTCATTCTCAGACTGGCCATCAGTAACTAGTGGTGTTCCGCAGGGGTCAGTGCTGGGTCCCCAACTCTTTACAATCTATATTAACGATTTGGAGGAGGGGACCGAGTGTAGCATATCAAAGTTTGCAGATGATACAAAGATGGGAGGGAAAGTAGTGAGTGAGGAGGACATAAAAAACCTGCAAAGGGACATAGACAGGCTAAGTAAGTGGGCAGAGATTTGGCAGATGGAATACAATACTGGAACGTGTGAGGTTATGCACTTTGGCAGGAAAAATCATAGAGCAAGTTATTATCTTAATGGCAAGAAACTGGAAAGTACTGAAGTACAAAGGGATCTGGGGGTCCTGGTGCACGAAACTCAAAAAGCTAGTATGCAGGTGCAGCAAGTGATCAAGAAGGCCAATGGAATGTTGGCTTTTATTGCTAGGGGGATAGAATATAAAAACAGGGAGGTATTGCTGCAGTTATACAAGGTATTGGTGAGACCGCACCTGGAATACTGCATACAGTTTTGGTGTCCATACTTAAGAAAAGACATACTTGCTCTCGAGTCAGTACAAAGAAGGTTCACTCGGTTAATCCTGGGGATGAGGGGGTGGTCATATGAGGAGAGGTTGAGTCGATTGGGACTCTACTCATTGGAGTTCAGAAGAATGAGAGGCGATCTTATTGAAACATATAAGATTGTGAAGGGGCTTGATCGGGTGGATGCGGTGAGGATGTTCCCAATGATGGGTGAAACTAGAACTAGGGGGCATAATCTTAAAATAAGGGGCTGCTCTTTCAAAACTGAAATGAGGAGAAACTTCTTCACTCAGAGGGTGGGTAGGTTTGTGGAATTTGCTGCCCCAGAAAGCTGTGGAAGCTACATCATTAAATAAATTTAAAACAGAAATAGATGGTTTCCTAGAAGTAAAGGGAATTAAGGGTTACGGGGAGCGGGCAGGAAATTGGACATGAGTCTAGGTTCGGAATGGTCATGGCCCTGTGGGTAGTGGAGCGGGCCCAAGGGCCGTGTAGCCTGGTTCTGCTCCTACTTCTTGTGTTCTAATTCGGTGTTAGATTTCAGGAGATGGTTTTATTCCTGTTCCTGGCTGGGGTGGAGATCGCCTTTACAGAAGGTAAGTACTGTAGAAAATATAGGGACAGAGTGATCTCCTGGAAGAGTTTCGATCGCCTAGATGGGACGGAGAGGAATTTCCCAGATTTTTTCTCTCAAATTGGCCATTGGGTTTTTTATCTGGTTTTTCGCCTCTCCCGGGAGATCACATGGGTTCGGGTGGGATGGAGAGTGATAGAAGATTTGAGTTTAGGATCAGATCAGCCATGATCTTATTGAATGGTGGAGCAGGCTCGAGGGGCCGATTGGCCTACTCCTGCTCCTATTTCTTATGTTCTTATGTCCCCTTGTCCTCGGCTGCCCCACCGGCGGAAAAAGTTTCTCTCTATCTACTCTACCAATTCCTTTCAAAATCCTAAAATCCTCAATCACTCCTTGACCTTCTAGATTCCAGGGAACACAAGCCTAGTTTATGTAATCTCTCCCTCATAATCTAACCCTTGGAGCCCGGGTAACATTCTGGTCAATCTGTGCTGCACTCCTTCCAAGGCCAATATATCCTTTCTGAGGTGCGGTGCCCAGAACTGTACACAGTGCTCCAGGGAGTTCCTGGGAGTTAATGTGCGTAGGTCCCTGAAGGTGGCGGGACATATTGAGAGAGTGGTTAACAAAGCATATGGGATCTTGGGCTTCATAAATAGAGGTATTGAGTACAAAAGTAGAGAAGTTATGCTGAACCTTTATAAAGCGCTGGTTAGGCCACAACTGGAGTATTGCGTCCAGTTCTGGTCACCACACTTTAGGAAGGATGTGAAGGCCCTTGAGAGGGTGCAGAGGAGATTTACCAGAATGGTTCTGGGGATGGGGGATCTTAGCTACAAGGACAGGTTGGAGAAGCTGGATTTGTTTTTATTAGAGCAAAGGAGGTTGAGGGGTGATTTGATAGAGGTGTACAAGATTATGGTGGGTTTGGATAGGCTAGACGGGGAAAGGCTGTGCCCACTAGTTGATGGTACAAGGACTAGGGGACACAGATTTAATGTTTTGGGCAAGAGATACAGGGGGGATGTGAGGAAAAACTTTTTTATGCAGCGAGTGGTGATGACAGCACGGTGGCATAGTGGTTAGCACTGTTGCCTCACAGCGCCAGGGACCCGGGTTCGAATCCGGCCTCGGGCGACTGTCTGTGTGGAGTTTGCACATTCTCCCCGTGTTTGCGTGGGTTTCCTCCGGGTGCTCCGGTTTCCTCCCACAGTCCAAAGATGTGCGGGTTAGGTTGATTGGCTATCATAAATTGACCCTTAGTGTTAGGGGGATTAAATACGTGGGGTTACAGGGATAGGGTGGGATATGTGTTGGTGTAGGGGTTACGGGGATCGGGTGGGATATGTGTCGGTGCAGGCTCGATGGGCCGAAATGGCCTCTATCTGCACTGTGGCGTTTCTGTGATTCTGTGACCTGGAACTCGCTGCCGACGGAAGTGGTGGAAGCGGAGACACTCAATGTTTTCAAGGGGAGACTGGATAGGCACTTGAGGGAAATAAACTTGCAGGACTACGGGGATAGAGCGGGGGAGTGGGACTGACTGGATTGCTCTACAGAGAGCCGGCACGGACTGGATGGGCCGAATGGCCTCCTTCTGTGCCGTTATGACTCTACGACTCTCTGGGGTCTAACCAGGGCTTTGTATAGCTGTAGCTTATAAGGAGAAACTGTTTCCAGTGGCAGGAGGGTCGGTAACCAGAGGACACAGATTTAAGGTCATTGACAAAAGAACCAGAGGCGAGGTGAGGAGAATTTTATTGACGCAGCGAGTTGTTGTGATCTGGAATGCGCTGCCTGAAAGGGCGGTGGAAGCAGAGTCAATAATAACGTTCACTGGGGAATTGGATAAATACTTGAAGGGGAAACATTTTCAGGGCTATGGGGACAGAGCAGGGGGAGTGGGACTAAATGGAGAGCTCTTTCAAAGAGCCGGCACAGGCACGATGGGCTGAATGGCCTCCTTCTGTGCTGTATGATTCTAGGAGCCACTCCTAGAGTGGAGTGGTGCCCGCAGGGATCGCTTGGCAGGAAATTGGGAGGAGGTGGTTCACACGCAGACAGCACCTGATTTCGAGACGCTGTCCTTTTAAAATTGGTCCTCCACAGGCAAGGAAGTACTCGGTCCCTTTAATGAAAATCACATTGAAAAGGAGAGTCCCTGTCCCTTTAAGAGCCCTCCGCCCACCACTCCCGCCCTTTTCGTAAAGTCTTTGAAATTAATAATAAAAGTTCATGCAGAAAAAATGTGAGTGTGTGTCTGACTGTATTTTAGTGAGTATCTGTGTCTGTCTGACTGTATGTGTGTGTGTCTGTGTAGAATAGCATCATAGAATGATACAGCACAGAAGGAGGCCATTCGGCCCATCGTGCCTGTGCCGGCTCTTTGAAAGAGCGATCCAATTAATCCCACTCCCCCTGCTCTTTCCCCAAAGCCCTGTCAATGTTTTCCCTTCAAGTATTTATCTCAATCTCTTTTGAATTATAATATTGAATCTGCTTCCACCGCCCTTTCAGGCAGCGCATTCCAGATCACAACAACTTGGTGTGAAAATCTGTTTCCTCATGTCACCTCTGGTTCTTTTGCCAATCGCCTTAAATCTGGTTTCTGTCCCTTCAGCCATTGGAAACGGTTTCTCCTTATTTACTCTCTCAAAATCCATCCTGATTTTGAACAACTCTATCAAATCTCCTCTTAATCTTCTTTGCTGCACAGAATGGGAGGAAAAAGAGGGGTAGAGCTATAGTAATAGGGGATTCTATTGTAAGGGGAATAGATAGGCGTTTCTGCGTCCGCAAACGAGACTCCAGGATGGTGTGTTGCCTCCCTGGTGCAGGGGTCAAAGATGTCTCCGAGCGACTCCAGAACATCTTGGAAGGGGAGGGTGAACAGCCAGTTGTCGTGGTGCATATAGGCACCAACGATATAGGTAAAAAGCGGGATGAGGTCCTAAAAGCGGAATATAGGGAGTTAGGAGATAAATTAAAAAACAGGACCTCAAAGGTAGTAATCTCAGGATTGCTACCAGTGCCACATGCTAGTCAGAGTAGAAATAGAAGGATACTTCAGATGAATATGTGGCTAGAGGAATGGTGCCAGGGGGAGGGATTCAAGTTCCTGGGACATTGGAACCAGTTCTGGGGGAGGTGGGACCAGTTCAAACCGGACGGTCTGCACCTGGGCAGGGCTGGAACCAATGTCCTAGGGGGAGTGTTTGCTAGTGCTGTGGGGGAGGGTTTAAACTAAAATGGCAGGGGGTTGGGAACCTGAGCAGGGAGACAGAGGAAAGGGAAACAAGGATAAAAGCAAAAGATAGGAAGGAGAAAAACAAAAGTGGCAGTCAGAGAAATCAACGGTTTAAATCAAACATGGCCACAGTAAATAATAATTCTAATAGGTCTAAGAGCGTTAAAAAAACAAGCCTGAAGGCTTTGTGTCTTAATGCAAGGAGCATTTGTAATAAGGTGGATGAATTGGCTGCGCAAATAGAAGTAAACAAATACGATTTGGTTGGGATTACAGAAACGTGGCTCAAGGAAGGCCAGGACTGGGAACTCAACATCCAGGGGTATTCGATATTCAGGAAAGATAGGCAAAAAGGAAAGGGAGGTGGGGTAGCATTACTGGTTAAAGAAGGGATTAACACAATTGTAATGAAGGATATTAGCTCTGATGAGGTGGAATCTGTATGGGTAGAATTGAGAAATACTAAGGGGAAAAAAACGTTAGTGGGAGTGGTTTATAGACATCCAAACAGTAAGGCGGAGGTTGGGGATGGCATTCAAAGAGAAATTAAAGAAGCGTGCAATAAGGGCACAGCAGTCATCATGGGTGACTTTAATCTACATATAGATTGGGCTAACCAAATGAGTAACAATACTGTGGAGGAGGAATTCCTGGAGTGTTTACGGGATGGTTTCATAGAAACATAGAAACATAGAGATAGGAACAGGAGTAGGCCATTCGGCCCTTCGAGCCTGCTCCGCCATTCAATGAGATCATGGCTGATCTTCGTCTGAGATCATAGCTGATCTTACCAGTTCAGTACCCCGTCCCCGCCTTTTCTCCGTAACCCTTAATCCCCTTAGCCTTCAGAAATATATCCAATTCTCTCTTGAAAATATTTATTGAATTAGCCTTCACAGCCCTCTGTGGCAGGGAATTCCACAGGCTCACCACTCTGAGTGAAGAAATTCTTCCTCATCTCTGTTTTAAATGATTTGCCCGCTATTTTTAGACTGTGGCCCCTGGTTCTGTGCTCCCCGGCCATTGGAAACATTCTCTCTGAATTCAGCCTGTCCAGGCCTGCCATAATTTTATATGTTTCGATGAGATCCCCTCTCAATCTTCTAAACTCCAGTGAGTACAAGCCCAAACTATTTAATCTCTCTTCGTAGGTCATTCCCGCCATTCCAGGTATCAGCCTGGTGAATCGCCGTTGCACTCTTTCCATGGCAAGAACATCCTTCCGCAGATGGGGCGACCAAAACTGTACACAATACTCCAGATGCGGTCTCACCAGCACCTTGTACAGCTGTAGTAAGGTATCCCTATTCCTATACTCGAACCCCCTTGATATGAAGGCCAACATACCATTTGCCCTCTTAATCGCCTGTTGCACCTGCATGCTCTCCTTCAGTGACTGGTGCACAAGAACACCCAGGTCCCTCTGCACTTCCCCATCTCCCAATCTATTGCCATTTAGATAATAATCCACCCTGGTGTGGGGCATAAACACTGGTATGGACCTTTTTTTCCTGGACCAATATGCCGAGGAACCAACCAGAGATCAGGCCATCTTAGACTGGGTATTATGTAACGAGAAAGGATTAATTAGCAATCTTGTTGTAAGAGGCCCCTTGGGTCGGAGCGATCATAATATGATCGAATTCTTCATTAAGATGGAGAATGAAGTAGTTGACTCGGAGACCAGGGTCCTCAATTTAAATAAAGGAAACTATGATGGTCTGAGGAGCGAGTTGGGTAGGATTGATTGGGGAATGGCACTCAAAGGGTTGACGGTGGATAGGCAATGGCAAACATTCAAAGACCGAATGGATGAACTACAGAATTTGTTCATCCCAGTTTGGTATAAAAATAAAACAAAAAAGGTGACCCAACCGTGGCTAACAAGGGAAATTAGGGATAGCATAAGATCCAAGGAGAGGGCATATAAATTGGCCAGAAAAAGCAATAACCCTGAGGATTGGGAGCAGTTTAGGATTCAACAAAGGAGGACAAAGGGATTAATTAAGAAAGGGAAAATAGAGTATGGGAGTAAGCTTGCAGAGAACATAAAAACTGACTGTAAAAGCTTTTATAGATATGTAAAGAGAAAAAGATTGGTGAAGTCAAGCGTAGGTCCCTTGCAGTCAGAATCGGGGGAATTTATAATGGGGAACAAAGAAATGGCAGACCAACTAAATACATATTTTGGTTCTGTCTTCACAAAGGAGGACACAAATAACCTCCCAGAGATGCCGGGGAACATAGGGTCTGATGAAAGGGTGGAACTGAAAGAAATCAGTATTTGTAGGGAAATGGTGTTAGGAAAATTGATGGGACTGAAGGCCGAGAAATACCCAGGGCCTGATAATCTACATCCCAGGGTACTTAAGGAAGTGGCCCTAGAAATAGTAGATGCATTGCTGGTCATCTTCCAGAACTCGATAGACTCTGGAACGGTACCCATGGATTGGCGGGTAGCTAATGTTACCCCACTATTCAAAAAAGGTGGTAGAGAAAAGGCGGGGAATTATAGAACGGTAAGCTTGACATCGGTAGTGGGGAAAATGCTAGAGTCCATTATAAAAGATGTAATAGCAGAGCACTTGGTAAGCAGTGACTGGATCAGACAAAGTCAACATGGATTTACAAAAGGTAAATCATGCTTGACTAATCTACTGGAATTTTTTGAGGATGTAACTGGTAAAATAGATAAGGGAGAACCAGTGGATATGGTGTATTTGGACTTTCAGAAGGCTTTCGATAAGGTCCCGCATAAGAGATTAGCGTGCAAAATTAAGGCACATGGGATTGGGGGCAAGGTATTGACTTGGATAGAGAACTAGTTGGCGGACAGAAAGCAAAGAGTTGGAATAAACGGGTCGTTTTCCGAGTGGCAGGCAGTGACTAGTGGGGTACCGCAAGGATCGGTCCTAGGACCCCAGCTGTTCACAATATATATTAATGATCTGGACGAGGGAATTGGATGTAATATCTCCAAATTTGCAGACGACACAAAGCTGGGGGGGAGGGTATGCTGTGAAGAGGATGTCGTGAAACTCCAGCACGATTTGGACAGGTTGGGTGATTGGGCAGAAACATGGCAAATGCACTATAATGTGGATAAATGTGAGGTTATCCACTTTGGTGGCAAAAACAGGAAGGCAGATTATTATTTGAATGGTAATAGTTTGGGAGAAGGGGAAGTACAAAGAGACCTGGGTGTTGTTGTACACCAGTCGCTGAAGGTAAGCATGCAGGTGCAGCAGGCGGTTAAGAAGGCAAATGGTATGTTGGCCTTCGTAGCAAGAGGGTTCGAGTACAAGAAGAAGGATGTCTTGCTACAGTTGTACAGGGCCTTGGTAAGACCACACCTCGAGTATTGTGTGCAGTTTTGGTCGCCTTACCTGAGGAAGGACGTTCTTGCCATGGAAGGAGTGCAGCGAAGATTCACCAGGCTGATACCTGGGATGGCAGGAATGATGTATGAGGAGAGATTGTGTCGATTGGGCTTATACTCACTGGAGTTTAGAAGATTGAGAGGGGATCTCATCGAAACCTATAAAATTCTGTCAGGCCTGGACAGACTAGATGCAGGAAGGATGTTTCTGATGGCCGGGGAGTCCAGAACCAGGGGTCATAGTCTAAGGATAAGGGGTAGGCCATTTAGGACTGAAATGAGGAGGAATTTCTTCACCCAGAGAGTGGTGAACCTGTGGAATTCTCTGCCACAGAAGGCGGTGGAGGCCAGTTCATTAAGTATATTCAAGAAAGAGTTGGATATATTTCTTAAGGCTAAAGGGATCAAGGGATATGGGGAGAAGGCAGGGACCGGGTACTGAATTTGGATGATCAGCCATGATCTCATTGAATGGCGGAGCAGGCTCGAAGGGCCGAATGGCCTACTCCTGCTCCTATCTTCTATGTATCTATGCTTAAGGAGAACAACCCCAGCTTCTCCCGTCTCTCCACGTTACTCAAGTCCCTCATCCCTGGTCCCATTCTCGTAAATTTCTTCTGCACCCTCTCCAAGGCCTTGACATCCTTCCTAAAGTGTGGTGCCCAGCGGAAGCCTAGCCAGTGTTTTATAAAGGCTTAGCATAACCTGCTTGCTTTTGTACTCTATTCCTCTGTTAATAAAGTCAAGGATCCTGTTTGCTTTTTTAACAGCCTTCTCAACTTGTCCTGCCACCTTCTAAGATTTGTGTACAGACACCCCGAGGCCTCTCTGTTCCTGCACCCTGTTTAAAACTGGACCATTTAGTTTATACTGCCTCTCCTCATTCTTCCTACCAAAATGAATCACTTCACACTTCTCTACATTAAATTTAATCTGTCACGTTTCTGCCCATTTCACCAGTCTGGCTACATCCTCCTGAAGTCTGTTACTATCCTCATTGTTTGCTACATTTCCGAGTATCGTGTCATCTGCAAATTTTGAAATTTTGCCCTGTATCCCCAAGTCCAGGTCATTGCTATATATCAATAAAGCAGTGGTCCGAATCAATGTTCACGTTAAGTTGCGCGGCCACGCAGCGGTCTGGAGGTCCCGCGCAGCCGGCTCACCGCCGTATAAATGGAATAAACGCGCATGCGCGGAAATTTGAATGGGTCGTGCAGCCCATTAAAGGGGCCACGCACCTCAAAAAAAGAGGGGACATTGGCCCTAATACCGACCCCTGGGGAACATCACTGTTTACCTCCCTCCAGTCTGAAAAGAAACCGTTCACCACTACTCTCTGCTTTCTGTCCCTTGGCAGAAAATTGGGAGGGGGCGAGAGCAAACAGCACCTGATTTCTCACCAAGCACTCAGGGGAGCAGGGGATTAGCCCCACTTTAAATGTCAGTCTCTTACATATACATTATAAAAAGGGAGACGCTGTCCCTTTAAAAATCGGTCATTCACGGGGACGCGGTCCCTTTAATGAAAATCTCATAGAAAGAGCGCCTGTCCCTTTAAGAGAACCCCCACCACTCCCATATTTCTCTTTACGTGCTTGAAATTAATCATTAAAAACGCAGAAAATTAATATTTAAAAAATTAATTCAGGGAGAAAAAATATTTTTACTCACATTTGCTCCACGGGGTTTCTTGTTTCATCAATTTCAAAACAAACTGCTTTTTTTATGATCAGCCTGTCTTCTATGTTTCTATGTACTTTCAGTGATGACTTTTATAAACTGGTTTTGCAGGAAATTAGAAGAGGAGGGGAGAGATTTGAAGACACTCGGTCCCTTTGTGACTCTAAAGCTGCAGCTGACCCCGCGCATGCGCCCCATGGCCCCGCCCTCTCCTGCTCCACAGGCGCCCGGCCCGCACCGCGCATGCTCAGCACACCCCCTGGGCCCCTGTCAATCATCCTCCCTCTCTGAACAGGCCCCTCCCCCTACTCCGCATGCGCCGCCGGGCCCCGCTCCCGAAGTTGAGCCGCTACCGCGCCTGCGCAGGGCCTCGCATTCTGGGGAAGGCCCGGGCAACCGCGAGAGTCCGGGTCACCGGCGGAAAGTGAGTTTTATCAGGGTTTTTTATATATAGCGGAGAGAAGCGCGGGCGGGGAGATAAATAAAAAGAAAATACAAACCGCACCGTCCCAGCGCCCTCCCGGCATGGAGCGGCCGCAGCACCTTGTCTTCTGCAGGGAGCCTGACTGGGTAACGTCATCAACTCCACGGCGGTGACTGACGGGAGCTCCGACCAATAGGGAGAGAGCGGGCGGAGCTCGGAGGACTGAGATGGCGGCGGGTCCTCCAACCAATCGGGGTGTCCGAGGGGCGGGACTTCCGCCGCCTGCTTCTCCCGCTGCTGAGACAAGCGGAATGCAGCAGAGGGCGCTCTTCTGAGTTTGGGGCTCAGGCCTGTTAGTGGAGCAGTGCAGAGGGAACTTTACTCTGCACTGGGCTTTACTCACTCAGCACTGCACTGGAGGGGCAGCACAGAGTTTTAGACTCGAGTCTCTGGAGTGGGACTTCAACCCACAACCTTCTGACTCAGAGGAGAGAGTGCTGCCACCTGAGCCACAGCTGACACCCCGTATCTAACCCGTGCTGTACCTGCCCTGGGAGTGTTTGATGGGATAGTGTAGAGGGAGCTTTACTCTGTATCTAACCCGTGCTGTACCTGCCGTTGGAGTGTTTGATGTGTCAGTGTGGAGGGAGCTTTACTCTGTATCTAACCCATGCTGTTCCTGCCCTGGGAGTGTTTGATGGGACAGTGTGGAGGGAGCTTTACTCTGTATCTAACCCGTGCTGTACCTGCTCTGGGAGTGTTTGATGGGATAGTGTAGAGGGAGCTTTACTGTGTATCTAACCCGTGCTGTACCTGCCCTGGCAGTGTTTGATGGGACAGTGTCGAGGGAGCTTTACTCTGTATCGAACCCGTGCTGTACCTGCCCTGGGAGTGTTTGATGGGACAGTGTAGAGGGAGCTTTACTCTGTATCTAACCCGTGCTGTACCTGCTCTGGGAGTGTTTGATGGGATAGTGTAGAGGGAGCTTTACTCTGTATCTAACCCATGCTGTACCTGCCCTAGGAGTGTTTGATGGGATAGTGTACAGGGAGCTTTACTCTGTATCTAACCCGTGCTGTACCTGCCCTGGGAGTGTTTGATGGGACAGTGTACAGGGAGCTTTACTCTGTATCTAACCCGTGCTGTACAGCCCTGGGAGTGTTTGATGGGACAGTGTACAGGGAGCTTTACTCTGTATCTAATCCATGCTGTACCTGCCCTGGGAATGTGTGACCTGCCCTGGGAGTGTTTGATGGGACAGTGTAGAGGGAGCTTTACTCTGTATCTAACCGGTGCTGTACCTGCCCTGGGAGTGTTTGATGGGACAGTGTAGAGGGAGCTTTACTCTGTATCTAACCCGTGCTGTGCCTGCCGTGGGAGTGTTTGATGGGACAGTGTAGAGGGAGCTTTACTCTGTATCTAACCCGTGCTGTACCTACCCTGGGAGTGTTTGATGGGACAGTGTAGAGGGAGCTTTACTCTGTATCTAACCCGTGCTGTACCTGCCGTGGGAGTGTTTGATGGGTCAGTGTAGAGGGAGCTTTACTCTGTATCTAACCCGTGCTGCACCTGCCGTGGGAGTGTTTGATGGGACAGTGCACAGGGAGCTTTACTCTCTATCTAACCCGTGCTGTACCTGCCCTGGGAATGTGTGATGGGACAGTGTAGAGCGAGCTTTACTCTGTATCTAACCTGTGCTGTACCTGCCCTGCGAGTGTTTGATGGGACAGTGCAGAGGGAGCTTTACTCTGTATCTAACCCGTGCTGTACCTGCCCTGGGAGTGTTTGATGGGACAGTGTAGAGGGAGCTTTACTCTGTATCTAACCGGTGCTGTACCTGCCGTTGGAGTGTTTGATGTGTCAGTGTGGAGGGAGCTTTACTCTGTATCTAACCCATGCTGTTCCTGCCCTGGGAGTGTTTGATGGGACAGTGTGGAGGGAGCTTTACTCTGTATCTAACCCGTGCTGTACCTGCTCTGGGAGTGTTTGATGGGACAGTGTAGAGGGAGCTTTACTCTGTATCGAACCTGTGCTGTACCTACCCTGGGAGTGTTTGATGGGACAGTGTACAGGGAGCTTTACTCT
The DNA here is from genome assembly GCF_052327205.1 of Somniosus microcephalus. Classification (NCBI taxonomy): domain Eukaryota; kingdom Metazoa; phylum Chordata; class Chondrichthyes; order Squaliformes; family Somniosidae; genus Somniosus; species Somniosus microcephalus. The sequence goes on along the minus strand of NW_028225189.1, from coordinate 3,803,797 downwards.
GTATCTAACCCGTGCTGTACCTGCCCTGGGAGTGTTTGATGGGACAGTGTACAGGGAGCTTTACTCTGTATCTAACCCGTGCTGTACAGCCCTGGGAGTGTTTGATGGGACAGTGTACAGGGAGCTTTACTCTGTATCTAATCCATGCTGTACCTGCCCTGGGAATGTGTGACCTGCCCTGGGAGTGTTTGATGGGACAGTGTAGAGGGAGCTTTACTCTGTATCTAACCGGTGCTGTACCTGCCCTGGGAGTGTTTGATGGGACAGTGTAGAGGGAGCTTTACTCTGTATCTAACCCGTGCTGTGCCTGCCGTGGGAGTGTTTGATGGGACAGTGTAGAGGGAGCTTTACTCTGTATCTAACCCGTGCTGTACCTATCCTGGGAGTGTTTGATGGGACAGTGTAGAGGGAGCTTTACTCTGTATCTAACCCGTGCTGTACCTGCCGTGGGAGTGTTTGATGGGTCAGTGCAGAGGGAGCTTTACTCTGTATCTAACCCGTGCTGTACGTGCCGTGGGAGTGTTTGATGGGACAGTGTGGAGGGAGCTTTACTCTGTATCTAACCCATGCTGTACCGGCCCTGGGAGTGTTTGATGGGACAGTGTAGAGGGAGCTTTGCTCTGTATCTAACCCGTGCTGTACCTGCCCTGGGAGTGTTTGATGGGACAGTGCAGAGGGAGCTTTACTGTGTATCTAACCCATGCTGTACCTGCCCTGCGAGTGTTTGATGGGACAGTGTAGAGGGAGCTTTACTCTGTATCTAACCCGTGCTGTACCTGCCCTGGGAGTGTTTGATGGGACAGTGTAGAGGGAGCTTTACTCTCTATCTAACCCGTGCTGTACAGCCCTGGGAGTGTTTGATGGGACAGCGTACAGGGAGCCTTACTCTGTATCTAACCCGTGCTGTACCTGCCCTGGGAATGTGTGATGGGACAGTGTAGAGGGAGCTTTACTCTGTATCTAACCCGTGCTGTACAGCCCTGGGAGTGTTTGATGGGACAGTGTAGCGGGAGCTTTACTCAGTATCCAGCCCGTGCTGTACCTGCCCTGGGAATGTGTAATGGGACAGTGTAGAGGGAGCTTTACTCTGTATCTAACCCGTGCTGTTCCTGCCCTGGGAGTGTTTGATGGGACAGTGTGGAGGGAGCTTTACTCTGTATCTAACTCGTGCTGTACCTGCCCTGGGAGTGTTTGATGGGACAGTGTCGAGGGAGCTTTACTCTGTATCTAACCCGTGCTGTACCTGCCCTGGGAGTGTTTGATGGGACAGTGGAGGGAGCTTTACTCTGTATCTATCCCGTGCTGTACCTGCCCTGGGAGTGTTTGATGGGACAGTGCAGAGGGAGCTTTGCTCTGTATCTAACCCGTGCTGTACCTGCCCTGGGAGTGTTTGATGGGACAGTGCAGAGGGAGCTTTACTGTGTATCTAACCCATGCTGTACCTGCCCTGGGAGTGTTTGATGGGACAGTGCACAGGGAGCTTTACTCTCTATCTAACCCGTGCTGTACCTGCCCTGGGAATGTGTGATGGGACAGTGTAGAGCGAGCTTTACTCTGTATCTAACCTGTGCTGTACCTGCCCTGCGAGTGTTTGATGGGACAGTGCAGAGGGAGCTTTACTCTGTATCTAACCCGTGCTGTACCTGCCCTGGGAGTGTTTGATGGGACAGTGTAGAGGGAGCTTTACTCTGTATCTAACCGGTGCTGTACCTGCCGTTGGAGTGTTTGATGTGTCAGTGTGGAGGGAGCTTTACTCTGCATCTAACCCATGCTGTTCCTGCCCTGGGAGTGTTTGATGGGACAGTGTGGAGGGAGCTTTACTCTGTATCTAACCCGTGCTGTACCTGCTCTGGGAGTGTTTGATGGGACAGTGTAGAGGGAGCTTTACTCTGTATCGAACCTGTGCTGTACCGACCCTGGGAGTGTTTGATGGGACAGTGTAGAGGGAGCTTTACTCTGTATCTAACCCGTGCTGTACCTGCCCTGGGAGTGTTTGATGGGACAGTGTACAGGGAGCTTTACTCTGTATCTAACCCGTGCTGTACAGCCCTGGGAGTGTTTGATGGGACAGTGTACAGGGAGCTTTACTCTGTATCTAATCCATGCTGTACCTGCCCTGGGAATGTGTGACCTGCCCTGGGAGTGTTTGATGGGACAGTGTGGAGGGAGCTTTACTCTGTATCTCACCGGTGCTGTACCTGCCCTGGGAGTGTTTGATGGGACAGTGTAGAGGGAGCTTTACTCTGTATCTAACCCGTGCTGTGCCTGCCGTGGGAGTGTTTGATGGGACAGTGTAGAGGGAGCTTTACTCTGTATCTAACCCGTGCTGTACCTATCCTGGGAGTGTTTGATGGGACAGTGTAGAGGGAGCTTTACTCTGTATCTAACCCGTGCTGTACCTGCCGTGGGAGTGTTTGATGGGTCAGTGTAGAGGGAGCTTTACTCTGTATCTAACCCGTGCTGTACCTGCCGTGGGAGTGTTTGATGGGACAGTGTAGAGGGAGCTTTGCTCTGTATCTAACCCGTGCTGTACCTGCCCTGGGAGTGTTTGATGGGACAGTGCAGAGGGAGCTTTACTGTGTATCTAACCCATGCTGTACCTGCCCTGCGAGTGTTTGATGGGACAGTGTAGAGGGAGCTTTACTCTGTATCTAACCCGTGCTGTACCTGCCCTGGGAGTGTTTGATGGGACAGTGTAGAGGGAGCTTTACTCTCTATCTAACCCGTGCTGTACAGCCCTGGGAGTGTTTGATGGGACAGCGTACAGGGAGCCTTACTCTGTATCTAACCCGTGCTGTACCTGCCCTGGGAATGTGTGATGGGACAGTGTAGAGGGAGCTTTACTCTGTATCTAACCCGTGCTGTACAGCCCTGGGAGTGTTTGATGGGACAGTGTAGCGGGAGCTTTACTCAGTATCCAGCCCGTGCTGTACCTGCCCTGGGAATGTGTAATGGGACAGTGTAGAGGGAGCTTTACTCTGTATCTAACCCGTGCTGTTCCTGCCCTGGGAGTGTTTGATGGGACAGTGTGGAGGGAGCTTTACTCTGTATCTAACCCGTGCTGTACCTGCCCTGGGAGTGTTTGATGGGACAGTGTCGAGGGAGCTTTACTCTGTATCTAACCCGTGCTGTACCTGCGCTGGGAGTGTTTGATGGGACAGTGGAGGGAGCTTTACTCTGTATCTATCCCGTGCTGTACCTGCCCTGGGAGTGTTTGATGGGACAGTGTAGAGGGAGCTTTACTCTGTGTCTAACGCGTGCTGTACCTGCCCTGGGAGTGTTTGATGGGACAGTGTAGAGGGAGCTTTACTCTGTATCTCACCCGTGCTGTACCTGCCCTGGGAGTGTTTGACGGGACAGTGTAGAGGGAGCTTTACTCTGTATCTAACCTGTGCTGTTCCTGCCGTGGGAGTGTTTGATGGGTCAGTGCAGAGCGAGCTTTACTCTGTATCTTACCTGTGCTGTACCTGCCCTGGGAGCGTTTGATGGGACAGTGTAGAGGGAGCTTTACTCTGTATCTAACCCGTGCTGTACCTGCCGTGGGAGTGTTTGATGGGACAGTGTGGAGGGAGCTTTACTCTGTATCTAACCCGTGCTGTACCTGCCCTGGGAGTGTTTGATGGGACAGTGTAGAGGGAGCTTTGCTCTGTATCTAACCCATGCTGCACCTGCCCTGGGAGTGTTTGATGGGACAGTGCACAGGGAGCTTTACTCTGTATCTAACCTGTGCTGTACCTGCCCTGGGAATGTGTGATGGGACAGTGTAGAGGGAGCTTTACTCTGTATCTAACCTGTGCTGTACCTGCCCTGTGAGTGTTTGATGGGACAGTGTAGAGGGAGCTTTACTCTGTATCTAACCCGTGCTGTACCTGCCGTGGGAGTGTTTGATGGGACTGTGTAGAGGGAGCTTTACTCTGTATCTAACCCGTGCTGTACCTGCCCTGGGAGTGTTTGATGGGACAGTGTAGAGGGAGCTTTACTCTGTATCTAACCCATGCTGTACAGCCCTGGGAGTGTTTGATGGGACAGCGTACAGGGAGCCTTACTCTGTATCTAACCCGTGCTGTACCTGCCCTGGGAGTGTTTGATGGGACAGTGTGGAGGGAGCTTTACTCTGTATCTATCCCGTGCTGTACCTGCCCTGGGAGTGTTTGATGGGACAGTGTGGAGGGAGCTTTACTCTGTATCTATCCCGTGCTGTACCTGCCCTGGGAGTGTTTGATGGGACAGTGTAGAGGGAGCTTTACTCTGTATCTAACCTGTGCTGAACCTGGCCTGAGAGTGTTTGATGGGACAGTGTAGAGGGAGCTTTACTCTGTATCTAACCCGTGCTGTACCTGCCCTGGGAGTGTTTGATGGGACAGTGTAGAGGGAGATTTACTTTGTGTCTAACCTGTGCTGTACCTGCCCTGGGAGGGTTTGACGGGACAGTGTCGAGGGAGCTTTACTCTGTATCTAACCTGTGCTGTACCTGCCCTGGGAGTGTTTGATGGGACAGTGTAGAGGGAGATTTACTTTGTGTCTAACCTGTGCTGTACCTGCCCTGGGCGTGTTTGATGGGACAGTGTAGAGGGAGATTTACTCTGTATCTAACCCGTGCTGTACCTGCCCTGGGCGTGTTTGATGGGACAGTGTAAAGGGAGCTTTACTCTGTATTTAACCCATGCTGTACCTGGCCTGAGAGTGTTTGATGTTGACACCAGGTGCTGAGAATGTTAAAATGTTCCTTTTCCCCACAGTGACATCCAGCACCTTCTTGAGCACAAAAATTCACTTCAAGAAAGTAACACAAACCCAGCAGCTTCTCCCCTGGACACCCACATTGAGAGGACAGGGAATGTCTGTAACAAGTCATCAATTAGCTCTCGGCTTATCTTAGAAACAAGGCCTCAATAGACTGGGTGTTTCAAACAAAGCTGATTTATTGATACAGAATCTTAAAATCCAGTCCAGTTATTGGGGTTTTAATATCCACGAAATATAAGATGGCCACTAATAAATCCAGGAGGGAATTCAGGAGAAACTTCTTTACCCAGAGAGTGGTGAGAATGTGGAACTCTCCACCACAAAGAGTAGTTGAGGCTAAAAGTACAGATGCATTTAAGGGGAAGCCACATGAGTGTGTAAGGAATAGGAGGATATGTTGATCGGGTTAACTGAAGTAGGGTGGGTGTGGGGCATAAACACTGGCATGGACCAGTTGGGTTGAATGTCCTGATTCTGTGCTGTACATTCTATGTAACACCAAGAACAGTCAAAAGAAGGGAATCATAGAAACATAGAAGATAGGAGCAGGAGTAGGCCATTCGGCCCCTCGAGCCTGTTCCGCCATTCAATGCGATCATGGCTGATCATCCAAACTCAGTACCCTGTCCCTGCTTTCGCCACATATCCCTTGATCCCTTTAGGCTTAAGAAATATATCCAACTCCTTCTTGAATATATTTAATGAATTGGCCTCTACTGCCTTCTGTGGTAGAGAATTCCACAGGTTCACCACTCTCTGGGTGAAGAAATTCCTCCTCATCTCTGTCCGAAATGGCTTACCCCTTATCCTTAGACTGTGACCCCTGGTTCTGGACTCAGCCACCATCGGGAACATCCTTCCTGCATCTAGTCTGTCTAGTTCTGTTAGAATTTTATAAGTTTCAATGAGATCCCCTCTCATTCTTCTAAACTCCAGCGAGTATAATCCCAGTCGACCCAATCTCTCCTCATACGTCATTCCTGCCATCCCAGGTCTGGTGAATCTTAGCTGCACTCCCTCCATGGCAAGAACATCCTTCCTCAGATAAGGCGACCAAAACTGCACACAATACTCAAGATGTGGCCTCACCAAGGCCCTGTACAACTGCAGCAAGACATCCTTGTTCCTGTACTCAAACCCTCTCACTACGAAGGCCAACATACCATTTGCCTTCTTAACTGCCTGCTGCACCGGCATGCTTACCTTCAGCGACTGGTGCACAAGGACACCCAGGTCTCGTTGCACTTCCCCTTCTCCCAATCTATTGCTGTTCAGATAATTATCTGCCTCCCTGTTTTTGCCACCAAAGTGGATAACTTCGCATTTATCCACGTTATACTGCATCGGTCAGGCATCTGCCCAATCACCCAACCTGTCCAAATCATACTGGAGTTTCTCAACATCCTCCTCACAGCACACACGCCCACCCAGCTTTGTGTCGTCTGCAAACTTGGAGATATTACATCTAGTTCCCTCGTCTAGATCATTTATATTGTGAATAGCTGGGGTCCTAGGACCAATCCCTGCGGTACCCCACTAGTCACTGCCTGCCACTCGGAAAAAGACCCGTTTATTCCAACTCTTTGCTTTCTGTCTGCCAACCAGTTCTCTATCCAAGTCAGTACCTTGCCCCCAATCCCATGTGCCTTAACTTTACACGCTAATCTCTTATGCAGGACCTTACCGAAAGCCTTCTGAAAGTCCAAATACACCACATCCACTGGTTCTCCCTTATCTATTCTACCAGTTACATCCTCAAAACATTCCAGTAGATTAGTCACGCACGATTTACCTTTTGTAAATCCATGTTGACTTTGTCTGATCCTGTCACTGTTTTCCAAGTGCTCTGCTATTACATCTTTTATAATGGACTCTAGCATTTTCCCCACTACCGATGTCAGGCTTACCGGTCTATAAGTCCCTGTTTTCTCTCTACCACCTTTTTTGAACAGTGGGGTAACATTAGCTACCCTCCAATCCATGGGAACTGTTCCACTGTCTATAGAATCATCAGCACAGCAGTTATATAATTTTTTTGATATATATAAATGACCTGGATATTGGAATTCGGTGTAGAATTTCTAAATTTGCCGATGACACCAAACTTGGGGGTGTGACAAACGGTGAGGATGACACCAATCAACTGCAACAGGACATAGAAAGGCTAGCAGAATGGGCAGACAAGTGGCAGATGGAATTTAATACAGAGAAGTGTGAGGTGATGCATTTTGGCAGAAGGAACAGGGAGAGGCAATATACACTTAATGGCACAGTTTTAAACAGTGTGCAGGGACAGAGGGACCTGGGAGTGAATGTGCGTAGGTCCCTGAAGGTGGCGGGACATATTGAGAGAGTGGTTAGCAAAGCATATGGGATCTTGGGCTTCATAAATAGAGGTATTGAGTACAAAAGTAGAGAAGTTATACTGAAATTTTATAAAGCGCTGGTTAGGCCACAACTGGAGTATTGCATCCAGTTCTTGTCACCAAACTTTAGGAAGGATGTGAAGGCCCTTGAGAGGGTGCAGAGGAGATTTACCAGAATGGTTCCGGGGATGGGGGATCTTAGCTACAAGGACAGGTTGGAGAAGCTGGATTTGTTTTCATTAAAGCAAAGGAGGTTGAGGGGTGATTTGATAGAGGTGTACAAGATTATGACGGGTTTGGATAGGCTAGAGGGGGAAAGGCTGTTCCCACTGGTTGATGGTACAAGGACTAGGGGACACAGATTTAAGGTTATGGGCAAGTGATACAGGGGGGATGTGAGGAAAACTTTTTTACGCAGCGAGTGGTGAGGACCTGGAACTCGGTGCCGACGGAAGTGGTGGAAGCGGAGACACTCAGTGTTTTCAAGGGGAGACTGGATAGGCACTTGAGGGAAATAAACTTGCAGGGCTACGGGGATAGAGCGGGGGATTGGGAGTGACTGGATTGCTCTATAGAGAGCTGGCATGGACTTGATGGGCCGAATGGCCTCCTTCTGTGCCGTTATGACTCTATGACTGTGACTGGAACCGTGTGAACTCGCTGGTGTCTCAGTAGGCTGGAGTACTGAGCGAATCCCTTCCCACATACAGAGCAGGTGAATGGCCTCTCTCCAGTGTGGACTTGCTTGTGTGTCAGTAGGTGGGATGGCCGAGTGAATCTCTTCCCACACACAGAGCAGGTGAACGGCCTCTCCCCAGTGTGAACTCGCTGGTGTCCCATCAGATCCCCAGAGCTTTTAAAGCTCTTCCCACAGTCAGGACATTTAAACGGCCTCTCATCAGTGTGAACTCGCTGGTGTCTCAACAGGTGGGGTGATCGAGTGAATTCCTTCCCACACATGGAGCACGTGAATGGCCTCTCCCCAGTGTGAACTCGCTGGTGTCCATTCAAAATCCCAGCGCTTTTAAAGCTCATCCCACAGACAGAACATGTAAACGGTCTCTGATCGGAGTGAAGTCGCTGGTGTTCCTTCAGATCCCCAGAGGTTTTAAAGTTCATCCCACAGTCAGAACATTTAAATGGTCTCTCATCAGTGTGAACTCGCTGGTGTCCCAACAGGTGGGATGACTGAGTGAATCCCTTCCCACACACGGAGCAGGTGAATGGCCTCTCCCCGGTGTGAACTCGCTGGTGTCCGTTCAGATTGCTGGAGCTTTTAAAGCTCATCCCACAGACAGAACATATAAATGGTCTCTGATCAGAGTGAACTCGCTGGTGTTGCTTCAGATCCCAAGAGGTTTTAAAGCTCTTCCCACAGGCAGAACAGTTAAATGGTCTCTCATCAGTGTGAACTCGCTGGTGTGCCCGTAGGTGGGATGGCCGAATGAATCCCTTCCCACACACGGAGCAGGTGAATGGTCTCTTTCCTGCTCTCTCCAGCTGGTGTCCCTTCAGCTCCTGGGACATTTGAAAGCTTTTCCCACAGTCGGAATGTTTCACCGGCCTCTCCCCAGTGTGAACTCGCTGGTGTGCCAACAGATTCGAGGACTGAATGAATCTCTTCCCACACACGGAGCAGGTGAACAGAATCTCTCCTGCTCTCTCCAGCTGGTGTCTCTTCAGATCCTGGGACCTTTTAAATCTCTTCCCACAGTCAGAACATTTAATCGGTCTCTCATCACTGTGAACAAGCTGGTGTCTCAGGAGGGTGGCAGAATGAGAGAATCGCTTCAAAAACACGGAGCAGGTCAACGGTCTCTCATCGGTGTGGACAAGCTGGTGTCTCAGCAGCACGGATGGTGCAATTAATCCCTTCCACACACGGGGCCGGTGAACAGTTTCTACCCAGTGTGTAGCCACTGGTGTCGCTTCAAGCACTTGTAGATTTTGAAGCTCTTCCCACACTCAGAACATTTAAAAGGTCTCTCATCAGTGTGAACTCACGGCTGTGCCAGCAGATTGGATGAGCGACTGAATCAGGTCCTGAGGAAACGTGTAACTCTGTCAGATCTTGAGGTGCTGTTTGGTTTGAGCTTCCTGTCTGTAAATGTTCCACTTCTAAAACCCTGTAAAAGGAGTGTAGAAAGGGTAAGGGGGAAGCAGGAATTTTTTGGGGCTTATTTTGCCTCAAAGAACAAACAGGGCAGAGCCGGTCCCACTGGTGTCCTGCCGTGCCCACAATAACCAGCGGGCCAGAAACAGCCCAATCCACCTCACTGACTTGGCCCTAAAGTCAAATCAAGTCTCATCAAATGACATCCTTTGTGAGTGACAAAGGTAAACTATCCCTCCTCGTCCTTCCTGACTTGTCTGCAGCCTTTGACACGGTTGACCACTCCATCCTTCTCCAACACCTCGCCACCATCGTCCAGCTGGGTGAGACTGCACTCGCCTGGTTCCATTCTTATCTATCTAATCGTAGCCACAGAATCACCTGCAACGGCTTCTCTTCCCACTCCCGCATCTATCCTTGCGCCCCTCCTATTTCTCATCTAAATGCTGCCCCTTGGTGACATCATCTGAAAACACAGCGTCAGTTTCCACATGTACGCTGACGACACCCAGCTCTACCTCACCACCACTTCTCTTGACCCCTCCACAACCTCTAATCCGGTTCTGGGTGAGCAGAAATTTTCTCCAATTAAATATTGGGAAGACTAAAGCAATTGTTTTCGGTCCCTAGCCACTGACTCCATCCCTCTCCCTAACATCTCTCTGAGGCTGAACCACACTGTTCACAAACTCGGTGTCATATCTGACCCTGAAATGAGCTTCCGAACACATATCCGCAGCATAACTAAGACCGCCTACTTCCACCTCCGTAACATCGCCCGTCTCCACCCCTGCCTCAGCTCATCCGCTGCTGAAACCCTCACCTGGGCCTTTGTTACCTCTAGACTCGACTATTCCAACACACTCCTGGCTGGCGTCCCACATTCTACCCTATGTAAACTTGAGGTGATCCAAAACTACCCGTGTCGTAACTCAACACCAAGTCCCGTTCACCCATCACCCCTGTGCTCACTGACCTACATTGGCTCCCGGTTAAGCAATGATTCGATTTCAAAATTCTCATCCTTGTTTTCAAATCCCTCCATGGCCTCACCCCTCCCTATCTTAGTTATTCCCTTCAACCTCACAACCACCCGCCCCCCGCGATAGAATCACAGAAAAATTACGGCACAGAAGGAGGCCATTTGGCCCATCTTGTCCGTGCCGGCCGATTAAGTGCTATCCACACTAATCCCACTTTCCAGCACTTGGTCCGTAGCCTTGTAGGTTACGGCACTTCAAGTGCACATCCAAGTACTTTTTAAAATGTGATGAGAGTTTCTGCCTCTACCACCCTGTCAGGCAGTGAGTTCCAGACCCCCACCACCCACTGGGTGAAAACATTTCTCCTCAACTCCCCTCTAAACCTCCGACCAATTACTTTAAATCTACGCCCCCTGGTTGTGGACCCCTCTGCCAAGGGAAATAGGTCCTTCCTATCTCGGCCCCTCAGAATTTTATACACCTCAATCAGGTCTCCCCTCAGCCTCCTCGGTTCCAAAGAAAACAACCTCCCTCCCCGAGATATCTACGCTCCTCCAATTCTGCCCTCTTGAGCATCCCTGATTATAATCGCTGCACCATCAGTGGCCGTGTCTTCTGTTGCCTCGGCCCTAAGCTCTGGAATTCCCTCCCTGAACCTCTCCGCCTCTCTTTCATAGAAAATAGGAGCAGGAGTCGGCCATTCGGCCCCTCGAGCCTGCTCCGCCATTCAATGAGATCATGGCTGATCAAAACCCACCTCTGTGACCAAGCTTTTGACCATCTGCCCTAATTTCTCCTTCTGTGGCTCGGGGTCACATTTTTCAATGTCTTACAATACTCCTGTGCAGCTCCTTGGGACGTTTTCCTACATTAAGATAATAATCTGCCTTCCTGTTTTTGACACCAAAGTGGATAACCTCACATTTATCCACATTATATTGCATCTGCCATGCTTCTGCCCAATCACCCAACCTGTCCAAATCATACTGGAGTTTCTCAGCATCCTCCTCACAGCACACACACCCACCCAGCTTTGTGTCGTCTGCAAATTTGGAGATATTACATCTAGTTCCCTCGTCTAGATCATTAATATATATTGTGAATAGCTGGGGTCCTAGGACCGATCCCTGTGGTACCCCACTAGTCACTGCCTGCCACTCGGAAAAAGAGCCATTTAGTCCAACTCTTTGCTTTCTGTCTGCCAACCAGTTCTCTATCCAAGTCAGTACCTTGCCACCAATCCCATGTGCCTTAACTTTACACGCTAATCTCTTATGCGGGACCTTATCGAAAGCCTTTTGAAAGTCCAAATACACCACATCCACTGGTTCTCCCTTATCTATTCTACCAGTTACATCCTCAAAAAATTCCAGTAGATTAGTCAAGTACGATTTACCTTTTGTAAATCCATGTTGACTTTGTCCGATCCTGTCACTGTTTTCCAAGTGCTCTGCTATTACATCTTTTATAATGGACTCTAGCATTTTCCCCACTACCGATGTCAGGCTTACCGGTCTGTAATTCCCCGTTTTCTCTCTACCACCTTTTTTGAACAGTGGGGTAACATTAGCTACCCGCCAATCCATGGGTACTGTTCCAGAGTCTATCGAATTTTGGAAGATGACCAGCAATGCATCTACTATTTCTAGGGCCACTTCCTTAAGTACCCTAGGATGTAGATTATCTTCTATGTTTCTATGTATTCAATCTTTCCTTGTAGCTGAAATTCTCTAGTCCTGGCAACATCCTCGTAAATCTCCTGTGTCGAGCAGTCACATCTTTCCTGCAATGGGGCGAGCAGAACTGCATGCAGCACTCTAGCCGGTGGCGTAACTGCTGTTTTGTACAGTTTAAGCAGAACCTCCCTGCTCTTACCTGATACAGAAAGAGAGAGGCACTGCCCCTTTAAATACCTGGGGGGCACCCATTCCCCTTTAAATGGCCAAGCAATTGTTTTTGTTGAAAAGGGGCCGCAGTCCCCTTTGACTCACCCCCCCACCCTCTCACCCACCACAAATACTCACAAGAGAGAGAGAGAGGAGGAAGAATGCTGGTCTTTGTCCCTTTAAAAGTGGCTGCCCACCAATATATGTTCACAGCACCAGGGCTCTTTGTTCTGGATAAAAGTCAAAAAGAGAAAAGGTTCACTTATTTTTAAATGAATGCAGTTGATGAACAGCCTTGCAATAAAGGTAATGCAAAGGAATAAACACTCATAAGCTGGGTTTTTTCCACCCCCTCCTCCCCTTCCCTTTAACAGCTCCTGCGGACAATGAAAGAAGGAAAGCGGCCTGCAGCCCACCGAGGTCCCGCCCCCCTCCCTCCCGCGCCGCCATTGGTTGGAGGACCGTCAGCCCGCCCGGTCCTCCCAGCGTTTTCCGCGCTCCTGATTTGCGGGCGCCTCGCGTCAATCACACCCCCCACCGATTACGCGCTGACGCCAGCACGCAACGCCCAGGGGTCGGTTGGATTGGCGCACGCCACCGCAAGGTAAAAAATAGACACCTCACACAAATGAGGAAAAACAATAATAATAATAATCGCACTTTAGAGGGGAGGAGGTTGGGGGAATTAATGAGTGTTTTCAATTTGTTTCGGAAATAAAAAATATTTGAAAAGCTTCCCAACGGTGCGAGGCGGGCTGCGCATGCGCTCCAGCCAGCCTTTGTCTCCCCCACGTGGGCACGGGGGCTGGACACGCCCACTTGCCTTCCCCTGCACCAATCACAGCGCGGGCAGGCGCAACACGAGGCTGCCAGTGCACTTGCGCGGGGCCTCCGGGAAACAGACCGAAGGCCGGGCCCGGGGAAGAGGCGGAATCAGCGGCCGGGGTAAAGTCAAGTGTTGGGGGATCGATTTAAATCGAGGTGAGGTGAGGGAGGGAGAGCGGAGAGCGAGATTATAAAGTAAAATACGAGAAAAACCAAACCTGAGAGTCGGGCGGGTGGCACCTCCGCGGACGCCGAACGGAGCGGATTGAACCGCGCGGAGTGAGCCGGAGCAATGTGATCTGAGTGACGGGAGCTCTGACCAATAGGAAGAGGGCTGAGCTGGGAGGACTGAACTGGGCGGCCTGGTCCTCCAACCAATTGCGGCGCGGCTAGGGGGCGGGACCTTCCCTCCCCGGCGCTGGTAGGCTGGAGCCCGATTGTGACGTCATCAGAGGAAGAGGCCCATTCAGGTGGATGGAGGCCCAGCCTGTGACTGACGGGAGCTCTGACCAATAGGACGAGGGCGGGCCTGGTCCTCCAACCAATGGCGGCGCGGCAAGGGGGCGGGGCCTCCTCTCCAGCTCCGGTGCGCTGGGGCCGATTGTGACGCGCTGTCCCCAGGTGAGAGCAGCTCAGTCAGCACAGAGCTGGGGCTGGAATCTGGGAGAGGGGCCGCAGGCAGCGGGCCTGGCAAAGGGGCACAAGCTTCACAATACAAGGGGGGCACGGTGGCATAGTGGTTAGCACTGTTGCCTCACAGCGCCAGGGACTCGGGTTCAAATCTGGCCTCGGGCGACTGTGTGGAGTTTGCACATTCTCCCTGTGTCTGCGTGGGTTTCCTCCGGGTGCTCCGGTTTCCTCCCACAGTCCAAAGATGTGCAGGTTAGGTTGATTTGGCTATGATAAATTGACCCTTTGTGTTAGGGGATTAAATACGTGGGGTTACGGGGATAGGGTGGGATATGTGTCGGTGCAGGCTTGATGGGCCGAAATGGCCTCTATCTGCACTGTAGATTCTGTGATTCTTTCAAATGCACAATTGTTTCCTACACACAGCCTTGGTCACTCTGCAAAAAACTGTTTAACAATTCATCATAACTCCCCTGCTTTAGAAGAGGCGTAGAGTGCAAAAAGCAAGGAAGTTATGATGAAACTGTGTAAAAGACTGGAGTCAGCTGTGGCTCAGTGGACAGCAGAGTCAGAAGGTTGTGGGTTCAAATCCCGCTCCAGGGACTTGAGCATATAAAGCGAGGCTGACACTCCAGTGCGGTGCTGAGGGAGCGCCGCACTGTCGGAGGGGCAGTACTGAGGGAGCTCCGCACTGTCGGAGGGGCAGTACTGAGGGAGCACCGCACTGTCGGAGGGGCAGTACTGAGGGAGTGCCGCACTGTCGGAGGAGCAGTACTGAGGAAGTGCCGCACGTCGGAGGGGCAGTGGATGTGGTGTATTTGGATTTTCAAAAGGCTTTCGATAAGGTCCCGCATAAGAGATTAGCGTGTAAAGTTAAGGCAAATGGGATTGGGAGCAAGGTATTGACTTGGATAGAGAACTGGTTGGCAGACAGGAAGCGAAGAGTTGGAATAAATGGCTCTTTTTCCGAGTGGCAGGCAGTGACTAGTGGGGTACCGCAGGGATCGGTCCTTGGACCCCAGCTATCACAATATATATTAATGATCTGGACGAGGGAACTAGATGTAATATCTCCAAGTTTGCAGACGACACAAAGATGGGTGGGCGTGTGTGCTGTGAGGAGGATTACGAGAAACTCCAGTATGATTTGGACAGGTTGGGTTATTGGGCAGAAACATGGCAGATGCAATATAACGTGGATAAATGCGAGGTTATCCACTTTGGTGTCAAAAACAGGAAGGCAGATTATTATCTGAATGGCAATAGATTGGGAGAAGGGGAATTGCAACGAGACCTGGGCATCCTTGTGCACCAGTCGCTGAAGGTAAGCATGCAGGTGCAGCAGGCGGTTAAGAAGGCAAATGGTATGTTGGCCTTCGTAGCGAGAGGGTTCGAGTACAAGAACAAGGATGTCTTGCTGCAGTTGTACAGGGCCTTGGAGACCACATCTTGAGTATTGTGTGCAGTTTTGGTCGCCTTTTCTGAGGAAGGATGTTTTGCCATGGAGGGAGTGCAGTGAAGATTCACCAGGCTGATACCTGGGATGGCAGGAATGACGTATGAGGAGAGATTGGGTCGATTGGGCTTATACTCGCTGGAGTTTAGAAGAATGAGAAGGGATCTCATTGAAACTTATAAAATTCTAACAGGACTGGACAGACTGGATGCAGGAGGGATGTTCCTGATGGTGGGGGAGTCCAGAACCAGGGGTCATAGTCTAAAGATAAGGGGTAAGCCATTTAGGACAGAGATGAGGAGGAATTTCTTCACCCAGAGAGTGGTGAACCTGTGGAATTCACTCACACCAAGCTCGCACAGATAGCAGTGTGATAATGACCAGATAATCTGTATTGGTGATGTTGGGTGAGCGATAAATATTGGCCCCAGGACACAGGGTGAACTCCCCTGGCCTTTTTTAGTTTTTTTAAACTGTCATTCGAGTTTCCCTCCCTCTATTGTGAAGGGCGGGTTTCCGCTGGGATACAGTCCCACAGTCACTGGTTGCCTTCTGGTGCCCCTCCGAGTGGCCAATGTGTGAGGGTGTGCAGTGATTGTTGGCAGCCTATTCAACCTTGGGGGCATCACAGACAAAATCAAGCCCCCTTTGCAGACTCGGCCTTTGCTGCTGGGGTGACTGGACAGTGATCAGTAGCAGGAGCCCAGGACACTGAGGCTAACTGCAGTCTCCCCAACTGCATCCCAGGCCGGGATCAGCTGAGCACCCCCACAGTGTGCAGCTGGAATGTGCAACCTATCCTGGGGAGCGGGGGAAAGAGAGGTCAAGGGTCAGCACAGACTGTCAGTCAACCTTGAACTCTCAGACTCCCTCACTCATAGAAATTTACAGCACAGAAGGAGGCCATTTGGCCCATCTTGTCCGTGCCGGCCGACAAAGAGCTATCCACCCAATCCCACTTTCCAGCACTTGGTCCGTAGCCTTGTAGGTTACGGCACTTCAAGTACATATCCAAGTACTTTTTAAATGTGATGAGGGTCTCTGCCTCTACCACCCTGTCAGGCAGTGAGTTCCAGACCCCCACCACCCTCTGGGTGAAAACACTTCCCCTCAAATCCCCTCTAAACTTCCGACCAATTACTTTAAATCTGTGCCCCCTGGTTATTGACCCTTCTGCTAAGGGAAATAGGTCCTTCCTATCCACTCTATCTAGGCCCCACATAATTTTATACACCTCAATTAGGTCTCCCTCAGCCTCCTCCGTTCCAAAGAAAACAACCCCAGCCTATCCAATCTTTCCTCATAGCTAAAATTCCCCAGCCCAGGCCACATCCTCGTAAATCTCCTCTGCACCCCCTCTAGTGCAATCACATCCTTCCTGTAATGTGGTGACCAGAACTGCACGCAGTGTTCTAGCTGCGGCCTAACTAGTGTTTTATACAGTTCAAGCATAACCTCCCTGCTCTTATATTCTATGCCTTGGCTAATAAAGGCAAGTATCCCGTGTGCTGTCTTAATCTCCTTATCTACCTGTCCTGCTACCTTCAGGGATCTGTGGACATGCACTCCAAGGTCCCTCTGATCCTCTGCACTTCTCAGTGTCCTACCATTTATAGTCTATTCCCTTGTCTTGTTAGCCCTCCCCAAATGCATTACCTCACACTTCTCCAGATTGAATTCCATTTGCCACTGTTCTGCCCACCTGACCAGTCCATTGATATCTTCCTGCAGTCTGCAGCTTTCTTCTTCATTATCAACCACACGGCCAATTTTTGCATCATCTGCAAACTTCTTAATCATACTTCCTACATTCAAGACCAACTCATTGATATGGACCAATCAGCAGAACACATTCTATTGACGTCATGACGTCTGCACCTTTTATGATGTGAAGACGTCCCAGAGCGCGTCACCCGCCGCCCGCCCATTGATCCCAGGATCTGTCTCCCTAATGGTCGGCGGACACGTCAATCACGCCCGCTGCCCGCTGTCACGTGACCCTGAGGCGCTCTCCGGCTCCGCCCGAGTGAAGTCGCTCCATTCGGTGCCTGCGGAGCCCTCGGACCCTCAGGTTTGGAGTCCCCTTTATTCTCTCCCCTCCTCTGATCTCAATCGGATCTGGGGGAAAACTCACTTTCCCTCACTGATTGCGGCTCTTCACCAACACCGACTTTACAAAGAAAGCCCTGCGCGGCAGCCTGGAGCTCAGGCCCAGTGCACAGGCGTGGGGGAGGATGATTGACAGGGGCCCAGGGTGTGTGCTGAGCATGCGCGGTGCGGGCCAGGCGCCTGTGGAGCACGAGAGGGCGGGGCCATATGGGCGCATGCGCGGGGTCAGCCACAACTCAGCGCGGCAGCCGGAGCGCTTTCTGCAGCACGGGGGCTTGTGGGGATTGCCGCCGCCATTACTGTTGATCCTTTCAACCAACCTGTGCAGCAGCTGGGGCCTGAAAATCAGCTTCACTGCCCCTGGGCTGGGAATGGGCGACATGAGACAACATTCTCCAGCTTACCTCTTTCTAAACTCCTTTTACAGGGTTTTAGAAATGGAGCATTTACAGGCAGGAAGCTCGGACCAAACATCACGTCAAGATCTGACAGAGTCGCTCAATTTATCAGGACTTGAATATCATCAGCCTTTGCACATGGAAGACGAGAGCAGGGATCACAGCGCAGACAAACCGCTCACGTGTTCCATGTGTGGACTCGCCTTCGGCCGATCGCCTGACCTGGCGAGACACGTGCACCGTCACACCGGGGAGAAACCGGGTAAAGGTGGGGATGGTGGGAATGGATTCAGTTCCCCGTCTATGTCAGAAGTTCATCCGCACAGTCACCCCGGGGACAGTCCGTTCACCTGCTCCGTGTGTGGGAAGGGATTCACTCAGTCCTCAACTCTGCTCGAACACCAGCGAGTTCACACTGGGAAGAGGCCGTTCACCTGCTCCGTGTGTGGGATGCGATTCATATGCTCATCCAAACTGGTGAGACACCAACGAGTTCACGCTAATGAAAGGCCTTTCACCTGCTCCGTGTGTGGGAAGGGATTCACTCAGTCATTCAACCTATTGGCACACGAGCGAGTTCACACTGGAGAGAGGCCGTTCACCTGCTCCGTGTGTGGGAAGGGATTCACTCAGTCCTCAACTCTGCTCGAACACCAGCGAGTTCACACTGGGGAGAGACCGTTCACCTGCTCCATGTGTGGGATGCGATTCACCTGCTCATCCAACCTGCTGAGACACCAACGAGTTCACACTAATGAAAGGCCTTTCATCTGCTCCGTGTGTGGGAAGGGATTCACTCAGTCATCCCACCTGTTGGCACACGGACAAGTTCACACTGGAGAGAGGCCGTTTAAATGTTCTGACTGTGGGAAGAGGTTTAAAAGGTCCGGAGATCTGAAGGGACACCAGCGTACTCACACTGGGGAGAAGCTGTTCACCTGCTCCGTGTGTGGGAAGGGATTCACTAAGTCATCCAACCTGTTAGCACACGGGCAAGTTCACACTGGGGTGAGGCCATTCACCTGCTCCGTGTGTGGGAAGGGATTCACTAAGTCATCCAACCTGTTAGCACACGGGCAAGTTCACACTGGAGAGAGGCCATTTAAATGTTCTGACTGTGGGAAGAGGTTTGAAAGCTCCAGCAATTTGACGGCACACCAGCGAGTTCACACTGGGGAGAGACCATTTAAATGTTCTGACTGTGGGAAGAGGTTTAAAAGGTCCGGAGATCTGAAGGGACACCAGCGTACTCACACTGGGGAGAAGCTGTTCACCTGCTCCGTGTGTGGGAAGGGATTCACTCGTTCATCCTACCTGCTGACACACCAGCGAGTTCATGACTGATGAGAGACCATGTAAATGTTCTGACTGTGGTAAGAGCTTTAAATGGCCGAAGGATCTGAAGAGACACCAGTGAGCTCACATTGTTCTGTAGCACAGGGCCCTGCGGACAGCTGGGGTGACATGAACGTGGAATGGATGAATGTTTTATAAATTCTTGTACTGCTGTTTAATCTTTAAGACTGTTGTGCTGATGATTCCCTTCGATTGACTGTTCATGGTGTTACATAGAATGTACAGCACAGAAACAGGCCATTCGACCCAACTGGTCCATGCCAGTGTTTATGCCCCACACCCACCCTACTTCAATTATCCCGATTAACATCTCCTCCCATTCCTTTCTCCCTCATGTGGCTTCCCCATAAATGCATCTATGCTGTTCACCTCAACCACTCCCTGTGGTAGCGAGTTCCCCATTCTCACCATTCTCTGGGTAAAGACATTTCTCCTGAATTCCCTATGTAATCTATCAGAGACTATTTTATATTGATGGCCCCATAAATATGATGAGATTCTGTTAAGCTGACCCGTATGCTGTTGTACTTTGTCTTTGACCCCTACGTAAACGTGAGGTCATCCAAAACTCGGCTGCCCGTGTCCTAACTCGCACCAAGTCCCGTTCACCCATCAGCCCTGTGCTCGCTGACCTACGTTGGCTCCCGGTTCAGCAATGCCTCGATTTCAAAATTCTCATCCTTGTTTTCAAATCCCTCCATGGCCTCGCCCCTCCCTTTCTCTGTAATCTCCTCCAGCCCCACAACCCCCCCCCACCAAGATATCTGTGCTCTTCCAATTCTGGCCTCTTGTGCATCCCTGATTTTAATCGCTCCACCACTGGTGGCCATGCCTTCTGTTTCCTAGGCCCTAAGCTCTGGAATTCCCTGCCTAAACCTGCCCACCTCGTTACCTCTCTTCCATAAGAACATAAGAAATAAGAGCAGGAGTGGGCCATACGGCCCCTCGAGCCTGCTCCAGCATTCAATAAGATCATGGCTGATCATCGACCTCAACTCCACTTTCCCGCCCGATCTCCATATCCCTTGATTCCCCTAGAGTCCAAGGATCGATCGATCTCAGCCTTGAACATACTCAATGACTCAACTTTCCCCCTTTTAAGACGCTCCTTAAAACCTACCTCTTTGACCAAGCTTTTGGTCACCTGCCCTAATTTATCCTTATGTGGATTGGTGTCAAATTTTGTCTTAAAATACTCCTGTGCAGCGCTTTGGGATGTTTTACTTCATTAAAGGCGCTATATAAATACAAGTTGTTGTTGTTCTGATGAATGAAACATTACTGAGCCCCTGTACCCATGTTATGGGATGAAGTGCCAGACAAGTAAAGGCACAATGTCTGGGTGTGAATCTGATAATAACCTCACTGACCGTATAGGTGTGATAACCAGACGGGCTTATGGTTATAGTCTGGTCACAGATGGACTGAATTCCCTGAATCAGCAGGAGTTCAGGAGGCGGTCAACAGACGGGTCCAAACAATACCATTTCCTGAGCGGTAACCAAGCTTGTGTATAATAACAGGCCACTTAAGCCGTTATCAGATGGAACAGACTCGAGAAGGTCGCGCGCGAATCCACTGTACTTCTATTCTCCAGATTGAGGGAATTATCACCCGATCTGTGTTATGCAGCGCTCTTAATAAAGCCTGGAGAGACAATTTGTGTTCTTGTGAGCTTGATTATCTGGTATCCGAAACCTTAGGACTCCCGATCATTGGAGTCAACTTCAGTGTGTGGAAAGGGATTCCCTGGTGTATCCCACCCGCTGACACACCAGAGTGTCCACAGTGTGACTGCGGTGGGTCGATTCCACTGTTTCCGATGCCTTTAATCACATCCAGGACTGAACCATTTTAATTCAGGCAACTGGGGCTTGTTAATGTTAAGAGCCCCCAATAACTGGGCTGGATTTAAAGATTATTCCCTGTTCTCTCAGTACTGGTGAGCAGAGAGAAGCTGATGTTATAGAATCATAGAGCACAGTAGGATGCCTTTCGGCCCATCGTGCTGGTGCCGGCTCTCTGAAAGAGCGATGCAATTAGTCCCACTGCCCTGCTCTTTCCCCACAGCCCTGCAAATTTCTGCTTTTAGTATATATCCAATTCCCTTTTGAAAGTTACTATTGAATCTGCTTCCACCTCCCATTCAGGCAGTGCATTCCAGATCATCACAATTCGCTGTGTAAAAAAAGTCTCCTCATTTCCTCTCCCAATTCTTTTGCCAATGATCTGAAATCTGTGTCCTCTCATTACCGACCCTCCTGCCAGTGACAACAGCTTCTCCTTGTTTGCTCGATCAAAACCCCTCATAATTTTGAGCACCTCGATCACAGCTGCACTTAACCGTCTCTGCTCCAAGTTATATTGCCCACGTTTTGTGAATTGTTGCTGTGATCGAGGTGCTGGATGTCCGTGCCTGGGGACTGGGGCATTCTATCCTCCGTAGCCTTGTAGGTTACGGCACTTCAAGTGCATATCCAAGTACTTTTTAAATGTGATGAGGGTCTCTGCCTCGACCACCCTTTCATGCACTGAGTTCCAGACCCCCACCACCCGCTGGGTGAAAAAAAAATCTCCTCAAACCACCTCTAAACTTCTGACCAATTACTTTAAATCTGTGCCCCCTGGTTATTGACCTCCCTGCTAAGGGAAATAGATCCTTCCTGTCCACTCTATCTAGGCCCCTCATAATTTTATACCCCTCAATTAAGTCTCCCCTCAGCCTCCTCTGTTCCAAAGAAAACAACCCCAGCCTATCCAATCTTTCCTCATAGCTAAAATTCCCCAGACCAGGCAACATCCTCGTAAATCTCCTCTGCACCCCGTCTAGTGCAATCACATCCTTCCTGTAATGTGGTGACCAGAACTGCACGCAGTATTCTAGCTGCGGCCTAACTAGTGTTTTATACAGTTCAAGCATAACCTCCCTGCTCTTATATTCTATGCCTCGGCTAATAAAGGCAAGTATCCCGTGTGCCTTCTTAACCACCTTATCTACCTGTCCTGCTACCTTCAGGGATCTGTGGACATGCACTCCAAGGTCCCTCTGATCCTCTGCACTTCTCAGTGTCCTACCATTTACAGTGTATTCCCTTGCCTTGTTAGCCCTCCCCAAATACATTACCTCACACTTCTCCGGATTGAATTCCATTTGCCACTGTTCTGCCCACCTGACCAGTCCATTGATTTCTTCCTGCAGTCTGCAGCTTTCTTCTTCATTATCAACCACACGGCCAACTTTTGCATCATCCGCAAACTTCTTAATCATACTTCCTACATTCAAGTCCAAATCATTGATTTATACCACAAAAAACAAAGGACCCAGTACTGAGCCCTGCGGAACCCCACTGGAAACAGCCTTCCAGTCACAGAAACCCCCTTCGACCTTTACCCTTTGTTTCCTGCCTCTGAGCCAATTTTGGATCCAACTTGTCACTTTGCCTTGGATCCCACGGGCTTTTACTGTCGTGACCAGTCTACCATGTGGGACCTTATCAAAAGCCTTGCTAAAATCCATATAGACTACATCAAATGCACTACCCTCATCGACCCTCCTTCTTACCTCCTCAAAAAATGCAATCAGGTTAGTCAGACACGACCTTCCCTTAACAAATCTATGCTGACTGTCCCTGATTAATCTGTGTCTTTCTAAATGAAGATTTATCCTGTCCCTCAGAATTTCGCCCAATAATTTTCCCACCACCGAGGTTAGGCTGACTGGCCTGTAATTACTCAGTCTATCCCTTTCTCCCTTTTTAAACAACGGTACCACGTTAGCAGTCCTCCAGTCCTCCGGCACCACACCTGTAGCCAGAGAGGATTGGAAAATGATGGTCAGAGCCTCTATTTCCTCTCTTGCTTCTCTTAACAGTCTGGGATACATTTCATCCGGGCCTGGGGATTTATCCACTTTCAAAGATGCTAAACCCCTTAATACTTCCTCTTTCACTATGTTTATTTCATCTAATATTTCACACTCCTCCTCCCTGATTGTGATGTCAGCATCGTCCCTCTCTTTTGTGAAAACAGATGTAAAATATTCATTAATATATATATGATGTGAGGTTAGTGTCCCCTTACCCCTGTTTATTATTCAATCAGTGACTGCCCCTTTGCCAGGCCCGCTGCCTGCGGCCCCTCTCCCAGATTCCAGCCCCAGCTCTGTGCTGACTGAGCTGCTCTCACCTGGGGACAGCACGTCACAATCGGCCCCAGTGCACCTGAGCTGGAGAGGAGGCCCCGCCCCCTTGCCGCGCCGCCATTGGTTGGAGGACCCGCCGCCAGTCAGCTCCGCCCGTGCTCTTCCTTTTGGTCAGAGCTCCCGTCAGTCACAGGCCCCGCGATCACGTGCTGCTGTTCACTCCGCCCCCTCGCAAAACTCACTTTCCCTCATTGATTGCGGCTCTTCACTAACACCGACTTTACAAAGAAAGCCCCGTGCGGCAGCCTGGAGCTCGGGCCCAGCGTGCAGGCGCGGGGGTGGATGATTGACAGGGGCCCAGGGTGTGTGCTGAGCATGCGCGGTGCGGGCCGGGCGCCTGTGGAGCAGGAGAGGGTGGGGCCATGGGACGCATGCGCGGTGTCAGACACAACTCAGCGGCCGGAGCTGATGAGAGACACAAGAACATAAGGCGTAGGAGCAGGAGTCGGTCATTTGGCCCCTCGAGCCTGCTCCACCATTCAATAAAATCATGGCTGATCTGATCTTGGCCTCAACTCCACTTCCCTGCCCGCTCCCCATAACCCTTGACTCCCTTATCGTTCAAAAATCTGTCTATCTCCACCTTAAACACACTCAATGACCCAGCCTCCACAGCTCTCTGGGGAAGAGAATTCCAAAGGTCAGAGGCTGGGAATCCTGTGGCAAGTGTCTCACCTCCTGACTCCCCAAAGCCTTTCCACCATTTACAAGGCACAAGTCAGGAGTGTGATAGAATATTCACCACTTGCCTGGATGAGTGCAGCTCCAACAACACTCAAGAAGCTCGACACCATCTAGGACAAAGCAGCCCGCTTGATTGGCACCCCATCCACCACCTTAAATAGTGACTCGCTGCACCACCAGTGCACCGTGGCTGCAGTGTGTACCATCTACAAGATGCACTGCAGCAACTCACCAATACTTCTTCAGCAGCACCTCCCAAACCCACTCGGCTCCTGCAGAGATACCTGTACGTCAAGAATCCTCCTCGATGGTGTGCGCTGGCGACGTATTTCTTCTGTCAGCTGCACGGCCTCAATTACGACACGCAGCTACTGTTTGTGGAATTGGGTGGTACACATGCCTACCTGCGGGAGCTGCCTGTCTTCTACCAGGAACTGCTATGGGTCTGGAACAGCGTCGCCTCCAGGCGGAGTTCTCCCCCATCAGGAGTGACGGTTCTCCTTCGGGAGCCGCTGCTCAGGAATCCGCACCTCCGTGACTGCTGGATCGGGTGGCTGGCGGAGAGCAGGGCTGTGCCTGGCAAGGTGACTAGAATCAGGGACCTGCTCGATGGTGGAGGAGTGGGCTGGATGGCACCAGAAGAGCTGGCACAGCGCCTGTCCTTGGCCAACGTCTGGCGCACGGCCAAAGCCATCGAGTTGCTGAAAGCGGCAGTGGGCCCCGACTCCACTAGGTGTATCGAGGAGGCTCAAGCACATGGGGTGATCCCGTCCGAACTGACCCCCGTTCGGACAGAATTCCTCATCGGCGCACGACCCTGAAACCCCTCTCAGGAAATGGCGCCTCACAACTTGAGCCGCCTCGGGGAAATGTCCTCCGTGCCCTTGAGCTCTGCATGGAGGGGTTTCCTGTACGGGCTGCTGCTGCACACTCTCCACTTTGCCATCATCGTCTGCCGTCTGTACACGCCTTGGCGTGGAGGCGGAGGTCCCCAATGGAGGGCTCTCTATGCGGGAGTCCTCCCTTGTTCTATTGGGGACTTGGCCTGGAGGGTGTTGCACGGAGCCGTCCCTTGCAATAAAATGTTAAGTAGGTTCACAGACTCCCAGGCTGCCTGCCTTTTCTGCAGCCTAGAGAAGTCTGTGTTCCATGTTTATGTGGAATGTGAGAGGTTGCAGCCCCTGTTCCATTTTTTGAAGGGGCTGCTCCTCGATTTTTGGTTGCACTTCAGTCCCACGCTCCTGATCTACGGCCACCCGGTGCGAAGGGGAGCAGGCAGATTGGAGGACCTCCTTGTAGGACTACTCCTGAGCCTGGCCAAAATGGCAATAAACAGGTCCAGGCAGCGGGCAGTCGAGGGGGTCGTTCGGCCCGATTGCCTGCCTCTCTTCCGCGGCCATGTTCATGCCCGGGTGGCCCTGGAGACTTGAGACCTTCCGGCACACTTGAGACCTTCCGAGACCGGTGGGTGCCGCGAGGACTGGAGTGCATTGTCACCCCGGCTGGGGTGAATTTAATTTAATTTGATATGTTTCAAAAATGAATTTAAGTTTTTAAGTTTCATTGCAGTCCACTTGTTCGGCCGGGAGAGCGAGAGGCTCCGCTCGGCGATGCAGAGAGCCCTGCAGATGGAGAAGAATGTCAACCAGAGTCTGCTGGATCTGCACAAACTCTCCACTGAGAGCGCCGACCCTCATCTGTGTGAATTCCTGGAGACCCATTATCCAGATGAACAAGTGAAGATGACCAAGAAGCTTGTAGAGACTGGGACCCCTGCCTTGTAGGCATGAGGGCTTGTGACTTTGTACAAAGAGCTGAGACCTGAGCTCTGTAAATGTCATTTACTGTAAATAAAATGTTCAATCTTACATTAAAATTTTTTTTTTAAATAACATTATTTAAAGACAAATTTCCTCCAGTTTCACAGACAGCCTTTGTCACTGCAATAATTTCTTAAATGTTTAATCATTAAATCAAAAGCATCAAAAAGAGAGTAGCAAAAGTAAAGAAAGACTTGCATTTCTATAGCGCCATTCACGACCACTGGACGTCTCAAAGCACTTTACTTTTTGAAGTGTAGCCACTGTTGTAATGTGGACAAATGTAAGAAGTCGCACAACACCAGGTTATAGTCCAACAGCTTTATTTGAAATCACAAGCTTTCGGAGCGCTGCTCCTTCTTCAGGTGAAGTGGAGAAATGCATAAAGACACAGCTTATATAGTCAGAGAATCATGTCAGATGTTTACAGGTAACCTTTCCAACTGCCATTTATCACACCTCGGCAGAGAGTTGTAATGTGGGAAGTGCAGCAGCCAATTTTCACTCAGCAAGCTCCCACAAACAGCAATGTGATAATGACCAGATAATCGGTTTTGTTATGTTGGTTGAGGGATAAATATTGGCAACGGGGATAACTCCCCTGCTCTTCTTCAAAATACTGCCATGGGATCTTTTACATCCACCCGAGAGGGCAGACGGGGCCTCGGTTTAACGTCTCATCTGAAAGACGGCCCCTCCGACAGTGCCGCACTCCCTCAGCACTGCACTGGAGGGTCAGCCTAGCTTTATGTGCTCGAGTCTCTGGAGTGGGACTTGAACCCACCACCCTTTGACCCAGAGGCGAGTGAGCTGCCCACTGAGCCACAGCTGACAACGTTGGTCCCTTAGAGGTAGAGACAGGAGAAATTATTATGGGGAATAAGGAAATGGCAGAAACGATAAAACAAATATTTTGTATCTCTTCACAGTGGAAGACACAAAAGCAAACCAAAGATGGTGGGGAACAGAGGGTTTAATGAGGCTGAGGAACTTAATGTAAAGTACTAGAGAAACTAATGGGACTAAAAGCCGACAAATCCCCTGGACCTGACGGCCTACATCCTAGGGTTCTAAAAGAGGTGGCTGAAGAGATAGTGGATGCATTGGTTTTGATCTTCCAAGATTCCCGAGATTCTAGAGCGGTCCCAGCGGATTGGAAGGTCGCAAATGTAACACCGCTATTCAAGAAAGGAGGGAGAGAAAAAACAGGGAACGACAGGCCAGTTAGCCTGACATCAGTCATTGGGAAAATGCTGGAATCCATTGTTATGGAAGTTGTATCAGGGCACTTAGAAAATCATAACATGGGTAGGCTGAGCAAACATGGTTTTATCAAAGGGAAATCGTGTTTGACAAATTTATTAGAGTTATCTGAGGATGTAACTAGCAGGGTAGATAAAGGGGAACCAGTGGATGTAGTATATTTGGATTTCCAAAGGGCATTTGACAAGGTGCCACATAAAATATTATTACACAAGATTAGGGCTGACGGGGTTGGGGGTAATATAGTAGCATGGATAGAGGATTGGTTAATGGGCAGAAAACAGAGAGTAGGGATAAACGGACCTTTTTCAGGTTGGCAGGCTGTAACTAGTGGGGTGCTGCAAGGATCAGTGTTGGGGCCTCAGCTATTTACAATCTATATTAATGACTTAGATGAAGGGACCGAGTGTAATGTATCCAAGTTTGCTGATGATACAAAGCTAGGTGGGACAGTAAGCTGTGAGGAGAACACACAGAGTCTGTAAAGGGATATAGATAGACTCAGTGAGTGGGCAGTAAGGTGGCAGATGGAGTATAATGTGGGGAAATGTGAGGTTATTCACTTTGGTAGGAAGAATAGAAAAACAGAATCTTTTTTAAATGGTGAGAAACTTTCAAATGTTGGTGTTCAGAGAGATTTGGGTGTCCTCGTGCAAGAAACACAGAAAGCTAGCCTGCAGGTACAGCAAGTAATAAGGAAGGCAAATGGCATGTTCGCCTTTATTGCAAAGGGGTTGGAGTATAAGAGTGAGGAAGTCTTGCTCCAATTGTACAGGGCCTTGGTGAGACCACACCTGGAGTACTGGGCACAGTTTTGGTCTCCTTATCTAAGGAAGGATATATTTGCCTTGGAGGCGGTGCAATGAAGGTTCACTAGATTGATTCCTGGGGTGAGAGGGCTGTCCTATGATGAGAGATTGTGTAGAATGGGCCGATACTCTCTGGAGTTTAGAAGAATGAGAGGTGATCTCATTGAAACATACAAGATTCTGAAGGGGATTGACAGGGTAGATGCTGAGAGGTTGTTTCCCCTGGCTGGAGTGTCTAGAACTAGGGGTCACAGTCTCAGGATAAGGAGTCGGCCATTTAAGACCGAGATGAGGAGGAATTTCTTCACTCAGAGGGTGGTGAATCTTTGGAATTCTCTGCCCCAGAGGGCTGTGAATGCTGAGTCTTTGAGTATATTCAAGGCTGAGATCGATAGATTGTTGGACTCTAGGGGAATCAATGGATATTGAGATCGGGCGGGAAAGTGGAGTTGAGGTCGATGATCAGCCATGATCTTACTGAATGGCGGAGCAGGCTCGAGGGGCCGTATGGCCGACTCCTGCTCTTATTTCTTATGTTCTTATGGACTTTCAAAAGGCATTTGATAAAGTACCACACAAGAGACCTACTCGGAAAAGAGAAGCACATGGTATTAAAGGGCTGATGGTAATTTGGGTATATAATTGGCTGAGGGATAGGAGACAGTGAGCAGTGCTGAGGGATGTTTTTCTGACTGGAGGGAAGTATGCAGTGGGTTCCCCAGGGGTCGGGATTAGGACCATTGCTTTTCTTGTTATATATAACTGACCTGGACTTGGGTATAGGTGTAGAAGTTTGAAGTTTACAGATGATACAAAACTTGGCAACGTAGTAAATAGTGAGCATAGTAGTAGCAGACTTCAGAAGGACAGAGACAGACTGTGAAATGAGCAGACACAAGGCAGATGAAATTAAATGAGGATAAGTGTGAAGTGATGCACTTTGGGAGAAACAACAGGGAGAGGCCGTATAATCTAAATGGGACTATTTTGAGGGGGTGCAAGAGCAGAGGGACCTGGGGGTCCATATTCACAAATCTTAGAAAGTGCCGCGGCAAGTTGGTGAGGTTTCAGAAAGTGTGTGGGATACTTGGCTTTGTAAATAGTGCCATTGAAAACAAAAACAAGGAAGTTACACTAAACCTTTACAAATCACTAGTGAGAAACATAGGACAGGAGGAGGCCATTCAGCCCCTCAAGCCTGTTCCGCCATTCAATGAGATCATGGCTGATCTGCGACCTAACTCCATACACCCGCCTTTGGCCCATATCCCTTAATACCTTTGGGTAACAAAAACCTATCAATCTCAGATTTAAAATTAACAATTGATCGAGCATCAATTGCCATTTGCGGAATGGAGTTCCAAACTTCTACCACCCTTTGTGTGTAGAAGTGTTTCCTAATTTCACTCCTGAAAGGTCTGGCTCTATTTTTAGACTATGCCCCAAGTCCTAGAATCCCCAACCAGCGGAAATAGTTTCTCTCTATCTACCCTATCTGTTCCCCTTAATATCCTGAAAACTTCGATCAGACGACCCCTTAACTTTCTAAATTCTAGGGACTACAACTCTAATTTGTATAACCTCTCCTCGTAACTTAACCCTTGGAGTCCAGGTATCATTCTGGTAAACCTACGCTGCACTCCCTCCAAGGCCAATATATCTTTCCTAAGGTGTGGTGCCCAGAACTGCTCACAGTGCTCCAGGTGTGGTCTAACCAGGGTTTTGTACAGCTGCAGGGTTTTGGCCTCAGCTGGAGTCTTGTGTACAGTTCTGGGCACCACACTTTAGGAAGGATGTCAAGGCCTTGGAGAGGGTACAGAGGAGGTTCACCAGGATGGTACCAGGGATGAGGGACTTCAGATATGTGGAGAGATTGGAGAAGCTGGGATTGTTCTCCTTAGAGCAGAGAAGGTTAAGAGGAGACCTAATAGAGGTGTTCAAAATGATGAGGGGTTTTGATCGAGCAAGTAGGAACAAACTGTCTCCTCTGGCAAGTGGGTCGGTAACCAAAGGTCACAGATTTAAAATAGTTGCTAAAAGAACTAGAGGGAAATGAGGAGAATTGTTTTCACACAGAGGGTTGTTAAGATCTGGAACGCACCATCTGAAAGGATGCTGGAATCAGGTTCCACAGGAACTTTCAAACGGTGATTGGACATGTAGTTGAAGAGGACTCGTTTGCAGAGTTCTGGGGATAAAGCTGGGGTTTGGGACTAAATTGGACAGCTCTTTCAAAGAGCTGGCACAGACACGATGGGCCGAATCACCTCCTTCTATGCTGTTAGATTCTATGATCAGTGTGAAGACGCTGGTGTCTTTTAAGGCTCTTAGAACTTTTAAAGCTCTTCCCACAGTCAGAACATTTGACGGATCTCTCGTCAGTGTGAACAAGCTGGTGTGCCAGCAGGTTGGAGGACCACGCGAATCCCTTCCTACACACAGTGCAGGTGAATGGTCTCTCCCCAGTGTGAAATCATTGGTGTCCATTCAGCTCCCGGGAGCGTTTAAAGCTTTTCCCACAGTCAGAACATTTAAAGGGTCTCTCGTCAGTGTGAGCAAGCTGGTGTGCCAGCAGGTTGGAGGACCGAGTGAATCCCTTCCCACACACAGTGCAGGTGAACGGTCTCTCCCCAGTGTGAAATCGTTGGTGTCCATTCAGCTCCCGGGAGTGTTTAAAGCTTTTCCCACAGTCAGAACATTTAAAGGGTCTCTCGTCAGTGTGAACTCGCTGATGTGCCAGCAGGTTGGAGGACCGAGCGAATCCCTTCCCACAGACAGAGAAGGTGAACGGTCTCTCACCAGTGTGAGCTCGCTGGTGTCCCTTCAGCTCCCCAGAGCTTTTAAAGCTCATCCCACAGTGGGAACATTTAAATGGTCTCTTATCAGTGTGAGCAAGCTGGTGTCTCAGCAGGGTGGATGAAGCAGTGAATCCCTTCCCACACACAGAGCAGGTGAATGGGCCCTCCCCAGTGTGAACTCTCTGCTGTATCTGGAGCTTGGATGACTCTGCAAATCCCTTCCCACACACGGAGCAGGAGAACGGTTTCTCCCCAGTGTGAACTCGCTGGTGTGTATGAAGGCTGGATGACTGAGTGAATCCCTTCCCACATTCAATACACGTGAACGGCCTCTCCCCAGTGTGAACTCACTGGTGTATCTGGAGTTTGGATAACTCTGCGAATCCCTTCCCACACACGGAGCAGGTGAACGGCCTCTCCCCGGTGTGACAGTGTCGATGAGTTTCCAGATGGGATAGAAACATAGACACATAGAAGATAGGAGCAGGAGTGGGCCATTCGGCCCTTCGAGCCTGCTCCTCCATTCAATGAGATCATGGCTGATCATTGAAATTCAGTACCCTGTCCCTACCTTCTCCCCATGTCCCTTGATCCCTTTAGCCTCAAGAAATATATCCAACTCTTTCTTGAATATATTTAATGAACTGGCCTCCACCGCCCTCTGTGGCAGAGAGTTCCACAGGTTCACCACTCTCTGGGTGAAGAAATTCCTCCTCATTTCAGTCCTAAACGTCCTACCCCTTATCCTTAGACTATGACCCCTGGTTCTGGACTCCCCGACCATCAGGAACATCCTTCCAGCATCTAGTCTGTCCAGGCCTGACAGAATTTTATAGATTTTGATTAGATCCCCTCTCAATCTTCTAAACTCCAGTGAGTATAAGCCCAATCAACACAATCTCTCCTCATACGTCATTCCTGCCATCCCAGGACTGTGAGATGGGCAATCGAATCCCTTCCCACAGTCCCCACATTTCCACCGTTTCTCCGTGGTGCGGGTGTCCTTGCGTTTCTCCAGGTTGGACGATCAGTTGAAGCCTCGTCCACACACAGAACACGTGTACGGTTTCTCCCCACTGTGAATGGTGCGATGTTTTTTCAGGCTGTGTAACTGGTTAAACCTCTTTCCACAGTCAGTGCACTGGAACATTCACTCGGGTGTGTGTTTTCCAGTCACACGGATGTTTGAAATCTTTTCCCACAGACAGAACAGACAAACATTTGTCCTTCCATATTTAAAGGTCAATGATATTCAGGTCCTGATGAATGGAGGACCCTGTCAGATCTTGATGTGATGTTTGGTTTGAGTTTCCCATCTGTAAATCCTCCCATTCTCACACCCTGTAAAAGGAGTTTACAAAAGCCATCACTGTAAATACAGGATAGAAATTCAGAACAGGCAATTCTAGTTTCTATTGAACATTCTTTCCTCTCGTTTCCCCAAAGCTGTAAATCCCCGTCCCACACACTCTCCCTCCTCCCTGTGCTGAAATCCAAACCCATCACACCATCGCCAACATTTCTTTCCTCCACTCCCAGTTTTCCCCCTCCCTCTACTCTGGTTGGGTTCAGTTCTACACCCGCTGTGTGCAGAGTGAGAATAAAATCAATGAGTCAATGATTGTCTCTCCTGGTCACGGGGACCCTGAAGCCCCGCCCACTCGTTGCTCCTGTACCAAGATGGCCACGCATGCGCCATGCTGCAGGTGGAACCGGTCGGTCTTTCCTCCACCAAGATGGCGGTGCGTAACCCGGGCCTGTCCCCGAGAAAAAGCCTCACCGCTGCTGTCCGGTGGAACATAGACCAGGCCGCTGGATCTCATTCGGGCCTAAGGCCATTCTCCAACTTTATAAACCCTGCGGCATGGCCTACCCACAGTTTATTAATCTCCCGACCCCGCTCCTGCCGACCAGCTGCTCCGCCCGGCGACCGCGCAGGACTTTCTTTGTAAAGTTGGTGAGGGACACGTGACTCGGGCCCACGGCCTGATTGACGGGAGCTTCCGACCAATAGGGTGCGAGCGGGGCGGGGCTGGAGGAGCGAGCCGGCGGCGGGTCCTCCAACCAATCGGGGAGCCTGAGGGGCGGGACTTGCGCCGGCTGATTGTCTGATCCGCAGGGCAGCGAGTTTCTCCAGTCCCTTGTTCAAGGCCCGGGGCCAGGGGAGGCTGTGGGCCTTTATTCCCCTCATTGGACACAAGGCTGTTTGGCTCACAACACACGGGCTCAGATTGCAATACAAACTTTTTAAATACATGAATAAAAGCAGATAAACCTCATGCTTCTGTGGCACAAACTTTTTAATATTTGGGAGTAAAAGTACACGTTTTTTTCCCTCTGGGGAATTTATTAGTTTCAGGAAACAACAACAACCACTTGTATTTATAATGCGCCTTTAATGTAGTAAAACGTCCCAAGGCTGTTCACAGGATCGTTATAAAACAAAATGTGACACCGAGCCACATAAGAAGACATTAGGGCAGATGACCAAAAGCTTGGTCAAAGAAGTAGGTTTTAAGGAGCATCTTAAAGAAGGAGAGAGAGATGGAGAGGTTTAGGGAAGGAATTCCAGAGCTTAGGGCCCAGGCAGCTGAAGGCACGGCTGCCAATGGTGGAGCAATTAAAATCGGGGATGCTCAAGAGGCTGGAAATAGAGGAGCGCAGATAACTCGGGGGGTGTGGGGCTGAAAGAAATAGGGAGGGGCGAGGCCATGGAGGGATTCACTCCACATGGCCTGACCTTGGTCATCTTGTCGATCTTACATACTGCTTATGGATAACAAGCTGGTTACAGAACAGAAAACCGAGAGTAGGGGTTGGGAGTCGCTACTCAGACTGGCAAAAGGTGGGAAGTGGTGTTCCACAGGGATTGGTGGTGGGACCACTGTGGTTCATAAATGATTTGGACTCGGGAATCAGAAGTACAATTAATACTGAGGAAGACAAAACGCAAGAAGACATTAATACATTGCAGAATGGATCTGTAATTGGCAAATGAATTTCACTATAGATCAGTGTGAGGTGGTGTGTTAATGAATTTCACTGTAGATCAGTGTGAGGTGGTGTGTTAATGAATGTCACTATAGATCAGTGTGAGGTGGTGTGCTAATGAATTTCATTATTGATCAGTGTGAGGTGCTGTGTTAATTAATTTCACTGTAGGTCAGTGTGAGGTGCTGTGTTAATTAATTTCACTGTAGATCAGTGTGAGGGGGTGTGTTAATTAATTTCACTGTAGATCAGTGCGAGGGGGTTTGTTAATGAATTTCACTATAGATCAGTGTGAGGTGGTGTGTTAATGAATTTCACTGTAGATCAGTGTGAGGTGGTGTGTTAATGAATTTCACTATGGATCAGTGTGAGGTGGTGTGTTAATGAATTTCACTATAGATCAGTGTGAGGTGGTGTGTTAATGAATTTCACTATAGGTCAGTGTGAGGTGGTGTGTTAATGAATTTCACTATAGGTCAGTGTGAGGTGGTGTGTTTTGGTGGGAAGAATAAGGAGGCCACTCACTACTTGGACAAGGGGGTGAAATTGGGTTGCTTTGTGCCTCCCACGATATTCAGCGGGAGGTTAGTGGCAGAGGTAGTCGGTAGCTCCCCGTGGCACTGCACCGCCGGCAATGATGTCATCACCATGTGCAGCACCCCGGCTGCAACCTTGGGTTGTGACCCCTGACCTATCGCCGGACAATATGTCTGATAGGGTCAGGGGTCGTTCCTGCAGCCGCGGCGGCGTCACTTAAAGGGCAGGTGTCGGGCGGCAACTTTTTATTTTGGCCTTGTGCCACCACCTGCCCCCTTCCCCTTCTTCAGGGTGTCAGCTGCAATCGCTCAGCCCCGCGCTCCTCTTGATCCGACACCCCGCTCCCTGGTGGTCCAGCAGGGCCCCGGTGCGTGCAGTGCTAGGCCCCTCCCCTTTAATCAGGGAGGGAGGTCTGCTATGACGCAGTGCTATGTGCCGACGGGCGTGGCGCTGTTACACGAAGTGCTGGGAAATTCACTGGTAGCGCCTCAAGAGGGAGGGGAGTGCTTCCAGTAGCACCCTGCCTCCTGCCTGGGGCGCTACCACTGAATTTAATGCACAGGGGCGCTAACTTTTTCGGGGGGCTAAAATTAGCCCCGGCGACATTAGCGACCCAAAGGGGGCGCCACCGAATTTCCCCCTAAGTGTCTAAATGGGCTGGAGGAGCAGAGGGATCCAGGGATACAGATACACAAATCACTAAAAGTAGTGACACAGGTTAATAAGGCCATTAAAAGAAAAGCACTGGGTACATTCCTAAAGGAGCCTTCTGTTCCGTGCCTAGGAGCTCTGAACCATGGCAGAGAGCGGCTGGGACACGTTTCTCACACGCCTCGAGATTAACCCGCACGGCAACTTTGCTGTCAGTGAAGAGAGACAAGAAAGACCAAAGTGCCGTTTGCCCCTCTCAGTGTGGCCCTGAAGGACTGTGTCCAGGCTGGAGTTCTGTTCCCACCGTACGATCCTCCCCCACATTGTCCTTTCTGAGCTCCAGCCAGGTGATGCGAAACACTCAGGTGGGAAAGACAAAAATCGACAACAATGTGTTTAAAACAAAGTTGATTTATTTGACATATATCCAGAATATTAAACTCCAGCCCAGTTCCCGGAGTTATTAACATCAGCAGAAACAATCCCCAACTGTCAGAACGAACATGGTTCAGTCCTGGATGTGATTAACAGCAGCAACAACAGCAGAATCCACCCCCTGCAGTCACTTGTGAACTCGCTGGTGTCTCAGCAGGTTGGATGACTGAGTGAATCCCTTCCCACACTCAGGGCAGGTGAACGGCCTCTCCCCAGTGTGAACTCGCTGGTGATTCAGCAGGTTGGATGAATTAATGAATCCCTTCCCACACACGGAGCAGCTGAACGGCCTCTCCCCAGTGTGAACTCGCTGGTGTCTCAGCCGGTGGGATGAATTAGTGAATCCCTTCCCACACACGGAGCAGCTGAACGGCCTCTCCCCAGTGTGAACTCGCTGGTGTCTCAGCCGGTGGGATGAATTAGTGAATCCCTTCCCACACTCAGGGCAGGTGAACGGCCTCTCCCCAGTGTGAATTCGCTGGTGTATCAGCAGGGTGGATGACTCGGTGAATCCCTTCCCACACTCAGAGCAGGTGAACGGCCACTCCCCAGTGTGAACTCGCTGGTGTCTCAGCAGGGTGGATGACTCAGTGAATCCCTTCCCACACTCAGGGCAGGTGAACGGCCTCTCCCCAGTGTGAATTCGCTGGTGTATCAGCAGGGTGGATGACTCGGTGAATCCCTTCCCACACTCAGAGCAGGTGAATGGCCTCTCCCCAGTGTGAACTCGCTGGTGTCTCAGCAGGGTGGATGACTCAGTGAATCCCTTCCCACACTCAGGGCAGGTGAACGGCCTCTCCCCAGTGTGAATTCGCTGGTGTATCAGCAGGGTGGATGACTCAGTGAATCCCTTCCCACACTCAGAGCAGGTGAACGGCCTCTCCCCAGTGTGAACTCGCTGGTGTATCAGCAGGGTGGATGACCCAGTGAATCCCTTCCCACACTCAGAGCAGGTGAACGGCCTCTCCTCTGTGTGAACTTGCTGGTGTGTCAGTAGGTGGGATGACTGAGTGAATCCCTTCCCACACTCAGAGCAGGTGAACGGCCTCTCCCCAGTGTGAATGCGCTTGTGTCTCGATAGGCCAGAAGATCGTCTGAAGCCTCGTCCACACACAGAACACGTATACGGTTTCTCCCCGCTGTGAACGGTGCTTTTTGCTTCCATGTTCAGAGGCCGGTGATATTCAGATCCGATGAGTCGACTGACTCTGTCAGATCTTGATGTGATGTTTGGTTTGAGCTTACCGTCTGTAAATCCTCCCCTTCCAGTGCCCTGTAAAATTAATTTAAAACAGGGAGTGTGAGAGACAACCCACAAGAAAACAAAGGCAGGTTGTGAAATTGAGCTCAATGAATCTGGTCAATTGTGGGGCCGGCACCAGAAAAGTGACCATGAAAGCTGCCGGATTGACATAAAAACCCAACTGCTTCACTGATGTCCCTCAGGGAAGGGAATCTGCCACCTGGTCTGGGCCTACACAAGACTCTGGCCTCTATGGGAAGAGAGAGAGAGAGGGAGAGGTGGGAGGGGGAGGGGGCGAAGGAAAGGAACTTTATACATCAGCAACTCGACCAGAACTTTGATAGAACCTCCAAAACCCACAACCTCCACCACCTAGAAGGACAAGGGCAGCTGTTGCATGGGAGCACCATCACATCCAAGTTCCCCTCCAAGTCACACGTCATCCTGACTCGGATATATTCATCGTTGCTGGACCATAATCCTGGAACTCCTTACCGAACAACATTGTGGGAATACCTTCACCACACGGACTGCAGTAGTTCAAGAAGGAGACTCACCACCCCCTTCTCAACGGGAAACTGGGGATTGGCAATATTTGCTGCTCTTGTGAGCTATGCCCACATCCCAAGAATGAATTAAAACAAATCTGTAGATGTAAACTGGATTAAAAGCCTGTAAAGAAATACTTGTTCCTAAAACAATACTCTTTTACATTGTACGGACAGTGTCTGTGTAACAACCTAATCTCCCCTAGAATCCACCTCCTTTGACAGTCTCACATTGGAAATTGTTGGATCCTCCTGGGCTCCGAAGTACTGGGGGTTAAACCCAGCAGCTTCTCCTCCATCTCCGCTCCAGCTCAAACTGAAACATAGAAACATAGAAGATAGGAGCAGGAGTAGGCCATTCGGCCCCTTGAGCCTGCTCCACCATTCAATGCGATCATGGCTGATCATCAAAATTCAGTACCTGGTCCCTGCTTTCTCCCCATACCCCTTGATCCCTTTAGCCTTAAGAAATATATCCAACTCCTTCTTGACTATATTTAATGTATTGGCCTCTACTGCCTTCTGTGGTAGAGAATGCCACAGGTTCATCACTCTCTGGGTGAAGAAATTCCTCCTCATTTCTGTCCTAAATGGCCTACCCCTTATCCTTAGACTGTGACCCCTGGTTCTGGACTCCCCGACCATCGGGAACATCCTTCCTGCATCTAGTCTGTCCAGTCCTGTCAGAATTTTATAAGTTTCAATGAGATCCCCTCTCATTCTTCTAAACTCCAGCGAGTACAAGCCCAATCGTCCCAATCTCTCCTCATATGCCATTCCTGCCATCCCAGGTATCAGCCTGGTGAATCTTTGCTGAACTCCTTCCACGGCAAGAACATCCTTCCTCAGATAAGGCGACCAAAACTGCACACAATACTCAAGATGTGGTCTTACCAAGGCCCTGTACAACTACAGCAAGACATCCTTGTTCCTGTACTCAAACCCTCTCGCTATGAAGGCCAACATACCATTTGCCTTCTTAACCACCTACTGCACCTGCATGCTTACCTTCAGCGACTGGTGCACAAGGACACCCAGGTCTCGTTGCACTTCCCCCTTCTCCCAATCTATTGCCATTCAGATAATAATCTGCCTTCCTGTTTCGGCCACCAAATTGGATAACCTCACATCTATCCACGTTATATTGCATCTGCCATGCTTCTGCCCAATCACCCAACCTGTCCTGTAGTTTCCTGTAGTTTCTCGGCATCCTCCTCACAGCACACACGCCCACCCAGCTTTGTGTCATCTGCAAATTTGGAGATATTACATCTAGTTCACTTGTCGAGATCATAAATATATATTGTGAATAGCTGGGGTCCAAGGGCCAATCCCTGCGGTACCCCACTAGTCACTGCCTGCCGCTCGGAAAAAGACCCGTTTATTCCAACTCTGCTTTCTGTCTGCCAACCAGTTCCCTATCCAAGTCAATACCATGCCCCCAATCCCATGTGCCTTAACTTTACACACTAATCTCTCATGCGGGACCTTATCGAAAGCCTTCTGAAAGTCCAAATACACAACACCCACTGGTTCTCCCTTATCTATTTTACTAGTTACATCCTCAACAATGGAGCAACAAAAAGACCTACACAGGCGGCCAGGGACCTACCTTCCGTCAGCCTGAAATAAAACTCTTCCCGACAGTCGCTGACTAATGGCGGCCGCAGCACCCACAATTCCCCGCGCCCCAGATACCGCTCTATCCAACGCGCTGATTTCCCCGCTGAGAGTGCGCATGCTCCCCGGAGCCACGGGCCATTCTGGGAGCCTGGCTCCTGTCCTTTTCCCGATTCGGACTCGGTGGAACCGGCTGAAGAAACCGGGAAGCGACGGCTCGGATGGGGGAGGCGCTGCACCCGGGGTTTCCTGGTGCCGGGGCTCTATCCGCACGTCCACTGGGCCTGCACGCTCTGATTCTGATTGAGTTTTTTGATGAGGTAACAGAGGGGGTTGATGAGGGCAATGCGGTTAACATGGTGCACATGGATTTCCAAAAGGCGTTCGACAAGTGCCACATAATAGGCTTACCAGCAAAGTTGAAGCCCATGGAGTAAAAGGGACAGTGGCAGCATGGATACAAAATTGGCAAAGTGACAGGAAACAGAGAGTAGTGGTGAATGGTTGTTTTTCGGACTGGAGGAAGGTATACAGTGGTGTTCCCCAGGGGTCGGTACTAGGACCACTGCTTTACTTGATATATATTAATAAAATTAGACTTGAGTGTACAGGGCACAATTTCAAAATTTGCAGATGACAGAAAACTTGGAAGTAAATTGAACAGTGAGGAGGATAGTGATAGACTTCAAGAAGACATAGACAGGCTGGTGGAATGGGCGGACACATGGGAGATGAAATTTAATGCAGAAAAGTGCGAAGTGATACATTTTGGCAGAAAGAATGAGGAGAGGCAATATAAACTAAAGGGTACAATTCTAAAGTGGGTGCAGGAACAGAGAGACCTGGGGGTATGTGTGCACAAATCATTGAAGGTGGCAGGGCAGGTTGAGAAAGTGGTTAAAAAAGCTTACGGGATCCTGGGCTTTATAAATAGAGGCAGAGTCCAAAAGCAAGGAGGTTATGATGAACCTGTATAAAACACTAGTTCAGCCTCAACTGGAGTATTGTGTCCAATTCTGGGCTCCGCACTTTAGGAAGGATGTGAAGGCCTTAGAGATGGTGCAGAAAAGATTTACAAGAATGGTTCCAGGGATGAGGGACTTCAGTTACGTGGATAGACTCGAGAAGCTGGGGTGGTTCTCCTTACAGCAGAGAAGGTAGAGAGGAGATTTGATAGAGGTGTTCAAAATCAAGATGGGTCTGGACAGAGTAGAAACTGTTCCCATTGGTGGAAGGGTCGAGAACCAGAGGACACAGATTTAAGGGGATTGGCAGAAAAACCAAAGGCGACATGAGGAAAAACATTTTTACGCAGCGAGTGGTTAGGATCTGGAATGCACGGCCTGAAAGGGTGGTGGAGGCAGATTCAATCACCGCTTTCAAAAGGGAATTGGATAAGTACCTGAATGAAAAAGAATTGCAGGGCTACGGGGAAAGGGCGGGGAGTGGGACTAGCTGAAGTGGTCTTGCAGAGAGCCGGCACGGGCTTGACGGGCTGAATGGCCTCCTTCTGTGCTGTAACCATTCTATGATTCTATAAAATATTACAAAGTTTGTTCCACAGAAGCACGAGGTTTATCTGCTTTTATTGATGAATTTTAAAAGTCTCTATTAAAACCTGAGCCCGTGTGTTGTGAGCCAAAGAGCCTTGTGTCCAATGAGGGGAATAAAGGCCCACAGCCTCCCCCGGCCCCGGGCCCTGAACAAGGGACTGGAGAAACTCGCTGTCCTGTGGATCAGACAATCAGCCGGCGCAAGTCCCGCCCCTCAGGCTCCCCGATTGGTTGGAGGACCCGCCGCCGGCTCGATCCTCCAGCCCCACCCCGCTCGCTCCCTATTGGTCGGAAGCTCCCGTCAATCAGGCCCTGAGCTGGGTCACGTGTCCCCGAGGAGATCACGTGCGCCGTCCAACTGACGCCGCTTGGTCCGGGGCCTCGCCAACTCTCAGGTTTTTCTATTTCTCTTTGTTCTCTCCCGATCCACCCCTCCCCCCGACCCCGCACGAATCTCCACCCAATCGGACCGGAGAAAACTCACTTTGCGTCACCGATCGCGACTCTGGACCCGACACCAAGGACTTTCCCCGGAATGTCCCGCGCCGACTCCGTCCGGCAGGATCCAAGTGCGCAGGCGCAGCTCTGAATGGGGGAGGGGGCTGGTCTCCTCTGGGCATGCGCGGTTGTTGCCCTTGGTGACCGGGAGGGGTCACTGTGCCGGACTCGGTCCAAACCGCCGCTCCCTGTGCGCATGAGCGGACTCTCGGCTGTCAATCAACCATCAGCCAGTAGAGGTCGCTGGTGAGACCAGTGAAGAAAGAAACACTTGCATTTCTATAGCGCCTTTCAACACCACCGGACGTCCCAAAGTGCTTTACAGCCAATGAAGTACTTTTGAAGTGTAGTCACTGTTGTAATGTAAGAAATGCGGCAGTCAAATAGCGCACAGCAAGCTCCCACAAACAGCAATGTGATAATGACCAGATAATCTATCTTTTTGTTAACTCTGTTTCTCTCTCTACGGATGTTGCCTGGCCTGCTGAATGTTTCCAGCATTTCCTGTTGTTATTTCAGATTTCCAGCATCCGCAGTATTTTGCTATTATCCTTTTGTTCCATTGATTGAGGGATAAACATTGGCTCGGACACCGGGGATATTTCCCCTGCTCTTTCCCGCATTACAACAGTGATTACACCTCAAACGTACTTCATTGGCTGTAAAGCACTTCAAGACGTCTGCTGGTCATGAAAGCACGATATAAATACAAGTCTTTCTTTCTCAAAATAGTGCCATGGGATCTTTTACATCCACCTGAGAGAGCAGACAGGGGCTCAGTTTAATGTCTCATCCGAAAGACGTCACCTCTGACAGTGCCTCAGTACTGCACTGGAGTGTCAGCCTGGATTTTTGTGCTCAAGTCTCTGGAGTGGGACTTGAACCCACAACCTTATGCCTCAGAGGCAAGAGTGCTACCATAGAGTCATAGATTTATACAGCACAGAAAGGGGCCCTTCGGCCCATCGTGCCCACGCCTGCCATCAAGCCCTGTCTAATCTAATCCCATTTTCCAGCACTTGGTCCGTAGCCTTGTATGCTATGGCGTTTCAAGTGCTCATCTAAATGCTTCTTGAATGTTGTGAGGGTTCCTGCCTCTACCACCCTTTCAGGCAGTGAGTTCCAGATTCCAACCACCCTCTGGGTGAAAAAGTTTTTCCTCAAATCCCCTCTAAACCTCCTGCCCCTTACCTTGAATCTATGCCCCCTTGTTATTGACCCCTCTACTAAAGGGGAAAAGTTCCTTTCTATCTACCCTATCTATGCCCCTCATAATTTTGTACACCTCAATCAGGTCCCCCCTCAGCCTTCCCTGCTCTAAGGAAAACAACCCCAGCCTGTCCAGTCTCTCTTCATAGCTGAAGCGCTCCAGCCCAGGTAACACCCTGGTGAATCTCCTCTGCACCCTCTCCAATGCAATCACATTCTTCCTATAGTGTGGCGACCAGAACTGCAAACAGTATTCCAGCTGTGGCCTAACTAGCGTTTTGTACAGCTCCATCATAACCTCCCTGCTCTTATATTCTATGCCTCGGCTAATGAAGGCAAGTATCCTATATGCCTTCTTAACCACCCTATCTAGCTGTCCTGCTGCTCTCAGGGATCTGTGTACATGCACACCAAGGTCCCGCTGATCCTCTGTCCTTCCTAGGGTCCTACCATTCATTGTGTATTCCCTTGTTAGTCCTCCCAAAATGCATCACCTCACACTTTTCAGGGTTAAATTCCATTTGCCACTGTGCTGCCCATCTAACCAACCCGTCTATATTCTCCTGTAGCCTGAGGCTTCCCTCCTCGCTATTTACCACTCCACCAATTTTCGTGTCATCAGCGAACTTACTGATCATACCTCCTACATTCATATCTAAATCATTAATGTACACTACAAGCAGCAAAGGACCCAGCACCGATCCCTGTGGTACACCACTGGACACAGGCTTCCAGTCACAAAAACAACCTTCGACCATCACCCTCTGCCTCCTGCCACTAAGCCAATTTTGGATCCAATGTGTCAAATTGCCCTGGATCCCATGGGCTCTTACCTTCTTGACCAGTCTCCCATGTGGGACTTTGTCAAAAGCCTTACTGAAGTCCATGTACACTACTTCAACTGCACTACCCTCATCCACACACCTAGTCACCCCCTCTCAAAATTCAATCAAATTGGTTAGACATGATCTCCCCCTGACAAAGCCATGCTGACTATCTTGATTAATCCTTGCCTCTCCAAGTGGAGACTAATTCTGTCCCTCAGAATTTTTTCCAATAATTTCCCTACCACTGATGTTAGGCTCACTGGCCTGTAATGCCCTGGTTTATCCCTACTACTACCCTTCTTGAATAATGGTACTACGTTAGCTGTCCTCGTCCTCTGGCACCTCCCCTGTGGCCAGAGAGGTTCTGAAAATTTGTGTCAGAGCCCCTGCAATCTCCTCCCTTGCCTCTCACAGCAGCCTGGGATACATCTCATCTGGGCCTGGGGGTTTATCCACTTTTAAGCCCGCTAAAACCACGAGTACCTCCTCCCTCTCAATACTAATTTGTTCAAGTATATCACAATCCCCCTGCCTGATTTCTATGCCTGCATCGTCCTTCTCCATAGTGAACACAGATGCAAAATATTAATTTAAAACCTCACCTACATCTTCTGGCTCTACACACAGATTGCCACTTTGGTCCCTAATGGGCTCTACTCTTTCCCTGGTTTTCCTCTTGCCTTTAATATACTAATAAAACACCGTGGGATTTTCCTTTATTTTGCCTGCCAGTGTTTTTTCATGACCCCTCTTCGTTCTCCTAATTTCTTTTTTAAGTACCCCCCTGCACTTTCTATACTCCTCTAGGGCTTCCACTGTTTTTAGTCCTTTGTATCTGCCAAAAGCCTCCCTTTTTTTCCTAAACCATTCTTGTATGTCCCTTGACATCCAGGGTTCCCTGGGCTTGTTGGTCCCACCCTTGACCTTTACAGGAACATGGTGGCGTTGTACTCTCTCTATTTCATTTCTGAAAGACTCCCACTGCTCTGATGTGGATTTTCCTACAAGTAGCTGATCCCAGTCCACTTTGGCCAGATCCTGCCTTATCATATTAAAATCGGCCTTCCCCCAATTTAGAACCTTTATTTCCGGTCCATCTTTGTCCTTTTGCATAACTACTTTAAATCTCACCAAATTATGGTCACTGTCACCGAATTATGGTCACTGTCACCAAAATGCTCTCCTACTAACCTTTCTACCACTTGCCCTGCTATATTCCCTCGAATTAGGTCCAGTACCGCCCCCTCTCTTGTAGGACTTTCTACATGTTGGCTGAAAAAGCTCTCCTGGATGCACTTTAAGAATTCCACACCCTCTAAGCCTTTCACACCCTGACTATCCCAGTTAATATTGGGGAAGTTGAAATCCCCAACAGTTATTACCTTATTATTTCTGCACTTCTCTGAGATTAGCCTACATATCTGTTCCTCTATCTCCCCCTTACTGTTTGGGGGCCTATAGTACACTCCCAGCAAAGTGCTTGCCCCCTTTTTGTTTTTAAGTTCTATCCATATGGCCTCATTAGAGGAACCTGCTAAGGTATCATCCCTTCTTACAGCAGAAATTGACTCGATTAATATTACTCACCTGATTTTTGGTCAACTCTTGGAGTATTCACGTTTAATAAATCTCCGGGAGAAGGAGTCGCTTCACTTGTACTGGTTACATAAGAACATAAAAAATAGGAGCAGGAGTAGGCCAATTGGCCCCTCGAGCCTGCTCCGCCATTCAATAAGATCATGGCTGATCTGATCCGAACCTCAAATCTACTTTCACTCTCCGTCCCACCCGAACCCATGTGATCTCCCGGGAGAGGCGAAAAACCAGTTGAAAAACCCAATGACCAATTTGGGAGAAAAAATCT
The DNA here is from genome assembly GCF_052327205.1 of Somniosus microcephalus. NCBI lineage: Eukaryota > Metazoa > Chordata > Chondrichthyes > Squaliformes > Somniosidae > Somniosus > Somniosus microcephalus. Next base: position 3,759,378 of record NW_028225189.1, on the reverse strand, counting down.
GAGAAATTCCTCTCTGACCCTTCTAGGCGATCGAAACTCATCCAGGAGATCACTCTGTCCCTGTATTTCCTGCAGTACTTACATTCTGTAAAAGGTGATCTCCACCCCAGCCAGGAACAGGCCCAATTTACTCTTGAAGGACTCCTAGCTGGCAGCCTGTTCCCGAGGTCTCCAATAATCCCTGTGAATAGAACCATCTCCTGAAATCTAACACAGAATTAGAACACAAGAAGTAGGAGCAGGACCAGGCTACACGGCCCCTGGGCCCACTCCGCCACCCAGAGGGCCATGACCGATCCGAACCTAGCCTCATGTCTGATATCCTGCCCGCTCCCCGTAACCCCTAATTCCCTTTACTTCTAGGAAACTGCCGATTTCCGTTTTAAATTTATTTAATGATGTAGCTTCCACAGATTGAAAACTGCTAATGTAACACCCTTATTTAAAAAGGGTAGTAGGCAGAAGGCTGGAAACTAGAGACCTGTTAGCCTAACATCTGTGGTTGGTAAAATGTTAGAGTCCATTATTAAGGAGACAGTAACGGGACATTTGGATAAACATAATTTAATAGGACAAAGTCAGCATGGTTTTATGAAGGGGAAGTCATGTTTGACAAATTTGCTTGAGTTCTTTGAGGAAGTAACATACAGGGTGGATAAAGGAGAACCAGTGGACGTAGTGCATTTAGACTTCCAAAAGGCATTTGACAAGGTGCCACACAAAAGATTATTGCTTAAGATAAAAAATCACGGGATTGGGGGTAATATTCTGGCGTGGGTGGAGAATTGGCTCTCTAACAGAAAGCAGGGAGTTGGGATAAATGGTTCATTCTCAGACTGGCAATCAGTAACTAGTGGTGTTCTGCAGGGGTCAGTGCTGGGTCCCCAACTCTTTTCAATCTATATTAACGATTTGGAGGAGGGGACCGAGTGTAACATATCAAAGTTTGCAGATGATACAAAGATGGGAGGGAAAGTAGTGAGTGAGGAGGACATAAAAAACTTGCAAAGGGACATAGACAGGCTAAGTAAGTGGGCAGAGATTTGGCAGATGGAATACAATACTGGAACGTGTGAGGTTATGCACTTTGGCAGGAAAAATCATAGAGCAAGTTATTATCTTAATGGCAAGAAACTGGAAAGTACTGAAGTACAAAGGGATCTGGGGGTCCTGGTGCACGAAACTCAAAAGGTTAGTATGCAGGTGCAGCAAGTGATCAAGAAGGCCAATGGAATGTTGGCTTTTATTGTTAGGGGGATAGAATATAAAAACAGGGAGGTATTGCTGCAGTTATACAAGGTATTGGTGAGACCGCACCTGGAATACTGCATACAGTTTTGGTGTCCATACTTAAGAAAAGACATACTTGCTCTCGAGTCAGTACAAAGAAGGTTCACTCGGTTAATCCCGGGGATGAGGGGGTGGTCATATGAGGAGAGGTTGAGTCGATTGGGACTCCTCATTGGAGTTCAGAAGAATGAGAGGTGATCTTATTGAAACATATAAGATTGTGAAGGGGCTTGATCGGGTGGATGCGGTGAGGATGTTCCCAATGATGGGTGAAACTACAACTAGGAGGCATAATCTTAAAATAAGGGGCTGCTCTTTCAAAACTGAAATGAGGAGAAACTTCTTCACTCAGAGGGTGGTAGGTTTGTGGAATTTGCTGCCCCAGAAAGCTGTGGAAGCTACATCATTAAATAAATTTTAAAACAGAAATAGATAGTTTCCTAGAAGTAAGGCGGGGACGGGATACTGAATTAAAGGATCAGCCATGATCTCATTAAATGGCGGAGCAGGCACGAAGGGCCGAATGGCCTACTCCTGCTCCTATCTTCTATGTATCTATGTATCTATGTAAAGGGAATTAAGGGTTACGGGGAGCGGGCAGGAAATTGGACATGAGTCTAGGTTCGGAATGGTCATGGCCCTGTGGGTAGTGGAGCGGGCCCAAGGGCCGTGTAGCCTGGTTCTGCTCCTACTTCTTGTGTTCTAATTCGGTGTTAGATTTCAGGAGATGGTTTTATTCCTGTTCCTGGCTGGGGTGGAGATCGCCTTTACAGAAGGTAAGTACTGTAGAAAATATAGGGACAGAGTGATCTCCTGGAAGAGTTTCGATCGCCTAGATGGGACAGAGAGGAATTTCCCAGATTTTTTCTCCCAAATTGGCCATTGGGTTTTTTATCTGGTTTTTCGCCTCTCCCGGGAGATCACATGGGTTCGGGTGGGATGGAGAGTGATAGAAGATTTGAGTTTAGGATCAGATCAGCCATGATCTTATTGAATGGTGGAGCAGGCTCGAGGGGCCGATTGGCCTACGCCTGCTCCTATTTCTTATGTTCTTATGTCCCCTTGTCCTCGGCTGCCCCACCGGCGGAAAAAGTTTCTCTCTATCTACTCTACCAATTCCTTTCAAAATCCTAAAATCCTCAATCACTCCTTAACCTTCTAGATTCCAGGGAACACAAGCCTAGTTTATGTAATCTCTCCCTCATAATCTAACCCTTGGAGCCTGGGAAACATTCTGGTCAATCTGTGCTGCACTCCTTCCAAGGCCAATACATCCTTTCTGAGGTGCGGTGCCCAGAACTGTACACAGTGCTCCAGGGAGTTCCTGGGAGTTAATGTGCGTAGGTCCCTGAAGGTGGCGGGACATATTGAGAGAGTGGTTAACAAAGCATATGGGATCTTGGGCTTCATAAATAGAGGTATTGAGTACAAAAGTAGAGAAGTTATGCTGAACCTTTATAAAGCGCTGGTTAGGCCACAACTGGAGTATTGCGTCCAGTTCTGGTCACCACACTTTAGGAAGGATGTGAAGGCCCTTGAGAGGGTGCAGAGGAGATTTACCAGAATGGTTCTGGGGATGGGGGATCTTATCTACAAGGACAGGTTGGAGAAGCTGGATTTGTTTTCATTAGAGCAAAGGAGGTTGAGGGGTGATTTGACAGAGGTGTACAAGATTATGACAGGTTTGGACAGGCTAGACGGGGAAAGGCTGTTCCCACTAGTTGATGGTACAAGGACTAGGGGACACAGAATTAATGTTTTGGGCAAGAGATACAGGGGGGATGTGAGGAAAAACTTTTTTACGCAGCGAGTGGTGAGGACCTGGAACTCACTGCCGACGGAAGTGGTGGAAGCGGAGACACTCAATGTTTTCAAGGGGAGACTGGATAGGCAGCTGAGGGAAATAAACTTGCAGGGCTACGGGGATAGAGCGGGGGAATGGGACTGACTGGATTGTATACAGAGAGCCAGCACGGACTCGATGGGCCGAATGGCCTCCTTCTGTGCCGTTATGACTCTCTGGGGTCTAACCAGGGCTTTGTATAGCTGGAGCTTATAAGGTGAAACTGTTTCCAGTGGCAGGAGGGTCGGTAACCAGAGGACACAGATATAAGGTCATTGACAAAAGAACCAGAGGCGAGGTGAGGAGAATTTTATTGACGCAGCGAGTTGTTGTGATCTGGAATGCGCTGCCTGAAAGGGCGGTGGAAGCAGAGTCAATAATAACGTTCAATGGGGAATTGGATAAATACTTGAAGGGGAAAAATTTTCAGGGCTATGGGGACAGAGCAGGGGGAGTGGGACTAAATGGAGAGCTCTTTCAAAGAGCCGGCACAGGCACAATGGGCTGAATGGCCTCCTTCTGTGCTGTATGATTCTAGGAGCCACTCCTAGAGTGGAGTGGTGCCCACAGGGATCGCTTGGCAGGAAATTGGGAGGAGGTGGTTCACACGCAGACAGCACCTGATTTCGAGACGCTGTCCTTTTAAAATAATCCCTCCACAGGCAAGGAGGGACTCGGACCTTTAATGAAAATCACATTGAAAAGGAGAGTCCCTGTCCCTTTAAGAGCCCTCCGCCCACCACTCCCGCCTTTTTCTTAAAGTCTTTGAAATTAATAATAAAAGTTCATGCAGAAAAAATGAGAGTGTGGGTCTGACTGTATTTTAGTGAGTATCTGTGTCTGTGTGTCTGTCTGACTGTATGTGTGTGTGTGTCTGTGTAGAACAGCATCATAGAATGATACAGCACAGGAGGCCGCCATTCGGCCCATCGTGCCTGTGCCGGCTCTTTGAAAGAGCGATCCAATTAATCCCACTCCCCATGCTCTTTCCCCAAAGCCCTGTAAATGTTTTCCCTTCAAGTATTTATCTCAATCTCTTTTGAATTATAATATCGAATCTGCTTCCACCGCCCTTTCAGGCAGCGCATTCCAGATCACAACAACTTGGTGTAAAAATCTGTTTCCTCATGTCACCTCTGGTTCTTTTGCCAATCGCCTTAAATCTGGTTTCTGTCCCTTCAGCCATTGGAAACGGTTTCTCCTTATTTACTCTCTCAAAATCCATCCTGATTTTGAACAACTCTATCAAATCTCCTCTTCATCTTCTTTGCTTAAGGAGAACAACCCCAGCTTCTCCCGTCTCTCCACGTAACTCAAGTCCCTCATCCCTGGTCCCATTCTCATAAATTTCTTCTGCACCCTCTCTAAGGCCTTGACATCCTTCCTAAAGTGTGGTGCCCAGCGGAAGCCTAGCCAGTGTTTTATAAAGGCTTAGCATAACCTGCTTGCTTTTGTACTCTATTCCTCTATTAATAAAGTCAAGGATCCTGTTTGCTTTATTAACAGCCTTCTCAACTTGTCCTGCCACCTTCTAAGATTTGTGTACATACACCCCGAGGCCTCTCTGTTCCTGCACCCTCTTTAAAACTGGACCATTTAGTTTATATTGCCTCTCCTCATTCTTCCTACCAAAATGAATCACTTCACACTTCTCTACATTAAATTTAATCTGCCACGTTTCTGCCCATTTCACCAGTCTGGCTACATCCTCCTGAAGTCTGTTACTATCCTCATTGTTTGCTACATTTGAGTTTCGTGTCGTCTGTAAATTTTGAAATTTTGCCCTGGATCCCCAAGTCCAGGTCATTGATATATATCAAAAAAAGCAGTGGTCCGAATCAATGTTCACGTTAAGTTGCGCGGCCACGCAGCGGTCTGGAGGTCCCGCGCAGCCGGCTCACCGCCCTATAAATGGAATAAACGCGCATGCGTGGAAATTTGAATGGGCCGTGCAGCCCGTTAAAGGGGCCACGCACCTCAAAGAAAAGAGGGAACATTGATCCTAATACCGACCCCTGGGGAACATCACTGTTTACCTCCCTCCAGTCTGAAAAGCAACCGTTCACCACTACTCTCTGCTTTCTGTCCCTTGGCAGAAAATTGGGAGGGGGCGAGAGCAAACAGCACCTGATTTCTCGCTAAACACTCAGGGGAGCAGGGGATTAGCCCCACTTTAAATGTCAGTCTCTTACATATACATTAATAAAAAGGGAGACGCTGTCCCTTTAAAAATCGGTCATCCACGGGGAGGCGGTCCCTTTAATGAAAATCTCATAGAAAAAGAGAGCGCCTGTCCCTTTAAGAGAACCCCCACCACTCCCATATTTCTCTTAAAGTGCTTGAAATTAATAATTAAAAATACAGAAAATTAATATTTAAAAAATTAATTCAGGGAGAAAAAATATTTTTACTCACATTTGCTCCACAGGGTTTCTTGTTTCTGTTTCATCAATTTAAAAACAAACTGCTTTTTTTATGATCAGCCATGATCGCATTGAATGGCGGAGCAGGCTCGAAGGGCCGAATGGCCAACTCCTGCTCCTATCTTCAATGTTTCTATGTTTAAAACAAGTATCTTCTGTAAAATAAAATTAGTTTGAGCTGTAAAATCGGAAAGGAACATTAAAAATAAACTTTCCCAGGATCACAGATTCTGACCAGGCCGCTTTACAAAATGGCGGCGGGCCGATCCCAGGTCCCGCCTCCTCCTTCGCCGCGATTGGTTGGAGGACCAAAGCCCCTCGGTCGGTGCTCCAGGCTCCGCCTCCCCTCGCTCATTGGTGGAGAGCTCAGTGTCTGTCAGTGCACACCAGCGCCGTCGTGACGTTGCAGGGTGGGCGGTTGGAGCAGGCGGGAAATTTAATTCATTTAAATTAAATCCCCCGTCAGCCTCCTCTGTCCCAATCAACCGGCGCAAGTCCCGCCCCTTGGGCTCCCCGATTGGTTGGAGGACCCGCCGCCGGCTCGCTCCTCCAGCCCCGCCCCGCTCGCTCCCTATTGGTCGGAAGCTCCCGTCAATCAGGCCCTGGGCCCGGGTCCTATCTTCTATGTACTTTCAGTGATGACTTTTATAAACTGGTTTTACAGGAAATTAGAAGAGGAGGGGAGAGATTTGAAGACACTCGGTCCCTTTGTGACTCTAAAGCTGCAGCTGACCCCACGCATGCGCCCCATGGCCCCGCCCTCTCCTGCTCCACAGGCGCCCAGCCCGCACCGCGCATGCTCAGCACACACCCTGGGCCCCTGTCAATCATCCTCCCCCTCTGAACAGGCCCCTCCCCCTACTCCGCATGCGCCGCCGGGCCCCGCTCCCGAAGTTGAGACGCTACCGCGCCTGCGCAGGGCCTCGCATTCTGGGTCGGCCCGGGCAACCGCGAGAGTCCGGATCACCGGCGGAAAGTGAGTTTTATCAGGTTTTTTTATATAGCGGAGAGAAGCGCGGGCGGGGAGATAAATAAAAAGAAAATACAAACCGCACCGTCCCGGCACGGAGCGGAGCGGATTGAGCGGCCGCAGCCCTTGTCTTCTGCAGGGAGCCGGACTGGGGCACGTCATCAACTCCGCGGCGGTGACTGACGGGAGCTCCGACCAATAGGGAGGGAGCGGGCGGAGCTTGGGGGACTGAGGTGGCGGCGGGTCCTCCAACCAATCGGGGTGTCCGAGGGGCAGGACTTCCGCCGCCTGCTTCTCCTGCTGCTGAGACAAGTGGAATGCAGCAGAGGGCGCTCTTCTGAGTTTGGGGCTCAGGCCTGTTAGTGGAGCAGTGCAGAGGGAACTTTACTCTGCACTGGGCTTTACTCCCTCAGCACTGCACTGGAGGGGCAGCACAGAGTTTTAGACTCCAGTCTCTGGAATGGGACTTCAACCCACAACCTTCTGACTCAGAGAAGAGAGTGCTGCCGCCTGAGGCACGGCTGACACTCTGTATCTAACCCGTGCTGCACCTGCCCTTGGAGTGTTTGATGGGACAGTGTAGAGGGGGCTTTACTCTGTATCTAACCCGTGCTGTACCTGCCCTGGGGGTGTTTGATGGGACAGTGTAGAGGGAGCTTTACTCTGTATCTAACCCGTGCTGTACCTGCCCTGGGAATGTTTGATGAGACAGTGTAGAGGGAGCTTTACTCTGTATCTAACCCGTGCTGTACCTGCCCTGGGGATGTTTGATGGGACGGTGTCGAGGGAGCTTTACTCTGTATCTAACCAGTGCTGTACCGGCCCTGGGAGTGTTTGATGGGGCAGTGTAGAGGGAGCTTTACTCTGTATCTTACTGTGATGTACCTGCCCTGGGAGTGTTTGATGGGACAGTGTAGAGGGAGCTTTACTCTGTATCTAACCCGTGCTGTACCTGCCCTGGGAGTGTTTGATGGGACAGTGTAGAGGGAGCTTTACTCTGTATCTAACCTGTGCTGTACCTGCCCTGGCAGTGTTTGATGGGACAGTGTACAGGAAGCTTTACTCTGTATCTAACCCGTGGTGTATCTCCCCTGGGAGAGTTTGATGGGTCAGTGTAGAGGGAGCTTTACTCTGTATCTAACCCGTGCTGTACATGGCCTGGGAGTGTTTGATGGGACAGTGTAGAGGGAGCGTTACTCAGTATCTAACCCGTGCTGTACCTGCCCTTGGAGTGTTTGATGGGACAGTGTAGAGGGGGCTTTACTCTGTATCTAACCCGTGCTGTACCTGCCCTGGGGGTGTTTGATGGGACAGTGTAGAGGGAGCTTTACTCTGTATCTAACCCGTGCTGTACCTGCCCTGGGAGTGTTTGATGAGACAGTGTAGAGGGAGCTTTACTCTGTATCTAACCCGTGCTGTACCTGCCCTGGGGATGTTTGATGGGACGGTGTCGAGGGAGCTTTACTCTGTATCTAACCAGTGCTGTACCTGCCCTGGGAGTGTTTGATGGGGCAGTGTAGAGGGAGCTTTACTCTGTATCTTACTGTGCTGTACCTGCCCTGGGAGTGTTTGATCGGACAGTGTAGAGGGAGCTTTACTCTGTATCTAACCCGTGCTGTACCTGCCCTGGGAGTGTTTGATGGGACAGTGTAGAGGGAGCTTTACTCTGTATCTAACCTGTGCTGTACCTGCCCTGGGAGTGTTTGATGGGACAGTGTACAGGAAGCTTTACTCTGTATCTAACCCGTGGTGTATCTCCCCTCGGAGAGTTTGATGGGTCAGTGTAGAGGGAGCTTTACTCTGTATCTAACCCGTGCTGTACATGGCCTGGGAGTGTTTGATGGGACAGTGTAGAGGGAGCTTTACTCTGTATTTAACCTGTGCTGTACCTGCCCTCACGAGCAAATTTGGCTAGGGTAAATAAAATAAGAGAGTTAAATGCGTGGCTCAAAGACTGGTGTGGGAGAAATGGGTTTTGCTTCTGAGGACACTGGCACCAGTACTGGGACAGGAGAGAGCTGTTGCGTTGGGATGGACTTCACTTGGCCAGTGCTGGGACTAGAATCCTGGCGAATCAAATAACTAGGGCTGTAGAGAGGGCTTTAAACTAATTAGTGGGGGGGAGGTTTCAAGAGAGCGAAAAATAAAAATGTCAGCGGAGAAGGCAATAGAGCAAGGTGGCAGTGGGAGAATTAAAAACCAGAGTGTGTCAGGAAGGGACAGAATATAGAAAGATAAAGGTAAAGTAGTAAAGGGGGTAAAAGCAGGAATAAATTGTCACAAAACATATTTAAAAGTTCTTTATCTGAATGCACGCAGCATTCGTAACAAAATAGACGAGTTGACGGTAGAAATAATTACACATGGGTATGATCTGGTGGCCATTACGGAGACATGGCTGCAGGGTGACCATGACTGGGAACTAAACATCCAGTGGTATTTGACTATTAGGAAGGACAGACAGGAAGGAAAAGGAGGTGGGGTGGCTGTGTTAATAAAGGATGGAATCACTGCAATAGTGAGAAATGATATTGGGTCCAAGGATCAGGATAGTGAAATGGTTTGGGTGGAAATGAGGAATAATAAGGGGAAAAAGTCACTATTGGGCGTAGTCTATCGACCTCCTAACAGTTGCAACTCTATTGGTCGGAGTATAAATCAGGAAATAGTTGGGGCTTGTAATAAGGAAACAGCTATAATCATGGGAGATTTTAACTTTCATATTGACTGGACAAATCAAATTGGGCAGGGCATCCTTGAGGAAGAGTTCATAGAGTGCATTACGGATGGGTTCCTTGAGCAGTATGTTACTGAACCAACCAGGGGGCAGGCAATCTTAGATCTGGTCCTGTGTAATGAGACAGGATTAATAAAAAATGGCCTAGTAAAGGATCCTCTTGGAATGAGTGACCATAACATGGTTGAATTCCAAATTCAGTTGGAGGGTGAGAGAGTTGGATCTCAAACTAGCGTACTAATAAGCTTAAATAAAGGAGACTATGAAGGTATGAGAGCAGAGTTGACAAAAGTGGACTGGGAAAATAGATTAAGGTGTAAGACGGTACATGAGCAGTGGTGTACATTCAAGGAGATATTTCACAACTTTCAAGAAAAATATATTCCACTGAGGAAAAAGGGGATTAAAAGAAAAGACAGCCATCCGTGGCGAAGTAAAGTAATAAAGGATAGTATCCGACTGAAAACAAGGGCATATAAATCAGCCAAATCTAGTGGGAGGATAGAAGATTGGGAAGCATTTAAAAGCCAGCAAAGAATAACTAAAAGATTAATTAAGAAAGGGAAGATAGATTATGAAAGTAAGCTAGCAAAAAATAGAAAAACAGATAGCAAGAGTTTCTACAGTTATATAAAAAGAAAAAGGGTGGCTAAAGTGAATGTTGGTCCCTTAGAGGATGAGACCGGGAAATTAGTAGTGGGGAACATGGAGATGGCAAAAACGCTGAACAAATATTTTGTATCAGTCTTTACAGTAGAGGACACTAAAAATATCCCAACACTGGACAAACAGGGGGCTATGGGGGGGGAGGAGCTAAACACAATTAAAATCACTAAGGAGATGGTACTCGGTAAGATAATGGGACTAAAGGTGGATAAATCCCCTGGACCTGATGGCTTACATCCTAGGGTCTTGAGAGAGGTAGCGGTGAGGATTGCGGATGCATTGGAGGTAATTTTCCAAAACTCCCTGGATTCAGGCAAGGTCCCAGCAGATTGGAAAACTGCTAATGTAACGCCCTTATTTAAAAAGGGAGGTAGACAAAAGGCTGGAAACTATTGACCAGTTAGCTAACATCTGTGGTTGGTAAAATGTTGGAGTCCATTATTAAGGAAGCAGTAACAGGACATTTGGATAAGCATAATTTAATCGGACAGAGTCAGCATGGTTTTATAAAGGGGAAGTCATGTTTGACAAATTTGCTCGAATTCTTTGAGGATGTAACAAACAGGGTGGATAAAGGGGAACCAGTGGATGTGGTGTATTTGGACTTCCAAAAGGCATTTGACAAGGTGCCACACAAAAGATTACTGCACAAGATAAAAAATCACGGGATTGGGGGTAATATACTGGCATGGGTGGAAGATTGGCTATCTAACAGAAAACAGGGAGTTGGGATAAATGCTTCATTCTCGTGTTGGCAATCAGTAACTAGTGGTGTTCCGCAGGGGTCAGTGCTGGGACCCCAACTCTTTACAATCTATATTAACGATTTGGAGGAGGGGACCAAGTGCAACATATCCAAGTTTGCCGACGATACAAAGATGGGAGGGAAAGCAGTGAGTGAGGAGGACATAAAAAACCTGCAAAAGGACATAGACAGCCTAAGTGAGTCGGCAGAAATTTGGCAGATGGAATATAATGTTGGAAAGTGTGAGGTTATGCACTTTGGCAGAAAAAATCAAAGAGCAAGTTATTATCTAAATGGAGAGAAACTGCAAAGTGCTACAGAACAAAGGGATCTAGGGGTCCTGGTGCATGAAACACAGAAGGTTAGTATGCAGGTACAGCAGGTGATCAGGAAGGCCAATGGAATCTTGGCTTTTATTGCAAGGGGGATGGAGTATAAAAACAGGGAAGTCTTGCTTCAGTTATACAGGGTACTGGTGAGGCCACACCTGGAATATTGCATACAGTTTTGGTTTCCATATTTAAGAAAAGATATACTTGCTCGAGGCAGTTCAGAGAAGGTTCACTCGGTTGATTCCGGAGATGAGGGGGTTGACTTATGAGGAAAGGTTGAGTAGGTTGGGCCTCTACTCATTGGAATTCAGAAGAATGAGAGGCAATCTTATCGAAACATATAAGATTGTGAGGGGGCTTGATCGGGTGGATGCGGTGAGGATGTTTCCACTGATGGGTGAGACTGGAACTAGGGGGCATAATCTTAGAATAAGGGGCTGCCGTTTCAAAACTGAGATGAGGAGAAACTTCTTCACTCAGAGGGTAGTGAATCTATGGAATTTGCTACCTCAGAGAGCTGTGGAAGCTGCGACATTAAATAAATTTAAAACACAGATAGACAGTTTCCTCACTGATAAGGGAATTAGGGGTTACGGGGAGCGGGCAGGGAAGTGGACGTGAGTCTAGGTTCGGATCAACCATGATCCTATTGAATGGCGGAGCAGGCCCGAGGGGCCGTATGGCCTACCTCTGCTCCTACTTCTTATGTTCTTATGTTCTTTTTCTCTTCACATATCTATAAAAGCTTTTACAGTCAGTTTTTATGTTCCCTGAAGCTTACTCTCATTCTATTTTCCCCTTCTTAATTAATCCCTTTGTCCTCCTTTGTTGAATCCTAAACTGCTCCCAATTCTCAGGTTTACTGCTTTTTCTGGCCAATTTATATGTGCTCTCCTTGGATCTTATGCTATCCCTAATTTCCCTTGTTAGCCACGGTTGAGTCACCTTTTTTGTTTTATTTTTTGCCAAACTGGGATGAACAAATTCTGTAGTTCATCCATGCGGTCTTTGAATGTTTGCCATTGCCTATCCACCATCAACCCTTTGAGTGACGTTCCCCAATCAATCCTACCCAACTTGCTCCTCAGACCATTGTAGTTTCCTTTATTTAAATTTAGGACCCTAGTCTCTGAGTCAACAACTTCATTCTCCATCTTAATGAAAAATTCGATAATATTATGATCACTCCGACCCAAGGGGCCTCGTACAACAAGATTGCTAATTAATCCTTTCTCGTTACATAATACCCAGTCTAAGATGGCCTGATCTCTGATTGGTTCTTCGACATATTGGTCCAGGAAACCATCCCGTAAACTCTCCAGGAATTCCTCCTCCACAGTAGAGGACATGAGAGATGGGGAGGGAGTTCCTTTAAATGTGGAGGAGGTGGGTGTCGCTTTAAATGTGGAGGGGGTGGATGTCCCTTTAAATGTGGAGGCGGTGGGTGTCCCTTTAAATGTGGAAGGGCTGGGTGTCCCTTTAAATGTGGAGGGGGTTGGTGTCCCTTTAAATGTGGAGGGGGTGGGTGTCCCTTTAAATGTGGAGGGGGTGGGTGTCCGTTTAAATGTGGAGGGTGTGGGTGTCCCTTTAAATGTGGAGAGGCGGGGCCGCGCATGCTCATTCGGCCCCACCACAAAACGAGGCTGCCAGTGCGCCTGCGAGGGGCCTCCGGGGAGAAGAAGGAAGGCCGGGCCCGGGGAAGAGGCGGAATCAGCGGCCGGGGTAAAGTACAGTGTTGGGGAATCGATTTAAATCGAGGTGAGGGGGGAGCGGAGAGCGAGATTATAAAGTAAAATACGAGAAAAACCAAACCTGAGAGTCGGGCGGGTGGACCTCCGCGGACGCCGAACGGAGCGGATTGACCCGCGCGGGGGGGCGGAGTGAGCCGGAGCAATGTGATTCTGACTGATGGGAGCGCTGACCAATAGGACGAGGGCTGAGGTGGGAGGACTGAGCTGGGCGGCTTGGTCCTCCAACCAATGGTGGCACGGCAAGGGGGCGGGACCTCCTCTCCAGCTCAGGTGCGCTGGGGCCAATTGTGACGCGCTGTCCCCAGGTGAGAGCAGCTCAGTCAGCACAGAGCTGGGGCTGGAATCTGGGAGAGGGGCCGCAGGCAGCGGGCCTGGCAAAGGGGCACAAGCTTCACAATACAAGCTTCTTTCAAATGCAAAATTGTTTCCTACAGACAGCCTTGGTCACTCTGCAAAAAAAACTGTTTAACAATTCATCATAACTCCCCTGCTTTAGGAGAGGCATAGAGTGCAAAAGCACGGAAGTTATGATGAAACTGTGTAAAAGACTGGAGTCAGCTGTGGCTCAGTGGATAGCAGAGTCAGAAGGTTGTGGGTTCAAATCCCGCTCCAGGGACTTGAGCATATAAAACGAGGCTGACACTCCAGTGCGGTACTGAGGGAGCGCCGCACTGTCGGAGGGGCAGTACTGAGGGGGGGCAGTACTGAGGGAGCGCCGCACTGTCGGAGGGGCAGTACTGAGGGAGCGCCGCACTGTCGGAGGGGCAGTACTAAGGGAGCGTCGCACTGTTGGAGGGGCAGCACTGAGCGAGCGCCGCACTGTCGGAGGGTCAGTACAGAGGGAGCGCCGCACTGTCAGAGGGGCAGCGCTGAGGGAGCGCCGCACTGTCAGAGGGGCAGCGCTGAGGGAGCGCCGCACTGTCGGAGGGTCAGTACTGAGGGAGCGCCGCACTGTCGGCGGGGCAGTACTGAGGGAGCGCCGCACTGTCGGAGGGGCAGTACTGAGGGAGAGCCGCATTGTCGGAGATGCCGTCCTACGGATGAGACGTTAAACCGAGGCGCCTGTCTGCTCCTTCAGGTGGATGTAAAAGATCCCGTGGTGCTATTTTGAAGAAGTTATCCCCGGTGTTTTGAGCCCAATATTTATCCCTCAATCATCATGATGAAAAAACAGATTATCTGGTCATTATCATATTGCTGTTTGTGGGAGATTGCTGTGTGCAAATTGGCTGCCGCGTTTCCCACATTACAACAGTGACTACACTTCAAAAATACTTCACTGGCTGTAAAGCGCTTTGGGACATCCGGTGGTCGTGAAAGGCAGTTAAGAAGGCAAATGGTATGCTGGCCTTCATTACAAGAGGATTTGAATACAGTAGTAAAGAAGTCTTACTCCAATTATGTCTTCTTCTTCTTAGGAAGTCCCTCGGAACCGAGGATGACTTGCTTCCACATTAAAAATGAGTTCTCGGGTGTAAGGGTAAACCGGGAGAGCTTCTTCCCCCCGAGACGGACCCTCTGATATAAAGGGTCGACTGGATCCATGTTTATCTGTAATTTAAACAGAGGTCTGGTTGTTTTCCGAGCTCTTTCCCCTAGAGGAGAGGGTAGAATGGGGGTCTTTAGTGTTAAATGGTTTCACCTGGGTCCATTGCTTCCATCGCATACCCATCGGTTCCTGTAGACAAACACACGTATCACTTGTCATTAATACAGTACATGGCCCCATCCAACGGGCCCCATTCCCTTTCTTCCGATAACTTGCGTCATTACTTGTTGACCTATTCTGTGCAACTCGTCTGGTTTAAGTCCAGCATTCTGCCTTTCTAGATCTTTAATCTGTTGTTTGTTCCTTACTTCTTTATTTAGTACTTGTACCTCCTGATTTAGTTGTACTAAGTATCGCCTTAATCTATTTTGTACTGGTCCTGGTTCTCCCACCCCTCCAGCCAAATCCTCTGGTAGTCTCATAGCTTGTCCTGTCATTAATTCATAGGGGGTCAGTCCGGTCGTTCGTCCTGGGGTGGCTCGCAGCCTCATTAGTATGCTGGGTAATAATTCCGACCATCCCCTCCCTGTTTCTTGGATGGCTTTTGTCGGCGCGTTTTTCAGTGTCCTATTCATTCTTTCTACCATCCCCGAGCTCTGGGGGTGATATGGTATGTGGTATTTTTGTGTCACATGTAGCAGCGTACAGATTTCTTTCATTATTTTGCCGGTGAAATGAGTGCCGTTGTCTGAGTCAAATTGCAGAGGCACTCCCCAACGGGGTATAACCTCGGTAGCCAATATTAGTGCAACTGTTTTTGCAGAGCAGTCTTTGTTGGCAAAGGCTTCCACCCACCTGGTAAATTGGTCAATTATTACCAGGCAATATTTCTTCCCCCGGTCCTGCACTAAGGGGCCGGTAAAGTCAATTTGTATGTGTTACACCATGGTATAGCGCCTTCAGTTGTTGTCTACAACATTCCGGTGCCACCACCTGATTACGGGGGCCCCATTTCCAAATTCCATCTTGTAATTGCGCGCCAGCTTGTCTCCATTTCTCCTTGTGCTTTTCACTAGTATTTTCTTGCAGCTCCATTATATTTACTTCCTGTACCCCACTGATGATCATGACCATATTTATTTCATTTTTGAATGCGTACTCTGGTTGCATTTCTTCCGCAGCTAGTTTTGCGCCTTGATCTGCGTACCTATTCCCCATAGGGGCCTGGTCCTGGGGTTCATAGAAACATAGAAGATAGGAGCACGAGTAGGCCATTCCAGACCCCTCTTGATTTTGAACACCTCTATCAAATCTCCTCTCAATCTTCTCTGCTCCAAGGAGAACAACCCCAGCTTCTCCATGTAACTGAAGTCCCTCATCCCTGGAATCATTCTCGTAAATCTTTTCTGCAGCCTCTCTAAGGCCTTCACATCCTTCCTAAAGTGCGGTGCCCAGAATTGGACACAATAAGTAAGAAAGACTTGTATTTATAAGAACATAAGAAATAGGAGCAGGAGTCGGCCATTCGGCCCCTCGAGCCTGCTCCGCCATTCAATGCGATCACTGCTGATCATCCAAATTCAGTACCTGGTCCCTGCTTTCTCCCCATATCCCTTGATCCCTTTAGCCTTAAGAAATATATCCAACTCCTTCTTGAATATATTTAATGAATTGGCCTCCACCGCCTTCTGTGTTAGAGAGTTCCACAGGTTCCCCACTCTCAGGGTGAAGAAATTCCACCTCATTTCTGTCCTAAATGGCCTACCCTTTATCCTTAGACTGTGACCCCTGGTTCTGGACTCCCCTGCCATCGGGAACATTCTTCCTGCATCTAGTCTGTCCAGTCCTGTCAGAATTTTATAAGTTTCAATGAGATCCCCTCTCATTCTTCTAAACTCTAGCGAGTACAAGCCCAATCGACCCAACCTCTCCTCATACATCATTCCTGCCATCCCAGGTATCAGTCTGGATAATCTTCGCTGCACTCCCTCCATGGCAAGAACATCCTTCCTCAGATAAGGCAACCAAAACTGCACACAATACTCAAGGTGTGGTCTCACCAAGGCCTGTACAACTGCAGCAAGACATCCTTGTTCCTGTACTCAAAGCCTCTCGCTACGAAGGCCAACATATCATTTGCCTTCTTAACCGCCTGCTGCACCTGCATGCTTACCTTCAGCGACTGGTGCACAAGGACACCCAGGTCTCGCTGCACTTCCCCTTCTCCCAATCTATTGCCATTTAGATAATAATCTGCCTTCCTGTTTTTGCCACCAAAGTGGACAACCTCACATTTATCCACATGCTTCTGCCCAATCACCCAACCTGTCCAAATCATACTGGAGTTTCTCGGCATCCTCCTCACAGCACACACGCCCACCCAGCTTTGTGTCATCTGCAAACTTGGAGATATTACATCTAGTTCCCTCGTCTAGATCATTTATATATATTGTGAATAGCTGGGGTCCTAGGACCGATCCCTGCGGTACCCCACTAGTCACTGCCTGCCACTCGGAAAAAGAGCCATTTATTCCAACTCTTTGCTTCTTGTCTGCCAACCAGTTCTTTATCCAAGTCAGTACCTTGCCCTCAATCCCATGTGCCTTAACTTTACACGCTAATCTCTAATGCGGGACCTTATCGAAAGCCTTCTGAAAGTGCAGATACACCACATCCACTGGTTCTCCCTTATCTATTCTACCAGTTACATCCTCAAAAAATTCCAGTTGATTAGTCAAGCACGATTTACCTTTTGTAAATCCATGTTGACTTTGTCCGATCCTGTCGCTGTTTTCCAAGTGCTCTGCTATTACATCTTTTATAATGGACTCCAGCATTTTCCCCACAACCGATATCAGGCTTACCGGTCTATAATTTCCCGTTTTCTCTCTACCACCTTTTTTGAATAGTGGGGTAACATTAGCTACCCTGCAATCCATGGGAACTGTTCCAAAGTCTATCGAATTTTGGAAGATGACCAGCAATTCTGTCCCTCTAGTGCTACTTGTCTCTCCCAGTCCTCTCTTCACCTTGGTTCTCCTCTCTAATGTTTCATCCTGGTGCCCATCCCCCTGTCAAATTAATTTACACCCTCCCCCACAGCACTAGTTAACCGTCCCATGAGGACATTGGTTCCAGCTCTGTTGAGGTGCAACCTGTCCACCTTGGACAGTTCCCTCCTGCCCCAGAACTGGTCGCTCCTGCCCCAGGAATCTGAAGTCCTGCAATATTTCTCTTTCAGGTACTTATCCAATTCCCTTTTGAAAGTGGTGATTGAATCTGCCTCCACCACCCTTTCAGGCAGTGTATTCCAGATCCTAACCACTCGCTGCGTAAAAAGGTTTTCCCTCATGTCGCCTTTGGTTCTTTTGTCAATCACCTTAAATCTGTGTCCTCTGGTTCTTGACCCCTCTGCCAATTGGAAGAGTTTCTCTCTATCTACTCTGTCCAGTCCCCTCTTGATTTTGAACACCTCTATCAAATCTCCTCTCAATCTTCTCTGCTCCAAGGAGAACAACCCCAGCTTCTCCAGTCTATCAATGTAACTGAAGTCCCTCGTCCCTGGAATCATTCTCGTAAATTTTTTCTGCACCCTCTCTAAGAAACATAGAAGATAGGAGCAGGAGTAGGCCATTCGGCCCTTCGAGCCTGCTCCGCCATTCATTGAGATCATGGCTGATCATCCAAATTCAGTACCCTGTCCCTGCCTTCTCCCCATATCCCTTGATCTCTTTAGCCTTAAGAAATATATCCAACTCTTTCTTGAATATACTTAATGAACTGGCCTCCACCGCCCTCTGTGGCAGAGAATTCCACAGGTTCACCACCCTCTGGGTGAAGAAATTCCTCCTCATTTCAGTCCTAAATGGCTTACCCCTTATCCTTAGACTATGACCCCTGGTTCTGGACTCCCCGGCCATCAGAAACATCCTTCCTGCATCTACTCTGTCCAGGCCTGACAGAATTTTATAGGTTTCGATGAGATCCCCTCTCAATCTTCTAAACTCCAGTGAGTTTCGAAGAATGAGAGGGGATCTCATTGAAACTTATAAAATTCTGACAGGACTGGACAGACTAGATGTAGGAAGGATGTTCCCGATGGTCGGGGATTCCAGAACCAGGGGTCACAGTCTAAGGATACGGGGTAGGCCATTTAGGACTGAAATGAGGAGGAATTTCTTCACCCAGAGAGTGGTGAACCTGTGGAATTCTCTACCACAGCAGGCAGTAGAGGCCAAGACATTAACTATATTCAAGAAGGAGTTGGATATATTTCTTAAAGCTAAAGGGATCAAGGGGTATGGGGAGAAAGCAGTGACTGGGTACTGAATTTGGATAATCAGCCATGATCGCATTGAATGGCGGAGCAGGCTAGAGGGGCCGAATGGCCTACTCCTGCTCCTATCTCCTATGTTTCTATGTTTGTATGTTTCAGTTTGAGCTGGAGTGGAGATGGAGGAGAAGCTGCTGGGTTGAACCGCCAGCACTTCTGAGCCCAGGAGGACCCAACAATTTCCAATGTGAGACTGTCAAGGGAGGTGGATTCTAAGGGAGATTAGGTTGTTGCACAGACACTGTCCGTACAATGTAAAAGAGTATTCTCTTAGGAACAAGTATTTCTGTACAGGCTTTTAATCCAGTTTACATCTACAGATTTGTTTTAATTCATTCTTGGGATGTGGGCGTCGCTAGCAAGAGCAGCAAATATTGCCAATCCCCAGTTTCCCGTTGAGAAGGGGGTGGTGAGTCTCCTTCATGAACTACTGCAGTCCGTGTGGTGAAGGTATTCCCACAATGTTGTTCGGTAAGGAGTTCCAGGATTATGACCCAGCAACGATGAATATCGTGTGTGTGTGTGTCAGGATTATTGTGACTTGGAGGGGAACTTGGAGGTCATGGTGCTCCCATACAACAGCTGCCCTTGTCCTTCTAGGTGGTGGAGGTTGCAGGTTTTGGAGGTTCTGTCAAAGTTCTGGTCCAGTTGCAGATGTATAAAGTTCCTTTCCTTCTCCCCCTCCCACACCCACCTCTCTCTCTCTCCTCCCATGGAGGCCAGAGTCTTGTGTAGGCCCAGACCAGGTGACGGATCCCCTTCCCTGAAGGACATCAGTGAACCAGTTGGGTTTTCATGTCAATCCGGCAGCTTTCATGATCACTTCTTTCTAGTTCCGGCCCCACAATTGACCAGATTCTTTGAGCTCAATTTCACAACCTGCCTTTGTTTTCTTGTGGGTTGTCTCTCACGCTCCCTGTTTTAAATTAATTTTACAGGGCACTGGAAGGGGAGGATTTGCAGATGGTAAGCTCAAACCAAACATCACTTCAAGATCTGACAGAGTCACTCGACTCATCGGATCTGAATATCATCGGCCTCTGAACATGGAAGCAAAAAGCGCCGTTCACAGCGGGGAGAAACCGTACACGTGTTCTGTGTGTGGACGAGGCTTCAGCCAACCCTCTGGCCTATCGAGACACAAGCGCATTCACACCGGGGAGAGGCCGTTCACCTGCTCTGAGTGTGGGAAGGGATTCACTCAGTCATCCACCCTGCTGACACACCAGCGAGTTCACACTGGGGAGAGGCCGTTCACCTGCTCTGAGTGTGGGAAGGGATTCACTGAGTCATCCAACCTGCTGAATCACCAGCGAGTTCACACTGATGAGAGACCTTTTAACTGCTCGGACTGTGGGAAGTGCTTTAAAAGTTCCAGGGAACTGACATGCCATCAATGTGTTCACACTGACGAGAGACCGTTCAGGTGCTCTCACTGCGGGACTGGGTTTAGGCAGTCACCTGACCTCACTATACACTTGCGCACTCACACTGGGGAGAGGCTGTTCACCTGCTCCGTGTGTGGGAAGGGATTCACTCGCTCATCCCACCTGCTGAGACACCAGCGAGCTCACACTGATGAGAGACCTTTCAGGTGCTCTCACTGTGGGACTGGGTTCAGGCGATCATCTGACCTCACTGTACACCAGCGCACTCACACTGGGGAGAGGCCGTTCACCTGCTCCATGTGTGGGAAGGGATTCACTCGCTCATCCCACCTGCTGAGACACCAGCGAGCTCACACTGATGAGAGACCTTTCAGGTGCTCTCACTGTGGGACTGGGTTCAGGCGATCATCTGACCTCACTGTACACCAGCGCACTCACACTGGGGAGAGGCCGTTCACCTGCTCCATGTGTGGGGAGGGATTCACTCAGTCATCCAACCTGCTGAGACACCAGTGAGTTCACAAGTGACTGCAGGGGTTGGATTCTGCTGTTATTGCTGCTGTTAATCACATCCAGGACTGAAACCATGTTCATTCTGACAGTTGGGGTTTGTTTCTGCTGATGTTAATAACTCCTGTAACTGGGCTGGAGTTTAATATTCTGGATAGATGTCAAATAACCCAGCTTTGCTTTAAACACATTGCTGTAGATTTTTGTCTTTCCCACCTGAGTGTTTAGCATCACCTGGCTGGAGCTCAGAAAGGACAATCTGGGGGAGGATCGTACAGCGGGAACAACTCCAGCCTGGACACAGTCCTTCAGGGCCACACTGAGAGGGGCAACCGGCACTTTGGTCTTTCTTGTCTCTCTTCACTGACAGCAAAGTTGCCGTGCGGGTTAATCTCGAGGCGTGTGAGAAACGTATCCCAGCCGCTCTCTGCCATGGTTCAGAGCTCCTAGGCATGGAACAGAAGGCTCCTTTAGGAATGTACTCAGTGCTTTCTTTTTAATGGCCTTATTAACCTGTTTCGCTACTTTTAGTGATTTGTGTATCTGTATCCCTGGATCCCTCCGCTCCTCCAGCCCATTTAAATTATTAGGGAGAAATTCAGTGGTGCCGCCTTTGGGTCGCTAACGTCGCCGGGGCTAATTTTAGCCCCCTGAAAAAGTTAGCGCCCCTGTGCATTAAATTCAGTGGTAGCGCCCCAGGCAGGAGGCGGGGTGCTGCTGGAAGCACTCCCCTCCCTCTTGGGGCGCAACCAGTGAATCCCGCGGCACTTCGTGCAACAGCACCACACCCGTCGGCACATAGAAACATAGAAACATAGAAGATAGGAGCAGGAGTAGGCCATTCGGCCCTTTGAGCCTGCTCCGCCATTCAATGAGATCATGGCTGATCATCCAAACTCAGTACCCTGTCCCTGCCTTCTCCCCATATCCCCTGATCCCTTTAGCTTTAAGAAATATATCCAACTCTTTCTTGAATATATTTAATGAACTGGCCTCCACCGCCCTCTGGCAAAGAATTCCACAGGTTCACCACTCTCTGGGTGAAGAAATTCCTCCTCATTTCAGTCCTAAATGTCCTACCCCTTATCCTTAGACTATGACCCCTGGTTCTGGACTCCCCGACCATCGGGAACATCCTTCCAGCATCTTGCCTGTCCAGGCCTGACAGAATTTTATAGGTTTCGATGAGATCCCCTCTTAATCTTCTAAACTCCAGTGAGTATAAGCCCAATCGACACAATCTCTCCTCATACATCATTCCTGCCATCCCAGGTATCAGCCTGGTGAATCTTCGTTGCACTCCTTCCATGGCAAGAACATCCTTCCTCAGATAAGGTGACCAAAACTGCACACAATACTCAAGGTGCAGTCTCACCAAGGCCCTGTAAAACTGTAGCAAGACATCCTTGTTCCTGTACTCAAACCCTCTTGCTATGAAGGCCAACATACCATTGGCCTTCTTAACCGCCTGCTGCACCTGCATGTTTACCTTCAGCGACTGGTGCACAAGAACACCCAGGTCTCTTTGCACTTCCCCTTCTCCCAATCTATTGCCATTCAAATAATAATCTGCCTTCCTGTTTTTGCCTCCAAAGTGGAAAACCTCACATTTATCCACATTATAGTGCATTTGCCATGTTTCTGCCCAATCACCTAACCTGTCCAAATCGTACTGGAGTTTCATGACATCCTCCTCACAGCATACCCTCCCACCCAGCTTTGTGTTGTCTGCAAATTTGGAGATATTACATCCAATTCCCTCGTCTAGATCATTAATATATATTGTGAACAGCTGGGGTCCTAGGACCGATCCTTGCGGTACCCCACTAGTCACTGCCTGCCACTCGGAAAACGACCCGTTTATTCCAACTCTTTGCTTTCTGTCCGCGAACCAGTTCTCTATCCAAGTCAATACCTTGCCCCCAATCCCACGTGCCTTAATTTTGCACACTAATCTCTTATGCGGGACCTTATCGAAAGCCTTCTGAAAGTCCAAATACACCACATCCACTGGTTCTCCCTTATCTATTTTACCAGTTACATCCTCAAAAAATTCCAGTAGATTAGTCAAGCATGATTTACCTTTTGTAAATCTATGTTGACTTTGTCCAATCCTGTCACTGCTTTCCAAGTGCTCTGCTATTACATCTTTTATAATGGACTCTAGCATTTTCCCCACTACCGATGTCAGGCTTACCGGTCTATAATTCCCCGCTTTTTCTCTGCCACCTTTTTTGAATAGTGGGGTAACATTAGCTACCCTCCAATCCATGGGTACAGTTCCAGAGTCTATTGAGTTCTGGAAGATGACCAGCAATGCATCTACTATTTCTAGGGCCACTTCCTTAAGTACCTTGGGATGTAGATTATCAGGCCCTGGGGATTTATCGGCCTTCAGTCCCATCAATTTTCCTAACACCATTTCCCTACAAATACTGATTTCTTTCAGTTCCACCCTTTCGTCAGACCCTATGTTCCCCGGTATTTCAGGGAGGTTTTTTGTGTCCTCCTTTGTGAAGGCAGAACCAAAATATGTATTTAGTTGGTTGCCATTTCTTTGTTCCCCATTATTAATTGCCCCGATTCTGACTGCAAGGGACCTACGTTGACTTCACCAATCTTTTCCTCTTCACATATCTATAAAAGCTTTTACATTCAGTTTTTATGTTACCTGCAAGCTTACCCTCATATTCTATGACTCTCATAGCATCATAGCAGACCTCTCTCCCTGATTAAAGGGGAGGGGCTTAGCACTGCACACACCGGGGCCCTGCTGGACCACCGGGGAGCGGGGTGTCGGATCAAGAGGAATGACAGGCTGAGCGATCGCAGCCGACACCCCGAAGAAGAAAGGGGAAGTGGGCAGGTGGTGGCAGTCGGCCAAAATAAAACGTTGCCACCCGACGCCTGCCCTTTAAGTGGCGCCACCGCGGCTGCAGGAATGACCTCTGACCCTGTCGGACATATTGTCTGGCGATAGGTCAGGGGGCGCAACCCAAGGTTGCAGCCGGGGCACTGCGCATGGTGATGACGTAATTGCCGGTGGTGCAGTGCCGCGGGGCGCTACCGGTTACTGCCGCTGTTAACCTCCCGCTGAATATCACAGGAGGCACAAAGCAACCCAATTTCACCCTCTTGTCCAAATAGTGAGTGGCCTCCTTATTCTTCCCACCAAAACACTCCACCTCACGCTGATCTATAGTGAAATTCATTAACACACCACCTCACACTGATCTATAGTGACATTCATTAACACACCACCTCACACTGATCTGTAGTGAAATTCATTAACACACCACCTCAAACTGGTCTATAGTGAAATTCATTAACACGCCACCTCACACTGATCTATAGTGACATTCATTAACACACCACCTCACACTGATCCATAGTGAAATTCATTAACACCACCTCACACTGATCTATAGTGAAATTCATTAACACACCACCTCACACTGATCTATAGTGAAATTCATTAACACCACCTCACACTGATCTATAGTGAAATTCATTAACACACCACCACAAACTGATCTATAGCGAAATTCATTAACACACCACCTCACACTGATCTACAGTGAAATTCATTAACACACCACCTCACACTGAACTATAGTGAAATTCATTAGCACACCACCTCACACTGATCTACAGTGAAATTCATTAACACACCACCTCACACTGATCTATAGTGAAATTCATTAACACACCACTTCACACTGATCTATAGTGAAATTCATTAACACACTGATCTATAGTGAAATACATTAACACACCGCCTCACACTGATCTATAGTGAAATTCATTAACACACCACCTCACACTGATCTATAGTGAAATTCATTAACACACCGCCTCACACTGATCTATAGTGAAATTCATCAACACACCACCTCATGCTGATCTATAGTGAAATTCATTAACACACCACCTCACACTGATCTATGGTGAAATTCATTAACACACCGCCTCACACTGATCTATGGTGAAATTCATTAACACACCGCCTCACACTGATCTATAGTGAAATTCATTAACACACCACCTCACACTGATCTATAGTGAAATTCATTAACACACCGCCTCACACTGATCTATAGTGAAATTCATTAACACACCACCTCACACTGATCTATAGTGAAATACATTAACACACCGCCTCACACTGATCTATAGTGAAATTCATTAACACACCACCTCACACTGACGTACAGTGAAATTCATTAACACACCACCTCACACTGATCTATAGTGAAATTCATTAACACACCACCTCACACTGATATATACTGAAATTCATTAACACATCACCTCACTGATCTACAGTGAAATTCATTAACACACCACCTCACGCTGATCTATACTGAAATTCATTAACACACCACCTCACACTGACCTACAGTGAAATTCATTAACACACCACCTCACACTGATCTATAGTGAAATTCATTAACACACCACCTCACACTGATCTATAGTGAAATTCATTAACACACCACCTCACACTGATCTATAGTGAAATTCATTAACACGCCACCTCACACTGATCTATAGTGAAATTCATTAACATGCCACCTCACACTGATCTACAGTGAAATTCATTAACACACCACCTCACACTGATCTATAGTGAAATTCATTAACACACCACCTTACACTGATCTATAGTGAAATTCATTAACACATCACCTCACTGATCTATAGTGAAATTCATTAACACACCACCTCTCACTGATGTAGTGAAATTCATTAACACACCACCTCACACTGACCTTCAATGAAATTCTTTAACACACCACCTCACACTGATCTATAGTGAAATTCATTAACACACCACCTCACACTGATCTATAGTGAAATTCATTAACACATCACCTCACACTGATCTATCGTGAAATTCATTAACACACCACCTCACACGGATCTATAGTGAAATTCATTAACACACCACCTCACACTGATCTATACTAAAATTCATTAACACATCACCTCACACTGATCTACAGTGAAATGCATTTGCCAACTACATACCCATTCTGAAATTTATTAAAGTCTTCTTGCATTTTGTCTTCCTCAGTATTAATTGTACTTCTGATTCCCGAGTCCAAATCATTTATGAACCACAGTGGTCCCAGCACCAATCCCTGTGGTACACCACTTCCCACCTTTTGCCAGTCTGAGTAGCTACTCCCAACCCCTACTCTCGGTTTTCTGTTCTGTAACCAGCTTGTTATCCATAAACAGTATGTAAGATCGACAAGATGACGAAGGTCAGGCCGTGTGGAGTGAATCCCTCCATGGCCTCGCCCCTCCCTATTTCTGTAATTTCTTTCAGCCCCACACCTCCTGAGATATCTGCGCTCCTCTATTTCCGGCCTCTTGAGCATCCCCAATTTAATCACTCCACCATTGGTGACCGTGCCTTCAGTTGCCTGGGCCCGAAGCTCTGGAATTCCTTCCCTAAACCTCTCTGCCTCTCTACCTCTCTCTCCTTCTTTAAGATGCTCCTTAAAACCTACTTCTTTTACCAAGCTTTTGGTCATCTGCCCTAATATCTTCTTATGTGGCTCGGTGTCAAATTTTGTTTTATAACGATCCTGTGAGGAGCCTTGGGATGTTTTACTACATTAAAGGCGCTTTATAAATACAAGTGGTTGTTGTTGTTTTGTGAAACTAATAATAAATTCCCCAGAGGGAAAAAAAACTTGTACTTTTACTCCCAAATATTAGAAAGTTTGTTCTACAGAAGCACAAGGTTTATCTGCTTTTATTGATGAATTTAAAAAGTCTGTATTGCAATCTGAGCCCGTGGGTTGTGAGCCAAAGAGCCTTGTGTCCAATGAGGGGAATAAAGGCCCACAGCCTCCCCTGGCACCAGGCCCTGAACAAGGGACTGGAGAAACTCGCTGCCCTGCGGATCTGACAATCAGCCGGCGCAAGTTCTGCCCCTCAGGCTCCCCGATTGGTTGGAGGACCCGCCGCTGGCTCGTTGCTCCAGCCCCACCCCACTCGCTCCCTATTGGTCGGAAGCTCCCGTCAATCAGCCCCTGGGCCCGGGTCACGTGTCCCTCACCGCCTTTACAAAGAAAGCCCTGTGCGGTCGCCGGGCGGAGCTGCTGGTCGGCGGGAGCGGGGTTGGGAGATTAATAAACTGCAGGTAGGCCATGCCGCAGGGTTTATAAAGTTGGAGAACGGCCTCAGGCCCGAATGAGATCCAGCAGCCCGGTCTATGTTCCACCGGACGGCAGCTGTGAGGCTTTTTCTCGGTTACAGGCCCGGGTTACGCGCCGCCATCTTCTATTCTTCTGAGGCGGTCACTGGGACTGAGGATCTGGGCGTCGCTGGATGGCCCAGCATTAATTTTTTTACTGTTTTAACAATGGGGCCGCACTTGGGCGTTTGCTGCCCGCGTCCCCACGGGTTTATTTTTAAAAATTTAATATTTGAGCATTTTTACAGTAAATGACGTTTACAGACCTCGGGTTCAGCTCTTTGTACAAAGTCACAAGCCATCATTCCCCACAAGGCAGGGGTCCCAGTCTCTTTAAGTTAATGATGTGATCTCCAAGCTTCTTGGTCATCTTTACTTGTTCATCCAGATAGCGGGTCGCCAGGAATTCACACAGATGAGGGTCGGCGCTCCCAGTGGAGAGTTTGTGCAGATCCGGCAGACTCTGGTTGACATTCTTCTCCATCCACAGAGCTCTCTGCATCACCGAGCGGAGCCTCCCGCTCTCCCGGACGAACAAGTGGACTGTAAAGAAGATTAAAAAAACACTGGATTAATTTTTAAAACTTATTAAATTAAATTAAAATCACATTGGCCGGGGTGATGATGCACTCCAGTCCCCGTGGCGCCCACCGGTCTCCCTAGTTTCCCAATGAGCAGGTGGTGGTGAGCCGCCTTCTTGAACCGCTGCAGTCCGTGTGGTGAAGGTTGTTCGGGACGGAGTTCCAGGATTGTGACCCAGTGACAATGAAGGAATGATGATATATGTCCAAGTCAGGGTGGTGTGTGACTTGCAGATGATGGTGTTCCCATGCACCTGCTGCACTTTTCCTTCTAGGCGGTAGAAGTCGTGGGATAGGTAGGGTGGCCGGTTCCCTTCCATAAGAACACAAGAATTAGGAGCAGGAGTAGACCATATGGCCCTCAAGCCTGCTCCACCATTCAATAAGATCATGGCTGATCTTCGACCTCAACTTGACTTTCCCGCCCGATCCCCATACCCCTGTGGGACATTAGTGAACCAGTTGGGATTTTAATGACAATGCAGCAGCTTTCATCGTTACTTTTTTCCTGGTACCAGCCCAACAAATTCCCAGATTTATTGAGCTCAATTTCACAACCTGTCTTTGTGTTTTTGTGTGTTCTCTCTCACGCTCCCTTTTTCTTGTTTTATATTCATTTTACAGGGTATTAGAAGGGGAGGATTTGTAGACAGGATATTTAACTCAAACATCAAGATCTGACAGAGTCACTCAATTCAGCAGGACCTGAATATCATCAGACATAACATGAAAGCAAAAAGCACCATTCACAGCAGGGAGAAACCGTACATGTGTTCTGTGTGTGGACGAGGATTCAGTCGATCCTCTGGCCTGGCGAAACACAAGCGCAGTCACACCGAGGAGAAACTGTGGAAATGTAGGGACTGTGGGAAAGGATTTGATGACCCGTATCAGCTGGAAACCCATCGGCGCAGTCACACCGGGAAGAGACCATTCACCTGCTCTGAGTGTGGGAATGGATTCACTCAGTCAAGTGACCTGCTGACACACCAGCGAATTCACACTGGGGAGAGGCCGTTCAGCTGCTCCGTGTGTGGGAAGGGACTCACTCAGTCATCCCAGCTACTGAGACACCAACTTGTTCACACAAACATGAGACCTTTTAAATGTTCTGACTGTGAGAAAAGCTTTAAAAGCAAACGGGATCTGCTGACACACCAGCGAATTCATTCTGGGGAGAGGCCGTTCACCTGTTCTGACTGTAGAAAAGGATTCACGAATTGAACCACCTTTCTGACACACCAGCGAGTTCACACTGGGGAGAGGTCATTCACCTGCTCAGTGTGTGGGAAGGGATTCATAAATTCATCCCACCTACTGACACACCAGCGAGTTCACACCGGGGAGAGGCTGTTCACCTGCTCAGTGTGTGGTAAGGGACTCACTCAGAACTGCAGCCAGCTGGCATACCAACGAGTTCACTCTGGGGAGAGGCCATTCACCTGCTCAGTGTGTGGGAAGGGATTCACTCAGAGCTCCATCCTGCTGAGACACCAGCGCACTCACACTGGGGAGAGGCTATCACCTGTTCCGAGTTTGGGAAGGGATTCAGTCGGTCATACAACCTGCTGACACATCAGCAAGTTCACAAGTGACTGCAGGGGTTGGATTCTGCTGTTATTGCTGCTGTTAATCACATCCAGGACTGAACCATGTTCATTCTGACAGTTGGGTTCACTCCTGCTGTGGAACTCCACCACTGACCCTGCTGAAGGTTGTAGGCTCAGGGAGTGGGGCCTCCAGGAGTGGACGGTAAGAAAGCTGGGTTTCGGTATCCTAACAAATATATGGCGAGGAACCAGAGGAATCCTTACTAAGGAAATGACTGGGGTTTTGCCAGCCAGCGTAGGTCTAGGGGTGAATGAATCCTGACTCCCTGAACTGTCTTACATTGAACCCAGTTCAGAGCAAGATGAATTCAGTTTACAGGAGAATAGAGAGAAATATCACCCACAGTTGAGGGAGACAAAAGCAGCCAATAGAGAAGCTCAGAGATCTTTGGAAAAGAAGATGGTGCTCAATTGTGGTAAAAATGGCAAAATCTTTCCCAGCTCCGTCAGGAGGCAGAATCCCGTTAAAGATGGTTTTGGGCAGGGGTGGGCAATGATTTGGGCTGGAGGGCCACTGAACAAGTTGTGGTGAGCTGTTGAGGGCCGCACACCAATGTTGCCCCTAAGGTGCGCGGTTGCACGGTGGCGCAGCAATGGCAAGGCTCTGTGCAGGCCGCTCACCAGCTCCTGCCGCTGGGAGAGAAACCACGCAGCATATTTAAAGGGACCGTGCACGTTGGTGAGAGCAAAGTGTTCAATTGGTGAATCGGAAACAGTCCGACTCTTAATGTTGAGCATCGCACCACTTCTACCCTCCCAATAATTTATCAACATAAATTCAGATAGTCATCAGATACTATCTTAAATACACAGAATGTGGTGTAAGATAGTAAAATCTGCCGTTACTAAATGAATGAAATGAGTGCTCGATCGATCGATGGAGTATATGTTGGACTGAAAGTCCACGTGGCTGTTTGGCCGAGTGGCTCGAGTCTTTTGAAGTACAAGTAGCTCTTTGTGGACACTGTTTCTGCTTCAAAAAACTGAAGAAATCAGAAGTCATTAACGGAGATGGGCACAGCATGCCAGCTCAACAAATGGCACCAAAGAATGGTGGGATGTGGGTTTATGCCCATTCTCCCTCACACTGCAAATCCTTAATCTCCACTGGACTGTCGGGAAGAAAGAGGGGGTCAACAGAAAGTGAGCGTGTCCCCACAAGGAAGTCCATTTGGAGGATGAGACCCCATGGGTCACAGTAGAATGGCAGGGTCAAAGCAAGCTGCCTACCTGTTCCCTCAGCTGAGAATGCTTTGGTTGTGTGCAGGGACCTAAAGAGAAAAAAACACACAACAAAAAATAAAAGGCAAAAGAAAATTCAAAGGGTTTGCTTAAAGTAAGAAAATACTATATTTGTAAAATAACTGCAGGTAGTTCTTTGGCTAAACTCTTACTTAGTCAAACAATCATATTCCAATAAGTGATATTGCAGCTTGCTGTTGATGATAAGTAGAGATGTACTTTGTAGATAAATAGTGTACGAGTTTAGAAAGCAGAAAGTTTCCCATTTGGGGATTTGTGTTGCTGCGGAACTGCTCAGGCTGTTTCCATAGTTATTTTATGGTCCTTTTGGCCATTTTTAGTAGTTGTCCTTCTAGTTCAGATGTACTGGGGGTAATTTGAACCTCCCCCACCTGACGGGATTGAATTTCCTGCCCGTTTTACACCTTCCCTGATTTTGCTCTCCAATGATTTCAGTTGAAAGTGAAATCGGGCGGGGTGAAAAACAAGCGGCCGATCTGATCGCATTAGTTTCCCGTCGGGTGCATGAGATTAAAATCACTCCCTGCTATTTCCAAACACAACCCAAGCAAATTTCTCCTGACAATAGTTTGGTTCTGATCCTTAATAATGTTCCAGCTACTCTTATCACCACAATTGCTTTAATTCTGACATTTGGCCTGTGATCTGACAGCAAAGCAGTGATCTCTTCACATGCAGTGAGCAAATGGGAACAAACTGGAGGTCCATTGTGCAGGAAGAAACCCAGACACGTGACGACCTTTTCTCTCATTTGAAGATGTGCATGGCTGAAGAGGATAAGACAGCTTGTAATGTGAAGGACAATCCAGTGTCAGGCAGTGTGCTTGGAGATGTCCAAATATTTACCATTATCCAGTCTGGTCCTCCGCATTGAAAACTCTTGGAACATCTCGGATTTGTGAAACATTGAGGTTGATTTTTTTGGAAATATCAAATTCAGCTCTGATTTGCAAACCTTTATTATCGCAATGCTCTTGCCATTGAGATGCATCATTCAGCTGAATAAGGTAGATTTGATATTTTCAATAAATACGGGGTTCAGTTTCATATTTCCAACAAGGATTGGCTTCCCAAGTCCATTAAACACCACAGATCAGATCATTCAGTCAGGCTCATTTTCAAAGAAAGGCTCAATTGCAACTGGCACATGGGCAAGAATGGAATGTCGATCCTTCTCTTGCAGCTGATCGGGGATCTTGGATGTGTTTGATGTTGCTGAGATTGCTGAGCTTAGACTTCTTGGGGCTGATTTTCACTCTGGGTGGACATCGGGTGAGCGGTGCAATGGTGCTGCCTGTCCAATGTCCTTGGTGAGAGGACCCAGCCATTTTGCTGGCCGGGCCTCATCTGTGCAATATCCAGCTCCAACCGCTAAACCAGGGCTGTCAGGGAGCTTGCAGATTGGAGGGCAGGGGTGGGTGAAACTGGAAATCTGGCGGCTCCTCCATGGAACAGAGCCAGACACATTGATGCAGCAAATGGCAGATTCCATTTTCCTGCCTCTGTTTGTGGTTGTGACTCCCCTGCTGCCTCGGAGACAATGACCCGCCTCCTGGCATTACGTGGGCTGGGGTCAGGCTGGGGTCGGGTGCGGCGTATGTTCGGCCTTGAAGCCAGGCCTTGGCGGGCTGGATTGAATCTATTGGCTGGCTAGAACTGGCCCATGGGCCGTATTTTGCCACCGCTGTCCTTGCCCGTATCATCAACAGCTCAACAGAGTCAGGGATTGTTCCCTGAGATTGGAAGGCAGCTCATGGAGTTCCCATCAGAGCCGGGGAACTACAGGCCCATCAGTGTGACCTCCACCACAGGGAAGATGCTTGAAGGGAATCCTAAGAGATGCTGTTTCTGATCACTGCAGAGGAGAAGGGGCAATTAGAGAGACTCACACCGCTTCTGGAAAGGATGGCCTCGACCAACAAACCAGCTTGAGTTTTTTGAAGAAATGTAACCCTTTTACACCGATATTATTCTGGTGAATCTGCGCCACAACCATCTTCCTGAGGTGCGGTGCCCAGATCTGAACGCAATACTCCAGATGGGTTCTAACCAGAGCTCTGTACAGCTCCCACCTGCTGAGACACCAGCGAGCTCACACTGGGGAGAGTCCATTCACCTGCTCCGTGCGTGGGAAGGGATTCACTCACTCATCCAACCTGTTCACTCACGAGCGAGTTCACACCGGGGAGAGGCCGTTCACCTGCTCCGTGTGTGGGAAGGGATTCACTCACTCATCCAACCTGCTGAGACACCAGCGAGTTCATACTGGGGAGAGGTCGTTCACCTGCTCCGTGTGTGGGACAGGATTCACTCGTTGATCCAACCTGCTGAGACACCAGCAAGTTCACAAGTGACTGCAGGGGTTGGATTCTGCTGTTATTGCTGCTGTTAAACACATCCAGAACTGAACCATGTTCATTCTGACAGTTGGAGTTTGTTTCTGCTGATGTCAATAACACCTCTAATTGGGCTGGAGTTAAATATTCTGGAAATAAGTCAAATAAATCTGCTTTGTTCCAAACACACTTTGTATTGAGTCCTTGACGTCTCTAAGATAAAAGGAGACTAATTGATTTCCTGTTACTGACTGTTCCATTCTGGGCCTTTTCTCCTTTGTTAAAGAAAGACTTGTATTCATAAAGCACCTTTCACAACTTCAGGACATCCCAAAGCACTTTACAGCCAATGAAGTACTTTTGAAGAGCAGTCACTGTTGTAATGTAGGAAATGCAGCAGCCAATTTGCGCACAGCAAGGTCCCACAAACAGCTCTGTGATAATGACCAGATGATCTGTTTTAGTGACGTTGGTTCAGGGAGAAATGTTGGCCAGGACTCCAGGGAGAACTCCCCTGCTCTTCGGATTAACATCATGGGATCTTTTATAAAAACAGAAAATGCTGGAAATACTCAGCGGGTCAGGCAGCATCTGTGGGGAGAGAAACAGAGATAACGTTTCAGGTCGATGACCCCAGTTCTGATGAAAGGTCATCGACCTGAAACGTTATCTCTGTTTCTCTCTTCACAGATGCTGCCTGAACTGCTGAGTATTTCCAGCATTTTCTGTTTCTTTTTCAGATTTCCAGCATCCACAGTATTTTGCTTTTGTATCCAATCTTTTATGTCCCGTTGTGAGGGCAGAGGGAGCCTCGCTTGAACGTCTCGTCTGAAAGACAGCACCTCTGACAGTGCCACGATCCCTCAGTACTGCATTGGAGTGTCGGCCTAGATTGTGTTCTCAAGTCTCTGGAGGTGGACTTGATCCCACAACCTCCTGACTCAGAGATGAGAGAGAGAGTGAGAGTGAGAGTGAGAGTGAGAGTGAGAGAGAGAGAGAGAGTGTGCTGCCACTGAGCCACAACTAACACCCGATCATTACTCTAGATTACTTCAGTTCTCATGCCTTCAGTCATGGAGAAGTCCCAGCTCTCCATACCATCCAGGGTGCCTCTCCTGGCCTTGGTATCCAGGGAAGGTATCGCTAACACGCCCCTGTACCTGCCCTGTGAGTGTTTGATGGGACAGTGTAGAGGGAGCTTTACTCTGTATCTAACCCGTGCTGTACCTGCCCTGGGAGTGTTTGATGGGACAGTGTAGAGGGAGCTTTACTCTGTATCTAACCCGTGCTGTATCTGCCCTGGGAGTGTTTGATGGGACAGTGTAGAGGGAGCTTTACTCTGTATCTAACCCTGTGCTGTATCTGCCCTGGGAGTGTTTGATGGGACAGTGTAGAGGGAGCTTTACTCTGTATCTAACCCGTGCTGTACCTGCCCTGGGAGTGTTTGATGGGACAGTGTAGAGGGAGCTTTACTCTGTATCTAACCCGTGCTGTACCTGCCCTGGGAGTGTTTGATGGGACAGTGCAGATCAGGGTTCTCTGAGGCCCCTCCTGTGTTATAATAATTCCCCGGACCCCCTGTAACACAACACAAGTATTCATTGGCTGTACAGCGCTTTGGGACATCCTGAGATCACACAAGCCTCTCTATAAATGCAAGCCTTTCCATTTCAAATCACTGTGCTTCATTTTTTGAAATAAATAGTTATTTGGCGATTAAGTGCGGTAATAGTATGTTTTAAACTCCCTCCTCCTTGATTCTCCAATACAAGGGGCCCAGTCACCTCACAAGCTGCCTTGTGGCCGCCTTCCTTCCAGTCCACGTGATCTGCTCACCTGAGCAAAGCCCAGCTCCCAGGCGGAGGCGGGGAGTGCACTGATTGGTCCTTTATCGCCCCGCCCACCCCAGCAGCCACCAATCGGAGAGTGAGCAGCGTGCAGTGGGCGGGGCTGACCTTTGATTGACAGTTTGAGCTCCTGCTCGCGGCGCTTTGAAATTCGCCCCAACAATGGACTGCGGTTGGAGGCGGGACTTGGGCCAAGCGGATTGGCTGCTGGCCTTTGATTGACGGTTGACGGGACCAATCCCCGAGGCCGTGGGCTGTCCTGCTCAGTGGCGCCGCCTGGTGTGAGGGTGAGCGGCAGCTGGAGCTGCGGGTCCCACAAACTGCGCCTGCGCACTGCTCCTGTTCCAGTGGGAGAAGGTGTTCAGCGGGCTGGGCTCCTGGAATTGGGAATGGCCCCAACCTCCAATAAACCCTAGCCTGGATTTGTAGGGGGGAAGGGGGGAGATGGGGGCAACAGGCTGGATGGAGATGCTGGGAATCTGGATCAACCCAATTGGCAGCGAGCGAGGGGCGGCTTCCGCAGCCTTTGCTCCATCGTGCCCAACATCGCTTCCCCTGCGGCTGCTCAATGGGAACTGAGCCGGCGCCCGGTGTGAGGGCTGCTTGTCAGAGAAAGAATGAAAGAGGGAAAGTGTTTCTGGGCCCCCCCTTGAAACCTTCTCACAGACCCTGGTTGAGAACCTCTGATCGACAAGAGGCGCTGCAGTAACTCGCCAAGGCTTCTTCAGCAGCACCTCCCAAACCCGCCACCTCCACCACCTAGAGGGACGAGGGCAGCAGGCGCAGGGGAACACCACCACCTCCAAGCTCCCCTCCAAGACACACACCATTCCGACATGGACATATATCGCCATTCCTTCATCGTCACTGGGTCAAAATCCTGGAACTTCCTCTCTAACAGCACTGTGGGAGTACCTTCACCACACAGACTGCAGCAGTTCAAGAAGGCGGCTCACCACCACCTTCTCAAGGGCACCAATCCCAAAGTCACGGACACCAATCTCCCCCTATCTCATATAAACCAACCCCAGTCAATGACACCAATCTCCTCCTGTCTGATATAAACCAACCCCAGTCAATGACACCAATCTCCTCCTGTCTGATATAAACCAACCCCAGTCACTGACACCAATCTCCTCCTGTCTGATATAAACCAACCCCACAGTCACGGACACCAATCTCCTCCTATCTGATATAAACCAACCCCACAGTCACTGACACCAATCTCCTCCTGTCTGATATAAACTGTAATGTATGTACCTTTAAGGGGAGAACTACTTTTTACAGCTCCTGTATACTGTAGTACCGGCAGTGACCACACCTGTATATAAACCCTGAGTAGTGATCTGTAGAGTTAGTTCTAGAGTAACCCTCAGTCAGTAAACACCTGTTGAATCGTTCCCTGCAGTCTGTTGTCTGATTATTGAAGGACACAACATTAAGATACACGGATCTAACATTGGCGACGAGGTAGATTCGAACCTACCTGCAACTCTGCATCACCTCCCAGGGATTCGCTCCTGGAGAACAGTGGAAGAAGATTGAGTCCAGAAGCACGGGCGTCGACCATGGGCAACCGCCCAGTCATCCAGCGGAGATTTGAGCATCGCAGGGGAGGCTGTCGAGAGCCAGGCTTGGCTTTCCAGTCACGGTGGTCCAGCGAAACAGGCTGGCAACAGGTACTGCGCAGACCCTTCCCAGACAGCGACGGGCTAGAGCCCGACCGAGCGGCACAGAGAAAGGCCGAGCAGCATCGACGGGGAGAGAGAGAGGGCAGAGCGCACAGGGCGCAGCCGGTGTTCAGGACCGAGCGGCGTCAACGGGAGAGAGAGATGAGAGAGCAGAGTGCAGCCGGTGTTCAAGGGCCAAGCAGCATCAACGGGGGAGAGAGGTGCGCAGGAAAACGCGAGGCGCTGCCATTGCCACAAGAACCGCAGAGAGCGGCGTTGGCAGCAGTGCGGGAGCAGCGCACGAAACCCACAGGGCATCGCCATTTGATACGAGGACCGCCGAGAGCGGCGTTGGCAGCAGCGCGGGAGACGCCATTTTAAGCCACAGCGGGGAAGAAAGGAAAGCGCGGGAGACGCCATTTTAAGCCGCAGCGGGGAAGAAAGGAAAGCACGGGAGACGCCATTTTAAGCCAGTCTAACCACACCCAAAAATGCCGAAGAGTGGCAGTATCACAGCGTTCGACAATGAAGTCGAAGATTGGACGACATATGTCGAACGCATAGAAGTATACATGAGTCTAGGTTCGGATCGGACATGGCCCTGTGGGTAGCGGAGCGGGCCCAGGGGCCATGTAGCCTGATCCTGCTCCTATTTCATGTGTCTAATTCTGTTAGATTCAGGAGATGGTTCTGTGATAGTAGATTGGCGGTTAGGATCAGATGAGCCATGATCTTATTGAATGGCGGAGCAGGCTCGAGGGGCTGATTGACCTACTCCTGCTCCTATTTCTTATGTTCTTATGTTCTTAAAGCACTGGTATTGTTGAATTCAATGGGTGCAAAAACGTATGGCTTACTACGAAACCTAGTAACCCCAGAGAAGCCAGTAGAAAAGGATTTTGAAAACATAGTGTCAATCCTACAGGACCACTTAAACCTCACACCGCTGCTGATAGCAGAAAGATTTAAGTTTCATAAAAGGAACCAGCATAAAGACGAAAGTAATGCTGAGTATTTAACGGAACTGCGCAAGCTATCGAAACACTGCCAGTTTGGAATGGGACTAGCAGATACTTTAAGGGACAAGTTTGTGTGTGGGCTTCAAAGTGAAGGAACCCAGAAACGGCTTCTATCAGAAAAGGATCTTACGCTGGACAAGGCTTTCAGCATGGCAGTATCACATGAAGCAGCAGCACGGGGCGCTGCAGAGATACAACGGAGACCGCAAGAATATGGCACAAATGAAATGTCATACGGAACAGTGAAGTGCTATCGCTGTGGCAGAACAACACACGACCATAATGATTGCTGGTTCAAGGACAAAGTGTGCAGACAGTGTGGAAAAGTAGGACACATAGCAAGAGTCTGCAGGTCGGGAAAGAAAACCAGCAGCAAGAAATCTCCACAGGAGAAGTACAAGAAGGTACATAAGGTGACGGAGAGTAGTTCAGATGAACAGAAGAGTGATACAGACTCCGGAAGCAAGGAGCTGGGTTGTCTGAAACTACATAATGTGATCAAAACGGAGGATCACCAAACTATCTGGGTCACGCTCAAGATAGCAGGAGTCCAAGTGAAAATGGAATTGGACACAGGATCAGCCCTAACAGTCATAAACCGAAGGGACTACAAGCAGCTATTCTCACATATACCCTTGAGAGATACAAAGATTGTCTTGAAGACATACACGGGGCAAAAAGTCTACCCCAAAGGAAAAATAAGGGTGAACGTTATATATAACGGCAAGGAGACACCAAAAATGGACCTATATGTATTGCCAGATGGAGGACCACCACTACTAGGAAGTGAATGGATCCGGAAGATACAGCTAGATTGGCATTCCATACAGGCACTGACTGTGGCTGACAAAAAGGATGATGACGTCACACCTGGGCGACTGTCAAAGATCCTAACTGATGCAAAAGAAGTGTTCCAGCAAGGACTCGGAACACTAAAAGGCATGACAGCGATGATTAAAATGGAAGAAAACGCAAGCCCAATATTTTTTAAGGCCAGACCGGTACCTTATGCGATCCGCCCAGCCGTTGAAGCAGAGCTGGAGAGTCTGGAACATTCAGGTGTACTGTCCAAGGTAGACTGGAGCGAGTGGGCTACACCCATCGTCCCTGTGATGAAAAAGTCATTGAGCAGCACGCCTGGGGAACCAAGGAAGGTTCGCATCTGTGGGGACTTCAAGGTAACAGTGAACCTGGTCCTTCACACCGTACAATATCCACTTCCGCGGATTGAAGATATTTTCGCCTCGCTATTTGGAGGGAAACGCTTCACTAAGATTGATCTGGCCCAGGCGTATCTGCAAATGGAGGTAGAAGAAGCATCAAAAAAATACCCCACAATCAACACCCATAAAGGTCTCTACCAATACAACTGGCTGGTATTCAGGGTAGCATCAGCTCCGGCTATTTGGCAGAGGGCAATGGAACAAGTCCTGCAAGGGATCCCAGGGACACAGTGTTATTTGGACGACATCCTGGTTATGGGCGAAAATGACAGTGATCACCTTGCCAACCTGGAGCAGGTGCTCACTAGATTGCAGGAATATGGGCTCCGAGCTAACCGCCCCAAATGCGAGTTTTTTAGAAAACAGATCTCGTATTGTGGCCACGTTATCGATAAAGAGGGGTTACATAAGTCCCCAGAGAAGATTGAGGCAGTAGTCAAGGCTCCAGCACCGGAAAATGTGTCACAACTGAGGTCGTTCCTCGGGCTGGTAAACTACTACCATAAGTTCTTGCCAAATTTGTCTGCAATACTACACCCACTGAACACCCTACTGCAAACTGGGGTGCCATGGAAGTGGAGTGACGAATGTAGACGAGCTTTCCAGAAGAGCAAAACACTAATCACATCGAAAGAGGTATTGGCCCATTACAACCCGGCATTACCAATTCGGTTGGCATGTGATGCGTCACCCTACGGCATTGGAGCGGTGCTGTCGCACAAATTCTTGGACGGCTCAGAGAGGCCAATAGCCTTTGCGTCACGACCACTAACCTCAGCCGAGCGTAACTACGCCCAGTTTGACAGGGAGGCCCTCAGCCTAGTGTGGGGAGTGAAAAAGTTCAATCACTATCTGCACGGGCAGAAGTTCACCTTGCTGACTGACCACCAACCACTTGTCTCCATCTTTAATCCAAAGAAGGGCGTTCCGGTGATGACTGTGCAATGGCTACAAAGATGGTCCCTTTTTCTAGGGGCGCACCAATATGAAATCGAGTATAAGGGCACGAAACAGCATGGAAACGCTGATGGGCTATCATGCCTGCCACTGCCTACTGCGGAGGAAGCACCAGCAGTGGATCCTGTCGAAATATTTCATTCGACTATAATTGAATGCTTGCCAGTAACTAACGCTGGAGACCCGAAATGACCCGACACTGTCTCGGGTATATGATTTGACGGTGAAGGGATGGCCAGCACATGGCGACTCACTGTTGCCAGCATTCTCATCGAGAAGAGAACAGCTGTCAGTATGCCAGGGGACCTTGATGTGTGGATCCCGAGTGGTAATTCCACCCAAGTTAAGGGAGAGAGTGCTCAATGAGCTTCACGAAGGTCATCTGGGAGGGGTGAAAATGAATAGCCTTGCTAGGGCTTATGTGTGGTGGCCGGGGATCGATCAGCAAATCGAGGACCTGACAAAGAGCTGCTCAGGATGCCAGAAGGTCCAAAATGCACCACCACATGCCCCTCTACACCCATGGGAGTGGCCCTCATCTCCATGGCAACGGGTGCATATTGATTTTGCTGGTCCATTCATGGACTCAATGTTTTTAATAGCCGTGGATGTGCACTCGAAATGGCCTGAGGTGATCAAAATGTCCTCCACCACCACGGAGAAAACTATTGCAGTCCTACGGACCATTTTTGCCAGGAACGGCTTGCCAGAGCAGATTTGCTCTGATAACGGACCACAGTTTGTGTCCAAAGAGTTTTGAAGATTTATGAAAAGGAATGGGGTATGTCATTACACATCCGCCCCGTATCATCCAGCCACAAATGGATTGGCTGAGAGGTTCGTACAAACCTTTAAAGAAGGCAATAAAGGCTATGTACAATGACAACATTCCGCTGCAGCACAAGGTGGACAATTTCCTGTTCGCCTACCGGAATGCGACACATGTAGTCACCAACCAGGCCCCAGCCATGATGTTCTTTAACCGAAGGTTAAGATCTCGCCTGGATTTGCTCAGACCAAACGTACGAAGAGATGTTGAGAGTAAGCAATTCCAGCACATCCATGAGAAGCCAACAAGGAGCTTCAATGTAGGGCAACCAGTCTTGGCCCGCGACTACCGAACAGAAAAATGGCAGCCAGGAACGATATGCACACGGCAGGGCCAACTAATGTACACAGTGGACGTTGGGGAGAGCATCGTGAGACGCCATGCTGACCAGATCCTAGAGTCACAGGAACAAGTCAACCCCATGCCTCGCCCATACGTACCTGGTGATGAACCCGACGTACAGGTAGCATCTATCCCAGAAACAGTAGCATCAGAAGCTGATGAACCAACCAACGACAGGGGGCCAGAATCGCCTCCGCACCAAGAGCAAGACACTCGGGAAAGGCGCTATCCAGAAAGGATCAGGAAGACTCCCCGACTATTTTCAGCTAATGTTGTATGTTAAAAGTGTTAATTGTAATTAGTTGATATTTAATTGTTAAATGAGTGTTATGCTACTGTTAATCTAAAAGGGGAGGAATTGTAATGTATGTACCTTTAAGGGGAGAACTACTTTTTACAGCTCCTGTATACTGTAGTACCGGCAGTGACCACACCTGTATATAAACCCTGAGTAGTGATCTGTAAAGTTAGTTCTAGAGTAACCCCCATTCAGTAAACACCTGTTGAATCGTTCCCTGCAGTCTGTTGTCTGATTATTGAAGGGCACAACATTAAGATACACGGATCTAACATAAACCAGCCCCACAGTCAGTGACACCAATCTCCTCCTGTCCGATATAAACCAACCCCACAGTCACTGACACCAATCTCCTCCTGTCTGATATAAACCAACCCCACAGTCACTGACACCAATCTCCTCCTATCTGATATAAACCAACCCCACAGTCACTGACACCAATCTCCTCCTGTCTGATATAAACCAACCCCAGTCACTGACACCAATCTCCTCCTGTCTGATATAAACCAACCCCACAGTCACTGACACCAATCTCCTCCTGTCTGATATAAACCAACCCCACAGTCACTGACACCAATCTCCTCCTGTCTGATATAAACCAACCCCACAGTCACTGACACCAATCTCCTCCTGTCTGATATAAACCCCCCCACAGTCACTGACACCAATCTCCTCGTCTGATATAAACCCCCCCACAGTCACTGACACCAATCTCCTCCTGTCTGATATAAACCAGCCCCAGTCACTGACACCAATCTCCTCCTGTCTGATATAAACCAACCCCACAGACCCAGAAAGATTAAACTCAGCCCGTTACTTGGATTGGACGTGTCTCCATTCCTGTGCTGAGGGGATTGCTGTGCCAGGCGGGAGGGGCAACATTTGGGGATTCTCCACCAATTCCCATTCCCCTTCTTTCTGGTGGATAATGGAGGTGCCACTGTGTGTAATGTACAAGTCAGTAAGAATTGTCAGCAAGGATTAATCAGCACTTTCTACCTGGAGATGTTAATCAGCGGAATCTTTCAGTGAATTGTAGATTTTGTACCAAAGATCAATTTAGGATTGAAGTAAAAGTTAATAAATTTATTACAAACAAATTTCTGACGAGAGTCCCTGAATTAAGGGGAATGATCACAGACTGTGGTTCTTAAAGGGACACTGCAGCCCCAACAAGTCAATCAGCTATACATCCAGAATATTAAACTCCAGACAGTTATAGGGTTATTAACATCAGCAGAAACAATCCCCAACTGTCAGAATGAACATGATTCAGTCCCAGATGTGATTAACAGCAGCATTAACAGCAGAATCCAACCCCTGCAGTCACTTGTGAACTCGCTGGTGTTTCAACATGTTGGATGAATGAGTGAATGCCTTCCCACACGCGGAGCAGGTGAACGGCTTCTCCCCAGTGTGAACTCGCTGGTGTTTCAGAAGGTTGGATGACTGAGTGAATCCTTTCCCACACACGGAGCAGGTGAACGGTCTCTCGCCAGTGTGAACTCGCTGGTGTGTCAGAAGGTCGGATGACTGAATGAATCGCTCCTGACAGACAGAGCAGGTGAATGGCCTCTCCCCAGTGTGAACTCGCTGGTGTCTGAGAAGGTTGCATCTCTGAGTGAATCCCTCTCCACACACGGAGCAGGTGAACGGCCTCTCCCCGGTGTGACTGCGTCGATGTTTTTCCAGATCTGATGGGTAATTGAATCCTTTCCCACAGTCCCCACATTTACAGTCCTCATGTTTCTCCATGGTGCGGGTGTCCTTGTGTCTCTCCAGGTTGGACAATCAGTTGAAGCCTCGCCCACACACAGAACACATGTACGGTTTCTCCCCGCTGTGGATGGTGCGATGTTTTTTTGAGGCTGTGTAACTGGTTAAAGCTCTTTCCAGTCAGTGCACTGGAACACTCTCACTCGGGTGTGTGTGTCTCGGTGCTTTTCCAGTCACACTGATGTTTGAAATCTTTTCCCACAGACAGAACAGACAAACATTTCTCCTTCCACATTCAAAGGCTGATGATATTCAGGTCCTGATGAATGGAGTGACTCTGTCAGATGTTGAGGTGATGTTTGGTTTGAGTTTCCCGTCTGCAAATCCTGCCCTTCTAACACCCTGTAAAAGGAGTTTACAAAGTCATCACTGTAAGTACAGGATAGAAATCCAGAACAGACAATTCTAGTTTCTGTAAAACATTCTCAGCCATGATCTCATTGAATGGCGGAGCAGGCTCGAGGGGCCAAATGGCCTACTCCTGCTCCTATCTTCTGTTTCCTCTCTTGTTTCCCCAAAGCTGTAAATCCCCGTCCCACACACTCTCCCTCCTCCCTGTGCTGAAATCCAAACCCATCGCACCATCTCCAACATTTCTTTCCTCCACTCCCAGTTTTCCCCCTCCCTCTACTCTGGTTGGGTTCAGTTCTACACTCGCTGTCTGCAGAGTGAGAATAAAATCAATGAGTCAATTATTGTCTCTCCTGGTCACGGGGACCCTGAAGCCCCGCCCACTTTGTTCCTGTACCAAGATGGCCACGCATGTGCCGTGCTGCAGGTGGAGCCGGTCTGTCTTTCCTCCACCAAGATGGCGGCGCGTAACCCAGGCATGTCACCGAGAAAAAGCCTCACAGCTGCCGCCCGGTGGAACATAGGCCGGGCCGCGGGATCTCATTCAGGCCTGAGGCTGTTCTCCAACTTTATAAACCCTGCAGCACGGCCTACCCGCAGTTTATTAATCTCCCGACCCCGGTCCCGCCAACCAGCAGCTCCGCCCGGCGACC
The DNA here is from genome assembly GCF_052327205.1 of Somniosus microcephalus. Classification (NCBI taxonomy): domain Eukaryota; kingdom Metazoa; phylum Chordata; class Chondrichthyes; order Squaliformes; family Somniosidae; genus Somniosus; species Somniosus microcephalus. The sequence goes on along the minus strand of NW_028225189.1, from coordinate 3,715,935 downwards.
GCGTGGGGCTTTCTTTGTAAAGTCGGTGAGAGACACGTGATCCGGGCCCAGGGCCTGAGTGACGGGAGCTTCCGACCAATAGGGAGCGAGCGGGGCGGGGCTGGAGGAGCGAGCCGGTGGCAGGTCCTCCAACCAATCGGGGAGCCTGAGGGGCGGGACTTGCACCGGCAGATTGTCTGATCCGCAGGGCAGCGAGTTTCTCCAGTCCCTTGTTCAGGGCCCGGGGCCAGGGGAGGCTGTGGGCCTTTATTCCCCTCATTGGACACAAGGCTCTTTGGCTCACAACCCACGGGCTCAGATTGCAATACAGACTTTTTAAATTCATGAATAAAAGCAGATAAACCCCGGGCTTCTGTAGGACAAACTTTTTAATATTTGGGAGTAAAAGTACAATTTTTTTCCCTCTGGGGAATTTGTTATTAGTTTCAGGAAACAACAACAACCACTTGTATTTATAAAGCACCTTTAATGCAGTGAAACGTCCCACGGCTCTTCACAGGAGCGTTAGAAAAGGTCAAAGGTCGGTTTTAAGGAGCATCTTAAAGGAGGAGAGAGAGGTAGAGAGATGGCGAGGTTTAGGGAAGGAATTCCAGAGCTTAGGGCCCAGGCAACTGAAGGCACATAGAAACATAGAAGATAGGAGCAGGAGTACGCAGGAATTTCAGCGGCAGCAGCGGGGCTATAAAAGGCCCCAGAGACCAGGTAGGCCTCAGAGCGTCGGCGGGAATTTCAGCGGCAGCAGCGGGGCTACAAAAGGCCCAAGAGACCAGGTGGGCCTCAGAGCATCGGTGGGAATCTCAGCGGCAGCAGCGGGGCTATAAAAGGCTCCAAGAGACCAGGTAGGCCTCAGAGCGTTGGCGGGAATTTCAACGGCAGCAGCGGGGCTATAAAAGGCTCCAAGAGACCAGGTAAGGCCTCAGAGCGTCGGCGGGAATTTCAGCGGCAGCAGCGGGGCTATAAAAGGCTCCAAGAGACCAGGTAGGCCTCAGAGCGTCGGTGGGAATTTCAGCGGCAGCAGCGGGGCTATAAAAGGCTCCAGAGACCAAGTAGGCCTCAGAGCGTCAGTGGGAATCTCAGCGGCAGCAGCGGGGCTATAAAAGGCTCCAAGAGACCAGGTAAGGCCTCAGAGCGTCGGCGGGAATCTCAGCGGTGGCAGCAGGGCTATAAAAGGCCCCAGAGACCAAGTAGGCCTCAGAGCGTCGGCGGGAATTTCAGCGGCAGCAGCGGGGCTATAAAAGGCTGCAGAGACCAGGTAGGCCTCAAAGCGTCGGCGGGATACTCAGCGGCGGCAGCGGGTCTATAAAAGGCTCCAGGAGACCAGGTAAGGCCTCACAGCATTGGTGGGATACTCAGCGGCGGCAGCGGGGCTATAAAAGGCCCCCAGAGACCAGGTAGGCCTCACAGTGTCGGTGGGAAACTCAGCGGCGGCAGCATGACTATAAAAGGCTCCAAGAGACCAGGTAGGCCTCAGTGTGTCGGCGGGAATTTCAGCGGCGGCAGCGGGGCTATAAAAGGCTCCAACAGACCAGGTAGGCCTCAGAGCGTCGGCGGGAATCTCAGCAGCAGCAGCGGGGCTATAAAAGGTCCCAGAGACCAGGTAGGTTTACTAATCTCCAATCTCACAGAGAGGGAGAGAAGTAAAAAGTAATCGAAGTGTGACGTCACCAGAAAGCAGGTAAGTGATTGGTTGGTGAGTATTTCTCTCTTTTTGAATTTTAACTCTGTGGTTTATAGTTTCTAACCTCTCTGTGGTGTAGCGGGGACTGTTTGTAAAACCAGGGCCCTTAAATATCCCATTTAACTGCAGTGTAATTGGTGGGATTGATTTGATTTAATTGCAATTAACTAAAGGGTAAGTCATGGCAGGACAGCCCGGTGCCGTGGTATGCTCCTCCTGCGATATGTGGGAACTCAGGGACACTTCCTGTGTCCCTGACAACCATGTGTGCAGGAAGTGTATCCAGCTGCAGCTACTGGCAGACCGCATTGCGGCGCTGGAGTGGTGATTGGATGCACACTGGACCATTCACAATGCTGAGGACGTCGTGACTAGCAGGTTTGATCAGTTGGTCACACCGCAGGCAAATGTTGGACAGGCAGAAAGGGACTGGGTGACCAACAGACAGAGTACTAGGCACAGGCAGGTAGTGCAGGGGTTCCCTGTGGACATGCCCCTCTCAAACAGATACACCACATTGAGTACTGTTGGGGGGGATGGCTTATCAGAGGAAGGCAGCAGCAGCCAACTTCCTGGCACCAGGGGTGGCTCTGCTGCACAGCACGGGAGGAAAAAGGGTAGAGCTATAGTAATAGGGGATTCTATTGTAAGGGGAATCGATAGGCATTTCTGCGGCCACAAACGAGACTCCAGGATGGTGTGTTGCCTCCCTGTTGCAAGGGTCAAGGATGTCTCCGAGCGGCTGCAGAACATCTTGGAAGGGGAGGGTGAACAGCCAGTTGTCATGGTGCATATAGGCACCAACGATATAGGTAAAAAGCGGGATGAGGTCCTAAAAGTGGAATATAGGGAGTTAGGAGATAAATTAAAAAACAGGACCTCAAAGGTAGTAATCTCAGGATTGCTACCAGTGCCACGTGCTAGTCAGAGTAGAAATAGAAGGATACTTCAGATGAATACGTGGCTAGAGGAATAGTGCCGGGGGAGGGATTCAAGTTCCTGGGACATTGGAACTGGTTCTGGGGCAGGTGGGACCAGTTCAAACCGGATGGTTTGCACCTGGGCAGGGCTGGAACCGATGTCCTAGGGGGAGTGTTTGCTGGTGCTGTGGGGGAGGGTTTAAACTAAAATGGCAGGGGGTTGGGAACCCGAGCAGGGGGACAGAGGAAAGGGAAACAAGGATAAAAGCAAAAGATAGGAAGGAGAAAAACAAAAGTGGCAGTCAGAGAAATCAAGGGTTTAAATCAAACGTGGCCACAGTAAATAATAATTCTAATAGGTCTAAGAGCGTTAAAAAAACAAGCCTGAAGGCTTTGTGTCTTAATGCGAGAAGCATTTGTAATAAGATGGATGAATTAGCTGTGTAAATAGAGGTAAAGGAATATGATATGATTGGGATTATGGAAACGTGGCTCAAGGATGGCCAAGGCTGGGAGCTCAACATCCAGGGGTATTCGATATTCAGGAAAGATAGGCAAAAAGGAAAGGGAGGTGGGGTAGCATGACTGGTTAAAGAAGGGATTAACACAATTGTAATGAAGGATATTAGCTCTGATGATGTGGAATCTGTATGGGTAGAATTGAGAAATACTAAGGGGAAAAAAACGTTAGTGGGAGTGGTATATTGACCTCCAAACAGTAAGACGGAGGTTGGGGATGGCTTTAAAAGGGAAATTAAAGAAGCGTGCAATAAGGGCACAGCAGTTATCATGGGTGACTTTAATCTACATATAGATTGGGCCAACCAAATTAGTAACAATACTGTGGAGGAGGAATTCCTGGAGTGTTTACGGGATGGTTTCCTGGAGAATGAAGTAGTTGACTCAGAGACTAGGGTCCTGAATTTAAATAAAGGAAACTACGATGGTCTGAGGAGCGAGTTGGGTAGGATTGATTGGGGAATGGCACTCAAAGGGTTGACGGTGGATAGGCAATGGCAAACATTCAAAGGCCGAATGGATGAGCTACAGAATTTGTTCATCCCAGTTTGGCATAAAAATAAAACAAAAAAGGTGACTCAACCGTGGCTAACAAGGGAAATTGGGGATAGCATAAGATCCAAGGAGAGGACATATAAATTGGCCAGAAAAAGCAGTAAACCTGAGGATTGGGAGCAGTTTAGGATTCAGCAAAGGAGGACAAAGGGATTAATTAAGAGGGGGGAAATAGAATATGAGAGTAAGCTTGCGGGGAACATAAAAACTGACTGTAAAAGCTTTTATAGATATGTGAAGAGAAAAAGATTGGTGATGTCAAGCGTAGGTCCCTTACAGTCAGAATCAGGGGAATTTATAATGGGGAACAAAGAAATGGCTGACCAACTAAATACATATTTTGGTTCTGTCTTCACAAAGGAGGACACAAATAACCTCCCAGAGATGCCGGGGAACATAGGGTCTGATGAAAGGGTGGAACTGAAAGAAATCAGTATTTGTAGGGAAATGGTGTTAGGAAAATTGATGGGACTGAAGGCCGATAAATCCCCAGGGCCTGATAATCTACATCCCAGGGTACTTAAGGAAGTGGCCCTAGAAATAGTAGATGCATTGCTGGTCATCTTCCAGAAGTCGAGAGATTCTGGAACAGTACCCATGGATTGGAGGGTAGCTAATGTTACCCCACTATTCAAAAAAGGTGGTAGAGAAAAAGCAGTGAATTATAGGCTGGTAAGTCTGACATCGGTAGTGGGGAAAATGCTAGATTCCGTTATAAAAGATATAATAGCAGAGCACTTGGAAAGCAGTGACAGGATCGGACAAAGTCAACATGGATTTACAAAAGGTAAATCATGCTTGAGTAATCTACTGGAATTTTTTGAGAATGTAACTGGTAAAATAGATAAGGGAGAACCAGTGGATGTGGTGTATTTGGACTTTCAGAAGGCTTTCGATAAGGTCCCACATAAGAGATTAGCGTGCAAAATTAAGGCACATGGGATTGGGGGCAAGGTATTGACTTGGATAGAGAACTGGTTGGCAGACAGAAAGCAAAGAGTTGGAATAAACGGGTCGTTTTCCGAGTGGCAGGCAGTGACTAGTGGGGTACCGCAAGGATCGGTCCTAGGACCCCAGCTATTCACAATATATATTAATGATCTGGACGAGGGAATTGGATGTAATATCTCCAAATTTGCAGACGACACAAAGCTGGGTGGGAGGGTATGCTGTGAGGAGGATGTCGTGAAACTCCAGTACGATTTGGACAGATTGGGTGATTGGGCAGAAACATGGCAAATGCACTATAATGTGGATAAATGTGAGGTTATCCAGTTTGGTGGCAACAACAGGAAGGCAGATTATTATTTGAATGGCAATAGATTGGGAGAAGGGGAAGTGCAAAGAGACCTGGGTGTTCTTGTGTACCAGTCGCTGAAGGTAAGCATGCAGGTGCAGCAGGCGGTTAAGAAGGCAAATGGTATGTTGGCCTTCGTAGCAAGAGGGTTCGAGTACAGGAACAAGGATGTCTTGCTACAGTTGTACAGGGCCTTGGTGAGACCGCAGCTTGAGTATTGTGTGCAGTTTCGGTCACCTTACCTGAGGAAGGATGTTCTTGCCATGGAAGGAGTGCAGCGAAGATTGACCAGACTGATGCCTGGGACAGCAGGAATGACGTATGAGGAGAGATTGTGTGTGGTAAACCACTGTTATTGTATCCTACTGTTATCGTTATTGCATATTGTTACCTCTGGTTGGCGCTGTGTACCAATGCATGCCTCAGCTGGCTCCGCCCACCTGACCAGGTATAAAGGTGGGTGTTTCGGCAACCCACTTCCTTCTTGGAACCAGTTGGCCACGAGAGGCATGCTCTGTTCTTTAGTTAATAAAAACCTCTTCATTACGTTCCTAATTCATCGCCTTTTATGGAGTAATTGATAAGCGTATCAATTTTATTAACTAAAAGTAAAATGTCGACACCTGAACAGCAACAACAGCAGGCGTTGCTGCGAGCCCTCAGACCAGCATGCCTGGACCTCGACCCTCAAGCAGCGGGTTCATCGACCAATTTCGAACACTGGCTGAGCTGCTTTGCATCCTTCCTAGAAGCCTCCGCCGTGACATCGGAGGAGAACAAACTAAAAGTTTTGACCGCCCAGGTGAGCCCTCAAGTATATACACTCATCCGGGACGCTACTACATACACGGCGGCCCTCGAACTACTAAAAGGGCAATACACGCGCCCAGTGAACACGATTTACGCCAGACACCTCTTGGGATCCCGCAGGCAGCAACTGGGGGAATCGGTAGAGGCATTTTTATGGGCGTTACAGGCACTCTGCAGGGACTGCGACTGTAAGGAGGTAACGGCTGCGGGGCACACGGAGGGACTTACCTGTGATGCCTTCGTTAGGGGCCACCAGTCCGACTACTCCCGGCAGAGACTGCTCGAAAGCAAGGAGCTTGACCTGAAGTCGGCCGTAGCCCTTGCGCTCTCGTTAGATGCGGCCCACCGAAACCTCGAAGCATACTCACGTAACGGCGCCGCGCCATGGCCATCGCGACCGTGGGACATGGGACCGCCGCCCAGGGTACCAACTGCTGCAGCGATGTCCCGAAATCAACCGGGACCGCCGCCCCCGGTACCAAGTGCAGCGATGCCCCGTAACCAGGCCCAAAAATGCTATTTCTGTGGCCAGTTAAAACACCCTAGAGCGCGCTGCCCGGCTAAGACCGCTACCTGCTCTGGCTGCGGGAAGAAAGGCCATTGCGCCAATGCCTGCAGGGGGAAACCCGCGAACGCCAGCAGCGCCGCGTGCGAACCGTGGGGGCAGCCATCTTATCCACCATTTTGTGCACCTCCGGCCGTGTGGGGACCTGAATCATGGCGGCCACCATTTTGTCCGCCGCACTCAACCGCCATTTTGTCTCCGGACTCGACCACCGTCTCGTCGGACGACCATATCGACTCACTAAGCCATACACTGGCCTCCGTTACGCTGGATCAAGCCCTGCCTCATCATCTGTCCAGGTCCATGATGGACATCACGGTAAACGGCCGCGCCACCACTTGCCTATTTGACAGCGGGAGCACAGAGAGTTTTATTCACCCCGACACGGTACGTAGCCACTCCCTCATGGTCCTGCCAATGCGCCATCGGATTTCTATGGCGTCTAAGTCCCATTCAATGGATGTCGGCGGCTACTGTGTGGTGACCCTTTCGGTTAGGGGCACAGAATATAAAAATGTTAAACTTCTTGTCCTGCCCCGTCTTTGCGCTGCCGTGCTGCTAGGGTTGGATTTTCAGTGCCACCTTAAAAGTGTCACATTAGCATACGGTGGACCCCTCCCCCCACTCACAGTCTGCAACCAACACCTTTTAAATCACCCGCCGCACACCACTGGCAGCCTTTCCACACTCTAAGTTCCCCCCCTCCCTTGTTCGCTAACCTCACCCGCGACTGTAAACCCATCGCTACCAAGAGCAGGCGGTACAGCGCCGGGGACAGAGCTTTTATTATCTCTGAGGTGGAGCGGCTCCTGAAGGAGGGCATTATCGAAGGGAGCACCAGCCCCTGGCGAGCCCAGGTTGTAGTCGTTAAAACCACCGATAAACGCCGCCTGGTCATTGACTACAGCCAAACCATGAACCGGTACACTCAGCTGGACGCATACCCCCTTCCTCGCATATCTGATATGGTCAATCAGATTGCGCAATACAGAGTATTCTCCACCATTGACCTTAAGTCAGCATACCACCAACTCCCCATCCGCCATGAGGACCGCCAGTATACTGCCTTCGAGGCGAACGGCCGCCTCTACCACTTCCTTAGGGTTCCCTTCGGCGTCACCAACGGGGTTTCGGTCTTCCAAAGGGAGATGGACCGGATGGTTGACCAGAACGCGCTGCAGGCCACCTTTCCCTACCTGGATAACGTCACCATCTGCGGCCACAACCAGCAGGACCATGACGTTAATCTAGAAAAATTCCCCCGTACGGCCCAGCGGCTGAACCTAACGTACAATAAGGAGAAATGTATGTTTCGCACCAAACGCCTTGCCATTCTCGGCTGCGTAGTGGAGAACGGAGTCATCGGGCCCGACCCCGACAGAATGCGCCCCCTTATGGAGCTCCCCCTCCCCCACTGCCAAAAAGCACTGAAGAGATGCCCGGGGTTTTTCTCTTACTATGCTCAGTGGGTGCCCCACTATGCGGACAAAGCCAGACCCCTCATCAAATCCACCTCCTTCCCCCTGACACCAGAGGTGTGTGCAGCCTTCACTCTTATCAAGAGCGATATTGCGAAGGCCACAATGCACGCAGTGGATGAGTCCATCCCCTTCCAAGTGGAGAGCGATGCATCCCACTTCGCCCTAGCTGCGACCCTTAACCAGGCGGGGAGACCCGTGGCCTTTTTCTCAAGGACCCTCCAGGGCCCCGAGATTCGACACTCCTCTGTCGAAAAGGAGGCCCAGGCTATTGTGGAAGCGGTGCGTCACTGGAGGCATTACCTGGCCGGAAAACGGTTTACCCTTCTCACTGACCAGCGTTCAGTTGCTTTTATGTTCAATAATAAGCAGAGGGGCAAAATCAAGAACGACAAGATCTTGAGGTGGAGAATTGAACTCTCCACCTACAATTACGATATCTTGTACCGGCCCGGGGAACTCAATGAGCCCCCAGATGCCCTATCACGTGGTACATGCGCCAACGCGCAGGTTAATAGACTGCAGTCCCTCCACAATGACCTCTGCCACCCGGGGGTCACCAGGTTCTTCCATTTCATCAAATCCCGTAACCTGCCCCACTCCATCGAGGAGGTCAGGACCATGACCAGGAACTGCCAAATCTGTGCCGAGTGCAAACCGCATTTTTATAGGCCAGACAGAGCAAGCCTGATCAAGGCCACTCGCCCCTTCGAGCGCCTGAGCGTCGATTTTAAAGGGCCCCTCCCCTCCTCTGACCGCAACATGTACTTCCTCAACATAATTGATGAGTACTCCCGTTTCCTGTTCGCCATCCCTTGCCCAGACATGACCAGTACCACGGTCATCAAATGTCTGAATGACCTCTTCGCCCTGTTCGGATTCCCTAGCTATATACATAGCGACAGGGGCTCATCTTTCATGAGCGACGAACTTCGTCAGTACCTGCTCGCGAGAGGTATTGCTACGAGCAGGACCACCAGCTACAACCCCCGGGGGAACGGCCAGGTGGAAAGAGAGAACGCGACGGTTTGGAAGGCCGTCCTCTTAGCCTTAAAATCTAAGGGCCTTCCGACCTCTCGCTGGCAGGAGGTCCTCCCTGCGGCGCTCCACTCCATCCGGTCACTGCTTTGTACTGCCACTAATGCCACCCCTCATGAGCAAATGTTCGTTTTCCCCAGGAAGTCCACATCGGGAACCTCGCTACCGACATGACTGACTTCTCCTGGGCCCGTCCTACTGCGGAGGCACGTGAGGACCCATAAAACGGACCCCCTGGTCGAGAGGGTGAACCTCCTACACGCCAACCCCCAGTATGCCTACGTGGCGTACCCAGACGGGCGGGAGGACACGGTCTCCATACGAGACCTCGCACCCTCGGGTGCCCCTGAATTACCACCGTTATCCCCCACCACTTCTCCCAACCCAACCCCTGTAGACGGCATGCCGGAGCCCCAGGACCCTTCGTTGACCACCCAGACACCAGATTCGACGTTGGATACTGCACCACCGCCGCCGCCACCACGACGATCAGGACGTCATACAGGGCCTCCTGATAGACTTACCTACATGAACTTGTAGTACACTTCACCCCGCCGGACTAAATTTTAAACAAGGGGTGAATGTGGTAAACCACTGTTATTGTATCCTACTGTTATCGTTATTGCATATTGTTACCTCTGGTTGGCGCTGTGTACCAATGCATGCCTCAGCTGGCTCCGCCCACATGACCAGGTATAAAGGTGGGTGTTTCGGCAACCCACTTCCTTCTTGGAACCAGTTGGCCACGAGAGGCATGCTCTGTTCTTTAGTTAATAAAAACCTCTTCATTACTTTCCTAATTCGTCGCCTTTTATGGAGTAATTGATAAGCGTATCATTGTGTCGATTGGGCTTATACTCACTGGAGTTTAGAAGATTGAGAGGGGATCTCATCGAAACCTATAAAATTCTGTCAGGCCTGGACAGACTAGATGCAGGAAGGATGTTCCTGATGGTCGGGGAGTCCAGACCCCGGGGTCATAGTCTAAGGCTAAGGGGTATGCCATTTAGGACTGAAATGAGGAGGAATTTCTTCACCCAGAGAGTGGTGAACCTGTGGAATTCTCTGCCACAGAGGGCGATGGAGGCCAGTTCATTAAATATATTCAAGAAAGAGTTGGATATATTTCTTAAGGCTAAAGGGATCAAGGGATATGGGGAGAAGGCAGGGACAGGGTACCGAGTTTGGATGATCAGCCATGATCTCATTGAATGGCGGAGCAGGCTCGAGGGGCCGAATGGCCGACTCCTGCTCCTATCTTCTATGCTAACTAAATCAGAAGGTACAAGCACTAAATGAAGTAGTAAGGAACCAACAACAGATTAAAGATCTAGAAAGGCAGAATGCTGGACTTAAACCAGACGAGTTGTCCAGCATAGGTCAACAAGTAATGACGCAAGTTATTGGAAGAAAGGGAATGGGGCCCGTTGGATGGGGCCATGTACTGTATTAATGACAAGTGATACGTGTGTTTGTCTACAGGAACCGATGGGTATGCGATGGAAGCACTGGACCCAGGTGAAACCATTTAACACTAAAGACCCCCATTCTACCCTCTCCTCTAGGGGAAAGAGCTCGGAAGACGACCACACCTCTGTTTAAATTACAGATAAACATGGATCCAGTCGACCCTTTATATCAGAGGGTCCGTCTCGGGGTGAAGAATCTCTCCCGGTTTACCCTTACACCTGAGAACTCATCTTTAATGTGGAAGCAAGTCATCCTCGGTTCCGAGGGACTGCCTAAGAAGAAGATATAATTGGAGTAAGACTTCTTTACTCCTGTACTCAAATCCTCTTGTAATGAAGGCCAGCATACCATTTGCCTTCTTAACTGCCTTTCACGACCACCGGACATCCCAAAGCGCTTTACAGCCAATGAAGTACTTTTGAAGTGTATTCACTGTTGTAATGTGGGAAACGCGCCAGCCAATTTGCACACAGCAAGCTCCCACAAACAGCAATGTGATAATGACCAGATAATGTTTTTTTGTCATGTTGATTGAGGGATAAATATTGGGCTCAAAACACCGGGGATAACTTCTTCGAAATAGCACAACGGGATGTTTTACATCCACCTGAGGGGGCAGACGGGGGCCTCGGTTTAACGTCTCATCCATAGGACGGCACCTCCGACAGTGCAGCGCTCCCTCAGTACTGCCCCTCCGACAGTTCGGCGCTCCCTCAGTACTGCCCCTCCGACAGTGCGGTGCTCCCTCAGTACTGCCGCTGCGACAGTGCAGCGCTCCCTCAGTACTGCCCCCCCACCGACAGTGCGGCGCTCCCTCATTACTGCCCCTCCGACAGTGCGGCGCTCCCTCAGTACTGCCCCTCCGACAGTGCAGCGCTCCCTCAGTACTGCCCCTCCGACAGTGCGGCGCTCCCTCAGTACTGCGCCCCCCGACAGTGCGGCGCTCCCTCAGTACTGACCCTCCGACAGTGCGGCACTCCCTCAGTACTGCTCCTCCGACAGTGCGGCGCTCCCTCAGTACTGCGCCTCCGACAGTGCGGCGCTCCCTCAGTATTCCCCCTCCGACAGTGTGGCGCTCCCTCACTGGAGTGTTAGCCTCGCTTTACAAGCTCAAGTCCCTAGAGCGGGATTTGTACCCACAGCCTTCTGACTCTGCTATCCACTGAGCCACAGCTGACTCCAGTCTTTTACACAGTTTCATCAGAACTTCCTTGCTTTTGCACTCTACCCCTCTCCTAAAGCAGGGGAGTTATGATGAATTGTTAAACAGTTTTTTTTGCAGAGTGACCAAGGCTGTCTGTAGGAAACAATTGTGCATTTGAAAGCAGCTTGTATTGTGAAGCTTGTGCCCCTTTGCCAGGCCCGCTGCCTGCGGCCCCTCTCCCAGATTCCAGCCCCAGCTCTGTGCTGACTGAGCTGCTCTCACCAAGGGACAGCGCGTCACAATCGGCCCCAGCGCACTTGAGCTGGAGAGGAGGCCCCGCCCCCTTGCCGCGCCGCCATTGGTTGGAGGACCAGGCCGCCCAGTTCAGTCCTCCCAGCTCAGCCCTCTTCCTATTGGTCAGCGCTCCCGTCAGTCAGAATCACATTGCTCCGGCTCACTCCGCCCCCCCGGGCGGGTCAATCCGCTCGGTTCGGCGTCCGCGGAAGTCCCGCCCGCCCGACTCTCAGGTTTGGTTTTTCTCGTATTTTACTTTATAATCTCGCTCTCCGCTCCCCCCTCAGCTCGATTTAAATCGATTCCCCAACACTTGACTTTACCCCGGCCGCTGATTCCGCCTCTTCTCCGAGCCCGGCCTTCCGATTGCTCCCCGGAGGCCCCGCGCAGGCGCACTGGCAGCCTCGTGTTGTGCCTGCCCGCGCTGTGATTGGTGCAGGGGAAGGCAAGTGGGCGTGTCCGGCCCCCGGCCCACGTGGGGGAGACAAAGGCTGGCTGGAGCGCATGCGCAGCCCGCCTCGCACCGTTGGGAAGCTTTTCAAAATTTTTTTTTGTGAAACAAATTGAAAACACTCATTAATTCCCCCAACCTCCTCCCCTCTAAAGTGCGATTATTATTATTATTCTTTTTCCTCATTTGTGTGGGGTGTCTTTTTTTTACCTTGCGGTGGCGTGCGCCGATCCAAACGACCCCTTGGCGTTGCGTGCTGGCGTCAGCGCGTAATCGGAGGGTGGTGATTGACGCGAGCCGCCCGCCAATCAGGAGCGCGGAAAACGCTGGGAGGACCGGGCGGGCTGACGGTCCTCCAACCAATGGCGGCGCGGGAGGGAGGGGGGCGGGACCTCGGTGGGCTGCAGGCCGCTTTCCTGCTTTCATTGTCCGCAGGAGCTGCTGAAGGGAAGGGGAGGAGGGGGTGGAAAAAAACACAGCTTGTGAGTGTTTATTCCTTTGCATTACCTTTATTGCAAGGCTATTCATCAACTGCATTCATTTAAAAATAAGTGAACCTTTTCTCTTTTTGACTTTTATCCAGAACAAAGAGCCCTGGTGCTGTGAACATTTTGGTGGGCAGCCACTTTTAAAGGGACAAAGACCAGCATTCTTCCTCCTCTCTCTCTCTCTTGTGAGTATTTGTTGGGGGTGAGAGGGTGGGGGGGTGAGTCAAAGGGGACTGCGGCCCTTTTCAACAAAAACAATTGCTTGGCCATTTAAAGGGGAGTGGGTGCCCCCCAGGTATTTAAAGGGGCAGTGCCTCTCTCTGTATCATGTAAGAGCAGGGAGGTTCTGCTTGAACTGTGCAAAACACCAGTTAGGCCACCGGCTAGAGTGCTGCGTGCAGTTCTGCTCGCCCCATTGCAGGAAAGATGTGACTGCTCGAGACGGGAGATTTACGAGGATGTTGCCAGGACTAGAGAATTTCAGCTACAAGGAAAGATTGAATACACAGAAACATAGAAGATAATCTACATCCAAGAGTACTTAAGGAAGTGGCCCTAGAAATAGTAGATGCATTGCTGGTCATCTTCCAAAATTCGATAGACTCTGGAACAGTATCCATGAATTGGAGGGTAGCTAATGTTACCCCACTGTTCAAAAAAGGTGGTAGAGAGAAAACGCGGAATTACAGACCGGTAAGCCTGACATCAGTAGTGCGGAAAATGCTGGAGTCCATTATAAAAGATGTAATAGCAGAGCACTTGGAAAACAGTGACCGGATCGGACAAAGTCAACATGGATTTACAAAAGGTAAATCGTGCTTGACTAATGTGGTCCTTGGACCCCAGCTATTCACAATATATATAAATGATCTGGACAAGGGAACTAGATGTAATATGTCCAAATTTGCAGACGACACAAAGCTGGGTGGGCATGTGTGCTGTGAGGAGGATGCCGAGAAACTCAAGGATGATTTGGACAGGTTGGGTGATTGGACAGAAACATGGCAGATGCAATATAATGTGGATAAATGTGAGGTTATCCACTTTGGTGGCAAAAACAGGAAGGCAGATTATTATCTGAATGGCAATAGATTGGGAGAAGGGGAAGTGCAACGAGACCTGGGTGTCCTTGTGCACCAGTCGTTGAAGGTAAGCATGCAGATGCAGCAGGCGGTTAAGAAGGCAAATAGTATGTTGGCCTTCGTAGCGAGAGGGTTTGAGTACAGGAACAAGGATGTCTTGCTGCAGGTGTACAGGGCCTTGGTGAGACCACATCTTGAGTATTGTGTGCAGTTTTGGTCGCCTTATCTGAGGAAGGATGTTCTTGCCATGGAAGGAGTAATGAGAGGGGATCTCATTGAAACTTATAAAATTCTGAGAGGACTGGACAGACTAGATGCAGGAAGGATGTTCCCGATGGTGGGGGAGTCCAGAACCAGGGGTCACAGTCTAAGGATAAGGGGTAGGCCATTTAGGACAGAAGTGAGGTGGAATTTCTTCACCCAGAGAGTGGTGAACCTGTGGATTTCTCTACCACAGAAGGCAGTAGAGGACAATACATTAAATATATTCAAGAAGGAGTTGGATATATTTCTTAAGGCTAAAGGGATCAAGGGGTATGGGGAGAAAGCAGGGACTGGGTACTGAATTTGGATGATCAGCCATGATCGCATTGAATGGCGGAGCAGGCTCGAGGGGCCGAATGGCCTACTCCTGCTCCTATCTTCTATGTTTCTATGTTTCTCTACTTTTGTACTCAATACCCCTATTTATGAAGCCCAAGATCCCATATGCTTTGCTAACCACTCTCTCAATATGTCCTGCCACCTTCAGGGACCTATGCACATTAACTCCCAGGCCCCTCTGTCCCTGCACACTCTTTAAAACTGTGCCATTAAGTGTATATTGCCTCTCCCTGTTCCTTCTGCCAAAATGCATCACCTCACACTTCTCTGTATTAAATTCCATCTGCCACTTGTCTGCCCATTCTGCTAGCCTTTCTATGTCCTGTTGCAGTCGATTGGTATCATCCTCACTGTTTGCCACACCCCCAAGTTTGGTGTCATCGGCAAATTTAGAAATTCTACTCTGCATTCCAATATCCAGGTCATTTTTATATATCAAAAAAATTATATAACTGTTCTTCTGATGATTCCCTTCTTTTGACTGTTATTGGTGTTACATAGGATGTACAGCACAGAATCAGGACATGCAACTGAACTGGTCCATGCTGGTGTTTATGCCCCACACCCACCCTACTTCAATTAACCCGATCAACATATCCTCCTATTCCTTACACACTCATGTGGCTTCCCCTTAAATGCATCTGTACTTTTAGCCTCAACTACACTTTGTGGTGGCGAGTTCCACGTTCTCACCACTCTCTGGGTAAACAGGTTTCTCCTGAATTCCCTCCTGGATTTATTGGCGACCATCTTATATTTCATGGATGTTAAAACCCCAATAACTGGACTGGATTTTAATATTCTGTATAAATAAATAAGCTATTGAGTCCTTGTTCCTAAGATAAGCCAAGAGCTAATTGATGACTTGTTACAGACATTCCCTGTCCTCTCAATGTCGGTGTCCAGGGGAGAAGCTGATGGGTTTGTGTTCCTTTCTTGAAGTGAATTTTTGTGCTCAAGGTGCTGGATGTCACTGTGGGGAAAGAACATTTTAACATTCTCAGCACCTAGTGTCAACATCAAACACTCTTAGGGCAGGTACAGCACGGGTTAGATACAGAGTAAAGCTCCCTCTATACTGTCCCATCAAACACTCCCAGGGCAGGTACAGCACGGGTTAGATACAGAGTAAAGCTCCCTCTACACTGTCCCATCAAACACTCCCAGGGCAGGTACAGCACGGGTTAGATGCAGAGTAAAGCCCCCTCTACATTGTCCCATCAAACACTCCCAGGGCAGGTACAGAACGGGTTAGATGCAGAGTAAAGCTCCCTCTACATTGTCCCATCAAACACTCCCAGGGCAGGTACAGCACAGGTTAGATACAGAGTAAAGCTTCCTGTACACTGTCCCATCAAACACTCTTCGGGCAGGTACAGCACGGGTTAGATACAGAGTAAAGCTCCCTCTACACTGTCCCATCAAACACTCCCAGGGCAGGTACAGCACGGGTTAGATGCAGAGTAAAGCTCCTTCTACATTGTCCCATCAAACACTCCCAGGGCAGGTACAGCACAGGTTAGATACAGAGTAAAACTCCCTCTACATTGTCCCATCAAACACTCCCAGGGCAAGTACAGCATGGGTTAGATACAGAGTAAAACTCCCTCTACACTGTCCCATCAAACACTCCCAGGGCAGGTACAGCACGGGTTAGATACAGAGTAAAACTCCCTCTACATTGTCCCATCAAACACTCCCAGGGCAGGTACAGCACGGGTTAGATACAGAGTAAAGCTCCCTCTACACTGTCCCATCAAACACTCCCAGGGCAGGTACAGCACGGGTTAGATACAGAGTAAAGCTCCCTCTACACTGTCCCATCAAACACTCCCAGGGCAGGTACAGCACGGGTTAGATACAGAGTAAAGCTCCCTCTACACTGTCCCATCAAACACTCCCAGGGCAGGTACAGCACGGGTTAGATACAGAGTAAAGCTCCCTCTACACTGTCCCATCAAACACTCCCAGGGCAGGTACAGCACGGGTTAGATACAGAGTAAAGCTCCATCTACACTGTCCCATCAAACACTCCCAGGGCAGGTACAACACGGGTTAGATACAGAGTAAAGCTCCCTCTACACTGTCCCATCAAATACTCCCAGGGCAGGTACAGCACGGGTTAGATACAGAGTAAAGCTCCCTCTACACTGTCCCATCAAACACTCCCAGGGCAGGTACAGCACGGGTTAGATACAGAGTAAAGCTCCATCTACACTGTCCCATCAAACACTCCCAGGGCAGGTCCAGCACGGGTTAGATACAGAGTGTCAGCCGTGGCTCAGGCGGCAGCACTCTCCCCTCTGAGTCAGAAGGTTGTGGGTTGAAGTCGTACTCCAGAGACTCGAGTCTAAAACTCTGTGCTGCCCCTCCAGTGCAGTGCTGAGGGAGTAAAGCCCAGTGCAGAGTAAAGTTCCCTCTGCACTGCTCCACTAACAGGCCTGAGCCCCAAACTCAGAAGAGCGCCCTCTGCTGCATTCCACTTGTCTCAGCAGCGGGAGAAGCAGGCGGCGGAAGTCCCGCCCCTCGGACACCCTGATTGGTTGGGGGACCCACCGCCACCTCAGTCCCCCAAGCTCCGCCCGCTCTCTCCCTATTGGTCGGAGCTCCCGTCAGTGACCGCCGTGGAGTTGATCACATGCCCCAGTCTGGCTCCCTGCAGAAGACATGGGCTGTGGCCGCTCAATCCGCGCCGGGAGGGCACTGGGATGGTGCGGTTTGTATTTTCTTTTTATTTATCTGTCCGCCCGTGCTTCTCTCCGCTATATATAAAAAACCCTCATAAAACTCACTTTCCGCCGGTGATCCGGACTCTCGCGGTTGCCCGGGCCGACCCAGAATGCGAGGCCCTGCGCAGGCGCGGTAGCGGCTCATCCTCGGGAGCGGGCCCCGGTGGCACATGCGGAGTAGGGGGAGGGGGCAGGGCCTGTTCAGAGCCCGCGCTCACCTTTGGAGCGGCACAAGCGGAGTAGGGGGAGGGGGCGGGGCCTGTTCAGAGCACGTGCTCACCTTGGAGCGGCGCATGCAGAGTAGGGGGAGGGGGCGGGGCCTGATCAGAGCCCGCACTCACCTGGAGCGATGCATGCGGAGTAGGGGGAGGGGTCGGCGCCTGTTCAGAGCCCGCGCTCACCTTGGAGCGGCGCATGCGGAGTAGGGGGAGGTGGCGGGGCCCGTTCAGAGCCCGCACTCACCTTGGTGCGGCGCATGCGGAGTAGGGGGATGGGCGGGGCCTGTTCAGAGCCCGCGCTCACCTTGGAGCGGCGCATGCGGAGTAGGGGGCGGGGCCTGTTCAGAGCCCGCGCTCACCTTGGAGCGGCGCATGTGGAGTAGGGCGAGGGGGCGGGGCCTGTTCAGAGCCCGCACTCACCTTGGTGCGGCGCATGCGGAGTAGGGGGATGGGCGGGGCCTGTTCAGAGACCGCGCTCACCTTGGAGCGGCACATGCGGAGTAGGGGGCGGGGCCTGTTCAGAGCCCGCGCTCACCTTGGAGCGGCGCATGTGGAGTAGGGGGAGGGGGCGGGGCCTGTTCAGAGCCCGCGCTCACCTTTGGAGCGGCACAAGCGGAGTAGGGGGAGGGGGCGGGGCCTGTTCAGAGCCCGCGCTCACCTTGGAGCGGCGCATGCGGAGTAGGGGGAGGGGGCGGGGCCTGTTCAGAGCTCACCTCCAACAATGAGAACAACAACAACTTGTATTTCTATAGCGCCTTTAACGTAGGAAATCGTCCCAAGGCGCTGCACAGGAGTATTGTAAGACATTGAAAAATGTGACCCCGAGCCACAGAAGGAGAAATTAGGGCAGATGGCCAAAAGCTTGGTCACAGAGGTGGGTTTTGATCAGCCATGATCTCATTGAATGGCGGAGCAGACTCGAGGGGCCGAATGGCCGACTCCTGCTCCTATTTTGTATGAAAGACAGGCGGAGAGGTTCAGGGAGGGAATTCCAGAGCTTAGGGTCGAGGCAACAGAAGACACGGCCGCTGATGGTGCAGCGATTATAATCAGGGATGCTCAAGAGGGCAGAATTGGAGGAGCGCAGATGTCTTGGGGGGGAGGAGGTTGTTTTCTTTGGAACTGAGGAGGCTGAGGGGAGACCTGATTGAGGTGTATAAAATTCTGAGGGGCCGAGATAGGAAGGACCTATTTCCCTTGGCAGAGGGGTCCACAACCAGGGGGAATAGATTTAAAGAAATTGGTCGGAAGTTTAGAGGGGATTTGAGGAGAAATGTTTTCACCCAGTGGGTGGTGGGGGTCTGGAACTCACTGCCTGACAGGGTGGTAGAGGCAGAAACTCTCATCACATTTAAAAAGTACTTGGATGTGCACTTGAAGTGCCGTAACCTACAAGGCCACGGACCAAGTGCTGGAAAGTGAGATTTGTGTGGATAGCACTTAATCGGCAGGCACGGACAAGATGGGCTGAATGGCCTCCTTCCGTGTCATTATTTCTGATTCTGTCGCGGGTGGTTGGGAGTCTGAAGGGAAAAACTAAGATAGGGCGGGGCGAGGCCGTGGAGGGATTTGAAAACAAGGATGTGAATTTTGAAATCAAAACATTGCTTAACCGGGAGCCAATGTAGGTCAGCGAGCACAGGGGTGATGGGTGAATGGGACTTGGTGTTGAGTTACGACATGCGTAGTTTTGGATCACCTCCAGTTTACGTAGGGTAGAATGTGGGAGGCCAGCCAGGAGTGCGTTGGAATAGTCAAGTCTCGAGGTAACAAAGGCCCGGGTGAGGGTTTCAGCAGCGGATGAGCTGAGGTAAGGGCGGAGACGGGCCATGTTACCGCGGTGGAAGTAGGCGCTCTTAGTTATGCTGCGGATATGTGTTCGGAAGCTCATTTCAGGGTCAGATATGACACCGAGGTTGTGAACAGTGTGGTTCAGCCTCAGACAGATGTTAGGGAGAGGGATGGAGTCAGTGGCTAGGGAACAGAGTTTGTGGCAGGGACTGAAAACAATTGCTTTAGTCTTCCCAATATTTAATTGGAGAAAATTTCTGCTCACCCAGAACCGGATTTGAGATCGTGGGAGGGTCGAGAGAAGTGGTGGTGAGGTAGAGCTGGGTGTCATCAGCGTACATGTGGAAACTGACGCTGTGTTTTCAGATGATGTCGCCAAGGGGCAGCATTTAGATGAGAAATAAGAGGTGCCCAGGGATAGATCCTTGGGGGACACCAGAGGTAACGATGCGGGATTGGGAAGAGAAGCCATTGCAGGTGATTCTGTGGCTACGATTAGATAGATAAGAATGGAACCAGGCGAGTGCAGTCCCACCCAGCTGGACAATGGTGGAGAGGCGTTGGGAGAAGGATGGAGTGGTCAACCGTGTCAAAGGCTGCAGACAAGTCAGGAAGGACGAGGAGGGATAGTTTACCTTTGTCACAGTCACAAAGGATGTCATTTTATGAGACTTGATTTGACTTCAGGGCCAAGTCAGTGAGGTGGATTGGGCTGCTTCTGGCCCACTGGTTATTGTGGGCACGGCTAGACACCAGTGGGACCGGCTCTACCCTGTTCTTTGAGGCAAAATAAGCCAAAAAAAATCATGCTTCCCCCCTTACCCTTTCTACACTCCTTTTACAGGGTTTTAGAAGTGGAGCATTTACAGACAGGAAGCTCAAACCAAACATCACGTCAAGATCTGACAGAGTCGCTCGATTCATCAGGACCTGATTCAGTCGCTCCTCCAATCTGCTGGCACACCCGTGAGTTCACACTGATGAGAGACCTTTTAAATGTTCTGAAAGAGCTTCAAAATCTACAAATACCTGAAGCGGGGGGAAACCCGGGCCCCGTGTCTGGGAAGGGATTCACCCAGCCATCCGCTCCAATGATACACCAGCAAGTTCACACTAGGGAGAGACCTTTAACCCGCTCCGTGTGTGGGCAGGGATTAATTGCACCCTCCGTGCTGCTGAGACACCAGCTTGTCCACACCGATGAGAGACCGTTGACCTGCTCCGTGTTTTTGAAGCGGTTCTCTCATTCTGCCACCCTCCTGAGACACCAGCTTGTTCACATTAAATGTTCTGACTGTGGGAAGAGATTTAAAAGGTCCCAGGATCTGAAGAGACACCACCTGGAGAGAGCAGGAGAGATTCTGTTCACCTGCTCCGTGTGTGGGAAGAGATTCACTCGGTCCTCGAATCTGCTGGCACACCAGCGAGTTCACACTGGGGAGAGGCCGGTGAAACATTCCGACTGTGGGAAAAGCTTCAAAAGGTCCCAGGAGCTGAAGGGACACCAGCTGGAGAGAGCAGGAAAGAGGCCATTCACCTGCTCTGTGTGTGGGAAGGGATTCACTCAGTTATCCCACCTACTGAGACACCAGCGAGTTCACACTGATGAGAGACCATTTAAATGTTCTGACTGTGGGAAGAGCTTTAAAAGCTCTGAGGATCTGAAGGTACATCAGCGAGTTCACACTGATGAGAGGCCATTTACATGTTCTGTCTGTGGGAAGAGCTTTAAAAGCTCCGCGGAACTGAAGGTACACCAGCGCGTTCACACTGGGGAGAGGCCATTCACCTGCTCTGTGTGTGGGAAGGGATTCACTCAGTCTTCGAATCTGCTCGAACACCAGTGAGTTCACACTGGGGAGAGACCGTTCACCTGTTCCGTGTGTGGGAAGGGATTCACACAGTCCTCGACTCTGCTTGAACACCAGCGAGTTCACATTGATGAGAGACTATTTAAATGTTCTGACTGTGGGAAGAGCTTTAAAACCTCTGGGGATCTGAAGGTACACCAGCGAGTTCATACTGATGCGAGACCATTTACATGTTTTGTTTGTGGGAAGAGCTTTAAAAGCTCCACGGAACTGAAGGTACACCAGCGAGTTCACACTGATGAGAGACCATTTACATGTTCTGTCTGTGGGAAGAGCTTTAAAAGGTCTGGGGTGCTGAAGATACACCGACGAGTTCACACTGGGGAGAGGCCATTCACCTGCTCCGTGTGTGGGAAGGGATTCATTCAGTCCTCAAATCTGCTTGAACACCAGCGAGTTCACACTGGGGAGAGTCCGTTCACATAGAAACATAGAAGATAGGAGCAGGAGTAGGCCATTCGGCCCTTCGAGCCTGCTCCGCCATTCAATGTGATCATGGCTGATCATCCGAATTCAGTACCCTGTCCCTGCCTTTTCCCCATATCCCTTGATCCCTTTAGCCTCAAGAAATATATCCAACTCTTTCTTGAATATATTTAATGAACTGGCCTCCACCGCCCGCTGTGGCAGAGAATTCCACAGGTTCACCACTCTCTGGGTGAAGAAATTCCTCCTCATTTCAGTCCCAAATGGCTTACCCCTTATCCTTAGACTATGACCCCTGGTTCTGGACTCCCCGGCCATCAGAAACATCCTTCCTGCATCTAGTCTGTCCAGACCTGACAGAATTTTATAGGTTTCGATGAGATCCCCTCTCAATCTTCTAAACTCCAGTGAGTATAAGCCCAATCGACACAATCTCTCCTCATACGTCATTCCTGCCATCCCAGGTATTAGCCTGGTGAATCTTCGCTGCACTCCCTCCATGGCAAGAACGTCCTTCCTCAGGTAAGGTGACCAAAACTGCACACAATACTCAAGGTGCGGTCTCACCAAGGCCCTGTACAACTGTAGCAAGACATCCTTGTTCCTGTACTCGAACCCTCTTGTTACGAAGGCCAACATACCATTTGCCTTCTTAACCACCTGCATGCTTACCTTCAGCGACTGGTGCACAAGGACACCCAGGTCTCTTTGCACTTCCCCTTCTCCCAATCTATTGCCATTCAAATAATAATCTGCCTTCCTGTTTTTGCCACCAAAGTGGATAACCTCACATTATAGTGCATTTGCCATGTTTCTGCCCAATCACCCAACCTGTCCAAATCGTACTGGAGTTTCCCGACATCCTCCTCGCAGCTTACCCTCCCGCCCAGCTTTGTGTCGTCTGCAAATTTGGAGACATTACATCCAATTCCCTCGTCCAGATCATTAATATATATTGTGAACAGCTGGGGTCCTAGGACCGATCCTTGCGGTACCCCACTAGTCACTGCCTGCCACTCGGAAAATGACCCATTTATTCCAACTCTTTGCTTTCTGTCCACCAACCAGTTCTCTATCCAAGTCAATACCTTGCCCCCAATCCCATGTGCCTTAATTTTGCACGCTAATCTCTTGTGTGGGACCTTATCGAAAGCCTTCTGAAAGTCCAAATACACCACATCCACTGGTTCTCCCTTATCTATTTTACCAGTTACATCCTCAAAAAATTCCAGTAGATTAGTCAAGCATGATTTACCTTTTGTAAATCCATGTTGACTTTGTCTGATCCTGTCACTGCTTTCCAAGTGTTCTGTCTGTGGGAAGAGCTTTAAAAGGTCCGGGGTGCTGAAGATACACCAGCGAGTTCACACTGGGGAGAGGCCGTTCACCTGCTCCGTGTGTGGGAAGGGATTCACTCAGTTCTCCAACCTGCTGAGACACCAGCGAGTTCACACTGGGGAGAGACCGTTCACCTGTTCCTTGTGTGGGAAGGGATTCACACAGTCCTCGACTCTGCTCGAACACCAGTGAGTTCACATTGATGAGAGACTATTTAAATGTTCTGACTGTGGGAAGAGCTTTAAAAGCTCTGGGAATCTGCTGATACACCAGCGAGTTCACACTGGGGAGAGGCCGTTCACCTGCTCCGTGTGTGGGAAGGGATTCACTCAGTTCTCCAACCTGCTGAGACACCAGCGAGTTCGCACTGTTCTAGTCATACTCATAGAGTCATAATGGCACAGAAGGAGGCCATTCGGCCCATCGAGTCCGTGCCGGCTCTCTGCAGAGCAATCCAGTCAGTCCCACTCCCCCGCTCTATCCCCGTAGCCCTGCAAATTTATTTCCCTCAAGTACCTATCCAGTCTCCCCTTGAAAACATTGAGGCCGAGAAATTGGGTTGGTAACGCCGGTGCTGAGCGCCTAAAGAGACCTAGAATTGGGACGAATCCCTATGTTGGGGCGAACGCTATGAGGATAGCGCCAACTCAGATATTGACTATACATTTAGCGCCTGCGCTAAGTGTTTGCGCGCGCCCGTGAGCGCAAGCAGCTCATGATGTCATTTCAGTGTGCAACACCTTTTGGGAGCGCCTGAGCGCATATTGGGTGGTGCCCGGAGCCTTAGCGCCCAGCGCTATTAGTGACAGTTCGAGGGAGGGCTAACAGGCCCTTCTCGGAGTAGGGCGGCGCTATTTAAAGGGGACAGCTCTCATGCAGAATCTTCTGCCACTTGGCCTGCTCATTGCGATCGCTGCTAGAGAGAGTTGGCGAGCTAATGTGGAGCGGAGTTCTGGGAATTTAGCTTTACAGTACTTGGGACCTTCAACCCTGTCCGAAGCACTTGCAGCACTACACCTAAAAGCCTTTTGACCAGCTGGCATCGGAATGGGAGCTTGTTTGGAGGGCGACGGCCTCATCGCCCAACACTGTGAAGGGGCAGAGAGACGGCGGGAGAGAAGGCCGGGATTGGCCAGAATGAGGAGGGGCAATGGAGGTCGGCCAATCCGACAGGATGCTGCGAGGGTCTTTAGGCAGCAGGTGACGAGCCTTGACATGTCGGAGGAGCAGTGTTTGCGAAGGCTCCGAATCTGAAGGGACATTGTTACTGATCGGTGCCACCTGCTTGGTCAGGATCTGCAGCCGCGTGAACGCTGCAGAACCTCTCTGTCCGTGATGGTTACACTGACTGATGGCCTCCATTTTTATGCCAACGGATCCTTTCAGTCAGCCATTGGGGACAATGCAACTGTCGCTCAGGCTGCAGTCCGCTGTTGCATCCGGCAAGTGACAGATGCCCTTTATAGGCGAACGCGTCAATTCATTACCTTCCCTCGGACCCTGCAAAAGCAGGCGGAGGAGGAGGAAGATGGAAGGGCTGCTGAAAGTGGAAGGTCCATACGTCAGAGGCTCCTCTGGACTCGTGTCGACACCCCTGTGGTGGAATGATGAGAGTCTTAACTCATGCGCACTTTGGATGTTTGAGGGCCTCTGAATGCCAGCATCACTGAAAGTAGTCACATGCACCATGCAACATTGAAACTTCTGTTTATTGACACAAAAGTCTTTCATTACAGCTAAACAACGTAATGTGAGCAGAAACCATAACTTTCAAAATAACTGTGAACTGTTCGGCAAAGCCGCAAAACTCAACAAACCTTCTGCAAATATAACAGCAGGTGAGGGTGTCCTTGAATTTGGACAAACAAATGTCTCAGCACCTCCCTCTACAACTGGCCCCTTGAGGGAGAATGACTTCTCTTTCGCGCCCGGCCCCTTCCCTCCCTGCTGCTCCTACGTAATTGGACCCCAGTGGCGGGCTCAAGGCTGGGGGACGCTTGCTGACTGTCTGGAAGCGCAGAAGCCCCTGAGGGACGGCCTGGCCGACCTCTGGGCTTGGAGGGTGCGGACGCAGGATGCTTACTGTGACCATGGCTGGAAGCAGTGTGGCCTGCAGGTGGTGGCAGCTGCAATGCAGGCGTCCCAGCGCTGGCATGTGCAATGGTCTCCTGCCGAGAGAGGACACCTGCACCACGGTCGGACGACACACTGGCTATCTGAGGGGAGTGGCTCGGCTCATCCACCACAATCGCAGGCTCCACGGATTCCTGGCCTTGTACGGGATTGGAAGGGCCCGGGGTGATCCTATCTGATGCAGAGAGGGTGGCTGCAGTGAGAGATCGCGTTGCGTCAATCTGGCTGTGGAGGAGCCCAGCAAGTGACTGTGTGGCAACAGTGAGGACCTGTGTGCCAGGTGCCAGTGCTTCGGAGAAGGCCTGGACCGTTCTTCCCATGGCTTCGGACAAGGCAGGTGCCGACCGCTCCACTGCCTCGGACAAGCCCTGCACAGACCTTTCCAGGGATTGTCCGAAGCCCTGAACAGTCCTTTCCATAGCCGACTCAAAGCCGTGGACAGTCCTCTCCATTGTTGGGCCGAAGCCCTGGATAGTCCTGTCCATTGTGGCCCCGAAGCCCTGGATAGACCTGTCCATTGTTTCCCCGAACACCTGGAGAGTCCTCTCCATTGTTGCCCCAAAGCCTTGCAGAGTCCTCTCCATTGTTGCCCCGAAGCCCAACATACTCCTAGCCAATGAATCTATTGACTCAGGCATCTTCTCCACTGCAGCCATCAGCTCCGTGTGTCTGACCCGGGCCTGTTTGCTCATCTCAGCCAGGCGACGGACCTCATCTGCACTCTGTGCAGCAGTCATGACGACCTGCCTTGCCCTGCGGGGAGACGGGGGCCGACCTTGCCTACCCCCGTGCGTTGCTGCATGCCGCTTGGTCCGGCAACTGGTTCATCCTCAGAGCCACCCCCCCCTCCCCTCCAGGGGACTACTATCCCCAGTCTGCAGATGTCTCAGCTCCCCGGATTCTGCAACGGCTGGTCCGGATTCCTCCTGGTCCTCGCCTCCGGTGGCACTGGCACTGGCAGCTTCAGCGCGTTGAGCCCGAGTTCCTTCATCTGAAAGTGGGAGGTGGAAGAGTGGCTTTAGCAAAAGGACAGCTTTGCTGAAAGGCATGCCAGATTGCGGCAAGGCTCTGACATGGCTGCACACTGAGGATGCATGCTGGCGGGGGGACCAAGTGGAAGGCAACAGGTGAAAAAGGTGAGAGTCTTACCCTCACTGTCGGTAATGGGGTCAGCAGATGCAATGGTCACAGGACCAGACAGACGCCCTCCAAGTATCTGGTGCACTCTCTCCTCCAGATCCGTGAGAGCCACTTGTGCAGGTCCGCCACCGGTTTGACGCTGCTTCTTTCGAATCATCGCCAGCTTGGACTGCAGGGGAAAGAAGGGGAGGTTCTGTTACACGATGCCTTGAGACCTCATCGCATGCCCCCCATGGTGCAAGAGCCCTTACATGAGGCCTTGAGACCTCATCGCATGCCCCCCATGGTGCAAGAGCCCTTACATGAGGCCTTGAGACATCTGTCCATGTGTGTGCCCAGAAAGGGCCATGGGTGCATACTGACAGATGGCCATTGGTGCATCATTGCAGCAGGGTGCCCGAAGTCAGCTGCAGATGGAGGGAAGCACAAGTTTGGTAAACCATCACTCACCCTAACGATCCGTGTGAGGTCGTTGAATTTCTTCCTGCACTGAACAGGGGTCCTGGTCACCATGCTGCTGGAGTTGACCCTCACAGCAACCTCCCTCCAAGATCGTCGATAAGCCTTCTGATTCGGCCTCTTACCATTATCCGGATACAGGACCTCTCGACGGTGTTCAACTGCAGCCACCAAGTGGTCCAGAGCCTCAGTGCTGAAGCGCTCTGCTCTCTGCCTAACCTTCTCCATGCTGAACAAGTTTGTACCGCCAGACAAGGGCGAGCGCCGAATCTGAGGCCTACAGGGCGTTGGGTGTTGAAGCTCAGGCTGACTGACCCACCCCTTTAAGAGCCGGCCGGCACCTGCAGGTCTCGTGCTTTCCCGTAATTGAGTTCACCTGCGCCCGTCCGCGTCGATATTGAATAGCGCCTGACCTTTTGCGCCGTAAGAGCACCGTGCAACGGCTGATTTTGTGCCTCAATCCCCTTTGGGGGCGATGCAACCCAATATCGCGCCAGGCGGCGATAAGTTTCGTCTGGCTATAAACTTTGCGCATCGCCAGTTCTAACGCCTCATGCGGGGCTATACCCAATTTCTAGGCCTCAGTGTCTCCGCTTCCACCACTTCCGTCGGCAGCAAGTTCCAGGTCCTCATCACTCGCTGCGTAAAAAAGTTTTTCTTCACATCCCCCTTGTATCTGTTGCCCAAAACCTTAAATCTGTGTCCCCTAGTCCTTGTACCATCAACTAGTGGGAACAGCCTTTCCCCGTCTAGCCTTTCCAAACCCGTCATAATCTTGTACACCTCTTATCAAATCACCCCGCAACCTCCTTTGCTCTAATGAAAACAAATCCAGCTTCTCCAACCTCTCCTTGTAGCTAAGATCCCCCATCCCCGGAACCATTCTGGTAAATCTCCTCTGCACCCTCTCAAGGGCCTTCACATCCTTCCTAAAGTGTGGTGACCAGAACTGGACGCAATACTCCAGTTGTGGCCTAACCAGCGCTTTATAAAGGTTCAGCATAACTTCTCTACTTTTGTACTCAATACCTTTATTTATGAAGCCCAAGATCCCATATGCTTTGCTAACCACTCTCTCAACGTGTCCCTCCATCTTCAGGGATCTTAACTCCCAGGTCCCTCTGTCCCTGCACACTCTTTAAAACTGTGCCATTAAGTGTATATTGCCTCTCGCTGTCCGTTCTCCAAAATGCATCACCTCACACTTCTCTGTCTTAAATTCCATCTGCCACTTGCCTGCCCATTCTATGCCTTTCTATGTCCTGTTGCAGCCGATTGGTATCATCCTCACTGTTTGCCACACCCCCAAGTTTGGTGTCATCGGCAAATTTAGAAATTCTACTCTGTATTCCAATATCCAGGTCATTTATATATATCAAAAAAAGCAGTGGCCCCAGCACTGACCCTTGGGGAACACCACTGTCTACCATCCTCCAGTCTGAAAAACAGCCATTTACCACAGCTCGCTGTTTTCTGCCCTTAAACCAATATCTTATCCAAGCTGCCACTGACCCACCTATTCCATGAGCCTCAATTTTGTTAACCAGCCTTCTATGTGGTACTTTGTCAAACGCCTTCCGAAAATCCATGTAGACAACATCCCTTCATCAATCCTCTCTGTTACTTCATCAAAAAATTCAATTAAATTAGTCAAACACGATCTGCCTTTTACAAATCCGTGTTGGCTCTCCTTAATTAGCTTAAACCTCTCCAAGTGCCCGTTAATTTTTTGCTTGATTATTGTTTCTAAAAGTTTACCCACCACTGATGTTAAACTGTCCAGCCTGTAGTTCCTAGGATTGTCCTTACACCCTTTCTTGTACAATGGTGTCACATTTGCCACTTTCCAATCCACAGGCACCTCCTCCGCATCTAGGGAAGATTGAAAAATTATGGTAAGCCCTTCCGCTATCTCCTCCCCCAATTCCCTTAGCAACCTGGGATACAAGCCATCTGGACCAGGTGACTTATCCACTCTGAGCATACCCAGTCTTTCTAGTACACCCTGTCTATCAATTTTCACCCCTTCCATTGCTTCTACCTTTTCCACTTCTACCGATATTTTGTCAGCATCCACCTCCTTAGTAAACACCGATACAAAGTACTCATTGAGTATTCTAACCTTGCCTTGCGCCTCTAAGCATATATCACCTTCTTTGTCCCTAATAGGCCTCACCCCACCTCTCACTACCCGCTTACTGTTTACATGCCGGTAGAAGGTTTTTGGGTTCCCTTTTATGTTAACCGCCATTCTACTCACATTCACTCTTTGCCAATCTTATTTTCATCTTCTCTGCCTCTCTCAACTTATTGTATTTGGTCTGGTTCTCCCTTGAAGAATTCACCTGACATTCATCATTTTTTGTTTCATCTTCTCAATCATCCTCGTCATCCAAGGAGCCCTTGCTTTGGTTCCCTTACCCTTCCCTCTTGTTGGAATGTACCTGGCCTGTACTTGGAACATCTCCTCCTATCTAGCCATTTTACCCTGGCTAGATCCTTTTGCATCCCATTGAAGTTAGCCCTATTCCAGTTTAGAAGTTCACTCTAGATTGTTCCTTGGTCCTCTCTATTGCTAATCTAAATCTTACAATACGATGATCACTCGTACCCAAGTGTTCTCCCACAGATACTTGGTCGACCTGGCCCACCTCATTCCCCAGCACCAGATCCAGCAATGCCTCCTTCCTCGTTGGGCCAAGAACATACTGGTCAAGGAAATTCTCCTGAACACATTTCAGAAATTCCTCCTCCTCCTTTCCCTTTACCCTAGCATTATCCCAATCGATATTTGGGTAATTAAAGTCCACCAATATCACCACTCTATAGCTCTTGCATGTCTCTGCGATTTTCCTGCAGATTTGCTCCTCTACCTCCCTCTCACTATATGGAGGCCTGTAGAATACCCCCAATAGCGTGATCATACCCTTTTTGCTTCTCAACCCTGACCAAATGGATTCTGCCCTTGTCCCCTCAAGAACATGCTCCCTTTCCAACACGACAATGTCATCCTTAATCAGCACTGCCACCCCACCTCCCTTTTTTCCATCCCTATCTTTTCTGAACACCTTGTACCCTTGAATATTAAGTGCCCAGTCCTCACCGTTTTTAAGCTCGTTTCCGTTATTGCCACACCACCATATTGCCACAATGGTGTTGAGCTTCTGGAGTGTTGTTGGAGCTGCACTCATCCAGGCAAGTGGAGAGAATTCCATCACAATCCTGACTTGTGTCTTGTAGATGGTGGAAAGGCTTTGGGGAGTCAGGAGGCGAGACACTCACCGCAGATTACCCAGCCTCTGATGCGCTCTTGTTGCCACAGTATATATGTGGGTGGTCCAGTTAATTTTCTGGTCAATGGTGACCCCCAGGATGGTGGG
Organism: Somniosus microcephalus; assembly: GCF_052327205.1. NCBI lineage: Eukaryota > Metazoa > Chordata > Chondrichthyes > Squaliformes > Somniosidae > Somniosus > Somniosus microcephalus. Next base: position 3,686,058 of record NW_028225189.1, on the reverse strand, counting down.
GGATTCGGTGATGTTAATGCTGTTGAATGTCGAGGGGAGGTGGTTAGACTCTCCCAGAACATGGTCCTGATCACTCTCGGTTCTGAGTGCTGCTTCCCAGAATAAGGTTGTATGACTTTGTTATTGGGTGAAATAATCATGTCTGAATGTCAATAAAGATCATTTATAACAGTTCTAGAGTCTCGCGTGATTCTTCCATGGCAGGTACAAGCAGGGATTAGATACAGAGTAAAGCTCCCTCTACACAGTCCCCATCAAACACTTCCAGGGCAGGTACAGCAGGGGTTAGATACAGAGTAAAGCTCCCTCTGTACTGTCCCATCAAACACTCCCAGGGCAGGTACAGCAGGGATTAGATACAGAGTAAAACTGACTCTACACTGTCCCATCAAACACTCCCAGGGCAGGTACAGCATGGGTTAGATACAGAGTAAATCTCCCTCTACACTGTCCCATTAAACACTCCCAGGGCAGGTACAGCACGGGTTAGATACAGAGTAAAGCTCCCTCTACACTGTCCCATCAAACACTCCCAGGGCAGGTACAGCACGGGTTAGATACAGAGTAAAGCTCCTTCCACACTGTCCCATCAAACACTCCCAGGGCAGGTACAGCATGGGTTAGATACAGAGTGTCAGCCGTGGCTCAGGCGGCAGCACTCTCTCCTCTGAGTCAGAAGGTTGTGGGTTGAAGTCCCACTCCAGAGACTCGAGTCTAAAACTCTGTGCTGCCCCTCCAGTGCAGTGCTGAGGGAGTGAAGCCCAGTGCAGAGTAAAGTTTCCTCTGCACTGCTCCACTAACAGGCCTGAGCCCCAAACTCAGAAGAGCGCCCTCTGCTGCATTCCGCTTGTCTCAGCAGTGGGAGAAGCAGGCGGTGGAAGTCCCGCCCCTCGGGCACCCTGATTGGTTGAGGAGCGATAGTTTACCTTTGTCACAGTCACAAAGGATGTCATTTGATGAGACTTTGATGAGACTTGATTTGACTTCAGGGCCAAGTCAGTGAGGTGGATTGGGCTCAATCCGCTCCGCTCGGTGCCGGGAGGGTGCTGGGACGGTGCGGTTTGTATTTTCTTTTTATTTATCTCCCCGCCCGTGCTTCTCTCCGCTATATATAAAAAAAACAAATAAAACTCACTTTCCGCCGGTGATCCGGACTCTCAGGCGGGGTGTGTGCTGAGCATATATTTATACAGCACAGAAAGAGGCCCTTCGGCCCATCATGTCCGCGCCGGCCATCAAGCCCTGTCTATTCCAATCCCATTTTCCAGCACTTGGTCCGTAGCCTTGTATGCTATGGCGTTTCAAGTGCTCATCTAAATGCTTCTTGAATGTTGTGAGGGTTCCTGCCTCTACCACCCTTTCAGGCAGTGAGTTCCAGATTCCAACCACCCTCTGGGTGAAAAAGTTTTTCCTCAAATCCCCTCTAAACCTCCTGCCCCTTACCTTGAAACTATGCCCCCTGGTTATTGACCCCTCTACTAAGGGGAAAGGTTCCTTTCTATCTACCCTATCTATGCCCCTCATAATTTTGTACACCTCAATCAGGTCCCTCCTCAGCCTTCTCTGCTCTAAGGAAAACAACCCCAGCCTGTCCAGTCTCTCTTCATAGCTGAAGCGCTCCAGTCCAGGTAACTTCCTGGGATCATGACATTATATGGTTAGATAACATCAAGTGAAAACGAGGAGTTATTAGAGTGCCAATAGGACTGGCATAGAACTGGTATTTACTTGTTTAGTTGAAGAAGTTTCGGGTTCTGGTTAAAAGTAGTTTACTTGAAGTTTTAATTGATTTCTGATATGGTTATGGGACTTTGTATATTGTGGTGTTATTTAGTGTTAAAGCCTTCCTTAATGTATGAACGATTGAATGCTCAAGTTAACGCACGCATGCGGACACAAATAATACGCACGCACACACGCATACACAATGGAACTTTAAAAAACCTTCCTGGTGCATCTCCTCTGCACCCTCTCCCATGCAATCACATCCTTCCTATAGTGTGGCGACCAGAACTGCACACAGTATTCCAGCTGTGGCCTAACTAGCATTTTGTACAGCTCCATCATAACCTCCCTGCTCTTATATTCTATGCCTCGGCTATTGAAACCAAGTGTCCCATATGCCTTTTTAACCACCTCATCCACCTGTCCTGCTGCCTTCAGGGATCTATGTACATGCACACCAAGATCCCTCTGATCCTCTGTCCTTCCTATGGTCCTACCATTCATTGTGTATTCCCTTGCCTTGTTAGTCCTCCGAAAGTGGATCACCTCACACTTTTCAGGGTTAAATTCCATTTGCCACTGTTCTGCCCATCTGACCAACCCGCTATATCGTCCTGTAGCCTGAAGCTTCCCTCCTCGCTATTTACCACTCCACCAATTTTTGTGTCATCTGCGAACTTACTGATCATACCTCCTACATTCATATCTAAATCATTAATGTAGACCACAAACAGCAAAGGACCCAGCACCGATCCCTGCGGTACACCACTGGACACAGGCTTCCAGTAACAAAAACAACCTTCGACCATCACCCTCTGCCTCCTGCTTTCCAAGTGCTCTGGTATTACATCTCTTATAATGGACTCGAGCATTTTCCCCACTACCGATGTCAGGCTTACTGGTCTGTAATTCCCCGCTTTTTCTGCCACCTTTTTTGAATAGTGGGGTAACATTAGCTACCCTCCAATCCATGGGTACTGTTCCAGAGTCTATCGAGTTCTGGAAGATGACCAGCAATACATCAACTATTTCCAGACTTTATTAAGAGCGCTGCATAACACAGATCGGGTGATAATTCCCTCAATCTGGAGAATAGAAGTACAGTGGATTCACGCGCAACCTTCTCGAGTCTGTTCCAACTGACAATGGATTAAGTGGCCTGTTCTTATACACAAGCTTGGTTACCGCTCAGGAAATGGGATTGTTTGGACCCATCTGTTGACCGTCTCCTGAACTCCTGCTAATTCGGGGAATTTAGTCCATCTGTGACCAGACGATAACCACAAGCCCGTCTGGTTATCACACCTATACGGTCCGTGAGGTTATTATTAGATTCACACCCAGACGTTGTGTCTTTACTTGTCTGGCACTTCATCCCATAACACGGGTACGGGGCTCAGTAATGTTTCATTCATCAGAAAAAGACAAAGTACAACAACATACTGGGCAGCTTAACAGAATCTCATCATAGTTATGGGGCCATAAATATAAAAGTCATTAATAAATCCAGGAGGGAATTCAGGAGAAACTTCTTTACCCAGAGAGGACACCCGCCCCCTCCACATTTCAAGGGACACCCGCCCCCTCCACATTTCAAGGGACACCCGCCCCCTCCACATTTCAAGGGACACCCGCCCCCTCCACATTTCAAGGGACACCCACCCCCTCCACATTTCAACCTCCACATTTCAAGGGACACCAACCCCCTCCACATTTCAAGGGACACCCACCCCCTCCACATTTCAAGGGACACCCACCCCCTCCACATTTCAAGGGACACCCACCCCCTCCACATTTCAAGGGACACCCACCCCCTCCACATTTCAAGGGACACCCACCCCCTCCACATTTCAAGGGACACCCACCCCCTCCACATTTTTTTTAAATTCGTTGATGGGATGTGGGCGTTGCTGGCTGGCTAGGCCTGCATTTAGTGCCCATTCCTTATTGCCCTTGAGAAGATGGTGGTGAGCCGCCTTCTTGAACCGCTGCAGTCCATATGGTGTAGGTACACCCACAATGCTGTTAGGAAGGGAGTTCCTTCACTGTCGCTGGGCCAAAATCCTGGAACGGCGATACAGGTCCAAGTCAGGATGGTGTGTGGCTTGGAGGGGAACTTGTAGGTGGTGATGTTTCCATGCGTCTGCTGCCCTTGTCCTTCTAAGTGGTAGAGGTCGTGGGTTTGGAAGGTGCTGTTGAAGGAGCTTTGGCGAGTTGCTGCAGTGCATCTTGTAGATGGTACACACTGCAGCCGCAGTGCGCCGGTGCTGGATGGAGTGCCAATCAAGCGGGCTGCTTTATCCTGAATGGTGTCAAGCTTCTTGAGTGTTGTTGGAGCTGCACTCATCCAGGCAAGTGGAGAGTATTCCATCACACTCCTGACTTGTGCCTTGTAGATGGTGGAAAGGCTTTGGGGAGTCAGGAGGTGAGACACTCGCCGCAGAATTCCCAGCCTCTGGCCTGCTCTTGTAGCCACAGTATTTATATGGCTGGTCCAGTTCAGTTTCTGATCAATGGTAACCCCCAGGATGTTGATAGTGGGGGATTCAGCGATGGTAATGCCATTGAATGTCAAGGGGAGATGGTTAGAATCTCGCTTGTTGGAGATGGTCATTGCCTGGCACTTGTGTGGTGCGAATGTTACTTGCCACTTGTCAGCCCAAGTCTGAATATTGTCCAGGTCTTGCTGCATATGGACATGGACTGCGTCAGTATCTGACGAGTCTCGAATGGTGCTGAACAGTGTGCAATCATCAGCGAACATCCCCACTTCTGACCTTATGATGGAGGGAAGGTCATTGATGAAACAGCTGAAGATGGTTAGGCCTAGGACACTGCCCTGAGGAACTCCTGCAGTAATGCCATGTGATTGAGATGAATGACCTCCAACAACCACAGCCAACTTCCTTTGTGCTAGGTATGATTCCAACCAATGCAGAGTTTTCCCCTTGATTCCCATTGACTTCAGTTTTGCTAGGGCTCCTTGATGCCACACTTGATCAAATGCTGCCTTGATGTCAAGGGCAGTCACTCTCACCTCACCTCTTGAGTTCAGCTCTTTTGTCCATGTTTGGACCAAGGCTGTAATGAGGTCAGGAGCTGAGTGGCCCTGGCGGAACCCAAACTGGGTGTCAGTTAGCAGGTTATTGCTGAGTAAGTGCCGCTTCATAGCACTGTCGATGACACCTTCCATCACTTCGCTGATGATTGAGAGTAGACTGATGGGACGGTAATTGGCCGGGTCGGATTTGTCCTGCTTTTTGTAGACAGGACATACTTGGGCAATTTTCCACATTGCCGGGTAGATGCCAGTGTTGTAGCTGTACTGGAACAGCTTGGCTAGGAGCGCAGCTAGTTCTGGAGCAGAAGTCTTCAGTACTATTGCCGGAATGTTGCAGTATCCAGTGTCTTCAGCCATTTCTTGACATCACGTGGAGTGAATTGGATGGGCTGAAAACTGGCATCTGTGATGCTGGGGACTTCAGGACGAGGCCGAGATGGATCATCCACTCGGCACTTCTGGCTGAAGATAGTTGCAAATGCTTCAGCCTTGTCTTTTGCACTCACGTGCTGGGCTCCACCATCACTGAGGATGGGGATATTTTTGGAGCCTCCTCCTCCTGTTAACTGTTTAATTGTCCACCACCACTCACGACTGGATGTGGCAGGACTGCAGAGCTTTGATTTGATCCAATGGTTGTGAGATTGCTTAGCTCTGTCTGTCTATGTTGCTTGGCATGCAAGTAGTCCTGTGTTGTAGCCTCACCAGGTTGACACCTCATTTTTCGGTATGCCTGGTGCTGTTCCCGGCATGCTCTCCTGCACTCTTCGTTAAACCAGGGTTGATCTCCCGGCTTGATGGTAATGGTAGAGTGAGGGATATGCCGGGCCATGAGGTTACAGATTGTGGTTGAATACAATTCTGCTGCTGCTGCTGATGGCCCACAGCGCCTCATGGATGCCCAGTTTTGAGTTGCCAGATCTGTTCGAAATCTGTCCCATTTAGCACGGTGGTAGTGCCACACAACATGGTGGAGGGTATCCTCAACATGAAGACGGGACTTCGTCTCCACAAGGACTGTGCGGTGGTCACTTCCACCAATGCTGTCATGGACAGATGCATCTGCGACAGGTAGATTGGTGAGGACGAGACCAAGTAGGTTTTTCCCTCTTGTTGGTTCCCTCACCACCTGTCGCAGACCCAGTCTGGCAGCTATGTCCTTTAGGACTTGGCCAGCTCGGTCAGTTGTGGTGCTACCGAGCCACTCTTGGTGATGGACATTGAAGTCCCCCATCCAGAGGACATTTTGTGCCCTTGCTACTCTCAGTGCTTCTTCCAATTGGTGTTCAACATGAAGGAGTACTGATTCATCAGCTGAGGGAGGGCAGTAGGTGGTAATTAGCAGGAGGTTTCCTTGCCCATGTTTGACTTGATGCCATGAGACCTCATGGGGTCCTGAGTCAATGTTGAGGACTCCCAGGGCTACTCCCTCCCGACTGTATACCACGGTGCCACCACCTCTGGTGATGGTGGTGTCTGGGACATTGGTTGTAAGGTATGATTCTGTGAGTATGACTATGTCAGGCTGCTGCTTGACTAGTCTGTGGGACAGCTCTCCCAATTTTGGCACAAGCCCCCAGATGTTGGTAAGGAGGACTTTGCAGGGTCGACAGGGCTGGGTTTGCCGTTGTTGTTGTCGTTTCCGGTGCTGAGGTCGATGCCGGGTGGTCCGTCCGGTTTTATTCTTACAGTTTTTCGTAGCGGTTGTTTACGACTGAGTGGCTTGCTAGGCCATTTCAGAGGGCATTAAGAGTCAACCACATTGCTGTGGGTCTGGAGTCACATGTAGGCCAGACCAGGTAAGGACGGCTGATTTCCTTCCCTAAAGAACATTAGTGAACCAGATGGGTTTCTGCAACAATCGTCAATGGTATCATGGTCGCCATTACGAAGACTAACATTTAATTCCAGAATTAAATTGAACTGAATTTAAATTCCACCAGCTGCCGTGGTGGGATTTGAACCCATATCCTCAGAGCATTTGACTGAGCCTCTGGCTTACTGGTCTAGAGACATAACCACTACACCACTGCCTCCTTAATGGGACAAGTTAAGAAACAAAAGATGACACTAAATGAAGTGTAAATGGAAATGGCAGCTGCCATGTGTGAGAGAGAAAAAAAAACAAAGAGATCGGGGCCGAGGTTATAGTCTGAAATTGTTGAACTCGATGTTGAGTCCAGAAGGCTGTAAAGTGCCTAATCGAAAGATGAGGTGCTGTTCCTCGAGCTTACGTTGAGCTTCATTGGAACAGTGTAAGAGGCCGAGGACAGAGAGGTCAGAGTGGGAGTGGAGCGGAGAATTAGTGACAGGCGACCGGAAGCTCGGGGTCACCCTTACCGACTGAACGGAGGTGATCTGCAAAGCGGTCGCACAATCTGCGTTTGGTCTCCCCAATGTAGAGGAGAATTAAAGTGACAGACTAATCTAATTGAAATTTTTTAATGAAGTAACAGGGAGGATTGATGAAGGGAATGCAATGGATGTTGTCCACATGGATTTTCGGAAGGTGTTTGACAAAGTACGACATTAGAAGGCTGGTTAACAAAATTGAGGCTCATGGAATAGGTGGGTCAGCGGCAGCTTGGATAAGGAATTGGCTTAAGGACAGAAAACAGCGAGTTGTGGTAAATGGCTGTTTTTCAAACTGGAGGATTGTAGACAGTGGTGTTCCCCAAGGGTCAGTGCTGGGGCCACTGCTTTTTTTGATACATATAAAAATGACCTGAATCTTGGAATACAGGGTAGAATTGCGAAATTTGCCGATGACACCAAACTTGGGGGTGTGGCAAACAGTGAGGATGATACCAATCGACTGCAACAGGACATAGAAAGGCTAGCAGAATGGGCAGACAAGTGGCAGATGGAATTTAATTCAGAGAAGTGTGAGGTGATGCTGATATGCCTATCAATTAGTCCAATAAAAGGCGACGAGTTAAGAACGTAACTGAAGGTTTTTATTGGCTAAATAACAGAGCCCACCCTCGTGGGTGATCCGATCCAACAGGGAGGAATACTAGCCAGTCAGCTACCTTTATACCTGGGCAGGTAATGGGCGGAGTCGGAGGTGGTCAGCCCAGGTATAACAGTGCGACAAGAGGCGACCTCGTGTAGTGATGTGACAGTGAGAACAGTGAGAACAATATACAGTGATAACTATAACAGTGGTTTACCACATTCACCCCTTGTTTAGATTAGAGTCCGGCGGGGTGAAGTGTATTACCAGCTCTGGTATGTCAGTCTGTCCGGAGGCTTCGTTAGCCTCTCCGATCGTCGCAGCGGCGGTGTTACATTATCCGGTGTTAAAGCTGGTGTCTGCGTAGTCGGCAAAGGCTCGTGGGGTTCCGGCATGCCGTCTACCTCGGCTGGACTCGGGGGGTTGGGAGGGGGGGGGTGAGGGTGCGAGGTCTCGTAAGGAGACAGTGTCCTCCCGTCCGTCTGGGTAAGCCACATAGGCGTACTGGGGGTTGGCGTGCAGGAGGTTCACCTTCTCGACCAGGGGGTCCGTTTTATGGGCCCTCACGTGCTTTCGCAGCAAGACGGGTCCCAGAGAGGTCAGCCAGGTTGGTAGGGTGGTTCCCGTAGTCGACTTCCTGGGGAAGACAAACATTCGAGCATGGGGGGTGGTGTTAATGGCAGTGCAAAGTAGTGACCGGATGGAGTGCAGCGCAATCGGGAGGACCTCTTGCCAGCGGGAGGTTGGGAGGCCCTTAGACTTTAAGGCTAAGAGGGTGGCCTTCCATACCGTCGCGTTCTCTCTTTCCACCTGGCCGTTCCCTCGGGGGTTGTAGCTGGTGGTCCTGCTTGCTGCAATACCCCTCTCCAATAGGAACTGACGGAGTTCCTCGCTCATGAAGGAGGCGCCCCGGTCACTATGTATATAGTTCGGGAACCCGAACAAGGCGAAGAGTTTGTTCAGGCATTTAATGACCGTGTTACTGGTCATGTCTGGGCAGGGGAAGGCAAAGGGGAAACGGGAGTACTCATCAACGATGTTGAGGAAGTACACATTACGGTCGGATGACGGTAGGGGCCCCTTGAAGTCGATGCTCAGACGCTCGAAGGGGCGGGTGGCCTTGATCAGGCTTGCTCTGTCCGGCTTATAGAAGTGCGGTTTGCACTCAGCACAGATCTGGCAGTTCCTGGTCATGGTCCTGACCTCCTCGATGGAGTATGGCAGGTTGCGGGCCTTAATGAAATGGTAGAGTCTGGTGACTCCGGGGTGGCAGAGGTCATTGTGGAGGGTCTGAAGTCTATCACTTTGCGCGCTGGCACATGTAATGCGTGAAAGAGCATCAGGGGGGTCGTTCAGTTTACCGGGCCGGTACAAGATCTCATAATCATAGGTGGAAAGCTCGATTCTCCACCTCAAGATTTTGTCGTTCTTGATCTTGCCCCTCAGCTTGTTATTAAACATGAAGGCAACCGAGCGTTGGTCGGTGAGGAGGGTAAATCGTTTGCCTGCCAAGTAGTGCCTCCAGCGCCGTACTGCCTCCACAATTGCCTGGGCTTCCTTCTCGACCGACGAGTGTCGGGTCTCGGGGCCCTGTAGGGTCCTTGAGAAGAAGGCTACCGGCCTACCCTCCTGGTTAAGGGTAGCGGCTAGGGCGAAGTCGGATGCATCGCTCTCCACTTGGAAGGGGATTGACTCATCCACTGCGTGCATTGTGGCCTTGGCTATGTCTCCCTTAATGAGGGAGAAGGCCGCGCACGCCTCTTCCGTGAGGGGGAAGGATGTGGTTTTCAGGAGGGGTCTGGCTTTGTCCGCATAATTGGGTACCCATTGGGCATAGTAGGCGAAAAGCCCCAGGGTTCTCCTAAGTGCTTTTGGACAGTGGGGGAGGGGTAGCTCCATGAGGGGGCGCATTCTTTCGGGGTCGGGGCCGATGACTCCGTTCTCTACTACACAGCCAAGGATGGCAAGGCGCGCTGTGTTAAACACGCATTTCTCCTTATTGTAGGTGAGGTTCAGCCGTTGGGCCGTACGGAGGAATTTCTCCAGATTCACGTCATGGTCCTGCCGGTTGCGGCCGCAGATGGTGACGTTATCGAGATAGGGGAAAGTGGCCTGTAGTCCGTTCTGGTCAACCATCCGGTCCATCTCCCGTTGGAAAACCGAGACCCCGTTGGTGACACCAAAGGGGACCCTAAGGAATTGGTAGAGGCGGCCATTCGCCTCGAAGGCGGTGTACTGGCTGTCCTCCGGGCTGATGGGGAGTTGGTGGTAGGCCGACTTGAGGTCGATGGTCGAGAATACGCGGTATTGTGCAATCTCATTGACCATGTCCGATATGCGGGGGAGGGGGTATGCGTCCAGCTGGGTGTATCTGTTTATGGTCTGGCTGTAGTCGATAACCAGGCGATTTTTGTCACCGGTCTTGACTACCACCACCTGGGCACGCCAGGGGCTGCTGCTCCCCTCAATAATGCCCTCTTTCAGGAGTCGCTGCACCTCAGAGCTAATGAAGGCTCTGTCCCCAGCGCTGTACCGCCTGCTCTTAGTAGTGACAGGTTTGCAGTCGGGGGTGAGGTTAGCGAACAGGGAAGGTGGCGGTACCTTGAGGGTGGATAGGCTGCAGGTGTTACGCGGTGGGCGGTTTAACTTTCGCTGGTTGTCGACTGTGAGTGGGGGGAGGGGTCCACCGTATGCTAGGGTTACACTTTGGAGGTGGGATTGGAAGTCCAGCCCTAGTATGACGGCAGCGCACAGCTGGGGGAGTACGAGGAGTTTAAAATTTTTATACTCTGTCCCTTTAACCGACAATGTCACGACACAGTAGCTGCTGATGTCTGTGGCGTGCGACCTCGATGCCATCGAGATGCGGCTGCGCGTTGGCAGGACGGGGAGGGAGTAGTGGCTCACCGTGTCTGGGTGGATGAAGCTCTCCGTGCTTCCGCTGTCGAACAGGCAGGTCGTGGCGTGGCCGTTGACTTTGATGTCCATCATTGAGCTGGCCAGGTGGTGCGGGCGGGCTTGATCCAGGGTCACGGAAGCTAGGGTGTAGATGAGCGCGTCGTTGTCATGACAAGATGGCGGCGAAGATGGCGGCCCCCGTAGTTCACATGAGGCTCTGTTTAAATCGTTTGCCCCGCACAAAGATGGCCGCCCCTGCTGTTCCCATGAGGCTCTGCAGGCTTCGGCTGCCCCGCACAAAGATGGCCGCCCCTGGTTTTCCCATGAGGCTCTGCAGGCTTCGGCTGCCCCGCACAAAGATGGCCGCCCCTGGTTTTCCCATGAGGCTCTGCAGGCTTCGGCTGCCCCGCACAAAGATGGCCGCCCCCAGGGTTCGCATGAGGCACTGCTGGCTTCTGAGGATTTGCTTCTGCAGGCCTTGGAGAAGTGGCCTTTCTTGAGGCAGGTTTTGCAGGTCGAGTTTTTGGCTGGGCAGCGCGACCTCGGATGCTTCTCCTGGCCGCAAAAGAAGCAGCCAGCGGCCCGATCGGGGTTGCCTGATGTCGGGGCCGGTACCGGGGCTAGCGGGCCCGGTCGGATCCGTGATGCAGACGCTGAGGTAGGTCCCGGGGGCAGCGCTGTGAAGGGTGGTGGGGTGGGGGTCGGGCCCGAGTCCCAGGGTCGCGAATAGTACCTGGCAAACGCTTCCTGGTCTTGCTGGGTGGCCTCTAGGGTGAGGGCGAGGGCTTCGGCCTTGTCCAGGTCTATGTCCTTAGCTTCAAGCAGTCTTTGCCGTGTGTAGTCGGAACGTAGGCCTCTCACCAAGGCGTCGCGGACATTGTCTTCCATGTTCGCAGTAGCCGTCACCGCTTTAAAGTCACAGTTCCTGCCGAGTTGTCTCAGCGCTCGTGAAAATTCAGCTATCGATTCTCCTGGCTGTTGCTGGCGAGATCTTAAGAGATGCCTAGTGTACATGTAGTTTACCGGGCTCCGGTACTGCTGTTTCAGTAGGTTGATGGCGTCGTCGTACGTAGTCATGTCCTGGATGAGTGTATATACTCTCGGGCTCGCTTGGGCTTTCAGGACTCTTAGTTTGGATCTCTGAGGGACGACGGCTTCCTCCAGGTACGATTCGAAGCAGTCCAGCCAGTGTTTGAAGTCGTTGGCTGAGTTTGGTGCCTGTGGGTTTAGATCCAGGTATGGTGGTTTCAAGGCTTGCAGCCAAGCCGGCTGGTGTGGCCCGTTGTCTGGAGGCTGCTGTTGCTGTGCTGCTGGGTGAGCTCCTTGCTGTTGCTGTTCATTATCAGACATCTTTAAAATTTAGCCAATAAAATTGATATGCCTATCAATTAGTCCAATAAAAGGCGACGAGTTAAGAACGTAACTGAAGGTTTTTATTGGCTAAATAACAGAGCCCACCCTCGTGGGTGATCCGATCCAACAGGGAGGAATACTAGCCAGTCAGCTACCTTTATACCTGGGCAGGTAATGGGCGGAGTCGGAGGTGGTCAGCCCAGGTATAACAGTGCGACAAGAGGCGACCTCGTGTAGTGATGTGACAGTGAGAACAGTGAGAACAATATACAGTGATAACTATAACAGTGGTTTACCACAGATGCATTTTGGCAGAAGGAACAGGGAGAGGCAATATACACTTAATGGCACAGTTTTAAAGAGTGTGCAGGGACAGAGGGACCTGGGAGTTACTGTGCGTAGGTCCCTGAAGGTGGCGGGACATATTGAGAGAGTGGTTAGCAAAGCATATGGGATCTTGGGCTTCATAAATAGAGGTATTGAGTACAAAAGTAGAGAAGTTATGCTGAACCTTTATAAAGTGCTGGTTAGGCCACAACTGGAGTATTGCATCCAGTTCTGGTCACCACACTTTAGGAAGGATGTGAAGGCCCTTGAGAGGGTGCAGAGGAGATTTACCAGAATGGTTCCGGGGATGGGCGATCTTAGCTACAAGGACAGGTTGGAGAAGCTGGATTTGTTTTCATTAGAGCAAAGGAGGTTGCGAGGTGATTTGACAGAGGTGTACAAGATTATGACGGGTTTGGATAGGCTAGACGGGGAAAGGCTGTTCCCACTAGTTGATGGTACAAGGACTAGGGGACACAGATTTAAGGTTTTGGGCAAGAGATACAGGGGGGGACGTGAGGAAAATCTTTTTTACGCAGCGAGTGGTGATGACCTGGAACTCGGTGCCGACGGAAGTGGTGGAAGCGGAGACACTCAATGTTTTCAAGGGGAGACTGGATAGGCACTTGAGGGAAATAAACTTGCAGGGCTACGGGGATAGAGCGGGGGAATGGGACTGACTGGATTGCTCTACAGAGAGCCGGCACAGACTCGATGGGCCGAATGGCCTCCTACTGTGCCGTTATGACTCTATGAGGCCGTATAATGAGTGGAGAATACAGTTTACTAAATTGCAAGAAGTACAAGTAAATCACTGTTTCACCTGGAAGGAGTGTTTGGGGCCCTGAACAGTGGGAAGGGAGGAGGTAAAAGGGCAGGTGTTGCATCTCCTGCGCTTGCACAGGAAGGTGCCGGGCGAAGGGGAAGGGGTGTTGGGGGTGATAGAGGAGTGGACCAGGGTGTCGCGGAGGGAGCGGTCCCTTCGGAATGCTGAAAGGGGAGGTGAGGGGAAGATGTGTTTGGTGGTGGGATCAAGCTGGAGGTGGCGGAAATGGTGGAGGATGATCCGTTGAATGTGGAGGCTGGTGGGGTGAAAGGTGAGCACAAGGGGAACCCTATCGTGGTTCTGGGAGGGAGGGGAAGGGGTGAGAGCAGAAGTGAGGGAAATAGAACGGACTAAACTACATCTATTGGTTCCTCTTCATCCACCCTGCTCGTTACATCCTCAAAGAACTCTAGTAAATTTGTCAAACACGATTCTCCTTTCATAAAACCATGTTGACTCTGCTTGATTGTATTATGATTTTCTAAATGTCCTGCTACTACTTCCTGAATTCCAGCATCTTCCCAATGACAGATGTTAGGCTAACTGGCCTATAGTTTCCTGTTATCTGTCTCCCTCCTTTCTTGAATATGGGCGTTACATTTGCAGTTTTCCAATCTGCTGGAACCTTTCCAGGGTCTAGGGAATTTTGGAAGATTACAACCAATGTATCCACTATCTCTGCAGCCACTTCTTTTAAGACCCCAGGATGCAGGCCATCAGGTCCAGGGGACTTGTCAGCCTGTAGTCCCATTAGTTTGCCCAGTACTTTTTCTCTAGTGATAGTGAATGTTTTAAGTTACTCCCTCCCTTTTGCCCCTTGATTTTCCACTATTATTGGGATGCTTTTATTATCTTCTCCCGTGAAGACAGATACAAAATATTTGTTCAAAGTCTCTGCCATTTCTTTGTTTCCCATTATTAATTCCCCAGTTTCATCCTCTAAGGGACCAACGTTTACTTTAGCTACTCTCTTCCTTTTTATATACTTGTAGAAGCTCTTACTGTCTGTTTTTATATTTCTTGCTAGTTTAATCAATCAATTTTCTCCTTCTATTATTCTCCCTCCATTATTTTTTTAGTCATCCTTTGCAAGTCTCTAAAAAATTTCCCAATCTTCTGGCCTACCACTAATCTTCACAACATTGTACGCCTTTTCATTCAAATTGATACCCTCCTTAACTTCCTCAGTTCGTCATCCTCAGAGTCTTTCTCACTGGAATATATCTTTGCTGAGAGTTATGAAATATCTCCTTAAAAGTCTGCCACTGCTTATCTACCATCTTAACTTTTAAGCTATTTTCCCAGTCCACTTTAGCCAACTCTGTCTTCATACCCTTGTAATATCCTTTAAGTTTAAGACACTAGTTTCAGGCCCAAGTTTCTGACCCTCAACTTGAATTTGAAATTCTATCATGTAATGAGCAGGTTCCCTAGAGGATCCTTTACTATGAAATCATTCACTAATCCTGTCTCATTACACATTACCAAATCTAAAATAGCCTGTTCCCTGGTGGGTTCCACAACATATTGTTCCAAGAATCTGTCCTGAATACACTCCATGAACTCGTCCTCAAGGCTACCTTTGCCAATTTGATTTGAAGATTAAAATCACCCACAATTATTGCAGGGCCTTTCTTACAAGCCCCCATTATTTCTTGATTTATACTCTGTCCCACAGTGTAGCTACTGTTAGGGGGCCTATAGACCACTCCCACCAGTGACTTCTTTCCCTTATTATTTCTTATCTCCACCCAAACTGATTCTACATCTTGATCTTCCGAGCCAAGATCATTTCTCACCACTGCACTGATCTCATCCTTTATTAACAGAGCTACCCCACCTCCTTTTACTTCCTGCCTATCCTTCTGAACTGTCAAATACTCCTGAATATTCAGTTCCCAGCCTTGGTCACCTTGTAACCACGTCTCTGTAATGGCGATCAGATCATAACCATTTATTTCTATTTGTGCCGTCAACTCATCTATCTTGTTACGAATGCTGCATGCATTCAGATAAAGAGCCTTTAATTTTATCTTTTTACCATTTTTCCTACTCTGACCTTATTTGCTGGTACACTCTTATGCTTGTACGCTCTGTCCCTTCCTGTCACACTCTGGTTATCATTACCCCTATCGCTACCCGGCACTATTGCCTTGTCCTTTCTCTTTAACTTTCTAGGTTTTCCCTCACCTGAACCCCCCCCCACCCACTATTTAGTTTAAAGCCCTATCTACAGCCCTAGATATTCGATTCGCCAGGACACTGGTCCCCGCACACTTCAAGTGAAGCCCGTCCCAACGGAACAGCTCCCTCTTTCCCCAGTACTGGTGCCAGTGCCCCATGAATTGAAACCCATTTCTCCCACACCAATCCGTGAGCCACGCATTCAAATCTCTGATCTTATTGACCCTATGCCAATTTGCTCGTGGCTCATGTAGTAATCCAGAGATGACTTTGTGGTTCTGCTTTTTAATATAGCCCCTAGCTGCTCATACTCCCTCAGTAGAACCTCTTTCTTAGTCCTACCTATGTCCTTGGTACCTGTGTGGACCACGACAACTGGATCCTTCCCCTCCCACTCCAAGTTCCTCTCCAGCCTAGAGATGTCCTTAACCCTGGCACCGGGCAGGCAACATAGCCTTCGGGACTCACGCTCTCGGCTACAGAGAACAGTATCTATCCCCCGAACTATACTGTCCCCTACCACTACTACATTCCTTTTTATTCCCCCAACTTGAATGGCCCCCTGTACCACGGTGCTGTGGTCAGTTTGCTCATCCTCCCTGCAGTCCCTGCTCTCGCCCACCCAGGCTGCAAGAACCTCGTACCAGTTAGACAAGTGCAAGGGCTGAGGCTCCTCCAATGCTACCTTCTGGATCCCCATTCCTGCCTCACTCATAGTCACAGCCTCCTGTCCCTGACCACGGACCAAATCTGAAGGATTTAACCTAAGGGGTGTGACTGCCTCCTGGAACAAAGTGTCCAGGAAACTTTCTCCCTCCCTGATGTATCGCAGTGTCCGAAGCTCGGACTCCAGCTCATCAACTCTGAGCCGAAGTCCCTCGAGCTGCAGACACTTCTGGTCACCACACTTTAGGAAGCATGTGAAGGCCCTTGAGAGGGTGCAGAGGAGATTTACCAGAATGGTTCCGGGGATGGGGGATCTTAGCTACAAGGACAGGTTGGAGAAGCTGGATTTGTTTTCATTAGAGCGAAGGAGGTTGAGGGGTGATTTGATAGAGGTGTACAAGATTATGATGGGTTTGGATAGGCTAGACGGGGAAAGGCTGTTCCCACTAGTTGATGGTACAAGGACTAGGGGACACAGAGTTAAGGTTTTGGGCAAGAGATACGGGGGGGATGTGAAGAAAAACTTTTTTACGCAGCCAGTGGTGAGGACCTGGAACTTGCTGCCGACGGAAGTGGTGGAAGCGGAGACACTCAATGTTTTCAAGGGGAGACTGGATAGGCACTTGAGGGAAATAAACTTGCAGGGCTACGGGGATAAGAGAGGAAATAGCAGAGGCTCTGACCATCATTTTCCAATCCTCTCTGGTTACAGGGTTGGTGCCGGAGGACTGCTAACGTGGTAATATTGATTAAAAAGGGAGAAAGGGATAGACTGAGTAATTACAGGCCAGTCAGCCTAACCTCAGTGGTGGGAAAATTATTGGAATTATAAGAAACAGGATAAATCTTCATTTAGATTAATCAGGGACAGACAGCATGGATTTGTTCAGGGAAGGTCGTGTCTGACTAACCTGATTGCATTTTTTGAGGAGGTAAGAAGGAGGATCGATGAGGGTAGTGTGTTTGATGTAGTCTATATGGACTTTAGCAAGGCTTTTGATAAGGTCCCGCATGGCAGACTGGTCACGAAAGTAAAAGCCCGTGGGATCCAAGGCAAAGGGACAAGTTGGATCCAAAATTGGCTCAGAGGCAGGAAACAAAGGGTAAAGGTCGAAGGGTGTTTGTGACTGGAAGGCTGTTTCCAGTGGGGTTCCGCAGGGCTCAGTACTGGGCCCTTTGCTTTTTGTGATATAAATCAATGATTTGGACTTGAATGTAGGAAGAATGATTAAGAAGTTTGCAGATGATGCAAAAGTTGGCCGTGTGGTTGATAATGAAGAAGAAAGCTGCAGACTGCAGGAAGATATCAATGGACTGGTCAGGTGGGCAGAACAGTGGCAAATGGAATTCAATCTGGAGAAGTGTGAGGTAATGTATTTGGGGAGGGCTAACAAGGCAAGGGAATAGACTATAAATGGTAGGACACTGAGAAGTGCAGAGGATCAGAGGGACCTTGGAGTGCATGTCCACAGATCCCTGAAGGTAGCAGGACAGGTAGATAAGGAGATTAAGAAGGCACACGGGATACTTGCCTTTATTAGCCGAGGCATAGAATATAAGAGCAGGGAGGTTATGCTTGAACTGTATAAAACACTAGTTAGGCCACAGCTAGAACACTGCGTGCAGTTCTGGTCACCACATTACAGGAAGGATGTGATTGCACTAGAGGGGGTGCAGAGGAGATTTACGAGGATGTTGCCTGGTCTGGGGAATTTTAGCTATGAGGAAAGATTGGATAGGCTGCGGTTGTTTTCTTTGGAACAGAGGAGGCTGAGGGGAGACCTAATTGAGGTGTTGATGCGCTATCAATTACTCATAAAAGACTGAGAGTTAGAAGAGTAACCAAAGGCTTTTATTAACAACAGAATGGAGGTCTGCCTCGAGTGGTCGACCGGTCCAGGATACCAAGGGCTGGGGAGCAGTCACCTTTATACTAGGACCTGTGGGAGGAGTCAGCCGAGGCATGTCCAGGCATGTACACAGTGGAATACAAACAGGACAAACAGGAATACAAACAGTGGTTTACCACAGGTGTATAAAATTATGTGGGGCCTAGATAGAGTGGACAGGAAGGACCTATTTCCCTTAGCAGAAGGGTCAATAACCAGGGGGCACAGATTTAAAGTAATTGGTCAGAAGTTTAGAGGGGATTTGAGGAGAAATGTTTTCACCCAGAGGGTGGTGGGGGTCTGGAACTCACTGCCTGAAAGGGTGGTAGAGGCAGAGACCCTCATCACATTAAAAAGCACTTGGATATGCACTTGAAGTGCCGTAACCTACAAGGCTACGGACCAAGTGCTGGAAAGTGGGGTTAGGGTGGATAGCTCTTTGTCGGCCGGCACGGACAAGATGGGCCGAATGGCCTCCTTCTGTGCTGTAAATTTCTTTGATTCTATGATTCATTGATCATCCCATTCCCAAGCTGCCTCTGTGTTAACACCTGAGACGAGCCGTCCCACGTAGAGTGACTCCCTCAACCTGTTCTCCCGGTTACAGAACCAGTTTGTCTCTCAGGAATGCGGAAGTCTCTGTTGTCTGTCCACCAACTCACTCGTGACCTCACATGTTGCAACAAGTCTGCTGCCTGAGCAGTTTGCAGTGTTATTAGCGCTGTAGGTCTCTTAGCAACCACCTCCCTTATCGAGGCAAACGGCTCATCTCATTCCAAACTTCAGCATTCTCTGTCTTTTAGCTTCAATCTGTCTGTGTCCACCCAGTGACAACACTGAGCCCCTCCCTCCAACCACTGACACTCGCCCTCTTGCTGAGAAAGAAAGACTTGCATTTATATAGCGCCTTTCACAACCTCAGGATGTCCCAGAGCGCTTTACAGCCAATGAAGAACTTCTGAAGTGTAGTCACTGTTGTAATGTAGGAAACGCAGCAGCCAATTGGCGCACAGCAAGCTCCCACAAACAGACAATGTGACAATGACCAGATAATCTATTTCAGTGATGTTGATTGAGGGATAAATATTGGCCCCAGGACACCGGGGAGAACTCCCCTGCTCTTCTTCAATGTAGTGCCATGGGATCTTTTACATCCACCTGAAAGAGCAGACGGGGGCCTCGGTTTAACATCTCATCCGAAAGACGGCACCTCTGACAGTGCAGCACTCTCTCAGTACTGGAGTGTCAGCCTAGATTTTTATGCTCAAGTCTCTGGACTGGGACTTGAACCCACGACCTTCTGACTCCGAGGTGAGAGTGCTGCCCACTGAGCTAAAGTGCCTGGAGCTAAGCCAGCTGGGATACTTGACATAGGATTACATCGGATATACGGCACAGAAACAGGCCATTCGGCCCAACCAGTCCATGCCGGTGTTTATGCTCCACTCGAGCCTCCTCCCGTCTTTCCTCATCTAAATCTATCAGCATAACCCTCGATTCCCTTCTCCCTCATATGCTTGTCTAGCCTCCCCTTAAATGCATCGATACTATTCGCTTCAACCACTCCCTGTGGCAGCGAGTTCCACATTCTCACCACTCTCTGGGTAAAGAAGTTTCTTCTCAATTCCCTATTGGATTTCTTGGTGACTATCTTATATTGAGGCCTCTAGTTATGCTCTTCCCCACAAGTGGAAACATTCTCTCTGTATCCACTCTATCAACATTTTTCATAATTTTAAAGACCTCTATTAGGTCACCCCTCAGCCGTCTGTTTTCAAGAGAAAAGAGACCCAGCCTGTTCATCCTTTCCTGATATGTATACCCTCGCATTTCTGGTATCATCCTTGTAAATCTTCTCTGCACCCTCTCCAGTGCCTCTATATCCTTTTTATAATATGGTGACCAGAACTGTACGCAGTACTCCAAGTGTGGTCTAACCAAGGTTCGACACAGGTTTAGCATAACTTCACTACTTTTCAATTCTATCCCTCTAGAAATAAACCCTAGTGCTTGGTTTGCTTTTTTGATGGCCTTGCTAACCTGTGTCCCAACTTTTAGTGATTTGTGTATTTGTACTCCGAGATCCCTTTGTTCCTCTACCCCACCTAGACTCGCACCCTCCCAGTGATAAGTGACCTCCCCATTCTTCCTACCAAAATGTAATACCTCACATTTATCTGTTCAGCCTTGGTCACTCTGCAAAAACTCTGAAATGTTTCATAATGAAATCAGGGAGTCAAAAAGCTCAGGTGAGGCAGTTTAAAAAGACAGTCCCTGACCAGAGATTGCTGGATGCTGACACTCGGTGCTCACGAGGATAGAATGTCCCATTCCCCAGGCACAGACATCCAGCACCTTGATCACAGCAAAAATTCACAAAACACTGGCAGTATAACTTGGAGCAGAGACGGTTAAGTGGAGCTGTGATCGAGGTGCTCAAAATTATGAGGGGTTTTGATCGAGCAAACGGGGAGAAGCTATTGTCACTGGCAGGAGGGTCGGTAATGAGAGGACACAGATTTCAGATCATTGGCAAAAGAATCGAGAGAGGAAATGAGGAGACTTTTTTTACACAGTGAATTGTAATGATCTGGAATGCACTGCCTGAATGGGAGGTGGAAGCAGATTCAATAGTAACTTTCAAAAGGGAATTGGATATATACTAAAGGCAGAAATTTGCAGAGGTGTGGGGAAATAGCAGGGCAGTGGGACTAATTGCATCGTTCTTTCAGAGAGCTGGCACCAGCATGATGGGCCGAAAGGCATCCTACTGTGCTCTATGATTCTATAACATCAGCTTCTCTCTGCTCACTGGTACTGAGAGAACAGTGAATAATCTTTAAATCCAGCCCAGTTATTGGGGGCTCTTAGCATTAAGAAGCCCCAGTTGCCTGAATTAACATGGTTCAGTCCTGGATGTGATTAAAGGCATCGGAAACAGTAGAATCGACCCACCGCAGTCACAATGTGGACACTCTGGTGTGTCAGCGGGTGGGATACACCAGGGAATCCCTTTCCACACACTGAGGTTGACAAATGAGCGGGAGTCCCAGGGTTTCGGACACCAGATAATCAAGCTCACAAGAACACAAATTGTCTCTACAGGCTTTATTAAGAGCGCTGCATAACACAGATCAGGTGATAATGCCCTCAATCTGGAGAATAGAAGTACAGTGGATTCACACGCGATCTTAAGAACATAAGAAATAGGAGCAGGAGTAGGCCAATCGGCCCCTCGAGCCTGCTCCGCCATTCAATAAGATCATGGCTGATCTGATCCTAACCGCCAATCTACTATCACAGAACCATCTCCTGAATCTAACAGAATTAGGAGCAGGATCAGGCTACATGGCCCCTGGGCCCGCTCCGCTACCCACAGGGCCATGACCGATCCGAACCTAGACTCATGTCCAAATTCCTGCCCGCTCCCCATAACCCTTTATTCCCTTTACTTCTAGGAAACTGTCTATTTCTGTTTTAAATTTATGTAATGATGTAGCTTCTACAGCTTTTTGGGGCAGCATATTCCATGGACCTACCACCCTCTGAGTGAAGTAGTTCCTCCTCATCTCAGTTTTGAAAGAGCAGCCCCTTATTCTAAGACTATGCCCCCTAGTTCTAGTTTCACCCATCATCGGGAACATCCTCCCCGCATCCACCCGATCCAACCCCTTCACAATCTTATATGTTTCAATAAGATCGCCTCTCATCCTTCTGAACTCCAATGAGTAGAGTCCCAATCGACTCAACCTCTCCTCATATGTCCATCCCCTCATCCCCGGGATTAACCGAGTGAACCTTCTTTGTACTGACTCGCGAGCAAGTATGTCTTTTCTTAAGTATGGACACCAAAACTGTATGCAGTATTCCAGGTGCGGTCTCACCAATACCTTGTACAACTGAAGCAATACCTCCCTATTTTTATATTCTATCCCCCTAGCAATGAAAGCCAACATTCCATTGGCCTTCTTAATCACTTGCTGCACCTGCATACTAACCTTTTGAGTTTCGTGCACCAGGACCCCCAGATCCCTTTGTACTTCAGTACTTTCCAGTTTCTTGCCATTAAGATAATAACTTGCTCTACGATTTTTCCTGCCAAAGTGCATAACCTCACACTTTCCAGTATTGTATTCCATCTGCCAAATCTCTGCCCACTTACTTAGCCTGTCTATGTCCCCTTGCAGGTTTTTTATGTCCTCCTCACTCACTACTTTCCCTCCCATCTTAGTATCATCTGCAAACTTTGATATGTTACACTCAGTCCCCTCCTCCAATTCGTTAATATAGATTGTAAAGAGTTGGGGACCCAGCACTGAACCCTGTGGCACACCACTAGTTACTGATTGCCAGTCCGAGAATGAACCATTTATCCCAACTCTCTGCCTTCTGTTAGATAGCCAATCCTCTATCCATGCCAGAATATTACCCCCAATCCCGTGATTTTTTATCTTAAGCAATAATCTTTTGTGTGGCACCTTGTCAAATGCCTTTGGGAAGTCTAAATACACTACGTCCACTGGTTCCCCTTTATCCACCCTATATGTTACTTCCTCAAAGAACTCCAGCAAATTTGTCAAACATGACTTCCCCTTCATAAAACCATGCTGACTTTGTCCTATTAAATTATGATTATCCAAATGTCCTGTTACTGTCTCCTTAATAATGGACTCCAATATTTTACCTACCACAGATGTTAGGCTATAGTTTCCAGCCTTCCGTCTACTGCCCTTTTTAAATAAGGGCGTTACATTAGCAGTTTTCCAGTCTGCCGGGACCTTTGCGGAGTCCAGGGAGTTTTGGAAAATTATTACCAATGCATCCACAATCCCTACCGCCACTTCCCTCAAGACCCTAGGATGTAAGCCATCAGGTCCAGGTGATTTATCCGCCTTGAGTCCCATTATTTTACCGAGTACCACTTCCTTAGTGATTTTGATCGTGTTTAGCTCCTCCCCCCCATAGCCCCCTGTTTGTCCAGTGTTGGGATATTCTTAGTGTCTTCTACTGTAAAGACTGATACAAAATATTCATTCAGTGTTTTTGCCATCTCCATATTTCCCACCATTAATTCCCCGGTCTCATCCTCTAAGGGGCCAACATTTACTTTAGCCACCCTTTTTCTTTTTATATAACTATAAAAACTCTTACTATCTGTTTTTATATTTTTTGCTAATTTACTTTCATAATCTATCTTCCCTTTCTTAATCAATCTTTGTTATTTTTTGCTGTCTTTTAAAGTTTTCTCAATCCTCGATCCTCCCACTAGATTTGGCTACCTTTTCTGCCCTTGTTTTTAGTCGAATGCTATCCTTAATTTCCTTACTTATCCATGGATGGCTGTCTTTTCTTTTACACCCTTTTCTTCTCAGTGGAATATATATTTTTTGGAAGTTGTAAAATAACTCCTTAAATGTACACCACTGATCATGTACCGTCTTACCCTTTAATCTATTTTCCCAATCCACTCTACTCAATCCCGCTCTCATACCTTCATAGTCTCCTTTATTCAAGCTTAGCACGCTTGTTTGAGATCCAACCTTCTCACCCTCTAATTGAATGTGGAATTCAACCATGTTATGGTCACTCATTCCAAGGGGATCCTTTACTAGGACATTTTCTAGGTCCTTTACTAGGACCTTCTCGAGTCTGTTCCAACAGACAATGGCTTAAGTGGCCTGTTCTTATACACAAGCTTGGTTACCGCTCAGGAAATGGGATTGTTTGGACCCGTCTGTTGACCGCCTCCTGAACTCCTGCTAATTCAGGGAATTTAGTCCATCTGTGACCAGACTATAACCACAAGACCGTCGGGTTATCAAAACTATACGTTCCGTGAGGTTATTATTAGATTCAAACCCAGACGTTGTGCCTTCACTTGTCTGGCACTTCATCCCATAACACGGGTACAGGGGCTCAGTAATGTTTCATCCATCAGAAAAAGACAAAGTACAACAACATACTGGTCAGCTTAACAGAATCTCATCATATTTAAGGGGCCATCAATATAAAATAGTCTCCGACAGATCAAGTAGGGAATTCAGGAGAAATGTCTTTACCCAGAGAGTGGTGAGAATGGGGAACTCGCTACCACAGGGAGTAGTTGAGGTGAACAGCACAGATGGATTTATGGGGAAGCCACACAAGGGAGAAAGGAATGGGAGGATGTGTTGATCGGGTTAATTGAAGTAGGGTGGGTGTGGGGCATAAACACTGGCATGGACCAGTTGGGCCGAATGGCCTGTTTCTGTGCTGTACATTCTATGTAACACCATGAACAGTCAAACAAAGGGAATCATCAGCACAAAAATCTTAAAGATTAAACAGCAGTACAAGAATTTCTAAAACATTCATCCATTCTATGTTCATGTCACCCCAGCTACAGAACAGTGTGAACTCGTTGGTGTGTCAGCAGGTGGGATGACTGAGTGAATCCCTTCCCACACACAGAGCAGGTGAAAGGCCTTTCATTAGTGTGACCTCGCTGGTGTCTCAGCAGGTGGGATGACTGAGTGAATCCCTTCCCACACACAGAGCAGGTGAACGGCCTCTCCCCAGTGTGAACTCGCTGGTGTGTCAGCAGGTGGGATGACTGAGTGAATCCCTTCCCACACACCGAGCAGGTGAACGGCCGCTCCCCGGTGTGAACTTGCTGGTGTTCCAGCAGTGTTGAGGACCGAGTGAATCCCTGCCCACACACGGAGCAGGTGAACAGCCGCTCCCCAGTGTGAACTCGCTGGTGTGTCGTCAAATGTCCAGAGCGTTTAAAGCTCTTCCCACAGTCAGAACATTTAAATAGTCTCTCATCAGTGTGAACTTGCTGGTGTCTCAGCAGATTGAATGACCGAGTGAATCCCATCCCACACACGCAACAGGTGAATGGCCTCTTTCCTGCTCTCTCCAGCTGGTGTCCCTTCAGCTCCTGGGAGATTTTAAAGCTTTTCCCACAGTCAGAATGTTTCACCAGCCTCTCCCCAGTGTGAACTCGCTGGTGTGCCAGCAGATTCGAGGACCGAGTGAATTCCTTCCCACACACTGAGCAGGTGAACATAATCTCTCCTGCTCTCTCCAGCTGGTGCCTGTTCAGGTCCTGGGACCTTTTAAATCTCTTCCTACACTCAGAACATTTAAAAGGTCTCTCATTAGTGTGAACAAGCTGGTGTGCCAGCAGATTGGAGGAGCGACTGAATCAGGTCCTGATGAATCGAGTGACTGTCTGATCTTGAAGTGATGTTTGGTCTGAGCTTCCTGTCTGTAAATGCTCCACTTCTAAAACCCTGTAAAAGAAGTGTAGAAAGGGGTAAGAGGGAGAATGTTACCTCATGTCCCCCTTTCTCATGTTACCTCATGTCTGTGTGGAGTTTGCACATTCTCCCCGTGTTTGCGTGGGTTTTCTCCGGGCGCTCCGGTTTCCTCCCACAGTCCAAAGATGTGCGGGTTAGGTTGATTGGCTATGATAAATTGACCCTTAGTGTTAGGGGGGATTAAATACGTGGGGTTACGGGGATAGGGTGGGATATGTGTTGGTGCAGGCTCGATGGGCCGAAAATGGCCTCTATCTGCACTGTGGGGTTTCTGTGATTTCTGTGATTTCCCAGCCCAGGGGCAGTGAAGCTGATTTTCAGGCCCCAGCTGCTGCACAGGTTACATACGAACATACGAATTAGGAGCAGGAGTAGGCCACTCGGCCCCTCGAGCCTGCTCCGCCATTCAATAAGATCATGGCTGATCTGATTACTCCACATTCCCACCTACCCCCGATAACCTTTCACCCCCTTGCTTATCAAGAATCTATCTACCTCTGCCTTAAAAATATTCAAAGACTCTGCTTCCACCGCCCTCTGAGGAAGAGAGTTCCAAAGTACTCACGACCCTCTGAGAAAAGATTTCTCCTCATCTCTGTCTTAAATGGGTGACCCCTTATTTTTAAACAGTGACCCCTAGTTCTAGATTCTCCCACAAGAGGAAACATCCTCTCCACATCCACCCTGTCCAGACCCCTCAGGATCTTATATGTTTCAATCAAGTCACCTCTTACTCTTCTAAACTCCAGCGGATACAAGCCTAGCCTGTCCAACCTTTCCTCATAAGACAACCCGCCCATTCCAGGTATTAGTCTAGTAAACCTTCTCTGAACTGCTTCCAACGCACTTACATCATTCCTTAAATAAGGAGACCAATACTGTACACAGTGCTCCAGATGTGGTCTCACCAATGCCCTGTATAACTGAAGCATAACCTCCCTACTTTTGTATTCAGTTTCCCTCGCAATAAACAATAACATTCTATTAGCTTTCCTGATTACTTATTGTACCTGAATACTAACCTTTTGTGATTCATGCATTAGGACACCCAGATCCCTCTGCATCTCAGAGCTCTGCAATCTCTCACCATTTAGATAATATGCTTCTTTTTAATTCTTCCTGCCAAAATGGACAACTTCACATTTTCCCACATTATACTCCATTTGCCAGATCTTTACCCACTCACTTAACTTATCTATATCCCTTTGTAGCCTCCTTATGTCCTCTTCACAATTTACTTTCCTACCTATCTTTGTGTCATCAGCAAATTTAGCAACCATGCCTTCGGTCCCTTCATCCAAGTCATTTATATAAATTGTCAAAAGTTGAGGTCCCAGCACTGATCTCTGTGGCACACCACTCGTTACATCTTGCCAACCAGAAAATTACCCATTTATGCCTACTCTCTGTTTCCTATTAGCTAGCCAATCTTCTATCCATGCCAACATGTTACCCCATACAACATGAGCTTTTATTTTCCGCAATAGTCTTTGATGTGGCACCTTATCAAATGCCTTCTGGAAATCTAAGTACAGTACATCCACTGGTTCCCCTTTATCCACAGCACATGTTACTTCCTCAAAGAACTCCAATAAATTGGTTAAACATGATTTCCCTTTCACAAAACCATGTTGACTCTGCCTGATTACCTTGAACTTTTCCAAGTGCCCTGCTGTAACGTCTTCAATAATAGCTTCTAACATCTTCCCTGTGACAGATGTTAAGCTAACTGGCCTGTAGTTTCCTGCTTTCTGTCTCCCTCCCTTTGAGTAAAGGAGTTACATTCACTATTTTCCAATCTAATGGAACCTTCCCCAAATCACGGGAATTTTGGAAAATTAAAACCAATGCATCAACTATCTCACTAGCCACTTCTTTTAAGACCCTAGGATGAAGTCCATCAGGACCTGGGGACTTGTCAGCCCACAGCTCCAACAATTTGCTCAGTACCACTTCCCTGGTGATTGTAATTTTCTTGAGTTCCTCCCTCTCTTCCATTTCCTGATTTACAGCTATTTCTGGGATGTTACTTGAATCCGCTATAGTGAAGACCGATGCAAAATACCTGTTCAATTCAACTGCCATCTCCTTATTTTCCATTATTAATTCCCCAGTCTCACTTTCTATAGGACCAATGCTCACTTTGTTAACTCTTTTCTTTTTAAAATATCTATAGAAACTCTTACTATCAGTGTTTATATTTCTAGCTAGCTTTCTCTGGTACTCTCATTTTTCTCTCCTTATTAATCTTTTAGTCATTCTTTGCTGTTTTTTATATTCTGTCCAATCTTCTGACCTGCCAGCCATCTTTGCACAATTATATGCTTTTTCTTTAAGTTTGATACTATCTTTAACTTCTTTAGTTAACCACAGATGGTGGGTCCTCCCCTTGGAATTTTTCTTTCTCGTTGGAATGTATCTATTCTGTGTATTCTGAAATATCCCCTTAAATGTCTGCCACTGCGACTCTATTGACCTATCCCTTAACCTAATTTGCCTGTTCACTTTAGCTAGCTCTGCTTTCATGCCCTCTTAATTGCCCTTATTTAAGTTTAAAATACTAGTCTTGGACCCATTCTTCTCTCCCTCAAACTGAATGTAAAATTCAATCATATTATGATCGCTGCTACCTAGGGGCGCCTTCACTATGAGGTCATTAATTAATCCTATCTCACTGCACAATACCAGGTCTAGTATAGCCTGCTCTCTGGTTGGCTCCAGAACGTGCTGTTCTAAGAAACTATCCCGAAAACATTCTATGAACTCCTCATCTAGGTTACCTTTGCCCATCTGATTTTTCCCGTTTATATGTAGATTAAAATCCCCCATGATTATTGCCATACCTTTCTGACAAGCTCCCATTATTTCTTCCTTTATACTCCATCCTACCGTGTGGTTACTGTCAGGGGGCCTGTACACCACTCCCACAAGTGACTTCTTGCCTTTATCATTTCTCATCTTAACACGTTGGTGCAGCAAGCAATTAGGAAAGCAAATGGTACGTTAGTCTTTATTACAAAAGGATTGTAGGGACTGAAGGCGGATAAATCCTCCGGACCTGATGGCCTACATCCTAGGGTCTTGAGAGAAGTGGCGGTAGGGATTGTGGATGCATTGGTGATTATTTTCCAGAACTCCCTGGACTCAGGAAAGGTCCCGGCAGATTGGAAAACTGCTAATGTAACACCCTTATTTAAGAAGGGAAGTAGACAAAAAGCTGGAAACTATAGACCAGTTAGCCTAACATCTGTGGTTGGCAAAATGTTGGAGTCCATTATTAAGGAAACAGTAACAGAGCATTTGGATAAGCATAATTTAATAGGACAGAGTCAGCATGGTTTTATGAAGGGGAAGTCATGTTTGACAAATTTGCTTGAATTCTTTGAGGGTGTAACATACAGGGTGGATAAAGGGGAACCAGTGGATGTGGTGTATTTGGACTTCCAAAAGGCATTTGACAAGGTTCCACACAAAAGATTACTGATCAAGATAAGAAATCACGGGATTGGGGGTAATATACTGGCATGGGTGGAAGATTGGCTATCTAACAGATAACAAAGAGTTGGGATAAATGGTTCATTCTCGGGCTGGCAATCAGTAACAAGTGGTGTTCCGCAGGGGTCAGTGCTGGGACCCCAACTCTTTACAATCTATATTAACGATTTGGAGGAAGGGACCGAGTGCAACATATCCAAGTTTGCCGACAATACAAAGATGGGAGGGAAAGCAATGAGTGAGGATGAGATAAAAAACCTGCAAAAGGACATAGACAGGCTAAGTGAGTGGGCAGAGATTTGGCAGATGCAACATAATGTTGGAAAGTGTGAGGTTATGCACTTTGGCAGAAAAAATCAAAGAGCAAGTTATTATCTAAATGGAGAGAAACTGCAAAGTGCTACAGTACAAAGGGATCTGGGGGTCCTGGTGCATGAAACACAAAAAGTTAGTATGCAGGTGCAGCAGGTGATCAGGAAGGCCAATGGAATCTTGGCTTTTATTGCAAGGGGGATGGAGTATAAAAACAGGGAGGTCTTGCTGCAGTTATACAGGGTATTGGTGAGGCCACACCTGGAATACTGCGTGCAGTTTTGGTTTCCATATTTAAGAAAAGATATACTTGCTCTCGAGGTGGTTCAGAGAAGGTTCACTCGGTTGATTCCGGAGATGAGGGGGTTGACGTATGAGGAAAGGTTGAGTAGGTTGGGACTCTACTCATTGGAGTTCAGAAGAATGAGAGGCGATCTTATCGAAACATATAAGATTGTGAGGGGGCTTGATCGGGTGGATGCGGGGAGGATGTTTCCACTGATGGGTGAGATTAGAACTAGGGGGCATAATCTAAGAATAAGGGGCTGCCCTTTCAAAACTGAGATGAGGAGAAACTTCTTCACTCAGGAGGGTAGTAAATCTATGGAATTTGCTACCCCAGAGAGCTGTGGAAGCTGCAAAATTAAATAAATTTAAAATGGAGATAGACAGTTTCCTAGCAGATAAGGGAATTAGGGGTTACGGGGAGAGGGCAGGGAAATGGACGTGAGTCTCGATTCGGATCAGCCATGATCCTATTGAATGGCGGAGCAGGCCCGAGGGGCCGTATGGCCTACTCCTGCTCCTACTTCTTATGATTGGAGTATAAGAGTAAAGTCTTACTGCAATTATATAGGGCCTTGGTGAGACCACACCTGGAGTATTGTGTACAGTTTTGGTCTCCTTACCTAAGGAAGGATATACTTGCCTCAGAGGGAGTGCAACAAATGTTCACCAGACTGATTCCTGGGATTGGGGGGGATTGTCCTGTGAGGAGAGATTGAGGAGACTGGGCCTATATTCCCGGGAATTTTGAAGAATGAGAGGTGATCTCATTGAAACATCTACAATTCTTACAGGGTTTGACAGGGTAGATGCTGGGAGACGGTTTCCCCTGGCTGGGGAGTCTAGAACCAGGGGTCACAGTCTCAGAATAAGGGGTCGGCCATTTAGGACTGAGATGAGGAGAAATTTCTTCACTCAGAGGGTGGTGAATCTTTGGAATTCTCTGCCCCAGGGGGCTGTGGAGGCTCAGTCATTGAGTATAATCAAGGCTGAGATCGATAGATTTTGGGACTCATGGGGAATCAAGGGATATGGGGATCGGACGGGAAGGTGGAGATGAGGTAGAAGATCAGCCATGATCTTATTGAATGGCGGAGCAGGCTCGAAGGGCCGAATGGCCTGCTCCTGCTCCTATTTCTTATGTTCTTAAGAAAGCTGTTTGCTATAGCCTGCTGCACCACGACAAACACACAGAGGATTTCAGTTACGTGGAGAGACTGGAGAAGCTGGGATTGTTCTCCTTGGAGCAGAGAAGGTGCAGCAGAGATTTAATAGAGGTGTTCAAAACATGGAGGGTTTTGATAGAGTAAATAGGAGCATGGGAACAGGAGGAGGCCATTCAGCCCCTCCAGCCTGTTCCGCCATTCAATGAGATCATGGCCGATCTGTGTCTTAACTCCACCCACCTGCCTTGGCTCCATATCCCTTTGCTCCCTCGTCTAGCAAAAATCTATGGCTCTCGGACTTAAAATGATTAATTGAGCTCGCATCGACTGCTTTCTGTGGGAGAGGGTTCCACACTTCTACCACCCTTTGTGTGAAGAAGTGTTTCCCAACTTCTCTCCTGAATGGCCTGGCTCTGATTTTAAGGTGATGTCCCCTTGTCCTCGACTGCCCCACTGGCAGAAAAAGTTTCTCTCTATCTACTCTACCAATTCCTTTCAAAATCCTAAAATCCTCAATCACTCCTTAACCTTCTAGATTCCAGGGAACACAAGCCTAGTTTGTGTAATCTCTCCCTCATAATCTAACCCTTGGAGCCCGGGTAACATTCTGGTGAATCTGTGCTGCACTCCTTCCAAGGCCAATATATCCTTTCTGAGGTGCGGTGCCCAGAACTGTACACAGTGCTCCAGGGAGTTCCTGGGAGTTACTGTGCGTAGGTCCCTGAAGGTGGCGGGACATATTGAGAGAGTGGTTAACAAAGCATATGGGATCTTGGGCTTCATAAATAGAGGTATTGAGTACAAAAGTAGAGAAGTTATGCTGAACCTTTATAAAGCGCTGGTTAGGCCACAACTGGAGTATTGCGTCCAGTTCTGGTCACCACACTTTAGGAAGGATGTGAAGGCCCTTGAGAAGGTGCAGAGGAGATTTACCAGAATGGTTCTGGGGATGGGGGATCTTAGCTACAAGGACAGGTTGGAGAAGCTGGATTTGTTTTCATTAGAGCAAAGGAGGTTGAGGGGTGATTTGACAGAGGTGTACAAGATTATGACGGGTTTGGATAGGCTAGACGGGGAAAGGCTGTTCCCACTAGTTGATGGTACAAGGACTAGGGGACACTGATTTAAGGTTTTGGGCAAGAGATACAGGGGGGGATGTGAGGAAAACCTTTTTTATGCAGCGAGTGGTGAGGACCTGGAACTCGCTGCCGATGGAAGTGGTGGAAGCGGACACACTCAATGTTTTCAAGGGGAGACTGGATAGGCACTTGAGGGAAATAAACTTGCAGGGCTACGGGGATAGAGCGGGGGAATGGGACTGACTGGATTGCTCTACAGAGAGCCGGCTCGGACTTGATGGGCCGAATAGCCTCCTTCTGTGCCTCTATGACTCTCTGGGGTCTAACCAGGGCTTTGTATAGCTGTAGCTTATAAGGAGAAACTGTTTCCAGTGGCAGGAGGGTCGGTAACCAGAGGACACAGATTTAAGGTCATTGACAAAAGAACCAGAGGCGAGGTGAGGAGAATTTTATTGACGCAGCGAGTTGTTGTGATCTGGAATGCGCTGCCTGAAAGGGCGGTGGAAGCAGAGTCAATAATAACGTTCACTGGGGAATTGGATAAATACTTGAAGGGGAAACATTTTCAGGGCTATGGGGACAGAGCAGGGGGAGTGGGACTAAATGGAGAGCTCTTTCAAAGAGCCGGCACAGGCACGATGGGCTGAATGGCCTCCTTCTGTGCTGTATGATTCTAGCAGCCACTCCTAGAGTGGAGTGGTGCCCGCAGGGATCGCTTGGTAGGAAATTGGGAGGAGGTGGTTCACACGCAGACAGCACCTGATTTCGAGACGCTGTCCTTTTAAAATTGGTCCTCCACAGGCAAGGAGGGACTCGGTCCCTTTAATGAAAATCACATTGAAAAGAAGAGTCCCTGTCCCTTTAAGAGCCCTCCGCCCACCACTCCCACCTTCTTCTTAAAGTCTTTGAAATTAATAATAAAAGTTCATGCAGGAAAAATGTGAGTGTGTGTCTGACTGTATTTTAGTGAGTATCTGTGTCTGTGTGTCTGTCTGATTGTATGTGTGTGTGTCTGTGTAGAATAGCATCATAGAATGATACAGCACAGAAGGAGGCCATTCGGCCCATCGTGCCTGTGCCGGCTCTTTGAAAGAGCGATCCAATTAATCCCACTCCCCCTGCTCTTTCCCCAAAGCCCTGTAAATGTTTTCCCTTCAAGTATTTACCTCAATCTCTTTTGAATTATAATATCGAATCTGCTTCCACCGCCCTTTCAGGCAGCGCATTCCAGATCACAACAACTTGGTGTAAAAATCTGTTTCCTCATGTCACCTCTGGTTCTTTTGCCAATCGCCTTAAATCTGGTTTCTGTCCCTTCAGCCATTGGAAACGGTTTCTCCTTATTTACTCTCTCAAAATCCATCCTGATTTTGAACAACTCTATCAAATCTCCTCTTAATCTTCTTTGCTTAAGGAGAACAACCCCAGCTTCTCCCGTCTCTCCACGTAACTCAAGTCCCTCATCCCTGGTCCCATTCTCGTAAATTTCTTCTGCACCCTCTCTAAGGCCTTGACATCCTTCCTAAAGTGTGGTGCCCAGCGGAAGCCTAGCCAGTGTTTTATAAAGGCTTAGCATAACCTGCTTGCTTTTGTACTCTATTCCTCTATTAATAAAGTCAAGGATCCTGTTTGCTTTTTTAACAGCCTTCTCAACTTGTCCTGCCACCTTCTAAGAGTTGTGTACATACACCCCGAGGTCTCTCTGTTCCTGCACCCTCTTTAAAACTGGACCATTTAGTTTATATTGCCTCTCCTCATTCTTCCTACCAAAATGAATCACTTCACACTTCTCTACATTAAATTTAATCTGCCACGTTTCTGCCCATTTCACCAGTCTGGCTACGTCCTCCTGAATTCTGTTACTATCCTCATTGTTTGCTACATTTCCGAGTTTCGTGTCATCTGTAAATTTTGAAATTTTGCCCTGGATCCCCAAGTCCAGGTCATTGATATATATCAAAAAAAGGCAGTGGTCCGAATCAATGTTCACGTTAAGTTGCGCGGCCACGCAGCGGTCTGGAGGTCCCGCGCAGCCGGCTCACCGCCCTATAAATGGAATAAACGCGCATGCGCAGAAATTTGAATGGGCCGTGCAGCCCGTTAAAGGGGCCACGCACCTCAAAAAAAAAGAGGGAACATTGATCCTAATACCGACCCCTGGGGAACATCACTGTTTACCTCCCTCCAGTCTGAAAAGAAACCGTTCACCACTACTCTCTGCTTTCTGTCCCTTGGCAGAAAATTGGGAGGGGGCGAGAGCAAACAGCACCTGATTTCTCGGCAAGCACTTACGGGAGCAGGGGATTAGCCCTACTTTAAATGTCAGTCTCTTACATATACATTATATAAAGGGAGACGCTGTCCCTTTAAAATCGGTCATCCACGGGGATTTTTAATGAAAATCTCATAGAAAAAGAGAGCTCCTGTCCCTTTAAGAGAACCCCCACCACTCCCATATTTCTCTTAAAGTGCTTGAAATTAATAATTAAAAACGCACAAAATTAATATTAAAAAAATTAATTCAGGGAGAAAAAATATTTTTACTCACATTTGCTCCACAGGGTTTCTTGTTTCTGTTCCATCAATTTAAAAACAAACAGCTTTTTTTATGATCAGCCATGATCGCATTGAATGGCGGAGCAGGCTCGAAGGGTCGAATGGCCTACTCCTGCTCCTATCTTCTATGTTTCTATATTTAAAACAAGTATCTTCTGTAAAATAAAATTAGTTTGAGCTGTAAAATGGGAAAGGAACATTAAAAATAAACTTTCCTAGGATCACAGATTCTGACCAGGCCGCTTTACAAAATGGCGGCGGGCCGATCCCAGGTCCCGCCTCCCCCTTCGCCGCGATTGGTTGGAGGACCAAAGCCCCTCGGTCGGTCCTCCAGGCTCCGCCTCCCCTCGCTCATTGGTGGAGAGCTCAGTGTCAGTCAGTGCACGCCGGCGACGTCGTGACGTTGCAGGGAGGGCGGTTGGAGCAGGCGGGAAATTAAATTCATTTAAATTAAATCTCCCGTCAGCCTCCTCTGTCCCAATCAGCCGGCGCAAGTCCCGCCCCTCGGGCTCCCCGATTGGTTGGAGGACCCGCCGCCGGCTCGCTCCTCCAGCCCCGCCCCGCTCGCTCCCTATTGGTCGGAAGCTCCCGTCAATCAGGCCCTGGGCCCGGGTCCTATCACAGAATCACAGAATCACAGAAACCCCACAGTGCAGATAGAGGCCATTTCGGCCCATATATCCCACCCGATCCCCGCAACCCCTACACCAACACATATCCCACCCTATCCCCGTAACCCCACGTATTTAATCCCTAACACTAAGGGTCAATTTATCATAGCCAATCAACCTAACCCGCACATCTTTGGACTGTGGGAGGAAACCGGAGCACCCGGAGAAAACCCACGCAAACACGGGGAGAATGTGCAAACTCCACGCAGTCACCCGAGGCCGGATTCGAACCCGGGTCCCTGGCGCTGTGAGGCAACAGTGCTAACCACTATGTCACCGTGCTGTACTTTCAATGATGACTTTTATAAACTGGTTTTACAGGAAATTAGAAGAGGAGAGGAGAGATTTGAAGACACTCGGTCCCTTTGTGACTCTAAAGTTGCAGCTGACCCCGCGCATGCGCCCCATGGCCCCGCCCTCTCCTGCTCCACAGGCGCCCGGCCCGCACCGCGCATGCTCAGCACACACCCTGTGCCCCTGTCAATCATCCTCCCCCTCTGAACAGGCCCCGCCCCCTTCCCCTACTCCGCATGCGCCGCCGGGCCCCGCTCCCGAGGATGAGCCGCTCCGCGCCTGCGCAAGGCCTCGGATTCTGTGGAAGGCCCGGGCAACCGCGAGAGTCCGGATCACCGGCGGAAAGTGAGTTTTATGAGGGTTTTTTTTTAATATAGCGGAGAGAAGCGCGGGCGGGAAGATAAATAAAAAGAAAATACAAACCGCACCGTCCCAGCGCCCTCCCGGCACCGAGCGAAGCCTCTTCCTCTGATGACGTCACTATCGGGCCCCAGCCTCAGGGAGGAAGGTCCCGCCCCCTTGCCGCGCCGCCATTGGTTGGAGGACCAGGCCGCCCAGTTCAGTCCTCCCAGCTCAGCCCTGTTCCTATTGGTCAGCGCTCCCGTCAGTCAGAATCACATTGTTCCGGCTCACTCCGCCACCCCGCGCGGATGAAACCGCTCCGTTCGGCG
The DNA here is from genome assembly GCF_052327205.1 of Somniosus microcephalus. Taxonomy (NCBI): domain Eukaryota; kingdom Metazoa; phylum Chordata; class Chondrichthyes; order Squaliformes; family Somniosidae; genus Somniosus; species Somniosus microcephalus. Next base: position 3,650,340 of record NW_028225189.1, on the reverse strand, counting down.
TCCGCGGATGTCCCGCCCGCCCGACTCTCAGGTTTGCTTTTTCTGGTATTTTTCTTTATAATCTCGCTCTCCGCTCCCCCTTCACCTCGATTTAAATCGATTCCCCAACACTTTACTTTACCCCGGCCGCTGATTCCGCCTCTTCCCCGGGCCAACTTCCGTCTTCTCCTCAGAGGCGGCGCACTGGCAGCCTCGTTTTGTGTTGGGGCCAAATGAGCATGCGCGGCCCCGCCTCTCCACATTTAAAGGGACACCCACCCACACACAGAATCACACAGAATCCCCACAGTGCAGATAGAGGCCATTTCGGCCCATCGAGCCTGCACCGACACATATCCCACCCTATCCCCGTAACCCCACGTATTTAATCCCCTAACAGGAAGGGTCAATTTATCATAGCCAAATCAACCTAACCCGCACATCTTTGGACTGTGGGAGGAAACCGGAGCACCCGGAGGAAACCCACGCAGACACAGGGAGAATGTGCAAACTCCACACCCACACCCTGCACATTTAAAGGGACACCCACCCCCTCTACATTTAAAGGGACACACACCCCCTCCACATTTAAAGGGACATCCACCCTGCCACATTTAAAGGGACACCCACCTCCTCCACATTTAAAGGGACTACCTCCCCCCATCTCATGTCCTCTACTGTGGAGGAGGAATTCCTTGAGTGTTTACGGGATGGTTTCCTGGACCAATATGTCGAGGATCCAACCAGAGACCAGGCCATCTTAGACTGGGTATTATGTAACGAGAAAGGATTAATTAGCAATCTTGTTGTATGAGGCCCCTTGGGTTGGAGTGATCATAATATGATCGAATTAGCACTGTTGCCTCACAGCGCCAGGGACCCGGGTTCAAATCCGGCCTCGGGTGACTGTCTGTGTGGAGTTTGCACATTCTCCCCGTGTTTGCGTGGGTTTTCTCCGGGTGCTCCTGTTTCCTCCCACAGTCCAAAGATGTGCGGGTTACGTTGATTGGCTATGATAAAAATTGGCCCTTAGTGTTAGGGGGGATTAAATATGTGGGGTTACGGGGATAGGGCTTGGGTGGGATGGCTGTCGGTGTAGCGACCGGGTGCTAGGGTTTGGATGATCAGCCATGATCTCGTTGAATGGCGGAGCAGGCTCGAAGGGCCGAATGGCCTGCTCCTGCTCCTATCTTCTATGTTTCTATGTTTCATTAAGATGGAGAATGAAGTTGTTGACTCAGAGATTAGGGTCCTAAATTTAAATAAAGGAAACTACGATGGTCTGAGGAGCAAGTTGGGTAGGATTGATTGGGGAATGTCACTCAAAGGGTTCACGATGGACAGGCAATGGCAAACATTCAAAGACCGCATGGATGAACTACAGAATTTGTTCATCCCAGTTTGGCATGAAAATAAAACAGAAGAGGTGACTCAACCGTGGCTAACAAGGGAAATTAGGGATAGCAGAAGATCCAAGGAGACGACATATAAATTGGCCAGAAAAAGCAGTAAACCTGAGGATTGGGAGCAGTTTAGGATTCAACAAAGGAGGACAAAGGGATTAATTAAGAAGGGGAAAATAGAATATGAGAGTAAGTTTGCAGGGAAAATAGAATATGAGAGTAAGTTTGCAGGGAACATAAAAACTGACTGTAAAAGCTTTTATAGATATGTGAAGAGAAAAAGAACATAAGAACATAAGAAGTAGGAGCAGAAGTAGGCCATACGGCCCCTTGGGCCTGCTCCACCATTCAATAGGATCATGGCTGATCTGAACCTAAACTCACGTCCACTTCCCTGCCCGCTCCCCGTAACCCCTAATTCCCTTATCAGTTAGGAAACTGTTTATCTCCGTTTTAAATTTATTTAATGTCGCAGCTTCCACAGCTCTCTGAGGTAGCAAATTCCATAGATTTACCACCCTGAGTGAAGAAGTTTCTCCTCATCTCAGTTTTGAAACGGCAGCCCCTTATTCTAAGATTATGCCCCCTAGTTCTAGTTTCACCCATCAGTGGAAACATCATCCCCGCATCCACCCGATCAAGCCCCCTCACAATCTTATATGTTTTGATAATATCGCCTCTCATTCTTCTAAATTCCAATGAGTAGATGCCCAACCTACTCAACCTTTCCTCATAAGTCAACCCCCTCATCTCCGGAATCAACCGAGTGAACCTTCTCTGAACTGCCTCGAGAGCAAGTATATCTTTTCTTAAATATGTAAACCAAAACTGTACGCAATATTCCAGGTGTGGCCTCACCAGTCCCCTGTATAACTGAAGCAAGACTTCCCTGCTTTTATACTCCATCCCCCTTGCAATAAAAGCCAAGATTCCATTGGCCTTCCTGATCACCTGCTGTACCTGCATACTAACCTTCTGTGTTTCATACACCAGGACCCCCAGATCCCTTTGTACTGTAGCACTTTGCAGTTTCTCTCCATTTAGATAATAACTTGCTCTTTGATTTTTTCTGCCAAAGTGCATAACCTCCCACTTTCCAACATTATATTCCATCTGCCAAATTTCTGCCCACTCACTTAGCCTGTCTATGTCCTTTTGCAGGTTTTTTCTGTCCTCCTCACTCACTGCTTTCCCTCCCATCTTTGTATCGTCGGCAAACTTGGATATGTTGCACTCGGTCCCCTCCTCCAAATCGTTAATATAGATTGTAAAGAGTTGGGGTCCCAGCACTGACCCCTGCGGAACACCACTAGTTACTGATTGCCAACCCGAGAATGAACCATTTATTCCAACTCTCTGTTTTCTGTTAGATGGCCAATCTTCCACCCATGCCAGTATATTACCCCCAATCCCATGATTTTTTATCTTGTGCAGTAATCTTTTGTGTGGCACCTTGTCAAATGCCTTTTGGAAGTCCAAATACACCACATCCACTGGTTCCCCTTTATCCACCCTGTTTGTTACATCCTCAAAGAATTCGAGCAAATTTGTCAAACATGACTTCCCCTTTATAAAACCATGCTGACTCTGTCCGATTAAATTATGCTTATCCAAATGTCCTGTTACTGCTTCCTTAATAATGGACTCCAACATTTTACCAACCACAGATGTTAGGCTAACTGGTCAATAGTTTCCAACCTTTTGTCTACCTCCCTTTTTAAATAAGGGCATTACATTAGCAGTTTTCCAATCTGCTGGGACTTTGCCTGAATCTAGGGAGTTTTGGAAAATTACCACCAATGCATCCGCAATCCCCACCGCTACCTGTCTCAAGCCCTAGGATGTAAGCCATCAGGTCCAGGGGATTTATCCGCCTTAAGTCCCATTATCTTACCAAGTACCATCTCCTGAGTGATTTTAATCGTGTTTAGCTCCTCCCCCCCATAGCCCCCTGTTTCTCCAGTGTTGGGATATTTTTAGTGTCGTCTACTGTAAAGACTGATACAAAATATTTGTTCAGCGTTTTTGCCATCTCCATGTTCCCCACTACTAACTTCCCAGTCTCGTCCTCTCAGGGACCAACATTCACTTTAGCCACCCTTTTTCTTTTTATATAACTGTAGAAACTCTTGCTATCTGTTTTTATATTTTTTGCTAGTTTACTTTCATAATCTATCTTCCCTTTCTTAATTAATGTTTTAGTTATTCTTTGCTGGCTTTTAAATACTTCCCAATCTTCTATCCTCCCACTAGATTTGGCTACTTTATATGCCCTTGTTTTCAGTCGGATACTATCCTTTATTACTTTATTAGCCACGGATGGCTGTCTTTTCTTTTACGCCCCTTTTTCCTCAGTGGAATATATTCTTCTTGAAAGTTGTGAAATATCTCCTTGAATGTACACCACTGCTCATGTACCGTCTTACACCTTAATCTATTTTCCCAGTCCACTTTAGTCAACTCTGCTCTCATACCTTCATAGTCTCCTTTATTTAAGCTTAGTACGCTGGTTTGAGATCCAACTCTCTCACCCTCCAACTGAATTTGGAATTCAACCATGTTATGGTCACTCATTCCAAGGGGATCCTTTACTAGGACATTTTTTATTAATCCTGTCTCATTACACAGGACCAGATCTAAGATTGCCTTGGACAGTGCAGAGGGAACTTTACTCTGTATCTAACCCGTGCTCTACCTGCCCTCATGAGCAAACTTGGCTAGGGTAAATAAAATCAGAGAGTTAAATGCATGGCTCAAAGACTGGTGTCGGAGAAATGGGTTTTGCTTCTTGGGACACTGGCACCAGTATTGGGACAGGAGAGAGCTGTTCCGTTGGGACGGAGTTCACTTGGCCAGTGCTGGGACTAGAATCCTGGTGAATCAAATAACTAGGGCTGTAGAGAGGGCTTTAAACTAATTAGTGGCGGGGAGGTTTCAAGAGAGCCTGGTTGGTTCAGTAACATACTGCTCAAGGAACCCGTCCCTAATGCACTCTATGAACTCTTCCTCAAGGCTGCTCTGCCCAATTTGATTTGTCCAGTCAATATGAAAGTTAAAATCTCCCATGATTATAGCTGTTCCCTTATTACAAGCCCCAACTATTTCCTGATTTATACTCCGACGAATAGAGTTGCAACTGTTAGGAGGCCTATAGACTACGCCCACTAGTGACTTTTTCCCCTTATCATTCCTTATTTCCACCCAAACCGTTTCACTATCCTGATCCTTTGACCCAATATCATTTCTCACTATTGCAGTGATTCCATCCTTTATTAACACAGCCACCCCACCTCCTTTTCCTTCCTGGCTGTCCTTCCTAATAGTCAAATACCCCTCAATGTTTAGTTGCCAGTCATGGTCACCCTGCAGCCATGTCTCCGTAATGGCCACCAGATCATACCAATGTGTAGTTATTTGTACCGTCAACGCATCTGTTTTGTTACGAATGCTGCGTGCTTTCAGATAAAGAACTTTAAAATATGTTTTGTGACAATTTATTCCTGCTTTTACCCCCTTTACAACTTTACCTTTATCTTTATATATTCTGTCCCTTCCTGACACGCTCTGGTTTTTAATTCCTCCACTGCTACCTTGCTCTATTGCCTTCTCCGCTGACATTTTTATTTTTCGCTCTCTTGAAACCTCCCCCCCACTAATTAGTTTAAAGCCCTCTCTACAGCCCTAGTTATTCGATTCACCAGGATTCTAGTCCCAACACTGGCCAAGTGAACTCCGTCCCAACGGAACAGCTTTCTCCTGTCCCAGTACTGCTGCCAGTGTCCCAAGAAGCAAAACCCATTTCTCCCACACCAGTCTTTGAGCCACGCATTTAACTCTCTGATTTTATTTACCCTAGCCAAATTTGCTCATGAGGGCAGGTAGAGCACGGGTTAGATAGAGAGTAAATCTCACTCTACACTGTCCCATCAAACACTCCCAGGGCAGGTACAACACGGGTTAGATACAGAGTAAAGCTTCTTGTACACTGTCCCATCAAACACTCCCAAGGCAGGTAGAGCACGGGTTAGATAGAGAGTAAATCTCCCTCTACACTGTCCCATCAAACACTCCCAGGGCAGGTACAGCATGGGTTTGATACAGAGTAAAGCTTCTTGTACACTGTCCCATCAAACGCTCCCAAGGCAGGTACAGCACGGGTTAGATACAGAGTAAAGCTCCCTCTACACTGTCCCATCAAACACTCCCAGGGCAGGTACAGCACGGGTTAGATACAGAGTAAAGCTCCCTCCACACTGTCCCATCAAACACTCCCAGGGCAGGTACAGCACGGGTTAGATACAGAGTAAAGCTACCTCTACACTGTCCCATCACACACTCCCAGGGCAGGTACAGCACGGGTTAGATACAGAGTAAAGCTCCCTCTACACTGTCCCATCAAACACTCCCAGGGCAGGTACAGCACGGGTTAGATACAGAGTAAAGCTCCCTCTACACTGTCCCATCAAACACTCCCAGGGCAGGTACAGCACGGGTTAGATACAGAGTAAAGCTACCTCTACACTGTCCCATCACACACTCCCAGGGCAGGTACAGCACGGGTTAGATACAGAGTAAAGCTCCCTCTACACTGTCCATTGAAACACTACCAGGGCAGGTGCAGCACGGGTTATATACAGAGTAAAACTCCCTCTACACTGTCCCATCACACACTCCCAGGGCAGGTACAGCACGGGTTAGATACAGAGTAAAGCTCCCTCTACATTGTCCCATCAAACACTCCCAGGGCAGGTACAGCATGGGTTAGATACAGAGTGTCAGCCGTGGCTCAGGCGGCAGCACTCTCTCCTCTGAGTCAGAAGGTTGTGGGTTGAAGTCCCACTCCAGAGACTCGAGTCCAAAACTCTGTGCTGCCCCTCCAGTGCAGTGCTGAGGGAGTAAAGCCCAGTGCAGAGTAAAGTTCCCTCTGCACTGCTCCACTAACAGGCCTGAGGCCCAAACTCAGAAGAGCGCCCTCTGCTGCATTCCGCTTGTCTCAGCAGCGGGAGAAGGAGGCGGCGGAAGTCCCGCCCCACGGACACCCCGATTGGTTGCAGGACCCGCCGCCACCTCAGTCCTCCAAGCTCCGCCCGCTCTCTCCCTATTGGTCGGAGCTCCCGTCAGTCACCGCCGTGCAGTTGATGACGTGGCTCAGTCCGGCTCCCTGCAGAGGACAAGGGGCTGCGGCCGCTCAATCCGCTCCGCTCGGTGCCGGGAGGGCGCTGGGACGGTCCGGTTTGTATTTTCTTTTTATTTATCTCCCCGCCCGCGCTTCTCTCCGCTATATATAAATAAACCCGGATAAAACTCACTTTCCGCCGGTGATCGGGACTCTCACGGTTGCCCGGGCCTTCCCCAGAATGCGAGGCCCTGCGCAGGCGCGGTAGCAGCTCAACCTCGGGAGCGGGGCCCGGTGGCCCATGCAGAGTAGGGAGAGGGGGCGGGGCCTGTTCAGAGGCCACGCTCACCTTGGAGTGGCACATGTGGAGTAGGGGGAGTGGGCGGGGCCTGTTCAGAGCCCGCGCTCACCTTGGAGCGGCGCATGTGGAGTAGGGGGAGTGGGCGGGGCCTGTTCAGAGCCCGCGCTCACCTTGGAGCGGCGCATGCGGAATAGGGGGAGGGGGCGGGGCATGTTCAGAGCCCGCGCTCACCTTGGAGCGGCGCGTGCGGAGTAGGGGGAGGGGGCGGGGCCTGTTCGGAGCCCGCGCTCACCTTGGAGCGGCGCATGCGGTGCAGGGGGAGGGGGCGGGGCCTGTTCAGAGCCCGCGCTCACCTTGGAGCGGCGCATGCGGAGTAGGGGGAGGGGCCTGTTCAGAGCCTGCGCTCACCTTGGAGCGGTGCATGCGGAGTAGGGGGAGTGGGCGGGGCCTGTTCAGAGCCCGCGCTCACCTTGGAGCAGCGCATGCGGAGTCGGGGGAGGGGGCGGGGCATGTTTAGAGCCCGCGCTCACTTTGGAGTGGCGCATGCAGAGTAGGGGGAGGGGGCGGGGCCTGTTCAGAGCCCACGCTCACCTTGGAGCAGCGCATGCGGAGTAGGGGGAGGGGGCGGGGCCTGTTCAAAACCCGCGCTCAGCTTGGAGCGGCACATGCGGAGTAGGTGGTGGGGGCGGGGCCTGTTCAGAGCCCGCGCTCACCTTGGAGCGGCGCCTGCAGTGTAGGGGGAGGGGCGGGGCCTGTTCAGAGCCCGCGCTCACCTTGGAGTGGCGCCTGCAGTGTAGGGGGAGGGGCGGGGCCTGTTCAGAGCCCGCGCTCACTTTGGAGAGACGCATGCGAAGTAGGGGGATGGGGCGGGGCCTGTTCAGAGCCCGCGCTCACCTTGGAGCGGCGCATGCGGAGTAGAGGAGGGGGTGGGGCCTGTTCAGAGCCTGCGCTCAGCTTGGAGTGGCGCATGCGGAGTAGGGGGTGGGGCGGGGCCTGTTCAGAGCACGCGCTCACCTTGGAGCGGCGCATGCAGTGTAGGGGGAGGGGCGGGGCCTGTTCAGAGCCCTCGCTCACTTTGGAGAGGCGTAGGGGGATGGGGCGGGCCTGTTCAGAGCCCGCGCTCACCTTGGAGCGGCGCATGCGGAGTAGGGGAGGGGGCGGGGCCTGTTCAGAGCCCGCGCTCACCTTGGAGCGGTGCATGCGGAGTAGGGGGAGGGGGCGGGGCCTGTTCAGAGCTCACCTCCAACAATGGGAACAACAACAACCTGTATTTCTATAGCGCCTTTAACGTAGGAAATCGTCCCAAGGCGCTGCACAGGAGTATTGTAAGACTTTGAAAAATGTGACCCCGAGCCACAGAAGGAGAAATTAGGGCAGATGGCCAAAAGCTTGGTCACAGAGGTGGGTTTTGATCAGCCATGATCTCATTGAATGGCGGAGCAGGCTCGAGGGGCCGAATGGCCCACTCCTGCTCCTATTTTCTATGAAAGAGAGGCGGAGAGGTTCAGGGAGGGAATTCCAGAGCTTTGGGCCGAGGCAACAGAAGACACGGCCACTGATGGTGCAGCGATTATAATCAGGGATGCTCAAGAGGGCAGAATTGGAGGAACGCAGATGTCTCGGGGGGGAGGAGGTTTTCTTTGGAACCGAGGAGGCTGAGGGGAGACCTGATTGAGGTGTATAAAATTCTGAGGGGCCGAGATAGGAAGGACCTATTTCCCTTGGCAGAGGGGTCCACAACCAGGGGGCGTAGATTTAAAGTAATTGGTCAGAAGTTTAGAGGGGATTTGAGGAGAAATGTTTTCACCCAGTGGGTGGTGGGGGTCTGGAACTCACTGCCTGACACGGTGGTAGAGGCAGAAACTCTCAGCACATTTTAAAAGTACTTGGATGTGCACTTGAAGTGCCGTAACCTACAAGGCTACGGACCAAGTGCTGGAAAGTGGGATTAGTGTGGATAGCACTTAATTGGCCGGCATGGACAAGATGGGCCGAATGGCCTCCTTCTGTGCCGTAATTTTTCTGTGATTCTATCGCGGGGGGCGGGTGGTTGTGAGTCTGAAGGGAATAACTAAGATAGGGAGGGGCGAGGCCATGGAGGGATTTGAAAACAAGGATGAGAATTTTGAAATCGAAGCATTGCTTAACCGGGAGCCAATGTAGGTCAGCGAGCACAGGGGTGATGGGTGAATGGGACTTGGCGTTGAGTTACGACACGGGTAGTTTTGGATCACCTCAAGTTTACATAGGGTAGAATGTGGGAGGCCAGCCAGGAGTGCGTTGGAATAGTCGAGTCTAGAGGTAACAAAGGCCTGGGTGAGGGTTTCAGCAGCGGATGAGCTGAGGCAGGGGCGGAGACAGGTGATGTTAGAGGTGGAAATAGGCGGTCTTTGTTATGCTGTGGATATGTGTTCGGAAGCTCATTTCAGGGTCAGATATGACACCGAGGTTGTGAACAGTGTGGTTCAGCCTCAGAGAGATGTTAGGGAGAGGGATGGAGTCAGTGGCTAGGGAACGGAGTTTGTGGCAGGGACTGAAAACAATTGCTTCGGTCTTCCCAATATTTAATTGGAGAAAATTTCTGCTCACCCAGAACTGGATTAGAGATCGTGGAGGGGTCGTGAGAAGTGGTGGTGAGGTAGAGCTGGGTGTCATCAGCGTACATGTGGAAACTGACGCTGTGTTTTCAGATGTCACCAAGGGGCAGCATTTAGATGAGAAATAGGAGGGGCCCAATGATAGATCCTTGGGGGACACCAGAGGTAACGATGCGGGAGCGGGAAGAGAAACCATTGCAGGTGATTCTGTGTCTACGATTAGATAGATAAGAATGGAACCAGGCGAGTGCAGTCCCACCCAGCTGGATGATGGTGGAGAGGCATTGGAGAAGGATGGAGTGGTCAACCGTGTCAAAGACTGCAGACAAGTCACGAAGGATGAGGAGGGATAGTTTACCTTTGTCACAGTCACAAAGGATGTCATTTGATGAGACTTTGATGAGACTTGATTTGACTTCAGGGCCAAGTCAGTGAGGTGGATTGGGCTGTTTCTGGCCCGCTGGTTATTGTGGGCACGGCTGGACACCAGTGGGACCGGCTCTGCCCTGTTTGTTCTTTGAGGCAATATTAGCCAAATAAAATTCATGCTTCCCCCTTACCCTTTCTACACTCCTTTTACAGGGTTTTAGAAGTGGAGCATTTACAGACAGGAAGCTCAAACCAAACATCACATCAAATTCTGACAGAGCTACGCGATTCATCAGGACCTGATTCAATCGCTCCTTGAATCTGCTGGCACCCCTGTGAGTTCACACTGATTAGAGACCGTTTAAATGTTCTGAAAGAGCTTCAAAATCTACAAATACCTGAAGCGACACCAGTGCCTACACACTGGGGGAAACCCGGGCCCCGTGTGTGGAAGGGAGTCACTCAGCCATCCGCTTCGATGATACACCAGCAAGTTCACACGAGGGAGAGATCTTTAACCCGCTCCGTGTGTGCGAAGGGATTAATTGCACCCTCCATGCTGCTGAGACACCAGCTTGTCCACACCGATGGGAGACCTTTGACCTGCTCCGTGTTTTTGAAGTGATTCTCTCATTCTTCCACCCTCCTGAGACACCAGCTTGTTCACAGTGATGAGATTAAATGTTCTGTCTGTGGGAAGAGATTTAAAAGGTCCCAGGATCTGAAGAGACACCAGCTGGAGAGAGCAGGAGAGATTCTGTTCACCTGTTCCGTGTGTGGGAAGAGATTCACTCGGTCCTCGAATCTGCTGGCACACCAGCGAGTTCACACTGGGGAGAGGCCGGTGAAACATTCCAACTGTGGGAAAAGCTTTCAAATGTCCCAGGAGCTGAAGGGACACCAGCTGGAGAGAACAGGAGAGAGACGATTCACCTGCTCCGTGTGTGGGAAGGGATTCACTCGGTCATCCAACCTACTGACACACCAGCGATATCACACTGATGAGAGACCATTTAAATGTTCTGACTGTGGGAAGAGCTTTAAAACCTCTGGGGATCTGAAGCAACACCAGCAAGTTCACACCAATGAGAGACCGTTTACATGTTCTGTTTGTGGGATGAGCTTTAAAACCTCTGGGGATCTGAAGCAACACCAGCGAGTTCACACTGGGGAGAGGCCATTCACCTGCTCCGTGTGTGGGAAGGGATTCACTCAGTCATCAAGCCTGGTGAGACACCAGCAAGTTCACACTGATGAGAGACCATTTAAATGTTCTGACTGTAGTAAGAGCTTTAAATATTCGAAGAACCTGAAGAGACACCAGCTGGAAAAAAAAGGAAAGAGACTGTTTACCTGCTCCGTGTGTGGGAAAGGATTCACTCGGTCATCAGACCTACTGAGACACCAGCGAGTTCACATTGGTCTGTAGCGCAGGGCCCTGTAGACAGCTGGGGTTACATGAACATGGAATGGATGAATGTTTTATAAATTCTTGTACTGCTGTTTAATCTTTAAGACTGTTGTGCTGATGATTCCCTTTGATTGACTGTTCATGGTGTTCCATAGAATGTACAGCACAGAAACAGTCCATTCGGCCCAACTGGTCCATGCCAGTGTTTATGCTCCACACGAGCCTCCTCCGACATATCCTCCTATGTTTATCTGGCTTCTCCTTAAATACATCTATGTCGTTCACCTCAACTACTCCTTGTGGGAGTGAGTTCCACATTCTCATCACTCTCTGTGTAAAGAAGTTTCTCCTGAATTCCCTCCTGGATTTATCAGTGACTTTTATATTTAGAGCCACATAATTATGATGAGATTCTGTTAAGCTGACCAGTATTTTGTACTTTGTCTTTTTCTGATGAATGAAACATTACTGAGCCTCTGTACCCGTGTTATGCGATGAAGTGCCAGACAAGTGAAGGCACAACGTCTGGGTGTGAATCTAATAATAACCTCACGGACCATATAGGTGTGATAACCAGATGGGCTTGTGGTTATAGTCTGGTCACAGATGGACTAAATTCCCTGAATTATCAGGAGTTCAGGAGGCGGTCAACAGACGGGTCCAAACAATCCCATTTCCTGAGCGGTAACCAAGCTTGTGTATAAGAACAGGCCACTTAAGCCGTTGTCAGTTGGAACAGACTCGAGAAGATCGCGCGTGAATCCACTGTACTTCTATTCTCCAGATTGAGGGAATTATCACCCGATCTGTGTTATGCAGCGATCTTAATAAAGTCTGGAGAGACAATTTGTGTTCTTGTGAGCTTGATTATCTGGTATCCGAAAACCTGGGACTCCCGATCATTAGAGTCAACCTCAGTGTGTGGAAAGGGATTCCCTGGTGTATCCCACCCGCTGACACACCAGTGTGTCCACAGTGTGACTGCGGTGGGTCGATTCCACTGTTTCCGATGCCTTTAATCACATCCAGGAGGGAACCATGTTAATTCAGGCAACTGGGGCTTGTTAATGTTAAGAGCCCCCAATAACGGGGCTGGATTTAAAGATTATTCCCTGTTCTCTCAGTACTAGTGAGCAGAGAGAAGCTGATGTTATAGAATCATAGAGCACAGTAGGATGCCTTACGGCCCATCGTGCTGGTGCCGGCTCTCTGAAAGAGCGATGCAATTAGTCCCACTGCCCTGCTCTTTCCCCACAGCCCTGCAAATTTCTGCCTTTAGTATATATCCAATTCCCTTTTGAAAGTTACTATTGAATCTGCTTCCACCTCCTATTCAGGCAGTGCATTCCAGATCATCACAATTCGCTGTGTAAAAAAAGTCTCCTCATTTCCTCTCTCGATTCTTTTGCCAATGATCTGAAATCTGTGTCCTCTCGTTACCGACCCTCCTGCCAGTGACAACAGCTTCTCCTTGTTTGCTCGATCAAAACCCCTCATAATTTTGAGCACCTCGATCAGAGCTCCACTTAACCGTCTCTGCTCCAAGTTATATTGCCATTGTTTTGTGAATTGTTGCTGTGATCGAGGTGCTGGATGTCCGTGCCTGGGGAATGGGACATTCTATTCTCATGAGCACCGAGTGTCAGCATCCAGCAATCTCTGGTCAGGGACTGTCTTTTTAAACTGCCTCACCTCAGCTTTTTGATTTCCTGATTTCATTATTAAACATTTCAGAGTTTTTGCAGAGCGACCAAGGCTGAACAGGTAAATGTGAGGTATTACATTTTGGTAGGAAGAATGGGGAGGTCACATCACTTGGAGGGTGTGAGTCTAGGTGGGGTAGAGGAGCAAAGGGATCTCGGAGTACAAATACACAAATCACTAAAAGTTGCGACACAGGTTAGCAAGGCCATAAAAAAAGCAAACCAAGCACTAGGGTTTATTTCTAGAGGGATAGAATTGAAAAGTAGTGAAGTTATGCTAAACCTGTATCTAACCTTGGTTAGACCACACTTGGAGTACTGCGTACAGTTCTGGTCGCCATATTATAAAAAGGATATAGAGGCACTGGAGAGGGTGCAGAGCAGATTTACAAGGATGATACCAGAAATGCGAGGGTATACATATCAGGAAAGGATGAACAGGCTGGGTCTCTTTTCTCTTGAAAACAGAAGGCTGAGGGGTGACCTAATAGAGGTCTTTAAAATTAGGAAAAATGTTGATAGAGTGGATACAGAGAGAATGTTTCCACTTGTGGGGAAGAGCATAACTAGAGACCTCAATATAAGACAGTCACCAAGAAATCCAATGGGGAATTCAGAAGAAACTTCTTTACCCAGAGAGTGGTGAGAATGTGGAACTCGCTGCCACAGGGAGTGGTTGAAGCGAATAGTATCGATGCATTTAAGGGGAGGCTAGACAAGCATATGAGGGAGAAGGGAATCGAGGGTTATGCTGATAGATTTAGATGAGGAAAGACGGGAGGAGGCTCAAGTGGAGCATAAACACCGGCATGGACTGGTTGGGCCGAATGGCCTGTTTCTGTGCCGTATATCCGATGTCATCCTATGTCAAGTATCCCAGCTGGCTTAGCTCCAGGCACTTTAGCTCAGTGGGCAGCACTCTCACCTCTGAGTCAGAAGGTCGTGGGTTCAAGTCCCAGTCCAGAGACTTGAGCATAAAAATCTAGGCTGACACTCCAGTACTGAGGGAGTGCTGCGCTGTCAGAGGTGCCGTCTTTCGGATGAGATGTTAAACCGAGGCCCCCGTCTGCTCTTTCAGGTGGATGTAAAAGATCCCATGGCACTACATTGAAGAAGAGCAGGGGAGTTCTCCCCGGTGTCCTGGGGCCAATATTTATCCCTCAATCAACATCACTGAAATAGATTATCTGGTCATTGTCACATTGCTGTTTGTGGGAGCTTGCTGTGCGCCAATTGGCTGATGCGTTTCCTACATTACAACAGTGACTACACTTCAGAAGTTCTTCATTGGCTGTAAAGCGCTCTGGGACATCCTGAGGTTGAGGCGCTATATAAATGCAAGTCTTTCTTTCTCAGCAAGAGGGCAAGTGTCAGTGGTTGGAGGGAGGAGCTCAGTGTTGTCACTGGATGGACACAGACAGATTGAAGCTAAAAGACAGAGAATGCTGAAGTTTGGAATGATAACCCCCAAAGTCAGGAGATGAGCCCTTTGCCTAGTTAAGGGAGGTGGTTGCTAAGAGACCTACAGACCTAATAACACTGCAAACTGCTCAGGCAGCAGACTTGTTGCAACGTGTGAGGTCACGAGTGAGTTGGTGCCCAGACAACAGAGGCTTGTGCATTCCTGAGAGAGACAAACTGGTTCTGTAACCGGGAGAACAGGTTGAGGGAGTCACTCTACGTGGGACGGCTCGTCTGAGGTGTTAACACAGAGTCAGCTTGGGAATGGGATGATCAATGAATCATAGAATCATATAAATTTACAGCACAGAAGGAGGCCATTCGGCCCATCTTGTCCGTGCCGGCCGACAAAGAGCTATCCTCCCTAATCCCACTTTCCAGCACTTGGTCCGTAGCCTTGTAGGTTACGGCACTTCAAGTCCATATCCAAGTACTTTTTAAATGTGATGAGGGTCTCTGCCTCTACCACCCTGTCAGGCAGTGAGTTCCAGACCCCCACCACCCTCTGGGTGAAAACATTTCTCCTCAAATCCCCTCTAAACTTCTGACCAATTACTTTAAATCTGTGCCCCCTAGTTATTGACCTCCCTGCTAAGGGAAATAGGTCCTTCCTGTCCACTCGATCTAGGCCCCTCATAATTTTATACACCTCAGTTAAGTCTCCCCTCAGCCTCCTCTGTTCCAAAGAAAACAACCCCAGCCTCTCCAATCTTTCCTCATAGCTAAAATTCCCCAGCCCAGGCCACATCCTCGTAAATCTCCTCTGCACCCTCTCTAGTACAATCACATCCTTCCTGTAATGTGGTGACCAGAACTGCACGCAGTGTTCTAGCTGTGGCCTAACTAGTGTTTTATACAGTTCAAGCATAACCTCCCTGCTCTTATATTCTATGCCTCGGCTAATAAAGGCAAGTATCCCGTGTGCCTTCTTAATCTCCTTATCTACCTGTCCTGCTACCTTCAGGGATCTGTGGACATGCACTCCAAGGTCCCTCTGATCCTCTGCACTTCTCAGTGTCCTACCATTTACAGTGTATTCCCTTGCCTTGTTAGCCCTCCCCAAATGCATTACCTCTCCTCCAGATTGAATTCCATTTGCCACTGTTCTGCCCACCGGACCAGTCCATTGATATCTTCCTGCAGTCTGCAGCTTTCTTCTTCATTACTAACCACAATCAATGACTTGTGGATAAGAACAGAGAGGCCTCGGTACAGCCCCAGGCAGCTGAATAGTGTCAAGTGGAGCCTGTTCCCTGCAATAGTTGGAATTCTCGGGACGGCCGTAAGTCCACAGCCGAGCAGGCAGCCTCGAGAGTGGGAACTGCTGGCTCTGGGGTCGACAAAGCAGGTTGTGCTACTTGTGTGTCAGTGTAATCTGAAGACAGTTGTATTGTGAGACTGTAGTGAGTCAATATCTAGTGAAGTATTACACGGTATTTACAGCACAGAAACAGGCCATTGGGCCCAACAGATCTCTGCCGGTGTTCATGCTCCACACGAGCCTCCTCCCAGCCTTCTTCATCTCACCCCATCAACATCTCCCTCAGGTGCTTATCCAGCTTCCCCTTGAATGCATCGAAACTATTCGTCTCAACCACTCCCTGTGGCAGTGAGTTCCACATTCTCACCACTCCCTGGGGAAAGAAGTTTCTCCTGAATTCCCTGTTGGATTTATTAGTATCTTATATTTATGGCCCCTAGTTCTGGTCTGGCCACAAGTGGAAACATCTTCTCTGTATCTACTCTATCACAGCCTTTGATAAACTTAAAGGCCTTCATCAGGTCACCCCTCAGTCTTCTCCTTTCTAGAGAAAAGATCCCCAGCCAGTTCAATCTTTTCAATCGGTATAATCTCTCAGTTCTGGGATCATCTTTCTGCACCTTCTCCAGTGCCTCTATATCCTTTGTATAATATGGACACCAGAACTGTGCCCAGTGCTCCAACTGTGGGCTAACCAAGGTTCAATACAAGGTTCACCTAACCTCTCTGCTTTTCAATTCTGTCCCTCTAGTGCTACCTGTCTCTCCCAGTCCTCTCTGCACCTTGTTTCTCCTCTCTAATGTTTCATCCTGGTGCCCATCCCCCTGTCTAATTAATTTAAACCCCTCCCCCACAGCACATCTGGGGAACGGTAGTGTAGTAACATAGAAACATAGAAGATAGGAGCAGGAGTAGGCCATTCGGCCCCTCGAGCCTGCTCCGCCATTCAATGCGATCATGGCTGATCATCCAAATTCAGTACCCTGTCCCTGCTTTCTCTCCATACCCCTTGATCCCTTTAGCCTTAAGAAATATATCCAACTCCTTCTTGAATATATTTAATGAATTTGCCTCCACTGCCTTCTGTGGTGGAGAATTCCACAGGTTCACCACTCTCTGGTTGAAGAAATTCCTCCTCATCTCTGTCCTAAATGGCTTACCACTTATCCTTAGACTCTGACCCTTGGTTCTGGACTCCCCGACCATCGGGAACATCCTTCCTGCATCCAGTCTGTCTAGTCCTGTTAGAATTTTATAAGTTTCAATGAGATCCTCTCTCATTCTTCTAAACTCCAGCGAGTATAAGCTCAATCGACCCAATCTCTCCTCATACGTCATTCCTGCCATCCCAGGTATCAGTCTGGTGAATCTTCGCCGCACTCCCTCCATGGCAAGAACATCCTTCCTCAGATAAGGCGACCAAAACTGCACACAATACTCAAGGTGTGGTCTCACCAAGGCCCTGTACAACTGCAGCAAGACATCCTTGTTCTTGTACTCGAACCCTCTCACTACGAAGACCAACATACCATTTGCCTTCTTAACCGCCTGCTGCACCTGCATGCTTACCTTCAGCGACTGGTGCACAAGGACACCCAGGTCTCGTTGCACTTCCCCTTCTCCCAATCTATTGCCGTTCAGATAATAATCTGCCTTCCTGTTTTTTGCCACCAAAGTGGATAACCTCGCATTTATCCACATTATACTGCATCTGCCATGTTTCTGGCCAATCACCCAACCTGTCCAAATCATACTGGAGTTTCTCGGCATCCTCCTCAAAGCACACACGCCCACCCAGCTTTGTGTTGTCTGCAAACTTGGAGATATTACATCTAGTTCCCTTGTCTAGATCATTAATATATACTGTGAATAGCTGGGTTCCAAGGACCGATCACTGCGATATCGCTCTATAATTCTTTAAAATAGGCTTTGCAGACTCAGGAAACCTTATTTGCTTTGCTGTTTTTTGGCTGATGAAATAAGTTATTTTTGGGCTGCAGGTATTTAATTGAGTTAGTTCCTGCTTGCTGTCAGTCCTGGCCCGTGGTCCCGCCCATTCCTGCACCTCATTGGCTGACACGCCGCTGTCAATTGACACCACGAGGGGATCGCGATGGTCGGGGAGTCCAGAACCAGGGCTCACAGTCTAAGGATAATGGGTAAGCCATTTAGGACAGAGATGAGAAGGAATTTCTTCACCCAGAGAGTGATGTGCTGTGAGGAGGATGCCGAGAAACTCCAGGATGATTTGGACAGGCAGTGACTAGTGGGGTACCGCAGGGATCGGTCCTTGGACCCCAGCTATTCACAATATATATATGAATGATCTAGACAAGGGAACTAGATGTAATATCTCCAAATTTGCAGACAACACAAAGCTGGGTGGGCGTGTGTGCTGTGAGGAGGATGCCGAGAAACTCCAGTATGATTTGGACAGGTTGGGTGATTGGGCAAAAGCATGGCAGATGCAATATAACGTGGACAAATGCGAGATTATCCACTTTGGTGTCAAAAACAGGAAGGCAGATTATTATCTGAATGGCAATAGATTGGGAGAAGGGGAAGTGCAACGAGACCTGGGTGTCCTTGTGCACCAGTCGCTGAAGGTAAGCATGCAGGTGCAGCAGGCGGTTAAGAAGGCAAATGGTATGTTGGCCTTCGTAGCGCGAGGGTTCGAGTACAGGAACAAGGATGTCTTGCTGCAGTTGTACAGGCCTTGGTGAGACCACATCTTGAGTATTGTGTGCAGTTTTGGTTGCCTTATCTGAGGAAGAATGTTCTTGCCATGGAAGGTGTGCAGCGAAGATTCACCAGGCTGATATCTGGGATGGCAGGAATGATGTATGAGGAGAGATTGGGTCGATTGGGCTTATACTTGCTGGAGTTTAGAAGGATGAGAGGGGATCTCATTGAAACTTATAAAATTCTAACAGGACTAGACAGACTAGATGCAGGAAGGATGTTCCCGATGGTTGGGGAGTCCAGAACCAGGGGTCACAGTCTAAGGATAAGGGGTAAGCCATTTAGGACAGAGATGAGGAGGAATTTCTTCACCCAGAGAGTGGTGAACCTGTCGAATTCTCTACCACAGAAGGCAGTAGAGGCCAATTCATTAAATATATTCAAGAAGGAGTTAGATATATTTCTTAAGGCTAAAGGGATCAAGGGATATGGAGAGAAGGCAGGGACAGGGTACTGAGTTTGGATGATCAGCCATGATCTCGTTGAATGGCGGAGCAGGCTCGAGGGGCAGAATGGCCTACTCCTGCTCCTATCTTCTATGTTTCTATGTGTCCCCAGGTATTTAAAGGGGCAGTGCCTCTCTCTGTATCATGTAAGAGCAGGGCGGTTCTGCTTGAACTGTACAAAAACACCAGTTAGGCCACCACGGGCAGTTCTGATCATCCCCATTGCAGGAAAGATGTGACTGCTCGAGACGGGAGATATCCGAGGATGTTGCCAGGACTAGAGAATTTCAGCTGCAAGGAAAGATTGAATACATAGAAACATAGAAGATAGGAGTAGGCCATTCGGCCTCTCGAGCCTGCTCCGCCATTCAATCTGATCATGGCTGATCATCCAAACTCGGTACCCTGTCCCTGCCTTCTCCCCATATCCCTTGATCCCTTTAGCCTTAAGAAATATATCTAACTCCTTGAATATATATGATGAATTGGCCTCCACTGCCTTCTGTGGTAGAGAATTCCACAGGTTCACCACTCTCTAAATGGAGAGAAACTGCAAAGTGCTACAGTACAAAGGGATCTGGGGGTCCTGGTGCATGAAACACAGAAGGTTAGTATGCAGGTGCAGCAGGTGATCAGGAAGGCCAATGGAATCTTGGCTTTTATTGCAAGGGGGATGGAGTATAAAAACAAGGAAGTCTTGCTGCAGTTATACAGGGTATTGGTGAGGCCACACCTGGAATACTGCGTGCAGTTTTGGTTTCCATATTTAAGAAAAGATATACTTGCTCTCGAGGTGGTTCAGAGAAGGTTCACTCCGTTGATTCTGGAGATGAGGGGGTTGACATATGAGGAAAGGTTGAGTAGGTTGGGCCTCTACTCATTGGAGTTCAGAAGAATGAGAGGCGATCTTATCGAAACATATAAGATTGTGAGGGGGCTTGATCGGGTGGATGCGGTGACGATGTTTCCACTGATGGGTGAGACTAGAACTAGGGGGCATATTCTTAGAATAAGGGGCTGCTCTTTCAAAACGGAGATGAGGAGAAACTTCTTCACTCAGGGGGTCGTAAATCTATGGAATTTGCTACCTCAGAGAGCGGTGGAAGCTGCAACATTAAATAAATTTAAAACGGAGATAGACAGTTTCCTAGCAGATAAGGGAATTAGGGGTTACGGGGAGACGGCAGGGAAGTGGACGTGAGTCTAGATTCGGATCAGCCATGATCCTATTGAATGGCGGAGCAGGCCCGAGGGGCCGCATGGCCTACTCCTGCTCCTACTTCTTATGTTCTTATCTCTGGGTGAAGAAATTCCTCCTCATCTCTGTCCTAAATGGCTTACCCCTTATCCTTAGACTGTGACCCCTGGTTCTGGACTCCCTGACCAGCGGGAACATCCTTCCTGCATCTAGTCTGTCTAGTCCTGTTAGAATTTTATAAGTTTCAATGAGATCCCCTCTCATTCTTCTGAACTCCAGCGAGTATAAGCCCAATCGACCCAATCTCTCCTCATACGTCAGTGCCTCTCTATTTCTGTATCATGTAAGAGCAGGGAGGTTCTGCTTGAACTGTACAAACACCAGTTAGGCCACCGGCTAGAGTGCTGCGTGCAGTTCTGGTCGCCCCATTGCAGGAAAGATGTGACTGCTCGAGATGGGAGATTTACGAGGATGTTGCCAGGACTAGAGAATTTTAGCTACAAGGAAAGATTGGAGAGGCTGGGGTTGTTTTCTTTGGAACAGAGGAGGCTGAGGGGAGACCTGATTGAGGTGTATAACATTATGTGGGGCCGAGATAGAGTGGATAGGAAGGACCTATTTCCCTTAGCAGAAGGGTCAATAACCAGGGGACACAGATTTAAAGTAATTGGTCGGAAGTTTAGAGGAGATTTGAGGAGAACTGTTTTTCACCCAGAGGGTGGTGGGGGTCTGGAACTCACTGCCTGAAAGGGTGGTAGAGGGAGAGACCCTCATCACATTTAAAAAGTACTTGGATATGTACTTGAAGTGCCGTAACCTACAAGGCTACGGACCAAGTGCTGGAAAGTGGGATTAGGGTGGATAGGTCTTTGTCGGCCGGCACGGACAAGATGGGCCGAATGGCCTCCTGTGCTGTAAATTTCTATGATTCTATGAATTGTAGTTAAAGGGACAGACACCCCACAAACTCCGTTCCCTAGCCACTGACTCCATCCCTCTCCCTAACATCTGTCTGAGGCTGAACCACACTGTTCGCAACCTTGGTGTGTTATTTGACCCTGAAATGAGCTTCCGACCACATATCCGCAGCATAACAAAGACTGCCTACTTCCACCTCCGTAACATCGCCAGTCTCCAGCCCTGCCTCAGCTCATGCGCTGCTGAAACCCTCACCCGGGCCTTTGTTACCTCTAGACTCGACTATTCCAACACACTCCTGGCTGGCCTCCCACGTTCTACCCTACGTAAACTTGAGGTCATCCAAAACTCGGCTGCCCGTGTCCTAACTCGCACCAAGTCCCGTTCACCCATCACCTCTGTGCTCGCTGAACTACACTGGCACCCAGTTAAGCAACGCTGTTGTATCCGTGTGTTAATGGAGACACGGAATGCAGGAGCTGGTTTAACAGGTGTTTATTGAACAAAGTCTGGAGGTGAACTAAAAGATACAAGACACTATACAGGCTTATATAGCCCGAGTGGCCACTACCGGCATTACAGTACACAGGGGCTCTTAAAGGCACATACACCACAATTCCTCCCCTTTTAGACAACCAGTACATAACATTTAAGTAATCATTAATTAACATGTTTACAAGAAGAATAATCTACACATGTGCTGCAGTTAATCAATTATAAGTCAGTCTCTCTGGAGGCTTCCTGACTCGGTCCGGATAACGCCTCGGTGGTGTAGTAGTTTTCGGTGGTGTAGTAGGTTCTTTTGGCAAGGTCGATTCGGCTTGAATGCCAGTGTCGGGTTCATCTGGTTCCAGTATCACCGGATCAGAGGTAGATACTATGGGTATCTCTGCTTCTTCATTAGGCATATAGAGTTGTGGTGTAGGTTGTCCCTTTTCGGATGACTCTATGATCTGGTCAGCATGGAGCCTTATTATGCTTTCTCCAATGTCCATGGTATACATCAGTGGTCCTAGTCGTGTGCAGATAGTTTCAGGCTGCCATTTCTTGGTACGGTAGTCCCGGGCCTAAACTTGTTGACCTATCTGGAAGGTTCTAGTTGGCCTTTCATTCATGCCTTGAAATTGCCGGTTCTCTACGTCCCTTCTGATCTTTGGCTTGATCAAATCCAGCCGGCATCTTAGTCTTCTATTGAAAAACATCATGGCGGGAGTTTGGTTTGCAACCACATGTGTTGCATTCCTGTATGCAAACAAGAAGTTATCTACCTTATGCTGTAGATTTATGTCTTCATTACCCATGGCCTTTATGGCCTTCTTGAAGGTCTGGACAAACCTTTCAGCCAATCCATTGGTGGCGGGATGGTATGGGGTGGACGTGTAGTGCTTAACCCCATTGTTTTTTAAGAACTTCCTGAATTCTTCGGACACAAATTGCGGTCCATTATCAGAATAGATCTGTTCAGGCAGCCCATTCCTGGCAAATATGGTCCTTAATACTGTGATGGTTTTTTCCATGGTGGTGGAGGACATCTTTATTACCTCCGGCCACTTGGAGTGTGCATCAACCGCGATTAAGAACATTGAGTCCATAAATGGACCAGCAAAGTCGATGTGTACCCTTTGCCATGGAGATGAGGGCCACTCCCATGGATGTAGAGGGGTTTGTGGTGGGGCGTTTTGGACCTTCTGGCATCCTAGACAGCCCTTGGTCATTTCTTCGATGTCTCCATCGATACCTGGCCACCACACAAACGCTCTGGCTAGGTTCTTCATTTTCACGCCACCCAGATGCCCCCCGTGAAGCTCCTTTAGCACTTTATCCTGGAGTTTGGGTGGAATCACCACTCTGGATCCACACATCAAGGTTCCTCGGCACACTGACAGCTGTTCTCTTCCTTGCGAGAATGCTGGCAACAGTGGTTTGCCATGTGCTGGCCATCCCTTCACCGTTAAATCATAGACTCGTGAGAGAGTCGGGTCATTTCTCGTTTCCTTTTCAATGGTAGAATTTGTTACTGGTAGACATTCCACTATGGTTGAGTGGAACATCTCCACTGGGTCCACTGTAGGTGCCTCTTCTACCGTTGGCAATGGTAGACGCGATAAACCATCAGCATTTCCATGCTGTTTTGATCCTTTGTATTCTATGTCATATTGGTGTGCCCCTAGGAAAAGGGACCACCTCTGTAGCCTTTGCGCTGTCATAATGGGAACACCCTTTTTAGGGTTGAATATGGAGACGAGGGGTTGATGGTCAGTCAACAAGGTAAATTATTGTCCGTGTAGGTAATGGTTGAATTTCTTCACTCCCCATACCAGGCTGAGTGCTTCCCTGTCGATTTGGGCATAGTTACGCTCAGCTGAGTTCAATGAGCGTGACGCAAAAGCTATCGGCCGCTCCGAGCCATCAGGGAATCTATGCGATAATACCGCTCCTACGCCGTAAGGGGATGCATCGAACGCCAGTCTGATTGGCAGTGATGGGTTGTAATGAGCCAAAACTTCCTTGGACGTGATCAAGCCTTTGCATTTATGGAAGGCACGTTTACAGTCTTTGCTCCATTTCCAATTTACTCCCATTTGTAGCAGTTCATTAAGAGAGTGCAGAACAGTTGACAAGTTCGGTAAAAATTTATGATAGTAATTTATCAATCCCAGGAACGACCTTAATTGTGAGACATTTTCAGGTGCTGGGGCTTCTATGACTGCCTCAATTTTTTTCAGGTGACTTATGCAACCCTTCTTCGTTAATTATGTGGCCACAATATGATATTTGTTTCTGGAAAAATTCGCACTTGGGGCGATTTGCTTGTAGGCCCCGTTCTCTCAGCCTAGTGAGCACCTGCTCCAAATTGGCAAGGTGCTCGTTGTCGTTTTCTCCTGTTACAAGGATGTCGTCTAGGTAGCATTGAGTCCCCGGAATCCCTTGCAGGACTTGCTCCATAGCTCTTTGCCAGATAGCCGGAGCTGATGCCACTCTGAAAACCAGTCGATTGTACTGGTACAGGCCTTTGTGTGTGTTTATCGTGAGATACTTTTTAGAGGCCTCCTCAACCTCCATCTGTAGATATGCCTGTGCTAAGTCAATTTTGGTGAAACGTTTCCCTCCGGATAGTGAGGCAAAAATATCTTCTATCCTCGGAAGAGGATACTGTACCGTGTGAAGAACCGGGTTTACAGGCACCTTGAAGTCCCCACAGATGCGAACTTTTCTCTGTTCTTCAGACTTATCATTATTCAACGTTTTCTTCATGACCGGGATGATGGGTGTTGCCCACTCGCTCCAATCTACCTTGGATAACATGCCTGCTTTTTCCAAATTCTCCAGCTCTGCCTCGACGGCTGGACGAATTGCGTATGGCACCGGCCTTGCCTTAAAAAACTTACTGGTCGCCGTCAGTGCCTGAATGGAGTGCCAGTCTAAACGTATCTTTCTGATCCATTCACGTCCCAACAACGGTGGACCACCATCTGGCAGAACGTATAAATACAACTTCTGTATTTCCTTGCCGTTGTATACAACAGGCACCCTTATTTTCCCTCTGGGGTATACTTTCTGCCCCGTATATGTCTTCAAGACAATGGATGTGTCTTTGAAAGGTAATGCGGAAATAGCCGCTCGTAATCCCGTCGACTCATGACGGTCAGAGCTGATCCTGTATCTAGCTCCATTTTGACTGGGGACCCCGCTATCGTGAGGGTAACCCAAATGGTCTGGTAATCTTCTTTGGCAATTACATTATCTAATTTGAGACAGCTTAGTCTCTTGTTTCCGGAGTCGCTATCGCTCTTCTGGTCTTCAGAGCTACTGTCCATCATCATTTGTACCTTTCTGTACTTTTTCCTTATTGACCTTTTTACTGTCAGCGGATTTCTTTCCAGATCTGCATACACGTGCAATGTGTCCCATCTTTCCTCATTGCCTGCATGCTTTGTCCTTGAACCAGCAGTCCTTCTGGTCATGGGTGGATCTGCCGCAGCGATAACATCTCTCGAAACCCCGTCTCATTTCATGGGTGCCGAAGTCCTGTGGCTTTTGCTGTATCTCTGCAGCTCCTCTTGCCGCTGCTTCGTATGATACAGCCACACTGAAAGCCTTGTCCAGTGTCAAATCTTTCTCAGAAAGTAGTCTTTTCTGTGTTCCTTCGCTTAGGAGACCGCAGACGAATTTGTCTCGTGGAGAATCTGCCAGTCCTGCCCCGAATTGGCAGTGCTTTGACAGCTTTCGTAATTCGGTGAGGTAATCAGCGTTACTTTCATTCTTGTGCTGATTCCTCCTGAAGAATTTGAATCGTTCCGCTATCAGCAGCGGTGTTGGGTTTAAGTGCTCCTGCAAGGTATCAACAATCTCATTAAAATTCTTGTCCATTGGTTTGGCTGGAGTGATCAAGTTTCGTAACAGCCCGTATGTCCTTGCGCCCATCAGATTTAGAAGTACCGATGCCTTTTTATCATCCGCTACTTCATTCGCCTTGCAATATACCTCCACTCTTTCCACATATGTGGTCCAATCTTCTATATCACTATCGAAAGCAGTAATATTGCCAGTCTTCGGCATCTTGAAAATCTAAAATGGTGCTTCCCGCGTTTTTCTTTCTTCCCCGCCGAGTTAAGATGGCACCTCCTGCGCTTTCCCACCGCTGCCGACGCTGTTCTCCGCGGTTCCCGTTGCGACCTGCAGCTTTTTGCGGTATTTCTATTTTTTTTATATATCGCTTCAATATTCTCTCCGTAATTGAAGAACCGTTCCCGTCGTGGAGTGGACCCTCTGGGACTTTCCCCTCCCTCTGCTCGGTCCGAACGCTGATCTGATTCGCAGCACCGGCCGCGCCCTGAGTGCTCCACCCTCTCTCTCTCTTTGCTTCTGCTTCCCGACTCGCTGCCCGGCCCCGTTGCAGAGCCACCCGATCGAGCTCTAGCCCGCCGCAGCCCAGGAAGGATCAGTGCACTACCTGCCACCAGCCCGTTTAGCTGGGGAAACCACAGACTGGAGACCAAGTCTGGCCCTCGTTTTCGAGTTTCTTCGAGTTATTGTATTTTTTTTTTTCTTGCTTCTGGCTTCGAACTTCATCTGAGGAATCGATCTCCTTGAGGTGCTGCCGAATTGCAGGTAAGTTCATTTCTAACTCGTCGCCACTGTTAGATCCGTGTGTTAATGGAGACACGGAATGCAGGAGTTGATTTAACAAGTGTTTACTGAACAAAGTCTGGAGGAGAACTAACTACACAAGACGCTACACAGGCTTATATACCCGAGTGGTCACTACTGGTACTACAGTATACAGGGGCTTCAAAAACATAGTTCCTCTTAAAGGTACATACACTACAGTAGAGGCAGGAACCCTCACAACATTCAAGAAGCAGTTAGATGAGCACTTGAAACGCCATAGCATACAAGGCTACGGACCAAGTGCTGGAAAATGGGATTAGAATAGACAGGGCTTGATGGCTGGCGCAGACACGATGGGCCGAAGGGCCTCTTTCTGTTCTGTGTGTCTCTATCAAAAAAAGCAGTGGACCCAGCACTGACCCTGGGGGAACACCGCTACCATCCTCCAGTCTGAAAAACACCCATTTACCACAACTCACTGTTTTCTGTCCTTAAGCCAATTCCTTATCCAAGCTGCCACTGACCCACCTATTCCATGAGCCTCAATTTTGTTAACCAGCCTTCTCAAACGCCTTCCGAAAATCTAAGTCTGTCCCAGGAACTGTCGCAAAACAGAATTAGAGATCCTGCCCTTTGATTTCTGGATTTAAAAAGACTGTATTACAATCTGAGCCCGTGGGTTGTGGGCCAAAGAGCCTTGTGTCCACTGAGGGGAATAAAGGCCCACAGCCTCCCCTGGCCCCAGGCCCTGAACAAGGGACTGGAGAAACTCGCTGCCCTGTGGATCAGACAATCAGCCGGCGCAAGTCCAGCCCCTCAGGCTCCCCGATTGGTTGGAGGACCCGCCGCCGGCTCGCTCCTCTAGCCCCGCCCCGTTCGCTCCCTATTGGTCGGAAGCTCCCGTCAATCAGGCCCGGGTCACGTGTCCCTGGAGCACGCTCCGGCAAACTGAAGAAGCTCCGCTCGGAGCCCGGATCCGCGGACTCTCAGGTTTGGATTCCCCTTTATTCTCTCCCCTCCGTTGATCTCAATCGGATCTGGGGAAAAACTCACTTTCCCTCACTGATTGCGGCTCATAACCAACACCGACTTTACAAAGAAAGCCCCGCGCGGCAGCCTGGAGCTTAGGGGCCCAGCGCGCAGGAGGATGATTGACAGGGGAGCAGGGTGTGTGCTGAGCATGCGCGGTGCGGGCCGGGTGCCTGTGGAGCAGGAGAGGGCGGGGCCATGGGGCGCATGCGCGGTGTCAGCCACAACTCAGCGCAGCGGCTGGAGCGCTTTCTGGAGTGTGGGGGCTTGTGGGAATTGCAGCCGCCATTACTATTGATTCTTTCAACCAACCTGTGCAGCAGCTGGGGCCTGAAAATCAGCTTCACTGCCCCTGGGCTGCAAAAGAGCAACATGAGACAACATTCTCCCTCTTACCGCTTTCTACACTCCTTTCACAGGGTTTTTTTTTAGAAGCGGAGCATTTACAGAGAGGAAGCTCAAACCAACATCACATCAAGATCTGACAGAGTCACTCGATTTGTATCATTGGCCTTTGCACATGGAAGGAGAGAGCAGTGATCACAGCGCAGACAAACTGCACACGTGCTCCATGTGTGGACTCACCTTCAGCCGATTGCCTGCCTTGGCGAGACACATGCACCGTCACACCGGGGAGAAACCGGGTAAAGGTGGGGATGGTGGGAATGGATTCAGTTCCCCGTCTGTGTTGAAATTTAATCCACACAGTCACCCTGGGGACAGTCCGCTCACCTCCGTGTGTGGGAAAGGATTCACTTGCACATCCCACCTGCTGAGACACCAGCTTGTCCACACTGGTGAGAGACCGTTTAAATGTTCCGACTGTGGGAAGAAGTTTAAAAGCTCCACGAATCTGATGACACACCAGCGGTCTCACACTGGAGAGAGACCGTTCACCTGCTCTGTGTGTGGGAAGGGTTTCACTCAGCCATCCCACTTGCAGATACACCAGCGAGTTCACACTGGGGAGAGGCCATTCACCTGCTCTGTGTGTGGGAAGGATTTCACTGGGTCATCCAGCTTGCAGATACACCAACGAATTCACACTGGGGAGAGGCCATTTCCCTGCTCCGTGTGTGGGAAGCGATTCACACAGTTATCCAACCTGCAGGCACACCACCAAGTTCACACTGATGAGAGGCCATTTAAATGTTCCGACTGTGGGAAGAGCTTTAAAGGCTCTGAGGTTCTGATCAGACACCAGCGAGTTCACACTGGGGAGAGGCCATTTCCCTGCTCTGTGTGTGGGAAGCAATTCACCGATTCATCTACCTTGCTGATGCACCAGCTTGTTCACACTGATGAGAGACCCTTTAAATGTTCTGACTGTGGGAAGAGCTTTAAAAGATCCTGGGCTCTGACTACACACCAGCGAGTTCACACCGGGGAGAGGCCATTCAACTGCTCCGTGTGTGGAAAGGGATTCTTGCTGTCCTCCAGCCTGCTGAGACACCAGCTTGTTCACACCGATGAGAGACCGTTTACATGTTCTGACTGTGGGAAGAACTTTAAAAGCTCCAATGCCCTGCTGAGACACCAGCTTGTTCACACTGTTCTGTAGCGCAGGGCCCTGTAGACAACTGGGGTGACATGAACATGGAATGGATGAATGTTTTATAAATTCCTGTACTATTGTTTAATCTTTCAATCTGTTGTGCTGATGATTCCCTTGATTTGACTGTTCATGTTATTTTTTCCCTTATCATAGGCAATTGCCTGTTAAAAGTCAACCATGTGCCCCCTCATTAAAGGGGCACAACCAATAAAACATGTAACATAACAAAAAAAAATTAAAGGAAACTTAAATTAAATTAAAATTCTATTTTCGGGGGTGATGATGCACGTCAGTCCCTCCGGTACCCACCGGTCATGGAAGGCCTCAAGCACGCCGGTGGACTGTTCATGTTATCACATAGAATAGGTCGACAAGTGAAGGCACAACGTCTGGCTGTGAATCTAATAATAACCTCACAGACCGTATAGCTGTGATACCCAGACGGGCTTGTGGTTATGGTCTGGTCACAGATGGACTAAATCCCCTTTACTCACCTCTGCAACAGGTTGTTACGGGGAGCCGTGGGTGCCCGTGTGTCATGCAACACAAAAGCCCACTCAGAGTCCGGAAAGTACCTTCAACACAATTTTATTACACGTTAACAGGGGAACACCTATCCGTGGACAGATGTTCCCCGATTGTTACAATCCATTGCCTTTTATACAGTTTTTGCTCTAAGTCGTGGCTTACATAAAACAATTGGCTTCGGATGCAAATTCTTGCGACCCGTGTGTACATTCTGACCGTTTACATTAGTCTTGTGACCCCATACGTTATCTTCACCTCATTCCTTAATTAGTAACTAACGGTTTGTGTACCTTACTCAATTTGTAACTGACAGTTTGACCATTTGACCACATTACACCATACTTCTCTCTGGGACATATACAAAACAACTCTTTATATGGTTGGATATATGCTCGGTTCCTCAATTCCTTTATTTTTAGCTAATGAGCCCCTTTCTCCCTTTTAACCCGTTCAACATGGTGGCATAGTGGTTAGCACTGTTGCCTCACAGCGCCAGGGACCCGGGTTCAAATCCGGCCTCGGGCGACTGTCTGTGTGGAGTTTGCACATTCTCCCTGTGTCTGCGTGGGTTTCCTCCGGGTGCTCCGGTTTCCTCCCACAGTCCAAAGATGTGCGGGTTAGGTTGATTTGGCTATGATAAAATTGACCCTTAGTGTTAGGGGATTAAATACGTGGGGTTACGGGGATAGGGTGGGATATGTGTCGGTGCAGGCTCGATGGGCCGAAATGGCCTCTATCTGCACTGAGGGGATTCTGGGATTCTGTGATTCTGTGAACATGAAACGGTACCATCTCCTAAAACAAGAGTTACATGGAACTAGACAAGGAGATCGAAACCGAACTCCGTAAGATACCGTGATGTGAAACAGCCTGAAACTGGGGCTTAAATGTAGATATCCATCCTTGGATCTGCATCATCTCTCATGTACTGGTAGCGCTACAATTAATATTAGCATTAGGTTGTGCTGCTTGCTCGAAGCGTAGAAACAAAACCAGGGCAAAGACAATAGTTAAAGAACAGAGTAAGCTGCTCAAACATGTGCAAGACGAAGGAATTACTGAGCTCTAAAACGCACTAGCTGTCCCCAACCTAGCAGCTGGCCACTGCAAGTGGGGTGGGATGCCTAAGGCAGAAGTAGTAGTAATTGGTCATCTTGGGTAAGTTAGCCAAGGACCAAAAGGGGGGTCTGAAGTGGGGCATCGGCGCCCTTCAGGAATTAAGGGGTTAACAATGCAGCTTACACACTAGAAACGGTTGAGACAGTGACCGGCAGAGATCAGACATGTTGACCACAAAGTTTCGATGCTTTTGAACAGTAGATGAAATTAGCTCAGAAACACCAACCACAAACTATGGAAGTGAAACCACACGGGGCACAGCAAGACAGAAATGCAGACATGTGGTTTTACTAACGGTCACAAAATACAATTACAGGTGAGATCATAAAGATCATGTGACAATAACATATAGGCGAAAGATTGTGTGACGCGAGATAGGGAATTAGCCAAACAGCAACTGTGCACGCGGGCCTTAAGCCAATTAAAACAGTGTAACGGAATATGCACGAGGTTAACACGACATTTGAACGTATAAATATGTAACGCTTACTGTATAATTTTGGAGAAGTCCTTACTGGTGCGCCAGTTAGAGATTTTCTCCCCACTGGTGTATTAAAGACCATTTGAATAACGATCTGAAAACCTTGTGTCGAGTGTAGGTTTAAAATACTCCACAACAACCTGCTCCGTGTGTGGGAAGGGAGTCACTCAGTCATCCCACCTGCTGACACACCAGCGAGTTCACACTGGGGAGAGACCGTTCACCTGCTCCGTGTGTGGGAAGGGAGTCACTCAGTCATCCCACCTGCTGACACACCAGCGAGTTCACACCGGGGAGAGGCTGTTCACCTGCTCCGTGTGTGGGAAGGGATTCACTCAGTCATCCCACCTACTGAGACACCAGCGAGTCCACACTGAGGAGAGACCGTTCACCTGCTCCGTGTGTGGGAAGGGATTCACTCAGTTATCCCACCTACTGACACACCAGTGAGTTCACACTGGGGAGAGTCCGTTCACCTGCTCCGTGTGTGGGAAGGGAGTCACTCAGTCATCCCACCTGCTGATACACCAGCGAGTTCACACCAGGGAGAGACCATTCACCTGCTCCGTGTGTGGGAAGGGATTCACTCAGTCATCCCACCTGCTGACGCACCAGTGGGTCCACACCGGAGAGACACCGTTCACCTCCGTGTGTGGCAAGGGATTCATTGATTCATCCCACCTGGTGACACACCAGCGAGTTCACACCGGGGAGAGACCGTTCACCTGCTCTGTGTGTGGGAAGGGATTCACTCAGTCATCCCACCTGCGGACACACCAACAAGTTCACCCTGCTCTGTAGGGCAGGGCCCTGCCGGCAGCTGGGGCAATGTGAACATGGAAATTCTTTTATAAATTTTGTACTGCTGTTTAATCTTTCAGCCTGTGGAGCTGATGGTTCATGGGGAACACAAGCCTAGTCTGTGCAACCTGTCCTCATCATTTAACCCCTTTAGCCCTGGTATCATTCTGGTGAATCTGTGCCAATATATCCTTCCTGAGGTGCGGTGCCCAGAACGGAACAGTATTACAGACTGACTGCGGCCTGCTCGACTGTTCATTGTCAAAGCTTATCCAATCTGGTGAGAGTTACGAAAGTGTGAGACGTAACAAAGGAAGAGATAAGGCGGATGTTGAACTATTGGAAAAACAAATCTACATAATGTATTCTGCCCAGCAACAGACTCAGGAAGCTAAGGCTACAAAACATCCAGAATTACAGCGACTGTCAGGAGAACCACGAGTCACAATGAAGCAAGAAGGACAAGAACATGCTCAACTCTCCCAGAACACGGTCCTGATCACCCTCAGCTCCGAGTGGTGCTCCCCAGAATAAGGTTGTATGACTTTGTTATCTGGTAAAACTGTCAGGTCTGAATGTCAATAAAAATTATTCAAAACAATTCTAGAGTATCGCGTGATTCTTCCATGGCAGGTACAGCACAGGTTAGATACAGAGTAAAGCTCCCTCTACACTGTCCCGTTAAACACTCCCAGGGCAGGTACAGCACAGGTTAGATACAGAGTAAAGCTCCCTCTACACTGTCCCATCAAACACTCCCAGGGCAGGTACAGCACGGGTTAGATACAGAGTAAAGCTCCCTCTACACTGTCCCATCAAACACTCCCAGGGCAGGTAACGCATGGGTTAGTTACAGAGTAAAGCTCCCTCTACACTGTCCCATGAAACACTTCCAGGGCAGGTACAGCATAGGTTAGATACAGAGTAAATCTCCCTCTACACTGTCCCATCAAACACTCCCAGGGCAGGTACAGCACGGGTTAGATACAGAGTAAAGCTCCCTCTACACTGTCCCATCAAACAGTCCCAGGGCTGGTGCAGTACTGACGTTAAGATCTGACAGAGTCGCTTGATTTATCAGGACCTGAATATCATTGGCCTTTGTACGTGGACGGAGAGAGCAGCGATCACAGCGCGGACAAACCGCACACGTGTTCCGTGTGTGGACTCGGATTCAGCCGATCGCCTGACCTGGCGAGACATGTGCACCGTCACACCGGGGAGAAACCGGGTAAAGGTGGGGACGGCGGGAAGGGATTCATTTCCCCGTCCGTCGGAAGTTCATCGGCGCAGTCACACCGGGGACAGTCTGTTCACCTGCTCCGTGTGTGGGAAGGGATTTGTTTATCCATCCCACCTGCTGACACACCAGCGTGCTCACTCTGATGAGAAACCCCTTAAATGTTCTGACTGTGGGAAGAGCTTTAAAAGCTCGAAGAGCCTGAAGAGACACCAGCGAGTTCACACTGTTCATAGAATCTTACAGCACAGAAGATTCTTGGGCCCATTGTGATGTGCCGGCTCTTTGAAAGTGCTGTTGAATTTAGTCCCACTCCCCGGCTTTATCCCCATAACCTCCAAACTAGTCCTCTTCAATGACATGTCCAATTGCCTTTGAAAGTTCCTATGGTACCACATAGAAGGCCGGTTATCAAAATTGAGGCTCATGGAATAGGTGGGTCAGCGGCAGCTTGGATAAGGAATTGGCTTAAGGACAGAAAACAGCGAGTTGTAGTAAATGACTGTTTTTCAAACTGGAGGATTGTGGACAGTGGTGTTCCCCAAGGGTCAGTGCTGGGGCCACTGCTTTTTTTGATATATATAAATGACCTGGATATTGGAATACAGAGTAGAATTTCTAAATTTGCCGATGACACCAAACTTGGGGGTGTGGTAAACAGTGAGGATGATACCAATCGACTGCAACAGGACATAGAAAGGCTAGCAGAATGGGCAGACAGGTGGCAGATGGAATTTAATTCAGAGAAGTGTGAGGTGATGCATTTTGGCAGAAGGAACAGGGAGAGGAATATACACTTAATGGCACAGTTTTAAAGAGTGTGCAGGGACAGAGGGACCTGGGAGTTAATGTGCGTAGGTCCCTGAAGGTGGCAGGCCATATTGAGAGAGTGGTTAGCAAAGCATATGGGATCTTGGGCTTCATAAATAGAGGTATTGAGTACAAAAGTAGAGAAGTTATGCTGAAACTTTATAAAGCGCTGGTTAGGCCACAACTGGAGTATTGTATCCAGTTCTGGTCACCACACTTTAGGAAGGATGTGAAGGCCCTTGAGAGGGTGCAGAGGAGATTTACCAGAATGGTTCCGGGGATGGGGGATCTTAGCTACAAGGACAGGTTGGAGAAGCTGGATTTGTTTTCATTAGAGCAAAAGAGGTTGAGATGTAGGAACGGCGGTTCCTAACTAAATAACTGAGTTCAACTCGATGAATCAAAAGACTGGAATTTAATAATAACAAAGTTAACTGGAAGATACAAGGAGGATTTCAATATACATCTGCTTAGGCGGTCACGTGATCGGCGTCATGACGTCACCACGCAGGATACAGGCAAGTACATACAGTAAAGGTAACAATCAGTTTAAAGGTGCAGTCCCCGGCTGCACCACAATGCAATTAAGGGGATTATTCTAAGTTACTCTGAGTCTCTTGTGGCTCCTCCACAGGCGCCCCCCCAGAATCCCCTTTAATGGACAGTGTCAGACGAGCAGGAGGCTTGATGATTCTGTCTGAGCGTCGACGACCCTCAGGCGGCGGAAGTGGAACATCGGGAGACGAGATGGAGCTTGGCTGTGGTTGTGGCGGTGCGTCAGGTGCGTTGAAAATGGTGTCTGACTGTGAAGGCAACGATGAGGTAGCTGCAGGCGGTTCAGTGGTGGGCTGTTGTAACACTGGTTCGGCGTTCAACGGCGGTCGTCCTCGGCGAGGTGGCTGGGCAGGAACTATTGGTTCAGTGCGATCGAGATGAGCGGCTTTCAGCCAATCGATGGAGATGGTACCAGGCCTGACACCCACATCAACCGTGAAATATTTCTCTCCAGCAGATATGACACGAAATGGGCCGGCGTACGGTGGTTTAAGTGGGTCTCTGTGAGCATCTTGCCTGATGAAGACATAATCGGCAGACATGAGGTCCGCAGGAATGTGAGGCTTCTGTAAGCCATGATGCGAGGTTGGAATAGGCAGGAAGTTCTTGGCCACCTCGCGATGCTGGAGAAGCTGTTGAGCTGCAGACCACAGTTCTATGTGTGGAGGTAGGAAGTCACCAGGTACCCGCAAGGTCTGCCCGTAGACTAACTCAGCTGATGAAGACTGAAGGTCCTCCTTGGGGGCCGTCCGGAGCCCTAACAGCACCCAGGGTAATCTGTCTACCCAGTTGGATCCGCGCAGGCTGGCACGAAGGGATGCCTTGAGTGACCGATGGAACCTTTCACAGAGGCCATTCACCTGCGGATGGTAGGTGGTAGTACGGTGCAGCTTGGTACCCAAGCTGTGTGCAACAGCATTCCATAATTCGGAAGTGAATTGTGGACCTCAGTCCGATGAAATGTCGGATGGGACGCCGAAGCGAGCCACCCACGACGACAGGAACGCCCTGGAGACATCAGCTGCAGTGGTAGCGACAAATGGAATCGCCTCTGGCCACCTGGTGGTACGGTCCACTATTGTGAGGAGATGCGTAAAACCCCGTGAGGCGGGGAGAGGACCCATTAGGTCCACGTGCACGTGGTCAAAACGTCGTTCTGGCACTGGAAACTCAGCCAATGGGACTTTAACATGCCGGTTGACTTTCGCTTTCTGACAATCAATACAATTGTTTGTCCAATCTCGGACATCTAAGTGCATGCCTTTCCACACGAACTTGCAGGACATTAGACGTCGCGAAGCCCACATCCCTGGGTGTGACAACCCGTGTATTGCCTGAAAGACTTTCTTGCGCCATTCGACCGGCACTATGGGCCTAGGCACTCCCATGGACGTGTCACACAAGAGGGTGGTTCCTGCTGACTGGAACTTAACGTCGGTGACTTGCCAACTGGAAGGCGTGGTCCGGTATGCTTGCACCTCAGGGTTTGCTAACTGCTCTTCCACTAAGCCAGCGAAATCGACACCCAGGTGAACTGCCAGGACAGGAGCGCGGGAGAGGCAATCAGCCACAAGGTTGTCCTTGCCCGAGACGTGTCGTAAATCGGTTGTGAATTCCGATATGAAGGTGAGGTGACGCTGTTGCCGAGCTGACTAAGGTTCAGACGTTTTGGCCATTGCAAAAGTGAGTGGTTTGTGGTCCACGAACGCGGTGAACGGGCGTCCTTCTATCAGAAACCAAAAATGCCGAATGGCCAAAAACAGGGCCAGCAACTCCCTATCGAACGTGCTGTACTTGCGCTCGTTCTTGCGCAGTTGGCGGCTGAAAAAGGCCAGCGGCTGCCAAGTCCCGTTGACTCATTTTTCCTGCACCGCCCCAATGGCATAGTCAGAGGCGTCTGTCGTGAGAGCAATGGTTGCGCCCGGAATGGGGTGTGCCAGCATGGTTGTGTCTGCCAACGCTGCTTTGGTATCCAGGAAAGCTTGGTCCATCTGGGGAGTCCAGTCGATGAGGTCTTTGCCCGATTTCGCTTTCAGTGCTTCATAGAGTGGTTGCATCAACTGAGCTGCCTTGGAGACAAAACAATGGTAAAAATTAACCATCCCCAGGAACTCCTGCAAGGACTTGACCGTGAGAGGTTGTGGAAAAGCTGTAATGGCCTCTACCTTGGTGGCTAGTGGAACGGTGCTGCCCGAGGTGATCCTGTGCCCCAGGAAGTCGATGCTGGTGAGACCGAATTGGCATTTAGCTGGGTTGACGATGAGGCCATGTTGGCTTAACCGGGTGAAGAGCTTGCGTAAATGCACCAAGTGTTCCTTGGAGTCTTTACTAGCGATGAGGATATCGCCTAGATATACAAAAAGAAAAGGTAAATCCCGTAGCACAGAGTCCATGAGCCACTGGAAAGCCTGCGCTGCATTTTCTAACCCAAAAGGCATTCGGAGAAATTCAAAAAGGCCAAACGGTGTGATGACCACCATCTTGGGAACATCTTGGGGGTGCACCGGAACTTGGTGATACCCGCGGACGAGATCAACTTTTGAAAATATTGAGTTGCCAGCCAAATGGGCCGAGAAATCTTGGATATGAGGTATTGGATACCTGTCTGGTGTCGTGGCATCATTCAGTCATCTGTAATCACCGCAAGCGCCACCCTCTGCCTGGTTTAGGGATGATGTGCAGTGGAGATGACCAAGGACTGTCGGAGCGTCGGATGATCCCGAGGCGCTCCATTGTTTGGAATTCCGCTTTAGCCGCTGCGAGTTTGCCAGGTTCTAACCTGCGCGCCCGGGCGTAAACCGGTGAACCATTTGTGGTGATATGGTGTGCCACACCATGTTTCATGACTGCTGCCGAGAAGGTAGGCCTGGTGAGCTCTGGAAACTCGCCGAATAGGCATGTAAACCCATCTTGCACTGGTACCGCACAGGCAACCGACCAGGACACAGCGGTGCTGCGGTGGCAGGGCACCACGTGATAAGTGGACGCGTGAATGAGGTGGCAGTTTTTGACGTCGACAAGAAAGCCGTTTGCACAAAAGAAGTCGGCACCTAGTATGGCCTGTGACACTGTGGCAGTGATAAATGGCCAGAGGAACCGCTGACCGCTGAAGGTTACATTAACAGTCCGCTTTCCAAAAGTGCGGATAGCCATGCCATTGGCTGCCTCGAGTGCAGGACCGCGACCGCCGGATTGTTGATCCACCTTGGAAGCTGGCAGAATGCTGCACTGGGACCCAGTGTCGCACAGGAATCGTCTTCCCATTGTGGAATCAGTAACATAAAGTAATTTCCCTGTTGAACCAACCGCCATGGCAAATTGAACATGTTTTTCAGGCCTTTTCGTCCCTTTGGAACAACGATGGCTTGTTGAAGGATTTTTTGGGGGGGAGAAACTGCAGGGGGGCCGGCAGCATCGAGCTTTGTGCCAAAACGGGCGTGGTATGTGCACCAGCCTGCTGGAGGAGGGCTGGGCTTTGCACGCGCAGGAGAAAGGCGCCTCATGGCTGCACAGCACTGCTGGGTAACCGTAAAAATCTTGTCTGCCTCTGCCGCGAGCTCGGCACAATCAGTGATCTCAGAGTTGGCCAAGGCTGTCTGAACAGCTTCAGGTAGCTGGCAGAGGAAAAGTTCCCGGAATAAAAAACATTGGGCTTCCGAACCCAGCAGGGTGAGCATTTGGCTCATTAATTCCGAAGGTTTTGAGTCCCCGAGGCCTGGCATGGCAATAAGCCTGCGTGCGTGCTCCGACTTATTAAGGCCAAAAATTTGCAGCAAACGAGCTTTAAGAGCTTCATACTTGCCCTCGTCTGGTGGATTGCTCAGGAGGCTGACGACCCTCGAGGCCGTGGCACTGTCGAGAGCGGAGACCATGTAAAAATAACGGGTCGAATCCGCTGAGATATCCCGCAGGGTGAACTGTGCTTCCGTCTGGAGGAACCAAGCTTCTGGCTGCTGGTCCCAGAACTGAGGCAATTTGAGGGCGACGGCATTTGTGCTCATGTTGAATTCTCTTCGACGGTTGTTCGACGAGATCGGGGTCACCAATGTAGGAACGGAGGTTCCTAACTAAATAACTGAGTTCAACTCGATGAATCAAAAGACTGGAATTTAATAATAACAAAGTTAACTGGAAGATACAAGGAGGATCTCAATATACGTCTGCTCAGGATGCCAGGTAGTCGAAGACTGCTGGAAAGTTCTCTCGGCTGACGTCATGACGTCATCACGCTCTTCGCGCCACTGGCGGTCACGTGATCGGCATCATGACGTCACCACGCAGGATACAGGCAAGTACATACAGTAAAGGTAACAATCAGTTTAAAGGTGCAGTCCCCGGCTGCACTACAATGCAATTAAGGGGATTATTCTAAGTTACTCTGAGTCTCTTGTGGCTCCTCCACAGAGGGGTGATTTGATAGAGGTGTACAAGATTATGACGGGTTTGGATAGGCTAGATGGGGAAAGGCTGTGCCCACAAGTTGATGGTACAAGGACTAGGGGACACAGATATAAGGTTTTGGGCAAGAGATACAGGAGGGACGTGAGGAAAAACTTTTTTACGCAGTGAGTGGTGAGGACCTGAAACTCGCTGCCAACAGAAGTGGTGGAAGCGGAGACACACAATGTTTTCAAGGGGAGACTGGATAGGCACTTGAGGGTAATAAACTTGCAGGGCTACGGGGATAGAGCGGGGGAATGGGACTGACTGGATTGCTCTACAGAGAGCCGGCACGGACTCGATGGGCCGAATGGCCTTTTTGTGCCGTTATGACTCTATTACCTCTACCAACCTAGAAGGACAAGGGCAGCAGGTGCATGGGAACACCACCACCTCCACGTCCCCTCCAAGTCACACACCATCCTGACTTGGAAGTATATCGCCGATCCTTCATCGTCGCTGGGTCAAAATCCTGGAACTCCCTCCCGAACAGCACTGTGGGAATACCTTCACCCCACAGACTGCAGCGGTTCAAGAAGGCGGCTCACCACCACTTTCTCAAGGGCAATTAGGGATGGGCAATAAATGCTGGCATTACCAGCGGCGCCCAGATCCCATGAACAAATTTTAAAAAACTACGTCCCTCATTTTGTCCGTTTATTTTCCTTTCCTGCTCTTTCTCTTCTTGCCTTTCCTCTCCACATCTCTCTCTAATTGGCTGCTACATTACATTCCTACATGACCACACGGCAGAAGTCCTGCAATTGCTGCACAGCGCTTGGAGATGTCCTGAAATTGTGAAAGGTGCTGTACATATTCAAGATCTTTCTTTCTTCGTACTTATCTTCTCCTCTCCTGTCTCATTTTTGAAATGTCAATGTTTCTTATCATCACTCACTTTCTCCTCAAATTCTTTTCTTCTCATCTCCTTCATTTGTCTCTTTCTTACTTTGATCTTTAGTTTTTCTTTCCTTGTCTCTCATTTATTTCTAATGTCCTGTTTCGCTTCCCTTATTACTCTCACTACTACCTCAATGCTAATCAATCGGGGGAAACTCTCCACTGGCTGGAGTCAGACCGAGCACAAAGGAAGATGGTTGTGGTGGTTGGAGGTCAATCATCACAGCCCCAGGATATCGCTGCAGGTGTTCCTCAGGGCAGTGTCCTCGGCCCAACCATCTTCAATTGCTTCATCAGTGACCTTCCTTCCAACATAAGGTCAGAAGTAGGGATGTTCGCTGATAACTGCACAGTATTCAGTTCCATTTCCAACTCCTCAGATAATGAAGCCGTCCATGCCCGCACGCAACAAGACCTGGACAACATTCAGGCTTGGTGTTGTGTATTTTGAATGTGTATTAGAATTGTCCCACATGGGATACCGTAGTGGTGATTTGCAATGCACTATGGGAAATGTATTGCATAGAGTGAAGAAGCACATTGTAAATAAAATGGCTGTTAACTAAACTCTCCACCCTGGAGTCCTTCTTAATTGTTATATAGATAAGGGTATAAAACCCCTTGAGACACAACAAAACTGGCAACGAGGACGACGGACTTGCGCATCACTTTGCACTGGAATCGGTTACGTTTAAAGTAAGAAGTTCCTGTCTTTTCTTAATGGCGCGCCCGCAGTTTAGTGCTGATGCAATCGCCTCGTAAAGGTGGCGGTTCGTGTGTTACACAAATAAGAAGGGGGAAAGTAACGATACAGTGAAATGAAGTGGAGGAAAAGGACGGTAAAAAAAAAAATGGCTATGCTAACCGGCACAGCGTTTGGACCATTTGATGAAACGGCGGAGCAATGGAGTGCTTATACAGAGTGTTTTGGATTTTTCATGACTGCAAATTGCATTAAAGATGACGTGAAAGTGGCGACATTCCTCAGTGTGATCGAAGCAAAAACATTTGGCTTGTTACGGAGTTTGATGCACCTGGATAAGCCCGGCGCTAAGACATATGATCAGATTGTGGAAGTTTTGGAAACACATTTCGCACCCAAGCTGCTGCTGATTGCTGAGAGGTTCAGGTTTCACAAACGAAACCAAGGGGAGGGTGAGTCCATAGCCGAATATGTTGCAGTGCTAAAGAAGCTAACTGAGCATTGTGAGTTTGGTGAAACTCTAAATGACACTGTCCGTGATAGGTTTGTGTGTGGATTAAGATGTGAAGCAACACAGAAGCGCTTGCTCACGACTGACAAACTGACGCTTAAATCAGCAGTGGAGCTCGCTGTGTCTATGGAGTTAGCAGCTAAAGATGCACAGCTGTTGGGGGCTGAAACAAGAGTGCACAGGGTAGCAGCTACACCGGATAAGCATGCAAGGGGCACCAGAGAGTGTTACAGATGTGGAAGGTCAGGTCATCAGCCATCTGACTGCTGCTGTAAAGACCTGACCTGTCAGAAATGTGAAAAGAAAGGACACATTGAACATGTGTGTAAAGGGCAAAGCAAACAATCCTACACAGAGACACACAAAAACAAACAAGGAAACACATCCAACTGGCGTTCTAAAAAGAAAAACCTACACATGGTGAAACAAGTACAGGAAGACAGTGACACAGACTCTGATGGGGAGCTGAATCTCCATGTGTTAACGGTGAATGGCGGCTCATCAGGCTATGGAGTCACTCCACTACTAGAGGGAATACCAGTCAAAATGGAGTTGGATACAGGGGCTGCTGTCTCCTTGATTTCAGAGAAGCTATTCAAAGAAAAACTGAATCACCTATCACTGACGCCGGCCAAGCTCATCTTAAAGACCTGCACTGGGGAAACAGTCCCCATGCTGGGTAAGACGGAGGTCAAGGTGGAGCTTAATGGACAAACTGTGATGCTGCCAGTTTACGTGGTCAAGGGTGACTATCCATCCCTGATGGGCAGGCCATGTTTGGAGAAAATTCATCTGGATTGGAAAAAAGTGAATGCGGTGTCAGTCGAAGAGGCGTGGCTAGCAGCAGTGTTGACTAAGCATGCGGCTGTCTTTGACGGAAAATTGGGGAGTATGAAGGGGATTACGGTCAAATTCAAGGTGAAGCCTGACAGCCAGCCACAATTCCTGAAGGCCAGGAACGTTCCCTACGCCCTCAGACCAAACGTGGAGGCTGACCTGGAGCGTCTGGTCAAGATAGGGGTCCTGGTGCCGGTTTCGCACAGTGAGTGGGCCACGCCCATGGTACCAGTGATGAAGAGGGATGGCACGGTTCGCTTATGTGGAGGTTTCAAAGTAACAGTGAATCCTGAGCTCTCAGCTGAACAGTACCTCCTCCCCATCATTGAAGATCTTTTCGCGGGTCTAGCAGGTGGTCAGAAGTTTAGCAAGATTGATCTATGCCAAGCCTACTTGCAGATGCATGTAGAAGAGGACTCACAGAAGTACCTCACCATCACCACCCACAAGGGCCTCTACAGGTAGTGCCGCCTACCCTTTGGTATAACGTCAGCACCAGCATTGTTTCAGCGGGCTATGGACCAGATCTTAAGCGGCATTCCAGGGGTACAATGTTATCTTGACAATATCCTTGTCACAAGAAAGGATGACAACGAGCATCTGCAGAACCTGACGAAGACACTGGGAAGACTTGAAGAATATGGCTTACGCGTTCGCAAGGAAAAATGCAAATTTTTCCAGCCATCAGTGGAGTACCTAGGCCATGACATCGATGCGGACAGCCTACACACAGCACCGTCGAAAGTGAAGGTCATTGCCGATGCTCCTGCACCTACAAATGTCGGCCAGCTGCGGTCATTCTTAGGTCTCCTGAACTATTATGAAAAGTTTATTCCACAGCTGGCATCACTGTTGAAGCCATTACATGAGTTGCTGTGTCAGGGCAAGGCCTGGGCGTGGACAAAGGAGTGCGAAGCTGCATTCAAGAAAGCCAAAGCAGCTTTGACTGACCCCAGAGTGTTGACGCACTTTGACCCGTCG
Source organism: Somniosus microcephalus (assembly GCF_052327205.1). Classification (NCBI taxonomy): domain Eukaryota; kingdom Metazoa; phylum Chordata; class Chondrichthyes; order Squaliformes; family Somniosidae; genus Somniosus; species Somniosus microcephalus. The sequence continues at coordinate 3,607,833 of NW_028225189.1, read as the reverse complement.
TTGCAGATTCAGCTGGCCTGTGACGCGTCGCCTTATGGCATCGGCGCACTCGTAGTCCCACATCTTTCCCTCAGGCAAAGAGAAGCCGATTGCATTCGTGTCAAGGTCCCTGAGCAAGGCAGAAGTGAAATACCCGCAGATCGAAAAAGAAGCTTTGGGCATCATCTTTGGAATCAAAAAGTTCCATCACTACTTGTTCGGAATGAAATTCACCTTGCTGACGGATCATCCTCTGACATCGATCTTTGGTCCACACACAGGAATACCCTCCCTGGCAGCGTGCAGGATGCAGCGCTGGGCGCTGATGTTAAGTGCTCACAATTACAACATCAAATACCGGAGGTCAGCAGCACATGGCAATGTGGACGGATTTCAAGACTTCCGCTGCCTGTGCCCTCTGAAGGCTGTGAGCAGAAGATTTTCTACTTTGACATGGTGAGCAATGCCCCTGTCATGGCCCGGCAGGTCAAGAAAGAGACCAGAGTGGACCCTACGCTATCCAAGGTGCTGGATCGGGTGATACGAGGAGACAGATCACAGGTGTCAGACGCACCACCTAAGCTCCTACCTTACCTGTCAAGAGGGAAGGAGTTGTCTGTCATGTCAGGATGCCTCCTTTGGGGCATGCGGGTGATCATACCACCAAAGCTGCGGAAACATGTCCTCAACGAGCTGCACTCAGGACATTGTGGTATTGTCCAGATGAAGGAGCTGGCACGAAGCTACTTCTGGTGGTCCGGTTTGGATCATGAAATTGAAGTTGAAGCGAAACCATGCCCATCATGCGAGACAACCAGGGATACGCCAAGAGCAGCGCCACTGCATCCATGGGAATGGCCGGCGACACCGTGGCAACGGATCCATTTGGACTTCGCGGGACCAGTGGAAGGAGCGATGTTCCTGGTCGCGGTGGACTCCCATTCCAAATGGCCGGAGGTAGCAGTAATGTCCACTACCACTACGGAGAAAACCTTCGAGACTCAGAGAGATGTTCGGGCAATTTGGTCTGCCGGAGCAGATCGTAACCGACAACGGAACACAGTTCACATCTCCGGAGATGGAGGAGTTCCTCAAGAGCAATGGAATCCAGCACATGTTCTCCGCGCCTTATCATCCATCCACGAATGGATTGGCGAAGAGATTTGTCAGAACACTGAAATGCGCGTTGAAAGCTCCAAGAAGTGATGCTCCTCTAAAGCAGCGCCTGAATGCTTTCTTGCTGAAATACCGAAACACGCCTCATGCTACGACTGGAGCATCTCCTGCTTACCTACTCATGGGAAGGCAGCTACGGACACACCTTGACCTGCTAAGGCCAATGTCCACAGAAACAGTGGTGCACGCCAATCAGCAGGATCAAGTCAGCAGACGAGCTCAGAGGTCCAAAGAACGACACTTTGTGGTGGGGGGCAAAGTCCTCGTGCATAACTACACCACCCCAGAGTGGTGGGTCCCGGCTACGGTCATTCAAAAGACGGGCCCCGTTTCATACCGAGTCCGCACCGGAGACGACCGAACATGGAGACGGCATGTAGACCAGTTACTACCAAGATAGTCGCCACAGGTAACCCAAGAAGAAGAGGATCAAGGACCTGCTGGGGGCTCCAGCAGGGACTGGTCATCCGACCCTGAGACAGTGGCACCATCCACTCTTGTGCCATCGAGGGAGGAAGCCACACCTGCAGGGTCATGGGAGAGCCAGCCAGAGCCTGCTCCTGAGACTAGGTGTTACCCCCAAAGAGAAAGGCAGCCTCCAGAGCGCCTTAGTTACAGTTAGTGCTAACCTGTGTGTATGGGGCAGAATAATCCCCAGGGTTAGCGGAATGTAGAGGCAGTCTACCATCTCTTCCAAAGTTATAGTCATTTTCAGTTACTCTGTTTTATGGACATTCTATTTTAAGGGGGAGGAAATATGTTGTGTATTTTGAATGTGTATTAGAATTGCCCACATGGGATACCGTAGTGGTGATTTGCAATGCACTATGGGAAATGTAGTGCATAGAGTGAAGAAGCACATTGTAAATAAAATGGCCGTTAACTAAACTCTCCACCCCGGAGTCCTTCTTAATTGTTATATAGATAAGGGTATAAAACCCCTTGAGACACAACACTTGGGCTGATAAGTGGCAGGTAACATTTGCACCCCACAAGTGCCAGGCAATGACTATCACCGACAAGCAAGCGTCTAACTACCGCCCCTTGACATTCAACGGCATTACCATCGCTGAATCCCCCACCATCAACATCCTGGGGGGTCACCATTGACCAGAAACTTAACTGGACCAGCCACATAAATACTGTGGCAACAAGAGCAGGTCAGAGGCTGGGTATTCATGGCGAGTGTCTCACCTCCTGACTCCCCAAAGCCTTTCCACCATCTACAAGGCACACGTCAGGAGTGTGATGGAATACTCTCCACTTGTCTGGATGAGTGCAGCTCCAACAACACTCAAGAAGCTTGACACCACCCAAGACAAAGCAGCCCGCTTGATTGGCATCCCATCCACCACCTTAAACATTCACTCCCTCCACCACTGGTGCACCGTGGCTGCAGTGTGTACCATCTACAAGATGTACAGCAGCAACTCGCCAAGGCTTCTTCGGCAGCACCTCCCAAACCCGCGACCTCTTCTACCTAGAAGGACAAGGGCAGCAGGTGCAGGGGAACACCTGATCGAATATACATATCCCTGAAGGCAGCAGGACAGGTAGATAAGGTGGTTAAAAAGGCATATGGGATACTTGCCTTCATTAGCTGAAGCATAGAATATAAGAGCAGGGAGGTTATAATGGAGCTGTACAAAACGCTAGTTAGGCCACAGCTTGAATACTGTGTGCAGTTCTGGTCACCACACTATAGGAAGGATGTGATTGCATTGGAGAGGGTGCAGAGGAGATTCATCAGGATGTTACCTGGGCTGGAGCGCTTCAGCTATGAAGAGAGACTGGACAGGCTGGGGTTGTTTTCCTTGGAGCAGAGAAGGCTGAGGGGGGACCTGAATGTGGTGTACAAAATTATGAGGGGCATAGATAAGGTAGGTAGAAAGGAACTTTTCCCCTTAGTAGAGGGGTCAATAACCAGGGGGCATAGTTCCAAGGTAGGGGCAGGAGGTTTAGAGGGGATTTGAGGAAAAACTTTTTCACCCAGAGGGTGGTTGGAATCTGGAACTCACTGCCTGAAAGGGTGGTAGAGGCAGGAACCCTCACAACATTCAAGAAGCATTTAGATGAGCACTTGAAACACCATAGCATGCAAGGCTACGGACAAAGTGCTGGAAAATGGGATTAGAATAGACAGGGCTTGATGGCCGGTGTAGACACGATGGGCCGAAGGGCCTCTTTCTGTGCTGTATAACACTATGACTCTATGACCACCAACTCCAAGTCAAACACCATTCTGACTTGGAAGTATATTGCCATTCCTTCATCGGCGCTGGGTCAAAATCCTGGAACTCCCTCCCTAACAGCGCTGTGAGAGTACCTTCACCACACGGACAGCAGCGGTTCAAGGCGGCGGCTCACCACCACCTTCTCAAGGGCAATTAGGGATGGGCAATAAATGCTGGCCTTGCCAGCGACGCCCACATCCCATGAACGAATTAAAAAAAAACTTCATCCCATAACACGCGTACAAGGGCTCAGTAATGTTTAATTTATCAGAAAAAGACAAAGTACAACAACATACTGGTCAGCTTAACAGAATCTCATCATATTTATGAGGACACAAACTTAAAATAGTCACTAATAAATCCAGTAATGAATTCAGGAGTAGTGTCTTTACCCAGAGAATGGTGAGAATGGGGAACTCGCTACCACAGGGAGTGGTTGAGGTGAACAGCACAGATGGATTTATGGGGAAGCCACACAAGGGAGAAAGGAATGGGAGGAGATGTTGATCAGGTTAATTGAAGTAGGGTGGGTGTGGGGCATAAACACCGGCATGGACCAGTTGGGCCGAATGGCCTGTTTCTGTGCTGTACATTCTATGTAACACCATCAACAATCAATCAAAGGGAATCATCAGCACAACAGATTGAAAGATTAAACAGCAGTACAAAAATTTATAAAACATTCATCCATTCCACGTTCATGTCACCCCAGCTGTATGCAGGGCCCTGTGCTACAGAACAGTGTGACCTCGCTGGTGTCTCTTCAGCTCGCCGGAGCTTTTAGAGCTCTTAGCACAGTCAGAGCATTTAAATGGTCTCTCATCAGTGTGAACAAGCTGGTGTATCTTCAGCTCCCCGGTGCTTTTAAAGCTCTTACCACAGTCAGAGCATTTAAACGGTCTCTCATCAGTGTGAACACGCTGGTGTATCTTCAGCTCCCCGGAGCTTTTAAAGCTCTTACCACAGTCAGAGCATTTAAATGGTCTCTCATCAGTGTGAACTCGCTGGTGTGCAGTCAAATTGCTGCAGCTTTTAAACCACTTCCCACAGTCAGAACATTTAAATGGTCTCTCCCCAGTGTGAACAAGCTGGTGTATCTTCAGCTCCCCGGTGCTTTTAAAGCTCTTACCACAGTCAGAGCATTTAAATGGTCTCTCATCAGCGTGACCTCGCTGGTGTTCCAGCAGGTGGGATGTCCGAGTGAATCCCTTCCCACACACAGAGCAGGTGAATGGTCTCTCCCCAGTGTGAACACGCTGGTGTCCATTCAGATGCCCGGAGCTTTTAAAGCTCTTACCACAGTCAGAGCATTTAAATGACCTCTCATCAGTGTGAACTTGCTGGTGTGTAGTCAAATTGCTGGAGCTTTTAAACCACTTCCCACAGTCAGAACATTTAAATGGTCTCTCATCAGTGTGATATTGCTGGTGTTGCAGCAGGTGGGATGACTGAGTGAATCCCTTCCCACACACGGAACAGGTGAACGGTCTCTTTCCTGTTGTCTCCAGCTGGTGTCTCTTCAGCTCCTGGGACATTTGAAAGCTTTTCCCAGTCAGAATGTTTCACCGGCCTCTCCCCAGTGTGAACTCGCTTGTGTGCCAGCAGATTTGAGGACCGAGTGAATCTCTTCCCACACACGGAGCAGGTGAACAGAATCTCTCCTGCTCTCTCCAGCTGGTGTCTCTTCAGATCCTGGGACCTTTTAAAGCTCTTCCCACAGTCAGAACATGTGAACAAGCTGGTGTCTCAGGAGGGTGGCAGAATGAGAGAATCGCTTCAAAAACACAGAGCAGGTCAACGGTCTCTCATTGGTGTAGACAAGCTGTGTCTCAGCAGCACGGAGGGTGCAATTAATCGCTTCCCACACACGGAGTGGGTTAAAGGTCTCTCCCTCGTGTGATCTTGCTGGTGTATCATCGGAGCGGATGACTGAGTGAATCCCTTCTGGAACACGGGGCCGGTGAACGGGCTCTCCCCAGTGTGTAGCCACTGGTGTCGCTTCAGGTACTTGTAGATTTTGAAGCCCTTCCACACTCAGAACATTTAAAAGGTCTCTCATTAGTGTGAACTCGCTGGTGTGCCAGCAGATTGGAGGACCAACTGAATCAGGTCCTGATGAATCGAGCGACTCTGTCTGTTCTTGACGTGATGTTCGGTCTGAGCTTCCTGTCTGTAAATGCTCCACTTCTAAAACCCTGTAAAAGGAGTGTAGAAAGGGGTAAGAGGGAGAATGTTGCCTCATGTCCCCCTTTCCCAGCCCAGGGGCAGTGAAGCTAATTTTCACGCCCCAGCTGCTGCATAGGTTACATATGAACATACGAATTAGGAGCAGGAGTAGGCCACTCGGCCCCTCGAGCCTGCTCCACCATTCAATAAGATCATGGCTGATCTGATTACTCCACATTCCCACCTACCCCCGATAACCTTTCACCCCCTTGCTTATCAAGAATCTATCTACCTCTGCCTTAAAAATATTCAAAGACTCTGAGGAAGAGAGTTCCAAAGACTCACGACCGTCTGTAAGAAAAAATTTCTCCTCACCTCTGTCTTAAATGGGCAACCCCTTATTTTTAAACAGTGACCCCTAGTTCTAGATTCTCCCACAAGAGGAAACATCCTCTCCACATCCACCCTGTCCAGACCCCTCAGGATCTTATATGTTTCAATCAAGTCACCTCTTACTCTTCTAAACTCCAGCGGATACAAGCCTAGCCTGTCCAACCTTTCCTCATAAGACAACCTGCCCATTCCAGGTATTAGTCTAGTAAACCTTCTCTGAACTGCTTCCAATGCATTTACATCCTTCCTTAAATAAGGAGACCAATACTGTACACAGTGCTCCAGATGTGGTCTCACCAATGCCCTGTATAACTGAAGCATAACCTCCCTACTTTTGTATTCAGTTTCCCTCGCAATAAACAATAACATTCTTAGCTTTCCTGATTACTTCTTGTACCTGAATACTAACCTTTTGCGATTCATGCATTAGGACACCCAGATCCCTCTGCAACTCAGAGCTCTGCAATCTCTCACCATTTAGATATGCTTCTTTTTTATTCTTCCTGCCAAAATGGACAACTTCACATTTTCCCACATTATACTCCATTTGCCAGATATTTGCCCACTCACTTAACTTATCTATATCCCTTTGTAGCCTCCTTATGTCCTCTTCACAATTTACTTTCCTACCTATCTTTGTGTCATCAGCTAATTTAGCAACCATGCCTTCGGTCCCTTCATCCAAGTCATTTATATAAATTGTAAAAAGTTGGGGTCCCAGCACTGATCCCTGTGGCACACCACTCGTTACATCTTGCCAACCAGAAAATGACCCATTTATGCCTACTCTCTGTTTCCTATTAGCTAGCCAATCTTCTAGCCATGCCAATATGTAACTCCCTAAACCATGAGCTTTTATTTTCCGCAATAACCTTTGATGTGGCACTTCATCAAATGCCTTCTGCAAATCTAAGTCCAGTACATCCACCAGTTCCCCTTTATCCACAGCACATGTTACTTCCTCAAAGAACTCCAATAAATTGGTTAAACATGATTTCCCTTTCACAAAACCATGTTGACTCTGCCTGATTACCTTGAACTTTTCCAAGTGCCCTGCTATAACGTTTTTAATAATAGCTTCTAACATCTTCCCTGTGACAGATGTTAAGCTAACTGGCCTGTAGTTTCCTGCTTTCTGTCTCCCTCCCTTTTTGAATAAAAGGAGTTACATTCACTATTTTCCAATCTAATGGAACCTTCCCCGAATCTAGGGAATTTTGGAAAATTAAAACCAACGCATCAACTATCTCACTAGCCACTTCTTTTAAGACCCTAGAATGAAGTCCATCAGGACCCTGGGGACTTGTCAGCCCACAGCTCCAACAATTTGCTTAGTACCACTTCCCTGGTGATTGTAATTTTCTTGAGTTCCTCCCTCTCTTCCATTTCCTGATTTACAGCTATTTCTGAGATGTTACTTGAATCCTCTATAGTGAAGACCGATGCAAAATACCTGTTCAATTCAACTGCCATCTCCTTATTTTCCATTATTAATTCCCCAGTCTCACTTTCTATCGGACCAACGCTCACTTTGTTAACTCTTTTCTTTTTTAAATATCTATAGAAACTCTTACTATCAGTTTTTATAATTCTAGCTAGCTTTCTCTGGTACTCTCATTTTTTTCTCCTTATTAATCTTTTAGTCATTCTTTGCTGTTTTTTATATTCTGTCCAATCTTCTGACCTGCCAGCCATCTTTGCACAATTATATACTTTTTCTTTAAGTTTGATGCTATCTTTATCTTTTTTAGTTAACGATGGATGGTGGATCCTCCCCTTGGAATTTTTCTTTCTCGTTGGAATGTATCTATTCTGTGTATTCTGAAATATCCCCTTAAATGTCTGCCACTGCAACTCTATTGACCTCTCCCTTAACCTAATTTGCCTGTTCACTTTAGCTAGCTCTGCTTTCATGCCCTCATAATTGCCCTTATTTAAGTTTAAAATGCTAGTCTTGGACCCACTCGTCTCTCCCTCAAACTGAATGTAAAATTCAATCATATTATGATCGCTGCTACCTAGGGGCGCCTTCACAATGAAGTCATTAATTAATCCTATCTCATTGCACAATACCAGGTCTAGTATAGCCTGCTCTCTGGTTGGCTCCAGAACGTGCTGTTCTAAGAAACTATCCAGAAAACATTCGATGAACTCCTCATCTAGGCCCCCTTTGCCCATCTGATTTTTCCAGTCTATATGTAGATTAAAATCCCCCATGATTATTGCCATACCTTTCTGACAAGCTCCCATTATTTCTTCCTTTATACTCCATCCTACCGTGTGGTTACTGTCAGGGGGCCTGTACACCACTCCCACAAGTGACTTCTTGCCTTTATCATTTCTCATCTTAACACGTTGGTGCAGCAAGCAATTAGGAAAGCAAATGGTATGTTAGTCTTTATTACAAGAGGATTGGAGTATAAGAGTAAAGAAGTCTTACCGCAATTATATAGGGCCTTGGTGAGACCACACCTGGAGTATTGTGGAAACAAGAAACCCTGTGGAGCAAATGTGAGTAAAAATATTCTTCCTGAATTAATTTTTTAAATATTAATTTTCTGCGTTTTTAATTATTAATTTCAAGCACTTTAAGAGAAATATGGGAGTGGTGGGGGTTCTCTTAAAGGGACAGGCACTCTCTTTTGCTATGAGATTTTCATTAAAGGGACTGCGTCCCCGTGGATGACCGATTTTAAAGGGACAGCGTCTCCCTTTTTATTAATGTATATTTATAAGAGACTGACATTTAAAGTAGGGCTAATCCCCTGCTCCAGTGAGTGTTTGGCGAGAAATCAGGTGTTGTTTGCTCTCACCTCCTCCCAATTTTCTGCCAACGGACGGAAAGCAGAGAGTAGTGGTTTCATCAATTTAAAAACAAACTGCTTTTTTTACGATCAGCCATGATCGCATTGAATGGCGGAGCAGGCTCGAGGGGCCGAATGGCCTACTCCTGCTCCTATCTTCAATGTTTCTTTGCTTTAAAACAAGTATCTTCTGTAAAATAAAATTAGTTTGAGCTGTAAAATCGGAAAGGAACATTAAAAATAAACTTTCCCAGGATCACAGATTCTGACCAGGCCGCTTTACAAAATGGCGGCGGGCCGACCCCAGGTCCCGCCTCCTCCTTCGCCGCGATTGGTTGGAGGACCAAAGCACCTCAGTCGGTCCTCAAGGCTCCGCCTCCCCTCGCTCATTGGTGGAGAGCTCAGTGTCAGTCAGTGCACGCCGGCGACGTCGTGACGTTGCAGGGTGGGCGGTTGGAGCAGGCGGGAAATTAAATTCATTTAAATTAAATCTCCCGTCAGCCTCCTCTGTCCCAATCAGCCGGCGCAAGTCCCGCCCCTCGGGCTCCCCGATTGGTTGGAGGACCCGCCGCCGGCTCGCTCCTCCAGCCCCGCCCCGCTCGCTCCCTATTGGTCGGAAGCTCCCGTGAATCAGGCCCTGGGCCCGGTCCTATCTTCTATGTACTTTCAGTGATGACTTTTATAAACTGGTTTTACAGGAAATTAGAAGAGGAGGGGAGAGATTTGAAGACACTCGGTCCCTTTGTGACTCTAAAGCTGCTGCTGCCCCCGCGCATGCGCCCCATGGCCCCACCCTCTCCTGCTCCACAGGCGCCCGGCCCGCACCGCGCATGCTCAGCACACACCCTGGACCCCTGTCAATCATCCTCCCCCTCTGAACAGGCCCCGCCCCTCCCCCTACTGCGCATGCGCCGCCGGGCCCCGCTCCAGAAGCTGAGCCGCTACCGCGCCTGCGCAGGGCCTCGCATTCTGGGGAAGGCCCGGGCAACCGCGAGAGTCCGGATCACCGGCGGAAAGTGAGTTTTATCAGGGTTTTTTATATATAGCGGAGAGAAGCGCGGGCGGGGAGATAAATAAAAAAAATATACAAACCGCACCGTCCCAGCGCCCTCCCGGCACCGAGCGGAGCAGATTCAGCGGCCGCAGCTCCTTGTTCTCTGCAGGGAGCCGGACTGGGGCACGTCATCAACTCCACGGGGGTGACTGACGGGAGCTCTGACCAATAGGGAGAGAACGGGCGGAGCTCGGAGGACTGAGGTGGCGGCGGGTCCTCCAACCAATCGGGGTGTCCGAGGGCCGGGACTTCCGCCGCCCGCTTCTCCCGCTGCTGAGACAAGTGGAATGCAGCAGAGGGCGCTCTTCTGAGTTTTGGGCTCAGGCCTGTTAGTGGAGCAGTGCAGAGGGAACTTTACTCTGCACTGGGCTTTACTCCCTCAGCACTGCACTGGAGGGGTAGCACAGAGTTTTAGACTCCAGTCTCTCGAGTGGGACTTCAACCCACAACCTTCTGACTCAGAGGAGAGAGTGCTGCTGCCTGAGCCACGGCTGACACTCTGTATCTAACCCGTGCTGTACCTGCCCTGGGAGTGTTTAATGGGACAGTGTAGAGTGAGCTTTACTCTGTATCTAACTCATGCTGTACCTGCCCTGGGAGTGTTTGATGGGACAGTGTAGAGGGAGCTTTACTCTGTATCTAACCCGTGCTGTACCTGCCCTGGGAGTGTTTGATGGGACAGTGTAGAGGGAGCTTTACTCTGTATCTAACCCGTGCTGCACCTGCCCTGGGAGTGTTTGATGGGAGAGTGTAGAGGGAGCTTTACTCTGTATCTAACCCGTGCTGTACAGGGGGCAATGGGGGGGGAGGAGTTAAAGACGATTAAAATCACTAAGGAGATGGTACTCAGTAAAATAATGGGACTTAAGGCGGATAAATCCCCCGGACCTGATGGCCTACATCCTAGGGTCTTGAGAGAAGTGGCGGTAGGGATTGTGGATGCATTGGTGATTATTTTCCAGAACTCCCTGGACTCAGGAAAGGTCCCGGCAGATTGGAAAACTGCTAATGTAACACCCTTATTTAAGAAGGGAAGTAGACAAAAGATGGAAACTATAGACCGGTTAGCCTAACATCTGTGGTTGGCAAAATGTTGGAGTCCATTATTAAGCAAACAGTAACAGAGCATTTGGATAAACATAATTTAATCGGACAGAGTCAGCATGGTTTTATGAAGGGGAAGTCATGTTTGACAAATTTGCTCAAATTCTTTGAGGATGTAACATACAGGGTGGATAAAGGGGAACCAGTGGATGTAGTGTATTTGGACTTCCAAAAGGCATTTGACAAGGTTCTACACAAAAGATTACTGATCAAGATAAGAAATCACGGGATTGGGGGTAATACACTGGCATGGGTGGAAGATTGGCTATCTAACAGAAAACAGAGAGTTGGGATAAATGGTTCATTCTCGGGCTGGCAATCAGTAACTAGTGGTGTTCTGCAGGGGTCAGTGCTGGGACCCCAACTCTTTACAATCTATATTAACGATTTGGAGGAAGGGACCGAGTGCAACATATCCAAGTTTGCCGACGATACAAAGATGGGAGGGAAAGCAGTGAGTGAGGAGGACATAAAAAACCTGCAAGGGGACATAGACAGGCTAAGTGAGTGGGCAGAGATTTGGCAGATGCAATATAATGTTGGAAAGTGTGAGGTTATGCACTTTGGCAGAAAAAATCAAAGAGCAAGTTATTATCTAAATGGAGAGAAACTGCAAAGTGCTACAGTACAAAGGGATCTGGGGGTCCTGGTGCATGAAACACAGAAGGTTAGTATGCAGGTACAACAGATCAGGAAGGCCAATGGAATCTTGGCTTTTATTTCGAGGGGGATGGAGTATAAAATCAGGGAAGTCTTGCTGCAGTTTTTGGTTTCCATATTTAAGAAAAGATATACTTGCTCTCGAGGCGGTTCAGAGAAGGTTCACTCGGTTGATTCCAGAGATGAGGGGGTTGACGTATGAGGAAAGGTTGAGTAGGTTGGGAATCTACTCACTGGAGTTCAGAAGAATGAGAGGCGATCTTATCGAAACATATAAGATTGTGAGGGGTCTTGATCGGGTGGATGCGGTGAGGATGTTTCCACTGATGGGTGAGACTAGAACTAGGGGGCATAATCTTAGAATAAGGGGCTGCCCTTTCCAAACTGAGATGAGGAGAAACTTCTTCACTCAGAGGGTAGTAAATCTATGGAATTTGCTACCCCAGAGAGCTGCGGAAGCTGCAACATTAAATAAATTTAAAATGGAGATAGACAGTTTCCTAGCAGATAAGGGAATTCGGTGTTACGGGGAGCGGGTAGGGAAGTGGACGTGAGTCTAGATTCGGATCAGCCATGATCCTATTGAATGGCGGAGCAGGCCCGAGGGGCCGTATGGCCTACTCCTGCTCCTACTTCTTATGTTCTTATGTACCTGCCCTCAGGAGCAAATTTGGCTAGGGTAAATAAAATCAGAGAGTTAAATGCGTGGCTCAAAGACTGGTGTGTGAGAAATGGGTTTTGCTTCTTGGGACACTGGCACCAGTACTGGGACAGGAGAGAGCTGTTCCATTGGGACGGACTTCACTTGGCCAGTGCTGGGACTAGAATCCTGGCGAATCGAATAACTAGGGCTGTAGAGAGGGCTTTAAACTAATTAGTGGGGGGGAGGTTTCAAGAGAGCGAAAAATAAAAATGTCAGCGGAGAAGGCAATAGAGCAAGGTAGAAGTGGGGGAATTAAAAACCAGGGCGTATCAGGAAGGGACAATATATAAAGATAAAGGTAAAGTAGTAAAGAGGGTAAAAGCAGGAATAAATTGTCACAAAACATATTTAAAAGTTCTTTATCTGAATGCACGCAGCATTCGTAACAAAATAGACGAGTTGACGGTACAAATAACTACGCATGGGTATGATCTGGTGGCCATTGCGGAGACATGGCTGAAGGGTGACATGACTGGGAACTAAACATACAAGGGTATTTGACTATTAGGAAGGACAGACAGGAAGAAAAAGAGGTGGGGTGGCTGTGTTAATAAAGGATGGAATCACTGCAATAGTGAGAAATGATATTGGGTCAAAGGATCAGGATAGTGAAATGGTTTGGGTGGAAATAAGGAATAATAAGGGGAAAAAGTCACAAGTGGGCGTAGTCTATCGGCCTCCTGACAGTTGCAACTCTATTGGTCGGAGTATAAATCAGGAAATAGTTGGGGCTTGTAATAAGGGAACAGCTATAATCATGGGAGATTTTAACTTTCATATTGACTGGACAAATCAAATTGGGCAGGGCAGCCTTGAGGAAGAGTTCATAGAGTGCATTAGGGATGGGTTCCTTAAGCAGTATGTTACTGAACCAACCAGGGGGCAGGCAATCTTAGATCTGGTCCTGTGTAATGAGACAGGATTAATAAAAAATGTCCTAGTAAAGGATTGTAAGAAGTCACACAACACCAGGTTATAGTCCAACAGTTTTACTTGAAATCACAAGCTTTCGGAGCGCTGCTCCTTCGTCAGGTGAAGTGGAGAGATGCATAAAGACACAGCTTATATAGTCAGAGAATAATGACAGATGATTACAGGTAATCTTTCTAACTGCCAGTTATTTCTGGTGGGCTGGGGCCCGATTGTGACGTCGTCAGAGGAAGCGGCCCAATCAGGTGGATGGAGGCCGGCCCGGCCTGTGACTGACGGGAGCTCTGACCAATAGGACGAGGGCTGAGATGGGAGGACTGAACTGGGTGGCCTGGTCCTCCAACCAATGGCGGTGCGGCAAGGGGGCGGGGCGGGGCCTCCTCTCCAGCTCAGGTGCGCTGGGGCCGATTGTGACGCGCTGTCCCCAGGTGAGAGCAGCTCAGTCAGCACAGAGCTGGGGCTGGAATCTGGGAGAGGGGCCGCAGGCAGCGGGCCTGGCAAAGGGGCACAAGCTTCACAATACAAGCTGCTTTCAAATGCACAATTGTTTCCTACACACAGCCTGGGTCATTCTGCAAAAAAAACTGTTTAACAATTCATCATAACTCCCCTGCTTTAGGAGAGGTGTAGATTGCAAAATCAAGAAAGTTATGATGAAACTGTGTAAAAGACTGGAGTCAGCTGTGGCTCAGTGGATAGCAGAGTCAGAAGGTTGTGGGTTCAAATCCCGCTCCAGGGACTTGAGCATATAAGGCGAGGCTGAGACTCCAGTGTGGTGCTGAGGGAGCGCCGCACTGTCAGAGGGGCAGTACTGAGGGAGCTCCGCACTGTTGGAGGGGCAGTACTGAGGGAGTGCCGCACTGTCGGAGGGGCATTACTGAGGGAGCTCCGCACTGTTGGAGGGGCAGTACTGAGGGAGTGCCGCACTGTCGGAGGGGCATTACTGAGGGAGCTCCGCACTGTCGGAGGGGCAGTACTCAGGGAGCGCCGCACTGTCGGCGGGGCAGTACTGAGGGAGCGCCGCACTGTCGGAGGGGCGGTGCTGAGGGAACGCTGCTCCATCGGAGGGGCAGTACTGAGGGAGTGCTGCACTGTCGGAGGGGCAGTGCTGCGGGAGAGCCGCACTGTCGGAGGGGCAGTAATGAAGGAGCGCTGCAGTGTCGGAGGTGCCGTCCTACGGATGAGACGTTAAACCGAGGCCCCCGTCTGCCCCCTCAGGTGGATGTAAAAGATCCCGTGGTGCTATTTCGAATAAGTTATCCCCGGTGTTTTGAGCCCAATATTTATCCCTCAATCAACATGACGAAAAAGCAGATTATCTGGTCATTATCACATTGCTGTTTGTGGGAGCTTGCTGTGCGCAAATTGGCTGCCGCGTTTCCCACATTACAACAGTGAATACACTTCAAAAGTACTTCATTGGCTGTAAAGCGCTTTGGGACGTCCGGTGGTTGTGAAAGGCAGTTAAGAAGGCAAATGGTATGCTGGCCTTCATTACAAGAGGATTTGAATACAGGAGTAAAGAAGTCTTACTCCAATTATATCTTCTTCTTTCTTCTTAGGCAGTCCCTGGGAACCGAGGATGACTTGCTTCCACATTAAAAATGAGTTCTCAGGTGTAAGGGTAAACCGGGAGAGCTTCTTCTCCCCGAGACGGACCCTCTGATATAAAGGGTCGACTGGATCCATGTTTATCTGTAATTTAAACAGAGGTCTGGTCGTCTTCCGAGCTCTTTCCCCTGGAGGAGAGGGTAGAATGGGGGTCTTTAGTGTTAAATGGTGTCACCTGGGTCCATTGCTTCCATCGCATACCCATCGGTTCCTGTAGACAAACACACGTATCACTTGTCATTAATACAGTACATGGCCCCATCCAACGGGCCCCATTCCCTTTCTTCCGATAACTTGCGTCATTACTTGTTGACCTATTCTGGGCAACTCGTCTGGTTTAAGTCCAGCATTCTGCCTTTCTAGATCTTTAACCTGTTGTTGGTTCCTTACTACTTTATTTAGCGCTTGTACCTCCTGATTTAGTTGTACTAAGTATCGCCTTAATCTATCTTGCACTGGTCCTAAATACATACTTTAGTTCTGTCTTCACAAAGGAGGACACAAATAACATCCCAGAGATGTCGGGGAACATAGGGTCTAATGAAAGGGAGGAACTGAATGAAATCAGTATTTGTAGGGAAATGGTGTTAGGGAAATTGATGGGATTGAAGGCTGATAAATCCCCAGGGCCTGATAATCTACATCCTAGGGTACTTAAGGAAGTGGCCCTAGAAATAGTAGATGCATTGCTGGTCCTCTTCCAAAATTCGATAGACTCTGGAACAGCACCCATGGATTGGCAGGTAGCTAATGTTACCCCACTATTCAAAAAGGGTGGTAGAGAGAAAATGGGGAATTATAGACCGGTAAGCCTGACATCGGTAGTGGGGAAAATGCTAGAGTCCATTTTAAAGGATGTAATAGCAGAGCACTTGGAAAACAGTGACAGGATCGGACAAAGTCAACATGGAGGGTCCCTAAACTTACATAGAAACATAGAAGATAGGAGCAGGAGTAGGCCATTTGGCCCCTCGAGCCTGCTCCGCCATTCAATGTTCAAGTTTCTGGAGTGGGACTTGAACCCACAACTTTGTGCCTCAGAGGCGAGAGTGCTACCCACTGAGCCACTGGCTGACACTAAAGAACAAGCAGTCCTGACGAACGGTCATCAACCTGAAACATTAACTCTGTTTCTCTCTCCACAGATGCTGCCTGACCTGCTGAGTATTTCCAGCATTTTCTGTTTTTATTGAAGAAACGAGGGAGTGATTGCTGACAGGAGGAATGTTGGGTCGTCCTGCACATGCGCACCTCCTTGGCGGCTGAGGCGAAACACCGACTCGCCCCCACCTGAGCCGCTCATGCGTACCAGATGTTGCGGCTCCGCATGCGCGCCCGATGTTCCAACCGCGGGGTTTTGTGCGCTGAGCATGCGCGTTGTGGACCGATCGGGACAGGCGATTATGGAGCAGGAGGGAGAGCGTGGGGGCCATGAGCACATGCACGGGACTCGGAGTCAACAGAGTGCTTTCTGGAGCGTGGGGGCTTGTGGGTATTACAGCCGCCATTACTGCTGATCCTTTCAACCAACCTGTGCAGCAGCTGGGGCCTGAAAATCAGCTTCACTGCCCCTAGGTTCGGAAAGGGGAAAATTAAACAACAGTTTGCCTCTGATCCTTTTCTGATCTCAATTTACAGGGTTATAGAAGTGGAGCAGTTACAGGCGGGAAGCTCAGACCAAACATTACGTCAACATCTGACAGAGTCGCTGGATTCATCAGGACCTGAATATCATCGGCCTTTGCACATGGAAGGAGAAAGCAGCGATGACAAACCGCACATGTGTTCGGTGTGTGGACGCGGATTCAGCCGATCGCCTGACCTGGCGAGACACATACACCGTCACACCGGGGAGAAACCGGGTAAAGGTGGGGACGGTGGGAAGGGATTCAGTTCCCCGTCTACGTTGGAAGTTCAACGGCGCAGTCACACCAGGGACAGTCCGTTCACCTGCTCCGTGTGTGGAAAGGGATTTGTTTGTTCATCCCACCTGCAAATACACCAGCGAGTTCACACTGGGGAGAGACCATTTCAGTGTTCTGACTGTGGGAAGAGCTTTAAAAGCTCCGGGCAGCTGAAGAGACACCAGCTTGTTCACACTGATGAGAGACCATTTCAATGTTCTGACTGTGGGAAGAGCTTTAAAAGCCCCAGGGAACTGAAGGAACACCAGCTTGTTCACACTGATGAGAGACCATTTCAGTGTTCTGACTGTGGGAAGAGCTTTAAAAGCTCCGGGGAGCTGAAGGGACACCAGCGAGTTCACACTGATGAGAGACCATTTCAGTGTTCTAACTGTGGGAAGAGCTTTAAAAGCCCCAGGGAACTGAAGGAACACCAGCTTGTTCACACTGATGAGAGACCATTTCAATGTTCTGACTGTGGGAAGAGCTTTAAAAGCCCCAGGGAACTGAAGGAACACCAGCTTGTTCACACTGATGAGAGACCATTTCAGTGTTCTGACTGTGGGAAGAGCTTTAAAAGCCCCGGGGAGCTGAAGGGACACCAGCTTGTTCACACTGATGAGAGACCGTTTCTGTGTCCTAACTGTGGGAAGAGCTTTAAAAGCCCCGGGGAACTAAAGCAACACCAACTTGTCCACACTGATGAGAGACCATTTCAGTGTCCTAACTGTGGGAAGAGCTTTAAAATCCCCCGGGAGCTCAAGCTACACCAGCTTGTTCACACTGATGAGAGGTCGTTTAAATGTTCTGACTGTGGGAAGAGTTTTAAAAGCTCCGGGAGTCTGAAGGGACACCAGCTTGTTCACACTGATGAGAGACCATTCACCTGCTCCGAATGTGGGAAGGGATTCACTCAGTCATCCAACCTCCTGTCACACCAGCGAGTTCACACTGGGGAGTGACCGTTCACCTGCTCCATGTGTGGGAAGGGATTCACTCATTCATTCACCATGCAGAAACACCAGCTTGTTCACACTGACGAGAGACCCTTTAAATGTTCTGACTGTGGGAAGAGTTTTAAAAGCTCCGGGGAGCTCAAGCGACACCGGCTCCTCCACACTGGAGAGAGGCCATTCACCTGCTCCGTGTGTGGGAAGGGATTCACTCTGTCATCCACCCTCCTGTCACACCAGCTTGCTCACACTGACGAGAGACCCTTTAAATGTTCTGACTGTGGGAAGAGCTTTAAATGCCCCCGGGAGCTGAAGGAACACCAGCGTGTTCACACTGATGAGAGACCCTTTAAATGTTCTGACTGTGGGAAGGGCTTTAAAAGCTCCGGGGATCTGAAGGAACACCAGCGAGTTCACACTGACGAGAGACCGTTTCAGTGTTCTGACTGTGGGAAGAGCTTTAAAAGCTCCGGGGATCTGAAGGAACACCAGCGAGTTCACACTGACGAGAGACCGTTTCAGTGTTCTGACTGTGGGAAGAGCTTTAAAAGCTCCGGGGATCTGAAGGAACACCAGCGAGTTCACACTGACGAGAGACCGTTCACCTGCTCCATGTGTGGGAAGGGATTCACTCATTCATCCAACCTCCTGTCACACCAGCGAGTTCACACTGGGGAGTGACCGTTCACCTGCTCCATGTGTGGGAAGGGATTCACTCATTCATCCACCATGCAGACACACCAGCTTGTTCACACTGACGAGAAACCCTTTAAATGTTCTGACTGTGGGAAGAGTTTTAAAAGCTCCGGGGAGCTCAAGCGACACCGGCTCCTCCACAGTGGAGAGAGGCCATTCACCTGCTCCGTGTGTGGGAAGGGATTCACTCTGTCATCCACCCTCCTGTCACACCAGCTTGTTCACACTGACGAGAGACCCTTTAAATGTTCTGACTGTGGGAAGAGCTTTAAATGCTCCAGGGAGCTGAAGAAACACCAGCGTGTTCACACTGACAAGAGACCCTTTAAATGTTCTGACTGTGGGAAGGGCTTTAAAAGCTCCGGGGATCTGAAGGAACACCAGCGAGTTCACACTGACGAGAGACCGTTTCAGTGTTCTGACTGTGGGAAGAGCTTTAAAAGCTCCGGGGATCTGAAGGAACACCAGCGAGTTCACACGGACGAGAGACCGTTTCAGTGTCCTAACTGTGGGAAGAGCTTTAAAGGCTCCAAGGATCTGAAGGAACACCAGCGAGTTCACACTGACGAGAGACCCTTTAAATGTTCTGACTGTGGGAAGAGCTTTAAAAGCTCTACGAGCCTTAAGAGACACCAGCGTGTTCACACTGATCATCGAATCTAACAGCACAGAAGGAGGTGATTCGGCCCATTCTGTCTGTGCCGGCTCTTTGAAAGAGCTGTCCAATTTAGTCCCAAACCCCAGCTTTATCCCCAGAACTCTGCAAACTAGTCCTCTTCAAGTACGTGTACAATTACCATTTGAAAGTTCCTGTGGAACCTGATTCCAGCATTCTTTCAGATGGTGCATTCCAGATCTTAACAACCCTCTGTGTGAAAACAATTCTCCTCATTCCCCTCTAGTTCTTTTAGCAACTATTTTAAAGCTGTGACCTTTGGTTACCGACCCACTTGCCAGAGTGAACAGTTTCTCCCGACTTGCTCGATCAAAACCCCTCATTATTTTGAACACCTCTATTAGGTCTCCTTAACCTTCTCTGCTCTAAGGGGAACAATCCCAGCTTCTCCAATCTCTCCACATAACTGAAGTCCCTCATCCCTGGTACCATCCTGGTCAACCTCCTCTGTACCCTCTCCAAGGCCTTGACATCCTTCCTAAAGTGTGGTGCCCAGAACTGTACACAAGACTCCAGCTGAGGCCAAAACCCTGCAGCTGTACAAAACCCTGGTTAGACCACACCTGGAGCACTGTGAGCAGTTCTGGGCATCACAGCTTAGGAAGGATATATTGGCCTTGGAGGGAGTGCAGCGTAGGTTTACCAGAATGATACCCGGAACCCAAGGGTTAAGTTACGAGGAGAGATTATATAAATTAGTGTTGTAGTCCCTAGAATTTAGAAGTTAAGGTGTGATCTGATCGAAGTTTTCAGGATATTAAGGGGAACAGATATGGTGGATAGAGAGAAACTGTTTCTGCTGGTTGGGCAGTCTAGGATTAGGGGCACAGTCTAAAAATTAGAGCCAGACCTTTCAGGAGTGAAATTAGGAAACACTTCTACACACAAAGGGTGGTAGAAGTTTGGAACTTCCTTCCACGAATGGCAATTGATGCGAGATCAATTGTTCATTTTAAATCTGAGATTGATAGGTTTTTGTTACCCAAAGGTATTAAGGGATATGGGCCAAAGGCGGGTGTATGGAGTTAGATCACAGATCAGCCATGATCTCATTGAATGGTGGGACAGGCTCGAGGAGCTGAATGGCCTCCTCCTGTCCTATGTTCCTCACTAGTGATTTGTAAAGGTTTAGTGTAACTTCCTTGTTTTTGTATTCAATGGCACTATTTGCAAAGCCAAGTATCCCACACACTTTCTGAACCACCTCACCAACTTGCCGCGGCACTTTCAAAGATTTGTGAATATGGACCCCCAGGTCCCTCTGCTCTTGCACCCCCTCAAAATAGTCCCATTTAGATTATACGGCCTCTCCCTGTTGTTTCTCCCAAAGTGCATCACTTCACACTTATCCTCATTTAATTTCATCTGCCTTGTGTCTGCTCATTTCACAGTCTGTCTCTGTCCTTCTGAAGTCTGCTACTACTATGCTCACTATGTACTGGCCGCGCTAGACGTGCTCCTATCTAGTTATCCAGCAAGTTAAACACTTATTCAAAATAATTCTTCGTGAAGCCGTTTGCTGTTTGAAGCCTTTACTTGAACAATTTTGTGAAACTGTAAACAAAGATAAAGTATGTTTTGTACATAAACTGAGTACCATACATTCGATATTACATAAGATATAAACATATTTACAACAGTAGAATAGACTAATTGTATAACTAACTAACATTTGGACTCACTTCTGTAACCATCAAATATTAACCTTTTATAAACATAGTATTATCAAAATACTACTCTGACAACATTGCTATTATGCTAAGAAACAAAGATACAGATATTGCGCTTGGCCTAACATGAAATCAGATTACATTGGATTGTGAAACCCTTATGGAATCCTCCATTACTGCCAGGTTCTTCCTGGAATTCTACTTCCTGTGTTACACAGGAAGAAAGGTATGAAGGTCAAATGACTTCTCACAGGAAGAAAGGAACAAAGGTCAAATGACCTCACACAGGAAGAAAGGAACAAAGGTCAAATGACCTCACACAGGAAGAAAGGAACAAAGGTCAAATGACCTCTGCTTCATACAAACACACTGCTAACACAATAACCACCACCAGAGGGTACTATCTGCACACACAAAATAGTCCATCGGTCCAGAACACTCCCCGTCTGGGGTCGTTAATGACTCCACATAGTCCGAACTCTACTTGTCACTGGAGTCCTCTGGCGACAAAAGAAGAACCACCTCAGAGACGGTCCATCGGTGTCGATGATAGGATGCAGCTTCCGTAGACTGCTGTGAGGGGGTAGGTTGCGTTCTGCTACGCACAGTTCCAATCTGGGTATGGTGAGGTCTGGCTGGGGCGCCAACTTGACTCTATCAAAGATGAAGCCGATTTTGCTTTGTCCTTCTTGAGTGGTGACCTTCAGATAAGCCACGCTTGCAATGGCCTTAGCGGATGCGTCTGCAAAGACACGAAGCTCTTTGAATTGGGCATTTGAGGGAGAGAAAGACATAGAGCAGTGAGGTATTTGGATCTCCTGTAAGTCTTGGAATGAGTCTCTCCATCTGTCCCACACTGCTTCCATCTCTTTGGGGAGAGGTGAATCCCACTCTTCAGTGCGTGTGGAGAGTTCCCTGAGGAGCAGCCTGCCTTGTATGGTGACAGGGGCTAAGAAGCCGAGAGGGTCGTATAGGCTGTTGACTGTAGAGAGCACTCCTCTACATGTGAAGGGTTTCTTGGCGTCTAGGACTTGGAACGTGAACGTGTCTGTTGCTATGTTCCACGACACCCCTAGGCTACGCTGTAGGGGGAGGTCATCAGTGAAGAGGTCTAGGTCCTTGACGTCCTTAGCACGATCTTCAGGGGGGAATGCCTCCATCACTGCTGGTCTGTTAGAGGCTATCTTATGCAGCCTGAGGTTGGATAGTGCAAGTAGTTCCTGGGCTCGTCTGAGGGTACTGATGGCCTCTGCTTCGGTCGGGAATGACTTCAGTGCGTCGTCGACGTAGAACTCTCATTCGATGAACCCTCTCACATCACTGCCAAAGTCGTCATCTTCTTCCTTGGCAGCCCTCCTTAGTCCGTATATGGCGACAGCAGGGGATGGGCTATTCCCAAAGACATGGACACGCATTCTGTTGTCCACAATGTCTCTATTAGGGTCATTGTCCCGATACCACAGGAAGCGGAGGAAGTCTCTGTGGTCTTCTCTCACCACGAAGCAATGAAACGTGCTGGATATCGGCAGCGATGGCGACGGGCTCTTTCCTGAATCTCATGAGCACTCCCAAGAGGCTGTTGTTAAGATCGGGCCCTGTGAGGAGTACGTCGTTGAGAGAGACTCCCTGATATGGTGCACTGGAGTCAAACACCACGCGGATCTATTCCGGCTTTTTGGGGTGATAGACTCTGAAGGAAGGGAGGTACCAACACTCTTGGCCTTCCTGGAGTGGAGGAGCTATCTCTGCATAATCATTGACAAGCATTTTCTTGACAAATTCTAGGAAGTGTGCTTTCATCTTTTCAGATTCCTGGCGACATCCTACAGGGTACACATTAACGAGGCAATCTTGGAGCATGCTCTTGTGCTCACTCCTTCTCCACACACCTCGGTGCACCTGGATGTAATCTCTGGACCAGCAGCTCCCTCTCTCTCCCCGCCGTGCTCTGAAGCAGGAGGAGGCGTCTCTGACTTCCAAGGAGCTGGGCCTGGGTGTAGTGCTGAAACGTGCCGATCACTTTCACATTCAGTGCATTTTGCATCTACCTTGCAGTTCTTGGCGAGATGGCTCGTGGATGAGCAGCACTTGAAACATGTAGAGTTCTCTTTAAGATATTGATTCCAATCTTCCAGGGACATCTCCCTGAAGCCTCTGCACTTCTTTAAAGGATGGGGCTTGTTGTGGATAGGGCATTGTTTGCTCATATCCTCAGGTTTCTTCTGAATCTTTGTGTGCTCAGTTGAGGACACTTGCATTTTGTGGACAGATATTGGTGTCTTTCCATGTCTGGCAAACTTGTCTCTTCTGGCAAGTGCTGGGTGGGAGGAGAAGAAGTTGAAGCTGGGGTCGTTTCTGGCTTTGGCTTCTTTACGGATGAATTTAACAAACGCAGAGAATGGTGGGAACGCCACGTTGTGCTTTAGCTTGAACTTGGATCCAAACGTTATCCACTTCTCCTGCAGGTTAAATGGAAGCTTCTCAATGATGGGACTTACCCCTCTGGAAGTGTCTAAGTACGATAGACCGGGTAGGTAGCCGTCCTGCTTTGCGGCTTTGAGTTCCGACAGCAGATCTCCAAGGTCGCGGAGCTTCTGGGGTTCCTTACTCGTCAACCTCGGAAAGTTCGCCAACCTGTCAAAGAGAGCCCTTTCAATGGCTTCGGGCAAGCCGTAGCTTTCTTCCAGCCTCGCCCAAGCCTTCTTCAACCCCTCTGGCAGCTGCCCCACATTGGCCGCTTTTATCCTGCAGGCCTGTCCGGCGGACTCTGGGCCGAGCCATTCGATAAGGAGGCCGAGCTCTTCTCCTGCCGACAGGTCTAAGCCCGATATGGCATCGTGGAAGCAGGACTTCCAAGCCCGATAATTCTCCGGCCTGTCATCAAACTTAATTAACCCCGAAGTCACCAGCTGGGTGCGTGCAAGGTATTTGGCGAGGTCGTAGGTGCTGGGACCTGTGCCAGGGTTGCCTTGGCTAGGGGCTCTGTTGGAGGTCTCAAGGAACCGAGAGGGGATTTGCCTCTGACTTTCTCTATTCGGCGTCCTATTCCTCTGCACCGTGTCTTCCTTTCTGCTAGCGGAGACTCTGCGACTTGAGGCACGCTGTCTGCTTTGACCTTGGTTGGCAACTTGTGGCATGTTATACGAAGTGCTTGCGTCTGTAGAGATGTGCAGGCCTCCATCCCTTTCTCCTGTAAACTGTATGTCGGCATGGTCGCTCACGTAATCTATGGTGCGCTGTCGTGGACTCTGCCACGGAACGGGAATTAAAGGTTTGTAAGCTGTCTCGGGATCAACTCCCTCCAAAATTGCCTCGAATACTTGTGTCTCGGCTAATGCAGCATCTATCTCTTTTTGTTGCTGCAGAGCGTCTAATGTGGCTTGGAGACGGGCCTGTTCAGCCTGGCATTCAACTTGGTGATGGGCCTGTTCCGCTTGGAATTCAGCTTGGAGTCGGGCCTGTTCTGCTTGGAGCCGGGCCTGTTCTGCTTGGAATCGGGCCTGTTCTGCTTGGAATCGGGCCTGTTCTGCTTGGGGTTCAGCTTGGAGACGGGCCTGTCTTACTTTTATTTCTATTTCACTGTTCGCATGTGCAGCTCTGGCTTGAGCTGCCACTAGCTTAGCCAGTGCTCTGGCGATAGTCACGCTTATTCTAGAACCACCTGATGACCGTGTACTAGCTTGCGATCTGACGTAACCGGAGCTTATAGACCGATTGTCACCTTCTACAGTTTCGTCTGCCTGTTTAAGGTCTTCTCCTCGCTGCAAAGCATTTTCGTTATTATCTTCTGACATGTTGATGTGAGGTAGATGTGCTCTACGAGGTTAAGGCTTACATTGGGTTCCTCCTGCTCTGCTCTTCACAGCTAGCCGTATTGCTATCTTTTCACTGATATCTTTTCACTGATATGTTTTCACTGCTAGCCGTATTGCTATCTTTTCACTGATATCTTTTCACTGTACTGGCCGCGCTAGACATGCTCCTATCTAGTTGTCCAGCAAGTTAAACACTTATTCAAAATAATTCTTCGTGAAGCCGTTTGCTGTTTGAAGCCTTTACTTGAACAATTTTGTGAAACTAAACAAAGTTAAAGTATGTTTTGGACATAAACTGAGTACTATACATTCGATATTACATAAGATATAAACATATTTACAACAGTAGAATAGACTAATTGTATAACTAACTAACATTTGGACTCACTTCTGTAACTATCAAATATTAACCTTTTATAAACAAAGTGTTATCAAAATACTACTCTGACAACGTTGCTATTATGCTAAGAAACAAAGATACTCACAGATATTGCGCTTGGCCTAACATATGAAATCAGATTACAT
This sequence comes from Somniosus microcephalus, assembly GCF_052327205.1. Lineage (NCBI taxonomy): Eukaryota > Metazoa > Chordata > Chondrichthyes > Squaliformes > Somniosidae > Somniosus > Somniosus microcephalus. The sequence continues at coordinate 3,582,780 of NW_028225189.1, read as the reverse complement.
TGGATTGTGAAACCCTTATGGAATCCTCCATTACTGCCAGGTTCTTCCTGGAATTCTACTTCCTGTGTTACACAGGAAGAAAGGTATGAAGGTCAAATGACTTCTCACAGGAAGAAAGGAACAAAGGTCAAATGACCTCACACAGGAAGAAAGGAGCAAAGGTCAAATGACTTTACACAGGAAGAAAGGAACAAAGGTCAAATGACCTCTGCTTCATACAAACACACTGCTAACACAATAACCACCACCAGAGGGTGCTATCTGCACACATAAAATAGTCCATCGGTCCAGAACACACTATTTACTACGTTGCCAAGTTTTGTATCATCTGTAAACTTCAAACTTGTACACCTATACCCAAGTCCAGGTAAGTTATATATAACAAGAAAAGCAATGGTCCTAATCCCTCCAGTCAGAAAAACATCCCTCAGCACTGCTCACTGTCTCCTATCCCTCAGCCAATTATATACCCAAATTACCATCAGCCCTTTAATACCATGTGCTTCTCTTTTCCGAGTAGGCCTCTTGTGTGGTACTTTATCAAATGGCTTTTGAAAGTCCATAAGAAATAGGAGCAGGAGTGGGCCATACGGCCCCTCAAGCCTGCTCCACTATTCAATAAGATCAGGGCTGATCATCAACCTCAACTCCACTTTCCCGCCCGATCTCCATATCCCTTGATTCCCCCAGAGTCCAACAATCTATCGATCTCAGCCTTGAATATACTCAAAGACTCAGCATTCACAGCCCTCTGGGGCAGAGAATTCCAGAGATTCACAACCCTCTGAGTGAAGAAATTCCTCCTCATCTCAGTCCTAAATGGCCGACCCCTTATCCTGAGACTATGACCCCTGGTTCTAGACACTCCAGCCAGGGGAAACAACCTCTCAGCATCTACCCTGTCGACACCCTTCAGAATCTTGTATATTTCAATGAGATCACCTCCCATTCTTCTAAACTCCAGAGAGTATCGGCCCATTCTACACAATCTCTCATCATAGTTGGAATAAACGGGTCATTTTCCGAGTGGCAGGCAGTGACTAGTGGGGTACCGCAAGGACCGGTCCTAGGACCCCAGCTGTTCACAATATATATTAATGATCTGGACGAGGGAATTGGATGTGATATCTCCAAATTTGCAGACGACACAAAGCTGGGTGGGAGGGTATGCTGTGAGGAGGATGTCGTGAAACTCCAGTATGATTTGGACAGGTTGGGTGATTGGGCAGAAATATGGCAAATGCACTATAATGTGGATAAATGTGAGGTTATCCACTTTGGTGGCAAAAACAGGAAGGCAGATTATTTTTTGAATGGCAATAGATTGGGAGAAGGGGAAGTGCAAAGAGACCTGGGTGTTCTTGTGCACCAGTCGCTGAAGGTAAGCATGCAGGTGCAGCAGGCAGTTAAGAAGGCAAATGGTATGTTGGCCTTCGTAGCAAGAGGGTTCGAATACAGGAACAAGGATGTCTTGCTGCAGTTGTACAGGGCCTTGGTGAGACCGCACCTTGAGTATTGTGTGCACTTTTGGTCGCCTTATCTGAGGAAGGACATTCTTGCCATGGAAGGAGTGCAGCGAAGATTCACCAGGCTGATACCTGGGATGGCAAGAATGACGTATGAGGAGAGATTGTGTCGATTGGGCTTATACTCACTGGAGTTTAGAAGATTGAGAGGGGATCTCATCGCAACCTATAAAATTCTGTCAGGCCTGGACAGACTAGATGCAGGAAGGATGTTTCTGATGGCTGAGGAGTCCAGAACCAGGGGTCGTAGTCTAAGGATAAGGGGTAAGCCATTTAGGACAGAGATGAGGAGGAATTTCTTCACCCAGAGAGTGGTGAACCTGTGGAATTCTCTGCCACAGAGGGCGGTGCAGGGCAGTTCATTAAATATATTCAAGAAAGAGTTGGATATATTTCTTAAGGCTAAAGGGATCAAGGGATATGGGGAGAAGGCAGGGACAGGGTACTGAATTTGGATGATCAGCCATGATCTCAAATGGCAGAGTAGGCTCGAAGGGCCGAATGGCCTACTCCTGCTCCTATCTTCTATGTTTCTATAGGACAGCCCTCTCATCCCAGGAATCAATCTAGTGAACATTCGTTGCATCACCTCCAAGGCAAGTATATCCTTCCTTAGATAAGGAGACCAAAACTGTGCCCAGTACTCCAGGTGTGGTCTCACCAAGGCCCTGTACAATTGGAGCAAGACTTCCTTACTCTTATACTCCAACCCCTTTGCAATAAAGGCCAACATGCCATTTGCCTTCCTTATTGCTTGCTGTACCTGCACGCTAACTTTCTGTGTTTCTTGCACGAGGACACCCAAATCTCTCTGAACACCAACATTTGAAAGTTTCTCACCATTTAAAAAAAATTCTGTTTTTCTAATCTTCCTACCAAAGTGAATAACCTCACATTTCCCTACATTATACTCCATCTGCCACCTTACTGCCCACTCACTTAGTCTATCTATATCCCTTTACAGACTCTCTGTGTCCTCCTCACAGCTTACTGTCCCACCTAGCTTTGTATCATCAGCAAACTTGGATACATGACACTCGGTCCCTTCATCTGGGTCATTAATATAGATTGTAAATAGCTGAGGCCCCAACACTGATCCACGCGGCACCCCACTAGTTACAGCCTGCCAACCTGAAAAAGATCCATTTATCCCTACTCTCTGTTTTCTGCCTGTTAACCAATCGTCTATCCATGCTACTATATTACCCCCAACCCCATGAGCCCTAATCTTGTGTAATAATCTTTTATATGGCACCTTGTCGAATGCCTTTTGGAAATCCAAATATACTACATCCACTGGTTCCCCTTTATCTACCCTGCTAGTTACATCCTCAGATAACTCTAATAAATGTGTCAAACACCATTTCCCTTTCATAAAACCATGTTTACTCAGCCTACCCATGTTATGATTTTCTAAGTGCCCTGATACAACTTCCGTAACAATGGATTCCAGCATTTTCCCAACGACTGATGTCAGGCTAACTGGCCCGTCGTTCCCTGTTTTTTCTCTCCCTCCTTCCTTGAATAGCGGTGTTACATTTGCGACATTCCAATCCGCTGGGACCATTCTAGAACCTCGGGAATTTTGGAAGATCAAAACCAATGTATCCACTATCTCTTCAGCCACCTCTTTTAGAACCCTAGGATGTAGGCCGTCAGGTCCAGGGGATTTGTCGGCTTTTAGTCCCATTAGTTTCTCTAGTACTTTACGTTAAGTTACTCACCCTCATTAAACCCTCGGTTCCCCACCATCTTTGGTATGCTTTTGTGTCTTCTACTGTGAAGACAGATACAAAACATTTGTTTTAACGTTTCTGCTATTTCCTTATTCCCCATAATAATTTCTCCTGTCTCTACCTCTAAGGGACCAACGTTGTCAGCTGTGGCTCAGTGGGCAGCTCACTCGCCTCTGGGTCAAAGGGTGGTGGGTTCAAGTCCCACTCCAGGGACTCGAGCACATAAAGCTAGGCTGACACTCCAGTGCAGTGCTGAGGGAGTGCTGCACTGTCGGAGGGGCCGTCTTTCAGATGAGACGTTAAACCGAGGCCCCGTCTGCTCTCTCGGGTGGATGTAAAAGATCCCATGGCAGTATTTTGAAGAAGAGCAGGGGAGTTATCCCCGTTGTCCTGGGGCCAATATTTATCCCTCAACCAACATAACAAAACCGATTATCTGGTCATTATCACATTGCTGTTTGTGGGAGCTTGCTGAGTGAAAATTGGCTGCTGCACTTCCCACATTACAACAGTGACTACACTTCAAAAAGTAAAGCGCTTTGAGACGTCCAGTGGCCATGAATGGCGCTATAGAAATGCAAGTCTTTCTTTACTTTTGCTACTCTCTCTTCCTTTTTGATACTTTTGATTTAATGATTAAACATTTAAGAAATTATTGCAGTGACAAAGGCTGTCTGTGAAACTGGAGGAAATTTGTCTTTAAATAATGTTATTTAAAAATTTTTTTTTAATATAAGATTGAACATTTTATTTACAGTAAATGACATTTACAGAGCTCAGGTCTCAGCTCTTTGTACAAAGTCACAAGCCCTCATGCCTACAAGGCAGGGGTCCCAGTCTCTACAAGCTTCTTGGTCATCTTCACTTGTTCATCTGGATAATGGGTCTCCAGGAATTCACACAGTTGAGGGTCGGCGCTCCCAGTGGAGAGTTTGTGCAGATCCAGCAGACTCTGGTTGACATTCTTCTCCATCTGCAGGGCTCTCTGCATCGCCGAGCGGAGCCTCTCGCTCTCCCGGCCGAACAAGTGGACTGTAACGAAACTTAAAAACTTAAATTCATTTTTGAAACTTATCAAATTAAATTAAATTCACCCCAGCCGGGGTGACAATGCACTCCAGTCCTCACGGCACCCACCAGTCTCGGAAGGTCTCAAGTGTGCCAGCAGACACCGCGTGCTCCATCTCCAGGGCCACCCGGGCATGAACATGGCCGCGGAAGAGAGGCAGGCAATCGGGCCGAACGACCCCCTCGACTGCCCGCTGCCTGGACCTGTTTATTGCCATTTTGGCCAGGCTCAGGAGCAGTCCTACAAGGAGGTCCTCCGATCTGCCTGCTCCCCTTCACACCGGGTGGCCGTAGATCAGGAGCGTGGGACTGAAGTGCAACCAAAAATCGAGGAGCAGCCCCTTCAAAAAATGGAACAGGGGCTGCAACCTCTCACATTCCACATAAACATGGAACACGGACTCCTCCAGGCTGCAGAAAAGGCAGGCGGCCTGGGAGTCTGTGAACCTACTTAACATTTTATTGCAAGGGACGGCTCCGTGCAACACCCTCCAGGCCAAGTCCCCAATAGAACAAGGGAGGACTCCTGCATAGAGAGCCCTCCATTGGGGACCTCCGCCTCCACCAGATGGCAAGATGGCACACCAAGGCGTGTACGGACGGCAGACGATGATGGCAAAGTGGAGAGTGTGCAGCAGCAGCCCGTACAGGAAACCCCTCCATGCAGAGCTCAAGGGCACGGAGGACATTTCCCCGAGGCGGCTCAAGTTGTGAGGCGCCATTTCCTGAGAGGGGTTTCAGGGTCGTGCGCCGATGAGGAATTCTGTCCGAACGGGGGTCAGTTCGGACGGGATCACCCCATGTGCTTGAGCCTCCTTGATACACCTAGTGGAGTCAGGGCCCACTGCCGCTTTCAGCAACTCGATGGCTTTGGCCGTGCGCCAGACGTTGGCCAAGGACAGGCGCTGTGCCAGCTCTTCTGGCGCCATCCAGCCCACTCCTCCACCATCGAGCAGGTCCCTGATTCTAGTCACCTTGCCAGGCACAGCCCTGCTCTCCGCCAGCCACCCGATCCAGCAGTCACGGAGGTGCGGATTCCTGAGCAGCGGCTCCCAAAGGAGAACCGCCACTCCTGATGGGGGAGAACTCCGCCTGGAGGCGACGCTGTTCCAGACCCATAGCAGTTCCTGGTAGAAGACAGGCAGCTCCCGCAGGTAGGCATGTGTACCACCCAATTCCACAAACAGGAGCTGTGTGTCGTAATTGAGGCCATGCAGCTGACAGAAGAAATATGTCGCCAGTGCACACCATCGAGGAGGATTCTCGATGTACAGGTATCTCTGCAGGAGCCGAGTGGGTTTGGAAGGTGCTGCTGAAGAAGTATTGGTGAGTTGCTGCAGTGCATCTTGTAGATGGAACACACTACAGCCACAGTGCACTGGTGGTGCAGCGAGTCACTATTTAAGGTGGTGGATGGGGTGCCAATCAAGCGGGCTGCTTTGTCCTGGATGGTGTCGAGCTTCTTGAGTGTTGTTGGAGCTGCACTCATCCAGGCAAGTGGAGAGTATTCTATCACACTCCTGACTTGTGCCTTGTAAATGGTGGAAAGGCTTTGGGGAGTCAGGAGGTGAGACACTTGCCACAGGATACCCAGCCTCTGACCTTTGGAATTCTCTTCCCCAGAGAGCTGTGGAGGCTGGGTCATTGAGTGTGTTTAAGGTGGAGATAGACAGATTTTTGAACGATAAGGGAGTCAAGGGTTATGGGGAGCGGGCAGGGAAGTGGAGTTGAGGCCAAGATCAGATCAGCCATGATTTTATTGAATGGCGGAGCAGGATCGAGGGGCCAAATGACCTACTCCTGCTCCTACGTCTTCTGTTCTTGTGTCTCTCATCAGCTCCGGCCACTGAGTTGTGTCTGACACCGCGCATGCGTCCCATGGCCTCGCCCTCTCCTGCTCCACAGGCGCCCGGCCCGCACCGCGCATGCTCAGCACGCACCCTGGGCCCCTGTCAATCATCCTCCCCCGTGCCTGCGCGCTGGGCCCGAGCTCCAGGCTGCCGTGCGGGGCTTTCTTTGTAAAGATGGTGTTGGTGAAGAGCCGCAATCAATGAGGGAAAGTGAGTTTTGCGAGGGGGCGGAGTGAACCGCAGCACGTGATCGCGGGGCCTGTGACTGATGGGAGCTCTGACCAAAAGGAAGAGCGCGGGCGGAGTTTACTGGCGGCGGGTCCTCCAACCAATGGCAGCGGGACCTCCTCTCCAGCTCAGGTGCGCTGGGGCCGATTGTGACGCGCTGTCCCCAGGTGAGAACAGCTCAGTCAGCACAGAGCTGGGGCTGGAATCTGGGAGAGGGGCCGCAGGCAGCGGGCCTGGCAAAGGAGCAATCACTGATTGAATAATAAACAGGGGTAAGGGGACACTAACCTCACATCATATATATATTAATGAATACTTTACATCTGTTTTCACAAAAGAGAGGGACGATGCTGACATCACAATCAGGGAGGAGGAGTGTGAAATATTAGATGAAATAAACACAGTGTAAGAGGAAGTATTAAGGGGTTTAGCATCTTTGAAAGTGGATAAATCCCCAGGCCCGGATGAAATGTATCCCAGACTGTTAAGAGAAGCAAGAGAGGAAATAGCAGAAGCTCTGACCATCATTTTCCAATCCTCTCTGGCTACAGGTGTGGTGCCGGAGGACTGGAGGACTGCTAACGGGGTACCGTTGTTTAAAAAGGGAGAAAGGGATAGACTGAGTAATTACAGGCCAGTCAGCCTAACCTCAGTGGTGGGAAAATTATTGGGAAAAATTCTGAGGGACAGGATAAATCTTCATTTAGAAAGATGCAGATTAATCAGGGACAGTCAGCATAGATTTGTTAAGGGAAGGTCGTGTCTGACTAACTTGGTTGCATTTTTGAGGAGGTAAGAAGGAGGGTCGATGAGGGTAGTGTGTTTGATGTAGTCTATATGGACTTTAGCAAGGCTTTTGATAAGGTCCCACATGGCAGACTGGTCACGACAGTAAAAGCCCATGGGATCCAAGGCAAAGGGACAAGTTGGATCCAAAATTGGCTCAAAGGCAGGAAACAAAGGGTAAAGGTCGAAGGGTGTTTCTGTGACTGGAAGGCTGTTTCCAGTGGGGTTCCGCAGGGCTCAGTACTGGGTCCTTTGCTTTTTGTGGTATATATCAATGATTTGGACTTGAATGTAGGAAGAATGATTAAGAAGTTTGCAGATGATGCAAAAGTTGGCCGTGTGGTTGATAATGAAGAAGAAAGCTGCAGACTGCAGGAAGAAATCAATGGACTGGTCAGGTGGGCAGAACAGTGGCAAATGGAATTCAATCTGGAGAAGTGTGAGGTGATGCATTTGGGGAGGGCTAACAAGGCAAGGGAATACACTGTAAATGGTAGGACACTGAGAAGTGCGGAGGATCAGAGGGACCTTGGAGTGCATGTCCACAGATCCCTGAAGGTAGCAGGACAGGTAGATAAGGAGATTAAGACAGCACACGGGATACTTGCCTTTATTAGCCGAGGCATAGAATATAAGAGCAGGGAGGTTATGCTTGAACTGTATAAAACACTAGTTAGGCCACAGCTAGAACACTGCGTGCAGTTCTGGTCACCACATTACAGGAAGGATGTGATTGCACTAGAGGGGGTGCAGAGGAGATTTACCAGGATGTTGCCTGGTCTGGGGAATTTTAGCTATAAGCAGAGATGGCTGGGGTTGTTTTCTTTGGAACGGAGGAGGCTGAGGGGAGACCTAATTGAGGTGTATAAAATTATGAGGGGCCCAGATAGAGTGGATAGGAAGGACCTATTTCCCTTAGCAGAAGGGTCAATAACCAGGGACTAAGCTCATGGTATACAGAGACATGGACCATGTATGCCTCAGAGACATGGACAAGTGATAGGGAATAGATAGATTTAATAACATAGATTTTAATTGCATATAGATTTAATAACATAGATTTTAATTGCTTAAACTAATGACCTTAAGTAACTTGAGAGCCACAGTAAAAAAAACCCTATCAGCAATCTGCTGTGAACGTGCAGACTATGATGTTCACACGCTGTAGGGAACAAAGGGCTAACAGGCGGCACCAAGATCCAATCACAATCAGGTCTGGCCATGATTACTCAGGTCTGGCCATTTTGCTGAACCAACCCTAGCTCGATATGCATGCTATTCAGCCAATGGTGTCAAAGGGGAGGATGCATTTGCTGTGTAATTTGATGCTGTATAAAAGCCAGCCATTTTAAAAACGTGCTCCACTCCTACTGCTGCTGTGTATAACAAAGGATTGAGCCAGTACTAAAGTTTGCTGAAATAAAGAAACTAATTTAAGCTCCCACTGGATTCGAAATTTTATTTGGAAGCGTTCCACTAGAATTAAGAGATCGAACAACCATGTACAGCAGGCACCTCAAAGCACTGGAGAGGTACCACCAATGCTGCCTCCACAAGATCCTGCAAATCCATTGGCAGGATAGGCGCATCAACGTCAGTGTTCTCACTCAGGCCAACATCTCCAGCATCGAAGCTCTGACCACGCTCAATCAGCTCCGATGGACGGGTCACATTGTCCGCAGGCCCGATACGAGACTCCCAAAACCAGCGCTCTACTCGGAGCTCCGGCACGGCAAAAGAGCCCCAGGTGGGCAGAGGAAATGCTTCAAGGACACCCTGCAAGCCTCCTTGAAAAACAGTAACATCCCCACCGACACCTGGGAATCCCTGGCCCAAGACCGCACAAAGTGGACAAGCATCCGGGAAGGAGCCGAACACCTCGAGTCTCTTCGCCGGGAGCAAGCAGAAGCCAAGTGCAGGCAGCGCAAGAAGCGCACGTCAACCCAAGCACCCCACCCACCCGCCCCGTCAACCACCATCTGCCCCACCTGTGACAGAGACTAGGTCCCGCATTGGACTCATCAGTCACCTGAAAACTCATTTTTAATGTGGAAGCAATTCATCCTCAGTTATAGAGTCATAGAGTTATACAGCACAGAAAGAGGCCCTTCGGCCCATCGTGTCTGCGCCGACCATCAATCCCTGTCCAGTCTAATCCCATTTTCCAGCATTTGGTCCATAGCCTTGTATGCAATGGCATTTCAAGTGCTCATCCAAATGCTTCTTGAATGTTATGAGGGTTCCTGCCTCTACCACCCTTTCAGGCAGTGAGTTCCAGATTCCAACCACCCTCTGGGTGAAAAAGTTCCTCCTCAAATCCCCTCTAAACCTCCTGCCCCTTACCTTGAATCTATGCCCCCTTGTTATTGACCCCCCCTACTAAGGGGAAAAGTTCCTCTTTATCTACCCTATCTATGCCCCTCATCATTTTGTACACCTCAATCAGGTCCCCCCTCAGCCTTTTTTGCTCCAAGGAAAACAACCCCAGCCTGTTTAGTCTTTCTTCATAGCTGAGGCGCTCCATCCCAGGTAACATCCTGGTGAATCTTCTCTGCACCCTCTCCAAAGCAATCACATCCTTCCTATAGTGAGGTGACCAGAACTGCACACAGTACTCCAGCTGTGGCCTCACCAGCGTTTTGTACAGCTCCATCATAACCTCCCTGCTCTTGTATTCTATGCCTCGGCTAATGAAGGCAAGTATCCCATATGCCTTTTTAACCACCTTATCTACCTGTTCCGCTGCCTTCAGGGATCCATGTACATGTACACCAAGGTCCCTCTGACCCTCTGTACTTCCTAGGGTCCTACCACTCATTGTGTATTCCCTTGCCTTATTTGTCTGTCCAAAATGCATCACCTCGCACTTTTCAGGGTTAAATTCCATTTGCCACTTTTCCGCCCATCTGACCAACCTGTTTATATCGTCCTGTAGCCTGAGGCTTTCCTCCTCGCAATTTACCACCCCACCAATTTTCGTGTCATCTGCGAACTTACTGATCATACCTTTTACATTCTCATCCAAATCATTTATGTAGATCACAAACAGCAAGGGTCCCAGCACCGATCCCTGAGGTACCCCACTGGACACAGGCTTCCAGTCACAAAAGCAACCTTCGACCATCACCCTCTGCCTCCTGCCACTCAGCCAGTTTAGGATCCAACGCGCCAAGGCACCCTGGATCCCATGGGCTCTTACCTTCTTGACCAGTCTCCTATGCGGGACTTTGTCAAAAGCTTTACTGAAATCCATGTAAACCACATCCACAGCATTTCCCTCATCCACACACCTAGTCACCCCCTCGAAAAATTCAATCAGATTGGTCAGACATGATTTACCCTTGACAAAGCCATGCTGAATATTCCCGATTAATCCTTGCCTCTCTAAGTGGAGACTAATTTTGTCCCTCAGAATTTTTTCCAATAATTTCCCTACCACAGATGTTAGGCTCACTGGCCTGTAATTCCCTGGTTTATCCCTGCTACCCTTCTTGAATAATGGTACTACGTTAGCTGTTCTCCAGTCCTCTGGTACATCCCCTGTAGCCAGAGAGGTTCTGAAAATTTGTGTCAGAGACCCTGCAATCTCCTCCTTTGCCTCACACAACAGCCTGGGATACATCTCGTCCGGGCCTGGGGATTTATCCACTTTTTGGGCTGCTAAAACCACTAGTACCTCCTCCCTCTCGATGCTAATATGTTCAAGTATGTCACAGTCCCCTTGCCCGATTTCTATGTCTACATCGTCTTTCTCCATAGTGAACACAGATGCAAAAAATTCATTTAAAACCCCGCCTACATCATCTGGCTGTACACACAGATTGCCACTTTGGTCCCGAATGGGCCCGACCCTTTCCCTGGTTATCCTCTTGCCCTTAATATACTTATAAAACATCTTAGGATTTTCCTTTATTTTGCTCGCCAGTGTTATTTCATGGCCCCTCCTTGCCCTCCTAATTTCTTTTTTAAATATGCCCCTGTACTTTTTATACTCCTCCAGGGCTTCCTCCGTCTTTAGTCTTTTGTAACTGCCAAAAGCCCCCCTTTTTTTCCTAATGCATTTTTGTATATCCCTTGTCATCCAAGGTTCCCTTTGCTTGTTGGTCCCACCCTTGACCTTTACAGGAACATGTTGGCATTGTACTCTCTCTATTTCCCTTCTGAAAGCCTCCCACTGCTTTGATGTGGGACTGCCTAAGAAGGAGAAGAACCAGGGGGCCTAGATTTAAAGTAATTGGTCAGAAGTTTAGAGGGGATTTGAGGAGAACATTTTTCACCCAGAGGGTGGTGGGGGTCTGGAACTCACTGCCTGAAAGGGTCATAGAGGCAGAAACTCTCATCACCTTTAAAAAGTACTTGGATATGCACTTGAAGTGCCGTAACCTACAAGGCTACGGACCAAGTGCTGGAAAGTGGGATTAGGGTGGATAGCTCTTTGTCGGCCGGTACGGACAAGATGGGCCGAATGGCCTCATTCTGTGCTGTAAATTTCTATGATTCATTGATCATCCCATGCCCAAGCTGACTCTGTGTTAACACCTCAGACGAGCCGTCCCACGTAGAGTGACTCCCTCAACCTGTTCTCCCGGTTACAGAACCAGTTTGTCTCTCTCAGGAATGCCCAAGGCTCTGTTGTCTGGGCACCAACTCACTCGTGACCTCACATGTTGCAACAAGTCTGCTGCCTGAGCAGTTTGCAGTGTTATTAGGTCTGTAGGTCTCTTAGCAACCACCTCCCTTATCTAGGCAAAGGGCTCATCTCCTGACTTTGGGTGTTATCATTCCAAACTTCAGCATTCTCTGTCTTTTAGCTTCAATCTGTCTGTGTCCACCCAGTGACAACACTGAGCCCCTCCCTCCAACCACTGACACTCGCCCTCTTGCTGAGAAAGAAAGACTTGCATTTATATAGCGCCTTTCACAACCCCAGGATGTCCCAGAGTGCTTTACAGCCAATGAAGAGCTTCTGAAGTGTAGTCACTGTTGTGATGTAGGAAATGCAGCAGCCAATTGGCGCACAGCAAGCTCCCACAAACAGCAATGTGACAATGACCAGATAATCTATTTCAGTGATGTTGATTGAGGGATAAATATTGGCCCCAGGACACCGGGGAGAACTCCCCTGCTCTTCTTCAATGTAGTGCCATGGGATCTTTTACATCCACCTGAAAGAGCAGACGGGGGCCTCGGTTTAACATCTCATCCGAAAGACGGCACCTCTGACAGCGCAGCACTCTCTCAGTACTGGAGTGTCAGCCTAGATTTTTATGCTCAAGTCTCTGGACTGGGACTTGAACCCACGACCTTCTGACTCAGAGGTGAGAGTGCTGCCCACTGAGCTAAAGTGCCTGGAGCTAAGCCAGCTGGGATACTTGACATAGGATTACATCGGATATACGGCACAGAAACAGGCCATTCGGCCCAACCAGTCCATGCCGGTGTTTATGCTCCACTCGAGCCTCCTCCCGTCTTTCCTCATCTAAATCTATCAGCATAACCCTCTATTCCCTTCTCCCTCATATGCTTGTCTAGCCTCCCCTTAAATGCATCGATACTATTCGCTTCAACCACTCCCTGTGGCAGCGAGTTCCACATTCTCACCACTCTCTGGGTAAAGAAGTTTCTTCTCAATTCCCTATTGGATTTCTTGGTGACTATCTTATATTGAGGCCTCTAGTTATGCTCTTCCCCACAAGTGGAAACATTCTCTCTGTATCCACTCTATCAACATTTTTCATAATTTTATAGACCTCTATTAGGTCACCCCTCAGCCTTCTGTTTTCAAGAGAAAAGAGACCCAGCCTGTTCATCCTTTCCTGATATGTATACCCTCGCATTTCTGGTATCATCATCGTAAATCTTCTCTGCACCCTCTCCAGTGCCTCTATATCCTTTTTATAATATGGCGACCAGAACTGTACGCAGTACTCTAAGTGTGGTCTAACCAAGGTTCAATACAGGTTTAGCATAACTTCACTACTTTTCAATTCTATACCTCTAGAAATAAACCCTAGTGCTTGGTTTGCTTTTTTTATGGCCTTGCTAACCTGTGTCGCAACTTTTAGTGATTTGTGTATTTGTACTCCGAGATCCCTTTGCTCCTCTACCCCACCTAGACTCGCACCCTCCCAGTGATAAGTGACCTCCCCATTCTTCCGACCAAAATGTAATACCTCACATTTATCTGTTCAGCCTTGGTCACTCTGCAAAAACTCTGAAATGTTTCATAATGAAATCAGGGAGTCAAAAAGCTGAGGTGAGGCAGTTTAAAAAGACAGTCCCTGACCAGAGATTGCTGGATGCTGACACTCGGTGCTCACGAGGATAGAATGTCCCATTCCCCAGGCACGGACATCCAGCACCTCGATCACAGCAAAAATTCACAAAACACTGGCAATACAACTTGGAGCAGAGACGGTTAAGAGGAGCTGTGATTGAGGTGCTCAAAATTATGAGGGGTTTTGATTGAGCAAACAAGGAGAAGCTGTTGTCACTGGCAGGAGGGTCGGTAACGAGAGGACACAGATTTCAGATCATTGGCAAAAGAATCGAGAGAGGAAATGAGGAGACTTTTTTTACACAGCGAATTGTGATGATCTGGAATGCACTGCCTGAATGGGAGGTGGAAGCAGATTCAATAGTAACTTTCAAAAGGGAATTGGATATATACTAAAAGCAGAAATTTGCAGGGCTGTGGGGAAAGAGCAGGGCAGTGGGACTAATTGCATCGCTCTTTCAGAGAGCCGGCACCAGAACGATAGGCCGAAAGGCATCCTACTGTGCTCTATGATTCTATAACATCAGCTTCTCTCTGCTCACTAGTACAGAGGAAACAGGGAATAATCTTTAAATCCAGCCCAGTTATTGGGGGCTCTTAACATTAACAAGTCCCAGTTGCCTGAATTAACATGGTTCAGTCCTGGATGTGATTAAAGGCATCGGAAACAGTGGAATCGACCCACCGCAGTCACACTGTGGACACTCTGGTGTGTCAGCGGGTGGGATACACCAGGGAATCCCTTTCCACACACTGAGGTTGACTCTAATGATCGGGAGTCCCAGGGTTTCGGATACCAGATAATCAAGCTCACAAGAACACAAATTGTCTCTCCAGACTTTATTAAGAGCGCTGCATAACACAGATCGGGTGATAATTCCCTCAATCTGGAGAATAGAAGTACAGTGGATTCGCGCGCGATCTTCTCGAGTCTGTTCCAACTGACAACGGCTTAAGTGGCCTGTTCTTATACACAAGCTTGGTTACCGCTCAGGAAATGGGATTGTTTGGACCCGTCTGTTGACCGCCTCCTGAACTCCTGCTAATTCAGGGAATTTAGTCCATCTGTGACCAGACTATAACCACAAGCCCGTCTGGTTATCACACCTATACGGTCCGTGAGGTTATCAGATTCACACCCGGACGTTGTGCCTTCACTTGTCTGGCACTTCATCCCATAACACGGGTACAGGGGCTCAGTAATGTTTCATTCATCAGAAAAAGACAAAGTACAACAACATACTGGGCAGCTTAACAAAATCTCATCATGTTTATGTGGCTATAAATATAAAAGTCACTAATAAATCCAGGAGGGAATTCAGAATAAAAAATTTTACCCAGAGAATGGTGAGAATGGGGAACTCGCTACCACAGGGAGTAGTTGAGGTGAACAGCACAGATGGATTTATGGGGAAGCCACACAAGGGAGAAAGGAATGGGAGGAGATGTTGATCGGGTTAATTGAAGTAGGGTGGGTGTGGAGCATAAACACTGGCATGGACCAGTTGGGCCGAATGGCCTGTTGCTGTGCTGTACATTCTATGTAACACCATCTAAGGATAAGGGGTAAGCCATTTAGGACAGAGATGAGGAGGAATTTCTTCACCCAGAGAGTGGTGAACCTGTGGAATTCTCTACCACAGAAGGCAGTAGAGGCCAATTCATTAAATATATTCAAGAAGGAGTTGGATATATTTCTTAAGGCTAAAGGGATATGGGGAGAAGGCAGGGACGGTACTGAATTTGGATGATCAGCCATGATCTCATTGAATGGCAGAGCAGGCTCGAGGGGCCGAATGGCCTACTTCAGCTCCTATCTTCTATGTTTCTATGAACAGTGAAACAAAGGGAATCATCAGCACAACAATCTTAAAGATTAAACAGCAGTACAAGAATTTATAAAACATTCATCCATTCCATGTTCATGTCACCCCAGCTGTCTCCAGGGCCCTGCGCTACAGAACAATGTGAACTCGCTGGTGTGTCAGCAGGTGGGATGACCGAGTGAATCCTTTGCCACACACAGAGCAGGTGAACAGTCTCTTTCCTTCTCTCTCCCGCTGGTGTCTCTTCAGGCCCTTCGAACATTTAAATGTCTTCCCACAGTCAGAACATTTAAATGGTCTCTCATCAGTGTGAACTTGCTGGTGTGTCAGCAGGTTGGACGACTGAGTGAATCCCTTCCCACACACGGAGCAGGTGAATGGTCTTGCCCCAGTGTGAACTCGCTGGTGTCCGTTCAGATTCCTGGAGCTTTTAAAGCTCATCCCACAGACAGAACATGTAAATGGTCTCTGATCGGTGTGAACTCGCTGGTGTTCTTTCAGCTCCCCAGAGCTTTTAAAGCTCTTTCCACAGTCAGAACACTTAAATGGTCTCTCATCAGTGTGAACTTGCTGGTGTCTCACCAGGTTGGATGACTGAGTGAATCCCTTCCCGCACACGGAGCAGGTGAACACCTTCTCCCCAGTGTGAACTCGCTGGTGTACCTTCAGATCTCCGGACCTTTTAAACCTTTTCCCACAGTCAGAACATTTAAATGGTCTCTCATCAGTGTGAACTCGCTGGTGTATCAGTAGGTTGGATGACTGAGTGAATCCCTTCCCACACACGGAGCAGGTGAACGGCCTCTCCCCAGTGTGAACTCGCTGGTGTCTCAGTAGGTGGAATGACCGAGTGAATCCCTTCCCACACACGGAGCAGGTGAATGGCCTCTTTCCTGCTCTCTCCAGCTGGTGTCCCTTCAGCTCCTGGGACATTTGAAAGCTTTTTCCACAGTCGGAATGTTTCCCCGGCCTCTCCCCAGTGTGAACGCGCTGGTGTGCCAGCAGATTTGAGGACCGAGTGAATCCCTTCCCACACACTGAGCAGGTGAACAGAATCTCTCCTGCTCTCTCCAGCTGGTGTCTCTTCAGATCCTGGGACCTTTTAAATCTCTTTCCACAGTCAGAACATCTAATCGGTCTCTCATCACTGTGAACAAACTGGTGTCTCAGGAGGGTGGCAGAATGAGAGAATCGCTTCAAAAACACGGAGCAGGTCAACGGTCTCACATCGGTGTGGACAAGCTGGTGTCTCAGCAGCACGGAGGGTGCAATTAATCCCTGCCCACACATGGAGCGGGTTAAAGGTCTCACCCTAGTGTGAATTTGCTGGTGTATCATGGGAGCAGATGACTGAGTGAATCCCTTCTGGAACACGGGGCCGGTGAACGGGCTCTCCCCAGTGTGTAGCCACTGGTGTCTCTTTGGGTACTTGTAGATTTTGAAGCTCTTCCCACACTCAGAACATTTAAAATGTCTCTCATTAGTGTGAACTCTCTGAGGTGCCAGCAGATTGGAGGAGCGATTGAATCAGGTCCTGATGAATCGAGCGAGTCTGTCTGTTCTTGACGTGATGTTTGGTCTGAGCTTCCTGTCTGTAAATGCTCCACTTCTAAAACCCTGTAAAAGGAGTGTAGAGAGGGGTAAGAGGGAGAATGTTGCCTCATGTTTCCCTTTCCCAGCCCAGGGGCAGTGAAGCTGATTTTCAGACCCCAGCTGCTGCTGAACCAAAGGCGACATGAGGAAAAACTTCTTTACGCAGCGAGTGGTTAGGATCTGGAATGCACTGCCTGAAAGGGTGGTGGAGGCAGATTCAATCACCGCTTTCAAAAGGGAATTCGATAAGTACCTGAAAGAGAAATATTGCAGGACTTCAGATTCCTGGGGCAAGAGGGACCAGTTCTGGGGCAGGAGGGACCTGTCCAAGGTGGACGGGTTGCACCTCAACAGAGCTGGGACCAATGTCCTCATGGGACGGTTAACTAGTGTTGTGGGGGAGGGTTTAAATTAATTTGACAGGGGGATGGGCACCAGGATGAAACATAAGAGAGGAGAAACAAGGTGAAGAGAGGACTGGGAGAGACAAGTAGCACTAGAGGGACAGAATTGCTGGTCATCTTCCAAAATTCGATAGACTCTGGAACAGTTCCCATGGATTTGGAGGGTAGCTAATGTTACCCCACTATTCAAAAAAGGTGGAAGAGAGAAAACGGGGAATTACAGACCGGTAAGCCTGACATCGGTCGTGGGGAAAATGCTAGAGTCCATTATGAAAGATGTAATAGCAGAGCACTTGGAAAACAGTGACAGGATCGGACAAAGTCAACATGGATTTACAAAAGGTAAATCGTGCTTGACTAATCTACTGGAATTTTTTGAGGATGTAACTGGTAGAATAGATAAGGGAGAACCAGTGGATGTGGTGTATTTGGACTTTCAGAAGGCTTTTGATAAGGTGCCGCATAAGAGAACAGCATGTAAAGTTAAGGCACATGGGATTGGGGGCAAGGTACTGACTTGGATAAAGAACTGGTTGGCAGACAGGAAGCAAAGAGTTGGAATAAATGGCTCTTTTTCCGAGTGGCAGGCAGTGACTAGTGGGGTACTGCAGGGATCGGTCCTAGGACCCCAGCTATTCACAATATATATATAAATGATCTGGACGAGGGAACGAGATGTAATATCTCCAAGTTTGCAGATGACACAAAGCTGGGTGGGCGTGTGTGCTGTGAGGAGGATGCCGAGAAACTCCAGGATGATTTGGACAGGTACGGTGATTGGGCAGAAGCATGGCAGATGCAGTATAATGTGGATAAATGCGAGGTTATCCACTTTGGTGGCAAAAACAGGAAGGCAGATTATTATCTGAACGGCAATAGACTGGGAGAAGGGGAAGTGCAACGAGACCGGGGTGTCCTTGTGCACCAGTCGCTGAAGGTAAGCATGCAGGTGCAGCAGGCGGCTAAAAAGGCAAATGGTATGTTGGCCTTCGTAGCGAGAGGGTTCGAGTACAGGAACAAGGATGTCTTGCTGCAGTTGTACAGGGCCTTGGTGAGACCACATATTGAGTATTGTGTGCAGTTTTGATCACCTTATGTGAGGAAGGATGTTCTTGCCATGGAGGGAGTGCAGCGAATATTCACCAGACTGATACCTGGGATGGCAGGAATGACGTATGAGGAGAGATTGGGTCGATTGGGCTTATACTCACTGGAGTTCAGAAGAATGAGAGGGGATCTCATTGAAACTTATAAAATTCTAACAGGACTAGACAGACTAGATGCAGGAAGGATGTTCCCGATGGCAGGGGAGTCCAGAACCAGGGGTCACAGTCTAAGGATAAGGGGTAAGCCATTTAGGACAGAGATGAGGAGGAATTTCTTCAGCCAGAGAGTGGTGAAATCTACCACAGAAGGCAGTGGAGGCCAATTCATTAAATATATTCAAGAAGGAGTTAGATATATTTCTTAAGGCTATAGGGATCAAGGGATATGGGGAGAATGCAGGGACAGGGTACTGAATTTGGATAATCAGCCATGATCACATTGAATGGCAGAGCAGGCTCAAGGGGCCGAATGGCCTACTCCTGCTCCTATCTTCTATGTTTCTATTTAACAGATTTTAAGCAAGTGCAGTAGGCCATTCGGCCCCTCGAGTCTGCTCCGCCATTTAATGAGATCATGGCTGATCATTCAAATTCAGTACCCGGTCCCTGCCTTCTCTCCATATCCCTTGATCCCTTTAGCCTTAAGAAATATATCCAACTCCTTCTTGAATATATTTAATGAATTGGCCTCTACTGCCTTCTGTGGTAGAGAATTCCACAGGTTCACCACTCTCTGGGTGAAGAAATTCCTCCTCATCTCTGTCCTAAATGGCTTACCCCTTATCCTTAGACTGTGACCCCTGGTTCTGGACTCCCAGCCATCGGGAACATCCTTTCTGCATCTAGTCTATGTAGTCCTGTTAGAATTTTATAAGTTTCAATGAGATCCCCTCTCATTCTTCTAAACTCCAGCAAGTACAAGCCCAATCGACCCAATCTCTCCTCATACATCATTCCTGCCATCCCAGGTATCAGCCTGGTGAATCTTCGCTGCACTCCTTCCATGGCAAGAACATCCTTCCTCAGATAAGGCGACCAAAACTGCACACAATACTCAATATGTGGTCTCACCAAGGCCCTGTACAACTGCAGCAAGACATCCTTGTTCCTGTATTCAAACCCTCTCGCTACGAAGGCCAACATACCATTTGCCTTCTGAACCGCCTGCTGCACCTGCATGCTTACCTTCAGCGACTGGTGCACAAGGACACCCAGGTCTCATTGCACTTCCCCTTCTCCCAATCTATTGCCATTCAGATAATAATCTGCCTTCCTGTTTTTGACACCAAAGTGGATAACCTCGCATTTATCCACGTTCTATTGCATCTGCCATGCTTCTGCCCAATCACCCAACCTGTCCAAATCATCCTGGAGTTTCTCGGCATCCTCCTCACAGCACACACGCCCACCCAGCTTTGTGTCGTCTGCAAACTTGGAGATATTACATCTAGTTCCCCCGTCCAGATCATGAATATATATTGTGAATAGCTGGGGTCCAAGGACCGATCCCTGCGGTAACACATTAGTCACTGCCTGCCACTCGGAAAAAGACCCATTTATTCCAACTCTTGGCTTTCTGTCTGCCAACCAGTTCTCTATCCAAGTCAATACCTTGCCCCCAATCCCATGTGCCTTAACTTTACACGCTGTCGAACGCCTTTTGGAAATCCATGTACAACACGTTAACCTCATTGCCCTCATCAACCCTCTCTGTTACCTCATCAAAAAGCTCAATCAGAATCAGCGCGGCCGGGCCCGGTGGACGTGCGGCCAGAGCCCCGGCACCAGGAAACCCAGGGTGCAGTGCCTCCCCCATCCGAGCCGCCGCTTCAGCCTGTTCCACCGAGTCTGACTCGGGACAAAAGACAGGAGCCAGGCTCCCAGAATGGCCCGCGGCCCCGGGCAGCATGCGCACTCTCAGCTGGGAAATCAGCGCATTGGATAGAGCGGTTTCTGGGGCGCGGGGAATTGTGGGTGCTGCGGCCGCCATTAGTCAGCGGCTGTCGGGAAGAGTTTTATTGAAGGTGACGGAAGTCGGTCCCTGGCCGCCTGTGTAGGTCTTATTGTTGCAGCAGTTTGAGCTGGAGTGGAGATGGAGGAGAAGCTGCTGGGTTTTCGATGGAATCTGGAACAGTACCCATGGATTGGAGGGTAGCTAATGTTACCCCACTATTCAAAAAAGGTGGTAGAGAGAAAACGGGGAATTACAGACCGGTAAGCCTGACATCGGTACTGGGGAAAATGCTAGAGTCCATTATAAAAGATGTAATAGCAGAGCACTTGGAAAACAGTGACAGGATCGGACAAAGTCAACATGGATTTACAAAAGGTAAATCGTGCTTGACTAATCTACTGGAATTTTTTGAGGATGTAACTAATAAAATAGATAAGGGCGAACCAGTGGATGTGGTGTATTTGGACTTTCAGAAGGCTTTCGATAAGGTCCAACATAAGAGATTAGCGTGTAAAGTTAAGGCACATGGGATTGGGGGGCAAGGTATTGAATTGGATAGAGAACTGGTTGGCAGATAGAAAGCAAAGAGTTGGAATAAACGGGTCTTTTTCCGGGTGGCAGGCTGTGACTAGTGGGGTACCGCAGGGATCGGTCCTTGGACCCCAGCTATTCACAATATATGTTAACGATCTAGACAAGGGAACTAGATGTAATATCTCCAAATTTGCAGACGACACAAAGCTGGGTGGGCGTGTGTGCTGTGAGGAGGATGCCGAGAAACTACAGGATGATTTGGACAGGTTGGGTGATTGGGCAGAAGCATGGCAGATGCAATATAATGTGGATAAATGTGAGGTTATCCAGTTTGGTGTCCAAAACAGGCAGGCAGATTATCATCTGAACGGCAATAGATTGGGAGAAGGGGAAGTGCTACGAGACCTGGGTGTCCTTGTGCACCAGTTGCTGAAGGTAAACATGCAGGTGCAGCAGGCAGTTAAGAAGGCAAATGGTATGTTGGCCTTCATAGCGAGAGGGTTTGAGTACAGGAACAAGGATGTCTTGCTGCAGTTGTGCAGGGCCTTGGTGAGACCACATCCTGAGTATTGTGTGCAGTTTTGGTCGCCTTATCTGAGGAAGGATATTCTTGCCATGGAAGGAGTCCAGCCAAGATTCACCAGGCTGATACCTGGGATGGCAGGAATGATGTATGAGGAGAGATTGGGTCGATTGGGCTTGTACTCGCTGCAGTTTAGAAGAATGAGAGGGGATCTCATTGAAATTTATAAAATTCTGGCAGGACTGGACAGACTGGATGTAGGGAGGATGTTCCCGATGGTCAGGGAATCCAGAACCAGGGGTCACAGTCTAAGGATCAGGGGTAGGCCTTTTAGGACAGAAATGAGGAGGAATTTCTTCACCCAGAGAGTGGTGAACCTGTGGAATTCTCTACCACAGAAGGCAGTAGAGGCCAATTCATTAAATATATTCAAGAAGGAGTTCGATATATTTCTTAAGGCTAAAGGGATCAAGGGGTATGGGGAGAAAGCAGGGACCGGGTACTGAACTTGGATGATCAGCCATGATCGCATTGAATGGCAGAGCAGGCTCGAGGGTCCAAATGGCCTACTCCTGCTCCTATCTTCTATGTTTCTATCTCTTATGTGGGACCTTATCGAAAGCCTTTTGAAAGTCCAAATACACCACATCCACTGGTTCTCCCTTATCTATTCTACCAGTTACATCCTCAAAAAATTCCAGTAGATTAGTCAAGCACGATTTACCTTTTGTAAATCCATGTTGACTTTGTCCGATCCTGTCACTGTTTTCCAAGTGCTCTGCTATTACATCTTTCATAATGGACTCTTGCATTTTCCCCACTACCGATGTCAGGCTTACCGGTCTGTAATTCCCCGTTTTCTCTCTACCACCTTTTTTGAACAGTGGGGTAACATTAGCTACCCGCCAATCCATGGGAACTGTTCCAGAGTCTATCGAATTTTGGAAGATGACCAGCAATGCATCTACTATTTCTAGGGCCACTTCCTTAAGTACCCTAGGATGTAGATTATCTTCTATGTTTCTATGTATTCAATCTTTCCTTGTAGCTGAAATTCTCCAGTCCTGGCAACATCCTCGTAAATCTCGCGCCTCGTGCAGTCACATCTTTCCTACAATGGGGTGAGCAGAACTGCACGCAGCACTCTAGCCGGTGGCCTAACTGGTGTTTTGTACAGTTCAAGCAGAACCTCCCTGCTCTTACATGATACAGAGAGAGGCACTTCCCCTTTAAATACCTGGGGGGGGGGGGCGCACCCATTCCCCTTTAAATGGCCAAGCAATTTTTTTTGTTGAAAAGGTGCCGCAGTCCCCTTTGACTCACCCCCCCACCCTCTCAGCCACCACAAATACTCACAAGAGAGAGAGAGAGGAGGAAGAATGCTGGTCTTTGTCCCTTTAAAAGTGTCTGCCCACCAAAATGTTCACAGCACCAGGGCTCTTTGTTCTGGATAAAAGTCAAAAAAAGAGAAAAGGTTCACTTATTTTTAACTGAATGCAGTTGATGAATAGCCTTGCAATAAAGGTAAAGTAAAGGAATAAACACTCACAAGCTGGTTTTTTCCACCCCCTCCTCCCCTTCCCTTTAACAGCTCCTGCAGACAATGAAAGCAGGAAAGCGGCCTGCAGCCCACCGAGGTCCCGCCCCCTCCCTCCCGCGCCGCCATTGCTTGGAGGACCGTCAACCCGCCCGGTCCTCCCAGCGTTTTCCGCGCTCCTGATTGGCGGGCGCCTCGCGTCAATCATCCCCCGATTACGCGCTGACGCCAGCACGCAACGCCCAGGGGTCGGTTGGATCGGCGCACGCAAGGTAAAAAAAAGACACCCCACACAAATGAGGAAAAACAAAAATAATAATAATCGCACTTTAGAGGGGAGGAGTTTGGGGGAATTAATGAGTGTTTTCAATTTGTTTCGCAAAAAAAAATATTTGAAAAGCTTCCCAACGGTGCGAGGCGGGCTGCGCATGCGCTCCAGCCATCCTTCGTCTCCCCCACGTGGGCCCGGGTGCCGGACACGCCCACTTGCCGTCCCCTGCACCAATCACAGCGCGGGCAGGCGCTTCTATCAATCGTCACCTGTCAATCACCCTCCCTTCCCCCTCGTGGTGTCGATTGACAGCGGTGTCAGCCAATGAGGTGCAGGAAGGGGCGGGACCAGGGCCAGGACTGACAGCAAGCCTGAACTAACTCAATTAAATACCTGCATGCGGCCAAAAAAAAACTTTTATTTAGTCAGCCAAAAAACAGCAAAGCAAATGAGGTTTGCTGAGTCAGCAAAGTCTATTTTAGAAACATAGAAGATAGGAGCAGTAGGCCATTCGGCCCCTCGAGCCTGCTCCGCCATTCAGTGAGATCATGGCTGGTCTGCAGCCTCACTCCATACACCCACCTTTGGCCCATATCCCTCAATACCTTTGGTTAACAAAAATCTATCAGTCTCCGATTTAAAATGAACGATTGATCGAGCATCAATTGCCGTTTGCAGAAGAGAGTTCGAAACCTCTACCACCCTTTGTGTGTCGAAGTGTTTCCTAATTTCACTCCTGAAAGGTCTGGCTCTAATTTTTAGACTCTGCCCCCAGTCCTAGAATCCCCAACCAGCGGAAATAGTTTCTCTCTATCGCCCCTCTCTATTTCCCCTCAATATCTTGAAAACTTCCATCAGATCGCCCCTTAACCTTCTAAATTCTAGGGAATACAACCCTAGTTTGTGTAATCTCTCCTCATAACTTAACCCTTGGAGTCTTTGAAAGAGCTCTCCAATTAATCCCACTCCCCTCATATCCCTGCAAATTTTTCCCCTTAAAGTATCGATCCAATTCTCTTTTGAAAGTTACTATTGAATCTGCTTCCACCGCCCTTTCAGGCAGCGCATTCCAGATCACAACAACTCGCTGTGTAAAAAAATGTTTCCTCATGTCACCTCTGGTTCTTTTACCGATTATCTTCAGTCTGTGTCCTCTGGTTACCGACCCTCCTGCCACTGGAAACAGTTTCTCTTTATTTACTCTATCGAAACCCTTCATGATTTTGAACGCCTCTATTAAATCTCTCCTTAACCTTCTCTGCTCTAAGGATAACAATCCCAGCTTCTCCAGTCTTTCCACATAACTGAAGTCCCTCATTCTTGGAACCATTCCAGTAAATCTCCTCTGCACCCTCTCCAAGGCCTTGACATCCTTCATAAAGTGCGATGCCCAGAATTGAACACAATACTCCAGCTGGGGACGAACCCAGTGATTTATAAAGGTTTAAGAACATAAGAAATAGGAGCAGGAGTAGGCCATTCGGCCCTTCGAACCTGCTCCGCCATTCAATGAGATCATGGCTGATCTTCTGTCTCAACTCCATTCACCGGCCCTATCGCCATATCCCTTGATGCCCTTACTAGTCAGAAATCTATCGACTTCTGTTTTGAATATACCCAATGACTGAGCCTCCACAGCCCTCTGGGGTAGAGAATTTCAAAGATTCACCACCCTCTGTGTGAAGAAATTTCTTCTCATCTCAGTCTTGAATAGCCTACCTTTTATCCTGAGGCTGTGGCCCCTGGTTCTAGACTCCCCAGCCAAGGGAAACATTCTCCCAGCATCCACCCTATCAAGCCCTGTAATAATTTTGTATGTTTCAATGAGATCCCCTCTCATTTTGCTGAATTCAAGAGAATACCGGCCTAGTTTACTCGATCTCTTCTCATACGACAGTCCCGCCATCCCAGGAATCAATCTCATGAACCTTCATTGCACTCCCTCTATGGCAAGTATATCCTTCCTTAGGTAAGGAGACCAAAATTGTACACAGTACTCCAGGTGTGGCCTCACCAAGGCCCTATATAATTGGAGTAAGACTTCTTTACTCCTGTACTCAAATCCTCTTGTAATGAAGGCCAGCATACCATTTGCCTTCCTAATGGCTTGCTGCACCTGCACATTCACTTTCAGTGACTCATGTACAAGTACACCCAGGTCCCTTTGAGCATCTGCATTCCCCAATCTTGCACCATTTAGGAAATACTCTGCCTTTCTGTTTTTTCTACCAAAGTGGATAACTTCACATTTATCCACATTATATTCCATCTGCCATGTTCTCGCCCACTCACTGAGCCTGTTGAGATCTCCTTGAAGCCTCTTCACATCCTCTTCACAACTGAAACTGCCACCTAGCTTTGTATCAGCAGCAAATTTGGAAATGTTACATTTAGTCCCCTCATCCAAATCATTGATATAGATTGTGAATAGCTGGGGCCCAAGCACCAATCCTTGCGGTACCCCACTAGTCACAGCCTGCCATCCTGAAAAAGATCCATTTATTCCTACTCTTTGTTTGCTGTCTGCTAACCAGTTCTCAATCCATGCTAGTATATTACCCCCAATTCGATGTGCCCTAATTTTGTTCACCAACCTCTTGTGTGGGACCTTATCGAAGGCCTTCTGAAATCCAGATACACCACATCTACCGGTTTCCCTTTGAGGATGTAACTAGTGGAATAGACAAAGAACTCAAATAGGTTTGTCAAACAGGATTTCTCTTTCATAAATCCAGGTTGACTCTGCCCAATCTTACTATTAGTTTCCAAGTGCCCAGTTGTTGCATCCTTTATAATAGATTCCAGCATTTTCCCAACTACTGATGTCAGGCTAACAGGTCTGTAGTTCCCCGCTTTCTCTCTCCCTCCTTTCTTAAATAGCGGGGTTACATTTGCTATCCTCCAATCTGCAGGAACCGTTCCAGAATCTATAGAATTTTGGAAGATGACAACCAATGCATCCACTATTCCAATGGCCACCTCTTTTAAAACCCTAGGATGTAGTTCATCCGGTCCTTGGGATTTATCGACTTTTAGTCCCATTAATTTTGCTAGTACTGTTTTTTTACGAATAGTAATTTCTTTAAGTTCCTCATTCTCGCCACACCCTTGGTTTTCTCGTATTTCTGCAAGGTTTTTTGTGTCTTCCTCCATGAAGACAGAAAAAAAGTATTTATTTAATTTCTCAGCCATTTCCTCATTCCCCATTATAAATTCTCCCGTCTCTGACTGTAAAGGACCTACATTTACCTTCGCCAGTCTTTTCCTTTTCACATACCTATAGAAGCTTTTACAATCCGTTTTTATATTTTTCTCTAGTTTGTGCTCATATTCCATTTTCCCTTTCTTTATCAATTCCTTGGTCACCCTTTGCTGATTTCTAAAAAGATCCCAATCCTCAGGCTGACTGCTTTTTCTGGCTTAATACTAGCTTTCATTTCTTTTGGTAGCCATGGTTGGATCACTTTTCCTTTTGGGTTTTTATGCCCTAGAGGAATATATGTTTGTTGCAATTTATGCATTATTTCCTTGAATGTTAGCCATTGGATGTCCACCTTCATACCTTTTAGTGTAGTCTCCCAATCTACCATGGCCAACTTGTCCCTCATACCCTTGTAGTTTCCTCTGTTTAGATTGAAGACCTTAGTTTCAGATTGGACTACATCACTCTCAAACTTAATGTAAAATTCAATCATATTATGGTCACTTGTCGCTAAAGGTCCCTTTACCACAAGATTACTCATTAGCCCTTTCTCATTACACAGTACCAGATCCAGAATAGCCTGTTCCCTGGTTGGTTCTTCCACATACTGATCCAGGAAACCATCTCACATGCATTCCAAGAATTTGTCCTCCACACCATTAGTGGTAATTTGATTTGCCCAGTCAATATGTAGTATATAATTCCCTCAATCTGGAGAATAAAAGTACAGTGGATTCACGCGCGATCTTCTCGAGTCTGTTCCAACTGACCGGTTTAAGTGGCCTGTTATACACAAGCTTGGTTATTGTGAGAAGGATATGCTGCTCGGGTTAGATGAAGTAGGGCGGGAGGAGGCTCGTGTGGAGCATAAATGCCAGCATGGACCTGTTGGGCCGAATGGCCTCTTTCTGTGCTGTACACTCGATGTCACACTCAGAAAATGGGATTGTTTGGACCTGTCTGATGACCTTCTCCTGAACCCCTGCTGAATGGCCTCGCCTCAGTGCGACAGCACTTTTAAATCTCTTCCCACGTTCAGAACATTTTACAGAGTCTCAGTGGGAACTCGCAGCTCTCTAAATAGGTTGGACGCTCAGCGAACGGCGACTGTCCGGTGTGAACTCGCTGGTGTCTGAGCAGGCTGGACGACTGAGTTTATCCCTTCCTGCACTAGGAACAGTACCCATGGATTGGTGGGAAGCTAATGTTACCCCACTGTTCAAAAAGGGTGGTAGAGAGAAAACGGGGAATTACAGACCGATAAGCCTGACATCGGTAGTGGGGAAAATGCTAGAGTCCATTATAAAGGATGTAATAGCAGAGCACTTGGAATAAAGTGACCAGATTGGACAAAGTCAACATGGATTTACAAAAGGTAAATCATGCTTGACTAATCTACTGGAATTTTTTGAGGATGTAACTGGTAGAATAGGTAAGGGAGAACCAGTGGATGTGGTGTATTTGGACTTTCAGAAGGCTTTCGATAAGGTCCCGCATAAGAGATTAGCGTGTAAAATTAAGGCACATGGGATTGGGGGCAAGGAATTGACTTGGATAGAGAACTGGTTGGCAGACAGAAAGCAAAGAGCTGGAATAAACGGGTCTTTTTCCAAGTGGCAGGCAGTGACTAGTGGGGTACCGCAGGGATCGGTCCTTGGACCCCAGCTATTCACAATATATATTAATGATCTGGACGAGGGAACTAGATGTAATATCTCCAAGTTTGCAGATGACACAAAGCTGGGTGGGCGTGTGTGCTGTGAGGAGGATACCGAGAAACTCCAGTATGATTTGGACAGGTTGGGTGATTGGGCAAAAGCATGGCAGATGCAATATAACGTGGATTAATGCGAGGTTATCCACTTTGGTATCAAAAACAGGAAGGCAGATTATTATCTGAATGGCAATAGATTGGGAGAAAGGGAAGTGCAACGAGACCTGGGTGTCCTTGTGCACCAGTCGCTGAAGGTAAGCATGCAGGTGCAGCAGGAGGTTCAGAAGGCAAATGGTATGTTGACCTTCATAGCGAGAGTGTTTGAGCACAGCAACAAAGATGTCTTGCTGCAGTTGTACAGGGCCTTGGTGAGACCACATTTTGAGTATTGTGTGCAGTTTTAGTCACCTTATCTGAGGAAGGATGTTCTTGCCATGAGTGCAGCTAAGATTCACCAGACTGATACCTGGGATGGCAGGAATGACGTATGAGGAGAGATTGGGTCAACTGGGCTTATACTCGGTGGAGTTTAGAAGAATGAGAGGGGATCTCATTGAAACTTATAAAATTCTAACAGGACTAGACAGACTAGATGCAGGAAGGATGTTCCCGATGGTGGGTGAGTCCAGAACCAGGGGTCACAGACTAAGGATAAGGGGTAAGCCATTTAGGACAGAGATGAAGAGGAATTTCTTCACCCAGAGAGTGGTGAACCTGTGGAATTCTCTACTACAGAAGGCAGTAGAGGCCAATTCATTAAATATATTCAAGAGGGAGTTGGATATATTTCTTAAGGCTAAAGGGATCAAGGGATATGGGGAGAAAGCAGGGACAGGGTACTGAGTTTGGATGAGCCATGATCTCATTAAATGGCGGAGCAGGCTCGAAGGGCCTTCTATGTTTCTATGATTCCCTTCTTTTGACTGTTCTTGGTGTTACATAGAATGTACAGCACAGAATCAGGACTTTCAACCCAACTGGTCCATGCCAGTGTTTATGCCCCACACCCACCCTACTTCAATTAACCCCATCAACATATCCTCCTATTCCTTACACACTCATGTGGCTTCCCCTTAAATGCATCTGTACTTTTAGCCTCAACTACTCTTTGTGGTAGAGAGTTCCACATTCTCACCACTCTCTGGGTAAAGAAGTTTCTCCTGAATTCCCTCCTGGATTTATTAGTGGCCATCTTATATTTCGTGGATATTAAAACCCCAATAACTGGACTGGACTTTAATATTCTGTATCAATAAATCACTTTGTTTGAAACACCCAGTCTATTGAGGCCTTGTTTCTAAGAAAAGCCGAGAGCTAATTGATGACTTGTTACAGACATTCCATGTCCTCTCAATGTCGGTGTCCAGGGGACAAGCTGATGGGTTTGTGTTACTTTCTCGAAGTGAATTTTTGTGTTCATGAAGGTGCTGGATGTCACTGTGGGGAAAGGAACATTTTAACATTCTCAGCACCTGGTGTCAACATCAAAAACTCCCAGGGCAGGTACAGCATGGGTTAGACACAAAGTAAAGCTCCCTCCACACTGTCCCATCAAACACTCCCAGGGCAGTTACAGCACGGGTTAGAGACAGAGTAAAGCTCCCTCTACACTGTCCCATCAAACACTCCCAGGGCAGGTACAGCACGGGTTAGACACAGAGTAAAGCTCCCTCTACACTGTCCCATCAAACACTCCCAGGGCAGGTACAGAACGAGGTAAGATACAGAGTAAAACTCCCTCTACATTGCCCCATCAAACACTCTCAGGCCAGATACAGCACGGGTTAGATACAGAGTAAAACTCCCTCCACACTGCCCCATCAAACACTCCCAGGGCAGGTACAGCATGGGTTAGATACAGAGTAAAGCTCCCTCTACACTGTCCCATCAAACACTCCCAGGGCAGGTACGGCATGGGTTAGATACAGAGTAAAGCTCCCTCTACACTGCCCCATCAAACACTCCCAGGGCAGATACAGCACAGGTTAGATACAGAGTAAAGCTCCCTCTACATTGTCCCATCAAACACTCCCAGGGCAGGTACAGCACAGGTTAGATACAGAGTAAAGCTCCCTCTACACTGTCCCATCAAACACTCCCAGGGCAGGTACAGCACGGGTTAGATACAGAGTAAAGCTCCCTCTACACTCTCCCATCAAACACTCCCAGGGCAGGTAGAGCACGGGTTAGATACAGAGTAAAGCTCCCTCTACACTGTCCCATCAAAAACTCCCAGGGCAGGTACAGCACGGGTTAGATACAGAGTAAAGCTCCCTCTACACTGCCCCATCAAACACTCCCAGGGCAGGTACGGCATGGGTTAGATACAGAGTAAAGCTCCCTCTACACTGCCCCATCAAACACTCCCAGGGCAGGTACAGCACGGGTTAGATACAGAGTAAAGCTCCCTCTACACTGTCCCATCAAACACTCCCAGGGCAGGTACAGCACGGGTTAGATACAGAGTGATTCTCCCGCTACACTGTCCCATCAAACACTCCCAGGGCAGGTACAGCACGGGTTAGATACAGAGTAAAACTCCCTCTACACTCTCCCATCAAACACTCCCAGGGCAGGTAGAGCACGGGTTAGATACAGAGTAAAGCTCCCTCTACACTGTCTCATCAAACACTCCCAGGGCAGGTACAGCACGGGTTAGATACAGAGTAAAGCTCCCTCTACACTGTCCCATCAAACACTCCCAGGGCAGGTACAGCACGGGTTAGATACAGAGTAAAGCTCCCTCTACACTGTCCCATCAAACACTCCCAGGGCAGGTACAGCACGGGTTAGATACAGAGTAAAGCTCCCTCTACACTGTCCCATCAAACACTCCCAGGACATGTACAGCACGGGTTAGATACAGAGTAAAGCTCCCTCTACACTGTCCCATCAAACACTCCCAGGGCAGGTACAGCACGGGTTAGATACAGAGTGCCAGCCGTGCCTCAGGCGGCAGCACTCTCTCCTCTGAGTCAGAAGGTTGTGGGTTGAAGTCCCACTCCAGAGACTGGAGTCTAAAACTCTGTGCTGCCCCTCCAGTGCAGTGCTGAGGGAGTAAAGCCCAGTGCAGAGTAAAGTTCCCTCTGCACTGCTCCACTAACAGGCCTGAGCCCCAAACTCAGAAGAGCGCCCTCTGCTGCATTCCACTTGTCTCAGCAGCGGGAGAAGCAGGCGGTTAAGAAGGCAAATGGTATGTTGGCCTTCGTAGCGAGAGTGTTCGAGTACATGAGCAAGGGTATCTTGCTGCAGTTGTACAGGGCCTTCGTGAGACCACACCTTGAGTATTGTGTGCAGTTTTGGTCGCCTTACCTGAGGAAGGACGTTCTTGCCATGGAGGGAGTGCAGCGAAGATTCACCAGGCTGATACCTGGGATGGCAGGAATGACGTATGAGGAGAGATTGGGTCGATTGGACTTATACTCACTGGAGTTTAGAAGAATGAAAGGGGATCTCATTGAAATTGTAAAATTCTAACAGGAATAGACAGATTAGATGTAGGAAGGATGTTTCTGATGGCCGGGGAGTCCAGAACCAGGGGTCACAGTCTAAAGATAAGGGGTAAGCCATTTAGGACAGAGATAAGGAGGAATTTTTTCACCCAGAGAGTGGTGAACCTGTGGAATTCTCTACAACAGAAGGCAGTGGAGGCCAATTCATTAAATGTACTCAAGAAGGAGTTGGATATATTTCTTAAGGCTAAAGGGATCAAGGGATATGGAGAGAAGGCAGGGACAGGGTACTGAATTTGGATTAACAACAGAAAATGCTGGAAATACTCAGCAGGCCAGGCAGCATCCGTGGAGAGAGAAACAGAGTTAACGTTTCAGGTCTGGGACCGTTGATCAGTTTTGATGAAGTGTCCCAGACCTGAAACGTTAACTCTGTTTCTCTCTCCACGGATGCTGCCCTGGCCTGCTGAGTATTTCCAGCATTTTCTGTTGTTATTTCAGATTTCCAGCATTCGCAGTATTTTGCAATTATATTACTGAATTTGGATGATCAGCCATGACCTCATTGAATGGCGGAGCAGGCTCGAGGGGCCGAATGGCCGACTCCTGCTCCTATCTTCTATGTTACCCCCTAATTTTTTCTCATATTCTCTTTGCCCTTCTTATATCCTGTTTCAATTTCCCCCGCACTCTCTGTATTCTGCCTGGTTTTTGACTGTATTCTGTACCTGACATTTGTCGTAAAGCTTCTTTTTCTGTTTTATTCTAACCTCTGTATCCTTTGTCATCGGGAGCTCTAGCTTTGGATGGCCCATCTTTCCTCCTTATGGGAATATGCTTGGTTTGTACCAGAACTATCTCAGCCTTGAAGGCCTGCCATTGGTCATTCACTGTTTTCCTGGACAATCTTTGTTTCCAGTCCACCTGTGCTCGATCCCTTCTCAAATCACTGAAACTGGCTCTCTTCCAGCTGGGTATTTTCACCGTTGATTTTATTTTGTCCCTTTCCATAACTACTTTAAACCTAATGATATTGTGATCACTGTTAACCAGATCCCTCCTGCCCCAGAACTGATGAGAGACCCTTTAAATGATCTGACTGTGCAAAGAGGTTTCAGAGTTCATCCCACCTGCTGAGTCACCAGCCTGTTCACACAGATCCTCAAAAAAGGAAGATGTTTTAGAAAGGCTGGCGGCACTAAAAGTTCGCAGCCATCTCAGAGCAGTGTCCCTTTAATTACAATCTCACAGAACAAGGAGAATCGCTGTCCCTTTAACCACCACAAATCCCTGTGTGGAGGAGAGGGGAGATACAGTCTGTCCCAGTAACAGTCGCAGAACAGAATGAGAGACCCTGTCCCATAAATGTAAGAAGTCACACAACACCAGGTTATAGTCCAACAGTTTTATTTGAAATCGCAAGCTTTCGGAGCGCTGCTCCTTCGTCAGGTGAAGTGGAGAGATGCATAAAGACACAGCTTATATAACGGCTTGACCCTCCCCCACTCCCTGCTTTTCCTCAAGTGTCTCATTCTTAAAATTCTCATCCTTGTTTTCAAATCCCTCCGTGGCCTCGCCCTTCCCTATCTCTGGAATCTCCTCCAGCCCCACAACCATCCGAGATATTTGCGCTCCTCTAATTCCGGCCTCTTGAGCATCCCCGATTTTAATCGCTCCACCATTGGTGGCCGTGCCTTCAGCTGCCTGGGCCCTAAGCTCTGGAATTCCCTCCCTAAACCTCTCCATCTCTCTACCTCTCTCTCCTTCTTTAAGATGCTCCTTAAAACCTACTTCTTTGACCAAGCTTTTGGTCATCTACCCGAATATCGCTTTATGTGGCTCGGTGGCCATCTTGGTACAGGAACAGGAACAAAGAGTGGACGGGGCTTCAGGGTCCTTGTGACCAGGAGAGACAATCATTGACTCATTGATTTTATTCTCACTCTGCACACAGCGGGTGTAGAATTGAACCCAACCAGAGTAAAGGGAGGGGGAAAACTGGGAGTGGAGGAAAGAAATGATGGAGATGGTGCGATGGGTTTGGATTTAGCACAGGGAGGAGGGAGAGTGTGTGGGACAGGGTTTTACAGCTTTGGGGAAACAAGATAGGAAACAGAAGATAGGAGCAGGAGTAGGCCATTCGGCCCCTCGAGCCTGCTCTGCCATTTAATGAGATCATGGCTGAGAATGTTCTACAGAAACTAGAATTGTCTGTTCTGGATTTCTATCCTGTACTTACAGTGATGACTTTGTAAACTCCTTTAATAGGGTGTTGGAAGGGCAGGATTTGCAGACGGGAAACTCAAACCAAACATCACCTCAACATCTGACAGAGTCACTCCATTCATCACGACCTGAATATCATCAGCCTTTGAATGTGGAAGGAGAAATGTTTGTCTGTTCTGTCTGTGGGAAAAGATTTCAAACATCAGTGTGACTGGAAAAGCACTGAGACACACACACACCCGAGTGAGAGTGTTCCAGTGCACTGACTGGAAAGAGCTTTAACCAGTTACACAGCCTCAAAAAACATCGCACCATTCACAGCAGGGAGAAACCGTACACGTATTGTGTGTGTGGACGAGGCTTCAACTGATTGTCCAACCTGGAGAGACACAAGGACACCCGCACCATGGAGAAACGTGAGGACTGTAAATGTGGGGACTGTGGGAAAGGATTCAATTACCCATCAGATCTGGAAAAACATCGACGCAGTCACACCGGGGAGAGGCCGTTCACCTGCTCCGTGTGTGGAGAGGGATTCACTCAGAGATGCAACCTTCTCAGACACCAGCGAGTTCACACTGGGGAGAGGCCATTCACCTGCTCTGTCTGTCAGGAGTGATTCATTCAGTCATCCGACCTTCCGACGCACCAGCGAGTTCACACTGGCGAGAGATCGTTCACCTGCTCCGTGTGGGGGAAGGGATTCACTCAGTCATCCAACCTTCTGAAACACCAGCGAGTTCACACTGGGGAGAAGCCGTTCACCTGCTCCGCGTGTGGGAAGGCATTCACTCATTCATCTAACATGTTGAAACACCAGCGAGTTCACAAGTGACTGCAGGGGTTGGATTCTGCTGTTATTGCTGCTGTTAATCACATCCGGGACTGAACCATGTTCATTCTGACAGTTGGGGATTGTTTCTGCTGATGTTAATAACCCTATAACTGTCTGGAGTTTAATATTCTGGATGTATAGCTGATTGACTTGTTGGGGCTGCAGTGTGCCTTTAAGAACCGCAGTCTGTGATCATTCCCCTTAATTCAGGGACTCTCGTCAGAAATTTCTTTGCAATAAATTTATTAACTTTTACTTCAATCCTAAATTGATCTTTGGTACAAAATCTACAATTCACTGTCTGAAAGATTCCGCTGATTAACATCTCCAGGTAGAAAGTGCTGATTAATCCTTGCTGACAATTCCGACTGACTTGCACATTTCACACAGTGGCACCTCCATTATCCACCAGAAAGAAGGGGAATGGGAATTGGTGGAGAATCCCCAAACGTTGCCCCTCCCGCCTGGCACAGCAATCCCCTCGGCACAGGAATGGAGACAAGTCCAATCCAAGTAACGGGCTGAGTTTAATCTTTCTGGGTCTGTGGGGTTGGTTTATATCAGACAGGAGGAGATTGGTGTCAGTGACTGTGGGGTTGGTTTATATCAGACAGGAGGAGATT
Organism: Somniosus microcephalus; assembly: GCF_052327205.1. NCBI lineage: Eukaryota > Metazoa > Chordata > Chondrichthyes > Squaliformes > Somniosidae > Somniosus > Somniosus microcephalus. The sequence goes on along the minus strand of NW_028225189.1, from coordinate 3,547,509 downwards.
GGCGTCACTGACTGTGGGGTTGGTTTATATCAGACAGGAGGAGATTGGTGTCAGTGACTGTGGGGTTGGTTTATATCAGACAGGAGGAGATTGGTGTCAGTGACTGTGGGGTTGGTTTATATCAGACAGGAGGAGATTGGTGTCACTGACTGTGGGGCTGGTTTATATCAGACAGGAGGAGATTGGTGTCAGTGACTGGGGCTGGTTTATATCAGACAGGAGGAGATTGGCGTCACTGACTGTGGGGTTGGTTTATATCAGACAGGAGGAGATTGGTGTCAGTGACTGTGGGGTTGGTTTATATCAGACAGGAGGAGATTGGTGTCAGTGACTGTGGGGTTGGTTTATATCAGACAGGAGGAGATTGGTGTCACTGACTGTGGGGCTGGTTTATATCAGACAGGAGGAGATTGGTGTCAGTGACTGGGGCTGGTTTATATCAGACAGGAGGAGATTGGTGTCAGTGACTGTGGGGGGGTTTATATCAGACAGGAGGAGATTGGTGTCAGTGACTGTGGGGTTGGTTTATATCAGACAGGAGGAGATTGGTGTCAGTGACTGGGGCTGGTTTATATCAGACAGGAGGAGATTGGTGTCAGTGACTGGGGCTGGTTTATATCAGACAGGAGGAGATTGATGTCAGTGACTGTGGGGGGGTTTATATCAGACAGGAGGAGATTGGTGTCAGTGACTGTGGGGTTGGTTTATATCAGACAGGAGGAGATTGGTGTCAGTGACTGGGGGGGATTATATCAGACAGGAGGAGATTGGTGTCAGTGACTGGGGGGGTTTATATCAGACAGGAGGAGATTGGTGTCAGTGACTGTGGGGGGTTTATATCAGACAGGAGGAGATTGGTGTCAGTGACTGTGGGGTTGGTTTATATCAGACAGGAGGAGATTGGTGTCAGTGACTGTGGGGGGGCTTATATCAGACAGGAGGAGATTGGTGTCAGTGACTGTGGGGTTGGTTTATATCAGACAGGAGGAGATTGGTGTCAGTGACTGTGGGGGGGTTTATATCAGACAGGAGGAGATTGGTGTCAGTGACTGTGGGGGGGGGGTTTATATCAGACAGGAGGAGATTGGTGTCAGTGACTGTGGGGTTGGTTTATATCAGACAGGAGGAGATTGGTGTCATTGACTGTGGGATTGGTTTATATCAGACAGGAGGAGATTGGTGTCAGTGACTGGGGGGGTTTATATCAGACAGGAGGAGATTGGTGTCAGTGACTGTGGGGGGTTTATATCAGACAGGAGGAGATTGGTGTCAGTGACTGTGGGGTTGGTTTATATCAGACAGGAGGAGATTGGTGTCAGTGACTGTGGGGCTGGTTTATATCAGACAGGAGGAGATTGGTGTCAGTGACTGTGGGGGGTTTATATCAGACAGGAGGAGATTGGTGTCAGTGACTGGGGGGATTTATATCAGACAGGAGGAGATTGGTGTCCGTGACTGTGGGGTTGGTTTATATCAGACAGGAGGAGATTGGTGTCAGTGACTGTGGGGTTGGTTTATATCAGACAGGAGGAAATTGGTGTCAGTGACTGTGGGGCTGGTTTATATCAGACAGGAGGAGATTGGTGTCAGTGACTGTGGGGGGTTTATATCAGACAGGAGGAGATTGGTGTCAGTGACTGTGGGGGGTTTATATCAGGCAGGAGCAGATTGGTGTCAGTGACTGGGGGGGTTTATATCAGACAGGAGGAGATTGGTGTCAGTGACTGTGGGGGGTTTATATCAGACAGGAGGAGATTGGTGTCAGTGACTGTGGGGTTGGTTTATATCAGACAGGAGGAAATTGGTGTCAGTGACTGTGGGGCTGGTTTATATCAGACAGGAGGAGATTGGTGTCAGTGACTGGGGCTGGTTTATATCAGACAGGAGGAGATTGGTGTCAGTGACTGTGGGGTTGGTTTATATCAGACAGGAGCAGATTGGTGTCCGTGACTGTGGGGTTGGTTTATATCAGACAGGAGGAGATTGGTGTCAGTGACTGTGGGGTTGGTTTATATCAGACAGGAGGAGATTGGTGTCAGTGACTGTGGGGTTGGTTTATATCAGACAGGTGGAGATTGGTGTCGTTGACTGTGGGGTTGGTTTATATCAGACAGGAGGAAATTGGTGTCAGTGACTGGGGTTGGTTTATATTGGACAGGAGGAGATTGGTGTCACTGACTGTGGGGTTGGTTTATATCAGACAGGAGGAGATTGGTGTCAGTGACTGTGGGGCTGGTTTATATCAGACAGGAGGAGATTGGTGTCAGTGACTGTGGGGTTGGTTTATATCAGACAGGATGAGATTGGTGTCAGTGACTGGGGGGGTTTATATCAGACAGGAGGAGATTGGTGTCAGTGACTGTGGGGGGTTTATATCAGACAGGAGGAGATTGGTGTCAGTGACTGTGGGGGGTTTATATCAGACAGGAGGAGATTGGTGTCAGTGACTGTGGGATTGGTTTATATCAGACAGGAGGAAATTGGTGTCAGTGACTGTGGGGCTGGTTTATATCAGACAGGAGGAGATTGGTGTCAGTGACTGGGGCTGGTTTATATCAGACAGGAGGAGATTGGTGTCAGTGACTGTGGGGTTGGTTTATATCAGACAGGAGGAGATTGGTGTCAGTGACTGTGGGGTTGGTTTATATCAGACAGGAGGAGATTGGTGTCAGTGACTGTGGGGTTGGTTTATATCAGACAGGAGGAGATTGGTGTCAGTGACTGTGGGGTTGGTTTATATCAGACAGGAGGAGATTGGTGTCAGTGACTGGGGGGTTTATATCAGACAGGAGGAGATTGGTGTCAGTGACTGTGGGGCTGGTTTATATCAGACAGGAGGAGATTGGTGTCAGTGACTGTGGGGTTGGTTTATATCAGACAGGATGAGATTGGTGTCAGTGACTGGGGGGGTTTATATCAGACAGGAGGAGATTGGTGTCAGTGACTGTGGGGGGTTTATATCAGACAGGAGGAGATTGGTGTCAGTGACTGTGGGGGGTTTATATCAGACAGGAGGAGATTGGTGTCAGTGACTGGGGTTGGTTTATATCAGACAGGAGGAGATTGGTGTCAGTGACTGTGGGGTTGGTTTATATCAGACAGGAGGAAATTGGTGTCAGTGACTGTGGGGCTGGTTTATATCAGACAGGAGGAGATTGGTGTCAGTGACTGGGGCTGGTTTATATCAGACAGGAGGAGATTGGTGTCAGTGACTGTGGGGTTGGTTTATATCAGACAGGAGGAGATTGGTGTCAGTGACTGGGGTTGGTTTATATCAGACAGGAGGAGATTGGTGTCAGTGACTGTGGGGTTGGATTATATCAGACAGGAGGAGATTGGTGTCACTGACTGTGGGGTTGGTTTATATCAGACAGGAGGAAATTGGTGTCAGTGACTGGGGTTGGTTTATATCGGACAGGAGGAGATTGGTGTCACTGACTGTGGGGTTGGTTTATATCAGACAGGAGGAGATTGGTGTCAGTGACTGTGGGGCTGGTTTATATCAGACAGGAGGAGATTGGTGTCAGTGACTGTGGGGTTGGTTTATATCAGACAGGATGAGATTGGTGTCAGTGACTGGGGGGGTTTATATCAGACAGGAGGAGATTGGTGTCAGTGACTGTGGGGGGGTTATATCAGACAGGAGGAGATTGGTGTCAGTGACTGTGGGGTTGGTTTATATCAGACAGGAGGAGATTGGTGTCAGTGACTGTGGGGTTGGTTTATATCAGACAGGAGGAAATTGGTGTCAGTGACTGTGGGGCTGGTTTACATCAGACAGGAGGAGATTGGTGTCAGTGACTGGGGCTGGTTTATATCAGACAGGAGGAGATTGGTGTCAGTGACTGTGGGGTTGGTTTATATCAGACAGGAGGAGATTGGTGTCCGTGACTGTGGGGTTGGTTTATATCAGACAGGAGGAGATTGGTGTCAGTGACTGTGGGGTTGGTTTATATCAGACAGGAGGAGATTGGTGTCAGTGACTGTGGGGTTGGTTTATACCAGACAGGAGGAGATTGGTGTCACTGACTGTGGGGTTGGTTTATATCAGACGGGGAGATTGGTGTCAGTGACTGGGGTTGGTTTATATCGGACAGGAGGAGATTGGTGTCACTGACTGTGGGGTTGGTTTATGTTAGATCCGTGTATCTTAATGTTGTGTCCTTCAATAATCAGACAACAGACTGCAGGGAACGATTCAACAGGTGTTTACTGAATGAGAGTTACTCTAGAACTAACTTTACAGATCACTACTCAGGGTTTATATGCAGGTGTGGTCACTGCTGGTACTACAGTATACAGGAGCTGTAAAAAGTAGTTCTCCCCTTAAAGGTACATAACATTACAATTCCTCCCCTTTTAGATTAACAGTACCATAACACTCATTTAACAATTAAATATCAAACTAATTACAATTAACACTTTTAACATGCAACATTAGCTGAAAATAGTCTATTTATAAATTCAGTCTTTGGGGAGGCTTCCTGATCCTTTCTGGATAGCGCCTTTCCCGAGTGTCTTGCTCTTGGTGCGGAGGAGATTCGGGCCCCCTGTCGTCGGTTGGTTCATCAGCTTCCGATGCTACTGTTTCTGCGATAGATGCTACCTGTACGTCGGGTTCATCACCAGGTACGTATGGGCGAGGCATGGGGTTGACTTGTTCCTGTGACTCTAGGATCTGGTCAGCATGGCGTCTCACGATGCTCTCCCCAACGTCCACTGTGTACAATAGTGGGCCCTGCCGTGTGCATATCGTTCCTGGCTGCCATTTTTCTGTTCGGTAGTCGCGGGCCAAGACTGGTTGCCCTACATTGAAGCTCCTTGTTGGCTTCTCATGGATGTGCTGGAATTGCTTACTCTCAACATCTCTTCGTACGTTTGGTCTGAGCAAATCCAGGCGAGATCTTAACCTTCGGTTAAAGAACATCATGGCTGGGGCCTGGTTGGTGACTACATGTGTCGCATTCCGGTAGGCGAACAGGAAATTGTCCACCTTGTGCTGCAGCGGAATGTTGTCATTGTACATAGCCTTTATTGCCTTCTTAAAGGTTTGTACGAACCTCTCAGCCAATCCATTTGTGGCTGGATGATACGGGGCGGATGTGTAATGACATACCCCATTCCTTTTCATAAATCTTCGAAACTCTTCGGACACAAACTGTGGTCCGTTATCAGAGCAAATCTGCTCTGGCAAGCCGTTCCTGGCAAAAATGGTCCGTAGGACTGCAATAGTTTTCTCCGTGGTGGTGGAGGGCATTTTGATCACCTCAGGCCATTTCGAGTGCGCATCCATGGCTATTAAAAACATTGAGTCCATGAATGGACCAGCAAAATCAATATGCACCCGTTGCCATGGAGATGAGGGCCACTCCCATGGGTGTAGAGGGGCATGTGGTGGTGCATTTTGGACCTTCTGGCATCCTGAGCAGCTCTTTGTCAGGTCCTCGATTTGCTGATCGATCCCCGGCCACCACACATAAGTCCTAGCAAGGCTATTCATTTTCACCCCTCCCAGATGACCTTCGTGAAGCTCATTGAGCACTCTCTCCCTTAACTTGGGTGGAATTACCACTCGGGATCCACACATCAAGGTCCCCTGGCATACTGACAGCTGTTCTCTTCTGGATGAGAATGCTGGCAACAGTGAGTCGCCATGTGCTGGCCATCCCTTCACCGTCAAATCATATACCCGAGACAGTGTCGGGTCATTTCGGGTCTCCAGTGTTAGTTACTGGCAAGCATTCAATTATAGTCGAATGAAATATTTCAACAGGATCCACTGCTGGTGCTTCCTCCGCAGTAGGCAGTGGCAGGCATGATAGCCCATCAGCGTTTCCATGCTGTTTCGTGCCCTTATACTCGATTTCATATTGGTGCGCCCCTAGAAAAAGGGACCATTTTTGTAGCCGTTGCGCAGTCATCACCGGAACGCCCTTCTTTGGATTAAAGATGGAGACAAGTGGTTGGTGGTCAGTCAGCAAGGTGAACTTCTGCCCGTGCAGATAGTGATTGAACTTTTTCACTCCCCACACTAGGCTGAGGGCCTCCCTGTCAAACTGGCCGTAGTTACGCTCGGCTGAGGTTAGTGATCGTGACGCAAAGGCTATTGGCCTCTCTGAGCCGTCCGAGAATTTGTGCGACAGCACCGCTCCAATGCCGTAGGGTGACGCATCACATGCCAACCGAATTGGTAATGCCGGGTTGTAATGGGCCAATACCTCTTTCGATGTGATTAGTGCTTTGCTCTTCTGGAAAGCTCATCTACATTCGTCACTCCACTTCCATGGCACCCCAGTTTGCAGTAGGGTGTTCAGTGGGTGTAGTATTGCAGACAAATTTGGCAAGAACTTATGGTAGTAGTTTACCAGCCCGAGGAACGACCTCAGTTGTGACACATTTTCCGGTGCTGGAGCCTTGACTACTGCCTCAATCTTCTCTGGGGACTTATGTAACCCCTCTTTATCGATAATGTGGCCACAATACGAGATCTGTTTTCTAAAAAACTCACATTTGGGGCGGTTAGCTCGGAGCCCATATTCCTGCAATCTAGTGAGCACCTGCTCCAGGTTGGCAAGGTGATCACTGTCATTTTCGCCCGTGACCAGGATGTCGTCCAAATAACACTGGGTCCCTGGGATCCCTTGCAGGACTTGTTCCATTGCCCTCTGCCAAATAGCCAGAGCTGATGCTACCCCGAATACCAGCCGGGTGTATTGGTAGAGACCTTTATGGGTGTTGATTGTAGGGTATTTTTTTGATGCTTCTTCTACCTCCATTTGCAGATACGCCTGGGCCAGATCAATCTTAGTGAAGCGTTTCCCTCCAAATAGCGAGGCGAAAATATCTTCAATCCGCGGAAGTGGATATTGTACGGTGTGAAGGACCAGGTTCACTGTTACCTTGAAGTCCCCACAGATGCGAACCTTCCTTGGTTCCCCAGGCGTGCTGCTCAATGACTTTTTCATCACAGGGACGATGGGTGTAGCCCACTCGCTCCAGTCTACCTTGGACAGTACACCTGAATGTTCCAGACTCTCCAGCTCTGCTTCAACGGCTGGGCGGATCGCATAAGGTACCGGTCTGGCCTTAAAAAATTTTGGGCTTGCGTTTTCTTCCATTTTAATCATCGCTGTCATGCCTTTTAGTGTTCCGAGTCCTTGCTGGAACACTTCTTTTGCGTCAGTTAGGATCTTTGACAGTCGCCCAGGTGTGACGTCGTCATCCTTTTTGTCAGCCACAGTCAGTGCCTGTATGGAATGCCAATCTAGCTGTATCTTCCGGATCCATTCACATCCTAGTAGTGGTGGTCCTCCATCTGGCAATACATATAGGTCCATTTTTGGTGTTTCCTTGCCGTTATATATAACGTTCACCCTTATTTTTCCTTTGGGGTAGACTTTTTGCCCTGTGTATGTCTTCAAGACAATCTTTGTATCTCTCAAGGGTATATGTGAGAATAGCCACTTGTAGTCCCTTCGGTTTATGACTGTTAGGGCTGATCCTGTGTCCAATTCCATTTTCACTTGGACTCCTGCTATCTTGAGCGTGACCCAGATAGTTTGGTGATCCTCCGTTTTGATCACATTATGTAGTTTCAGACAACCCAGCTCCTTGCTTCCGGAGTCTGTATCACTCTTCTGTTCGTCTGAACTACTCTCCGTCACCTTATGTACCTTCTTGTACTTCTCCTGTGGAGATTTCTTGCTGCTGGTTTTCTTTCCCGACCTGCAGACTCTTGCTATGTGTCCTACTTTTCCACACTGTCTGCACACTTTGTCCTTGAACCAGCAATCATTATGGTCGTGTGTTGTTCTGCCGCAGCGATAGCACTTCACTGTTCCGTATGACATTTCATTTGTGCCATATTCTTGCGGTCTCCGTTGTATCTCTGCAGCGCCCCGTGCTGCTGCTTCGTGTGATACTGTCATGCTGAAAGCCTTGTCCAGCGTAAGATCCTTTTCTGATAGAAGCCGTTTCTGGGTTCCTTCACTTTGAAGCCCACACACAAACTTGTCCCTTAAAGTATCTGCTAGTCCCGTTCCAAACTAGCAGTGTTTCGATAGCTTGCGCAGTTCCGTTAAATACTCAGCATTACTTTCATCTTTATGCTGGTTCCTTTTGTGAAACTTAAATCTTTCTGCTATCAGCAGCGGTGTGGGCTTTAAGTGGTCCTGTAGGATTGACACTATGTTTTCAAAATCCTTTTCTACTGGCTTCTCTGGGGTTACTAGGTTTCGTAGTAAGCCATACGTTTTTGCACCCATTGAATTCAACAATACCAGTGCTTCAAGAACATAAGAACATAAGAAATAGGAGCAGGAGTAGGCCAATCGGCCCCTCGAGCCTGCTCAGCCATTCAATAAGATCATGGCTGATCTGATCCTAACCGCCAATCTACTATCACAGAACCATCTCCTGAATCTAACAGAATTAGACACACGAAATAGGAGCAGGATCAGGCTACACAGCTCCTGGGCCCGCTCCGCTACCCACAGGGCCATGTCCGATCCGAACCTAGACTCATGTATACTTCTATGCATTCGACATATGCCGTCCAATCTTCGACTTCATTGTCGAACGCTGTGATACTGCCACTCTTCGGCATTTTTGGGTGTGGTTAGACTGGCTGAAAATGGCGTCTCCCGTGCTTTCCTTTCTTCCCTGCTGCGGCTTAAAATGGCGTCTCCCGTGCTTTCCTTTCTTCCCCGCTGTGGCTTAAAATGGCATCTCCCGCGCTGCTGCCAACGCCGCTCTTGGCGGTCCTCGTATCAAATGGCGACGCCCTGTGGGTTTCGTGCGCTGCTCCCGCACTGTTGCCAATGCCGCTCTCTGCGGTTCTTGTGGCAATGGCAGCGCCTTGCGTTTTCCTGCGCGCCTCTCTCCCCCGTTGATGCTGCTCGGCCCTTGAACACCGGCTGCGCTCTGCTCTCTCGTCTCTCTCTCCCATTGACGCCGCTCGGTCCTGAACACTGGCTGCACCCTGTGCGCTCTGCCCTCTCTCCCCCGTCGATGCTGCTCGGCCTTTTTCTGTGCCGCTCGGTCGGGCTCTAGCCCGTCGCTGTCCGGGAAGGGTCTGCGCAGTACCTGTTGCCAGCCCGTTTCGCTGGACCACCGTGACTGGAAAGCCAAGCCTGGCTCTCGACAGCCTCCCCTGCGATGCTCAAATCTCCGCTGGATGACTGGGTGGTTGCCCGTGGTCGACGCCCGTGCTTCTGGACTCGACCTCCTTCCACTGTTCTCCAGGAGCGAATCCCTGGGAGGTGATGCAGAGTTGCAGGTAGGTTCGAATCTACCTCGTCGCCAATGTTAGATCCGTGTATCTTAATGTTGTGTCCTTCAATAATCAGACAACAGACTGCAGGGAATGATTCAACAGGTGTTTACTGACTGAGGGTTACTCTAGAACTAACTCTACAGATCACTACTCAGGGTTTATATACAGGTGTGGTCACTGCCGGTACTACAGTATACAGGAGCTGTAAAAAGTAGTTCTCCCCTTAAAGGTACATACATTACAGTTTATATCAGACAGGAGGAGATTGGTGTCAGTGACTGTGGGGTTGGTTTATATCAGACAGGAGGAGATTGGTGTCCGTGACTGTGGGGTTGGTTTATATCAGACAGGAGGAGATTGGTGTCATTGACTGGGGTTGGTTTATATGAGATAGGAGGAGATTGGTGTCCGTGACTTTGGGATTGGTGCCCTTGAGAAGGTGGTGGTGAGCTGCCTTCTTGAACTGCTGCAGTCTGTGTGGTGAAGGTACTCCCACAGTGCTGTTAGAGAGGAAGTTCCAGGATTTTGACCCAGTGACGATGAAGGAATGGCGATATATGTCCATGTCGGAATGGTGTGTGTCTTGGAGGGGAGCTTGGAGGTGGTGGTGTTCCCCTGCGCCTGCTGCCCTCGTCCCTCTAGGTGGTGGAGGTGGCGGGTTTGGGAGGTGCTGCTGAAGAAGCCTTGGCGAGTTGCTGCAGCGCCTCTTGTCGATCAGAGGTTCTGAACCGGGGTCCGTGAGAAGGTTTCAAGGGGTGGGCCCAGAAATTCTCTCCCTCTTTCATTCTTTCTCTGACAAGCAGCCCTCACACCGGGCGCCGGCTCAGTTCCCATTGAGCAGCCGCAGGGGAAGCGATGTTGGGCACGATGGGGCAAAGGCTGCGGAAGACGCCCCTCGCTCGCTGACAATTGGGTTGATCCAGATTCCCATTATCTCCATCCAGCCTGTTGCCCCCATCTCCCCCCTACAAATCCAGGCTAGGGTTTATTGGAGGTTGGGGCCATTCCCAACTCCAGGAGCCCAGCCCGCTGAACACCTTCTCCCACTGGAACAGGAGCAGTGCGCAGGCGCAGTTTGCGGGACCCGCAGCTCCAGCCGCCGCTCGCCCTCACACCAGGCGGCGCCACTGAGCAGGACAGCCCACGGCCTCGGGGATTGGTCCCGTCAACCGTCAATCAAAGACCAGCAGCCAATCTGCTTGGCCCAAGTCCCGCCTCCAACCGCCGTCCATTATTGGGATGAAATTCAAAGCGCCGTGAGCGGGAGCTCAAACTGTCAATCAACCATCAGCCCCGCCCACTGCACCTGCTCACTCTCCGATTGGTGGCTGCTGGGGTGGGCGGGGCAATAAAGGGCCAATCAGTGCACTCCCCGCCTCCGCCTGGGAGTTGGGCTTTGCTCAGGTGAGCAGATCACGTGGACTGGAAGGAAGGTGGCCACAAGGCAGCTTGTGCAGTCACTGGGCCTCTTGTATTGGAGAATCAAGGAGGAGGGAGTTTAAAACATACTATTACCACACTTGATAGCCAAATAACTATTCATTTCAAAAAATAAAGCACAGTGATTTCAAATGGAAAGACTTGTTTTTGTGACTGGAAGCCTGTGGCCAGTGGGGTACTGCAGGGATCGGTGCTGGGTCCCTTGCTGTTTGTGGTCTACATTAATGACTTGGATATGAATGTAAAAGGTATGATCAGTAAGTTTGCGGATGACACAAAAATTGGTAGGGTGGTAAATAGCAAGGAGGGTAGCCTCAGTCTGCAGGATGATATAGATGGGTTGGTCAGATGGGCAGAACAGTGGCAAATGGAATTTAACCCGGAAAAGTGCGAGGTGATGCACTTTGGGGGGACTAACAAGGCAAGGGAATACACAATGAATGGTAAGACCCTAGGCAAGATGGAGGGTCAGAGGGATCTGGGTGTGCAAGTACACAGATCCCTGAAGGCGGCGGAACAGGTGGATAAGGTGGTAAAAAAGGCATATGGGATACTTGCCTTCATTAGCCGAGGCATAGAATATAAGAGCAAGGAGGTTATGATGGAGCTGTATAAAACACTGGTTAGGCCACAGCTGGAATACTGTGTGCAGTTCTGGTCACCATACTACAGGAAGGATGTGAACGTTTTGGAGAGGGTGCAGAGGAGATTCACCAGGATGTTACCAGGGCTGGAGCGCTTCAGCTATGAAGAGAGACTGGGCAGATTGGGTTTGTTTTCCTTGGAGCAGAGGAGGCTGAGGGGGGACATGATTGAGGTGTACAAAATTATGATGGCATAGATATGATGGATACAGAGGAGCTTTTACCCTTAGTAGAAGGGTCAATAACTAGGGGGCATAGATTCAAGGTAAAGGGCGGGAGGTTTAGAGGGGATTTGAGAAAGAACTTTTTCACCCAGAGGGTGGTTGGAGTCTGGAACTCACTGCCTGAAAGGGTTGTGGAGGCAGGAACCCTCACAACATTTAAGAAGCATTTGGATGAGCACTTGAAATGCCATAGCATACAAGGCTACGGACCAAATGCTGGAATATGGGATTAGATTAGACAGGGCTTGATGGCCGGCGCGGACACGATGGACCGAAGGGCCTCTATCCGTGCTGTATAACTCTATGACTCTATGACTTACATTTATAGAGAGGCTTCTGTGATCTCAGAATGTTCCAAATCGCTTTACAAACAATGAATACTTGTGTTGTGTTACAGGGGGTCCGAGGAATTTTTATAACATGGGAGGGGCCTCAGAGAACCCCTGATCTACACTGTCCCATCAAACACTCCCAGGGCAGGTACAGCACGGGTTAGATACAGAGTAAAGCTCCCTCTACACTGTCCCATCAAACACTCCCAGGGCAGGTACAGCACGGGTTAGAAACAGAGTAAAGCTCCCTCTACAATGTCCCATCAAACACTCCCAGGGCAGGTACAGCACGGGTTAGATACAGAGTAAAGCTCCCTCGACAATGTCCCATCAAACACTCCCAGGGCAGGTACAGCACGGGTTAGAAAGAGCGTAAAGCTCCCTCTGCACTGTCCCATCAAACACTCCCAGGGCAGGTACAGCACGGGTTAGATACAGAGTAAAGCTCCCTCTACACTGTCCCATCAAACATTCCCAGGGCAGGTACAGCAACGGTTAGATACAGAGTATAGCTCCCTCTACACTGTCCCATCAAACACTCCCAGGGCAGGTACAGCACGGGATAGATACAGAGTAAAGCACCATCTGCACTGCTCCATCAAACACTCCCAGGGCAGGTACAGCACGGGTTAGATACAGAGTAAAGCTCCCGCTACACTGTCCCATCAAACACTCCCAGGACAGGAACAGCACGGGTTAGATACAGAGTAAAGCTCCCTCTACACTGTCCCATCAAACACTCCCAGGGCAGGTACAGCACGGGTTAGATACAGAGTAAAGCTCCCTCTACACTGTCCCATCAAACACTCCCAGGGCAGGTACAGCACGGGTTAGATACAGAGTAAAGCTCCCGCTACATTGTCCCATCAAACACTCCCAGGACAGGTACAGCACGGGTTAGATACAGAGTAAAGCTCCCTCTACACTGTCCCATTAAACACTCCCAGGGCAGGTACAGCACAGGTTAGATACAGAGTAAAGCTCCCTCTACACTGTCCCATCAAACACTCCCAGGGCAGGTACAGCACGGGTTAGAAACAGTGTAAAGCTCCCTCTACACTGTCCCATCAAACACTCCCAGGGCAGGTACAGCACGGGTTAGATACAGAGTAAAGCTCCCGCTGCACTGTCCCATCAAACACTCCCAGGGCAGGTACAGCACAGGTTAGATACAGAGTAAAGCTCCCTCTACACTGTCCTATCAAACACTCCCAGGGCAGGTACAGCACGGGTTAGATACAGAGTAAAGCTCCCTCTACAATGTCCCATCAAACACTCCCAGGGCAGGTACAGCATGGGTTAGAAACAGCGTAAAGCTCCCTCTGCACTGTCCCATCAAACACTCCCAGGGCAGGTACAGCACGGATTAAATACAGAGTAAAGCTCCCTCTACACTGTCCCATCAAACACTCCCAGGGCAGGTACAGCACCGGTTAGATACAGAGTATAGCTCCCTCTACACTGTCCCATCAAACACTCCCAGGGCAGGTACAGCACTGGTTAGATACAGTGTAAATCTCCCTCTACAATGTCCCGTCAAACACCCCCAGGGCAGGTACAGCACGGGTTAGATACAGAGTAAAGCACCCTCTGCACTGTCCCATCAAACGCTCCCAGGGCAGGTACAGCACGGGTTAGATACAGAGTAAAGCTCCCGCTACACTGTCCCATCAAACACTCCCAGGGCAGGTACAGCACGGGTTAGATACAGAGTAAAGCTCCCTCTACACTGTCCCATCAAACACTCCCAGGACAGGAAGAGCACGGGTTAGATACAGAGTAAAGCTCCCTCTACACTGTCCCATCAAACACTCCCAGGGCAGGTACAGCACGGGTTAGATACAGAGTAAATCTCCCTCTACACTGTCCCATCAAACACTCCCAGGGCAGGTACAGCACAGGTTAGATACAGAGTAATGTTCCCTCTACACTGTCCCATCAAACACTCCCAGGGCAGGTACACGGACATGTTACCAATACCTCCCCTGGATACCAAGGCTAGGGGAGGCACTCTGGATGGTATGGGGAGCTAGGACTTGTCCATGAGAGTAATGTCCATGAGAGTACCTGAAGCTATGAGAACTGAAATAATCAGAGTAATGATCGGATGTTAGTCGTGTCTCAGTGGGAGCTCTCTCTCTCTCTCGTTTCTGAGTCAGGAGGTTGTGGGATCAAGTCCACCTCCAGAGACTTGAGAACACAATCTAGGCTGACACTCCAATGAGTACTGAGGGAGCGCTGCACTGTCAGCGGTGCCGTCTTTTGGCCGAGACATTCAAGCGAGGCCCCATCTGCCCTCTCAAGTGGACATAAAAGATCCCATGATGTTATTTCGAAGAGCAGGGGAGTTCTCCCTGGAGTCCTGGCCAACATTTCTCCCTGAACCAACATCACTAAAACAGATCATCTGGTCATTATCACAGAGCTGTTTGTGGGAGCTTGCTGTGCACAACGTGGCTGCTGCATTTCCTACATTACAACAGTGACTGTTCTTCAAAAGTACTTCATTGGCTGTAAAGCGCTTTGGGATGTCCTGAAGTTGTGAAGGTGCTGTATGAATACAAGTCTTTCTTTAACACAGGAGAAAAGGCCCAGAATGGAACAGTCGGTAACAGGACATCAATTAGTCTTCTCTTATCTTAGAGACATCAAGGACTCGATACAAAGTGTGTTTGGAACAAAGCAGATTCATTTGACTTATTTCCAGAATATTAAACTCCAGCCCAATTAGTGGGGTTATTAACATCAGCAGAAACAAATCGATTCAATCCAGCCCGCCATGGCCTGGCTTCGAGGCTGAACCTCCGCTGCACCTGACCCCAGCCCACATAACATCAGGAAGTGGGTCATTGTCTCCGAGGCAGCAGGGGAGTCACAACCACAAACAGAGGCAGACCAATGGAATCTGCCATTTGCTGTATCAATGTGTCTGGCTCTGTTCCATGGAGGAGCTGGCAGATTTCCAGTTTCACCCACCCCTGCCCTCCGATCTGCAAGCTCCCTGTCAGCCCTGGTTTAGCGGTTGGTGCTGGATATTGCACAGATGAGGCCCGGCCAGCAAAATGGCTGGGTCCTCTCGCCAAGGACATTGGACAGGCAGCACCATTGCACCGCTCACCCGATGTCCACCCAGAGTGAAAATCAGCCCCAAGAAGTCTAAGCTCAGCAATCTCAGCAACGTCAAACACATCCAAGATCCCCGATCAGCTGCAAGAGAAGGATCGACATTCCATTCTTGCCCATGTGCCAGTTGCAATTGAGCCTTTCTTTGAAAATGAGCCTGACTGAATGATCTGATCTGTGGTGTTTAATGGACTTGGGAAGCCAATCCTTGTTGGAAATATGAAACTGAACCCCGTATTTATTGAAAATATCAAATCTACCTTATTCAGCTGACTGATGCATCTCAATGGCAAGAGCATTGCGATAATAAAGGTTTGCAAATCAGAGCTGAATTTGATATTTCCCAAAAAATCAACCTCAATGTTTCACAAATCCGAGATGTTCCAAGAGTTTTCAATGCAGAGGACCAGACTGGATGATGGTAAATATTTGGACATCTCCAAGCACACTGCCTGACACTGGATTGTCCTCCACATTACAAGCTGTCTTATCCTCTTCAGCAATGCACATCTTCAAATGAGAGAAAAGGTCGTCGCGTGTCTGGGTTTCTTCCTGCACAATGGACCTCCAGTTTGTTCCCATTTGTTCACTGCAGTGAAGAGATCACTGCTTTGCTGTCAGATCACAGGCCAAATGTCAGAATTAAAGCAATTGTGGTGATAAGAGTAGCTGGAACATTATTAAGGATCAGAACCAAACTATTGTCAGGAGAAATTTGCTTGGGTTGTGTTTGGAAATAGCAGGGAGTGATTTTAATCTCACGCACCCGACGGGAAACTAATGCGATCAGATCGGCCGTTTGTTTTACACCCCGCCCGATTTCACTTTCGACTGAAATCATTGGAGAGCAAAATCAGGGAAGGTGTAAAACAGGCAGGAAATTCAATCCCGTCAGGTGGGGGAGGTTCAAATTACCCCCAGCATATCTGAACTAGAAGGACAACTACTAAAAATGGCCAAAAGGACCATAAAATAACGATGGAAATTGCCTGAGCAGTTCCACAGCAACACGAATCCCCAAATGGGAAACTTTCTGCTTTCTAACCTCGTACACTATTTATCTACAAAGTACATCTCTACTTATCATCAACAGCAAGCTGCAATATCACTTATTGGAATATGATTGTTTGACTAAGTAAGAGTTTAGCCAAAGAACTACCTGCAGTTATTTTA
Source organism: Somniosus microcephalus (assembly GCF_052327205.1). Classification (NCBI taxonomy): domain Eukaryota; kingdom Metazoa; phylum Chordata; class Chondrichthyes; order Squaliformes; family Somniosidae; genus Somniosus; species Somniosus microcephalus. The sequence goes on along the minus strand of NW_028225189.1, from coordinate 3,531,299 downwards.
CAAATATAGTATTTTCTTACTTTAAGCAAACCCTTTGAATTTTCTTTTGCCTTTTATTTTTTGTTGTGTGTTTTTTTCTCTTTAGGTCCCTGCACACAACCAAAGCATTCTCAGCTGAGGGAACAGGTGGGCAGCTTGCGCTGACCCTGCCGTTCTACTGTGACCCATGGGGTCTCATCCTCCAAATGGACTTCCTTGTGGGGACACGCTCACTTTCTGTTGACCCCCTCTTTCTTCCCGACAGTCCAGTAGAGATTAAGGATTTGCAGTGTGAGGGAGAATGGGCATAAACCCACATCCCACCATTCTTTGGTGCCATTTGTTGAGCTGGCATGCTGTGCCCGTCTCCGTTAATGACTTCTGATTTCTTCAGTTTTTTGAAGCAGAAACAGTGTCCAGAAAGAGCTACTTGTACTTCAAAAGACTCGAGCCACTCGGCCAAACAGCCACGTGGACTTTCAGTCCAACATATACTCCATCGATCGATCGAGCACTCATTTCATTCATTTAGTAACGGCAGATTTTACTATCTTACACCACATTCTGTGTATTTAGGATAGTTTCTGATGACTATCTGAATTTATGTTGATAAATTATTGGGCGGGTAGAAGTGGTGCGATGCTCAACATTAAGAGTCGGACAGTTTCCGATTCACCAATTGAACACTTTGCTCTCACCAACGTGCGTGGTCCCTTTAAATATGCTGCGCAGTTTCTCTCCCAGCGGCAGGAGCTGGTGAGCGGCCTGCGCGGATCCTCGCCATTGCTGCGCCACCGTGCAGCCACGCACCTTAGGGGCAACATTGGTGTGCGGCCCTCAACAGCTCACCACAACTTGTTCAGTGGCCCTCCAGCCCAAATCATTGCCCACCCATGCCCAAAACCATCTTTAATGGGATTCTGCCTCCTGACGGAGCTGGGAAAGATTTTGCCATTTTTACCACAATTGAGCACCACCTTCTTTTCCAAAGATCTCTGAGCTTCTCTATTGCTGCTTTTGTCTCCCTCAACTGTGGGTGATATTTCTCTCTATTCTCCTGTAAACTGAATTCATCTTGATCTGAACTGGGTTCAATGTAAGACAGTTCAGGGAGTCAGGCATCATTCACCCCTAGACCTACGCTGGCTGGTAAAACCCCAGTCATTTCCTTAGTAAGGATTCCTCTGGTTCCTCGCCATATATTTGTCAGGATACCGAAACCCAGCTTTCTTAAAGCCAACTCCTGGAGGCCCCACTCCCTGAGCCTACAACCTTCAGCAGGGTCAGTGGTGGAGTTCCACAGCAGGAGTGAACCCAACTGTCAGAATGAACATGGTTCAGTCCTGGATGTGATTAACAGCAGCAATAACAGCAGAATCCAACCCCTGCAGTCACTTGTGAACTTGCTGATGTGTCAGCAGGTTGTATGACCGAGTGAATCCCTTCCCACACTCGGAACAGGTGAATGGCCTCTCCCCAGTGTGAGTGCGCTGGTGTCTCAGCAGGATGGAGCTCTGAGTGAATCCCTTCCCACACACTGAGCAGGTGAATGGCCTCTCCCTAGAGTGAACTCGTTGGTATGCCAGCAGGCTGCAGTTCTGAGTGAGTCACTTACCACACACTGAGCAGGTGAACAGCCTCTCCCCGGTGTGAACTCGCTGGTGTGTCAGTAGGTGGGATGAATTTGTGAATCCCTTCCCACACACTGAGCAGGTGAATGGCCTCTCCCCAGTGTGAACTCGCTGGTGTGTCAGAAAGGTGGTTCAATTCGTGAATCCTTTTCTACAGTCAGAGCAGGTGAACGGCCTCTACCCAGAATGAATTCGCTGGTGTGTCAGCAGATCCCTTTTGCTTTTAAAGCTTTTCTCACAGTCAGAACATTTAAAAGGTCTCATGTTTGTGTGAACAAGTTGGTGTCTCAGTAGCTGGGATGACTAAGTGAGTCCCTTCCCACACACGGAGCAGGTGAACGGCCTCTCCCCAGTGTGAATTCGCTGGTGTGTCAGCAGGTCACTTGACTGAGTGAATCCATTCCCACACTCAGAGCAGGTGAACGGTCTCTCCCCGGTGTGACTGCGCCGATGGGTTTCCAGCTGATACGGGTCATCAAATCCTTTCCCACAGTCCCTACATTTCCCCAGTTTCTCCCTGGTGTGACTGCGCTTGTGTTTCGCCAGGCCAGAGGATCGACTGAATCCTCGTCCACACACACAACACGTGTACGGTTTCTCCCCGCTGTGAACTGTGCTTTTTGCTTTCATGTTATGTCTGATGATATTCAGGTCCTGCTGAATTGAGTGACTCTGTCAGATCTTGATGTTTGAGTTAAATATCCTGTCTACAAATCCTCCCCTTCTAATACCCTGTAAAATGAATATAAAACAAGAAAATGGAGCATGAGAGAGAACACACAAAAACACAAAGACAGGTTGTGAAATTGAGCTCAATAAATCTGGGAATTTGTTGGGCCAGTACCAGGAAAAAAGTAATGATGAAAGCTGCCGGATTGTCATTAAAATCCCAACTGGTTCACTAATGTCCCACAGGGGTATGGGGATCGGGCGGGAAAGTCAAGTTGAGGTCGAAGATCAGCCATGATCTTATTGAATGGTGGAGCAGGCTCGAGGGCTGTATGGTCTACTCCTGCTCCTAATTCTTGTGTTCTTATGGAAGGGAACCAGCCACCCTACCTATCCCACGACTTCTACCGCCTAGAAGGAAAAGAGCAGCAGGTGCATGGGAACACCATCATCTGCAAGTCACACACCATCCTGACTTGGACATATATCATCATTCCTTCATTGTCACTGGGTCACAATCCTGGAACTCCATCCCGAACAGCTCTGTGGGAGCACCATCACCACACGGACTGCAGCGGTTCAAGAAGGCAGCTCACCACCACCTGCTCAATGGGAAACTAGGGAGGCCGGTGGGCGCCGCGGGGACTGGAGTGCATTATCACCCCGGCCAATGTGATTTTAATTTAATTTAATAAGTTTTAAAAATTAATCTAGTGTTTTTTTAATCTTCTTTACAGTCCACTTGTTCGGCTGGGAGAGCGGGAGGCTCCACTCGGCGATGCAGAGAGCTCTGTGGATGGAGAAGAATGTCAACCAGAGTCTGCCGGATCTGCACAAACTCTCCACTGGGAGCGCCGACCCTCATCTGTGTGAATTCCTGGAGACCCGCTATCTGGATGAACAAGTAAAGATGACCAAGAAGCTTGGAGATCACATCATTAACTTAAAGAGACTGGGACCCCTGCCTTGTAGGGAATGATGGCTTGTGACTTTGTACAAAGAGCTGAGCCTGAGGTCTGTAAACGTCATTTACTGTAAAAATGTTCAAATATTAAATATTTAAAAATAAACCCGTGGGGACGCGGGCTGCAAACGCCCAAGTGTGGCCCCATTATTAAAACAGTAAAAAAATTAATGCTGGGCCATCCAGCGACGCCCAGATCCTCAGTCCCAGTGACCGCCTCAGAAGAATAGAAGATGGCGGCGCGTAACCCGGGCCTGCAACCGAGAAAAAGCCTCACAGCTGCCGTCCGGTGGAACATAGACCGGGCTGCTGGATCTCATTCGGGCCTGAGGCCGTTCTCCAACTTTATAAACCCTGCGGCATGGCCTACCTGCAGTTTATTAATCTCTGAACCCCGCTCCCGCCGACTAGCAGCTCAGCCCGGCGACCGCGCAGGGCTTTCTTTGTAAAGGCGGTGAGGGACACGTGACCCGGGCCCAGGGGCTGATTGACGGGAGCTTCCGACCAATAGGGAGCGAGTGGGGCGGGGCTGGAGCAACTAGCCGGCGGCGGGTCCTCCAACCAATTGGGGAGCCTGAGGGGCGGAACTTGCGCCGGCTGATTGTCGGATCCGCAGGGCAGCGAGTTTCTCCAGTCCCTTGTTCAGGGCCTGGGGCCAGGGGAGGCTGTGGGCCTTTATTCCCCTCACTGGACACAAGGCTCTTTGGCTCACAACACACAGGCTCAGACTGCAAGACAGACTTTTTAAATTCATCAATAAAAGCAGATAAACCTTGTGCTTCTGTAGAACAAACTTTCTAATATTTGGGAGTAAATGTACAAGTTTTTTTCCCTCTGGGGAATTTATTATTAGTTTCACGAAACAACAACAACCACTTGTATTTATAAAGCGCCTTTAATGTAGTAAAACATCCCAAGGCTGTTCACAGAATCATTATAAAACAAAATTTGACACCGAGCCACATAAGAAGACATTAGGGCAGATGACCAAAAGCTTGGTAAAAGAAGTAGGTTTTAAGGAGCATCTTAAAGAAGGAGGTAGAGAGGCAGAGAGGTTTAGGGAAGGAATTCCAGAGCTTAGGGCCCAGGCAACTGAAGGCACGGTCACCAATGGTGGAGTGATTAAATTGGGGATGCTCAAGAGGCCGGAAATAGAGGAGTGCAGATATCTCGGGAGGTGTGGGGCTGAAAGAAATTACAGAAATAGGGAGGGGCGAGGCCATGGAGGGATTCACTCCACACGGCCTGACCTTCGTCATCTTGTCGATCTTACATACTGTTTATGGATAACAAGCTGGTTACAGAACAGAAAACCGAGAGTAGGGGTTGGGAGTAGCTACTCAGACTGGCAAAAGGTGGGAAGTGGTGTACCACAGGGATTGGTGCTGGGACCACTGTGGTTCATAAATGATTTGGACTCGGGAATCAGAAGTACAATTAATACTGAGGAAGACAAAATGCAAGAAGACATTAATACATTTCAGAATGGGCATATAGTTGGCAAATGAATTTCACTGTAGATCAGTGTGAGGTGGTGTGTTAATGAATTTCACTATAGATCAGTGTGAGGTGGTGTGTTAATGAATTTCACTATAGATCAGCGTGAGGTGGTGTGTTAATGAATTTCACTATAGATCAGTGTGAGGTGATGTGTTAATGAATTTCACTATCGATCAGCGTGAGGTGGTGTGTTTTGGTGGGAAGAATAAGGAGGCCACTCACTATTTGGACAAGAGGGTGAAATTGGGTTGCTTTGTGCGTCCTGTGATATTCAACGGGAGGTTAGCGGCGGCAGTAGCCGGTAGTGCCCCGCGGCATAGCACCACCGGCAATTACGTCATCACCATGCGCAGTGCCCCGGCTGCAACCTTGGGTTGCGCCGCCTGCCCTATCGCCGGACAATATGTCCGACAGGGTCAGGGGTCGTTCCTGCAGCCGTGGCGGCGCCACTTAAAGGCAGGCGTCGGGTGGCAACGTTTTATTTTGGCTGACTGCCAGCACCTGCCCACTTCCCCTTTCTTCTTCGGGGTGTCGGCTGCGATCGCTCAGCCTGACGCTCCTCTTGATCCGACACCCCGCTCCCCGGTGGTCCAGCAGGGCCCCAATGTCTGCAGTGCTAGGCCCCTCCCCTTTAATCAGGGACGGAGGTCTGCTATGATGCTATGAGAGTCATAGAATATGAGAGTAAGCTTGCAGGTAACATAAAAACTGACTGTAAAAGCTTTTATAGATATGTGAAGAGAAAAAGATTGGTGAAGTCAAGCGTAGGTCCCTTGCAGTCAGAATCGGGGGAATTTATAATGGGGAACAAAGAAATGGCTGACCAACTAAATACATATTTTGGTTCTGTCTTCACAAAGGAGGACACAAATAACCTCCCTGAAATACCGGGGAACATAGGGTCTGATGAAAGGGTGGAACTGAAAGAAATCAGTATTTGTAGGGAAATGGTGTTAGGAAAATTGATGGGACTGAAGGCCGATAAATCCCCAGGGCCTGATAATCTACATCCCAGGGTACTTAAGGAAGTGGCCCTAGGAATAGTAGATGCATTGCTGGTCATCTTCCAGAACTCAATAGACTCTGGAACTGTACCCATGGATTGGAGGGTAGCTAATGTTACCCCACTATTCAAAAAAGGTGGCAGAGAAAAAGCGGGGAATTATAGACATCGGTAGTGGGGAAAATGCTAGAGTCCATTATAAAAGATGTAATAGCAGAGCACTTGGAAAGCAGTGACAGGATCGGACAAAGTCAACATGGATTTACAAAAGGTAAATCATGCTTGACTAATCTACTGGAATTTTTTGAGGATGTAACTGGTAAAATAGATAAGGGAGAACCAGTGGATGTGGTGTATTTGGACTTTCAGAAGGCTTTCGATAAGGTCCCGCATAAGAGATTAGCGTGCAAAATTAAGGCACATGGGATTGGGGGCAAGGTATTGACTTGGATAGAGAACTGGTTCGCGGACAGAAAGCAAAGAGTTGGAATAAACTGGTCGTTTTCCAAGTGGCAGGCAGTGACTAGTGGGGTACCGCAAGGATCGGTCCTAGGACCCCAGCTGTTCACAATATATATTAATGATCTGGATGAGGGAATTGGATGTAATATCTCCAAATTTGCAGATGACACAAAGCTGGGTGGGAGGGTATGCTGTGAGGAGGATGTCATGAAACTCCAGTACGATTTGGACAGGTTAGGTGATTGGGCAGAAACATGGCAAATGCACTATAATGTGGATAAATGTGAGGTTATCCACTTTGGAGGCAAAAACAGGAAGGCAGATTATTATTTGAATGGCAATAGATTGGGAGAAGGGGAAGTGCAAAGAGACCTGGGTGTTCTTGTGCACCAGTTGCTGAAGGTAAGCATGCAGGTGCAGCAGGCAGTTAAGAAGGCAAATGGTATGTTGGCCTTCGTAGCAAGAGGGTTCGAGTACAGGAACAAGGATGTCTTGCTACAGTTTTACAGGGCCTTGGTGAGACCGCACCTTGAGTATTGTGTGCAGTTTTGGTCACCTTATCTGAGGAAGGATGTTCTTGCCATGGAAGGAGTGCAACGAAGATTCACCAGGCTGATACCTGGGATGGCAGGAATGACGTATGAGGAGAGATTGTGTCGATTGGGCTTATACTCACTGGAGTTTAGAAGATTAAGAGGGGATCTCATCGAAACCTATAAAATTCTGTCAGGCCTGGACAGACAAGATGCTGGAAGGATGTTCCCGATGGTCGGGGAGTCCAGAACCAGGGGTCATAGTCTTAGGACTGAAATGAGGAGGAATTTCTTCACCCAGAGAGTGGTGAACCTGTGGAATTCTCTGCCACAGAGGGCGGTGGAGGCCAGTTCATTAAATATATTCAAGAAAGAGTTGGATATATTTCTTAAAGCTAAAGGGATCAAGGGATATGGGGAGAAGGCAGGGACCGGGTACTGAATTTGGATGATCAGCCATGATCTCATTGAATGGCGGAGCAGGCTCGAAGGGCCGAATGGCCGACTCCTGCTCCTATCTTCTATGTTTCTATGTTTCTATGTGCCGACGGGCGTGGCGCTGTTGCACGAAGTGCCGCGGAATTCACTGGTTGCGCCCCAAGAGGGAGGGGAGTGCTTCCAGTAGCACCCCGCCTCCTGCCTGGGGCGCTACCACTGGATTTAATGCACAGGGGTGCTAACTTTTTCAGGGGGCTAAAATTAGCCCCAGCGACGTTAGCGACCCAAAGGGGGCGCCACTGAATTTCTCCCTAATAGTTTAAATGGGCTGGAGGAGCGGAGGGATCCAGGGATACAGATACACAAATCACTAAAAGTAGCGAAACAGGTTAATAAGGCCATTAAAAAGAAAGCACTGAGTACATTCCTAAAGGAGCCTTCTGTTCCATGCCTAGGAGCTCTGAACCATGGCAGAGAGCGGCTGGGATACGTTTCTCACACGCCTCGAGATTAACCCGCACGGCAACTTTGCTGTCAGTGAAGAGAGACAAGAAAGACCAAAGTGCCGGTTGCCCCTCTCAGTGTGGCCCTGAAGGACTGTGTCCAGGCTGGAGTTGTTCCCGCTGTACGATCCTCCCCCAGATTGTCCTTTCTGAGCTCCAGCCAGGTGATGCTAAACACTCAGGTGGGAAAGACAAAAATCTACAGCAATGTGTTTAAAGCAAAGCTGGTGATGTAAAAAGGAGTCTCACACATCAAGGAACTTTAAAGTAAGCTTTAAGCAACTTATAATCATAATATATACAAGAGCGGTCTTCACCATGCCTCTAGGAGAAGCCCTTTTACCATACTGAGCAGTTCAGTATTTATACTAGTCCAAACACCAGAAGTGACGTATGCACAGGAAGTGATGTATGCACAGAGTTCACAGTTCACAGGAAGTGATGTGCACATAACTTCATCCGGAAGTTATTTATTATTATTATTACAGCTGGGTTATTTGACATCTATCCAGAATATTAAATTCCAGCCCAGTTACAGGAGTTATTAACATCAGCAGAAACAAACCCCAACTGTCAGAATGAACATGGTTTCAGTCTTGGATGTGATTAACAGCAGCAATAACAGCAGAATCCAACCCCTGCAGTCACTTGTGAACTCGCTGGTGTCTCAGCAGGTTGGATGACTGAGTGAATCCCTCCCCACACATGGAGCAGGTGAACGGCCTCTCCCCAGTGTGTGTGCGCTGGTGTACAGTGAGGTCAGATGATCGCCTGAACCCAGTCCCACAGTGAGAGCACCTGAAAGGTCTCTCGTCAGTGTGAGCTCGCTGGTGTCTCAGCAGGTGGGATGAGTGAGTGACTCCCTTCCCACACACGGAGCAGGTGAACGGCCTCTCCCCAGTGTGAGTGTGCAGGTGTATAGCGAGGTCAGGTGACTGCCTAAACCCAGTCCCGCAGTGAGAGCACCTGAACGGTCTCTCGTCAGTGTGAACACGTTGATGGCATGTCAGTTCCCTGGAACTTTTAAAGCACTTCCCACAGTCCGAGCAGTTAAAAGGTCTCTCATCAGTGTGAACTCGCTGGTGATTCAGCAGGTTGGATGACTCAGTGAATCCCTTCCCACACATAGGGCAGGTGAACGGCCTCTCCCCAGTGTGAACTCGCTGGTGTCTCAGTAGGTGGGATGACTGAGTGAATCCCTTCCCACACTCAGAGCAGGTGAACGGCCTCTCCCCGGTGTGAATGCGCTTGTGTCTCAATAGGCCAGAGGGTTGGCTGAAGCCTCGTCCACACACAGAACACGTGTACGGTTTCTCCCCGCTGTGAACTGTGCTTTTTGCTTCCATGTTCAGAGGCCGATGATATTCAGATCCGATGAGTCGAGTGACTCTGTCAGATCTTGAAGTGATGTTTGGTTTGAGCTTACCATCTGCAAATCCTCCCCTTCCAGTGCCCTGTAAAATTAATTTAAAACAGGGAGCGTGAGAGACAACCCACAAGAAAACAAAGGCAGGTTGTGAAATTGAGCTCAATGAATCTGGTCAATTGTGGGGCCGGCACTAGAAAAAAGTGACCATGAAAGCTGCCGGATTGACATAAAAACCCAACTGGTTCACTGATGTCCTTCAGGGAAGGGAATCCGCCACCTGGTCTGGGCCTACACAAGACTCTGGCCTCCATGGGAGGAGAGAGAGAGAGGTGGGAGTGGGAGGGGGAGGGGGCGAAGGAAAGAAACTTTATACATCTGCAACTGGACCAGAACTTTGACAGAACCTCCAAAACCCGCAACCTCCACCACCTAGAAGGACAAGGGCAGCTGTTGTATGGGAGCACCATGACCTCCAAGTTCCCCGCCAAGTCACACGTCATCCTGACTCAGATATATTCATCGTTGCTGGGTCATAATCCTGGAACTCCTTACCGAACAACATTGTGGGAATACCTTCACCACACAGACTGCAGTAGTTCATGAAGGAGACTCACCACCCCCTTCTCAACGGGAAACTGGGGATTGGCAATATTTGCTGCTCTTGCTAGCGACGCCCACATCCCAAGAATGAATTAAAACAAATCTGTAGATGTAAACTGGATTAAAAGCCTATACAGAAATACTTGTTCCTAAGAGAATACTCTTTTACATTGTACGTACAGTGTCTGTGTAACAACCTAATCTCCCCCAGAATCCACCTCCCTTGACTGTCACACATTGGAAATTGTTGGGTCCTCCTGGGCTCAGAAGTACTGGCGGTTAAACCCAGCAGCTTCTCCTCCATCTCCACTCCAGCTCAAACTGAAACATAGAAACACAGAAGATAGGAGCAGGAGTAGGCCATTCGGCCCCGCTAGCCTGCTCCGCCATTCAATGCGATCATGGCTGATTATCCAAATTCAGTACCCAGTCCCTGCTTTCTCCCCATACCCCTTGATCCCTTTAGCTTTAAGAAATATATCCAACTCCTTCTTGAATATAGTTAATGTCTTGGTCTCTACTGCCTTCTGTGGTAGAGAATTCCACAGGTTCACCACTCTCTGGGTGAAGAAATTCCTCCTCATTTCAGTCCTAAATGGCCTACCCCGTATCCTTAGACTGTGACCCCTGGTTCTGGAATCCCCGACCATCGGGAACATCCTTCCTACATCTAGTCTGTCCAGTCCTGTCAGAATTTTATAAGTTTCAATGAGATCCCCTCTCATTCTTCTAAACTCACTGGAGTTTAGAAGATTGAGAGGGGATCTCATCGAAACCTATAAAATTCTGTCAGGCCTGGACAGAGTAGATGCAGGAAGGATGTTTCTGATGGCCGGGGAGTCCAGAACCAGGGGTCATAGTCTAAGGATAAGTGGTAAGCCATTTAGGACTGAAATGAGGAGGAATTTCTTCACCCAGAGGGTGGTGAACCTGTGGAATTCTCTGCCACAGAGGGCGGTGGAGGCCAGTTCATTAAGTATATTCAAGAAAGAGTTGGATATATTTCTTAAGGCTAAAGAGATCAAGGGATATGGGGAGAAGGCAGGGACAGGGTACTGAATTTGGATGATCAGCCATGATCTCATTGAATGGCGGAGCAGGCTCGAAGGGCCGAATGGCCTACTCCTGCTCCTATCTTCTATGTTTCTATGTTTCTCAGAGAGGGTGCAGAAAAGATTTACGAGAATGATTCCAGGGATGAGGGACTTCAGTTACGTTGATAGACTGGAGAAGCTGGGGTTGTTCTCCTTGGAGCAGAGAAGATTGAGAGGAGATTTGATAGAGGTGTTCAAAATCAAGAGCGGACTGGACAGAGTAGACAGAGATACTCTTCCAATTGGCAGAGGGGTCGAGAACCAGAGGACACAGATTTAAGGTGATTGACAAAAGAACCAAAGGCGACATGAGGAAAAACTTTTTTACGCAGCGAGTGGTTAGGATCTGGAATGCACTGCCTGAAAGGGTGGTGGAGGCAGATTCAATCACCACTTTCAAAAGGGAATTGGATAAGTACCTGAAAGAGAAATATTGCAGGACTTCAGATTCCTGGGGCAGGAGCGACCAGTTCTGGGGCAGGAGGGACCGGTCCAAGGTGGACAGGTTGCACCTCAACAGAGCTGGGACCAATGTCCTCATGGGACGGTTAACTAGTGCTGTGGGGGAGGGTGTAAATTAATTTGACAGGGGGATGGGCACCAGGATGAAACATTAGAGAGGAGAAACAAGGTGAAGAGAGGACTGGGAGAGACAAGTAGCACTAGAGCGACAGAATTGCTGGTCATCTTCCAAAATTCGATAGACTTTGGAACAGTTCCCATGGATTGCAGGGTAGCTAATGTTACCCCACTATTCAAAAAAGGTGGTAGAGAGAAAACGGGAAATTATAGACCGGTAAGCCTGATATCGGTTGTGGGGAAAATGCTCGAGTCCATTATAAAAGATGTAATAGCAGAGCACTTGGAAAACAGCGACAGGATCGGACAAAGTCAACATGGATTTACAAAAGGTAAATCGTGCTTGACTAATCAACTGGAATTTTTTGAGGATGTAACTGGTAGAATAGATAAGGGAGAAACAGTGGATGTGGTGTATTTGCACTTTCAGAAGGCTTTCGATAAGGTCCCGCATTAGAGATTAGCGTGTAAAGTTAAGGCACATGGGATTGAGGGCAAGGTACTGACTTGGATAAAGAACTGGTTGGCAGACAAGAAGCAAAGAGTTGGAATAAACGGCTTTTTTCCGAGTGGCAGTGACTAGTGGGGTACCGCAGGGGTCAGTCCTAGGACCCCAGCTATTCACAATATATATAAATGATCTAGACGAGGGAACTAGATGTAATATCTCCAAGTTTGCAGAGGACACAAAGCTGGGTGGGCGTGTGTGCTGTGAGGAGGATGCCGAGAAACTCCAGTATGATTTGGACAGGTTGGGTGATTGGGCAGAAGCATGTGGATAAATGTGAGGTTGTCCACTTTGGTGGCAAAAACAGGAAGGCAGATTATTATCTAAATGGCAATAGATTGGGAGAAGGGGAAGTGCAGCGAGACCTGGGTGTCCTTGTGCACCAGTCGCTGAAGGTAAGCATGCAGGTGCAGCAGGCGGTTAAGAAGGCAAATGATATGTTGGCCTTCGTAGCGAGAGGCTTTGAGTACAGGAACAAGGATGTCTTGCTGCAGTTGTACAGGCCTTGGTGAGACCACATCTTGAGTATTGTGTGCAGTTTTGGTCACCTTATCTGAGGAAGGATGTTCTTGCCATGGAGGGAGTGCAGCGAAGATTCACCAGACTGATACCTGGGATGGCAGGAATGACGTATGAGGAGAGATTGGGTCGATTGGGCTTGTACTCGCTAGAGTTTAGAAGAATGAGAGGGGATCTCATTGAAACTTATAAAATTCTGACAGGACTGGACAGACTAGATGCAGGAAGAATGTTCCCGATGGTCGGGGAGTCCAGAACCAGGGGTCACAGTCTAAGGATAAAGGGTAGGCCATTTAGGACAGAAATGAGGTGGAATTTCTTCACCCTGAGAGTGGGGAACCTGTGGAACTCTCTAACACAGAAGGCGGTGGAGGCCAATTCATTAAATATATTCAAGAAGGAGTTGGATATATTTCTTAAGGCTAAAGGGATCAAGGGATATAGGGAGAAAGCAGGGACCAGGTACTGAATTTGGATGATCAGCAGTGATCGCATTGAATGGCAGAGCAGGCTCGAGGGGCCGAATGGCCGACTCCTGCTCCTATTTCTTATGTTCTTATAAATACAAGTCTTTCTTACTTATTGTGTCCAATTCTGGGCACCGCACTTTAGGAAGGATGTGAAGGCCTTAGAGAGGGTGCAGAAAAGATTTACGAGAATGATTCCAGGGATGAGGGACTTCAGTTACATGGAGAAGCTGGGGTTGTTCTCCTTGGAGCAGAGAAGATTGAGAGGAGATTTGATAGAGGTGTTCAAAATCAAGAGGGGTCTGGAATGGCCTACTCGTGCTCCTATCTTCTATGTTTCTATGAACCCCAGGACCAGGCCCCTACGGGGAATAGGTACGCAGATCAAGGCGCAAAACTAACTGCGGAAGAAATGCAACCAGAGTACGCATTCAAAAATGAAATAAATATGGTCATGATCGTCAGTGGGGTAAAGGAAGTAAATATAATGGAGCTACAAGAAAATACTAGTGAAAAGCACAAGGAGAAATGGAGACAAGCTGGCGCGCAATTACAAGATGGAATTTGGAAATGGGGCCCCCGTAACCAGGTGGTGGCACCGGAATGTTGTAGACAACAACTGAAGGCGCTATACCATGGTGTAACACATACAAATTGACTTTACCGGCCCCCTAGTGCAGGACCGGGGCAAGAAATATTGCCTGGTAATAATTGTTCAATTTACCAGGTGGGTGGAAGCCTTTGCCACCAGAGACTGCTCTGCAAAAACAGTTGCACTAATATTGGCTACCGAGGTTATACCCCGTTGGGGAGTGCCTCTGCAAATTGACTCAGACAACGGCACTCATTTCACCGGCAAAATAATGAAAGAAATCTGTAAGCTGCTACATGTGACACAAAAATATCACATACCATATCACCCCCGGAGCTCGGGGATGGTAGAAAGAATGAATAGGACACTGAAAAACGCGCCGACAAAAGCCATCCAAGAAACAGGGAGGGGATGGTCGGAATTATTACCCAGCATACTAATGAGGCTGCGAGACACCCCAGGACGAACGACCGGACTGACCCCCTATGAATTAATGACAGGACAAGCTATGAGACTACCAGAGGATTTGGCTGGAGGGGTGGGAGAACCAGGACCAGTACAAAATAGATTAAGGCGATACTTAGTACAACTAAATCAGGAGGTACAAGTACTAAATAAAGAAGTAAGGAACCAACAACAGATTAAAGATCTAGAAAGGCAGAATGCTGGACTTAAACCAGACGAGTTGCACAGAATAGGTCAACAAGTAATGACGCAAGTTATCGGAAGAAAGGGAATGGGGCCCGTTGGATGGGGCCATGTACTGTATTAATGACAAGTGATACGTGTGTTTGTCTACAGGAACCGATGGGTATGCGATGGAAGCAATGGACCCAGGTGAAACCATTTAACACTAAAGACCCCCATTCTACCCTCTCCTCTAGGGGAAAGAGCTCGGAAAACAACCAGACCTCTGTTTAAATTACAGATAAACATGGATCCAGTCGACCCTTTATATCAGAGGGTCCGTCTCGGGGGGAAGAAGCTCTCCCGGTTTACCCTTACACCCGAGAACTCATTTTTAATGTGGAAGCAAGTCATCCTCGGTTCCAAGGGACTTCCTAAGAAGAAGAAGACATAATTGGAGTAAGACTTCTTTACTACTGTATTCAAATCCTCTTGTAATGAAGGCCAGCATACCATTTGCCTTCTTAACTGCCTTTCACGACCACCGGATGTCCCAAAGCGCTTTACAGCCAGTGAAGTATTTTTGAAGTGTAGTCACTGTTGTAATGTGGGAAACGCGGCAGCCAATTTGCACACAGCAATCTCCCACAAACAGCAATATGATAATGACCAGATAATCTGTTTTTTCATCATGATGATTGAGGGATAAATATTGGGCTCAAAACACCGGGGATAACTTCTTCAAAATAGCACCACGGGATCTTTTACATCCACCTGAAGGAGCAGACAGGGGCCTCGGTTTAACGTCTCATCCGTAGGACGGCATCTCCGACAATGCGGCTCTCCCTCAGTACTGCCCCTCCGACAGTGCGGCGCTCCCTCAGTACTGCCCCGCCGACAGTGCGGCGCTCCCTCAGTACTGACCCTCCGACAGTGCGGCGCTCCCTCAGCGCTGCCCCTCTGACAGTGCGGCGCTCCCTCAGTGCTGCCCCTCCGACAGTGCGGCGCTCCCTCAGTACTGACCCTCCGACAGTGCGGCGCTCCCTCAGTACTGCCCCTCCGACAGTGCGGCGCTCCCTCAGTACTGCCCCTCCGACAGTGCGGCGCTCCCTCAGTACTGCCCCTCCGACAGTGCGGCGCTCCCTCAGTACTGCCCCTCCGACAGTGCGGCGCTCCCTCAGTACTGCCCCTCCGACAGTGCGGCACTCCCTCAGTACTGCCCCTCCGACAGTGCGGCACTCCCTCAGTACTGCCCCTCCGACAGTGCGGCGCTCCCTCAGTACTGCCCCTCCGACAGTGCGGCGCTCCCTCAGTACTGCCCCTCCGACAGTGCGGCGCTCCCTCAGTACTGCCCCTCCGACAGTGCGGCGCTCCCTCAGTACTGCCCCTCCGACAGTGCGGCGCTCCCTCAGTACTGCCCCTCCGACAGTGTGGCGCTCCCTCAGCACCGCACTGGAGTGTCAGCCTCGTTTTATATGCTCAAGTCCCTGGAGCGGGATTTGAACCCACAACCTTCTGACTCTGCTATCCACTGAGCCACAGCTGACTCCAGTCTTTTACACAGTTTCATCATAACTTCCGTGCTTTTGCACTCTATGCCTCTCCTAAAGCAGGGGAGTTATGATGAATTGTTAAACAGTTTTTTTTGCAGAGTGACCAAGGCTGTCTGTAGGAAACAATTTTGCATTTGAAAGAAGCTTGTATTGTGAAGCTTGTGCCCCTTTGCCAGGCCCGCTGCCTGCGGCCCCTCTCCCAGATTCCAGCCCCAGCTCTGTGCTGACTGAGCTGCTCTCACCTGGGGACAGCGCGTCACAATTGGCCCCAGCGCACCTGAGCTGGAGAGGAGGTCCCGCCCCCTTGCTGTGCCACCATTGGTTGGAGGACCAGGCCGCCCAGCTCAGTCCTCCCACCTCAGCCCTCGTCCTATTGGTCAGCGCTCCCATCAGTCAGAATCACATTGCTCCGGCTCACTCCGCCCCCCCGCGCGGGTCAATCCGCTCCGTTCGGCGTCCGCGGAGGTCCACCCGCCCGACTCTCAGGTTTGGTTTTTCTCGTATTTTACTTTATAATCTCGCTCTCCGCTCCCCCCTCACCTCGATTTAAATCGATTCCCCAACACTGTACTTTACCCCAGCCGCTGATTCCGCCTCTTCCCCGGGCCCGGCCTTCCTTCTTCTCCCCGGAGGCCCCGCGTAGGCGCCCTGGCAGCCTCGTTTTGTGGTGGGGCCGAATGAGCCCCGCCTCTCCACATTTAAAGGGACACCCACGCCCTCCACATTTAAACGGACACCCACCCCCTCCACATTTAAAGGGACACCCACCCCCTCCACATTTAAAGGGACACCAACCCCCTCCACATTTAAAGGGACACCCAGCCCTTCCACATTTAAAGGGACACCCACCGCTTCCACATTTAAAGGAACTCCCTCCCCATCTCTCATGTCCTCTACTGTGGAGGAGGAATTCCTGGAGAGTTTACGGGATGGTTTCCTGGACCAATATGTCGAAGAACCAATCAGAGATCAGGCCATCTTAGACTGGGTATTATGTAACGAGAAAGGATTAATTAGCAATCTTGTTGTACGAGGCCCCTTGGGTCGGAGTGATCATAATATTATCGAATTTTTCATTAAGATGGATAATGAAGTTGTTGACTCAGAGACTAGGGTCCTAAATTTAAATAAAGGAAACTACAATGGTCTGAGGAGCAAGTTGGGTAGGATTGATTGGGGAATGTCACTCAAAGGGTTGATGGTGGATAGGCAATGGCAAACATTCAAAGACCGCATGGATGAACTGCAGAATTTGTTCATCCCAGTTTGGCATAAAAATAAAACAAAAAAGGTGACTCAACCGTGGCTAACAAGGGAAATTAGGGATAGCATAAGATCCAAGGAGAGCACATATAAATTGGCCAGAAAAAGCAGTAAACCTGAGGATTGGGAGCAGTTTAGGATTCAACAAAGGAGGACAGAGGGATTAATTAAGAAGGGGAAAATAGAATGAGAGTAAGCTTACAGGGAACATAAAAACTGACTGTAAAAGCTTTTATAGATATGTGAAGAGAATAAGAACATAAGAAGTAGGAGCAGATGTAGGCCATACGGCCCCTCGGGCCTGCTCCGCCATTCAATAGGATCATGGCTGATCCGAACCTAGACTCACGTCCACTTCCCTGCCAGCTCCCCGTAACCCCTAATTCCCTTATCAGTGAGGAAACTGTCTATCTCCGCTTTAAATTTATTTAATGTTGCAGCTTCCACAGCTATCTGAGGTAGCAAATTCCATAGATTTACCACCCTCTGAATGAAGAAGTTTCTCCTCATCTCAGTTTTGAAACGGCAGCCCCACATTCTAAGATTATGCCCCCTAGTTCCAGTCTCACCCATCAGTGGAAACATTCTCCCCGCATCCACCCGATCAAGCCCCCTCACAATCTTATATGTTTCGATAAGATCGCCTCTCATTCTTCTGAATTCCAATGAGTAGAGGCCCAACCTACTCAACCTTTCCTCATAAGTCAACCCCCTCATCTCCGGAATCAACCGAGTGAACCTTCTCTGAACTGCCTCGAGAGCAAGTATATCTTTTCTTAAATATGGAAACCAAAACTGTATGCAATATTCCAGGTGTGGCCTCACCAGTACCCTGTATAACTGAAGCAAGACTTCCCTGCTTTTATACTCCATCCCCCTTGCAATAAAAGCCAAGATTCCATTGGCCTTCCTGATCACCTGCTGTACCTGCATACTAACCTTCTGTGTTTCATGCACCAGGACCCCCAGATCCCTTTGTTCTGTAGCACTTTGCAGTTTCTCTCCATTTAGATAATAACTTGCTCTTTGATTTTTTCTGCCAAAGTGCATAACCTCACACTTTCCAACATTATATTCCATCTGCCAAATTTCTGCCGACTCACTTAGCCTGTCTATGTCCTTTTGCAGGTTTTTTATGTCCTCCTCACTCACTGCTTTCCCTCCCATCTTTGTATCATCAGCAAACTTGGATATGTTGCACTTGGTCCCCTCCTCCAAATCGTTAATACAGATTGTAAAGAGTTGGGGTCCCAGCACTGACCCCTGCGGAACACCACTAGTTACTGATTGCCAACACGAGAATGAACCATTTATCCCAACTCCCTGTTTTCTGTTAGATAGCCAATCTTCCACCCATGCCAGTATATTACCCCCAATCCCATGATTTTTTATCTTGTGCAGTAATCTTTTGTGTGGCACCTTGTCAAATGCCTTTTGGAAGTCCAAATACACCACATCCACTGGTTCCCCTTTATCCACCCTGTTTGTTACATCCTCAAAGAATTCGAGCAAATTTGTCAAACATGACTTCCCCTTTATAAAACCATGCTGACTCTGTCCGATTAAATTATGCTTATCCAAATGTCCTGTTACTGCTTCCTTAATAATGGACTCCAACATTTTACCAACCACAGATGTTAAGCTAACTGGTCAATAGTTTCCAGCCTTTTGTCTACCTCCCTTTTTAAATAAGGGCGTTACATTAGCAGTTTTCCAATCTGCTGGGACCTTGCCTGAATCCAGGGAGTTTTGGAAAATTACCTCCAATGCATCCGCAATCCTCACCGCTACCTCTCTCAAGACCCTAGGATGTAAGCCATCAGGTCCAGGGGATTTATCCGCCTTTAGTCCCATTATCTTACCGAGTACCATCTCCTTAGTGATTTTAATTGTGTTTAGCTCCTCCCCCCCCCCATAGCCCCCTGTTTGTCCAGTGTTGGGATATTTTTAGTGTCCTCTACTGTAAAGACTGATACAAAATATTTGTTCAGCGTTTTTGCCATCTCCATGTTCCCCACTACTAATTTCCCGGTCTCATCCTCTAAGGGACCAACATTCACTTTAGCCACCCTTTTTCTTTTTATATAACTGTAGAAACTCTTGCTATCTGTTTTTCTATTTTTTGCTAGCTTACTTTCATAATCTATCTTCCCTTTCTTAATTAATCTTTTAGTTATTCTTTGCTGGCTTTTAAATGCTTCCCAATCTTCTATCCTCCCACTAGATTTGGCTGATTTATATGCCCTTGTTTTCAGTCGGAGGGTCTCTGAGCTTGGGGAGCGGCTGGAGTCACTGCCGGGCAGACGGGAGGCTGAGAGTTTCCTGGAGCGCACGTTCCAGGAGGTGGTCACCCCGCAGCCACAGAGAGTTTGTGGGAATTGTAACTGGGTGGCCGCCCAGCAGGGTTTGAGGAGGCAAGGCAGTGCAGGAATCCCCCGGGAGTGCGGCGCTCTCAAACTGGATTTCAGTGCTGAATCCCGGTGAAGGTGACGACACCTCGGGGGGAGAGTGCAGTCTAGAGCGCATCCACTGCACTGTGGGGCAATGACTGCACTGGGGGACAAAGCAAAGTGTGGAAATCTAGTGGTCATAGGGGATTCGATAGTCAGGGGGGCTAGACAGGTGTTTCTCCAACCCTCGACGTGAGTCCCGCTCGGCGTGTTACTTCCCTGGTGCCGGGGTAAAGGACATCACTGAGAGGGTGCAGAACATTTTGAGGGGGGAAGTTGAACAGCCAGGAGTCGTGGTCCATGTGGGAACCATAGACATAGGAAGGGAAAGGGCTGAGGTCCTGCAGGCAGACTTTCAGGAACTCGTGAGGAAATCGGCAGATGCAGTATAACGTGGATAAATGCGAGGTTATCCACTTTGATGTCAAAAACAGGAAGGCAGATTATTATCTGAATGGCAATAGATTGGGAGAAGGGGTAGTGCAACGAGACTTGGGTGTCCTTGTGCACCAGTCGCTGAAGGTAAGCATGCAGGTGCAGCAGGCGGTTAAGAAGGCAAATGGTATGTTGGCTTTCGTAGCGAGAGGGTTTGAGTACAGGAACAAGGATGTCTTGCTGCAGTTGTGCAGGGCCTTGGTGAGACCACATCTTGAGTATTGTGTGCAGTTTTGGTCGCCTTATCTGAGGAAGGATGTTCCCGATGGTCGGAGAGTCTAGAACCAGGGGGTCACAGTCTAAGGGTCGGGGAGTCCAGAACCAGGGGTCACAGTCTAAGGATAAGGGGTAAGCCGTTTAGGACAGAAATGAGGAGGAATTTCTTCACCCAGAGAGTGGTGAACCTGTGAAATTCTCTACCACAGAAGGCAGTAGAGGCCAATTCATTAAATATATTCAAGAAGGAGTTGGATATATTTCTTAAGGCTAAAGGGATCAAGGGGTATGGGGAGAAAGCAGGGACAGGGTACTGAATTTGGATGATCAGCCATGATCGCATTGAATGGCGGAGCAGGCTCGAGAGGCCGAATCTCCTGCTTCTATCTTCTATGTTTCTCTGTTTCTATGTTTCGAGCTCCCTGCTCGGCTGTGGACTTCCAGCCGTCCCAACAATTCCAACTATTGCAGGGAACAGGCTCCACCTTGATACTATTCAGCTGCCTGGGGCTGCACCTAGGCCTCTCTGTTCTAATCCACCAGTCATTGATTGTGGTTGATAATGAAGAAGAAAGCTGCAGACTGCAGGAAGGTACCAATGGACTGGTCAGGTGGGCAGAACAGTGGCAAATGGAATTCAATCCGGAGAAGTGTGAGGTAATGCATTTGGGGAGGGCTAACAAGGCAAGGGAATACACTATAAATGGTAGGACACTGAGAAGTGCAGAGGATCAGAGGGACCTTGGAGTGCATGTCCACAGATCCCTGAAGGTAGCAGGACAGGTAGATAAGGTGGTTAAGAAGGCACACGGGATACTTGCCTTTATTAGCCGAGGCATAGAATATAAGAGCAGGGAGGTTATGCTTGAACTGTATAAAACACGAGTTAGGCTGCAGCTAGAACACTGCGTGCAGTTCTGGTCACCACATTACAGGAAGGATGTGATCGCACGAGAGGGGGTGCAGAGGAGATTTACCAGGATGTTGCCTAGGCTGGGGAATTTTAGCTATGAGGAAAGATTGGATAGGCTGGGGTTGTTTTCATTGCAACAGAGGAGGCTGAGGAGAGACCTAATTGAGGTGTATAAAATTATGAGGGGCCTAGATAGGGTGGTAGAGGGAGAGACCCTCCTCACATTTAAAAAGTACTTGGCTATGCACTTGAAGTGCCGTAACCTACAAGGCTACGGACCAAGTGCTGGAAAGTGGGATTAGGGTGGATAGCTCTTTGTCGGCCGGCACGGACAAGATGGGCCGAATGGCCTCCTTCTGTGCTGTAAATTTCTTTGATTCTATGATTCATTGATCATCCCATTCCCAAGCTGACTCTGTGTTAACACCTCGGACGAGCCGTCCCACGTAGGGTGACTCCCTCAACCTGTTCTCCCGGTTACAGAACCAGTTTGTCTCTCTCAGGAATGCGCAAGCCTCTGTTGTCTGGGCACCAACTCACTCGTGACCTCACATGTTGCAACAAGTCTGCTGCCTGAGCAGTTTGCAGTGTTATTAGGTCTGTGCGTCTCCTAGCAACCACCTCCCTTATCTAGGCAAAGGGCTCATCTCCTGACTTTGGGTGTTATCATTCCAAACTTCAGCATTCTCTGTCTTTTAGCTTCAATCTGTCTGTGTCCACCCAGTGACAACACTGAGCTCCTCCCTCCAACCACTGACAATCACCCTCTTGCTGAGAAGGAAAGACTTGCATTTATATAGCGCCTTTCACAACCTCAGGACATCCCAGAGCGTTTTACAGCCAATGAAGAACCTCTGAAGTGTAGTCACTGTTGTAATGTAGGAAACGCGGCAGCCAATTGGCGCACAGCAAGCTCCCACAAACAGCAATGTGACACTGACCAGATAATCTATTTCAGTGATGTTGATTGAGGGATAAATATTGGCCCCAGGACACCGGGGAGAACTCCCCTGCTCTTCTTCAATGTAGTGCCATGGGACCTTTTACATCCACCTGAAAGAGCAGACGGGGGCCTCGGTTTAACATCTCATCCGAAAGACGGCACCTCTGACAGCGCAGCACTCTCTCAGTACTGGAGTGTCAGCCTAGATTTTTATGGTCAAGTCTCTGGACTGGGACTTGAACCCACGACCTTCTGACTCAGAGGTGAGAGTGTTGCCCACTGAGCTAAAGTACCTGGAGCTAAGCCAGCTGGGATACTTGACATAGGATTACATCGGATATACGGCACAGAAACAGGCCATTCGGCCCAACCAGTCCATGCCGGTGTTTATGCTCCACTCGAGCCTCCTCCTGTCTTTCCTCATCTAAATCTATCAGCATAACCCTCGATTCCCTTCTCCCTCATATGCTTGTCTAGCCTCCCCTTAAATGCATCGATACTATTCGCTTCAACCACTCCCTGTGGCAGCGAGTTCCACATTCTCACCACTCTCTGGGTAAAGCAGTTTCTTCTGAATTCCCTATTGGATTTCTTGCTGACTATTCAATAGTAACTGTCAAAAGGGAATTGGATATATACTAAAAGCAGAAATTTGCAGGGCTGTGGGGAAAGAGCAGGGCAGTGGGACTAATTGCACCGCTCTTTCAGAGAGCCGGCACCAGCACGATGGGCCGAAAGGCATCCTACTGTGCTCTATGATTCTATAACATCAGCTTCTCTCTGCTCACTAGTACTGAGAGAACAGGGAATAATCTTTAAATCTAGCCCAGTTATTGGAGGCTCTTAACATTAACAAGTCCCAGTTGCCTGAATTAACATGGTTCAGTCCCGGATGTGATTAAAGGCATCGGAAACAGTGGAATCGACCCACCGCAGTCACACTGTGGACACTCTGGTGTGTCAGCGGGTGGGATACACCAGGGAATCCCTTTCCACACACTGAGGTTGGCTCTAATGATCGGGAGTCCCAGCGTTTCGGACACTAGATAATCAAGCTCACAAGAACACAAATTGTCTCTCCAAGCTTTATTAAGAGCGCTGCATAACACAGATCGGGTGATAATTCCCTCAATCTGGAGAATAGAAGTACAGTGGATTCACGCGCGAGCTTCTCGAGTCTGTTCCAACTGACAATGGCTTAAGTGGCCTGTTCTTATACACAAGCTTGGTTACCACTCAGGAAATGGGATTGTTTGGACCCGTCTGTTGACCGCCTCCTGAACTCCTGCTAATTCAGGGAATTTAGACCATCTGTGACCAGACTATAACCACAAGCCGTCTGGTTATCACACCTATATGGTCCATGAGGTTATTATCAGATTCACACCCAGACGTTGTGCCTTCACTTGTCTGGCACTTCATCCCATAACACGGGTACAGGGGCTCAGTAATGCTTCATTCATCAGAAAAAGACAAAGTACAACATCATACTGGTCAGCTTAACAGAATCTCATCATATTTATGTGGCTCTAAATGTAAAAGTCACCAATAAATCCAGGAGGGAATTCAGGAGAAACTTTTTTACCCAGAGAGTGATGAGAATGGGGAACTCGCTCCCACAAGGAGTAGTTGAGGCCAATGGCATAGATGTATTTAAGGAGAAGCCAGATAAACATAGGAGGATATGTCGGAGGAGGCTCGTGTGGAGCATAAACCCCGGCATGGACCAGTTGGCCCGAATGGCCTGTTTCTGTGCTGTACATTCGATGTAATAACATGAACAGTCCACCGGCGCGCTCGAGGCCTTCCGTGACCGGTGGGTACCGGAGGGACTGGCGTGTATCATCACCACCGAAAATAGAATTTTAATTTCATTTAAGTTTCCTTTAAACTTTTTTTGTTATGTTACATGTTTTATTGGTTGTGATGGTTGACTTTTAATAGGCAATTGCCTGTGATAAGGAGAAAAACAAAAATAACATTAACAGTCAAATCAAGGGAATCATCAGCACAACAGATTGAGAGTTTAAACAGCAGTACAAGAATTTATAAAACATTCATCCATTCCACGTTCCTGTCACCCCAGCTGTCTGCAGGGCCCTGCATTACAGAACAGTGTGAACGCGCTGGTGTCTCAGCAGGTCATTGGAGCTTTTAAAGCTCTTCCCACAGTCAGAACATGTAAACGCTCTCTCATCAGTGTGAACAAGCTGGTGTGCCAGCAGGTTGGTGGACTGCAAGAATCCCTTCCCACACACAGAGCAGGGAAATGGCCTCTCCCCAGTGTGAACTTGCTGGTGTCTGGTCAGAGCCCTGGAGCGTTTAAAACTCTTACCACAGTCAGAACATGTAAACGGTCTCTGATCTGTGTGAACAAGCTGGTGTTGCTTCATGTCCCGGGAGTATTTAAAGCTCTTCCCACAGTCAGAACATGTAAACGGCCTCTCATCAGTGTGAACAAGCTGGTGTGTAGTCAGAGCCCCGGATCTTTTAAAGCTCTTCCCACAGACAGAACATTTAAAGGGTCTCTCATCAGTGTGAACAAGCTGGTGTGTCAGCAGGGTAGATGAATCAGTGAATCCCTTCCCACACACAGAGCAGTGAAATGGCCTCTCCCCGGTGTGAACTCGCTGGTGACTGGTCAGAACCCTGGAGCTTTTAAAACTCTTCCCACAGTTGGAACATGTAAACGGTCTTTCATCAGTGTGGACAAGCTGGTGTTCCTGCAGATCCCTGGAGAATTTGAAGCTCTTCCCACAGTCGGAACATTGAAACGGTCTCTCATCAGTGTGAACTCTCTGGTGTCTCAGCAGGTGGGATGTGCAAGTGAATCCCTTCCCACACACGGAGCAGGTGAACGGACTGTCCCCAGGGTGACTGTGCGGATGAACTTCTGATGTAGACGGGGAACTGAATCCCTTCCCGCTGTCCCCGCCTTTACCCGGTTTCTCCCCGGTGTGACGGTGCACGTGTCTCACCAGGTCAGGCGATTGGCTGAAGGCGAGTCCACACATGGAACACGTGTGCGGTTTGTCTGCACTGCGATCGCTGCTCTCTCCTTCCATGTGCAAAGGCCGATGATATTCAGGTCCTGATGAATTGAGCGACTCTTGTCAGATCCTGACGTGATGTTTGGTCTGAGCTTCCTGTCTGTAAATGCTCCATTTCTAAAACCCTGTAAAAGGAGTTTAGAAAGGGGTAAGAGGGAGAATGTTGTCTCATGTCGCTCTTTCCCAGCCCAGGGGCAGTAAAGCTGATTTTCAGGCCCTAGCTGCTGCACAGGTTGGTTGAAAGTATCAACAGTAATGGCGGCTGCAATCCCTACGCTCCAGCCGCCGCGCTGAGTTGTGCCTGACCCCGCGCATGCGCCCCATGGCCCCGCCTTCTCCTGCTCCACAGGCGCCCGGCCCGCACCGCGCATGCTCAGCACACCCCCTGGGCCCCTGTCAATCATCCTCCCCGCGCCTGCGCGCTGGGCCCGAGCTCCAGGCTGCCCCACGGGGCTTTCTTTGTAAAGTCGGTGTTGGTGAAGAGCCACGATCAGTGAGGGAAACATAGAAACATAGAAGATAGGAGCAGGAGTAGGTCATTCGGCCCCTCGAGCCTGCTCCGCCATTCAATGCGATCATGGCTGATCATCCAAATTCAGTAACCTGTCCCTGCTTTCTCCCCATATCCCTATAGCCTTAAGAAATATATCCAACTCCTTCTTGAATATATTTAATGAATTGGCCTCCACTGCCTTCTGTGGTAGAGAATTCCACAGGTTCACCACTCTCTGGGTGAAGAAATTCCTCCTCATTTCTGTCCTAAATGGCTTACCCCTTATCCTTAGACTGTGACCCCTGTTTCTGGACTCCCCGGCCATCGGGAACATCCTTCCTACATCTAGTCTGTCTAGTCCTGTTAGAATTTTATAAGTTTCAATGAGATCCCCTCTCATTCTTCTAAACTCCAGCGAGTATAAGCCCAATCGACCCAATCTCTCCTCATATGTCAGTGCCTCTCTCTTTCTCTTTCATGTAAGAGCAGGGAGGTTCTGCTTGAACTGTACAAAACACCAGTTAGGCCACCGGCTAGAGTGCTGCGTGCAGTTCTGGTCGCCCCATTGCAGGAAAGATGTGACTGCTCGAGAGGGGAGATTTACGAGGATGTTGCCAGGACTAGAGAATTTTAGCTACCAGGAAAGATTGGAGAGGCTGGGGTTGTTTTCTTTGGAACAGAGGAGGCTGACGGGAGACCTGATTGAGGTGTATAACATTATGAGGGGCAGAGAGAGAGTGGATACAAAGGACGTATTTCCCTTAGCAGACAGATCAATAACCAGGGGGCATAGATTTAAAGTAATTGGTCGGAGGTTTAGAGGGGCGTTGAGGGGAACTTTCTTCACCCAGAGGGTGGTGGGGTCTGGAACTCACTGCCATAATGGGTGGTAGAGGCAGAAACTCTCATCACATTTAAAAAGTACTTGAAGTGCCGTAACCTACAAGGCTACGGACCAAGTGCTGGAAAGTGGGATTAGGGAGGAGAGCTCTTGGTCAGCCGGCACGGACAAGATGGGCAGAATGGCCTCCTTCTGTGCTGTAAATTTCTATAATTCTATGAATTGTAGTTAAAGGGACAGACACCCCACAAACTCCGTTCCCTAGCCACTGACTCCATCCCTCTCCCTAACATTTGTCTGAGGCTGAACATAGAAACATAGAAGATAGGAGCATTCGGCCCCTCGAGCCTGCTCCGCCATTCAATGAGATCATGGCTGATCATCCAAATTCAGTACCCTGTCCCTGCCTTCTCCCCATATCCCTTGATCCCTTTAGCCTTAAGAAATATATCTAACTCCTTCTTGAATATATTTAATGAATTGGCCTCTACTGCCTTCTGTGGTAGAGAATTCCACAGGTTCACCACTCTCTGGGTGAAGAAATTCCTTCTCATCTCTGTCCTAAATGGCTTACCCCTTATCCTTAGACTGTGACCCCTGGTTCTGGACTCCCCGGTCATCGGGAACATCCTTCCTGCATCTAGTCTGTGTAGTCACAGAATCACAGAATCACAGAAACCCCACAGTGCAGATAGAGGCCATTTCGGCCCATCGAGCCTGCACCGACACATATCCCACCCAATCCCCGTAACCCCTACACCAACACATATCCCACCCTATCCCAGTAACCCAACTTATTTAATCCCCCTAACACTAAGGGTCAATTTTTATCATAGCCAATCAACCTAACCCGCACATCTTTGGACTGTGGGAGGAAACCGGAGCACCCGGAGGAAACCCACGCAAACACGGGGAGAATGTGCAAACTCCACACAGACAGTCACCCGAGGCCGGATTTGAACCCGGGTCCCTGGCGCTGTGAGGCAACAGTGCTAACCACTATGCCACCTGTTAGAATTTTATAAGTTTCAATGAGATCCCCTCTCATTCTTCTAAACTCCAGCAAGTACAAGCCCAATCGACCCAATCTCTCCTCATACATCATTCCTGCCATCCCAGGTATCAGCCTGGTGAATCTTCGCTGCACTCCTTCCATGGCAAGAACATCCTTCCTCAGACAAGGCGACCAAAACTGCACACACTACTCAAGATGTGGTCTCACCAAGGCCCTGTACAACTGCAGGAAGACATCCTTGTTCCTGTACTCAAAACCTCTCGCTACGAAGGCCAATATACCATTTGCCTTCTGAACCGCCTGCTGCACCTGCATGCTTACCTTCAGTGACTGGTGCACAAGGACACCCAGGTTTCGTTGCACTTCCCCATCTCCCAATCTATTGCCATTCAGATAATAATCTGCCTTCCTGTTTTTGACACCAAAGTGGATAACCTCGCATTTATCCATGTTATATTGCATCTGCCATGCTTCTGCCCAATCACCCAACCTGTCCAAATCATACTGGAGTTTCTCGGCATCCTCCTCACAGCACACACACCCACCCAGTTTTGTGTCGTCTGCAAACTTGGAGATATTACATCTAGTTCCCTCATCCAGATCATTAATATATATTGTGAATAGCTGGGGTCCAAGGACCGATCCCTGCGGTACCCCACTAGTCACTGCCTGCCATTTGGAAAAAGACCCATTTATTCCAACTCTTGGCTTTCTGTCTGCCAACCAGTTCTCTATCCAAGTCAGTACCTTGCCCCCAATCCCATGTGCCTAACTTTACACGCTGTCGAACGCCTTTTGGAAATCCATGTACACCACGTTAACCTCATTGCCCTCATCAACCCTCTCTGTTACCTCATCAAAAAGCTCAATCAGAATCAGAGCGGCTGGGCCTAGTGGACATGTGGCCAGAGCTCCGGCACCAGGAAACCCAGGGTGCAGCGCCTCCCCCAACCGAGCCGTCGCTTCCCGGTTTCTTCAGCCGGTTCCACTGAGTCAGACTCGGGACAAAGGACAGGAGCCAGGCTCCCAGAATGGCCCGCGGCCCCGGGGAGCATGCGCACTCTCAGCAGGTAAATCAGCGCGTTGGATAGAGCAGTTTCTGGGGCGCGGGGAATTGTGGGTGCTGCGGCCGCCATTAGTCAGCGGCTGTCGGGAAGAGTTTTATTGCAGGGGACGGAAGTCGGTCCCTGGCCGCCTGTGTAGGTCTTATTGTTGCAGCAGTTTGAGCTGGAATGGAGATGGAGGAGAAGCTGCTGGGTTTTCGATGGAATCTGGAACAGTACCCATGAATTGGAGGGTAGCTAATGTCACCCCATTATTCAAAAAAGGTGGTAGAGAGAAAACGGGGAATTACAGACCAGTAAGCCTGACATCGGTAGTGGGGAAACTGCTAGAGTCCATTATAAAAGATGTAATAGCAGAGCACTTGGAAAACAGTGACAGGATCGGGCAAAGTCAACATGGATTTACAAAAGGTAAATCGTGCTTGACTAATCTACTGGAATTTTTTGAGGATGTAACGAGTAAAATAGATAAGGGCGAACCAGTGGATGCGGTGTATTTGGACTTTTAGAAGGCTTTCGATAAGGTCTCGCATAAGAGATTAGCGTGTAAACTTAAGGCACATGGGATTGGGGGGCAAGGTATTGACTTGGATAGAGAACTGGTTGGCAGACAGGAAGCAAAGAGTTGGAATAAACGGGTCTTTTTCCAAGTGGCGGGCAGTAACTAGTGGGATACCGCAGGGATCGGTCCTAGGACCCCAGCTATTCACAATATATATTAATGATCTAGACAAGGGAACTAGATGTAATATCTCCAAATTTGCAGACGACACAAAGCTGAGTGGGCGTGTGTGCTGTGAGGAGGATGCTGAGAAACTACAGGATGATTTGGACTTGCCGGTGGCCCAACTGGTGTTTGCACAGTTGAAGCAGAACCTCCCTGCTCTGACATGATACAGAGAGAGGCACTGCCCCTTTAAATACCTGGGGGGCACCCATTCCCCTTTAAATGGCCGAGCAATTTTTTTTGTTGAAAAGGGGCCGCAGTCCCCTTTGACTCACCTCACCCCCCCCCCCCCCTCTCTCACCCACCACAAATACTCACAAGAGAGAGAGAGAGAGAGAGAGGAGAAAGAATGCTGGTCTTTGTCCCTTTAAAAGTGTCTGCCCACCAAAATGTTCACAGCACTAGGGCTCTTTGTTCTGGATAAAAGTCGAAAAGAGAAAAGGTTCACTTATTTTTTAAATGAATGCAGTTGATGAATAGCCTTGCAATAAAGGTAATGCAAAGGAATAAACACTCACAAGCTGGGTTTTTTCCACCCCCTCCTCCCCTTCCCTTTAACAGCTCCTGCAGACAATGAAAGCAGGAAAGCGGCCTGCAGCCCACCGAGGTCCCGCCCCCCTCCCTCCCGCGCCGCCATTGGTTGGAGGACCGTCAGCCCGCCCGGCCCTCCCAGCGTTTTCCGCGCTCCTGATTGGCGGGCGCCTCGCGTCAATCACCCCTCCCTCCGATTTCGCGCTGACGCCAGCACGCAACGCCCAGGGGTCGGTTGGAGCGGCGCACGCCACCGCAAGGTAAAAAAAAGACACCCCACACAAATGAGGAAAAGCAAGAATAATAATAATCGCACTTTAGAGGGGAGGAGGTTCGGGGAATTAATGAGTGTTTTCAATTTGTTTCGCAAAAAAAAATATTTGAAAAGCTTCCCAACGGTGCGAGGCGGGCTGCGCATGCGCTCCAGCCAGCCTTTGACTCCCCACGTGGGCCCGGGGGCCGGACACGCCCATTGCCTTCCCCTGCACCAATCACAGCGCGGGCAGGCCTTCTATCAATCGCCACCTGTCAATCACCCTCCCTTCCCCCTCGTGGTGTCGATTGACAGCGGTGTCAGCCAATGAGGTGCAGGAAGGGGTGGGACCAGGGCCTCCCAGCAGCAGACGGAAGGCCGGGCCCGGGGAAGAGGCGGAATCAGCGGCCGGGGTAAAGTAAAGTGTTGGGGAATCGATTTAAGTCGAGGTGAGGGGGTAGCGGAGAGCGAGATTATAAAGTAAAATACGAGAAAAACCAAACTTGAGAGTCGGGCGGGACCTCCGCGGACATCGAACGGAGCGGATTGAGTTGCGCGGGGTGGCGGAGTGAGCCGGAGCAATGTGATTCTGACTGACGGGAGGGCTGACCAATAGGAAGAGGGTTCAGCTGGAAGGACTGAACTGGGCGGCCTGGTCCGCCAACCAATGGCGGCGCGGCAAGGGGGCGGGACCTTCCTCCCCCGGCGCTGAGGCTGGGGCCCGATTGTGACGTCTTCATAGGAAGAGGCCCGTCAGGTGGATGGAGGCCGGCCCGGGCCTGTGACTGACGGGAGCTCTGACCAATAGGAAGAGGGCTGAACTGGGAGGACTGAACTGGGCGGCCTGGTCCTCCAACCAATGGCGGCGCGGCAAGGGGGCGGGGCGGGGCGTCCTCTCCAGCTCAGGTGCGCTGGGGCCGATTGTGACGCGCTGTCCCCAGGTGAGAGCAGCTCAGTCAGCACAGAGCTGGGGCTGGAATCTGGGAGAGGGGCCGCAGGCAGCGGGCCTGGCAAAGGGGCAATCACTGATTGAATAATAAACAGGGGTAAGGGCACACTAACCTAACATCAGATATATCTATAGCTTAAGTAGACAGATTTTAAGCCAAACGATGGGACCGATGGCTGCAATTCCTGTGCCATGCAGGAACTCCGGGACGCTTCACGTGTTCTGGTGAACCGCGTGTGCAGGAAGCACCTCCCATGGCAGGAACTCGCGCTCAGGGTCTCTAAGCTTGGGGAGTGGCTGGAGTCACTGCTGGGCAGACGGGAGGCTGAGAGTTTCCTGGAGCGCACGTTCCAGGAGGTGGTCACCCCGCAGCCACAGAGAGTTTGTGGGAATTGTAACTGGGTGGCCGCCCAGCAGGGTTTGAGGAGGCAAAGCAGTGCAGGAATCCCCCGGGAGTGCGGCGCTCTCAAACCGGTTTTCAGTGCTGAATCCCGGTGAGGGTGACGACACCTCGGGAGAGAGTGCAGTCCAGAGCGCATCCACTGCACTGTGGGGCAAGGCCAATTTCAGTGGGATGAGAATGGATCTGGCCCGGGTAAATTGGAATCAAAGATTGGCAGGAAAAACTGTATTGGAACAATGGGCTGCCTTTAAAGAGGAAATAATTCGGGTACAGTCGAGGTACATTCCCACTAGGGGGAAATGTAGGGCAACTAAAGTCAGAGCTCCCTGGATGACGAAAGAGATAGAGAGCAAGATGAAGCAGAAAAAGAGCATGTATGACAGATGTCAGGTCGAGGATACATCTGAGAATCAGGCTAAATATAGAAAGTTCAGAGGAGAAGCGAAAAAGAAAATACGAGGGGCAAAGAGAGGGTATGAGAATAGAATGGCAGCTAACATAAAAGGTAATCCAAAAGTCTTCTATAGGCATATAAATAGTAAACGGGTAGTAAGAGGAGGGGTGGGGCCGATTAGGGACCAAAAAGGAGACCTATGCATGGAGGCAGAGGGTAAGGCTGAGGTACTAAATCAGTACTTTGCATCTGTCTTCACCAAGGAAGAAGATGCTGCCATAGACATAGTGAAGGAGGAGGTAGAGGAGATACTGGATGGGATAAAATTGATAAAGACAAGGTACTAGAAAGGCTGGCTGTACTTAAAGTAGATAAGTCACCAGGACCGGATGGGAAGCACCTAGTACGCTGAGCGAAGTGAAGGAAGAAATTGCGGAGGTACTGGCCATAACCTTCCAAATCCTCATTAGAAACTGGGGTGGTGCCAGAGGACTGGAGAATTGCAAATGTTACATCCTTGTTCAAAAAAGGGTGCAAGGACAAACCCAGCAACCACAGGCCAGTCAGTTTGACCTCGGTAGTGGGGAAGCTTTTAGAAACAAAAATCAGGGACAAAATTAACAGTGTGGATTAATAAAGGAAAGCCAGCATGAATTTGTTAAAGGCAAATCGTGTTTAACCAACTTGATGGAGTTTTTTGATGAGGTAACAGCGAGGGTTGATGAGGGCAATGCGGTTAACGTGGTGTGCATGGATTTCCAAAAGGCGTTCGACAAAGTGCCACATAATAGGCTTACCAGCAAAGTTGAAGCCCATGGAGTAAAAGAGACAGTGGCTGCATGGATAGGGAATTGGCTAAGTGACAGGAAACAGTGAGTAGTGGTGAACGGTTGTTTTTCAGACTGGAGGAAGGTACACAGTGGTGTTCCCCAGGGGTCGGTTCTAGGACCACTGCTTTTCTTGATATATATTAAAGACTTGGACTTGGGTGTACAAGGCACAATTTCAAAATTTGCAGATGACACAGAACTTGGAAGTATAGTGAACAGTGAGGAGGATAGTGATAGACTTCAAGTGGACATAGACAGGCTGGTGGAATGGGCGGACACGTGACAGATTAAATTTAATGCAGAAAAATGTGAAGTGATATATTTTGGTAGAAAGAATGAGGAGAGGAAATCTAAACTAAAGGGTACAATCCTAAAGTGGGTGCATGAACAGAGAGACCTGGGGGTATATGTGCACAAATCATTGAAGGTGGCAGGGCAGGTTGAGAAAGCAGTTAAAAAAGCTTACAGGAACCTGGGCTTCATGAATAGAGGTATAGAGTACAAAAGTGTGGAAATTATGATGAAACTGTATAAAACACTAGTTCGGCCTCAACTGGAGTATTGTGTCCAATTCTGGGCACCGCACTTTAGGAAGGATGTGAAGGCCTTAGAGAGGGTGCAGAAAAGATTTACGAGAATGATTCCAGGGATGAGGGACTTCAGTTACATTGATAGACTGGAGAAACTGGGGTTGTTCTCCTTGGAGCAGAGAAGATTGAGAGGAGATTTGATCGAGGTGTTCAAAATCAAGAGGGGTCTGGACAGAGTAGATAGAGAGAAACTCTTCCAATTGGCAGAGGGGTCGAGAACCAGAGGACACAGATTTAAGGCGATTGACAAAAGAACCAAAGGTGACATGAGGAAAAACTTTTTGACGCGAGTGGTTAGGATCTGGAATGCACTGCCTGAAAGGGTGGTGGAGGCAGATTCAATCACTGCTTTCAAAAGGGAATTGGATAAGTACCTGAAAGAGAAATATTGCAGGACTTCAGATTCCTGGGGCAGGAGGGACCAGTTCTGGGGCAGGAGGGACCTGTCCAAGGTGGACGCATTGCACCTCAACAGAGCTGGGACCAATGTCCTCATGGGACGGTTAACTGGTGCTGTGGGGGAGGGTTTAAATTAATTTGACAGGGCAATGGGCACCAGGATGAAACATCAGAGAGGAGAAACAAGGTGAAGAGAGGACTGGGAGAGACAAGTAGCACTAGAGGGACAGAATTGCTGGTCATCTTCCAAAATTCGATAGACTCGAACAGTTCCCATGGATTGGAGGGTAGCTAATGTTACCCCACTATTCAAAAAAGGTGGTAGAGAGAAAACGGGCAATTATAGGCCGGTAAGCCTGACATCGGTAGTGGGGAAAATGCTAGAGTCCATTATAAAGAATGTAATAGCAGATCACTTGGAAAACAGTGGCAGGATCGGACAAAGTCAACATTGATTTACAAAAGGTAAATAGTGCTTGATTAATCTACTGGAATTTTTTGAGGATGTAACTGGTAGAATAGATAAGGGAGAACCAGTGGATGTGGTGTATTTGGAATTTCAGAAGGCTTTCGATAAGGTCCCACATAAGAGATTAAAGTGTAAAGTTAAGGCACATGGGATTGGGGGCAAGGTACTGACTTGGATAAAGAAGTGGTTGGCAGACAGGAAGCAAAGAGTTAGAAAGATAGAAACATAGAAGATAGGAGCAGGAGTAGGCCATTCGGCCCCTCGAGCCTGCTCCGCCATTCAATGAGATCATGGCTGATCATCCAAATTCAGTACCCTGTCCCTGCCTTCTCTCCATATCCCTTGATCCCTTTAGCCTTAAGAAATATATCCAATTCGTTCTTGAATATATTTAATCAATTGGCCTCTACTGCCTTCTGTGGTAGAGAATTCCACAGGTTCACCACTCTCTGGGTGAATAAATTCTTCCTCATGTCAGTCCTAAATGGCTTACCCCTTATCCTTAGACTGTGACCCCTGGTCCTGGACTCCCCGACCATCGGGAACATCCTTCCTGCATCTAGTCTGTCCAGTCCTGTTAGAATTTTATAAGTTTCAATGAGATCCCCTCTCATTCTTCTAAACTCCAGCGAATATAAGTCCAATCGACCCAATCTCTCCTCATACGTCATTCCTGCCATCCCAGGTATCAGCCTGGTGAATCTTCGCTGCACTCCCTCCATGGCAAGAATATCCTTCCTCAGATAAGGCGGCCAAAACTGCACACAATTGTAGTGTATGTAACCGTTCCACCTTTAAGAGAACTATTTTAAGAGTTGCACTACTTTATCTTGGCTGCTGTATACTGTAATACCGGCGGTGACCACACCGGTATATAAGTGCTGTGTAATGATTTATTGGGCAGTTCCGCCCTGACCTTCAACCAGTAAAGTCCTGTTAAAGTTTACTCTTGTGGTCTGTGTAGTAATTCGCAATATAACACACAGACTTAACAGTGGCGACGAGTTCGATCTTACCCTGCGGCAGAGATACATCCAAGGCAGTTAACGGGCGTCGAGAAGAGGCATCCGCCCTCGTCATTCTGCTGAGAGAAGGCTCGAGTCTGCAGAGCAAGGAAGAAGGAAGAATTCTGACACGAAGCCTTCCATCAGCAACAGGCAGTGATCGTCCCTTCTATCACGGTGGTGAGTGAGCCGATCAGCCACGAGAAGCAAGTCGGCCACGTTGACTGTGAGTAGGGGAGAAAAAAAAAAACAGAGGATATAAGGGCGGAGAACTCGACCACGGCCGGGGAAAGGAGCCGGACAGAAGCCGGGGTCAGAGGCGCTGAGACTGGGGCAGCGTAGGGCACGGAAGCCGCGGTACAAGTGGGAACGCAGCCGGTGAGAGAGACCGGGCTACAAGCGGGAACGCAGCCGGTGTGAGAGACCGGGCTACAAGCGGGCTGGGAGACGCAACAGCATCGAGAGACAGCTCGACCGCGACCGGTGAAAAAGGCCGGGCAGCTACCGAGGCCGCGAGGCACTGCGACCGGGATCGTAAGGCGCGGGAGGATATAAAAAAAAAAAAACCGCGGAGAACTCAGCTGCAGCCGGGGGGGGAAGGACCGGACTGCAAGAGGGGCTGGGAGGCAAGATTGAAAACCGCTGAGGGAGAGACAGAGCCCGAGCGAGCGGGAGAGCGAGGGAGACCGAGCGAGCGAGGGAGAACGGGACCGAGCGAGGGAGACCGAGCGAGTGAGGGAGACCGAGCGAGCGAGGGAGAACGGGACCGAGCGAAGGAGACCGAGCGAGATTTCCGCCCAGCGGCTTACAGCAGCTTTCCGCAAAGGACCAAGAGCTGGAACTGTCCGCCGCCAACTGGTTGTCCCCAGCGCCCGGTTGCCCCTGTCGGGAAAGGGAACAAGGAACTCAATCAGCTGTTCTCGCGCTTTCAGAATAAACTGAAGCCGGCGCGCAGGCTGCGAACCCCGAAAGCCAGCGGTCGTCGCCCGAGGGCAAAGCTTTACCCCTCCCGCCAGAGGAAGAAACGCGGGAAGCCGCCATTTAGGCGGGGAAGAAGACAAGCGCGGGAAACCGCCATTCTCGGAGGCGGGGAAGAAGATAAGTGCGGGAAACCGCCATTTTTGAAAAAAAAAAGTTAAAGAAAAATTTCGTTGTTTCTCAAAAAGAGTGCGAGGATGTCCAAGCGTGGTAACATCAACGATTTCGATGCCGATGTTGAAGATTGGGCCACGTATGTAGAACGCATAGAAATATATTGTAAGGCAAATAAAATATCAAATGATGATAAAGCACTAACCTTACTAAACTCAATGGGTGCGAAGACATACGGGCTATTGAAGCATCTTCTATCACCAGCTAAACCGGCGGATCAGACTTTCGCTAATATTGTTGCTGTCCTGAAGGATCATTTGAACCCCACACCGCTGATGTTAGCGGAATGATTTAAATTTTATGCGAGAACGCAACTGAAAGAGGAAAGCAACGCGGAGTACTTGGTTGAACTGCGTAGGCTAGCGAAATACTGTCAGTTTGGGGAAAATCTGACAGAGGCACTGAGAGACAAGTTCGTGTGTGGGTTGTCAAAGGAAGGAACACAAAAGCGACTGCTCGAAGAGAATGATCTTACACTTGATAAGGCTGTCTCTATTGCAGCATCGCACGAAGCCGCAGCGAGAGGCACGGCGGAAATGCAGCTGAAGGCAGCGGTACTCGGCGTAGATCAAATGGCTTTGGGTACAACGAAATGTTATCATTGTGGAAAGACAACACACGATCAGAACCAATGCTGGTTTAAAAACCAGGAATGTAGAAAATGTGGCAAGCTTGGTCACATAGCTAACGTATGCCGGTCAGGTAAGAAGACCAGCAACAAAAAGTCACCGAAGGAAAAGTGCAGAAAGGTACATAAGGTGGCTGAGAAGAGTTCGGATGAACAGAATTCGGATTCAGACTCCAACAGCCAGGAACTGGGTAGTCTGAGAATTCACAATGTGAGTAAGGAAGCTGACCTACAAACTATCTGGGTCACGCTCAAGATAGCCGGAGTCCAAGTGGAAATGGAATTGGACACAGGGTCAGCCCTAACAGTCATAAACCGAAGGGACTACAAGCGGCTATTCTCACATATACCCTTGAGAGATACCAAGATTGTATTGCAGACATACCCGGGGCAAAGAGTATACCCCATCGGAAAGATAAAAGTCAAGGTGAGACACAAGGGCAAAGAACACCAAGGAATGGACTTATATGTACTACCTGAGGGAGGTCCACCACTTCTGGGACGGGAGTGGATCAGGAAAATAAATATGGACTGGCACTCCCTAAAAGCAATAAAGAGTGAGAACTCGGTGAAGACAATCAGCTCAGACTCTGGAACTGATGATGGTAAGACCAGTCCATGTGCAAAAGACAAGTCTAAAATGGACTTGCAGACTAATGATGGAAAAACGAAGGAGTGCATAAATGCTTATGCTTCAGAGGAGAACAAAGTATCAGAACAGAATTCCACTGAACAACAACAACATAGTTTGACAGAGAATTCTGAGTCTGTCCAGTCTACAGACATGCACATTTATGAGGAACACCGGGCTCGAACTCAACTCCATTTCAAACTACAACAGCAATTAGAACAAATGATTCGCCGTTTTGAGCAAGAGATGAATGAAACAAAAAAGTTCTTTGACACAGAGTGGGAGAATCTGGAAAGACAGCAGAAGCAGCTGATGGAGAAAATGGAGCAGGAACACACAAACCGTCTGCGCGAGGAGGCCAAACGAATCAAAGCTGATTCGGTTTCTGAAGGTGCGTGCTCTAATCTGGTGGAGCAAGATGTTCAGCAACTGAAGGCGCTTGTTAGCAGGTTGCAGGCAGAAAAGGCTGATTTGGTTGCCATGAATTCCGAGCTCCTACTGAAGTTGGGTGCAGCATCACCGGACGATTCATTTGTTGAAATTCGAATGGTGGAGGCTGCGGATGATGGCGAATTAAAAGCAGCAAAGGAGCCCCAGTGCAAGGTTACAAACAGCCCTGCAGCCTATACGTCAAAAACACATGACGACGATACTGGGAAACGTCTGATGTCAGAAGAGTTAACGGTCAACCAACTCCTTCATATGCTGAGGGACAAGACTCTGAAATGGGAAAAACTTGAACACGAGCTTCAATCTTCAAAGGAAAGGGGTTCGGAGCTCTCAAAAGTTATTGAAATAGCTGAGGTTGCAACACAGACTGAGAAGATTGCAGCAGAGCAGCCCTTGGATGCCAAGAGTACGCTGACTCACGTCAATGTAGAACAACAGAATGCTGAAACAGCTGCTCCAGTAGAGGGATTGAATAGTCCGATCAATCAATCTCCGAATGAAGTTGAAGTATTGAAATCACAAATGATGTCATTAGTAAAAGACTTGCAGGAAGCCCAGAAAAAGTTGGATGAAGCTGAACACATGAAGAAGTCTCTTCAGGAGAGATGTCTGGATTTGGAACAAAAGCTGGCTAACGTCCAGCTGGGCAGGGAGGAAATAGAAGACCCTCTCGCTAGCCTAGTTCAGGACGACACCAAATATTACCACGACCTGTTCTGCCCAGCTTGTGGGGAAATCTTCCAAAGTGCAAAAACCATGAAGAATCACGAAAAGTCTAAGAAACACTGGGAGATGGTGGCGCTACTACGGCAACAGGAGGAAGAGGAGGAGGAACTGTGCATGCAGCTGGGAGTGGAGCCCAGAGAGTCTCCAAGAAGCAGAAAAGGAAAAGATGAAGCAGAAGATGATGACCCATCTGAACCATTATCACCTCTACCAGGTCACGCACGTGGTCCCTCCGAACTGAGTCAAATCAGTTTGGAAGTAGAAAAACTTCCCAAGGTACTCGAGCTTTTAGAAGTCAGCAATGCTGGTTCTGAAGTTACGAAAGTTCAAGCTGTTAAGTCCAGTGAAGGACTATTAGATGAGTCACCCCAGCAACGTGAACCTACTACACCACCGAGGCGTTATCCAGACCGAGTCAGGAAGCACAGGAGGCGCCTCCGCAGAGACTGAATCTGTGAACTGTTTTCCGCAGAGACTGAATCTGTGAACTGTTTTACATGAAGTTGTATATCTATGTTATGATGTTATGTTTAATGGGGAATATATATATCGTAAGCTAAAAAGGGAGGATTGTAGTGTATGTAACCGTTCCACCTTTAAGAGAACTATTGTATGTAGCTGTTCCACCTTTAAGAGAACTATTTTAAGAGTTGCACTACTTTATCTTGGCTGCTGTATACTGTAATACCGGCGGTGACCACACCGGTATATAAGTGCTGTGTAATGATTTATTGGGCAGTTCCGCCCTGACCTTCAACCAGTAAAGTCCTGTTAAAGTTTACTCTTGTGGTCTGTGTAGTAATTCGCAATATAACACACAGACTTAACAACAATACTCAAGGTGTGGTCTCACCAAGGCCCTGTACAACTGCAGCAAGACATCCTTGTTCCTGTACTCAAACCCTCTCGCTACGACGGCCAACATACCATTTGCCTTCTTAACCGCCTGCTGCACCTGCATGCTTACCTTCAGCGACTGGTGAACCAGGACCAGTACAAGATAGATTAAGGCGATACTTAGTACAACTAAATCAGGAGGTACAAGCACTAAATAAAAAAGTAAGGAACCAACAACAGATTAAAGATCTAGAAAGGCAGAATGCTGGACTTAAACCAGACGAGTTGTCCAGAATAGGTCAACAAGTAATGACGCAAGTTATCGGAAGAAAGGGAATGGGGCCCGTTGGATGGGGCCATGTACTGTATTAATGACAAGTGATACGTGTGTTTGTCTACAGGAACCGATGGGTATGCGATGGAAGCAATGGACCCAGGTGAAACCATTTAACACTAAAGACCCCCATTCTACCCTCTCTAGGGGAAAGAGCTTGTGTAGTGTATGTGCCTTTAAGAGCCCCAGGTGTGCTGTAATGCCGGTAATGGCCACTCGGGCTATATAAGCCTGTATATTGTGTATATCCGTTAGAACCCCCCCCAGTCTTTGCTTAGTAAACACCTATGAACCAACTCCTGTCTTCAGTGTCTTTATCAACACACGGACACTACAGTGGCGATGAAGTGGAAACGGACTTACCTGCAATTCGGCAGCACCTCCAGGACATCGATTCCTCGGGCGTCCAGAAGACTCAGGAAAGTGAGAGAAGCTGTGGTTTCACCAGCTGGCCAAGCTGGTGGCAGGTACTGCGCTAATCCTTCCTGGGCGTCAGGCTGGTGCTCCAGCGGCTGGCTCTACAGCTGAGACAGGCAGCGAAATCGGAGGCAAGGAATAACGGACTGGGAGGAAGCACTCGGGAGATGGCCGGCGCGGCAAGCAGGTCAGCATTCAGACCTGGAGAAAAAGTCCGGCGGGAACGAGTCTCCAACTGTAAACAAATAAAAAAACAAAGAACGGAAACCGCGGGAAACAGCGTTGTCATCGGCAGCAGCGGCGGGAAAGTGCCATATCTTTTCTGAAATGCCTAAGTCTGGCAATATTGATGCTTTTGATAGCGAAATAGAGGATTGGACCACATACGTGGAAAGAGTAGAGGTATATTGCACTGCAAATGGAATAGAAGATGAAAAAAAAGCTTCAGTACTGCTGAACCTAATGGGCACAAAGGCATACGGGCTGCTACAAAATTTAATCACTCCAGCCAAACCAAAGGACAAGAATTTTAAAGAAATTGTTGATACCCTGCAGGAGCACTTAAACCCAACACCGCTGCTGATAGCGGAACGATTCAAATTCTTCAAGAGAAATCAACACAAGAATGAAAGTAACGCTGATTACCTGACCGAATTAAGAAAGCTATCAAAGTACTGCCAATTCGGGGCAGGACGAGCAGATTATCTTCGAGACAAATTCGTTTGCGGTCTCTTAAGTGAAGGAACACAAAAAAGGCTGCTTTCTGAAAAAGATTTAGCATTGGACAAAGCTTTCAGTATGGCTGTATCATACGAAGCAGCAGCAAGAGGAGCTGCAGAGATACAACAAAAGACACACGACTTCGGCACCCATGAAATGACACAGGGTTTCGAAAGATGTTATCGCTGCGGCAGATCCACCCATAACCAGAAGGACTGCTGGTTCAAGGACAAAGCATGCAGGCAATGCGGAAAAATAGGACACATTGCACGGGTATGCCGATCTGGACAAAATAAATCAACGGACAGAAAAAAAAAAATCAATAAAGGAAAGTACAGGAAGGTACAAATGATGACAGACAGTAGCTCCGAAGACCAGAAGAGCGATCGCGACTCCGAAAACAAGAGACTAAGCTGTCTCAAATTACATAATGTACTTGCCAAAGATGATTACCAAACCATTTGAGTTAGCCTCACAATAGCAGGGTCCCCAGTTAAAATGGAGCTAGATACAGGATCAGCTCTAACTGTAATAAATCGACGGGATTACGAGAGGCTATTTTCACATATACCTCTAAAAGACACATCCATTATCTTAAAAACATATACGGGGCAGAAAGTATACCCCAAAGGAAAAATAAGGGTGCCTGTTGTATACAACGGCAAAGAAATACAAAAGTTGTATTTATACATTCTACAAGATGGTGGTCCACCGTTGTTGGGACGTGAATGGATCAGAAAGATACGTTTAGACTGGCACTCCATTCAGGCACTGACGGTGACCAGTAAGAAAAAAAACTGATGACATCATACCTGAACGATTAAAAGACATCTTGGCCAACGCCAAAGGAGTGTTTCAGGAGAAACTAGGAACCTTGAAAGGCATCACCGCCTCAATAAAAGTGGAAGATGCAGCAATTCCCAAATTTTTTAAGGCAAGACCGGTGCCATACGCAATTCGTCCAGCAGTCGAGGCAGAGCTGGAGAATTTGGAAAAGGCAGGCGTATTATCCACAATAGATTGGAGCGAGTGGGCAACACCAATCGTTCCAGTCATGAAAAAAGCATTGAATAATGATAAATCTGAAGAACAGAGAAAAATTCGCATCTGTGGAGACTTCAAGGTGACTGTAAACCCGGTCCTTTACACAGTACAGTATCCTCTTCCGAGGATAGAAGATATTTTCGCCTCACTATCCGGAGGGAAACATTTCACCAAAATTGACTTGGCACAGGCATATCTACAGATGGAGGTTGAGGAGGCCTCTAAAAAGTATCTCACGATAAACACACACAAAGGCATGTACCAGTACAATCGACTGGTTTTTGGAGTAGCATCAGTTCCAGCTATCTGGCAAAGAGCTATGGAGCAAGTCCTGCAAGGGATTCTGGGGACTCAATGCTACCTAGACGACATCCTTGTAACAGGAGAAAACGACAACGAGCACCTTGCCAATTTGGAGCAGGTGCTCACTAGGCTGAAAGGACGGGGCCTACGAGCAAATCGCCCCAAGTGCGAATTTTTCCAAAATCAGATATCATATTGTGGCCACATAATTAATAATGAAGGGTTGCATAAGTCACCTGAAAAAATTGAAGCGGTCATAAAAGCCCCAGCACCTGAAAATGTTTCACAATTAAGGTCGTTCCTGGGATTAATAAATCATAAATTTTTACCGAACTTATCAACTCTTCTACACCCTCTTAATGAACTTCTACAAACAGGAGTGATTGGGAAATGGAACGAAGACTGTAAACATGCCTTCCATAAATGCAAAGACTTAATCACATCCGAAGAAGTTTTGGCTCATTACAACCCATCACTGCCAATCAGACTGGCGTGCGATGCATCCCCTTACGGCATAGGAGCAGTATTATCCCATAAATTCCCTGATGGCTCAGAACGGCCGATAGCTTTTGCGTCACGCTCATTAAACTCAGCTGAGCGTAACTATGCCCAAATCAACAGGGAAGCACTCAGCCTGGTATGGGGAGTGAAGAAATTCAACCATTACCTACACAGACAAAAATTTACCTTGTTGACTGACCATCAACCCCTCGTCTCCATATTCAACCCTAAAAAGGGTGTTCCCATTATGACAGCGCAAAGGCTACAGAGGTGGTCCCTTTTTCTAGGGGCACACCAATACAACATAGAATACAAAGGATCAAAACAGCATGGGAATGCTGACAGTTTATCGCGCCTACCGTTGCCAACGGTAGAAGAGGCACCTACAGTAGACCCAGTAGAGATGTTCCACTCTACCATAGTGGAATGTCTACTAGTAACAAATTCTGCCATTGAAAGGGAGACGAGAAATGACCCGACTCTCTCACGGGTCTACGATTTAACAGTGAAGGGATGGCCAGCACATGGCGAACTACTGTTGTCAGCATTCTCGCAAAGAAGAGAACAGCTGTCAGTATGCCGAGGAACCTTGATGTGTGGATCCAGAGTGGTGATTCCACCCAAACTCCAGGATAAAGTGCTAAAGGTGCTTCACGAGGGGCATCTGGGTGGAGTGAAAATGAAGAACCTAGCCAGGGCGTTTGTATGGTGGGCAGGTATCGATGGAGACATCGAAGAAATGACCAAGAGCTGCCTAGGATGCCAGAAGGTCCAAAACGCTCCACCACAAGCCCCTCTACATCCATGGGAGTGGCCCTCATCTCTCTGGAAAAGGGTACACATCGACTTTGCTGGTCCATTTATGGACTCAATGTTCTTAATCGCGGTTGATGCACACTCCAAGTGGCCGGAAGTAATAAAGATGTCCTCCACCACCACGGAAAAAACCATCACAGTATTAAGAACCATATTTGCCAGGAATGGGCTGCCGGAACAGATCTGTTCTGATAATGGACTGCAATTTGTGTCCGAAGAATTCAGGAAGTTCTTAAAAAACAATGGGGTTAAGCACTACACGTCCACCCCATACCATCCCGCCAGCAATGGATTGGCTGAAAGGTTTGTCCAGACATTCAAGAAGGCCATAAAGGCCATGGGTAATGAAGACATAAAACTTCAGCACAAGGTGGATAGCTTCTTGTTCGCATACAGGAATGCAACACATATGGTTACCAACCAAACTCCCGCCATGATGTTCTTCAATAGAAACCTAAGATGCCGGCTGGATTTGTTCAAGCCCAACATCAGAAGGGACGTGGAGAAGCGGCAGTTTCAAGGCATGAATGAAAGGCCAACTAGAACCTTCCAGATAGGTCAACAAGTTTTGGCCCGGGACTACCGTACTGAGAAATGGCAGCCTGGAACAATCTGCACACGACTAGGACCACTGATGTATACCGTGGACATCGGAGAAAGCATAATAAGGCGCCATGCTGACCAAATCATAGAGTCATCCGAAAATGGACAACCTACACCACAACTCTATACGCCTAACGATGAAGTAGAGATACCCATATCTACCTCCGATCCAGTGATACTGGAACCCGATGAACCCGACACTGGCATTC
The DNA here is from genome assembly GCF_052327205.1 of Somniosus microcephalus. Taxonomy (NCBI): domain Eukaryota; kingdom Metazoa; phylum Chordata; class Chondrichthyes; order Squaliformes; family Somniosidae; genus Somniosus; species Somniosus microcephalus. Next base: position 3,487,106 of record NW_028225189.1, on the reverse strand, counting down.
AAGCCGAATCAACCTTGCCAAAAGAACCTACTACACCACCGAGGCGTTATCCAGACCGAGTCAGGAAGCCTCCAGAGAGACTGACTTATAATTAATTAACTACAGCAATGAGTATGTTATTTTTCTTATAATACGTAATTAATAATTACTTAAAATATGATGTACTGGTTAGCTAAAAGGGGAGGAATTGTAGTGTATGTGCCTTTAAGAGCCCCATGTGTGCTGTAATGCCGGTAATGGCCACTCGGGCTATATAAGCCTGTATATTGTGTTATATCCGTTAGTACCCCTCCAGACTTTGCTTAGTAAACACCTATGAACCAACTCCTGTCTTCAGTGTCTCTATCAACACACAGACACTACAATTGTGAAGGGGTTGGATCGGGTGGATGTGGGGAGGATGTTCCCGATGATGGGTGAAACTAGAACTAGGGGGCATAGTCTTAGAATAAGGGGCTGCTCTTTCAAAACTGAGATGAGGAGGAACTACTTCACTCAGAGGGTGGTAGGTCCATGGAATATGCTGCCCCAAAAAGCTGTAGAAGCTACATCATTACATAAATTTAAAACAGAAATAGACAGTTTCCTAGAAGTAAAGGGAATTAAGGGTTACGGGGAGCGGGCAGGAATTTGGACATGAGTCTAGGTTCGGATCAGACATGACCCTGTGGGTAGCGGAGCGGGCCCAGGGGCTGTGTAGCCTGATCCTGCTCCTATTTCGTGTGTCTAATTCTGTTAGATTCAGGAGATGGTTCTGTGATAGTAGATTGGCGGTTAGGATCAGATCAGCCATGATCTTATTGAATGGCGGAGCAGGCTCGAGGGGCCGATTGGCCTACTCCTGCTCCTATTTCTTATGTTCTTATGTTCTGTATCTAACCCGTGCTGTACCTGCCCTGGGAGTGTTTGATGGGACAGTGTAGAGGGCGCTTTACTCTGTATCTAACTCGTGCTGTACCTGCCCTGGGAGTGTTTGATGGGAAAGTGTAGAGGGAGCTTTACTCTGTATCTAACCCGTGCTGTACCTGCCCTGGGAGTGTTTGATGGGACAGTTTAGAGGGAGCTTTACTCTGTATCTGACCTGTGCTGTACCTGCCCTGAGAGTGTTTGATGGGACAGTGTAGAGGGAGCTTTATTGTATATCTAACCTGTGCTGTACCTGCCCTGGGAGTGTTTGATGGGACAGTGTAGAGGGAGCTTTACTCTGTATCTAACCCGTGCTGTACCTGCCCTCACGAGCAAATTTAGCTAGGGTAAGTAAATCAGAGAGTTAAATGCGTGGCTCAAAGACTGGTGTGGGAGAAATGGGTTTTGCTTCTTGGGACACTGGCACCAGTACTGGGACAGGAGAGAGCTGTTCCTTTGGGATGGACTTCACTTGGCCAGTGCTGGGACTTGAATCCTGGTGAATCAAATAACTAGGGCTGTAGAGAGGGCTTTAAACTAATTAGTGTGGGGGGGGGAGGTTTCAAGAGAACAAAAAATAAAAATGTCAGCGGAGAAGGCAATAGAGCAAGGTAGCAGTGGGGGAATTAAAAACCAGAGCGTGTCAGGGACAGAATATATAAAGATAATAAAGATAAAGTAGCAAAGGGGGTAAAAGCAGGAATAAATTGTCACAAAACATATTTAAAAGTTCTTTATCTGAATGCACGCTGCATTCATAACAAAATAGATGAGTTGACGGTACAAATAACTACACATGGGTATGATCTGGTGGCCATTACGGAGACATGGCTGCAGGGTGAACATGACTGGGAACTAAACATCCAGGGGTATTTGACTATTAGGAAGGACAGACAGGAAGGAAAAGGAGGTGGGGTGGCTGTGTTAATAAAGGATGGAATCACTGCAATAGTGAGAAATGATATTGGGTCAAAGGATCAGGATAGTGAAACGGTTTGGGTGGAAATAAGGAATAATAAGGGGAAAAAGTCACTCGTGGGTGCAGTCGATAGGCCTCCTAACAGTTGCAACTCTATTGGTCGGAGTATAAATCAGGAAATAGTTGGGGCTTGTAATAAGGGAACAGCTATAATCATGGGAGATTTTAACTTTCATATTGACTGGACAAATCAAATTGGGCAGGGCAGCCTTGAGGAAGAGTTCATAGAGTGCATTAGGGACGGGTTCCTTGAGCAGTATGTTACTGAACCAACCAGGGGCAGGCAATCTTAGATCTGGTCCTGTGTAATGAGACAGGATTAATAAAAAATGTCCTAGTAAAGGATCCCCTTGGAATGAGTGACCATAACATGGTTGAATTCCAAATTCAGTTGGAGGGTGAGAGAGTTGGATCTCAAACCAGCGTACTAAGCTTAAATAAAAGGAGACTATGAAGGTATGAGAGCAGAGTTGACTAAAGTGGACTGGGAAAATAGATTAAGGTGTAAAACGGTACAGGAGCAGTGGTGTACATTCAAGGAGATATTTCACAACTTTCAAGAAAAATATATTCCACTGAGGAAAAAGGGGCGTAAAAGAAAAGATAGCCATCCGTGGCTAAGTAAAGTAATAAAGGACAGTGTCCGACTGAAAACAAGGGCATATAAAGTAGCCAAATCTAGTGGGAGGATAGAAGAGTGGGAAGCATTTAAAAGCCAGCAAAGAATAACTAAAAGATTAATTAAGAAAGGGAAGATAGATTATGAAAGTAAACTAGCAAAAAATATAAAAACAGATAGCAAGAGTTTCTACAGTTATATAAAAAGAAAAAGGGTGCCTAAAGTGAATGTTGGTCCCTTAGAGGATGGGACTGGGAAATTAGTAGTGGGGAACATGGAGATGGCAAATACGCTGAACAAATATTTTGTATCAGTCTTTACAGTAGAGGACACTAAAAATATCCCAATACTGGACAAACAGGGGGCTATGGGGGGGTGGGGGGGGGAGGACCTAAACACGAATAAAATCACTAAGGAGGTGGTACTCGGTAAGATAATGGGACTTAAGGCAGATAAGTCCCCTGGACCTGATGGCTTACATCCTAGGGTCTTGAGAGAAGTAGTGGTAGGGATTGCGGATGCATTGGTGGTAATTTTCCAAAACTCCCTGGATTCAGGAAAGGTCCCAGCAGATTGGAAAACTGCTAATGTAATGCCCTTATTTAAAAAGGGAGGTAGACAAAAGGCTGGAAACTATAGACCAGTTAGCCTAACATCTGTGGTTGGTAAAATGTTGGAGTCCATTATTAAGGAAGCAGTAACAGGACATTTGGATAAGCATAATTTAATCGGACAGTCAGCATGGTTTTATGAAGGGGAAATCATGTTTGACAAATTTGCTCGTATTCTTTGAGGACGTAACAAACAGGGTGGATAAAGGGGAACCAGTGGATGTGGTGTATTTGGACTTCAAAAAGGCATTTGACAAGGTGCCACACAAAAGATTACTGCACAAGGTAAAAAATCACGGGATTGGGGGTAATACACTGGCATGGGTGGAAGGTTGGCTATCTAACAGAAAACAGAGAGTTGGGATAAATGGTTCATTCTCGGGCTGGCAATCAGTAACTGGTGGTGTTCCGCAGGGGTCAGTGCTGGGACCCCAACTCTTTACAATCTATATTAACGATTTGGAGGAGGGGACCAAGTGCAACGTATCCAAATTTGCCAACAATACAAAGATGGGAGGGAAAGCAGTGAGTGAGGAGGACATAAAAAACCTGCAAAAGGACATAGACAGGCTAAGTGAGTGGGCAGAAATTTGGCAGATGGAGTATAATGTTGGAAAGTGTGAGGTTATGCACTTTGGCAGAAAAAATCAAAGAGCAAGTTATTATCTAAATGGAAAAAAAACTGCAAAGTGCTACAGTACAAAGGGATCTGGGGGTCCTGGTGCATGAAACACAGAAGGTTAGTATGCAGGTACAGCAGGTGGTCAGGAAGGCCAATGGAATCTTGGCTTTTATTGCAAGGGGGATGGAGTATAAAAGCAGGGAAGTCTTGCTTCAGTTATACAGGGTACTGGTGAGGCCACACCTGGAATACTGCGTACAGTTTTGCTTTCCATATTTAAGAAAACATATACTTGCTCTCGCAGTAGTTCAGAGAAGGGTCACTTGGTTGATTCCGGAGATGAGGGGGTTAACTTATGAGGAAAGGTTGAGTAGGTTGGGCCTCTACTCATTGGAATTCAGAAGAATGAGAGGCGATCTTATCGAAACATATAAGATTGTGAGGGGGCTTGATCGGGTGGATGTGGGGAGGATGTTTCCACTGATGGGTGAGACTCGAACTAGGGGGCATAATCTTAGAATAAGGGGCTGCCCTTTCAAAACTGAGATGAGGAGAAACTTCTTCACTCAGAGGGTGGTAAATCTATGGAATTTGCTACCTCAGAGAGTTGTGGAAGCTGTGACATTAAATTAATTTAAAATGGAGATAGACAGTTCCCTAGCAAATAAGTGAATTAGGGGTTACGGGGAGAGGGCAGGGAAGGGGACATGAGTCTAGATTCAGATCAGCCATGATCCTATTGAATGGCAGAGCAGGCCCGAGGGGCCGTATGGCCTACTCCTGCTCCTATTTCTTATGTTCTTATGAAAGAGCAGGGCAGTGGGACTAATTGCATCGCTCTTTCAGAGAGCCGGCACCAGCACGATGGGCCGAAAGGCATCCTACTGTGCTCTATGATTCTATAACATCAGCTTCTCTCTGCTCACTAGTACTGAGAGAACAGGGAATAATCTTTAAATCCAGCCCAGTTATTGGGGTTTTAACATTAACAAGCCCCAGTTGCCTGAATTAACACGTTTCAGTCCTGGATGTGATTAAAGGCATCGGAAACAGTGGAATCGACCCACCGCAGTCACACTGTGGACACTCTGGTGTGTCAGCGGGTGGGATACACCAGGGAATCCCTTTCCACACACTGAGGTTGACTCTAATGATCGGGAGTCCTGGGGTTTCGGATACCAGATAATCAAGCTCACAAGAACACAGATTGTCTCTCCAGGCTTTATTAAGAGCGCTGCATAACACAGATCGGGTGATAATTCCCTCAATCTGGAGAATAGAAGTACAGTGGATTCGCGCGCGATCTTCTCGAGTCTGTTCCAACTGACAACGGCTTAAGTGGCCTGTTCTTAAACACAAGCTTGGTTACCGCTCAGGAAATGGGATTGTTTGGACCCGTCTGTTGGCCGCCTCCTGAACTCCTGCTAATTCAGGGAATTTAGTCCATCTGTGACCAGACTATAACCACAAGCCCGTCTGGTTATCACACCTATACGGTCCGTGAGGTTATTATTAGATTCACACCCAGACGTTGTGCCTTCACTTGTCTGGCACTTCATCCCATAACACGGGTACAGGGGCTCAGTAATGTTTCATTCATCAGAAAAAGACACAGTACAACAACATACTGGTCAGCTTAACAGAATCTCATCATATTTATGTGGCTATAAATATAAAAGTCACCAATAAATCCAGGAGGGAATTCAGGAGAAACTTCTTTACCCAGAGAGTGATGAGAATGTGGAACTCACTCCCACAGGGAGTAGTTGAGGTGAATGGCATAGATGTATTTAAGGAGAAGCCAGATAAACATAGGAGGATATGTCGGAGGAGGCTCGTGTGGAGCATAAACCCCGGCATGGACCAGTTGGGCCGAATGGCCTGCTTCTGTGCTGTACATTCGATGTAATAACATGAACAGTCCACCGGCGCGCTCGAGGCCTTCCGTGACCGGTGGGTACCGGAGGGACTGGCGTGCATCATCACCACCGAAAATAGAATTTTAATTTCATTTAAGTTTCCTTTAAACTTTTTTTTGTTATGTTACAGGTTTTATTGGTTGAGATGGTTGACTTTTAATAGGCAATTGCCTGTGATAAGGAGAAAAACAAAAATAACATTAACAGTCAAATCAAGGGGATCATCAGCACAACAGATTGAAAGATTAAACAGCAGTACAAGAATTTATAAAACATTCATCCATTCCACGTTCATGTCACCCCAGCTGTCGACAGGACCCTGCGCTAAAGAACAGTGTGAACTCGCTGGTGACTCAGCAGGTCATTGGAGCTTTTAAAGCTCTTCCCACAGTCAGAACATGTAAACGCTCTCTCATCAGTGTGAACAAGCTGGTGTGCCAGCAGGTTGGTGGACTGCAAGAATCCCTTCCCACACAGAGCAGGTGAACTGCCTCTCCCCAGTGTGAACTTGCTGGTGTCTGGTCAGAGCCCTGGAGTGTTTAAAACTCTTACCACAGTCAGAACATGTAAACGGTCTCTGATCTGTGTGAACAAGCTGGTGTTGCTTCAGGTCCCGGGAGTATTTAAAGCTCTTCCCACAGACAGAACATGTAAACGCTCTCTCATCAGTGTGAACAAGCTGGTGTCTGGTCACAGCCCCGGATCTTTTAAAGCTCTTCCCACAGTCAGAACATTTAAAGGGTCTCTCATCAGTGTGAACAAGCTGGTGTATCAGCAAGTTAGATGAATCAGTGAATCCCTTCCCACACACAGAGCAGGGAAATGGCCTCTCCCCGGTGTGAACTCGTTGGTGACTGGTCAGAGCCCCGGAGCTTTTAAAACTCTTCCCACAGTCAGAACATGTAAATGGTCTCTCATTAGTGTGAACAATCTGGTGTTGCTTCAGATCCCTGGGGCATTTAAAGCTCTTCCCACAGTCAGAACATTTAAATGGTTTCTCATCAGTGTGAACTCGCTGGTGTTTGGTCAGAGCCCCGGAGCTTTTAAAACTCTTCCCACAGTCAGAACATGTAAACGGTCTCTCATCGGTGTGAACAAGCTGGTGATCCTTCAGATCCCTGGGGCATTTAAAGCTCTTCCCACAGTCAGAACATTTAAATGGTTTCTCATCAGTGTGAACAAGCTGGTGTATCAGCAGGGTAGATGAATCAGTGAATCCCTTCCCACACACAGAGCAGGGAAATGGCCTCTCCCCGGTGTGAACTCGTTGGTGACTGGTCAGAACCCTGGAGCTTTTAAAACCCTTCCCACAGTTGGAACATGTAAATGGTCTTTCATCAGTGTGGACAAGCTGGTGTTGCTTCAGGTCCCGGGAGTATTTAAAGCTCTTCCCACAGTCAGAACATGTAAACGCTCTCTCATCAGTGTGAACAAGCTGGTGTCTGGTCATAGCCCCGGATCTTTTAAAGCTCTTCCCACAGTCAGAACATTGAAACGGTCTCTCATCAGTGTGAACAAGCTGGTGTCTCAGCAGGTGGGATGTGCAAGTGAATCCCTTCCCACACACGGAGCAGGTGAACGGACTGTCCCCAGGGTGACTGTGCGGATGAACTTCTGATGTAGACGGGGAACTGAATCCCTTCCCGCTGTCCCCACCTTTACCCGGTTTCTCCCCGGTGTGACGGAGCACGTGTCTCGCCAGGTCAGGCGATCGGCTGAATCCGAGTCCACACATGGAACACGTGTGCGGTTTGTCTGCGCTGCGATCGCTGCTCTCTCCTTCCATGTGCAAAGGCCGATGATATTCAGGTCCTGATGAATTGAGCGACTCTGTCAGATCCTGATGTGATGTTTGGTCTGAGCTTCCTGTCTGTAAATGCTCCATTTCTAAAACCCTGTAAAAGGAGTGTAGAAAGGGGTAAGAGGGAGAATGTTGTCTCATGTCCCCCTTTCCCAGCCCAGGGGCAGTGAAGCTGATTTTCAGGCCCCAGCTGCTGCACAGGTTGGTTGAAAGTATCAACAGTAATGGCGGCTGCAATTCCCACAAGCCCCCGCGCTCCAGAAAGCGCTCCAGCCGCCGCGCTGAGTTGTGGCTGACACCACGCAGCGCCCCATGGCCCCACCCTCTCCTGCTCCACAGGCGCCCGGCCCGCGCCGCGCATGCTCAGCACACACCCTGGGCCCCTGTCAATCATCCTCCCCTGCACCTGCGCGCTGGGCCCCTGAGCTCCAGGCTGCCGCACGGGGCTTTCTTTGTAAAGTCGGTGTTGGTGAAGAGCCACGATCAGTGAGGGAAACATAGAAACATAGAAGATAGGAGTTGGCCATTCGGCCCCTCGAGCCTGCTCCGCCATTCAATGAGATCATGGCTAATCATCCAAATTCAGTAACCTGTCCCTGCTTTCTCCCCATATCCCTTTAGCCTTAAGAAATATATCCAACTCCTTCTTGAATATATTTAATGAATTGGCCTCTACTGCCTTCTGTGGTAGAGAATTCCACAGGTTCACCACTCTCTGGGTGAAGAAATTCCTCCTCATTTCTGTCCTAAATGGCTTACCCCTTATCTTTAAACTGTGACCCCTGGTTCTGGACTCCCCGGCCATCAGGAACATCCTTCCTGCATCCAGTCTGTCTAGTCCTGTTAGAATTTTATAAGTTTCAATGAGATCCCCTCATTCTTCTGAACTCCAGCGAGTATAAGGCCAATCGACCCAATCTCTCCTCATACGTCAGTGCCTCTCTATTTCTGTATCGTGTAAGAGCAGGGAGGTTATGCTTGAACTGTACAAAACACCAGTTAGGCCACCGCTAGAGCGCTGCGTGCAGTTCTGGTCGCCCCATTGCAGGAAAGATGTGACTGCTCGAGACGGGAGATTTACGAGGATGTTGCCAGGACTAGAGAATTTCAGCTATGAGGAAAGATTGGAGAGGCTGGGGTTGTTTTCTTTGGAACAGAGGAGGCTGAGGGGAGACCTGATTGAGGTGTATAACATTGAGGGGCAGAGAGAGAGTGGATAGGAAGGACCTATTTCCCTCAGCAGACAGATCAATAACCAGGGGGCACAGATTTAAAGTAATTGGTCGGAGGTTTAGAGGGGATTTGAGGGGAAATGTTTTCACCCAGGGGGTGGTGGGGGTCTGGAACTCACTGCCTGACAGGGTGGTAGAGGCAGAGACCCTCATCACATTTAAAAAGTACTTGGATATGCTCTTGAAGTGCCGTAACCTACAAGGCTACGGACCAAGTGCTGGAAAGTGGGATTAGGGTGGAGAGCTCTTTGTCGGCCGGCACGGACAAGATGGGCCGAATGGCCTCCTTCTGTGCTGTAAATTTCTATAATTCTATGAATTGTAGTTAAAGGGACAGACACCCCACAAACTCCGTTCCCTAGCCACTGACTCCATCCCTCTCCCTAACATTTGTCTGAGGCTGAACATAGAAACATAGAAGATAGGAGCATTCGGCCCCTCGAGCCTGCTCCGCCATTTAATGCGATCATCGCTGATCATCCAAAGTCAGTACCCTGTCCCTGCCTTCTCCCCATATCCCTTGATCCCTTTAACCTTAAGAAATATATCTAACTCCTTCTTGAATATATTTAATGAATTGGCCTCCACTGCCTTCTGTGGTGGAGAATTCCACAGGTTCACCACTCTCTGGGTGAAGAAATTCCTCCTCATCTCTGTCCTAAATGGCTTCCCCCTTATCCTTAGACTGTGAACCCTGGTTCTGGACTCCCTGACCATCGGGAACATCCTTCCTGCATCTAGTCTGTGTAGTCCTGTTAGAATTTTATAAGTTTCAATGAGATCCCCTCGCATTCTTCTAAACTCCAGCAAGTACAAGCCAAATCGACCCAATCTCTCCTCATACATCATTCCTGCCATCCCAGGTATCAGCCTGGTGAATCTTCGCTGCACTCCTTTCATGGCAAGAACATCCTTCCTCAGATAAGGCGACCAAAACTGCACACAATACTCAAGGTGTGGTCTCACCAAGGCCCTGTACAACTGCAGCAAGACATCCTTGTTCCTGTACTCAAACCCTCTCGCTACGAAGGCCAACATACCATTTGCCTTCTGAACCGCCTGCTGCACCTGCATGCTTACCTTCAGTGACTGGTGCACAAGGACACCCAGGTTTCGTTGCACTTCCCCATCTCCCAATCTATTGCCATTCAGATAATAATCTGCCTTCCTGTTTTTGACACCAAAGTGGATAACCTCGCATTTATCCACGTTATATTGCATCTGCTATGCTTCTGCCCAATCACCCAACCTGTCCAAATCATACTGGAGTTTCTCGGCATCCTCCTCACAACACACACGCCCACCCAGCTTTGTGTCGTCTGCAAACTTGGAGATATTACATCTAGTTCCCTCGTCCAGATCATTAATATATATTGTGAATAGCTGGGCTCCAAGGACCGATCCCTGCGGTAACACACTAGTCACTGCCTGCCACTCGGAAAAAGACCCGTTTATTCCAACTCTTGGCTTTCTGTCTGCCAACCAGTTCTCTATCCAAGTCAATACCTTGCCCCCAATCCCATGTGCCTTAACTTTACACGCTGTCGAACGCCTTTTGGAAATCCAGGCCGGGCCCGGTGGACATGCGGCCAGAGCCCCGGCACCAGGAAACCCAGGGTGCAGTGCCTCCCCCATCCGAGCCGCCGCTTCCCGGTTTCTTCAGCCTGTTCCACCGAGTCCGACTCAGGACAAAGGACAGGAGCCAGGATCCCAGAATGGCCCACAGCCCCGGGGAGCATGCGCACTCTCAGCGGGGAAATCAGCGCGTTGGATAGAGCGGTTTCTGGGGCGCGGGGCATTGTGGGTGCTGCGGCCGCCATTAGTCAGCGGCTGTCGGGAAGAGTTTTATTGCAGGTGACAGAAGTCGGTCCCTGGCCGCCTGTGTACGTCTTTTTGTTGCAGCAGTTTGAGCTGGAGTGGAGATGGAGGAGAAGCTGCTGGGTTTTCGATGGAATCTGGAACAGTTCCCATGGATTGGAGGGTAGCTAATGTTGCCCTACTATTCAGAAAAGGTGGTAGAGAGAAAACGGGGAATTACAGACCGGTAAGCCTGACATCGGTAGTGGGGAAAATGCTAGAGTCCATTATAAAAGATGTAATAGCAGAGCACTTGGAAAACAGTGACAGGATCGGACAAAGTCAACATGGATTTACAAAAGGTAAATCGTGCTTGACTAATCTACTGGAATTTTTTGAGGATGTAACTAATAAAATAGATAAGGGCGAACCAGTGGATGTGGTCTATTTGGACTTTCAGAAGGCTTTCGATAAATCTACAACATAAGAGATTAGCATGTAAAGTTAAGGCACATGGGATTGGGGGGCAAGGTATTGACTTGGATAGAGAACTGGTTGGCAGATAGAAAGCAAAGAGTTGGAATAACCGTGTCTTTTTCCGAGTGGCAGGCAGTGACTAGTGGGGTACCGCAGGGATCGGTCCTAGGACCCCAGCTATTCACAATATATGTTAATGATCTAGACAAGGGAACTAGATGTCATATCCCCAAATTTGCAGACGACACAAAGCTGGGTGGGCGTGTGTGTTGTGAGGAGGATGCCGAGAAACTACAGGATGATTTGGACAGGTTGGGTGATTGGGCAGAAGCATGGCAGATGCAATATAATGTGGATAAATGTGAGGTTATCCACTTTGGTGTCCAAAACAGGAAGGCAGATTATCATCTGAACGGCAATAGATTAGGAGAAGGGGAAGTGCAACGAGACCTGGGTATCCTTGTGCACCAGTCGCTGAAGGTAAGCATGCAGGTGCAGCAGGCGGTTAAGAAGGCAAATGGTATGTTGGCCTTCATAGCGAGAGGGTTTGAGTACAGGAACAAGGATGTCTTGCTGCAGTTGTGCAGGGCCTTGGTGAGACCACATCCTGAGTATTGTGTGCAGTTTTGGTCGCCTTATCTGAGGAAGGATATTCTTGCCATGGAAGGAGTCCAGCCAAGATTCACCAGGCTGATACCTGGGATGGCAGGAATGATGTATGAGGAGAGATTGGGTCGATTGCGCTTGTACTCGCTGCAGTTTAGAAGAATGAGAGGGGATCTCATTGAAATTTATAAAATTCAGGCAGGACTGGATGCAGGGAGGATGTTCCCGATGGTCGGGGAGTCCAGAACCAGCGGTCACAGTCTAAGGATCAGGGGTCGGCCTTTTAGGACAGAAATGAGGAGGAATTTCTTCACCGAGAGAGTGGTGAACCTGTGGAATTCTGTACCACAGAAGGCAGTAGAGGCCAATTCATTAAATATATTCAAGAAGGAGTTGGATATATTTCTTAAGGCTAAAGGGATCAAGGGGTATGGGGATAAAGCATGGACCGAGGACTGAACTTGGATGATCAGCCATGATCGCATTGAATGGCAGAGCAGGCTCGAGGGGCCGAATGGCCTACTCCTGCTCCTATCTTCTATGCTATCTCTTATGCGGGACCTTATCGAAAGCCTTCTGAAAGTCCAAATGCACCACATCCAATGGTTCTCCCTTATCTATTTTACCAGTTACATCCTCAAAAAATTCCAGTGGATTAGTCAAGCACGATTCACCTTTTGTAAATCCATGTTGACTTTGTCCGATCCGGTCACTGTTTTCCAAGTGCTCTGCTATTACGTCTTTTATAATGGACTCTAGCATTTTCCCCACTACCGATGTCAGGCCTACCGGTCTGTAATTCCCCGTTTTCTCTCTACCACCTTTTTTGAACAGTGGGGTAACATTAGCTGCCCGCCAATCCATGGGTACTGTTCCAGAGTCTATCGAATTGTGGAAGATGACCAGCAATGCATCTACTATTTCTAGGGCCACTTCCTTAAGTACTCTAGGATGTAGATTATCTTCTATGTTTCTATGTATTCAATCTTTCCTTGTAGCTGAAATTCTCTAGTCCTGGCAACATCCTCGTAAATCTCCCGTCTCGAGCAGTCACATCTTTCCTGCAATGGGGCGAGCAGAACTGCACACAGCACTCTAGCCGGTGGCCGAACTGGTGTTTTGTACAGTTCAAGCAGAACCTTCCTGCTCTTACATGATACAGAGAGAGGCACTGCCCCTTTAAATACCTGGGGGGGGCACCCATTCCCCGTTAAATGGCCAAGCAATAATTTTTTGGGAAAAGGGGCCGCAGTCCCCTTTGACTCACCCCCCCACCCTCCCCCTCTCCCTCTCCCTCTCACCCACCACAAATACTCACGAGAGAGAGAGGAGGAAGAATGCTGGTCTTTGTCCCTTTAAAAGTGGCTGCCCACCAAAATGTTCACAGCACCAGGGCTCTTTGTTCTGGATAAAAGTTGACAAGGTTCACTTATTTTTAAATGAATGCAGTTGATGAATAGCCTTGCAATAAAGGTAATGCAAAGGAATAAACACTCACAAGCTGGTTTTTTTTCCACCTCCTCCTCCCCTTCCCTTTAACAGCTCCTGCAGACAATGAAAGCAGGAAAGCGGCCTGCAGCCCACCGAGGTCCCGCCCCCCTCCCTCCCGCGCCGCCATTGGTTGGAGGACCGTCAGCCCGCCCGGTCCTCCCAGCGTTTTCCGCGCTCCTGATTGGCGGCCCCCTCGCGTCAATCAACCCCCTCCCGCTTACGCGCTGACGCCAGCACGCAACGACCAGGGTCGGTTGGATCGGCGCACGCCACCGCAAGGTAAAAAAAAGACACCCTACACAAATGAGGAAAAACAAGAATAATAATAATCGCACTTTAGAGGGGAGGAGGTTGGGGGAATTAATGAGTGTTTTCAATTTGTTTCGCAAAAAAAAAATATTTGAAAATCTTCCCAACGGTGCGAGGCGGGCTGCGCATGCGCTCCAGCCATCCTTTGTCTCCCCACGTGGGCCCGGGGCCCGGACACGCCCACTTGCCTTCCCCTGCACCAATCACAGCGCGGGCAGGCGCTTCTATCAATCGTCACCTGTCAATCACCCTCCCTTCCCGCTCGTGGTGTCGATTGACAGCGGTGTCAGCCAATGAGGTGCAGGAAGGGACGGGACCAGGGCCAGGACTGACAGCAAGCCTGAACTAACTCAATTAAATACCTGCATGCAGCCAAAGAAACACTTTTATTTACTCAGCCAAAAAACAGCAAAGCAAATGAGGTTTGCTGAGTCAGCAAAGTCTATTTTAGAAACATAGAAACATAGAGGAACATAGAAACACTCATCCCACAAAATAGGTCCATTTTATTTCGTTTTATTGAACTATATAAATGCGTTCTTTCCACATAAGCTGCTGGAATATCCAGGGCCTCCGCTCCTCAACTTTTGGGATGAAGAGTACAGACCCTGAATTCCTAAAAGCTATAAAAGACATTGATATAATTGTGTTAACAGAAACATGGTGCCAAAAGGACGTGCCGACCCACTGTCCTCCAATGTACCATGAAATCATTGTGCCCTCAGTAAAGAACACTAAAACACGCAAGGGCAGAACCTCCGGGGGAATATTGGTGTGGTATAAGGGAGAACTGGACAAACACATCTCACCGGTAAAACAGGGAAAATCACACGTATGGCTAAAACTAGATAAAAATATAGGAATAGCAAAAAAAGATGTTTACTTATGTGCGATCTACATACCTCCAATAGAATCGCCATATTTCGAAGAGGAGTTATTTGATACTCTCCACATGGAAATCAGCCATTTCCAGGCCCAAGGAAAGGTGATAATATGTGGGGACCTAAATGCAAGGACCGGTTGTGAACCTGACTTCATAGACCCACAGGGAAACAACCATGTGTTTGGCCAGACCCCTTTAGATGTCACACCAGCCATCGCAAATCGGAACAACCTTGATCGTGAAATAAATAAAAGCGGTAGGGAGGTAGTGCAACTCTGCCGAGCCTTAGGCCTGTACATAGTTAACGGTAGGTTCAGAGGGGACTCCCTAGGGAGACTCACATACTCCTCAACTCTTGGGTCTAGTGTGGTGGACTATACAATCACTGACCTGGACCCCTGCGATATCAACTCATTCACTGTCAGGCAGCAATCCCCCCTCTCAGACCATAACCAAATAAATATGTACCTTAAACTTTCTGCCCAAACTACAGACACAAAAAAGGAACCCAGTAAGCTCCATAAAATAAACCAGACATACAGATGGGCCCCAGACAGTGGAGAAAAATTCATCACAGCACTAAAGTCACCTGATCTCACAAGTAAAATATCAAAATTTAAAGAAAACCCATACGAGATCACCAGAGATGGTGTAAACATGGCCATAGAGGATATAAATATGATCTTCCATGAGGCAGCTGTAAAAGCCGACCTTGTGAAACAGAAGAGGAAGCGTCACAAAAGACAAAATAAAAATAAGAAATGGTTTGACCACGAATGCAAAAATGCCAGAAAAGACCTGAGAAAAATATCAAACCAAAAGCATCGCCAACCAAACAATCCGGACCTACGTACTAGATACAATGAAACCCTCAAAAGATATAAACACACCATTAGGAACAAAACACAAAACTATACCCACAAAATACTCGAAGAAATTGAAAACTCCACCAATCCAAAACAATTCTGGGAAATGTGGAATAACCTGAGTACAACACAATTGCAAGCATTACCAATCCAAGATGGCGACATCTGGAGAACACATTTTGAAAACCTCTACAAAGACATCCCAATAAACGAAACAAACCCAAGTCAACATCAGGTCACAGAAAAACTCCACACATTAGAAGCAACAATTAAAGACAACCAAAACCCTCTAGACTCCCCAATCACATGGAAAGAACTGGCCACAAAAACAAAATCTCTCCACCTAAAGAAAGCCTGTGGCCCAGACAACATAAAAAATGAAATGCTCAAGTTCAGCAATATGGAGATGCAGGGTGCGGTACTCAAATTATTCAACATCATATTACGTTCAGGCTGTTTTCCCGATATCTGGTGCCAAGGACTAATCTCCCCCATATATAAAAGTGGAAACAAATCAGACCCAAATAACTACCGCGGCATCTGTGTCAACAGTTGTCTAGGGAAGTTATTCTGCAGTATTCTAAATAGTAGATTACTTGATTTTCTTAACAAACATAATATCCTCAGAAAAAACCAAATAGGCTTTCTTCCAAAACACCGCACCGCCGACCATATCTATACCCTTCACACCCTCATTGAAAAACATATACACCAAACAAAAAATGGGAAAATATTCGCCTGTTTCATCGACTTCAAGAAAGCCTTTGACTCTATATGGCACGAAGGGCTCTATTATAAACTTCTTCAGTGTGGAATAGGGGGCAAAGTCTATGACCTTATTAAATCAATGTATCTGAAAAACAAATGCGGGGTCAAAATTGGAGACAAACGCACCGATTTCTTCACCCAGAGAAGAGGCGTCCGGCAGGGCTGCAATTTGAGCCCGACCCTGTTCAACATATACATAAATGAATTAGCAGACATGCTGGAGCAAAGCGAGTCACCAGGTCTCCGTCTCCTGGATGGAGAAGTGAAATCCCTGTTCTATGCGGACGACCTGGTTCTGCTGTCTCCCACAGAACAGGGATTACAGCAACAACTAGACCTACTCGACAAATACTGCCAAAATTGGGCTCTAACAGTAAATCTAAAGAAAACCAACATCATGATTTTTCAAAAAAGGCCCAGATGTCAGGAAAACAAATACCAGTTTACCCTCAGTGATACCACTATAGGACACACTATGAGCTACACCTACCTTGGTCTAACTATTACAGCATCAGGGAGCTTCAGCATAGCAGTGAATGCACTAAAAGAAAAAGCCCGAAGAGCCCTATATGCAATAAAAAGAAAATTCTACAACATCCAAATCCCAATCAAAATCTGGCTCAAAATATTTGACAGCATAATCCTGCCCATTGCACTGTACGGTAGTGAAGTATGGGGCCCGCTAAATCACCAAAGCTACACTAAATGGGAAAAACACACAATAGAAGCCCTACATGCAGAATTCTGCCGAAGCATCCTTCGCACCCAAAGAAAAACGCCAACAAATGCATGCAGAGCCGAACTAGGCAGATACCCACTGATAATAAACATCCAAAAACGAGCACTAAACTTCCTAAATCACCTCAAATCTAGCTCCCCAGACACCCTTCATTTCAAAGCCTTTCAGACCCAAGAGCTAAACCCAGAAAAGAGTCCCCTGAGTCAGCTGCTACTGAAACTAAGTACTCAGCCGGACCCTGACCAGCCCCAGACCAACACAGCCGTCCAAACACCAATCCGAGTGAACCAAATCATTAAAAAATGCAAAGAAACCTACCTGGAACATTGGAACAAAATAACCGAAAGCCAAAGCAGATTAGAATGTTACCGGGCCCTAAAAAGAGAATATAAACTGGCAGACTACCTCACGACCATCAGAGACACAAAACAGAGACAGACCCTCCCTCACCAGGTACAGACTAAGCGACCACCAACTGGAAATTGAAAAAGGCAGATACAAGAAATCCTGGCAGCCTAGAGAGAATAGAATATGCGATCAATGTCTGGCCGGCGAGGTTGAAACAGAGATGCATTTCCTCCTAAAATGCGAAAAATTCAACACATCAAGAAACATATTATTCAACAAGCTCAGCCAAACAACCCCAGATTTCAAGGAATTGGATGACCTGTCAAAATTGAGATTAGTCCTAGGAGAAGGAGACAGACCATACCTTGGGGCCAAATATGTAACAACATGTCACAACCTGAGGACTGTTTAAAATTAAGACTGTTTAAAATTAATATTGAACGTACCAAATGAAGTACAAAGACTGTTTAAAATTAATATTGTTTAAAAGTAATATTGTATGTACCCAACAAATGTCAAATCGATTGACACCTACAGAATGTTGGAAAACTGTACCTTTTTGCTATGTAAGCTTTGGCAATATGGTTCTCTGTAAACTTTCATGCCAATAAAGCATTTGAATTGGAATTGGAATTGGAATTGGATAGGAGCAGGAGTCGGCCATTCGGCCCCTCGAGCCTGCTCCGCCATTTAATGCGATCATGGCTATTCAAGAAGGAGTTGGATATATTTCTTAAGGCTAAAGGGATCAAGGGGTATGGGGAGAAGGCAGGGACAGGGGACTGAATTTGGATGATCAGCCATGATCTCATTAAAGGGCTGAATGGCCTACTCCTGTTCCTATCTTCTATGTTTCTATGTTTTTATGATCACGACCCCCACAATGCTCTCCCACTGATACCCCTTCCACCTGCCCGGCTAAGGTTCAGGGGAGATCTGATAGAGGGGGTCAAAACCATGAAGGGTTTGGATGGAGTAAATAAGGAGAAACTGTTTGCAGTGGCTGGAGGGTCGGTAACCAGAGGACACAGATTTCAGGCAAAAGATCCAGAGGCGACATGAGGAAACCGATTTTAAACACAGCCAGTTATGATCTGGAACGCGCTGCCTGGAAGGGCGGTGGAAGCAGATTCAATCGTAACTCTCAAAAAAGAAGTGGGTAAATACTTGAAGGGGAGACATTTACAGGGCGAGGGGGAAAGAGCAGGGGGGAGTGGGACTAATCGGAGAGCTCGACCAAAGAGCCGGCACAGGCACGGTGGGCCGAATGGCCTCCTTCTGTGCTGTTTCATTCGATGGTTCCGTCCCCATAATGAGACCTTCTCAGCCCCGGTGTCCTCCTGGTGAATCTGCCCGGCACCCCCTCCGAGGCCAGTGTGTCCCTTTCTGAGGTGCGGTGCCTGAAACTGAAGGCAGTCCTCCGGATGGGGCCTGAGCAAGGCTCTGGACAGCTGAGGCATGGCTGTGGATATCTGGAGTTGTGGTGTAGACAGTCCGACCTTGTCAAGTTAAGTGGGTGGCGATCAGGAGCAGGTGCCCTTTCCTCCCAGGGTGCCGTCACACTAAATTAGGGCTCATGGGATTGGGGGTAATATTAGCATGGATTGAGGATTGGTTAACGGTCAGAAAACAGAGAGTAGGAATAAACGGCTAATTTTCGGGCTGGCAGGCTGTAACTAGTGGGGTCCCGCAAGGATCAGTGCTGGGGCCTCAGCTATTCACAATCTCCATCAATGACTTAGATGAGGGGACCAAGTGCAATGTGTCCAAGTTTGCTGACGATACAAAGCTAGGTGGGAAAATAAGTTGTGAGGAGGACACAAAGAGGCTGCAAAGGGATATCGACAGGTTCAGTGAATGGGCAAGAACATGGCAGATGGAATATAATGTGGAGAAGTGTGAAGTTATCCGCTTTGAACATAAGAAATAGGAGCAGGAATAGGCCATTTGGCCCCTCGAGCCTGCTCCGCCATTCAATAAGATCATGGCTGATCTTGGGCTCAAAGCCACTTCCCCGCCCGCTCCCCATAACCCTTCACTCCCGTATCTTGCCAAAATCTGTCGATCTCCACCTTAAATGTATTTAATGACCCAGCCTCCACAGCTCTCTGGGGCAGAGAATCCCACAGATTTACGACCCTCGGAGAGAAGAAATTCCTCCTCATCTCAGTTCTAAAAGGGCGACCCTTTAGTCTGAAACTATGCCCTCGAGTTCTAGATTTCCCCACGAGGGGAAATATCCTCTCTGCATCTACCCTGTCGAGCCCCCTCAGTATCTTATGTGTTTCAATAAAATCACCTCTCATTCTTCTAAATTCCAATGAGTATAGGCCCAGCCTGCTCAACCTTTCCTCATAAGTCAACCCCTCATCTCTGGAATTAACCTAGTGAATCGTCTCTGAACTGCCTCCAATGCAAGTATATCCTTCCTTAAATACGGAGACCAAAACTGTACGCAGTACTCCAGGTGTACCCTGTACAGTTGTAGCCGGATTTCCCTGCTTTTATACTCCACCCCTCTTTGGTAGGAAAAATAGAAAAGCAGAGTATTTTTCAAATGGTGAGAGATTGGGAAATGTTGGTGTTCAGAGGGACCTGGGTGTCCTTGTACACGAGGCACTGAAAGTTAACACGCAGGTGCAGCAAGCAATTAGGAAAGCAAATGGTATGTTAGTCTTTATTACAAAAGGATTGGAGTATAAGAGTAAAGTCTTACTGCAATTATATAGGGCCTTGGTGAGACCACACCTGGAGTATTGTGTACAGTTTTGGTCTCCTTACCTAAGGAACGATATACTTGCCTTAGAGGGAGTGCAACGAAGGTTCACCAGACTGATTCCTGGGATGGGGGGATTGTCCTATGAGGAGAGATTGAGGAGACTAGGCCTATATTCCCATGAATTTTGAAGAATGAGAGGTGATCTCATTGAAACATCTACAATTCTTACAGGGCTTGACAGGGTAGATGCTGGGAGACTGTTTCCCCTGGCTGGGGAGTCTAGAACCAGGGGTCACAGTCTCAGAATAAGGGGTCGGCCATTTAGGACTGAGATGAGGAGAAATGTCTTCACTCAGAGGGTGGTGAATCTTTGGAATTCTCTGCCCCAGAGGGCTGTGGAGGCTCAGTCATTGAGTATAATCAAGGCTGAGATCGATAGATTTTTGGACTCATGGGGAATCAAGGGATATGGGGATCGGGCGGGAAGGTGGAGATGAGGTAGAAGATCAGCCATGATCTTATTGAATGGCGGAGCAGGCTCGAAGGGCCGAATGGCCTGCTCCTGCTCCTATTTCTTATGTTCTTAAGAAAGCGGTTTGCTATAGCCTGCTGCCCCACGACAAATACACAGAGGATTTCAGTTATGTGGAGAGACTGGAGAAGCTGGGATTGTTCTCCTTGGAGCAGAGAAGGTGCAGCGGAGATTTAATAGAGGTGTTCAAAACAGGAAGGGTTTTGATAGAGTAAATAGGAGCATGGGAACAGGAGGAGGCCATTCAGCCCCTCCGGCCTGTTCTGCCATTCAATGAGATCATGGCTGATCTGTGTCTTAACTCCACCCACCTGCCTTGGCTCCATATCCCTTTGCTCCCTTGTCTAGCAAAAATCTATCGCTCTGGGATTTAAAATGATTAATTGAGCTGGCATCGACTGCATCCTGTGGGAGAGGGTTCCACACTTCTACCACCCTTTGTGTGAAGAAGTGTTTCCCAACTTCTCTCCTGAATGGCCTGGCTCTGATTTTAAGGTGATGTCCCCTTGTCCTCGACTCCCCCACCGGCGGAAAAAGTTTCTCTCTATCTACTCTACCAATTCCTTTCAAAATCCTAACATCCTCAATCACTCCTTAACCTTCTAGATTCCAGGGAACACAAGCCTAGTTTATGTAATCTCTCCTCATAATCTAACCCTTGGAGCCCGGGTAACATTCTGGTCAATCTGTGCTGCACTCCTTCCAAGGTCAGTATATCCTTTCTGAGGTGCGGTGCCCAGAACTGTACACAGTGCTCCAGGGAGTTCCTGGGAGTTACTGTGCGTAGGTCCCTGAAGGTGGCGGGACATATTGAGAGAGTGGTTAACAAAGCATATGGGATCTTGGGCTTCATAAATAGAGGTATTGAGTACAAAAGTAGAGAAGTGATGCTGAACCTTTATAAAGCGCTGGTTAGGCCACAACTGGAGTATTGCAGACACTTCTGGTCAACACACTTTAGGAAGGATGTGAAGGCCCTTGAGAGGGTGCAGAGGAGATTTACCAGAATGGTTCTGGGGATGGGGGATCTTAGCTACAAGGACAGGTTGGAGAAGCTGGATTTGTTTTCATTAGAGCAAAGGAGGTTGAGGGCTGATTTGATAGAGGTGTACAAGATTATGACGGGTTTGGATAGGCTAGACGGGGAAAGGCTGTTCCCACTAGTTGATGGTACAAGGACTAGGGGACACAGATTTAAGGTTTTGGGCAAGAGATACAGGGGGGATGTGAGGAAAAAAAAATTTACGCAGCGAGTGGTGAGGACCTGGAACTCGCTGCCGACGGAAGTGGTGGAAGCGGAGACACTCAATGTTTTCAAGGGGAGACTGGATTGGCAGCTGAGGGAAATAAACTTGCAGGGCTACGGGGATAGAGCGGGGGAATGGGACTGACTGGATTGCTCTAGAGAGCCGGCTCGGACTCGATGGGACGAATGGCCTCCTGTTGTACCGTTATGACTCTCTGGGGTCTAACCAGGGCTTTGTGTAGCTGTAGCTTATAAGGAGAAACTGTTTCCAGTGGCAGGAGGGTCGGTAACCAGAGGACACAGATATAAGGTCATTGACAAAAGAACCAGAGGCGAGGTGAGGAGAATTTTATTGACGCAGCGAGTTGTTGTGATCTGGAATGCGCTGCCTGAAAGGGCGGTGGAAGCAGAGTCAATAATAACGTTCACTGGGGAATTGGATAAATACTTGAAGGGGAAACATTTTCAGGGCTATGGGGAAAGAGCAGGGGAGTGGGACTAAATGGAGAGCTCTTTCAAAGAGCCGGCACAGGCACGATGGGCTGAATGGCCTCCTTCTGTGCTGTATGATTCTAGGAGCCACTCCTAGAGTGGAGAGGTGCCCGCAGGGATCGCTTGGCAGGAAATTGGGAGGAGGTGGGTCACACGCAGACAGCACCTGATTTCGAGACGCTGTCCTTTTAAAATTGGTCCTCCACAGGCAAGGAGGGACTCGGACCCTTTAATGAAAATCACATTGAAAAGGAGAGTCCCTGTCCCTTTAAGAGCCCTCCGCCCACCACTCCCACCTTTTTCTTAAAGTCTTTGAAATTAATAATAAAAGTTCATGCAGGAAAAATGTGAGGGTGTGACTGTAGTGAGTATCTGTGTCTGTCTGACTGTATGTGTGTGTGTCTGTGTAGAATAGCATCATAGAATGATACAGCACAGAAGGAGGCCATTCGGCCCATCGTGCCTGTGCCGGCTCTTTGAAAGAGCGATCCAATTAATCCCACTCCCCCTGCTCTTTCCCCAAAGCCCTGTCAATGTTTTCCCTTCAAGTATTTACCTCAATCTCTTTTGAATTATAATATCGAATCTGCTTCCACCGCCCTTTCAGGCAGCGCATTCCAGATCACAACAACTTGGTGTAAAAATCTGTTTCCTCTCGTCACCTCTGGTTCTTTTGCCAATCGCCTTAAATCTGGTTTCTGTCCCTTCAGCCATTGGAAACGGTTTCTCCTTATTTACTCTCTCAAAATCCATCCTGATTTTGAACTCTATCAAATCTCCTCTTAATCTTCTTTGCTGCACAGAATGGGAGGAAAAAGAGGGGTAGAGCTATAGTAATAGGGGATTCTATTGTAAGGGGAATAGATAGGCGTTTCTGCGTCCGCAAACGAGACTCCAGGATGGTGTGTTGCCTCCCTGGTGCAAGGGTTAAGGATGTCTCTGAGCTACTCCAGAACATCTTGGAAGGGGAGGGTGAAGAGCCAGTTGTCGTGGTGCATATAGGCACCAACGATATAGGTAAAAAGCGGGATGAGGTCCTAAAAGCGGAATATAGGGAGTTAGGAGATAAATTAAAAAACAGGACCTCAAAGGTAGTAATCTCAGGATTGCTACCAGTGCCACATGCTAGTCAGAGTAGAAATAGAAGTATACTTCAGATGAATATGTGGCTAGAGGAATGGTGCCAGGGGGAGGGATTCAAGTTCCTGGGACATTGGAACCGGTTCTGGGGGAGGTGGGACCAGTTCAAACCGGACGGTCTGCACCTGGGCAGGGCTGGAACCAATGTCCTAGGGGGAGTGTTTGCTAGTGCTGTGGGGGAGGGTTTAAACTAAAATGGCAGGGGGTTGGGAACCTGAGCAGGGAGACAGAGGAAAGGGAAACAAGGATAAAAGCAAAAGATAGGAAGGAGAAAAACAAAAGTGGCAGTCAGAGAAATCAACGGTTTAAATCAAACATGGCCACAGTATATAATAATTCTAATAGGTCTAAGAGCGTTAAAAAAACAAGCCTGAAGGCTTTGTGTCTTAATGCAAGGAGCATTTGTAATAAGGTGGATGAATTGGCTGCGCAAATAGAAGTAAACAAATACGATTTGGTTGGGATTACAGAAACGTGGCTCAAGGAAGGCCAGGACTGGGAACTCAACATCCAGGGGTATTCGATATTCAGGAAAGATAGGCAAAAAGGAAAGGGAGGTGGGGTAGCATTACTGGTTAAAGAAGGGATTAACACAATTGTAATGAAGGATATTAGCTCTGATGAGGTGGAATCTGTATGGGTAGAATTGAGAAATACTAAGGGGAAAAAAACGTTAGTGGGAGTGGTTTATAGACATCCAAACAGTAAGGCGGAGGTTGGGGATGGCATTCAAAGAGAAATTAAAGAAGCGTGCAATAAGGGCACAGCAGTCATCATGGGTGACTTTAATCTACATATAGATTGGGCGAACCAAATGAGTAACAATACTGTGGAGGAGGAATTCCTGGAGTGTTTACGGGATGGTTTCCTGGACCAATATGTCGAGGAACCAACCAGAGATCAGGCCATCTTAGACTGGGTATTATGTAACGAGAAAGGATTAATTAGCAATCTTGTTGTACGAGGCCCCTTGGGTCGGAGCGATCATAATATGATCGAATTCTTCATTAAGATGGAGAATGAAGTAGTTGACTCGGAGACCAGGGTCCTCAATTTAAATAAAGGAAACTATGAGGGTCTGAGGAGCGAGTTGGGTAGGATTGATTGGGGAATGGCACTCAAAGGGTTGACGGTGGATAGGCAATGGCAAACATTCAAAGACCGAATGGATGAACTACAGAATTTGTTCATCCCAGTTTGGTATAAAAATAAAACAAAAAAGGTGACCCAACCGTGGCTAACAAGGGAAATTAGGGATAGCATAAGATCCAAGGAGAGGGCATATAAATTGGCCAGAAAAAGCAATAACCCTGAGGATTGGGAGCAGTTTAGGATTCAACAAAGGAGGACAAAGGGATTAATTAAGAAAGGGAAAATAGAATATGAGAGTAAGCTTGCAGAGAACATAAAAACTGACTGTAAAAGCTTTTATAGATATGTAAAGAGAAAAAGATTGGTGAAGTCAAGCGTAGGTCCCTTGCAGTCAGAATCGGGGGAATTTATAATGGGGAACAAAGAAATGGTAGACCAACTAAATACATATTTTGGTTCTGTCTTCACAAAGGAGGACACAAATAACCTCCCAGAGATGCCGGGGAACATCGGGTCTGATGAAAGGGTGGAACTGAAAGAAATCAGTATTTGTAGGGAAATGCTGTTAGGAAAATTGATGGGACTGAAGGCCGATAAATCCCCAGGGCCTGATAATCTACATCCTAGGGTACTTAAGGAAGTGGCCCTAAAATAGTAGATGCATTGCTGGTCATCTTCCAGAACTCGATAGACTCTGGAACGGTACCCATGGATTGGCGGGTAGCTAATATTACCCCACTATTCAAAAAAGGTGGTAGAGAAAAGGCGGGGAATTATAGACCGGTAAGCTTGACATCGGTAGTGGGGAAAATGCTAGAGTCCATTATAAAAGATGTAATAGCAGAGCACTTGGAAAGCAGTGACAGGATCGGACAAAGTCAACATGGATTTACAAAAGGTAAATCATGCTTGACTAATCTACTGGAATTTTTTGAGGATGTAACTGGTAAAATAGATAAGGGAGAACCAGTGGATGTGGTGTATTTGGACTTTCAGAAGGCTTTCGATAAGGTCCCGCATAAGAGATTAGCGTGCAAAATTAAGGCACATGGGATTGGGGGCAAGGTATTGACTTGGATAGAGAACTAGTTGGCGGACAGAAAGCAAAGAGTTGGAATAAACGGGTCGTTTTCCCGAGTGGCAGGCAGTGACTAGTGGGGTACCGCAAGGATCGGTCCTAGGACCCCAGCTGTTCACAATATATATTAATGATCTGGACGAGGGAATTGGATGTAATATCTCCAAATTTGCAGACGACACAAAGCTGGGGGGGAGGGTATGCTGTGAGGAGGATGTCGTGAAACTCCAGCACGATTTGGACAGGTTGGGTGATTGGGCAGAAACATGGCAAATGCACTATAATGTGGATAAATGTGAGGTTATCCACTTTGGTGGCAAAAACAGGAAGGCAGATTATTATTTGAATGGTAATAGTTTGGGAGAAGGGGAAGTACAAAGAGACCTGGGTGTTGTTGTACACCAGTCGCTGAAGGTAAGCATGCAGGTGCAGCAGGCGGTTAAGAAGGCAAATGGTATGTTGGCCTTCGTAGCAAGAGGGTTCGAGTACAAGAACAAGGATGTCTTGCTACAGTTGTACAGGGCCTTGGTAAGACCACACCTCGAGTATTGTGTGCAGTTTTGGTCGCCTTACCTGAGGAAGGACGTTCTTGCCATGGAAGGAGTGCAGCGAAGATTCACCAGGCTGATACCTGGGATGGCAGGAATGATGTATGAGGAGAGATTGTGTCGATTGGGCTTATACTCACTGGAGTTTAGAAGATTGAGAGGGGATCTCATCGAAACCTATAAAATTCTGTCAGGCCTGGACAGACTAGATGCAGGAAGGATGTTTCTGATGGCCGGGGAGTCCAGAACCGGGGGTCACAGTCTAAGGATAAGGGGTAGGCCATTTAGGACAGAGATGAGGAGGAATTTCTTCACCCAGAGAGTGGTGAACCTGTGGAATTCTCTGCCACAGAAGGCGGTGGAGGCCAGTTCATTAAGTATATTCAAGAAAGAGTTGGATATATTTCTTAAGGCTAAAGGGATCAAGGGATATGGGGAGAAGGCAGGGACCGGGTACTGAATTTGGATGATCAGCCATGATCTCATTGAATGGCGGAGCAGGCTCGAAGGGCCGAATGGCCTACTCCTGCTCCTATCTTCTATGTATCTATGCTTAAGGAGAACAACCCCAGCTTCTCCCGTCTCTCCACGTTACTCAAGTCCCTCATCCCTGGTCCCATTCTCGTAAATTTCTTCTGCACCCTCTCCAAGGCCTTGACATCCTTCCTAAAGTGTGGTGCCCAGCGGAAGCCTAGCCAGTGTTTTATAAAGGCTTAGCATAACCTGCTTGCTTTTGTACTCTATTCCTCTATTAATAAAGTCAAGGATCCTGTTTGCTTTTTTAACAGCCTTCTCAACTTGTCCTGCCACCTTCTAAGATATGTGTACATACACCCCGAGGCCTCTCTGTTCCTGCACCCTCTTTAAAACTGGACCATTTAGTTTATATTGCCTCTCCTCATTCTTCCTACCAAAATGTATCACTTCACACTTCTCTACATTAAATTTAATCTGCCACGTTTCTGCCCATTTCACCAGTCTGGCTACGTCCTCCTGACGTCTGTTACTATCCTCATTGTTTGCTACATTTCCGAGTATCGTGTCATCTGCAAATTTTGAAATTTTGCCCTGGATCCCCAAGTCCAGGTCATTAATATATTATCAATAAAGCAGTGGTCCGAATCAATGTTCACGTTAAGTTGCGCGGCCACGCAGCGGTCTGGAGGTCCCGCGCAGCCGGCTCACCGCCCTATAAATGGAATAAACGCGCATGCGCGGAAATTTGAATGGGTCGTGCAGCCCATTAAAGGGGCCACGCACCTCAAAAAAAAGAGGGGACATTGATCCTAATACCGACCCCTGGGGAACATCACTGTTTACCTCCCTCCAGTCTGAAAAGAAACCGTTCACCACTACTCTCTGCTTTCTGTCCCTTGGCAGAAAATTGGGAGGGGGCGAGTGCAAACAGCACCTGATTTCTCGCCAAGCACTCACACAGGGGAGTTGCCCTACTTTAAATGTCAGTCTCTTACACATACATTATAAAAAAGGGAGACGCTGTCCCTTTAAAATCGGTCATCCACGGGGACACGGTCCCTTTAATGAAAATCTCATAGAAAGAGCGCCTGTCCCTTTAAGAGAACCCCCACCACTCCCATATTTCTCTTAAAGTGCTTGAAATTAATCATTAAAAACGCAGAAAATTAATATTTAAAAAATTAATTCAGGGAGAAAAGATATTTTTACTCACATTTGCTCCCCAGGGTTTCTTGTTTCTGTTTCATCAATTTAAAAACAAACTGCTTTTTTTATGATCAGCCTGTCTTCTATGTTTCTATGTACTTTCAGTGATGACTTTTATAAACTGGTTTTACAGGAAATTAGAAGAGGAGGGGAGAGATTTGAAGACACTCGGTCCCTTTGTGACTCTAAAGTTGCAGCTGAACCCACGCATGCGCCCCATGGCCCCGCCCTCTCCTGCGCCACAGGCGCCCGGCCCGCACCGCGCATGCTCAGCACACACCCTGGGCCCCTGTCAATCATCCTCCCCCACTGAACAGGCCCCGCCCCCTCCGCCCGACTCCGCATGCGCCGCCGGGCCCCGCTCCCGAAGTTGAGCCGCTACCGCGCCTGCGCAGGGCCTCGCATTCTGGGGAAGGCCCGGGCAACCGCGAGAGTCCGGATCACCGGCGGAAAGTGAGTTTTATCAGGGTTTTTTATATATAGCGGAGAGAAGCGCGGGCGGGGAGATAAATAAAAAGAAAATACAAACCGCACCGTCCCAGCGCCCTCCCGGCATGGAGCGGCCGCAGCACCTTGTCTTCTGCAGGGAGCCTGACTGGGTAACGTCATCAACTCCACGGCGGTGACTGACGGGAGCTCCGACCAATAGGGAGAGAGCGGGCGGAGCTCGGAGGACTGAGATGGCGGCGGGTCCTCCAACCAATCGGGGTGTCCGAGGGGCGGGACTTCCGCCGCCTGCTTCTCCCGCTGCTGAGACAAGCGGAATGCAGCAGAGGGCGCTCTTCTGAGTTTGGGGCTCAGGCCTGTTCGTGGAGCAGTGTAGAGGGAACTTTACTCTGCACTGGGCTTTACTCCCTCAGCACTGCACTGGAGGGGCAGCACAGAGTTTTAGACTCGAGTCTCTGGAGTGGGACTTCAACCCACAACCTTCTGACTCAGAGGAGAGAGTGCTGCCGCCTGAGCCACAGCTGACACCCCGTATCTAACCCGTGCTGTACCTGCCCTGGGAGTGTTTGATGGGACAGTGTAGAGGGAGCTTTACTCTGTATCTAACCCATGCTGTTCCTGCCCTGGGAGTGTTTCATGGGACAGTGTAGAGGGAGCTTTACTCTGTACCTAACCCGTGCTGTACCTGCCCTGGCAGTGTTTGATGGGACAGTGTAGAGGGAGCTTTACTCTGTATCTAACCCGTGCTGTACCTGCTCTGGGAGTGTTTGATGGGATCGTGTAGAGGGAGCTTTACTCTGTATCTAACCCATGCTGTACCTGCCCTAGGAGTGTTTGATGGGATAGTGTACAGGGAGCTTTACTCTGTATCTAACCCGTGCTGTACCTGCCCTGGGAGTGTTTGATGGGACAGTGTAGAGGGAGATTTACTCTGTATCTAACCCATGCTGCACCTGCCCTGGGAGTGTTTGATGGGACAGTGTACAGGGAGCTTTACTCTGTATCTAACCCGTGCTGTACAGCCCTGGGAGTGTTTGATGGGACAGTGTACAGGGAGCTTTACTCTGTATCTAATCCATGCTGTACCTGCCCTGGGAATGTGTGACCTGCCCTGGGAGTGTTTGATGGGACAGTGTAGAGGGAGCTTTACTCTGTATCTAACCGGTGCTGTACCTGCCCTGGGAGTGTTTGATGGGACAGTGTACAGGGAGCTTTACTCTGTATCTAACCCGTGCTGTACCTGCCCTGGGAGTGTTTGATGGGACAGTGTAGAGGGAGCTTTGCTCTGTATCTAACCCGTGCTGTACCTGCCCTGGGAGTGTTTGATGGGACAGTGCAGAGGGAGCTTTACTGTGTATCTAACCCATGCTGTACCTGCCCTGGGAGTGTTTGATGGGACAGTGCACAGGGAGCTTTACTCTCTATCTAACCCGTGCTGTACCTGCCCTGGGAATGTGTGATGGGACAGTGTAGAGCGAGCTTTACTCTGTATCTAACCTGTGCTGCACCTGCCCTGCGAGTGTTTGATGGGACAGTGCAGAGGGAGCTTTACTCTGTATCTAACCCGTGCTGTACCTGCCCTGGGAGTGTTTGATGGGACAGTGTAGAGGGAGCTTTACTCTCTATCTAACCCGTGCTGTACAGCCCTGGGAGTGTTTGATGGGACAGCGTACAGGGAGCCTTACTCTGTATCTAACCCGTGCTGTACCTGCCCTGGGAATGTGTGATGGGACAGTGTAGAGGGAGCTTTACTCTGTATCTAACCCGTGCTGTACAGCCCTGGGAGTGTTTGATGGGACAGTGTAGCGGGAGCTTTACTCAGTATCCAGCCCGTGCTGTACCTGCCCTGGGAATGTGTAATGGGACAGTGTAGAGGGAGCTTTACTCTGTATCTAACCCGTGCTGTTCCTGCCCTGGGAGTGTTTGATGGGACAGTGTGGAGGGAGCTTTACTCTGTATCTAACCCGTGCTGTACCTGCCCTGGGAGTGTTTGATGGGACAGTGTCGAGGGAGCTTTTGTCTGTATCTAACCCGTGCTGTACCTGCCCTGGGAGTGTTTGATGGGACAGTGTGGAGGGAGCTTTACTCTGTATCTAACCCGTGCTGTACCTGCCCTGGGAGTGTTTGATGGGACAGTGGAGGGAGCTTTACTCTGTATCTATCCCGTGCTGTACCTGCCCTGGGAGTGTTTGATGGGACAGTGTAGAGGGAGCTTTACTCTATATCTAACCCGTGCTGTACCTACCCTGGGAGGGTTTGACGGGACAGTGTAGAGGGAGCTTTACTCTGTGTCTAACCTGTGCTGTACCTGCCCTGGGAGTGTTTGATGGGACAGTGTCGAGGGAGCTTTACTCTGTATCTAACCTGTGCTGTTCCTGCCGTGGGAGTGTTTGATGGGTCAGTGCAGAGGGAGCTTTACTCTGTATCTTACCTGTGCTGTACCTGCCCTGGGAGCGTTTGATGGGACAGTGTAGAGGGAGCTTTACTCTGTATCTAACCCGTGCTGTACCTGCCGTGGGAGTGTTTGATGGGTCAGTGTAGAGGGAGCTTTACTCTGTATCTAACCCGTGCTGTACCTGCCGTGGGAGTGTTTGATGGGACAGTGTGGAGGGAGCTTTACTCTGTATCTAACCCGTGCTGTACCTGCCCTGGGAGTGTTTGATGGGACAGTGTAGAGGGAGCTTTGCTCTGTATCTAACCCATGCTGCACCTGCCCTGGAAGTGTTTGATGGGACAGTGCACAGGGAGCTTTACTCTGTATCTAACCTGTGCTGTACCTGCCCTGGGAATGTGTGATGGGACAGTGTAGAGGGAGCTTTACTCTGTATCTAACCCGTGCTGTACCTGCCCTGGGAGTGTTTGATGGGACAGTGTAGAGGGAGCTTTACTCTGTATCTAACCCATGCTGTACAGCCCTGGGAGTGTTTGATGGGACAGCGTACAGGGAGCCTTACTCTGTATCTAACCCGTGCTGTACCTGCCCTGGGAGTGTTTGATGGGACAGTGTGGAGGGAGCTTTACTCTGTATCTATCCCGTGCTGTACCTGCCCTGGGAGTGTTTGATGGGACAGTGTAGAGGGAGCTTTACTCTGTAACTAACGCGTGCTGTACCTGGCCTGAGAGTGTTTGATGGGACAGTGTAGAGGGAGCTTTACTCTGTATCTAACCTGTGCTGTACCTGGCCTGAGAGTGTTTGATGGGACAGTGTAGAGGGAGCTTTACTCTGTATCTAACCCGTGCTGTACCTGCCCTGGGAGTGTTTGATGGGACAGTGTAGAGGGAGATTTACTTTGTGTCTAACCTGTGCTGTGCCTGCCCTGGGAGGGTTTGACGGGACAGTGTCGAGGGAGCTTTACTCTGTATATAACCTGTGCTGTACCTGGCCTGAGAGTGTTTGATGTTGACACCAGGTGCTGAGAATGTTAAAATGTTCCTTTTCCCCACAGTGACATCCAGCACCTTCTTGAGCACAAAAATTCACTTTAAGAAAGTAACACAAACCCAGCAGCTTCTCCCCTGGACACCGACATTGAGAGGACAGGGAATGTCTGTAACAAGTCATCAATTAGCTCTCGGCTTATCTTAGAAACAAGGCCTCAATAGACTGGGTGTTTCAAACAAAGCTGATTTATTGATACAGAATATTAAAATCCAGTCCAGTTATTGGGGTTTTAATATCCACGAAATATAAGATGGCCACTAATAAATCCAGGAGGGAATTCAGGAGAAACTTCTTTACCCAGAGAGTGGTGAGAATGTGGAACTCGCCACCACAAAGAGTAGTTGAGGCTAAAAGTACAGATGCATTTAAGGGGAAGCCACATGAGTGTGTAAGGAATAGGAGGATATGTTGATCGGGTTAATTGAAGTAGGGTGGTTGTGGGGCATAAACACCGGCATGGACCAGTTGGGTTGAATGTCCTGATTCTGTGCTGTACATTCTCTGTAACACCAAGAACAGTCAAAAGAAGGGAATCATAGAAACATAGAAGATAGGAGCAGGAGTAGGCCATTCGGCCCCTCGAGCCTGTTCCGCCATTCAATGCGATCATGGCTGATCATCCAAACTCAGTACCCTGTCCCTGCCTTCTCTCCATATCCCTTGATCCCTTTAGCCTTAAGAAATATATCCAACTCCTTCTTGAATATATTTAATGAATTGGCCTCTACTGCCTTCTGTGGTAGAGAATTCCACAGGTTCACCACTCTCTGGGTGAAGAAATTCCTCCTCATCTCTGTCCTAAATGGCTTACCCCTTATCCTTAGACTGTGACCCCTGGTTCTGGACTCCCCGACCATCGGGAACATCCTTCCTGCATCTAGTCTGTCTAGTTCTGTTAGAATTTTATAAGTTTCAATGAGATCCCCTCTCATTCTTCTAAACTCCAGTGAGTATAATCCCAGTCGACCCAATCTCTCCTCATACATCATTCCTGCCATCCCAGATATCAGTCTGGTGAATCTTAGCTGCACTCATGGCAAGAACATCCTTCCTCAGATAAGGTGACCAAAACTGCACACAATACTCAAGATGTGGTCTCACCAAGGCCCTGTACAACTGCAGCAAGACATCCTTGTTCCTGTACTCAAACCCTCTCACTACGAAGGCCAACATACCATTTGCCTTCTTAACTGCCTGCTGCACCGGCATGCTTACCTTCAGTGACTGGTGCACAAGGACACCCAGGTCTCGTTGCACTTCCCCTTCTCCCAATCTATTGCTGTTCAGATAATTATCTGCCTCCCTGTTTTTGCCACCAAAGTGGATAACTTCGCATTTATCCACGTTATACTGCATCGGTCAGGCATCTGCCCAATCACCCAACCTGTCCAAATCATACTGGAGTTTCTCAACATCCTCCTCACAGCACACACGCCCACCCAGCTTTGTGTCGTCTGCAAACTTGGAGATATTACATCTAGTTCCCTCGTCTAGATCATTTATATTGTGAATAGCTGGCGTCCTAGGACCGATCCCTGCAGTACCCCACTAGTCACTGCCTGCCACTCGGAAAAAGACCCGTTTATTCCAACTCTTTGCTTTCTGTCTGCCAACCAGTTCTCTATCCAAGTCAGTACCTTGCCCCCAATCCCATGTGCCTTAACTTTACACACTAATCTCTTATGCGGGACCTTACCGAAAGCCTTCTGAAAGTCCAAATACACCACATCCACTGGTTCTCCCTTATCTATTCTACCAGTTGCATCCTCAAAACATTCCAGTAGATTAGTCACGTACAATTTACCTTTTGTAAATCCATGTTGACTTTGTCTGATCCTGTCACTGTTTTCCAAGTGCTCTGCTATTACATCTTTTATAATGGACTCTAGCATTTTCCCCACTACCGATGTCAGGCTTACCGGTCTATAAGTCCCTGTTTTCTCTCTACCACCTTTTTTGAACAGTGGGGTAACATTAGCTACCCTCCAATCCATGGGAACTGTTCCACTGTCTATAGAATCATCAGCACAGCAGTTATATAATTTTTTTGATATATAAAAATGACCTGGATATTGGAATTCAGTGTAGAATTTCTAAATTTGCCGATGACACCAAACTTGGGGGTGTGACAAACAGTGAGGATGATACCAATCGACTGCAACAGGACATAGAAAGGCTAGCAGAATGGGCAGGCAATTGGCAGATGGAATTTAATACAGAGAAGTGTGAGGTGATGCATTTTGGCAGAAGGAACAGGGAGAGGCAATATACACTTAATGGCACAGTTTTAAAGTGTGTGCAGGGACAGAGGGACCTGGGAGTTACTGTGCGTAGGTCCCTGAAGGTGGCGGGACATATTGAGAGAGTGGTTAGCAAAGCATATGGGATCTTGGGCTTCATAAATAGAGATATTGAGTACAAAAGTAGAGAAGTTATACTAAAATTTTATAAAGCACTGGTTAGGCCACAACTGGAGTATTGCGTCCAGTTCTTGTCACCAAACTTTAGGAAGGATGTGAAGGCCCTCGAGAGGGTGCAGAGGAGATTTACCAGAATGGTTCCGGGGATGGGGGATCTTAGCTACAAGGACAGGTTGGAGAAGCTGGATTTGTTTTCATTAAAGCAAAGGAGGTTGCGGGGTGATTTGATAGAGGTGTACAAGATTATGACGGGTTTGGAAAGGCTAGACGGGGAAAGGCTGTTCCCACTAGTTGATGG
The DNA here is from genome assembly GCF_052327205.1 of Somniosus microcephalus. Lineage (NCBI taxonomy): Eukaryota > Metazoa > Chordata > Chondrichthyes > Squaliformes > Somniosidae > Somniosus > Somniosus microcephalus. The sequence continues at coordinate 3,452,996 of NW_028225189.1, read as the reverse complement.
TACAAGGACTAGGGGACACAGATTTAAGGTTTTGGGCAAGAGATACAGGGGGGACGTGAGGAAAAACTTTTTTACGCAGCGAGTGGTGATGACCTGGAACTCGCTGCCGACGGAAGTGGTGGAAGCGGAGACACTCAATGTTTTCAAGGGGAGACTGGATAGGCACTTGAGGGAAATAAACTTGCAGGGCTACGGGGATAGAGCGGGGGATTGGGAGTGACTGGATTGCTCTATAGAGAGCTGGCATGGAATGATGGGCCGAATGGCCTCCTTCTGTGCCGTTATGACTCTATGACTGTGACTGGAACCGTGTGAACTCGCTGGTGTCTCAGTAGGCTGGAGTACTGAGCGAATCCCTTCTCACATACGGAGCAGGTGAATGGCCTCTCCCCAGTGTGAACTCGCTGGTGCATCAGCAGGTTGGAGGACTGAGTGAATCCCTTCCCACATACAGAGCAGGTGAATGGCCTCTCTCCAGTGTGGACTTGCTTGTGTGTCAGTAGGTGGGGTGATCGAGTGAATTCCTTCCCACACATGGAGCACGTGAATGGCCTCTCCCCAGTGTGAACTCGCTGGTGTCCATTCAAAATCCCAGCGCTTTTAAAGCTCATCCCACAGACAGAACATGTAAACGGTCTCTGATCGGAGTGAAGTCGCTGGTGTTCCTTCAGATCCCCAGAGGTTTTAAAGTTCATCCCACAGTCAGAACATTTAAATGGTCTCTCATCAGTGTGAACTCGCTGGTGTCCCAACAGGTGGGATGACTGAGTGAATCCCTTCCCACACACGGAGCAGGTGAATGGCCTCTCCCCGGTGTGAACTCGCTGGTGTCCGTTCAGAGTGCTGGAGCTTTTAAAGCTCATCCCACAGACAGAACATATAAATGGTCTCTGATCAGAGTGAACTCGCTGGTGTTGCTTCAGATCCCAAGAGGTTTTAAAGCTCTTCCCACAGGCAGAACAGTTAAATGGTCTCGCATCAGTGTGAACTCGCTGGTGTGCCTGTAGGTGGGATGGCCGAATGAATCCCTTCCCACACACGGAGCAGGTGAATGGTCTCTTTCCTGCTCTCTCCAGCTGGTGTCCCTTCAGCTCCTGGGACATTTGAAAGCTTTTCCCACAGTCGGAATGTTTCACCAGCCTCTCCCCAGTGTGAACTCGCTGGTGTGCCAGCAGATTCGAGGACCGAGTGAATCTCTTCCCACACAGGGAGCAGGTGAACAGAATCTCTCCTGCTCTCTCCAGCTGGTGTCTCTTCAGCTCCTGGGACCTTTTAAATCTCTTCCCACAGTCAGAACACTTAATCGGTCTCTCATCACTGTGAACAAGCTGCTGTCTCAGGAGGGTGGCAGAGTGAGAGAATCACTTCAAAAACACGGAGCAGGTCAATGGTCTCTCATCGGTGTGGACAAGTTGGTGTCTCAGCAGCACGGATGGTGCAATTAATCCCTTCCACACACGGGGCCGGTGAACAGTTTCTCCCCAGTGTGTAGCCACTGTTGTCGCTTCAAGTACTTGTAGATTTTGAAGCTCTTCCCACACTCAGAACATTTAAAAGGTCTCTCATCAGTGTGATCTCACGGCTGTGCCAGCAGATTGGATGAGCGACTGAATCAGGTCCTGAGGAAACGTGTAACTCTGTCAGATCTTGAGGTGCTGTTTGGTTTGAGCTTCCTGTCTGTAAATGCTCCACTTCTAAAACCTTGTAAAAGGAGTGTAGAAAGGGTAAGGGGGGAAGCAGGAATCTTTTTTGGCTTATTTTGCCTCAAAGAACAAACAGGGTAAAGCCGGTCCCACTGGTGTCCTGCCGTGCCCACAATAACCAGCGGGCCAGAAACAGCCCAATCCACCTCACTGACTTGGCCCTAAAGTCAAATCAAGTCTCATCAAAGTCTCATCAAATGTCATCCTTTGTGACTGTGACAAAGGTAAACTATCTCTACTCGTCCTTCTTGACTTGTCTGCAGCCTTTGACAGTTGACCACTCCATCCTTCTCCCAACGCCTCTCCACCATTGTCCAGCTGGGCGGGACTGCACTCGCCTGGTTCCATTCTTATCTATCTAATCGTAGCCACAGAATCACCTGCAACGGCTTCTCTTCCCACTCCCGCATCGTTACCTCTGGTGTCCCCCAAGGATCTATCCTTGGGCCCCTCCTATTTCTCATCTAAATGCTGCCCCTTGGTGACATCATCTGAAAACACAGCATCAGTTTCCACATTTACGCTGACAACACCCAGCTCTACCTCACCACCACTTCTCTTGACCCCTCCACAATCTCTAATCCGGTTCTGGGTGAGCAGAAATTTTCTCCAATTAAATATTGGGAAGACTAAAGCAATTGTTTTCAGTCCCTAGCCACTGACTCCATCCCTCTCCCTAACATCTCTCTGAGGCTGAACCAGACTGTTCACAACCTTGGTGTCATATCTGACCCCGAAATGAGCTTCCGAACACATATCCGCAGCATAACAAAGACCGCCTATTTCCACCTCGGTAACGTGGCCCATCTCCACCCCTGCCTCAGCTCATCCGCTGCTGAAACCCTCACCCGGGCCTTTGTTACTTCTAGACTCGACTATTCCAACGCACTCCTGGCTGGCCTCCCACATTCTACCCTATGTAAACTTGAGGTGATCCAAAACTACCCGTGTCGTAACTCAACGCCAAGTCCCGTTCACCCATCACCCCTGTGCTCGCTGACCTACATTGGCTCCCGGTTAAGCAATGCTTTGATTTCAAAATTCTCATCCTTGTTTTCAAATCCCTCCATGGCCTCGCCCCTCCCTATCTTAGTTATTCCCTTCAGCCTCACAACCACCTGCCCCCCCGCGATAGAATCACAGAAAAATAATGACACGGAAGGAGGCCATTCGGCCCATCTTGTCCGTGCCGGTCAATTAAGTGCTATCCACACTAATCCCACTTTCCAGCACTTGGTCCGTAGCCTTGTAGGTTACGGCACTTCAAGTGCATATCCAAGTACTTTTTAAATGTGATGAGAGTTTCTGCCTCTACCACCCTGTCAGGCAGTGAGTTCCAGACCCCCACCACCCACTGGGTGAAAACATTTCTCCTCAACTCCCCTCTAAACCTCCGACCAATTACTTTAAATCTACGCCCCCTGGTTGTGGACCCCTCTGCCAAGGGAAATAGGTCCTTCCTATCTAGGCCCCTCAGAATTTTATACACCTCAATCAGGTCTCCCCTCAGCCTCCTCGGTTCCAAAGAAAACAACCCCCGCGCCCCCCCCCCCCCGACACATCTGCGTTCCTCCAATTCTGCCCTCTTGAGCATTCCTGATAATAATTGCTGCACCATCAGTGGCCGTGTCTTGTGTTGCCTCGGCCCTAAGCTCTGGAATTCCCTCCCTGAACCTCTCCGCCTCTCTTTCATAGAAAATAGGAGCAGGAGTAGGCCATTCGGCCCCTCGAGCCTGCTCCGCCATTCAATGAGATCATGGCTGATCATCCAAACTCAATACCCTGTCCCTGCCTTCTCCCCATATCCCTTGATCCCTTTAGCCTTAAGAAATATATCTAACTCCTACTTGAATATATTTAATGAATTGGCCTCCACTGCCTTCTGTGGTAGAGAATTCCACAGGTTCACCACTCTCTGGGTGAAGAAATTCCTCCTCATCTCTGTCCTAAATGGCTTACCCCTTATCCTTAGACTGTGACCCCAGCTGTTCACAATATATATTAATGATCTGGACGGGGGAATTGGATGTAATATCTCCAAATTTGCAGACGACACAAAGCTGGGAGGGAGGGTAAGCTGTGAGGAGGATGTCGTGAAACTCCAGTACGATTTGGACAGGTTGGGTGATTGGGCAGAAACATGGCAAATGCACTATAATGTGGATCAATGTGAGGTTATCCACTTTGGTGGCAAAAACAGGAAGGCATATTATTATTTGAATGGCAATAGATTGAGAGAAGGGGAAGTGCAAAGAGACCTGGGTGTTATTGTGCACCAGTCGCTGAAGGTAAGCATGCAGGTGCAGCAGGCGGTTAAGAAGGCAAATGGTATGTTGGCCTTTGTAGCAAGAGGGTTCGAGTACAGGAACAAGGATGTCTTGCTACAGTTGTACAGGGCCTTGGTGAGACCGCACCTTGTGTATTGTGTGCAGTTTTGGTCACCTTACCTGAGGAAGGACGTTCTTGCCATGGAGGGAGTGCAGCGAAGATTCACCAGGCTGATACCTGGGATGGCAGTAATGACGTATGAGGAGAGATTGTGTCGATTGGGCTTATACTCACTGAAGTTTAGAAGATTGAGAGGGGATCTCATCAAAACCGATAAAATTCTGTCAGGTCTCGACAGACTAGATGCAGGAAGGATGTTTCTGATGGCCGGGGAGTCCAGAACCAGGGGTCACAGTCTAAGGATAAGGGGAAGGCCATTTAGGACTGAAATGAGGAGGAATTTCTTCACCCAGAGAGTGGTGAACCTGTGGAATTCTCTGCAACAGAGGGCAGTGGAGGCCAGTTCATTAAATATATTCAAGAAAGAGTTGGATATATTTCTTGAGGCTAAAGGGATCAAGCGGTATAGGGAGAAAGCAGGGACAGGGTACTGAATTTGGATGATCAGCCATGATCTCATTGAATGGCGGAGCAGGCTCAAAGGGCCGAATGGCCGACTCCTGCTCCTATCTTCTATGTTTCTATGACCCCTGGTTCTGGACTCCTCCGCCATCGGGAACATCCTTCCTGCATCTAGTCTGTCTAGTCCTGTTAGAATTTTATAAGTTTCAGTGAGATCCTCTCTCATTCTTCTGAATTCAAGAGAATACAGGCCTAGTTTACTCAATCTCTTCTCATACGACAGTCCCGCTATCCCAGGAATCAATCTCGTGAACCTTCATTGCACTCCCTCTATGGCAAGTATATCCTTCCTTAGGTAAGGAGACCAAAATTGTACACAGTACTCCAGGTGTGGTCTCACCAAGGCCCTATATAATTGGAGTAAGACTTCTTTACTCCTGTACTTATATATTTCTTAAGGCTAAAGGGATATGGGGAGGAGGCAGGGACAGGGTACTGAATTTGGATGATCAGCCGTGATCTCATTGAATGGCGGAACAGGCTCGAGGGGCTGAATGGCCTAATCCTGCTCCTATCTTCTATGTTTCTATGTATTCAATCTTTCCTTGTAGCTGAAATTCTCCAGTCCTGGCAACATCTTCGAAAATCTCCCGTCTCGAGCAGTCACATCTTTCCTGCAATGGGGCGAGCAGAACTGCACGCAGCACTCTAGCCGGTGGCCTAACTGGTGTTTTGTACAGTTCAAGCAGAACCTCCCTGCTCTTACATGATAGAGAAAGAGGCACTGCCCCTTTAAATACCTGGGGGGCACCCATTCCCCATTAAATGGCCAAGCAATTTTTTTTGTTGAAAAGGGGCCGCAGTCCCCTTTGACTCACCCCCCCCCCCGCCACACATACTCACAAGAGAGAGAGAGAGAGAGAGAGAGGAGGAAGAATGCTGGTCTTTGTCCCTTTCAAAGTGGCTGCCCACCAAAATGTTCACAGCACCAGGGCTCTTTGTTCTGGATAAAAGTCAAAAAGAGAAAAGGTTCACTTATTTTTAAATGAATGCAGTTGATGAATAGCCTTGCAATAAAGGTAATGCAAAGGAATAAACACTCACAAGCTGGGTTTTTTCCACCCCCTCCTCCCCTTCCCTTTAACAGCTCCTGCAGACAATGAAAGCAGGAAAGCGGCCTGCAGCCCACCGAGGTCCCGCCCCCCTCCCGCGCCGTCATTGGTTGGAGGACCGTCAGCCCGCCCGGTCCTCCCAGCGTTTTCCGCGCTCCTGATTGGCGGGCCGCTCGCGTCAATCAATCCCCCCTCCGATTACGCGCTGACGCCAGCACGCAACGCCAAGGGGTCGGCTGGACCGGCTCACGCCACCGCAAGGTAAAAAAAAGACACCCCACACAAATGAGGAAAAACAAAAATAATAATAATCGCACGTTAGAGGGGAGGAGGTTGGGGGAATTAATGAGTGTTTTCAATTTGTTTCGCAAAAAGAAATATTTGAAAAGCTTCCGAACGTTGCGAGGCGGGCTGCGCATGCGCTCCAGCCAGCCTTTGACTCCCCCTTGCCGCGCCGCCATTGGTTGGCGGACCAGGCCGCCCAGTTCAGTCCTCCCACCTCAGCCCTCGTCCTATTGGACAGAGCTCCCGTCAGTCACAGGCCCGGGCCGACCTCCATCCTTGAATGGCCTCTTCCTGTGATGACGTCACAACCGGGCCCCAGCCTCAGCGCGAGGAAGATCCCGCCCCCTATCCGCGCTGCCATTGATTGGAGGACCAGGCCGCCTAGTTCCGTCCTCCCAGCTCAGCCCTCTTCCTATTGGTCAGCACTCCCGTCAGTCAGAATCACATTGTTCCGGCTCACTCCGCCACCCCGCGCAGCTTAGTTCGGTCCGCGGAGGTCCCGCCCGCCCGAATCTCAGGTTTGGGTTTTCTGATATTTTACCGGAGGCCCCGCGCAGGCGCACTACCAGCCTCGAGTTGTGGTGAGGGGCCCAATGAGCATGCGCGGCCCCGCCTCTCCACATTTAAAGGGTCACCCGCACCTCCACATTTGAAGGGACACCCACCCCCTCCACATTTAAAGGGATATCCACCACCTCCACATTTAAAGGAACACCCACACCTTGCACATTTAAAGGGACACCCATCTCCTCCACATTTAAAGGGACTCCACTCCCCCCCTCTCATGTCCTCTACTGTGGAGGAGGAATTCCTGGAGTGTTTACGGGATGGTTTCCTGGACCAATATGTCGAGGAACCAACCAGAGATCAGGCCATCTTAGACTGGGTATTATGTAACGAGAAAGGATTAATTAGCAATCTTGTTGTAAGAGGCCCCTTGGGTCGGAGTGATCATAATCTGATCGAATTCTTCATTAAGATGGAGAATGAAGTTGTTGACTCAGAGACTAGGGTCCTAAATTTAAATAAAGGAAACTACGATGGTCTGTGGAGCGAGTTGGGTAGGATTGATTGGGCAATGTCACTCAAAGCGTTGATGGTGGATAGGCAATGGCAAACATTCAAAGACCGCATGGATGAACTGCAGAATTTGTTCATCCCAGTTTGGTATAAAAATAAAACAAAAAAGGTGACTCAACCATGGCTAACAAGGGAAATTAGGGATAGCATAAGATCCAAGGAGAGGACATATAAATTGGCCAGAAAAAGCAGTAAACCTGTGGATTGGGAGCAGTTTAGTATTCAACAAAGGAGGACAAAGGGATTAATTAAGAAGGGGAAAATAGAATATGAGCGTAAGCTTTCAGGGATCATAAAAACTGACTGTAAAAGCTTTTATAGATATGTGAAGAGAAAAAGAACATAAGAACATAAGAAGTAGGAGCAGAAGTAGGCCATAGGGCCCCTCGGGCCTGCTCCGCCATTCAATAGGATCATGGCTGATCTGAACCGAGACTCACGTCCACTTCCCTGCCCGCTCCCCGTAACCCTTAATTCCCTTATCAGCTAGGAAACTGTCTATCTCCGCTTTAAATTTATTTAATGTTGCAGCTTCCACAGCTATCTGAGGTAGCAAATTCCATAGATTTACCACCCTCTGAGTGAAGAAGTTTCTCCTCATCTCAGTTTTGAAACGGCAGCCCCACATTCTAAGATTATGCCCCCTAGTTCTAGTCTCACCCATCAGTGGAAACATTCTCCCCGCATCCACCCGATCAAGCCCCCTCACAATCTTATATGTTTCGATAAGATCGCTTCTCATTCTTCTGAATTCCAATGAGTAGAGGCCCAACCTACTCAACCTTTCCTCATAAGTCAACCCCCTCATCTCCGGAATCAACCGAGTGAACCTTCTCTGAACTGCCTTGAGAGCAAGTATATCTTTTCTTAAATATGGAAACCAAAACTGTACGCAGTATTCCAGGTGTGGCCTCGCCAGTACCCTGTATAACTGAAGCAAGACTTCCCTGCTTTTATACTCCATCCCCCTTGCAATAAAAGCCAAGATTCCATTGGCCTTCCTGATCACCTGCTGTACCTGCATACTAACCTTCTGCGTTTCATGCACCAGGACCCCCAGATCCCTTTGTACTGTAGCACTTTGCAGTTTCTCTCCATTTAGATAATAACTTTCTCTTTGATTTTTTCTGCCAAAGTGCATAACTTCACACTTTCCAACATTATATTCCATCTGCCAAAGTTCTGCCCACTCACTTAGCCTGTCTATGTCCTTTTGCAGGTTTTTTATGTCCTCCTCACTCACTGCTTTCCCTCCCATCTTTGTATCGTCGGCAAACTTGGATATGTTGCACTCGGTCCCCTCCTCCAAATCGTTAATATAGATTGTAAAGAGTTGGGGTCCCAGCACTGACCCCTACGGAACACCACTAGTTACTGATTGCCAACCCGAGAATGAACCATTTATTCCAACTCTCGGTTTTCCGTTAGATGGCCAATCTTCCACCCATGCCAGTATATTACCCCCAATCCCGTGATTTTTTATCTTGTGCAGTAATCTTTTGTGTGGCACCTTGTCAAATGCCTTTTGGAAGTCCAAATACACTACATCCACTGGCTCCCCTTTATCCACCCTGTTTGTTACATCCTCATAGAATTCGAGCAAATTTGTCAAACATGACTACCCCTTCATAAAACCATGCTGACTCTGTCAGATTAAATTATGCTTATCCAAATGTCCTGTTACTGCTTCCTTAATAATGGACTCCAACATTTTACCAACCACAGATGTTAGGCTAACTGGTCAATAGTTTCCAGCCTTTTGTCTACCTCCCTTTTTAAATAAGGGCATTACATTAGCAGTTTTCCAATCTGCTGGGACCTTGCCTGAATCCAGGGAGTTTTGGAAAATTACCACCAATGCATCCGCAATCCCCACCGCTACCTCTCTCAAGACCCTAGGATGTAAGCCATCAGGTCCAGGGGATTTATCCGCCTTAAGTCCCATTATCTTACCGAGTACCATCTCCTTAGTGATTTTAATCGTGTTTAGCTCCTCCCCCGCTATAGCCCCCTGTTTGTCCAGTGTTGGGATATTTTTAGTGTCCTCTACTGTAAAGACTGATACAAAATATTTGTTCAGCGTTTTTGCCATCTCCGTGTTCCCCACTACTAATTTCCCGGTCTCGTCCTCTAAGGGACCAACATTCACTTTAGCCACCCTTATTCTTTTTATATAACTGTAGAAACTCTTGCTATCTGTTTTTATATTTTTTGCTAGTTTACTTTCATAATCTATCTTCCCTTTCTTAATTAATCTTTTAGTTATTCTTGGCTGGCTTTTAAATGTTTCCCAATCTTCTATCCTCCCACTAGATTTGGCTACTTTATATGCCCTTGTTTTCAGTCGGATACTATCCTTTATTACTTTACTTAGCCACGGATGGCTGTCTTTTCTTTTACGCCCCTTTTTCCTCAGTGGAATATACTTTTCTTGAAAGTTGTGAAATATCTCCTTGAATGTACACCGCTGCTCATGTACCGTCTTACACCTTAATCTATTTTCCCAGTCCACATTAGTCAACTCTGCTCTCATACCTTCATAGTCTCCTTTATTTAAGCTTAGTACACTGGTTTGAGATCCAACTCTCTCACCTTCCAACTGAATTTGGAATTCAACCATATTATGGTCACTCATTCCAAGGGGATCCTTTACTAGGACATTTTTTATTAATCCTGTCTCATTACACAGGACCAGATCTAAGATTGCCTGCCCCCTGGTTGGTTCAGTAACATACTGCTCAAGGAACCCGTCCCTAATGCACTCTATGAACTCTTCCTCAAAGCTGCCCTGCCCAATTTGATTTGTCCAGTCAATATGAAAGTTAAAATCTCCCATGATTATAGCTGTTCCCTTATTACAAGCCCCAACTATTTCCTGATTTATACTCCGACCAATAGAGTTGCAGCTGTTAGGAGGCCTATAGACTACACCCACTGGTGACTTTTTCCCCTTATTATTCCTTATCTCCACCCAAACTGTTTCACTATCCTGATCCTTTGACCCAATATCATTTCTCACTATTGCAGTGATTCCATCCTTTATTAACCCAGCCACCCCACCTCCTTTTCCTTCCTGTCTGTCCTTCCTAATAGTCAAATACCCCTGGCTGTTTAGTTCCCAGTCATGGTCACCCTGCAGCCATGTCTCCGTAATGGCCACCAGATCATACCCATGTGTAGTTATTTGTACCATCAACTCGTCTATTTTGTTACGAATGCTGTGTGCATTCAGATAAAGAACTTTTAAATATGTTTTGTGACAATTTATTCCTGCTTTTAACCCCTTTACTACTTTACCTTTATCTTTATATATTCTGTCCCTTCCTGACACGCTTCGGTTTTTAATTCCCCCACTGCTACCTTGCTCTATTGCCTTCTCCGCTGACATTATTATTTTTCGCTCTCTTGAAAGCTCCCCCCCACTAATTAGTTTAAAGCCCTCTCTACAGCCCTAGTTATTCGATTCACCAGGATTCTAGTCCCAGCACTGGCCAAGTGAAGTCCATCCCAACGGAACAGCTCTCTCCTGTCCCAATACTGGTGCCAGTGTCCCAAGAAGCAAAACCCATTTCTCCCACACCAGTCTTTGAGCCACGCATTTAACTCTCTGATTTTATTTACCCTAGCCAAATTTGCTCGTGAGGGCAGGTACAGCATGGGTTAGATACAGAGTAAAGCTCCCTCTACACTGTCCCATCAAACACTAACAGGGCAGGTATAGCACGGGTTAGATACAGAGTGAACCTTCCTCTACACTGTCCCATCAAACACTCCCAGGGCAGGTACAGCACGGGTTAGATACAGAGTAAAGCTTCCTGTACACTGTCCCATCAAACACTCCCAGGGCAGGCACAGCACGGGTTAGATACAGAGTAATGCTCCCTCTACACTGTCCCATCAAACACTCCCAGGGTAGGTACAGCACGGGTTAGATACAGAGTAAAGCTCCCTCTACACTGTCCCATCAAACACTCCCAGGGCAGGTACAGCACGGGTGAGATACAGAGTGTCAGCCGTGGCTCAGGCGGCAGCACTCTCTCCTCTGAGTCAGAAGGTTGTGGGTTGAAGTCCCACTCCAGAGACTCGAGTCTAAAACTCTGTGCTGCCCCTCCAGTGCAGTGCTGAGGGAGTAAAGCCCAGTGCAGAGTAAAGTTCCCTCTGCACTGCTCCACTAACAGGCCTGAGCCCCAAACTCAGAAGAGCCCCCTCTGCAGGGAGCCAGACTGGGGCACGTCATCAACTCCACGGTGGTGACTGATGGGAGCTTCCGACCAATAGGGAGCGAGCGGGGTGGGGCTGGAGGAGCGAGCCGGCGGCGGGCCCTCCAACCAATCGGGGAGCCTGAGGGGCGGGACTTGCGCCGGCTGGTTGGGACAGAGGAGGCTGACGGGAGATTTAATTTAAATGAATTTAATTTCCCGCCTGCTCCAACCGCCCACCCTGCAACGTCACGACGGCGCCGGCGTGCACTGACTGACACTGAGCTCTCCACCAATGAGCGAGGGGAGGCGGAGCCTGGAGGACCGACCGAGGGGCTTTGGTCCTCCAACCAATCGCGGCGAAGGAGGAGGCGGGACCTGGGATCGGCCCGCCGCCATTTTGTAAAGCGGCCTGGTCAGAATCTGTGATCCTGGGAAAGTTTATTTTTAATGTTCCTTTCACATTTTACAGCTCAAACTAATTTTGTTTTGCAGAAGATACTTTTTATTAAAGAAAAGAAGTTCGGTTTTAAATTGAGGAAATAACAAACCCTGTGGAACAAATACTTGTGAGTAAAAATATTTCTTCTCCCTGAATTCATTTTCTTAATATTAATTTTCATCATTTTTAATTATTAATTTCAAGCACTTTCTTAAGAGAAATATGGGAGTGGTGGGGGTTCTCTTAAAGGGACAGGCACTCTCTTTTTCTATGTGATTTTCATTAAAGGGACCGTGTCCCTGTGGATGACTGTTTTTAAAGGGACAGCGTCTCCCTTTTTATAATGTATATGTAAGAGACTGACATTTAAAGTAGGGCTAATCCCCTGCTCCCCTGAGTGCTTAGCGAGAAATCAGGTGCTGTTTGCTCTCGCCCCCTCCCAATTTTCTGCCAAGGGACAGAAAGCAGAGAGTAGTGGTGAACGGTTGCTTTTCAGACTGGAGGGAGGTAAACAGTGATGTTCCCCAGGGGTCGGTATTAGGACCAATGTTCCCTCTAATTTTTTGAGGTTCAGCATAACTTCTCTACTTTTTTACTCTATTTATGAAGCCCAAGATCCCATATAGAAAGGAACTTTTCCCCTTAGTAGAGGGGTCAATAACCAGGGGGCATAGATTCAAGGTAAGGGGCAGGAGGTTTAGAGGGGATTTGAGGAAAACCTTTTTCACCCAGAGGGTGGTTGGAATCTGGAACTCACTGCCTGAAAGGGTGGTAGAGGCAGGAACCCTCACAACATTCAAGAAGCATTTGGATGAGCACTTGAAATGCCATAGCATACAAGGCTACGGACCAAATGCTGGAAAATGGGATTAGATTAGATAGGGCTTGATGGCTGGCGTGGACGCGATGGGCCGAAGGGCCTCTTTCTTTGCTGTATAACTCTATGACTCTATAACTCCCTGGAACACTGTGTACAATTCTGGGCACCGCACCTCAGAAAGGATAACCGGCCTTGGAAGGAGTGCAGCACAGATTCACCAGAATGTTACCCGGGCTCCAAGGGTTAGATTATGAGGAGAGATTACATAAACTAGGCTTGTGTTCCCTGGAATCTAGAAGGTTAAGGAGTGATTTGAGGATTTTAGGATTTTGAAAGGAATTGGTAGAGTAGATAGAGAGAAACTTTTTCCGCCGGTGGGGGAGTCGAGGACAAGGGGGGCATCACCTTAAAATCAGAGCCAGGCCATTCAGGAGAGAAGTTGGGAAACACTTCTTCACATAAAGGGTGGTAGAAGTGTGGAACCCTCTCCCACAGAAAGCAGTCGATGCCAGCTCAATTAATCATTTAAAATCCCAGAGCGATAGATTCTTGCTAGACAAGGGAGCAAAGGGATATGGAGCCAAGGCAGGTGGGTGGAGTTAAGACACAGATCAGCCATGATCTCATTGAATGGCGGAACAGGCTGGAGGGGCTGAATGGCCTCCTCCTGTTCCCATGCTCCTATTTACTCTATCAAAACCCTTCCTGTTTTGAACACCTCTATTAAATCTCTGCTGCACCTTCTCTGCTCCAAGGAGAACAATCCCAGCTTCTCCAGTCTCTCCACGTAACTGAAATCCTCTGTGTATTTGTCGTGGGGCAGCAGGCTATAGCAAACAGCTTTCTTAAGAACATAAGAAATAGGAGCAGGAGCAGGCCATTCGGCCCTTCGAGCCTGCTCCGCCATTCAATAAGATCATGGCTGATCTTCTACCTCATCCCCACCTTCCCGCCCGATCCCCATATCCCTTGATTCCCCATGAGTCCAAAAATCTATCGATCTCAGCCTTGATTATACTCAATGACTGAGCCTCCACAGCCCTCTGGGGCAGAGAATTCCAAAGATTCACAACCCTCTGAGTGAAGAAATTTCTCCTCATCTCAGTCCTAAATGGCCGACCCCTTATTCTGAGACTGTGACCCCTGGTTCTAGACTCCCCAGCCAGGGGAAACAGTCTCCCAGCATCTACCCTGTCAAGCCCTGTAAGAATTGTAGATGTTTCAATGCGATCACCTCTCATTCTTCAAAATTCATGGGAATATAGGTCCAGTCTCCTCAATCTCCCCTCATAGGACAATCCCCCATCCCAGGAATCAGCCTGGTGGACCTTTGTTGCACTCCCTCTAAGGCAAGTATATCCTTCCTTAGGTAAGGAGACCAAAACTGTACACAATACTCCAGGTGTGGTCTCACCAAGGCCCTATATAATTGCGGTAAGACTTCTTCACTCTTATACTCCAATCCTTTTGTAATAAAGACTAACGTACCATTTGATTTCCTAATTGCTTGCTGCACCTGCGTGCTAACTTTCAGTGCCTCGTGTACAAGGACACCCAGGTCCCTCTGAACACCAACATTTCCCAATCTCTCACCATTTAAAAAATACTCTGCTATTCTATTTTTCCTACCAAAGAGGGTTGGAGTATAAAAGCAGGGAAGTCCTGCTGCAACTGTACAGGGTCTTGGTGAGACCACACCTGGAGTACTGCGTACAGTCTCGGCCTCCGTATTTAAGGAAGGATATACTTGCATTGGAGGCAGTTCAGAGACGATTCACGAGGTTAATTCCAGAGATGAGGGGGTTGACTTATGAGGAAAGGTTGAGCAGGTTGGGCCGATACTCATTGGAATTTAGAAGAATGAGAGGTGATCTTATTGAAACATATAAGATACTGAGTGGGCTGGACAGGGTGGATGCAGAGAGGATGTTTCCCCTCGTGGGGAAATCTAGAACTCGAGGGCATAGTTTCAGACTAAAGGGTCGCCCTTTTAGAACTGAGATGAGGAGGAATTTCTTCTCTCAGAGGGTCGTAAATCTGTGGGATTCTCTGCCCCAGAGAGCTATGGAGGCTGGGTCATTAAATACATTTAAGGTGGAGAGAGACAGATCTTGGCAAGATAAGGGAGTGAAGGGTGATGGGGAGTGCGCGAGGAAGTGGCTTTGAGCCCAAGATCAGCCATGATCTTATTGAATGGCGGAGCAGGCTCGAGGGGCCAAGTGGCCTATTCCTGCTCCTATTTCTTATGTTCAAAGCGGATAACTTCACACTTCTCCACATTATATTCCATCTGCCAGGTTCTTGCCCATTCACTGAACCTGTCGATATCCCTTTGCAGCCCCTTTGTGTCCTCCTCGCAACTTATTTTCCCACCTAGTTTTGTATCGTCAGCAAACTTGGACACATTGCACTCGGTCCCCTCATCTAAGTCATTGATGGAGATTGTGAATAGCTGAGGCCCCAGCACTGATCCTTGCGGGACCCCACTAGTTACAGCCTGCCAGCCTGAAAATGAGCCGTTTATTCCTGCTCTCTGTTTTCTGACCGTTAACCAATCCTCTATCCATGCTAATATTACCCCCAATCCCATGAGCCCTAATTTAGTGTGACGGCACCCTGGGAGGAAAGGGCACCTGCTCCTGATCGCCACCCACTTAACTTGACAAGGTCGGACTGTCTACACCACAACTCCAGATATCCACAGCCATGCCTCAGCTGTCCAGAGCCTTGCTCAGGCCCCATCCGGAGGACTGCCTTCAGTTTCAGGCACCGCACCTCAGAAAGGGACACACTGGCCTCGGAGGGGGTGCCGGGCCGATTCACCAGGAAGACACCGGGGCTGAGAATGTCTCATTATGGGGACGGAACCATCGAATGAAACAGCACAGAAGGAGGCCATTCGGCCCACCGTGCCTGTGCCGGCTCTTTGGTCGAGCTCTCCGATTAGTCCCACTCCCCCCTGCTCTTTCCCCCTCGCCCTGTAAATGTCTCCCCTTCAAGTATTTACCCACTTCTTTATGAAAGTGACGATTGAATCTGCTTCCACCGCCCTTTCAGGCAGCGCATTCCAGATCACAACAACTTGGTGTAAAAATCTGTTTCCTCATCTCACCTCTGGTTCTTTTGCCAATCGCCTTAAATCTGGTTTCTGTCCCTTCAGCCATTGGAAACGGTTTCTCCTTATTTACTCTCTCAAAATCCATCCTGATTTTGAACAACTCTATCAAATCTCCTCTTAATCTTCTCTGCTCTAAGGAGAACAACCCCAACTTCTCCCGTCTCTCCACGTAACTCAAGTCCCTCATCCCTGGTCCCATTCTCGTAAATTTCTTCTGCACCCTCTCTAAGGCCTTGACATCCTTCCTAAAGTGTGGTGCCCAGCGGAAGCCTAGCCAGTGTTTTATAAAGGCTTAGCATAACCTGCTTGCTTTTGTACTCTATTCCTCTATTAATAAAGTCAAGGATCCTGTATGCTTTTTAACAGCCTTCTCAACTTGTCCTGCCACCTTCTAAGATTTGTGTCCATACACCCCGAGGCCTCTCTGTTCCTGCACCCTCTTTAAAACTGGACCATTTAGTTTATATTGCCTCTCCTCATTCTTCCTGCCAAAATGAATCACTTCACACTTCTCTACATTAAATTTAATCTGCCATGTTTCTGCCCATTTCACCAGTCTGGCTACATCCTCCTGAAGTCTGTTACTATCCTCATTGTTTGCTACATTTGAGTTTCGTGTCATCTGTAAATTTTGAAATTTTGCCCTGGATCCCCAAGTCCAGGTCATTGATATATATCAAAAAAAGCAGTGGTCCGAATCAATGTTCACGTTAAGTTGCGCGGCCACGCAGCGGTCTGGAGGTCCCGCGCAGCCGGCTCACCGCCCAATAAATGGAATAAACGCGCATGCGCAGAAATTTGAATGGGCCGTGCAGCCCGTTAAAGGGGCCACGCACCTCAAAAAAAAAGAGGGAACATTGATCCTAATACCGACCCCTGGGGAACATCACTGTTTACCTCCCTCCAGTCTGAAAAGCAACCGTTCACCACTACTCTCTGCTTTCTGTCCCTTGGCAGAAAATTGGGAGGGGGCGAGAGCAAACAGCACCTGATTTCTCACCAAGCACTTACGGGAGCAGGGGATTTGCCCTACTTTAAATGTCAGTCTCTTAAATATACATTATAAAAAAAGGGAGACGCTGTCCCTTTAAAATCGGTCATCCACGGGGATTTTTAATGAAAATCTCATAGAAAAAGAGAGCGCCTGTCCCTTTAAGAGAACCCCCACCACTCCCATATTTCTCTTAAAGTGCTTGAAATTAATAATTAAAAACGCACAAAATTAATATTAAAAAAATTAATTCAGGGAGAAAAAATATTTTTACTCACATTTGCTCCACAGGGTTTCTTGTTTCTGTTCCATCAATTTAAAAACAAACAGCTTTTTTTATGATCAGCCATGATCGCATTGAATGGCGGAGCAGGCTCGAAGGGTCGAATGGCCTACTCCTGCTCCTATCTTCTATGTTTCTATATTTAAAACAAGTATCTTCTGTAAAATAAAATTAGTTTGAGCTGTAAAATGGGAAAGGAACATTAAAAATAAACTTTCCCAGGATCACAGATTCTGACCAGGCCGCTTTACAAAATGGCGGCGGGCTGATCCCAGGTCCCGCCTCCCCCTTCGCCGCGATTGGTTGGAGGACCAAAGCCCCTCGGTCGGTCCTCCAGGCTCCGCCTCCCCTCGCTCATTGGTGGAGAGCTCAGTGTCAGTCAGTGCACGCCGGCGACGTCGTGACGTTGCAGGGAGGGCGGTTGGGGCAGGCGGGAAATTAAATTCATTTAAATTAAATCTCCCGTCAGCCTCCTCTGTCCCAATCAGCCGGCGCAAGTCCCACCCCTCGGGCTCCCCGATTGGTTGGAGGACCCGCCGCCGGCTCGCTCCTCCAGCCCCGCCCCGCTCGCTCCCTATTGGTCGGAAGCTCCCGTCAATCAGGCCCTGGGCCCGGGTCCTATCACAGAATCACAGAAACCCCACAGTGCAGATAGAGGCCATTTCGGCCCATCGAGCCTGCACCGACACATATCCCACCCGATCCCCGCAACCCCTACACCAACACATATCCCACCCTATCCCCGTAACCCCACGTATTTAATCCCCCTAACACTAAGGGTCAATTTATCATAGTCAATCAACCTAACCCGCACATCTTTGGGCTGTGGGAGGAAACCGGAGCACCCGGAGAAAACCCACGCAAACACGGGGAGAATGTGCAAACTCCACACAGTCACCCGAGGCCGGATTCGAACCCGGGTCCCTGGCGCTGTGAGGCAACAGTGCTAACCACTATGTCACCATGCTGTACTTTCAATGATGACTTTTATAAACTGGTTTTACAGGAAATTAGAAGAGGAGGGGAGAGATTTGAAGAGACACGGTCCCTTTGTGACTCTAAAGTTGCAGCTGACCCCGCGCATGCGCCCCATGGCCCCGCCCTCTCCTGCTCCACAGGCGCCCGGCCCGCACCGCGCATGCTCAGCACACACCCTGTGCCCCTGTCAATCATCCTCCCCCTCTGAACAGGCCCCGCCCCCTTCCCCTACTCCGCATGCGCCGCCGGGCCCCGCTCCCGAGGATGAGCCGCTCCGCGCCTGCGCAAGGCCTCGGATTCTGTGGAAGGCCCGGGCAACCGCGAGAGTCCGGATCACCGGCGGAAAGTGAGTTTTATGAGGGTTTTTTTTTAATATAGCGGAGAGAAGCGCGGGCGGGAAGATAAATAAAAAGAAAATACAAACCGCACCGTCCCAGCGCCCTCCCGGCACCGAGCGAAGCCTCTTCCTCTGATGACGTCACTATCGGGCCCCAGCCTCAGGGAGGAAGGTCCCGCCCCCTTGCCGCGCCGCCATTGGTTGGAGGACCAGGCCGCCCAGTTCAGTCCTCCCAGCTCAGCCCTGTTCCTATTGGTCAGCGCTCCCGTCAGTCAGAATCACATTGTTCCGGCTCACTCCGCCACCCCGCGCGGATGAAACCGCTCCGTTCGGCGTCCGCGGATGTCCCGCCCGCCCGACTCTCAGGTTTGCTTTTTTCTTTATAATCTCGCTCTCCGCTCCCCCTTCACCTCGATTTAAATCGATTCCCCAACACTTTACTTTACCCCGGCCGCTGATTCCGCCTCTTCCCCGGGCCAACTTCCGTCTTCTCCTCAGAGGCGGCGCACTGGCAGCCTCGTTTTGTGTTGGGGCCAAATGAGCATGCGCGGCCCCGCCTCTCCACATTTAAAGGGACACCCACCCACACACAGAATCACACAGAATCCCCACAGTGCAGATAGAGGCCATTTCGGCCCATCGAGCCTGCACCGACACATATCCCACCCTATCCCCGTAACCCCACGTATTTAATCCCCTAACAGGAAGGGTCAATTTATCATAGCCAAATCAACCTAACCCGCACATCTTTGGACTGTGGGAGGAAACCGGAGCACCCGGAGGAAACCCACGCAGACACAGGGAGAATGTGCAAACTCCACACCCACACCCTGCACATTTAAAGGGACACCCACCCCCTCTACATTTAAAGGGACACACACCCCCTCCACATTTAAAGGGACATCCACCCTGCCACATTTAAAGGGACACCCACCTCCTCCACATTTAAAGGGACTACCTCCCCCCATCTCATGTCCTCTACTGTGGAGGAGGAATTCCTTGAGTGTTTACGGGATGGTTTCCTGGACCAATATGTCGAGGATCCAACCAGAGACCAGGCCATCTTAGACTGGGTATTATGTAACGAGAAAGGATTAATTAGCAATCTTGTTGTATGAGGCCCCTTGGGTTGGAGTGATCATAATATGATCGAATTAGCACTGTTGCCTCACAGCGCCAGGGACCCGGGTTCAAATCCGGCCTCGGGTGACTGTCTGTGTGGAGTTTGCACATTCTCCCCGTGTTTGCGTGGGTTTTCTCCGGGTGCTCCTGTTTCCTCCCACAGTCCAAAGATGTGCGGGTTACGTTGATTGGCTATGATAAAAATTGGCCCTTAGTGTTAGGGGGGATTAAATACGTGGGGTTACGGGGATAGGGCTTGGGTGGGATGGCTGTCGGTGCAGCGACCGGGTGCTAGGGTTTGGATGATCAGCCATGATCTCGTTGAATGGCGGAGCAGGCTCGAAGGGCCGAATGGCCTGCTCCTGCTCCTATCTTCTATGTTTCTATGTTTCATTAAGATGGAGAATGAAGTTGTTGACTCAGAGATTAGGGTCCTAAATTTAAATAAAGGAAACTACGATGGTCTGAGGAGCAAGTTGGGTAGGATTGATTGGGGAATGTCACTCAAAGGGTTCACGATGGACAGGCAATGGCAAACATTCAAAGACCGCATGGATGAACTACAGAATTTGTTCATCCCAGTTTGGCATAAAAATAAAACAAAAGAGGTGACTCAACCGTGGCTAACAAGGGAAATTAGGGATAGCAGAAGATCCAAGGAGACGACATATAAATTGGCCAGAAAAAGCAGTAAACCTGAGGATTGGGAGCAGTTTAGGATTCAACAAAGGAGGACAAAGGGATTAATTAAGAAGGGGAAAATAGAATATGAGAGTAAGTTTGCAGGGAAAATAGAATATGAGAGTAAGTTTGCAGGGAACATAAAAACTGACTGTAAAAGCTTTTATAGATATGTGAAGAGAAAAAGAACATAAGAACATAAGAGGTAGGAGCAGAAGTAGGCCATACGGCCCCTTGGGCCTGCTCCACCATTCAATAGGATCATGGCTGATCTGAACCTAAACTCACGTCCACTTCCCTGCCCGCTCCCCGTAACCCCTAATTCCCTTATCAGTTAGGAAACTGTTTATCTCCGTTTTAAATTTATTTAATGTCGCAGCTTCCACAGCTATCTGAGGTAGCAAATTCCATAGATTTACCACCCTGAGTGAAGAAGTTTCTCCTCATCTCAGTTTTGAAACGGCAGCCCCTTATTCTAAGATTATGCCCCCTAGTTCTAGTTTCACCCATCAGTGGAAACATCATCCCCGCATCCACCCGATCAAGCCCCCTCACAATCTTATATGTTTTGATAATATCGCCTCTCATTCTTCTGAATTCCAATGAGTAGATGCCCAACCTACTCAACCTTTCCTCATAAGTCAACCCCCTCATCTCCGGAATCAACCGAGTGAACCTTCTCTGAACTGCCTCGAGAGCAAGTATATCTTTTCTTAAATATGTAAACCAAAACTGTACGCAATATTCCAGGTGTGGCCTCACCAGTCCCCTGTATAACTGAAGCAAGACTTCACTGCTTTTATACTCCATCCCCCTTGCAATAAAAGCCAAGATTCCATTGGCCTTCCTGATCACCTGCTGTACCTGCATACTAACCTTCTGTGTTTCATGCACCAGGACCCCCAGATCCCTTTGTACTGTAGCACTTTGCAGTTTCTCTCCATTTAGATAATAACTTGCTCTTTGATTTTTTCTGCCAAAGTGCATAACCTCCCACTTTCCAACATTATATTCCATCTGCCAAATTTCTGCCCACTCACTTAGCCTGTCTATGTCCTTTTGCAGGTTTTTTCTGTCCTCCTCACTCACTGCTTTCCCTCCCATCTTTGTATCGTCGGCAAACTTGGATATGTTGCACTCGGTCCCCTCCTCCAAATCGTTAATATAGATTGTAAAGAGTTGGGGTCCCAGCACTGACCCCTGCGGAACACCACTAGTTACTGATTGCCAACCCGAGAATGAACCATTTATTCCAACTCTCTGTTTTCTGTTAGATGGCCAATCTTCCACCCATGCCAGTATATTACCCCCAATCCCATGATTTTTTATCTTGTGCAGTAATCTTTTGTGTGGCACCTTGTCAAATGCCTTTTGGAAGTCCAAATACACCACATCCACTGGTTCCCCTTTATCCACCCTGTTTGTTACATCCTCAAAGAATTCGAGCAAATTTGTCAAACATGATTTCCCCTTTATAAAACCATGCTGACTCTGTCCGATTAAATTATGCTTATCCAAATGTCCTGTTACTGCTTCCTTAATAATGGACTCCAACATTTTACCAACCACAGATGTTAGGCTAACTGGTCAATAGTTTCCAACCTTTTGTCTACCTCCCTTTTTAAATAAGGGCATTACATTAGCAGTTTTCCAATCTGCTGGGACTTTGCCTGAATCTAGGGAGTTTTGGAAAATTACCACCAATGCATCCGCAATCCCCACCGCTACCTGTCTCAAGCCCTAGGATGTAAGCCATCAGGTCCAGGGGATTTATCCGCCTTAAGTCCCATTATCTTACCGAGTACCATCTCCTGAGTGATTTTAATCGTGTTTAGCTCCTCCCCCCCATAGCCCCCTGTTTCTCCAGTGTTGGGATATTTTTAGTGTCGTCTACTGTAAAGACTGATACAAAATATTTGTTCAGCGTTTTTGCCATCTCCATGTTCCCCACTACTAACTTCCCAGTCTCGTCCTCTCAGGGACCAACATTCACTTTAGCCACCCTTTTTCTTTTTATATAACTGTAGAAACTCTTGCTATCTGTTTTTATATTTTTTGCTAGTTTACTTTCATAATCTATCTTCCCTTTCTTAATTAATGTTTTAGTTATTCTTTGCTGGCTTTTAAATACTTCCCAATCTTCTATCCTCCCACTAGATTTGGCTACTTTATATGCCCTTGTTTTCAGTCGGATACTATCCTTTATTACTTTATTAGCCACGGATGGCTGTCTTTTCTTTTACGCCCCTTTTTCCTCAGTGGAATATATTCTTCTTGAAAGTTGTGAAATATCTCCTTGAATGTACACCACTGCTCATGTACCGTCTTACACCTTAATCTATTTTCCCAGTCCACTTTAGTCAACTCTGCTCTCATACCTTCATAGTCTCCTTTATTTAAGCTTAGTACGCTGGTTTGAGATCCAACTCTCTCACCCTCCAACTGAATTTGGAATTCAACCATGTTATGGTCACTCATTCCAAGGGGATCCTTTACTAGGACATTTTTTATTAATCCTGTCTCATTACACAGGACCAGATCTAAGATTGCCTTGGACAGTGCAGAGGGAACTTTACTCTGTATCTAACCCGTGCTCTACCTGCCCTCATGAGCAAACTTGGCTAGGGTAAATAAAATCAGAGAGTTAAATGCGTGGCTCAAAGACTGGTGTCGGAGAAATGGGTTTTGCTTCTTGGGACATTGGCACCAGTACTGGGACAGGAGAGAGCTGTTCCGTTGGGACGGAGTTCACTTGGCCAGTGCTGGGACTAGAATCCTGGTGAATCAAATAACTAGGGCTGTAGAGAGGGCTTTAAACTAATTAGTGGCGGGGAGGTTTCAAGAGAGCCTGGTTGTTTCAGTAACATACTGCTCAAGGAACCCGTCCCTAATGCACTCTATGAACTCTTCCTCAAGGCTGCTCTGCCCAACTTGATTTGTCCAGTCAATATGAAAGTTAAAATCTCCCATGATTATAGCTGTTCCCTTATTACAAGCCCCAACTATTTCCTGATTTATACTCCGACCAATAGAGTTGCAACTGTTAGGAGGCCTATAGACTACGCCCACTAGTGACTTTTTCCCCTTATCATTCCTTATTTCCACCCAAACCGTTTCACTATCCTGATCCTTTGACCCAATATCATTTCTCACTATTGCAGTGATTCCATCCTTTATTAACACAGCCACCCCACCTCCTTTTCCTTCCTGGCTGTCCTTCCTAATAGTCAAATACCCCTCAATGTTTAGTTGCCAGTCATGGTCACCCTACAGCCATGTCTCCGTAATGGCCACCAGATCATACCCATGTGTAGTTATTTGTACCGTCAACGCGTCTATTTTGTTACGAATGCTGCGTGCTTTCAGATAAAGAACTTTAAAATATGTTTTGTGACAATTTATTCCTGCTTTTACCCCCTTTACAACTTTACCTTTATCTTTATATATTCTGTCCCTTCCTGACACGCTCTGGTTTTTAATTCCTCCACTGCTACCTTGCTCTATTGCCTTCTCCGCTGACATTTTTATTTTTCGCTCTCTTGAAACCTCCCCACCACTAATTAGTTTAAAGCCCTCTCTACAGCCCTAGTTATTCGATTCACCAGGATTCTAGTCCCAACACTGGCCAAGTGAACTCCGTCCCAACGGAACAGCTTTCTCCTGTCCCAGTACTGCTGCCAGTGTCCCAAGAAGCAAAACCCATTTCTCCCACACCAGTCTTTGAGCCACGCATTTAACTCTCTGATTTTATTTACCCTAGCCAAATTTGCTCATGAGGGCAGGTAGAGCACGGGTTAGATAGAGAGTAAATCTCACTCTACACTGTCCCATCAAACACTCCCAGGGCAGGTACAACACGGGTTAGATACAGAGTAAAGCTCCCTCTACACTGACCCATCAAACGCTCCCAGGGCAGGTACAGCACGGGTTAGATACAGAGTAAATCACCCTCTACACTGTCCCATCAAACGCTCCCAAGGCAGGTACAGCACGGGTTAGATACAGAGTAAAGCTCCCTCTACACTGTCCCATCAAACACTACCAGGGCAGGTACAGCACGGGTTAGATACAGAGTAAAGCTCCCTCTACACTGTCCCATCAAACACTCCCAGGGCAGGTACAGCACGGGTTAGATACAGAGTAAAGCTCCCTCCACACTGTCCCATCAAACACTCCCAGGGCAGGTACAGCACGGGTTAGATACCAAGTGTCAGCCGTGGCTCAGGCGGCAGCACTCTCTCCTCTGAGTCAGAAGGTTGTGGGTTGAAGTCCCACTCCAGAGACTCGAGTCTAAAACTCTGTGCTGCCCCTCCAGTGCAGTGCTGAGGGAGTAAAGCCCAGTGCAGAGTAAAGTTCCCTCTGCACTGCTCCACTAACAGGCCTGAGCCCCAAACTCAGAAGAGCGCCCTCTGCTGCATTCCGCTTGTCTCAGCAGCGGGAGAAGCGGGCGGCGGACGTCCCGCCCCTCGGACACCCCGATTGGTTGCAGGACCCGCCGCCACCTCAGTCCTCCGAGCTCCGCCCGCTCTCTCCCTATTGGTCGGAGCTCCCGTCAGTCACCGCCGTGGAGTTGATGACGTGCCCCAGTCCGGCTCCCTGCAGAAGACAAGGGGCTGCGGCCGCTCAATCCGCTCCGCTCGGTGCCGGGAGGGCGCTGGGACGGTGCGGTTTGTATTTTCTTTTTATTTATCTCCCCGCCCGCGCTTCTCTCCGCTATATATAAATAAACCCGGATAAAACTCACTTTCCGCCGGTGATCGGGACTCTCACGGTTGCCCGGGCCTTCCCCAGAATGCGAGGCCCTGCGCAGGCGCGGTAGCGGCTCATCCTCGGGAGCGGGGCCCGGTGGCCCATGCAGAGTAGGGAGAGGGGGCGGGGCCTGTTCAGAGGCCACGCTCACCTTGGAGCGACGCATGCGGTGCAGGGGGAGGGGGCGGGGCCTGTTCAGAGCCCGCGCTCACCTTGGAGCGGCGCATGCGGAATAGGGGGAGGGGGCGGGGCATGTTCAGAGCCCGCGCTCACCTTGGAGCGGCGCGTGCGGAGTAGGGGGAGGGGGCGGGGCCTGTTCGGAGCCCGCGCTCACCTTGGAGCGGCGCATGCGGAGTAGGGGGAGGGGCCTGTTCAGAGCCTGCGCTCACCTTGGAGCGGTGCATGCGGAGTAGGGGGAGTGGGCGGGGCCTGTTCAGAGCCCGCGCTCACCTTGGAGCGGCGCATGCGGGGGAGGGGGCGGGGCATGTTTAGAGCCCGCGCTCACTTTGGAGTGGCGCATGCAGAGTAGGGGGAGGGGGCGGGGCCTGTTCAGAGCCCACGCTCACCTTGGAGCAGCGCATGCGGAGTAGGGGGAGGGGGCGGGGCCTGTTCAAAACCCGCGCTCAGCTTGGAGCGGCACATGCGGAGTAGGTGGTGGGGGCGGGGCCTGTTCAGAGCCCGCGCTCACCTTGGAGCGGCGCCTGCAGTGTAGGGGGAGGGGCGGGGCCTGTTCAGAGCCCGCGCTCACCTTGGAGTGGCGCCTGCAGTGTAGGGGGAGGGGCGGGGCCTGTTCAGAGCCCGCGCTCACTTTGGAGAGACGCATGCGAAGTAGGGGGATGGGGCGGGGCCTGTTCAGAGCCCGCGCTCACCTTGGAGCGGCGCATGCGGAGTAGAGGAGGGGGTGGAGCCTGTTCAGAGCCTGCGCTCAGCTTGGAGTGGCGCATGCGGAGTAGGGGGTGGGGCGGGGCCTGTTCAGAGCACGCGCTGACCTTGGAGCGGCGCATGCAGTGTAGGGGGAGGGGCGGGGCCTGTTCAGAGCCCTCGCTCACTTTGGAGAGGCGTAGGGGGATGGGGCGGGCCTGTTCAGAGCCCGCGCTCACCTTGGAGCGGCCCATGCGGAGTAGGGGGAGGGGGCAGGGCCTGTTCAGAGCCTGCGCTCACCTTGGAGCGGCGCATGCGGAGTAGGGGAGGGGGCGGGGCCTGTTCAGAGCCCGCGCTCACCTTGGAGCGGTGCATGCGGAGTAGGGGGAGGGGGCGGGGCCTGTTCAGAGCCCGCGCTCACCTTGGAGCGGTGCATGCGGAGTAGGGGGAGGGGGCGGGGCCTGTTCAGAGCTCACCTCCAACAATGGGAACAACAACAACCTGTATTTCTATAGCGCCTTTAACGTAGGAAATCGTCCCAAGGCGCTGCACAGGAGTATTGTAAGACTTTGAAAAATGTGACCCCGAGCCACAGAAGGAGAAATTAGGGCAGATGGCCAAACGCTTGGTCACAGAGGTGGGTTTTGATCAGCTATGATCTCGTTGAATGGCGGAGCAGGCTCGAGGGGCCGAATGGCCGACTCCTGCTCCTATTTTCTATGAAAGGGAGGCGGAGAGGTTCAGGGAGGGAATTCCAGAGCTTAGGGCCGAGGCAACAGAAGACACGGCCACCGATGGTGCAGCGATTATAATCAGGGATGCTCAAGAGGGCAGAATTGGAGGAACGCAGATGTCTCGGGGGGGAGGAGGTTGTTTTCTTGGATATGCACTTGAAGTGCCGTAACCTACAAGACTACGGACCAAGTGCTGGAAAGTGGGATTAGTGTGGATAGCACTTAATTGGCCGGCATGGACAAGATGGGCCGAATGGCCTCCTTCTGTGCCGTAATTTTTCTGTGATTCTATCGCGGGCGGCGGGTGGTTGTGAGGCTGAAGGGAATAACTAAGATAGGGAGGGGCGAGGCCATGGAGGGATTTGAAAACAAGGATGAGAATTTTGAAATCGAAGCACTGCTTAACCGGGAGCCAATGTAGGTCAGCGAGCACAGGGGTGATGGGTGAACGGGACTTGGCGTTGAGTTACGACACGGGTAGTTTTGGATCACCTCAAGTTTACATAGGGTAGAATGTGGGAGGCCAGCCAGGAGTGCGTTGGAATAGTCGAATCTCGAGGTAATAAAGGCCCGGGTGAGGGTTTCAGCAGCGGATGAGCTGAGGCAGGGGCGGAGACGGGCCATGTTACCGAGGTGGAAATAGGCGGTCTTTGTTATGCTGCGGATATGTGTTCGGAAGCTCATTTCAGGGTCAGATATGACACCGAGGTTGTGAACAGTGTGGTTCAGCCTCAGAGAGATGTTAGGGAGAGGGATGGAGTCAGTGGCTAGGGAACAGAGTTTGTGGCAGGGACCGAAAACAATTGCTTCAGTCTTCCCAATATTTAATTGGAGAAAATTTCTGCTCACCCAGAACTGGATTAGAGATCGTGGCGGGGTCGTGAGAAGTGGTGGTGAGGTAGAGCTGGGTGTCATCAGCGTACATGTGGAAACTGACGCTGTGTTTTCAGATGTCACCAAGGGGCAGCATTTAGATGAGAAATAGGAGGGGCCCAAGGATAGATCCTTGGGGGACACCAGAGGTAACGATGCGGGAGCGGGAAGAGAAGCCATTGCAGGTGATTCTGTGGCTACGATTCGATAGATAAGAATGGAACCAGGCGAGTGCAGTCCCACCCAGCTGGATGATGGTGGAGAGGCATTGGAGAAGGATGGAGTGGTCAACCGTGTCAAAGACTGCAGACAAGTCACGAAGGATGAGGAGGGATAGTTTACCTTTGTCACAGTCACAAAGGATGTCATTTGATGAGACTTGATTTGACTTCAGGGCCAAGTCAGTGAGGTGGATTGGGCTGTTTCTGGCCCGCTGGTTATTGTGGGCACGGCTGGACACCAGTGGGACCGGCTCTGCCCTGTTTGTTCTTTGAGGCAATATTAGCCAAATAAAATTCATGCTTCCCCCTTACCCTTTCTACACTCCTTTTACAGGGTTTTAGAAGTGGAGCATTTACAGACAGGAAGCTCAAACCAAACATCACATCAAATTCTGACAGAGCTACGCGATTCATCAGGACCTGATTCAATCGCTCCTTGAATCTGCTGGCACCCCTGTGAGTTCACACTGATTAGAGATCGTTTAAATGTTCTGAAAGAGCTTCAAAATCTACAAATACCTGAAGCGACACCAGTGCCTACACACTGGGGGAAACCCGGGCCCCGTGTGTGGAAGGGAGTCACTCAGCCATCCACTTCGATGATACACCAGCAAGTTCACATGAGGGAGAGACCTTTAACCCGCTCCGTGTGTGGGAAGGGATTAATTGCACCCTCCATGCTGCTGAGACACCAGCTTGTCCACACCGATGGGAGACCTTTGACCTGCTCCGTGTTTTTGAAGTGATTCTCTCATTCTTCCACCCTCCTGAGACACCAGCTTGTTCACAGTGATGAGATTAAATGTTCTGTCTGTGGGAAGAGATTTAAAAGGTCCCAGGATCTGAAGAGACACCAGCTGGAGAGAGCAGGAGAGATTCTGTTCACCTGTTCCGTGTGTGGGAAGAGATTCACTCGGTCCTCGAATCTGCTGGCACACCAGCGAGTTCACACTGGGGAGAGGCCGGTGAAACATTCCAACTGTGGGAAAAGCTTTCAAATGTCCCAGGAGCTGAAGGGACACCAGCTGGAGAGAACAGGAGAGAGACGATTCACCTGCTCCGTGTGTGGGAAGGGATTCACTCGGTCATCCAACCTACTGACACACCAGCGATATCACACTGATGAGAGACCATTTAAATGTTCTGACTGTGGGAAGAGCTTTAAAACCTCTGGGGATCTGAAGCAACACCAGCAAGTTCACACCAATGAGAGACCGTTTACATGTTCTGTTTGTGGGATGAGCTTTAAAACCTCTGGGGATCTGAAGCAACACCAGCGAGTTCACACTGGGGAGAGGCCATTCACCTGCTCCGTGTGTGGGAAGGGATTCACTCAGTCATCAAGCCTGGTGAGACACCAGCAAGTTCACACTGATGAGAGACCATTTAAATGTTCTGACTGTAGTAAGAGCTTTAAATATTCGAAGAACCTGAAGAGACACCAGCTGGAAAAAAAAGGAAAGAGACTGTTTACCTGCTCCGTGTGTGGGAAAGGATTCACTCGGTCATCAGACCTACTGAGACACCAGCGAGTTCACATTGGTCTGTAGCGCAGGGCCCTGTAGACAGCTGGGGTTACATGAACATGGAATGGATGAATGTTTTATAAATTCTTGTACTGCTGTTTAATCTTTAAGACTGTTGTGCTGATGATTCCCTTCGATTGACTGTTCATGGTGTTCCATAGAATGTACAGCACAGAAACAGTCCATTCGGCCCAACTGGTCCATGCCGGGGTTTATGCTCCACACGAGCCTCCTCCGACATATCCTCCTATGTTTATCTGGCTTCTCCTTAAATACATCTATGTCGTTCACCTCAACTACTCCTTGTGGGAGTGAGTTCCACATTCTCATCACTCTCTGTGTAAAGAAGTTTCTCCTGAATTCCCTCCTGGATTTATCAGTGACTTTTATATTTAGAGCCACATAATTATGATGAGATTCTGTTAAGCTGACCAGTATTTTGTACTTTGTCTTTTTCTGATGAATGAAACATTACTGAGCCTCTGTACCCGTGTTATGCGATGAAGTGCCAGACAAGTGAAGGCACAACGTCTGGGTGTGAATCTAATAATAACCTCACGGACCATATAGGTGTGATAACCAGATGGGCTTGTGGTTATAGTCTGGTCACAGATGGACTAAATTCCCTGAATTAGCAGGAGTTCAGGAGGCGGTCAACAGACGGGTCCAAACAATCCCATTTCCTGAGCGGTAACCAAGCTTGTGTATAAGAACAGGCCACTTAAGCCGTTGTCAGTTGGAACAGACTCGAGAAGATCGCGCGTGAATCCACTGTACTTCTATTCTCCAGATTGAGGGAATTATCACCCGATCTGTGTTATGCAGCGATCTTAATAAAGTCTGGAGAGACAATTTGTGTTCTTGTGAGCTTGATTATCTGGTATCCGAAAACCTGGGACTCCCGATCATTAGAGTCAACCTCAGTGTGTGGAAAGGGATTCCCTGGTGTATCCCACCCGCTGACACACCAGAGTGTCCACAGTGTGACTGCGGTGGGTCGATTCCACTGTTTCCGATGCCTTTAATCACATCCAGGAGTGAACCATGTTAATTCAGGCAACTGGGGCTTGTTAATGTTAAGAGCCCCCAATAACTGGGCTGGATTTAAAGATTATTCCCTGTTCTCTCAGTACTAGTGATATAGAATCATAGAGCACAGTAGGATGCCTTTTGGCCCATTGTGCTGGTGCCGGCTCTCTGAAAGAGCGATGCAATTAGTCCCACTGCCCTGCTCTTTCCCCACAGCCCTGCAAATTTCTGCTTTTAGTATATATCCAATTCCCTTTTGAAAGTTACTATTGAATCTGCTTCCACCTCCCATTCAGGCAGTGCATTCCAGATCATCACAATTCGCTGTGTAAAAAAAGTCTCCTCATTTCCTCTCTAGATTCTTTTGCCAATGATCTGAAATCTGTGTCCTCTCGTTACCGACCCTCCTGCCAGTGACAACAGCTTCTCCTTGTTTGCTCGATCAAAACCCCTCATAATTTTGAGCACCTCGATCACAGCTCCACTTAACCGTCTCTGCTCCAAGTTATATTGCCGTTGTTTTGTGAATTGTTGCTGTGATCGAGGTGCTGGATGTCCGTGCCTGGGGAATGGGACATTCTGTCCTCGTGAGCACCGAGTGTCAGCATCCAGCAATCTCTGGTCAGGGACTGTCTTTTTAAACTGCCTCACCTGAGTTTTTTGACTCCCTGATTTCATTATTAAACATTTCAGAGTTTTTGCAGAGTGACCAAGGCTGAACAGATAAATGTGAGGTATCACATTTTGGTCGGAAGAATAGGGAGGTCACTTATCACTTGGAGGGTGCGAGTCTAGGTGGGGTAGAGGAGCAAAGGGATCTCGGAGTACAAATACACAAATTACTAAAAGTTGTGACACAGGTTAGCAAGGCCATAAAAAAAAGCAAACCAAGCACTAGGGTTTATTTTTAGAGGGATAGAATTGAAAAGTAGTGAAGTTATGCTAAACCTGTATCGAACCTTAGTTAGACCACACTTAGAGTACTGCGTACAGTTCTGGTCGCCATATTATAAAAAGGATATAGAGGCACTGGAGAGGGTGCAGAGAAGATTTAC
The DNA here is from genome assembly GCF_052327205.1 of Somniosus microcephalus. Lineage (NCBI taxonomy): Eukaryota > Metazoa > Chordata > Chondrichthyes > Squaliformes > Somniosidae > Somniosus > Somniosus microcephalus. Next base: position 3,421,947 of record NW_028225189.1, on the reverse strand, counting down.
AAGGGTGATACCAGAAATGCGAGGGTATACATATCAGGAAAGGATGAACAGGCTGGGTCTCTTTTCTCTTGAAAACAGAAGGCTGAGGGGTGACCTAATAGAGGTCTTTAAAATTATGAAAAATGTTGATAGAGTGGATACAGAGAGAATGTTTCCACTTGTGGGGAAGAGCATAACTAGAGGCCTCAATATAAGATAGTCACCAAGAAATCCAATAGGGAATTCAGAAGAAACTTCTTTACCCAGAGAGTGGTGAGAATGTGGAACTCGCTGCCACAGGGAGTGGTTGAAGCGAATAGTATCGATGCATTTAAGGGGAGGCTCGACAAGCATATGAGGGAGAAGGGAATCGAGGGTTATGCTGATAGATTTAGATGAGGAAAGACGGGAGGAGGCTCGAGTGGAGCATAAACACCGGCATGGACTGGTTGGGCCGAATGGCCTGTTTCTGTGCCGTATATCCGATGTAATCCTATGTCAAGTATCCCAGCTGGCTTAGCTCCAGGCACTTTAGCTCAGTGGGCAGCACTCTCACCTCTGAGTCAGAAGGTCGTGGGTTCAAGTCCCAGTCCAGAGACTTGAGCATAAAAATCTAGGCTGACACTCCAGTACTGAGGGAGTGCTGCGCTGTCAGAGGTGCCGTCTTTCAGATGAGATGTTAAACCGAGGGCCCCATCTGCTCTTTCAGGTGGATGTAAAAAATCCCATGGCACTACATTGAAGAAGAGCAGGGGAGTTCTCCCCAGTGTCCTGGGGCCAATATTTATCCCTCAATCAACATCACTGAAATAGATTATCTGGTCATTGTCACATTGCTGTTTGTGGGAGTTTGCTGTGCGCTAATTGGCTGCCGTGTTTCCTACATTACAACAGTGACTACACTTCAGAAGTTCTTCATTGGCTGTAAAGCACAGTGGGACATCCTGAGGTTGTGAAAGGCGCTATATAAATGCAAGTCTTTCTTTCTCAGCAAGAGGGCGAGTGTCAGTGGTTGGAGGGAGGAGCTCAGTGTTGTCACTGGGTGGACACAGACAGATTGAAGCTAAAAGACAGAGAATGCTGAAGTTTGGAATGATAACACCCAAAGTCAGGAGATGAGCCCTTTGCCTAGATAAGGGAGGTGGTTGCTAAGAGACCTACAGACCTAATAACACTGCAAACTGCTCAGGCAGCAGACTTGTTGCAACATGTGAGGTCACGAGTGAGTTGGTGCCCAGACAACAGAGCCTTGGGCATTCCTGAGAGAGACAAACTGGTTCTGTAACCGGGAGAACAGGTTGAGGGAGTCACTCTACATGGGACGACTCGTCTGAGGTGTTAACACAGAGGCAGCTTGGGAATGGGATGATCAATGAATCATAGAATCATAGAAATTTACATCACAGAAGGAGGCCATTCGGCCCATCTTGTCCGTGCTGGCTGACAAAGAGCTATCCACCCTAATCCCACTTTCCAGCACTTGGCCCGTAGCCTTGTAGGTTACGGCACTTCAAGTGCATATCCAAGTACTTTTTAAATGTGATGAGGGTCTCTGCCTCTACCACCCTTTCAGGCAGTGAGTTCCAGACCCCCACCACCCTCTGGGTGAAAGAATTTCTCCTCAAATCACCTCTAAACTTCCGACCAATTACTTTAAATCTGTGCCCCCTGGTTATTGACCTCCCTGCTAAGGGAAATAGGTCCTTCCTATCCACTCGATCTAGGCCCCACATAATTTTATACACCTCAATTAAGTCTCCCCTCAGCCTCCTCTTCCAAAGAAAACAACCTCAGCCTATCCAATCTTTCCTCATAGCTAAAATTCCCCAGCCCAGGCAACATCCTCATAAATCTCGTCTGCACCCCCTCTAGTGCAATCACATCCTTCCTGTAATGTGGTGACCAGAACTGCACGCAGTATTCTAGTTACTGCTCGGTCTCTCCAACAGGAAACCAAGACTGGTACGCCGAGAATGACCAGGAGATCCAGGAGCTAATAAGCAGCAAGCGCAAGGCATTCCTGATCTGGAAACAGCAACACAACTCGAGAGCAAGAAAGCAGCTCTACAGACGCCTGAAGGCCGAGGTCCAACAAAAAACTCGCGACCTAAAGAAGATGGTGGAGAAAGGGTAGGAGTTCCAGCAGCTAGCTGACAACCACGAGGTGCGTGGATTCTTTAGTGCAGTCAAGACCATCTACGGCGCAAGGTCCTACCCCACTGCAGGCCAAGAATGGAGAGGTACTCATCAAGGACAGAGAGGCAGTCAGTGCCCGCTAGAACAAGCACTTCGGAGATCTCCTTAACCGAGACGCTGTCTTTGACGCGAGTGTCCTCAACTCCATCCCGCAGCATGCTACCCGCCACCAGCTCAGCACAACCCCAGCCTGGCATGAGGTTGAAATGGCCATCTGAGAACTGAAGAACAACAAGGCCTCAGTAGCAGATGGAATAGAAACATAGAAGATAGGAGCAGGAGTAGGCCATTTGGCCCCTCGAGCCTGCTCCGCCATTCAATGAGATCATGGCTGATCATCCAAATTCAGTACCCTGTTCCTGCTTTCTCCACATATCCCTTGATCCCTTTAGCCTTAAGAAATATATCCAGCTCCTTCTTGAATACATTTAATGAATTGGCCTCTACTGTAGAGAATTCCACAGGTTCACCACTCTCTGGGTGAAGAAATTCCTCCTCATCTCAGTCCTAAATGGCTTACCCCTTATCCTTAGACTGTAACCACTGGTTCTGGACAACCCGACCATCGGGAACATCCTTCTAGCATCTAGTCTGTCCAGTCCTGTTAGAATTTTATAAGTTTCAATGAGATCCCCTCTCATTCTTCTAAACTCCAGCGAGTAAAAGCCCAATCGACCCAATCTCTCCTCATACATCATTCCTGCCATCCCAGGTATCAGCCTGGTGAATCTTCGCTGAACTTCTTCCATGGCAAGAACATCCTTCCTCAGATAAGGCGACCAAAACTGCACACAATACTCAAGGTGTGGTCTCACCAAGGCCCTGTACAACTGCAGCAAGACATCCTTGTTCCTGTACTCAAACCCTCTCGCTACGAAGGCCTACATACCATTTGCCTTCTTAACCGCCTGGTTATCCATACATCGATACTATTTGCTTCAACCACTCCCTGTGGCAGCGAGTTCCACATTCTCACCACTCTTTGGGTAAAGAAGTTTCTTCTGAATTCCCTATTGGATTTCTTGGTGACTATCTTATACTGATGGCCTCTAGTTATGCTCTTCCCCACAAGTGGAAACATTCTCTCTGTATCCACTCTATCAACATTTTTCATAATTTTAAAGACCTCTATTAGGTCACCCCTCAGCCTTCTGTGTTCAAGAGAAAAGAGACCCAGCCTGTTCATCCTTTCCTGATATGTATACCCTCGCATTTCTGGTATCATCCTTGTAAATCTTCTCTGCACCCTCTCCAGTGCCTCTATATCCTTTTTATAATATGGCGACCAGAACTGTACGCAGTGCTCTAAGTGTGGTCTAACCAAGGTTCGATACAGGTTTAGCATAACTTCACTACTTTTCAATTCTATCCCTCGAGAAATAAACCCTAGTGCTTGGTTTGCTTTTTTTATGGCCTTGCTAACCTGTGTCGCAACTTTTAGTAATTTGTGTATTTGTACTCCGAGATCCCTTTGTTCCTCTACCCCACCTAGACTCGCACCCTCCAAGTGATAAGTGACCTCCCCATTCTTCCTACCAAAATGTAATACCTCACATTTATCTGTTTAGCCTTGGTCACTCTGCAAAAACTCTGAAATGTTTAATAATGAAATCAGGGAGTCAAAAAGCTGAGGTGAGGCAGTTTAAAAAGACAATCCCTGACCAGAGATTGCTGGATGCTGACACTCGGTGCTCACGAGGACAGAATGTCCCATTCCCCAGGCACGGACATCCAGCACCTCGATCACAGCAATAATTCACAAAACAACGGCAATATAACTTGGAGCAGGGACGGTTAAGTGGAGCTGTGATCGAGGTGTTCAAAATTAGGAGGGGTTTTGATCGAGCAAACAAGGAGAAGCTGTTGTCACTGGCAGGAGGGTCGGTGACGAGAGGACACAGATTTCAGATCATTGGCAAAAGAATCGAGAGAGGAAATGAGGAGACTTTTTTTACACAGCGAATTGTGATGATCTGGAATGCACTGCCTGAATGGGAGGTGGAAGCAGATTCAATAGTAACTTTCAAAAGGGAATTGGATATATACTAAAGGCAGAAATTTGCAGGGCTGTGGGGAAAGAGCAGGGCAGTGGGACTAATTGCATCGCTCTTTCAGAGAGCCGGCACCAGCACGATGGGCCGAAAGGCATCCCACTGTGCTCTATGATTCTATAACATCAGCTTCTCTCTGCTCACTCGTACTGAGAGAACAGGGAACAATCTTTAAATCCAGCCCAGTTATTGGGGGCTCTTAACATTAACAAGCCCCAGTTGTCTGAATTAACCTGGTTCAGTCCTGGATGTGATTAAAGGCATCGGAAACAGTGGAATCGACCCACCGCAGTCACACTGTGGACACTCTGGTGTGTCAGCGGGTGGGATACACCAGGGAATCCCTTTCCACACACTGAGGTTGACTCTAATGATCGGGAGTCCCAGGGTTTCGGATACCAGATAATCAAGCTCACAAGAACACAAATTGTCTCTCCAGGTTTTATTAAGAGCGCTGCATAACACAGATCGGGTGATAATTCCCTCAATCTGGAGAATGGAAGTACAGTGGATTCGCGCGTGACCTTTTCGAGTCTGTTCCAACTGACAACGGCTTAAGTGGCCTGTTCTTATACACAAGCTTGGTTACCGCTCAGGAAATGGGATTGTTTGGACCCGTCTGTTGACCGCCTCCTGAACTCCTGCTAATTCAGGGAATTTAGTCCATCTGTGACCAGACTATAACCACAAGCCCGTCTGGTTATCACACCTATATGGTTAGTATCAGATTCACACCCAGACGTAGTGCCTTCACTTGTCTGGCACTTCATCCCATAACATGGGTACAGGGGCTCAGTAATGTTTCATTCATCAGAAAAAGACAAAGTACAACAACATACTGGTCAGCTTAACAGAATCTCATCATATTTATGGGGCTATAAATATAAAAGTCACTAACAAATCCAGGAGGGAATTCAGGAGAAACTTCTTTACCCAGAGAATGGTGAGAATGGGGAACTCGCTACCACAAGGAGTGGTTGAGGTGACCAGCATAGATACATTTATGAGGAAGCCACATGAGGGAGAAAGGAATGGGAGGATGTGTTGATCGGGTTAATTGAAGTAGGGTGGGTGTGGGGCATAAACACCGGCATGGACCAGTTGGGCTGAATGGTGGCATAAGTGGTTAGCACTGTTGCCTCACAGCGCCAGGGACCCGGGTTCGAATCCGGCCTCGGGCGACTGTCTGTGTGGAGTTTGCACATTCTCCCCGTGTTTGCGTGGGTTTCCTCCGGGTGCTCCGGTTTCCTCCCACAGTCCAAAGATGTGCGGGTTAGGTTGATTGGCTATGATAAATTGACCTTCGTGTTAGGGGGATTAAATACGTGGGGTTACGGGGATCGGGTGGGATATGTGTCGGTGCAGGCTCGATGGGCCGAAATGGCCTCTATCTGCACTGTGGGGTTTCTGTGATTCTGTGAATGGCCTGTTTCTGTGCTGTACATTCTATGTAACACCATGAACAGTGAATCGAAGGGAATCATCAGCACAACAGTCTTAAAGATTAAACAGCAGTACAAGAATTTATAAAACATTCACCCGTTCCATGTTCATGTAACCCCAGCTGTCTACAGGGCCCTGCGGCTACAGAACAGTGTGAACTCGCTGGTGTGTCAGTTGGTGGGATGACCGAGTGAATCCCTTCCCACAGACGGAGCAGGTGAACGGTCTCTCCCCAGTGTGAACTCGCTGGTGCCCGCTCAGATCCCCAGCGCTTTTAAAGCTCATCCCAGACAGAACATGTAAATGGTCTCTGATCGGAGTGAACTCGCTGGTGTCTCTTCAGATCCCCAAAGGTTTTAAAGCTCTTCCCACAAACAGAACATGTAAATGGTCTCTCATCAGTGTGAACTCGCTGGTGTTGCTTCAGCTCCCCAGAGGTTTTAAAGCTCTTCCCACAGTCAGAACATTTAAATGGTCTCTCATCAATGTGAACTCGCTGGTGTGTCAGTAGGTGGGATGGCCGAGTGAATCCTTTGCCACACACAGAGCAGGTAAACGGTCTCTTTCCTTCTCTCTCCAGCTGGTGTCTCTTCAGCTCCCTGGAGCTTTTAAAGCTCTTCCCACAGTCAGAACATTTAAATGGTCTCTCATCAGTGTGAACTTTCTGGTGTGTCAGCAGGTGGGCTGACCGAATGAATCCCTTCCCACACACGGAACAGGTGAACGGCTCTCCCCAGTGTGAACTCGCTGGTGTCCGCTCAGATCCCCAGTGCTTTTAAAGCTCATCCCACAGACAGAACATGTAAATGGTCTCTCATCAGTGTGAACTCGCTGGTGTTGAGTCAGCTCCCCAGAGGTTTTAAAGCTCTTCCCACAAACAGAACATGTAAATGGCCTCTGATCGGAGTGAACTCGCTGGTGTCTCTTCAGCTCCCCAAAGGTTTTAAAGCTCTTCCCACAAACAGAACATGTAAATGGTCTCTCATCAGTGTGAACTCGTTGGTGTTGCTTCAGATCCCCAGAGGTTTTAAAGCTCTTCCCACAGTCAGAACATTTAAATGGTCTCTCATCAGTGTGAACTTGCTGGTGTGTCAGCAGGTGGGCTGACTGAATGAATCCCTTCCCACACACGGAGCAGGTGAACTTCCTCTCCCCAGTGTGAACACGCTGGTGTGTCAACAGGTGGGATGACTGAGTGAATCCCTTCCCACACACGGAGCAGGTGAACGGTCTCTTTCCTGCTCTCTCCAGCTGGTGTCCCTTCAGCTCCTGGGACATTTGAAAGCTTTTCCCACAGTTGAAATGTTTCACCAGCCTCTCCCCAGTGTGCATTCGCTGGTGTGCCAGCAGATTCGAGGACCGAGTGAATCTCTTCCCACACACGGAGCAGGTGAACAGAATCTCTCCTGCTCTCTCCAGCTGGTGTCTCTTCAGATCCTGGGACCTTTTAAATCTCTTCCCACAGTCAGAACATTTAATATGAACAAGCTGGTGTCTCAGGAGGGTGGCAGAATGAGAGAATCGCTTCAAAAACACGGAGTAGGTCAACGGTCTCTCATCGGTGTGGACAAGCTGGTGTCTCAGCAGCACGTAGGGTGCAATTAATCCCTGCCACACACGGAGCGGGTTAAAGGTCTCTCCCTAGTGTGATCTTGCTGGTGTATCATCGGAGCGGATGGCTGAGTGAATCCCTTCCCACACACGGGGCCCGGGTTTCCCCAGTGTGTATCCACTGGTGTCGCTTCAGGTATTTGTAGATTTTGAAGCTCTTTCAGAACATTTAAAAGTTCTCTCCCCAGTGTGAACTCACGGGGGTGCCAGAAGATTGGAGGAGCGATTGAATCAGGTCCTGAGGAATCACGTAACTCACAGATATTGAGGTGATGTTTGGTCTGAGCTTCCTGTCTGTAAATGCTCCACTTCTAAAACCCTGTAAAAGGAGTGTAGAAAGGGTAAGGGGGGAAGCAGGAATTTTTTTTGGCTAATTTTGCCTCAAAGAACAAACAGGGCAGAGCCGGTCCCACTGGTGTCCAGCCGTGCCCACAATAACCAGCAGGCCAGAAACAGCCCAATCCACCTCATTGACTTGGCCCTGAAGTCAAATCAAGTCTCATCAAATGACATCCTTTGTGACTGTGACAAAGGTAAACTATCCCTCCTCGTCCTTCCTGACTTGTCTGCAGTCTGTGACACGGTTGACCACTCCATGCTTCTCCAACGCCTCTCCACCGTCGTCCAGCTGGGTGGGACTGCACTCGCCTGGTTCCATTCTTATCTATCTAATCGTAGCCACAGAATCACCTGCAACGGCTTCTCTTCCCGCTCCCGCATCGTTACCTCTGGTGTCCCCCAAGGATCTATCCTTGGGCCCCTCCTATTTAGAGTCAGAGAGTTGTACAGCACAGAAAGAGGCCCTTCGGCCCATCGTGTCCATGCCGGCCATCAAGCCCCGTCTATTCTAATCCCATTTTCCAGCACTTAGTCCATAGTCTTGTATGCTATGGCATTTCAAGTGCTCATCTAAATGCTTCTTGAATGTTGTGAGGGTTCCTGCCTCTACCACCCTTTCAGGCAGTGAGTTCCAGATTCCAACCACCCTCTGGGTGAAAAAGTTTTTCCTCAAAACCCCTCTAAACCTCCTGCCCCCTACCTTGAAACTATGTCCCCTGGTTATTGACCCCTCTACTAAGGGGTAAAGTTCCTTTCTATCTACCCTATCTATGCCCCTCATAATTTTGTACACCTCAATCAGGTCCCCCCTCAGCCTTCTCTGCTCTAAGGAAAACAACCCCAGCCTGTCCAGTCTTTCTTCATAGCTGAAGCGCTCCAGCCCAGGTAACATCCTGGTGAATCTCCTCTGCACCCTCTCCAATGCAATCACATCCTTCCTATAGTGTGGCGACCAGAACTGCACTCAGTATTCCAGCTGTGGCCTTACCAGCGTTTTGTACAGCTCCATCATAACCTCCCTGCTCTTATATTCTATGCCTCGGCTAATGAAGGCAAGTATCCCATATGCATTTTTAACCACCTTATCTACCTGTCCTGCTGCCTTCAGGGATTTATGTACATGCACACCAAGGTCCCTCTGATCCTCTGTCCTTCCTAGGGTCTTACCATTCATTGTGTATTCCCTTGCCTTGTTTGTCCTCCCAAAATGCATCAACTCACACTTTTCAGGGTTAAATTCCATTTGCCACTGTTCTGCCCATCTGACCAATCCGTCTATATCATCCTGTAGCCTGAGGCTTCCCTCCTCGCTACTTACCACTCCACCAATTTTTGTGTCATCTGCGAACTTACTGATCATACCTCCTACATTCATATCTAAATCATTAATGTACACTACAAACAGCAAAGGACCCAGCACCGATCCCTGCGGTACACCACTGGACACAGGCTTCTAGTCATAAAAACAACCTTCAACCATCACCCTCTGCCTCCTGCCACTAAGCCAATTTTGGATTCAATGTGCCAAATTGCCCTGGATCCCATGGGTTCTTACCTGCTCATCTAAATGCTGCCCCTTGGTGACATCATCTGAAAACACAGCCTCAGTTTCCACATGTACGCTGACAACACCCAGCTCTACCTCACCACCACTTCTCACGACCCCTCCACAATCTCTAATCCGGTTCTGGGTGAGCAGAAACTTTCTCCAATTAAATATTGGGAAGATTGAAGCAATTGTTTTCAGTCCCTGCCACAAACTCTGTTCCCTAGCCACTGACTCCATCCCTCTCCCTAACATCTCTCTGAGGCTGAACCACACTGTTCACAACCTTGGTGTCATATTTGACCCTGAAATGAGCTTCCGAACACATATCCGCAGCATAACAAAGACCGCCTATTTCCACCTCGGTAACATCGCCCGTCTCCACCCCTGCCTCAGCTCATCCGCTGCTGAAACCCTCACCCGGGCCTTTGTTACCTCGAGGCTCGACTATTCCAACGCACTCCTGGCTGGCGTCCCACATTCTACCCCACGTAAACTTGAGGTGATCCAAAACTACCCGTGTCGTAACTCAACGCCAAGTTCCGTTCACCGCTGTGCTCGCTGACCTACATTGGCTCCCGGTTAAGCAATGCTTCGATTTCAAAATTCTCATCCTTGTTTTCAAATCCCTCCATGGCCTCACCCCTCCCTATCTTAGTTATTCCCTTCAGCCTCACAACGACCCGCCCCCCGCGATAGAATCACAGAAAAATTACGGCACAGAAGGAGGCCATTCGGCCCATCTTGTCCGTGCCGGCCGATTAAGTGCTATCCACACTAATCCCACTTTCCAGCACTTGGTCCGTAGCCTTGTAGGTTACGGCACTTCAAGTACATATCCAAGTACTTTTTAAAATGTGATGAGAGTTTCTGCCTCTACCACCCTGTCAGGCAGTGAGTTCCAGACCCCCACCACCCACTGGGTGGAAACATTTCTCCTCAACTCCCCTCTAAAGCTCCGACCAATTTCTTTAAATCTACGCCCCCTGGTTGTGGACCCCTCTGCCAAGGGAAATAGATCCTTCCTATCTCGGCCCCTCAAAATTTTATACACCTCAATCAGGTCTCCCCTCAGCCTCCTCGGTTCCAAAGAAAACAACCTCCTCCCCGAGACACCTGCGTTCCTCCAATTCTGCCCTCTTGAGCATCCCTGATTATAATCGCTGCACCATCAGTGGCCGTGTCTTCTGTTGCCTCGGCCCGAAGCTCTGGAATTCCCTCCCTGAACCTCTCCGCGTCTCTTTCATAGAAAATAGGAACAGGAGTCGGCCATTCAGCCCCTCGAGCCTGCTCCGCCATTCAATGAGATCATGGCTGATCAAAACCCACCCCTGTGACCAAGCTTTTGGCCATTTGCCCTAATTTCTCCTTCTGTGGCTCGGGGTCACATTTGTCAATGTCTTACAATACTCCTGTGCAGCGCCATGGGACGTTTTCCTACGTTAAGATAATGATCTGCCTTCCTGTTTTTGACACCAAAGTGGATAACCTCGCATTTATCCACATTATATTGCATCTGCCATGCGTCTGCCCAATCACCCAACCTGTCCAAATCATACTGGAGTTTCTCAGCATCCTCCTCACAGCACACACGCCCACCCAGCTTTGTGTCGTCTGCAAACTGGGAGATATTACATCGAGTTCCCTCATCTAGATCATTAATATATATTGTGAATAGCTGGGGTCCAAGGACCGATCCCTGCGGTACCCCACTAGTCACTGCCTGCCACTCGGAAAAAGGCCCGTTTATTCCAACTCTTTGCTTTCTGTCTGCCAACCAGTTCTCTATCCAAGTCAATACCTTGCCCCCCAATCCCATGTGCCTTAACTTTACACGCTGTCGAACGCCTTTTGGAAATCCATGTACAACACGTTAACCGCATTGCCCTCATCAACCTTCTCTGTTACCTCATCAAAAACCTCAATCAGAATCAGAGCGGCCGGGCCCGGTGGACGTGTGGCCAGAGCCCCGGCAGCAGGAAAGCCAGAGTGCAGCGCCTCCCCCATCCGAGCCGCCGCTTCACGGTTTCTTCAGCTGGCTCCACCGAGTCCGACTCGGGACAAAGGGCAGGAGCAAGGCTCCCAGAATGGCCCGCGGCCCCGGGGAGCATGCGCACTCGCAGCGGGGAAATCAGCGCATTGGATAGAGCGGTTTCTGGGGCGTGGGGAATTGTGGGTGCTGCGGCCGCCATTAGTCAGCAGCTGTCGGGAAGAGTTTTATTGCAGGTGATGGAAGTTGGTCCCTGGCCGCCTGTGTAGGTCTTTTTGTTGCAGCAGTTTGAGCTGGAGGGGAGATGGAGGAGAAGCTGCTGGGTTTTCAATGGAATCTGGAACAGTTCCCATGGATTGGAGGGTTGCTAATGTTACCCCACTATTCAAAAAAGGTCATAGAGAGAAAACGGGGAATTAGAGACCGGTAAGCCTGACATCGGTAGTGGGGAAACTGCTAGAGTCCATTATAAAAGATGTAATAGCAGAGCACTTGGAAAACAGTGACAGGATCGGACAAAGTCAACATGGATTTACAAAAGGTAAATCGTGCTTGACCAATCTACTGGAATTTTTTGAGGATGTAACTGGTAAAATAGATAAGGGCGAACCAGTGGATGTGGTGTATTTGGACTTTCAGAAGGCTTTCGATAAGGTCCCGCATAAGAGATTAGCGTGTAAAGTTAAGGCACATGGGATTGGGGGGCAAGGTATTGACTTGGATAGAGAACTGGTTGGCAGATAGAAAGGAAAGAGTTGGAATAAACGGGTCTTTTGCTGAGTGGCAGGCAGTGACTTGTGGGGTACCGCAAGGATCGGTCCTTGGACCCCAGCTATTCACAATATATATTAATGATCTAGACAAGGGAACTAGATGTAATATCTCCAAATTTGCAGATGACACAAAGCTGTGTGGGCATGTGTGCTGTGAGGAGGATGCCGAGAAACTACAGGATGATTTGGACAGGTTGGGTGATTGGGCAGAAGCATGGCAGATGCAATATAATGTGGATAAATGTGAGGTTATTCACTTTGGTGTCAAAAACAGGAAGGCAGATTATTATCTGAATGGCAATAGATTGGGAGAAGGGGAAGTGCAACGAGACCTGGGTATCCTTGTGCACCAGTCGCTGAAGGTAAGCATGCAGGTGCAGCAGGCGGTTAAGAAGGAAAATGGTATGTTGGCCTTCGTAGTGAGAGGGTTTGAGTACAGGAACAAGGATGTCTTGCTGCAGTTATACAGGGCCTTGGTGAGACCACATCTTGAGTATTGTGTGCAGTTTTGGTCGCCTTATCTGAGGAAGGATGTTCTTGCCATGGAAGGTGTCCAGCGAAGGTTCACCAGGCTGATACCTGGGATGGCAGAAATGACGTATGAGGAGAGATTGGGTCGATTTGACTTGTACTCGCTGGAGTTTAGAAGAATGAGAGGGGATCTCATTGAAATTTATAAAATTCTGGCAGGACTGGACACACTAGATGCAGGGAGGATGTTCCCGATGGTCGGGGAATCCAGAACCAGGGGTCACAGTCTAAGGATAAGGGGTAGGCCTTTTAGGACAGAAATGAGGAGGAATTTCTTCACCCAGAGAGTGGTGAACCTGTGGAATTCTCTACCACAGAAGGCAGTAGAGGCCAAATCATTAAATATATTCAAGAATGAGTTGGATATATTTCTTAAGGCTAAAAAGGGATCAAGGGGTATGGGGAGAAAGCACGGACCGGGTACTGAACTTGGATGATCAGCCATAATCGCATTGAATGGCGGAGCAGGCTCGAGGGGCCGAATGGCCTACTCCTGCTCCTATCTTCTGTTTCTATCTCTTATGCAGGACCTTATCGAAAGCCTTCTGAAAGTCCAAATGCACCACATCCACTGGTTCTCCCTTATCTATTTTAGCAGTTACATCATCAAAAAATTCCAGTAGATTAGTCACGCACGATTTACCTTTTGTAAATCCATGTTGACTTTGTCCGATCCAGTCACTGTTTTCCAAGTGCTCTGCTATTACGTCTTTTATAATGGACTCTCGCATTTTCCCCACTACCGATGTCAGGTTTACCGGTCTGTAATTCCCCGTTTTCTCTCTACCACCTTTTTTGAACAGTGGGGTAACATTAGCTACCCGCCAATCCATGGGTACTGTTCCAGAGTCTATCGAATTTTGGAAGATGGCCAGCAATGCATCTAATATTTCTAGGGCCACTTCCTTAAGTACCCTAGGATGTAGATGATCTTCTATGTTTCTATGTATTCAATCTTTCCTTGTAGCTGAAATTCTCTAGTCCTGGCAACATCCTCGTAAGTCTCCTGTCTCGAGTAGTCACAGCTTTCCTGCAATGGGGCGAGCAGAACTGCACGCAGCACTCTAGCCGCCACAAATACTCACAAGAGAGAGAGAGAGAGAGGAGGAAGAATGCTGGTCTTTGTCCCTTTAAAAGTGGCTGCCCACCAAAATGTTCACAGCACCAGGGCTCTTTGTTCTGGATAAAAGTCGAAAAGAGAAAAGGTTCATTTATTTTTAAATGAATGCAGTTGATGAACAGCCTTGCAATAAAGGTAATGTAAAAGAATAAACACTCACAAGCTGGGGTTTTTTCCACCCCCTCCTCCCCTTCCCTTTAACAGCTCCTGCAGACAATGAAAGCAGGAAAGCTGCCTGCAGCCCACCGAGGTCCCGCCCCCCTCCCTCCCGCGCCGCCATTGCTTGGAGGACCGTCAGCCCGCCCGGGCCTCCCAGCGTTTTCCGCGCTCCTGATTGGCGGGCGCTTAACGTCAATCACCCCCTCCGAGAACGCGCTGACGCCAGCACGCAACGCCCAGGGGTCTGGTGGATCGGCGGACGCCACCGCAAGGTAAAAAAAAGACACCCCACACAAATGAGGACAAACAAAAATAATAATAATCGCACTTTAGAGGGGAGAAGGTTGGGGGAATTAACGAGTGTTTTCAATTTGTTTCGCAAAAAAAAAAAATTGAAAAGATTCCCAACGGTGCGAGCCGGGCTGCGCATGCGCTCCAGCCAGCCTTTGTCTCCCCCACGTGGGCCCGGGGCCGGACACGCCCACTTGCCTTCCCCTGCACCAATCACAGCGCGGGCAGGCGCAACACGAGGCTGCCAGTGCGCCTGCGCGGGGCCTCCGGGTTGCACACGGAAGGCCGGGCCCGGGGAAGAGGCGGAATCAGCGGCCGGGGTAAAGTCAAGTGTTGGGGAATCGATTTAAATCGAGGTGAGGGGGGAGCGGAGAGCGAGATTATAAAGTAAAATACCAGAAAAACCAAACCTGAGAGTCGAGCGGGTTGGTTGAGCCGCGCGGGGGGGCGGAGTGAGGCGGAACAATGTGATTCTGACTGACGGGAGCGCTGACCAATAGGACGAGGGCTGAGCTGGGAGGACTGAACTGGGCGGCCTGGTCAAGGGGGCGGGGCCTCCTCTCCAGCTCCGGTGCGCTGGGGCCGATTGTGACGCGCTGTCCCCAGGTGAGAACAGCTCAGTCAGCACAGAGCTGGGGCTGGAATCTGGGAGAGGGGCCGCAGGCAGCGGGCCTGGCAAAGGGGCACAAGCTTCACAATACAAGCTTCTTTAAAATGCACAATTGTTTCCTACACACAGCCTTGGTCACTCTGCAAAAAAAAAACTGTTTAACAATTCATCATAACTCCCCTGCTTTAGGAGAGGCGTAGCGTGCAAAAGCAAGGAAGTTCTGATGAAACTGTGTAAAAGACTGGAGTCAGCTGTGGCTCAGTGGATAGCAGAGTCACAAGGTTGTGGGTTCAAATCCCGCTCCAGGGACTTGAGCATATAAAGCGAAGCTGACACTCCAGTGTGGTGCTCAGGGAGCGCCGCACTGTCGGGGGGCAGTGCTGAGGGAGCGCCGCACTGTCGGAGGGGCAGTACTGAGGGAGCGCCGCACTGTCGGAGGGGCAGTACTGAGGGAGCGCTGCACTGTCGGAGGGGCAGTGCTGAGGGTGCGCCGCACTTTCGGAGGGGCAGTGCTGAGGGAGCGCTGCATTGTCGGAGGGGCAGTGCTCAGGGAGCGCTGTTCCATCGGAGGGACAGTGCTGCGGAAGAGACTCATTGTCGGAGGGGCAGGAATGAAGGAGCGCTGCAGTGTCGGAGGTGCCGTCCTACGGATGAGACGTTAAACCGAGGCCCCCGTCTGCCCCCTCAGGTGGACGTAAAAGATCCCGTGGTGCTATTTCAAAGAAGTTATCCCCGGTGTTTTGAGCCCAATATTTATCCCTCAATCAACATGACGAAAAAACATTATCTGGTCATTATCACATTGCTGTTTGTGGGAGCTTGCTCTGCGCAAATTGGCTGCCGCGTTTCCCACATTACAACAGTGAATACACTTCAAAAGTACTTAATTGGTTGTAAAGCGCTTTGGGACGTCCGGTGGTCGTGAATGGCAGTTAAGAAGGCAAATGGTATGCTGGCCTTCATTACAAGAGGATTTGCGTACAGGAGTAAAGAAATCTTACTCCAATTATATCTTCTTCTTTCTTCTTAGGCAGTCCCTCGGAACCGAGGATGACTTGCTTCCACATTAAAAATGGGTTCTCAGGTGTAAGGGTAAACCGGGAGAGCTTCTTCTCCCCGAGACAGACCCTCTGATATAAAGGGTCGACTGGCTCCATGTTTATCTGTAATTTAAACAGAGGTCTGGTTGTGTTCTGAGCTCTTTCCCCTAGAGGAGAGGGTAGAATGGGGGTCTTTAGTGTTAAATGGTTTCACCTGGGTCCATTGCTTCCATCGCATACCCATCGGTTCTTGTAGACAATCACACGTATCACTTGTCATTAATACAGTACATGGCCCCATCCAACGGGCCCCATTCCCTTTCTTCCGATAACTTGCGTCATTACTTGTTGACCTATTCTGGACAACTCGTCTGGTTTAAGTCCAGCATTCTGCCTTTCTAGATCTTTAATCTGTTGTTGGTTCCTTATTACTTTATTTAGTGCTTGTACCTCCTGATTTAGTTGTACTAAGTATCGCCTTACTCTATCTTGCACTGGTCCTGGTCTTAAACACATACTTTGGTTCTGTCTTCAGAAAGGAGGACACAAATAACCTCCCAGAGATGTCGGGGAACATAGGGTCTGATGAAAGGGTGGAACTGAAAGAAATCAATATTTGTAGGGAAATGGTGTTCGGGAAATTGATGGGATTGAAGGCCGATAAATTCCCAGGGCCTGATAATCTACATCCTAGGGTACTTAAGGAAGTGGCCCTAGAAATAGTAGATGCATTGCTGGTCATCTTCCAACATTCGATGGAATCTGGAACAGTACCCATGGATTGGCGGGTAGCTAATTTTACCCCACTATTCAAAAAAGGTGGTCGAGAGAAAATGGGGAATTACAGACCGGTAAGCCTGACATCGGTAGTGGGGAAAATTCTAGAGTCCATTATAAAGGATATAATAGCAGAGCACTTGGAAAAAAGTGACCGGATCGGACAAAGTCAACATGGATTTACAAAAGGTAAATCATGCTTGACTAATCTACTGAAATTTTTTGAGGATGTAACTGGTAAAATAGATGAGGGAGAACCAGTGGATGTGGTGTATTTGGACTTTCAAAAGGCTACTGATAAGGTCCCGCATAAGAGATTAGCGTGTAAAGTTAAGGCACATGGGATTGGGGGCAAGGTATTGACTTGGATAGAGAACTGGTTGGCAGACAGGAAGCAAAGAGTTGGAATAAACGGCTCCTTTTCCGAGTGGCAGGCAGTGACTAGTGGGGTACCGCAGGGATCGTTCCTTGGACCCCAGCTATTCACAATATATATTAATGATCTAGACGAGGGAATTGATGTAATATCTCCAAGTTTGCAGACGACACAAAGCTGGGTGGGCATGTGTGCTGTGAGGAGGATGCCGAGAAAATGATTTGGACAGGTTGGGTGATTGGGCAGAAGTATGGCAGATGCAATATAACGTGGATAAATGCAAGGTTATCCACTTTGGTGTCAACACCAGGAAGGCAGATTATTATCTGAATGGCAATAGATTAGGGGAAGTGCAACGAGAACTGGGCGACCTTGTGCACCAGTCGCTGAAGGTAAGCATGCAGGTGCAGCAGGCGGTTAAGAAGGCAAATGGTATGTTGGCCTTCGTAGCGAGAGGGTTTGAGTACAAGAACAAGGATGTCTCAATGCAGTTGTACAGGGCCTTGGTGAGACCGCACCTCGAGTATTGTGTACAGTTTTGGTCGCCTTATCTGAGGAAGGAAGTTCTTGCCATGGAGGGAATGCAGCGAAGATTCACCAGGCTGATACCTGGGATGGCAGGAATGACGTATGAGGAGAGATTGGGTCGATTGGGCTTATACTCGCTGGAGTTTAGAAGAATGAGAGGGGATCTCATTGAAACTTATAAAAATTCTAACAGGACTGGACAGACTGGATGCAGGAAGGATGTTCCCGATGGCCGGGGAGTCCAGAACCAGGGGTCACAGTCTAAGGATAAGGGGTAAGCCATTTAGGACAGAGATGAGGTGGAATTTCTTCACCCAGAGAGTGGTGAACCTATGGAATTCTCTACCACAGAAGGCAGTTGAGGCCAATTCATTAAATATATTCAAGAAGGAGTTGGATATATTTCTTAATGCTAAAGGGATCAAGGGATATGGAGAGAAGGCAGGGACAGGGTACTGAATTTGGATGATCAGCCGTGATCTCATTGAATGGCGGAGCAGGCTTGAAGGGCCGAATGGCCTACTCCTGCTGCTATCTTCTATGTTTTTATGCAGTGGAGGACCCACCATCCGTGGTTAACTAAAAAAGTTAAAGTTAGTATTAAACTTAAAGAAAAAGCATATAATTGCGCAAAGATGGCTGGCAAGTCAGAAGATTGGACAGAATATAAAAACCAGCAAAGAATGACTAAAAGATTAATAAGGAGAGAAAAATGAGAGTACCAGAGAAAGCTAGCTAGAAATATCAACAGATAGTAAGAGTTTCTATAGATATTTTAAAAAGAAAAGAGTTAACAAAGTGAGCGTTGGTCCTATAGAAAGTGAGACTGGGGAATTAATAATGGAAAATAAGGAGATGGCAGTTGAATTGAACAGGTATTTTGCATCGGTCTTCACTATAGAGGATTCAAGTAACATCCCAGAAATATCTGTAAATCAGGAAATGGAAGGGACGGAGGAACTCAAGAAAATTACAATCACCAGGGAAGTGGTACTGAGCAAATTGTTGGAGCTGCGGGCTGACAAGTCCCCGGGTCCTGATGGACTTCATCCTAGGGTCTTAAAAGAAGTGGCTAGTGAGATAGTTGATGCGTTGGTTTTAATTTTCCAAAATTCCCTAGATTCGGGGAAGGTTCCATTAGATTGGAAAATAGCGAATGTAACTCCTTTATTCAAAAAGGGAGGGAGACAGAAAGCAGGAATCTACAGGCCAGTTAGCTTAACATCTGTCATCGGGAAGATGTTAGAAGCTATTATTAAAAACGTTATAGCAGGGCACTTGGAAAAGTTCAAGGTAATCAGGCAGAGTCAACATGGTTTTGTGAAAGGGAAATCATGTTTAACCAATTTATTGGAGTTCTTTGAGGAAGTAACATGTGCTGTGGATAAAGGGGAACCGGTGGATGTACTGTACTTAGATTTCCAGAAGGCATTTGATAAGGTGCCACATCAAAGGTTATTGCGGAAAATAAAAGCTCATGGTTTAGGGAGTAACATGTTGGCATGGATAGAAGATTGGCTAGCTAATAGGAAACAGAGAGTAGGCATAAATGGGTCATTTTCTGCTTGGCAAGATGTAACGAGTGGTGTGCCACAGGGATCAGTGCTGGGACCTCAACTTTTTACAATTTATATAAATGACTTGGATGAAGGGACCGAAGGTATGGTTGCTAAATTTGCTGATGACACAAAGATAGGTAGGAAAGTAAATTGTGAAGAGGACATAAGTGGGCTACAAATGGATATAGATAAGTTAAGTGAGTGGGCAAAGATCTGGCAAATGGAGTATAATGTGGGAAAATGTGAAGTTGTCCATTTTGGCAGGAAGAATAAAAAAGAAGCATATTATCTAAATGGTGAGAGATTGCAGAGCTCTGAGATGCAGAGGGATCTGGGTGTCCTAATGCATGAATCGCAAAAGGTTAGTATTCAGGCACAACAAGTAATCAGGAAAGCTAACAGAATGTTATTGTTTATTGCGAGGGAAACTGAATACAAAAGTAGGGAGGTTATACTTCAGTTATACAGGGCATTGGTGAGACCACATCTGGAGCACTGTGTACAGTATTGGTCTCCTTATTTAAGGAAGGATGTAAATGCGTTGGAAGCAGTTCAGAGAAGGTTTACTAGACTAATACCTGGAATGGGCGGGTTGTCTTAGGAGCAAAGGTTGGACAGGCTAGGCTTGTATCCGCTGGAGTTTAGAAGAGTAAGAGGTGACTTGATTGAAACATATAAGATCCTGAGGGGTCTGGACAGGGTGGATGTGGAGAGGATGTTTCCTCTTGTGGGAGAATCTAGAACTAGGGGTCACTGTTTAAAAATAAGGGGTCGCCCATTTAAGACAGAGATGAGGAGAATTTTTTTCTCAGAGGGTCGTGAGTCTTTGGAACTCTCTTCCTCAGAGGGCGGTGGAAGCAGAGTCTTTGAATATTTTTAAGGCAGAGGTAGATAGATTCTTGATAAGCAAGGAGGTGAAAGGTTATCGGGGGTAGGTGGGAATGTGGAGTAATCAGATCAGCCATGATCTTATTGAATGGTGGAGCAGGCTCGAGGGGCCGAGTGGCCTACTCCTGCTCCTAATTCGTATGTTCGTATGTAACCTGTGCAGCAGCTGGGGCCTGAAAATCAGCTTCACTGCCCCTGGGCTGGGAAAGGGGGGCATGAGGCAACATTCTCCCTCTTACCCCTTTCTACACTCCTTTTACAGGGATTTAGAAGTGGAGCATTTACAGACAGGAAGCTCAGACCGAACATCACGTCAAGAACAGACAGAGTCGCTCAATTCATCAGGACCTGATTCAGTCGCTCCTCCAATCTGCTGGCACACCAGCGAGTTCACACTGATGAGAGACCTTTTAAATGTTCTGAGTGTGGGAAGAGCTTCAAAATATACAAGTACCTGAAGCAACACCAGTGACTACACACTGGGGAGAGCCCGTTCTCCGGCCCCGTGTTCCAGAAGGGATTCACTCAGCCATCCGCTCCGATGATACACCAGCAAGATCACACTGGGGAGAGACCTTTAACCCGCTCCATGTGTGGGAAGCGATTAATTGCACCCTCCGTGCTGCTGAGACACCAGCTTGTCCACACCGATGTGAGACTGTTGACCTGCTCTGTGTTTTTGAAGCGATTCTCTCATTCTGCCACCCTCCTGAGACACCAGATTGTTCATAGTGATGAGAGACCGATTAAATGTTCTGACTGTGGGAAGAGATTTAAAAGGTCCCAGGATCTGAAGAGACACCAGCTGGAGAGAGCAGGAGAGATTCTGTTCACCTGCTCCGTGTGTGGGAAGAGATTCACTCGGTCCTCAAATCTGCTGGCTCACCAGCGAGTTCACACTGGGGAGAGGCCGGTGAAACATTCCGACTGTGGGAAAAGCTTTCAAATATCCCAGGAGCTAAAGAGACACCACGTGGAGACAACAGGAAAGAGACCGTTCACCTGTTCCGTGTGTGGGAAGGGATTCACTCAGCCATCAAACCTGTTGAGACACCAGCAATATCACACTGATGAGAGACCATTTAAATGTTCTGACTGTGGGAAGAGCTTTAAAACCTCTGGGGATCTGAAGAAACACCAGTTGATTCACACCGATGAGAGACCATTTACATGTTCTGTCTGTGGAATGAGCTTTAAAAGCTCCAGGAATCTGAAGGGACACCGGCGTACTCACACCGGGGAGAGGCCATTCACCTGCTCCGTGTGTGGGAAGGGATTCACACGGTCATCCAACCTGCTGGAACACCAGCGAGTTCACACTGATGAGAGACCATTTAAATGCTCTAACTGTGGGAAGAGCTTTAAAAGCTCCGGAGAGCTGAAGATACACCAGCGAGTTCACACTGGTGAGAGGCCATTCACCTGCTCCGTGTGTGGGAAGGGATTCACTCAGTCATCCAACCGGCTGACACACCAGCGAGTTCACACTGATGAGAGACCATTTAAATATTCTGACTGTGGGAAGAGCTTTAAAACCTCTGGGGATCTGAAGGTACACCAGTTGGTTCACACTGAGGAGAGACCGTTTAAATGTTCTGACTGTGGGAAAAGGTTTAAAAGGTCCGGAGATCTGAAGGAACACCAGCGTACTCACACTGGGGAGAGGCCGTTCACCTGCTCCGTGTGTGGGAAGGGATTCACTCGGTCATCCCACCTGCTGCCACACCAGCAAGTTCACACTGATGAGAGACCATTTAAATGCTCTGACTGTGGTAAGAGCTTTAAAAGCCCCGGGGAGCTGAAGAGACACCAGCGAGTTCACACTGTTCTGTAGCACAGGGCCCTGCAGACAGCTGGGGTGACATGAACATGGAATGGATGAATGTTTTATAAATTCTTGTACTGCTGTTTAATCTTTCAATCTGTTGTGCTGATGATTCCCTTCGATTGATTGTTGATGGTGTTACATAGAATGTACAGGCCATTCGGCCCAACTGGTCCATGCCGGTGTTTATGCCCCACACCCACCCTACTTCAATTAACCCAATCAACATCTCCTCCCATTCCTTTCTCCCTTGTGTGGCTTCCCCATAAATCCATCTGTGCTGTTCATCTCAACTACTCCCTGTGGTAGCGAGTTCCCCATTCTCACCATTCTCTGGGTAAAGACACTTCTCCTGAATTCATTACTGGATTTATTAGTGACTATTTTAAGTTTGTGCCCTCATAACTATGATGAGACTCTGTTAAGCTGACCAGTATGTTGTTGTACTTTGTCTTTTTCTGATGAATTAAACATTACTGAGCCCTTGTACGCATGATATGGGATGAAGTTTTTTTTTATTCGTTCATGGGATGTGGGCGTCGCTGGCAAGGCCAGCATTTATTGCCCATCCCTAATTGCCCTTGAGAAGGTGGTGGTGAGCCGCCTTCTTGAACCGCTGCTGTCCGTGTGGTGAAGGTACTCTCACGGTGCTGTTAGGGAGGGAGTTCCAGGACTTTGACCCAGTGACGATGAAGGAATGGCAATATACTTCCAAGTCAGAATGGTGTTTGACTTGGAGTTGGTGGTCATAGAGTCATAGAGTTATACAGCACAGAAAGAGGCCCTTCAGCCCATCGTGTCTACACCGGCCATCAAGCCCTGTCTATTCTAATCCCATTTTCCAGCACTTGGTCCGTAGCCTTGTATGCTATGGCGGTTCAAGTGCTCATCTAAATGCTTCTTGAACGTTGTGAGGGTTCCTGCCTCTACCACCCTTTCAGGCAGTGAGTTCCAGATTCCAACCACCCGCTGGGTGAAAAAGTTCTTCCTCAAATCCCCTCTAAACCTCCTGCCCCTTACCTTGGTTATTGACCCCTTTACTAAGGGGAAAAGTTCCTTTCTATCTACCCTATCTGTGCCCCTCATAATTTTGTACACCTCAATCAGGTCCCCCCTCAGCCTTCTCTGCTCTAAGGAAAACAACCCCAGCCTGTCCAGTCTCTCTTCATAGCTGAAGCACTCCAGCCCAGGTAACATCCTGGTGAATCTCCTCTGCACCCTCTCCAATGCAATCACATCCTTCCTATAGTGTGGCGACCAGAACTGCACACAGTATTCAAGCTGTGGCCTAACTAGCGTTTTGTACAGCTCCATCATAACCTCCCTGCTCTTATATTCTGTGCTTCAGCTAATGAAGGCAAGTATCCCATATGCCTTTTTAACCACCTTATCTACCTGTCCTGCTGCCTTCAGGGATATATGTATTCTATCAGGTGTTCCCCTGCACCTGCTGCCCTTGTCCTTCTAGGTGGAAGAGGTCGCGGGTTTGGGAGGTGCTGCCGAAGAAGCCTTGGTGAGTTGTTGCAGTGCATCTTGTAGATGGTACACACTGCAGCCACGGTGCACCAGTGGTGGAGGGAGTGAATGTTTAACGTGGTGGATGGGATGCCAATCAAGCGGGCTGCTTTGTCTTGGGTGGTGTCGAGCTTCTTGAGTGTTGTTGGAGCTGCACTCATCCAGACAAGTGGAGAGTATTCCATCACACTCCTGACTTGTGCCTTGTAGATGGTGGAAAGGCTTTGGGGAGTCAGGAGGTGAGACACTCGCCGCAGAATACCTAGCCTGTGACCTGCTCTTGTAACCACAGTATTTATGTGGCTGGTCCAGTTAGGTTTCTGGTCAATGGTGACCCCCAGGAAGTTGATGGTGGGGGATTCAGCGATGGTAATGCCGTTGAATGTCAAGGGGCGGTGGTTAGATGCTTGTCGGTGATAGTCATTGCCTGGCACTTGTGTGGTGCGAATGTTACCTGCCACTTATCAGCCCAAGTGTTGTGTCTCAAGGGGTTTTATACCCTTATCTATATAACAATTAAGAAGGACTCTGGGGTGGAGAATTTAGTTAACGGCCATTTTATTTAAAATGTGCTTCTTCACTCTATGCACTACATTTCCTATAGTGCATTGCAAATCACCACTACGGTATCCCATGTGGGACAATTCTAATACACATTCAAAATACACAACATATTTCCTCCCCCTTAAAATAGAATGCCCACAAAACAGAATGACTGAAAATGACTATAACTTTGGAAGAGAGGGTAGACTGCCTCTACATTCCGTTAACCCTTGTGATTATTCTGCCCCATGCACACAGGTTAGCACTAACTGTAACTAAGGTGCTCTGGAGGCTGCCTTTCTCTTTGGGGGTAACGCCTAGTCTCGGGAGCAGGCTCTGGCTGGCTCTCCCGTGACCCTGCAGGCGTGGCTTCCTCCCTCGATGGCACAAGAGTGGATGGTGCCACTGTCTCAGGGTCGGACGACCAGTCCCTGCTGGAGCCCCCAGCAGGTCCTTGATCCTCTGCTTCTTGGGTTACCTGTGGCGACTATCTTGGCAGTAACTGGTCTACATGCCATCTCCATGTTCGGTCGTCTCCGGTGCGGACTCGGTATGAAACGGGGCCCGTCTTTTGAATGACCATAGCCGGGACCTACCACTCCGGGGTGGCGTAGTTATGCGCGAGGACTTTGCCCCCCACCACAAAGTGTTCTTTGGACCTCTGAGCTCGTCTGCTGACTTGATCCTGTTGATTGGCGTGCACCACTGCTTCTGTGGACGTTGGCCTCAGCAGGTCAAGGCGTGTCCGTAGCTGCCTTCCCATGAGTAGGTAAGCAGGAGATGCTCCAGTCATAGCCTGAGGCGTGTTTCGGTATTTCAGCAAGAAAGCATTCAGGCGCTGCTTTAGAGGAGCATCACTTCTTGCAGCTTTCAACGCGCGTTTCAGCATTCTGACAAACATCTCCACCAATCCATTCATGGATGGATGATAAGGCGTGGAGAACGTGTGCTGGATTCCATTGCTCTTGAGGAACTCCTCCATCTCCTGGGATGTGAACTGTGTTCCATTGTCGGTTACTGTCAGGGTTGGGGTCACGAGGCCGTGTAGACACGGGGCCGTGCTGTCCGGGCGAGGCTGGTTCTGGACCCAAGTGCAGACAAATGAGGCGAGAAGCAGATATGCTGTCTTAAATAACAGTACTTTACTAGAATCACACAGGTAAACAGTTACAAAACATCGGAGCTCAAGACAAGCTACCACATAGGCAAATGGCTAGTCAAGATAGGAACTCAAGACAAGCTACCGTGAGGCAACCGTCTTGTTAAGACTGAGCTCAAGACAAGCTACCCCAGGGCAACCGGCTTGTCAAGATAGGAACTCAAGACAAGCTACCACAGGGCAACCAGCTTGTGCAAAGTGAGCACCTTATCAAGACTAAGCAACTTGTCAGCACCTTGTCAAGACCGAGAACAACGGGAAGAACCACAGAACTTAAATACAAGCAAAAACATAACACAGATAAACAGTTATAGACATAGGAGCTCAAGACAAGCAACCACTAAGGCAACCGGCTTGTCAAGGCAAGCTACCACAGGGCAACAGGCTTGTCGAGACAGAGCACCTTGTCAAGACTAACTCCCTTGTCAGGACTGAGCACAGAGGGAAGAAACCACAGAACTTAAATACAAGCAAAAACAGGTGAAACCAATAAACCAGATAAAAGGCAGTTAAGTAATAAACAGGAGAAACAAGTAACAATTAACAAAGGGAAACCAACCAGTGAAGGTGCCATCTAGGGGTTATTGAAGGAACTGACCGGCACCCTCACCATTACGATCTGCTCCGGCGGACCAAATCGCCCGAACATCTCTCTCAGAGTCTCGATGGTTTTCTCCGTAGTGGTAGTAGACATTACTGCAAACTCCGGCCATTTGGAATGGGAGTCCACCACGACCAGGAACATCGCTCCTTCCACTGGTCCCGCGAAGTCCAAATGGATCCGTTGCCACGGTGTCGCTGGCCATTCCCATGGATGCAGTGGCGCTGCTCTTGGCGTATCCCTGGTTGTCTCGCATGATGGACATGATTTCGCTTCAACTTCAATTTCATGATCCAGACCGGGCCACCAGAAGTAGCTTCGTACCAGCTCCTTCATCTGGACAATACCACAATGTCCTGAGTGCAGCTCGTTGAGGACATGTTTCCGCAGCTTTGGTGGTATGATCACTCACATGCCCCAAAGGAGGCATCCTGATGTGACAGACAACTCCTTCCCTCTTGACAGGTAAGGTAGGAGCTCAGGTGGTGCGTCTGACACCCGTGATCCATCTCCTCGCATCACTCGATCCAGCACCTTGGATAGTGTAGGGCCCACTCTGGTCTCTTTCTTGACCTGCCGGGCTGTGACAGGGGCATTGCTCACCATGTCAAAGTAGAAAATCTTCTGCTCACAGCCTTCAGAGGGCACAGGCAGCGGAAGTCTTGACAATCCATCCGCATTGCCATGTGCTGCTGACCTCCGGTATTTGATGTTGTAATTATGTGCGCTTAACATCAGCGCCCAGCGCTGCATCCTGCATGCTGCCAGGGAGGGTATTCCTGTGTGTGGACCAAAGATCGATGTCCGAGGATGATGATCCATCAGCAAGGTGAATTTTCTTCCGAACAAGTAGTGATGGAACTTTTTGATTCCAAAGATGATGCCCAAAGCCTCTTTTTCGATCTGCGGGTATTTCACCTCTGCCTTGCTCAGGGACCTTGACGCGAATGCAATCAGCTTCTCTTCACCTGAGGGAAAGATGTGGGGCATGACCGCGCTGACGCCATAAGGCGACGCGTCACAGGCCAGCTGAATCTGCAACGACGGGTCAAAGTACGTCAACACTCTGGGGTCAGTCAAAGTTGCTTTGGCTTTCTTGAATGCAGCTTCGCACTCCTTCATCCATGCCCAGGCCTTGCCTTGACACAGCAACTCATGTAATGGCTTCAACAGTGATGCCAGCTGTGGAATAAACTTTCTGTAATAGTTCAGGAGACCTAAGAATGACCACAGCTGGCCGACATTTGTAGGTGCAGGAGCGTCGGCAATGACTTTCACTTTCGACGGTGCTGTGTGTAGGCCGTCCGCGTCAATGACATGGCCTAGGTACTCCACTGATGGCTTGAAAAATTCGCATTTGTCCTTGCGAACGCGTAAGCCATATTCTTCAAGTCTTCCCAGTGTCTTCGTCAGGTTCTGCAGATGTTCGTTGTCGTCCTTTCCTGTAAGAAGTCACACAACACCAGGTTATAGTCCAACAGTTTTATTTGAAATCACAAGCTTTCGGAGCGCTGCTCCTTCGTCAGGTGAAGTGGAGAGATGCATAAAGACACAGCTTATATAGTCAGAGAATAATGCCAGATGATTACAGGTAATCTTTCTGTGGTGATTATTCTTGTTTTATAAGAAGCATTGTAATTGGTTGCCTGTTTTCCTGCCTTGAGATATATGCTGTAAACTCATTGGTAGTTGATGTCATGTGACCTGTGGTGGCCATCTTAAATTCAGTTCAATTCAGTTCTCCACAGTTTTGGTTGAGACTGGGTGCTTAAGATGTGCTGCTGGTTTTTAAGGTTAATAAAGCCTAGCTTTTGAAAGGCAATCCACTCTTCATTTCAATTTATTAACCTTTTGCTATAATGGAACGATATCTTCAACCGGAACGATTTAATGCTGACCCTAATTCTGCAGGAGTGGATGATCAATGGAAACATTGGTATCGTACATTTAAATTTTTTTTGGGTGTGTTGGATCAGCAATCTCTAAAGTTGGATATACTAATCAACTACATTGCTCCAGATGTGTACAAGTATATTTTGGACTGTGAAACTTATGAATTGGCTATTGCTACGTTGGAAAAAAATTTTGTTAAACCCAAAAATGAGTTATTTGCACGTCACCTTTTATCTGCCCATAGGCAGCAGGCGGGAGAATCCTTGGATGCTTATTTACAAGCACTTCGGCGCCTTGGTGCTAACTGTAATTATAAGGCCGTGTCTGCAGAAGAATATAAGAAAGAGTCGGTACGGGATGCATTTATTAATGGATTACTGTCTAGATCAATTCATCAGCGGTTATTAGAAAATAAGACCTTGGATCTCAAGAGTGCTTTTGAGCAAGCCTCTACATTGGATTTGGCTCAGAGAAGTTCAGATTCTTATGCTCTTTTTGATCGGCCTGCGACCGTGGTTTCGGCAGTTCCGGATGAAAAGGAATTATGTGGACTTAATAGGAGTGGTTTACCAGATTCTGAAACAGTTTCGACTTCGGCAGCTGTTGCCTCTAGGATTCAGAAGTGTTATTTTTGCGGGAACGCCCGGCACCCCCGTCTGAAGTGCCCTGCCTGGGAGGCTGTGTGTAGTAAATGCAGCAAGGGAGGTCATTACGCACGTGTTTGCAAATTGGTTGCCTCCTCTGCGACCATTCAGCCTTTAGGGCGTTTATTGCATCAGTTTCTGCCGCCTTTGCCCATGGCCTAAACAAAGCTATAGTTATGGCCCAAGTTAATGGGTTAGAAGTGAAGGCCCTTATAGATACGGGCAGTACTGAGAGCTTTATAAGTCTTCAGTTTGTGAGGGAGAAGCGTTTGAAAATTTCGCCTGTTACCTATCAGGTGTGTATGGCTCAGACGACTCTCACCTCACAAGTAGCTGGTTGTTGCCTTGTGAAATTAATTCTCCTAGGTAATACGTATACTGATATACGCCTATCTGTTCTGCCTAATCTCTGTGCGGATATTTTGATTGGTCATGATGTGCTTCAATTACATGAGTCTCTCAGTCTTTCTTTTGGAGGAACTAAGCCACCTTTGTCTATTTGTGGATTAACTTCTTTATCCATTTCTCCATTATCACTTTTTTCTAATTTGATGCCGGACTGTAAGCCAATTGCTACCAAGTCAAGAAGGTATAGCAGTCAGGATAAAGAATTTATTAATTCTGAAGTTCAACGTCTTTTATCGGAAGGAATCATTGAACCTAGTTTTTCGCCTTGGCGGGCACAGGTAGTTGTCACCACTAATGAGAGACATAAGAAGCAAATGGTGATAGACTACTCTCAAACTATTAACAGGTATACTCAATTAGATGCGTACCCCCTGCCTAAGATTGATGAGCTTATCAATAAAGTATCTCAATATAAAGTTTTTAGCACTATTGACCTAAAGAGTGCTTATCATCAGATTCCTATTGTTAAGAGGGACCAACCATATACGGCCTTTGAGGCTGGCGGAAAGCTGTATCAGTTTTGCCGAGTACCATTTGGTGTTACTAACGGTGTTGCCTGTTTTCAACGGGCAATGGATGCTTTTATAAGTGATAACTCTCTCTCTGATACCTTTTCATATTTAGATGACATCACGGTGTGTGGCAAATCAAGGGTGGAGCATGATTTTAATTTAGAAAGATTCCTTCAAGCTGCGGAAAAAGTTGGCTTAACTTTCAATAAAGAGAAGTGTATCTTTTCGACCACCAAGGTAAATTTACTGGGGTATATTATCTCGGGAAACAAGATTAAACCAGATCCAGAATGGCTGCGACCACTGATTGATTTACCTTGTCCTACTAATTCTAAGGCTTTGCAACGAGTTGTTGGACTATTTTCTTATTATTCTAATTGGATTGCAAACTTCTCGCAGAAGATTCGGCCCCTTATTCGGGTTACGACATATCCTCTATCATGGGAGGCTAGGATGTGTTTTGATAATCTTAAAAAGGATATCCTTGGAGCAGTTGTGCATTCTATTGATGAGCAGGTTCCCTTTGTGATTGAGACGGACACTTCCGATTTTGCAATTGGGGCTACTCTGAACCAAAATGGAAGACCTGTGGCCTTTTTCTCACGTACTCTGAACAATAGTGAGAAGAGACATTCATCAATAGAG
Organism: Somniosus microcephalus; assembly: GCF_052327205.1. Taxonomy (NCBI): domain Eukaryota; kingdom Metazoa; phylum Chordata; class Chondrichthyes; order Squaliformes; family Somniosidae; genus Somniosus; species Somniosus microcephalus. The sequence goes on along the minus strand of NW_028225189.1, from coordinate 3,392,395 downwards.
AAAGAGGCGTACGCAATAGTAGAAGCACTGCGTAAATGGAGACAGTATTTATCGGGGCGACATTTTACGTTAGTAACTGACCAAAAATCTGTGTCCTTCATGCTTGATGTCAAACATTTTGGAAAGATTAAGAATGATAAAATAATGAGGTGGAGGATTGAGTTGGCATGCTACCATTTTGATATAGTTTATCGTCCGGGGAAGGATAATGTTGCCGCTGATGCGCTGTCGAGGGCTTATTGTTCTGTGATTCACGGAGATACGCTTATTAATCTTCATAATGCTTTGTGCCATCCTGGTGTTACGAGGATGATACACTTCGTATGCAGTAAGAATTTGCCCTTTTCAGTTGAAGACGTCAAGCGGATGACTTCGTCATGCTCTGTCTGTGCTTGGTGTAAACCGAATTTCTTTAAGCCTCAACGAGCTCATCTTATAAAGGCTACTTCTCCTTTTGAACGTTTGAGCGTCAATTTTAAGGGGCCTCTTCCTTCAACGACTCAGAATCTATATATATTTACTGTTGTGGATGAGTTTTCAAGGTTCCCTTTTGCTTTTCTTTGTGCAGATGTATCAGCTGCTACAGTTATCAAATGTCTGACTCAACTTTTTGTCATCTTTGGGATGCCTGCGTATATCCATTCGGATCAGGGAAGTTCTTTTATGTCTTCCCAGTTGAAGGAATACCTCCAGAGTCGGGGAATTTCTACCAGCAGAACTACCCCGTATAATCCCCAGGGTAATGGACAGTGCGAACGATACAATGGGGTGATCTGGAAGGCAGTTATGTTGGCTTTGACATCCCGGAACCTTAAGAATACACAGTGGGAAATGGTGCTGCCTGATGCCCTGCATTCCATTAGATCATTGCTTTCAACGGCTACTAATGTGACTCCCCATGAAAGGCTCTTTAACTATCCGCGGAGATCCACTACGGGATATTTGGTACCTTCATGGCTTACTATGCGGGGACCTGTGCTGCTCCGACGCCATGTTAGACTGTCAAAGTATGATCCTTTAGTGGAGGAGGTGGAGCTATTGGAGGCAAATTCCCAATATGCTCACATTCGATTCCAAGATGGGAAAGAAAGTACGGTTTCAGTTAAAGACTTAGCTCCTTGTGGTGGCCAGCCCTCTTCTGAGGATATTATCAATAGCCATAATTCAGATAATGTTGATGTCGTCACAGATACTACGAATATTTCCAATCCTATTGCAGACACTTACAATTCTCTTAGTCTGCCCCCGATGGATATTCATGACCCTCCCAGTTTACCTTCTAATAGGACTTCCAATCCGGAAACCGTTGATAATCGGGATATTGATAGCCTCCCTGCAGAAGATATTTCTGTGTCTCCTGGTGTGGGAGGGCAAGGAACTTCACCAAGGTTAAGAAGGTCGACACGAACAAGATATCCGGTTGACCGATTAAAAATGGACTTTTAAAATAATTTGATCGTAAAATTTTTAAATTGTTGAAACATTATACATGTATTGTTTTAGTCATAAATAACTAATTGTAAATTGTAAAGGCTACCTAGGTTGAAGTGTATTTTAAAAGGAGGGGTGAATGTGGTGATTATTCTTGTTTTATAAGAAGCATTGTAATTGGTTGCCTGTTTTCCTGCCTTGAGATATATGCTGTAAACTCATTGGTAGTTGATGTCATGTGACCTGTGGTGGCCATCTTAAATTCAGTTCAATTCAGTTCTCCACAGTTTTGGTTGAGACTGGGTGCTTAAGATGTGCTGCTGGTTTTTAAGGTTAATAAAGCCTAGCTTTTGAAAGGCAATCTACTCTTCATTTCACTTTCTAACTGCCATTTGTCGCACCTCGGCAGAGAGATAATCACAGCGATCAAAGGTGTGAATGGTGTCCAAACAGGTTAGTCAGGAAAACATTACATCAAAGAACAATGAGGTGGGGTCACAAGGGGTCAAATGTTGCAGATGCTGAGGTCTGTACGAAAAACAACAAACAGACCGAAAAACATTTTTTTTGCTGGAAATCACAGCAGGTCCGGCCGCATCTGTGTAGAGAGAACAAGCCAACGACGACTCGAGTCTAGGTGACCCTACGTCAGGTGGGGTTACATGTAGCGTGACATGAACCCAAGATCGCGGTTGAGGCCGTCCTCATGAGTGCGGAACTTGGCTATCAGTTTCTGCTCGGCGATTTTGTGTTGTCGTGTGTGTCTCGAAGGCCGCCTTGGAGAATGCTTACCCGAAGATCGGAGGCTGAATGTCCTTGACTGCTGAAGTCAAGTCAAGTCAAGCTGAACTGGGAGGGAACACACCTGCCTGGCGATTGTTGCGCGGTGTCCGTTCATCCGTTGTCGCAGTGTCTGCATGGTCTCACCGATGTATCATGCTCCGGGGCATCCTTTCCTGCAACGTATGAGGTAGACAACGTTGGCCAAGTCACATGAGTATGTACCATGTACCTGGTGGGTGGTGTCCTCACGTGTGATGATGGTATCTGTGTTGATGATCTGGCATGTCTTGCAGAGGTTGCCGTGGCAGGGTTGTGTGGTGTCGTGGTCGCTGTTCTCCTGAAAGCTGGGTAATTTGCTGCGAACGATGGTCTGTTTGAGGTTAGGCGGCTGTTTGAAGGCGAGTAGTGGAGGCATGGGGATGGCCTTAGTGAGGTGTTCATCATCATTGATGACATGTTGAAGGCTGCGAAGAACATGGCGTAGTTTCTCCGCTCTGGGGAAGTACTGGACGACGAAGGGTACTCTGTTGGTTGTGTCCCGTGTTTGTCTTCTGAGGAGGTCTGTGCGATTTTTTGCTGTGGCCCGTCGGAACTGTCGATCGACGAGTCGAGCGTCATATCCCATTCTTACGGGGGCGTCTTTCAGCGTCTGTAGGTGTCCATCGCGTTCCTCCTCGTCTGAGCAGATCCTGTGTATTCGCAGGGCTTGTCCACCTGGTTAGGGTGGAAGCTGGAGAAGTGGAGCATCGTGAGGTTGTCCGTGGGCTTGCGGTAGAGTGAAGTGCTGAGTGTCTGTCTTTGATGGAGATTCGTGTGTCCAAGAATGAAACGGATTCTGAGGAGTAGTCCATGGTGAGTTTGATGGTGGGATGGAACTTGTTGATGTTATCGTGTAGTCTTTTCAGTGATTCTTCGCCGTGGGTCCATAGGAAGAAAATGCCGTTGATGTATCTGGTGTATAGCGTTGGTTGGAGGTCCTGTGCAGCGAAGAAGTCTTGCTCGAACTTGTGCATGAAGATGTTGGCGTATTGGGGTGCGAATTTTGTCCCCATGGCTGTTCCGTGTGTTTGGGTAAAGAACTGGTTGTCGAAGGTGAAGACATTGTGATCAAGGATGAAGCGGATGAGTTGTAGGATGGCGTCTGGAGATTGGCTGTTGGTGTTCAGTACTGAGGCTGTCGCAGCGATGCCGTCATCGTGGGGGATACTGGTGTAGAGTGCCGAGACGTCCATCGTGGCGAGGAGTGTTCCTGGTTCAACTGGTCCATGGGTGCTGAGTTTCTGTAAGAAGTCTGTAGTGTCACGACAGAAGCTGGGGGTTCCCTGTACGATGGGTTTCAGTATGCCCTCGACGTATCCAGAGAGGTTCTCACACAGGGTTCCGTTGCCTGATACGACAGGACATCTGGGTGTGTTGGCTTTGTGTATCTTTGGGAGGCAGTAGAAGTCTCCCACGTGGGGAATACATGGGATGAGAGCGCGTAGGATGCTTTGAAGGTCTGGATCAAAGGTCTTGATCAGTCTGTTGAGTTGGCGGGTGTGTTCTTTGGTCGGATCTGCGGGTAACTATCTGTAGTGTTCCTGGTTGTCCAGTTGTCGGTATGCTTCTTTGCAATAGTCCGTTCTGTTCTGTATGACGATGGCTCCTCCTTTGTCTGCTGGTTTGATGACGATGTTGCGGTTGGTCTTGAGAGCATGGATGGTGTTGCGTTGTGCTCGGGTGACATTCTGGACTGTCTTTTGAGTGCGGCTGATGAATCTGGCGTTGATGCATCTCCTGACAGCTTGAGCATACATATCAAGCTTAGGGCAGTGACCCTCCGGAGGGGTCCAATTTGACTCTTTCTTCTTCGGTTGTTGCACTGCGGATCCCTCTGTCTGCTGTTCCGGATCATTGGTTGTCTCATTGGGTTCGCTGCTGACATCTTGGGATTTGTGGAAGAATTCCCGGTGCCTCATTCTCCTAATGAATTCCTCTGTGTCTGCCGCGAGACCGATGGGGTCCATTTTGGTGGTGGGGCAGAAATTGAGCCCTCGGCTGAGAACTTCAATTTCGTCTGGTTGAAGGGTGTAGTCGGATAAGTTGATGATGGACTTCCCTGTGGTTTCAACCGTGGTACCAGGGGCGGCTTGGTTGCTGCTGGTGGTGATGCCGAGTTTCTCAAGCTTCCTGTTCTTGGTGTGCATGTAGGCAGTGTAGTTCCATTGCCTTGTCTGTTTGGCAGTGTCTCGTAGCTGGTCTGCTGTGTCCTGAGCACAGGCTGAGAATATGGACTCTATCTCGGTTTTGAGGTTGCGGCGTCTGCTGTAGAGCTGGTGTACGAGATGGTTGAGGAGTGTGCGAGAGGTACGACGGCAGAGTCTCTCAGCGTAGTGTGTGTTGTAGGTCGACTTGAGTGGGTTCGTGATCTGTAGTCCTTTTGGGATCTTGTCTGCTTTCTTGCATCTCTCTAGAAACTTGATGTCTGTGTCGATATGCGCGATCTTCTTGGAGATCCTCTCCACTTTGAGCCGGCAGTTTGTGGTGTCGATAGTAGTCATGGTGTGGAGATGCCGGAGTTGGACTGGGGTGGACAAATGTAAGAAGTCACACAACACCAGGTTATAGTCCAACAGTTTTATTTGAAATCACAAGCTTTCGGAGCGTTGCGCCTTCGTCAGGTGAAGTGGAGAGATGCATAAAGACCCAGCTTATATAGTCAGAGAATAATGCCAGATGATTACAGGTAATCTTTCTAACTACCATTTGTCGCACCTCAGCAGAGATAATCACAGCGATCAAAGGTGTGAATGGTGTCCAAACAGGTCAGTCAGGAAAACATTACATCAAAGAACAATGAGGTGGGGTCACAAGGGGTCAAATGTTGCAGATGCTGGGGTCTGTATGAAAAACAAAAAACAGACCAAAAAACATTTTTTTTGCTGGAAATCACAGCAGGTCCGGCCGCATCCGTGTAGAGAGAACAAGCCAACGACGACTCGAGTCTGGGTGACCCTACATCAGGTGGGGTTACATGTAGCATGACATGAACCCAAGATCGCGGTTGAGGCCGTCCTCATGAGTGCGGAACTTGGCTATCAGTTTCTGCTCGGTGATTTTGCGTTGTCGTGTGTCTCGAAGGCCGCCTTGGAGAATGCTTACCCGAAGATCGGAGGCTGAATGTCCTTGACTGCTGAAGTGTTCCCCAACTGGGAGGGAACACTCCTGCCTGGCGATTGTTGTGCAGTGTCCATTCATCCATTGTCGCAGTGTCTGCATGGTCTCGCCGATGAACCATGCTCCGGGGCATCCTTTCCTGCAACGTATGAGGTAGACAACGTTGGCCGAGTCACATGAGTATGTACCATGTACCTGGTGGGTGGTGTCCTCACGTGTGATGATGGTATCTGTGTTGATGATCTGGCATGTCTTGCAGAGGTTGCTGTGGCAGGGTTGTGTGGTGTCGTGGTCGCTGTTCTCCTGAAAGCTGGGTAATTTGCTGCGAACGATGGTCTGTTTGAGGTTAGGCGGCTGTTTGAAGGCGAGTAGTGGAGGCGTGGGGATGGCCTTAGCGAGGTGTTCATCATCATCGATGACATGTTGAAGGCTGCGAAGAACATGGCGTAGTTTCTCCGCTCCGGGGAAGTACTGGACGACGAAGGGTACTCTGTTGCTTGTGTCCCGTGTTTGTCTTCTGACGATTTCCTGTGACAAGGATATCGTCGAGATAACATTGTACCCCTGGAATGCCACTTAAGATCTGGTCCATAGTCCACTGAAACAATGCTGGTGCTGACGTTGTACCAAAGGGTAGGTGACAGTACCTGTAGAGGTCCTTGTGGGTGGCGATGGTGAGTCACTTCTGTGAGTCCTCTTCTACATGCATCTGCAAGTAGGCTTGGCATAGATCAATCTTGCTAAACTTCTGACCGCCTGCTAGACCCGCGAAAAGATCTTCAATGATGGTGAGGGGGTACTGTTCAGCTGAGAGCACAGGATTCACTGTTACTTTGAAATCTCCACATAAGCGAACCATGCCGTCACTCTTCATCACTGGTACCACGGGCGTGGCCACTCACTGTGTAAAACCGGCACCAGGACCCCTATCTTGACCAGACACTCCAGGTTAGCCTCCACCTTTGGTCTGAGGGCGTAGGGAACGTTCCTGGCCTTCAGGAATCGTGGCTGGCTGTCAGGCTTCACCTTGAGTTTGACCGTAATCCCCTTCATACTCCCCAATTCTCCGTCAAAGACAGCCGCATGCTTTGTCAACACTGCCGCTAGCCCCACCTCTTCGACTGACACCACATTCACTTTTTTCCAATCCAGATGAATTTTCTCCAACCATTGCCTGCCCATCAGGGATGGATAGTCACCCTTGACAACGTAAACTGGCAGCATCACAGTTTGTCCATTAAGCTCCACCTTGACCTCCGTCTTACCCAGCATTGGGACTGTTTCCCCAGTGTAGGTCTTTAAGATGAGCTTGGCCGGCTTCAGTGATAGGTGGTTCAGTTTTTCTTTGAATAGATTCTCTGAAATCAAGGAGACAGCAGCCCCCGTATCCATTTTGACCGGTATTCCCTCTAGTAGTGGAGTGACTCCATAGCCTGATGAGCCTCCATTCACCGTTAACACATGGAGATTCAGCTCCCCATCAGAGTCTGTGTCACTGTCTTCCTGTTCTTGTTTCACCATGTGTAGGTTTTTCTTTTTAGAATGCCAGTTGGATGTGTTTCCTTGTTTGTTTTTGTGTGTCTCTCTGTAGGATTGTTTGCTTTGCCCTTTACACACACGTTCAATGTGTCCTTTCTTTTCACATTTCTGACAGGTCAGGTCTTTACACCAGCATTCAGATGGCTGATGACCTGACCTTCCACATCTCTAACACACTCTGGCGCCACTTGCATGCTTATCCAGTGTAGCTGCTACCCTGTGCACTCTTGTTGCAGCCCCCAACAGCTGTGGATCTTTAGCTGCTAACTCCATAGACACAGCGAGCTCCACTGCTGATTTAAGCGTCCGTTTGTCAGTCGTGAGCAAGCACTTCTGTGTTGCTTCACATCTTGATCCACACACAAACCTATCACGGACAGTGTCATTTAGAGTTTCACCAAACTCATGATGCTCAGTTAGCTTCTTTAGCACTGCAACATATTCGGCTATGGACTCACCCTCCCCTTGGTTTCGTTTGTGAAACCTGAACCTCTCAGCAATCAGCAGCAGCTTGGGTGCGAAATGTGTTTCCAAAACTTCCACAATCTGATCATATGTCTTAGCGCCGGGCTTATCCGGGTGCATCAAACTCCGTAACAAGCCAAATGTTTTTGCTCCGCTCACACTGAGGAACATCACCACTTTCACGTCATCTTTAATGCCATTTGCAGTCACAAAAAATCCAAAACGCTCTGTATAAGCACTCCATTGCTCCGCGGTTTCATCAAATGGTCCAAACGCACAGCCATTTAAATTTTTTTTATTTTAGTCCTTTTCCTCCACTTCGTTTCACTGTATCATTACCTTCCCCCTTCTTATTTGTGTAACACATGAACCGCCACCTTTACGAGGCGATTTCATCAGCACTAAACTGTGGGCGCGCCATTAAGGAAAGACAGGAATTTCTTACTTTAAACATCGCCGATTCCAGTGCAAAGTGATGCGCAAGTCCGTCATCCTCATCGCCAGTTTTGTTGTGTCTCAAGGCGTTTTAGACCCTTATCTATATAACAATTAAGGAGGACTCCGGGGTGGAGAGTTTAGTTAATGGCCATTTTATTTAAAATGTGCTTCTTCACTCAATGCACTACATTTCCCATAGTGCATTGCAAATCACCACTACGGTATCCCATGTGGGACAATTCTAATACACATTCAAAATACACAACACCAAGCCTGAATGTCGTCCAGGTCTTGTTGCATGCGGGCATGGACGGCTTCATTATCTGAGGAGTTGCAAATGGAACTGAATACTGTGCAGTTATCAGCGAACATCCCCACTTCTGACCTTATGTTGGAGGGAAGGTCATTGATGAAGCAGTTGAAGACGGTTGGGCTGAGGACACTGCGCTGAGGAACACCTGCAGCGATATCCTGGGCCTGTGATGATTGACCTCCAACCACCACAACCATCTTCCTTTGTGCTTGGTCTGACTCCAGCCAGTGGAGAGTTTCCCCCCGATTGATTAGCATTGAGGTAATAGTGAGAGTAATAAGGGGAGCGAAACAGGACATTAGAAATAAATGAGAGACAAGGAAAGAAAAACTAAAGATCAAAGTAAGAAAGAGACAAACGAAGGAGATGAGAAGAAAAGAATTTGAGGAGAAAGTGAGTGATGATAAGAGACATTGACATTTCAAAAATGAGACAGGAGAGGAGAAGATAAGTAAGAAGAAAGAAAGATCTTGACTATGTACAGCACCTTTCACAATTTCAGGACATCTCATAGCGCTGTGCAGCAATTGCAGGACTTCTGACATGTGGTCATGTAGGAATGTAATGTAGCAGCCAATTAGAGAGAGATGTGGAGAGGAAGAGCAGGAAAGGAAAATATACGGACAAAATGAGGGACGTAGTTTTTAAAAATTTGTTCATGGGATCTGGGTGTCGCTGGTAATGCCAGCATTTATTGCCCATCCCTAATTGCCCTTGAGAAAGTGGTGGGGAGCCGCCTTCTTGAACCGCTGCAGTCCGTGTGGTGAAGGTATTCCCACAGTGCCGTTCAGGGGCGAGTTCCAGGATTTTGACCCAGCGAAGATGAAGGATCGGCGATATACTTCCAAGTCAGGATGGTGTGTAACATGGAGGGGAAACTGGAGGTAGTGGTGTTCCCATGCACCTGCTGCCCTTGTCCTTCTAGTTGGTAGAGGTCACAGAGTCATAACGGCACAAAAGGAGGCCATTTGGCTCATCGAGTCCATGCCGGCTCTCTGTAGAGAAATCCAGTCAGTCCCATTCCCCCGCTCTATCCCCGTAGCCCTGCAAGTTTATTTCCCTCAAGTGCCTATCCAGTCTCCCCTTGAAAACATTGAATGTCTCCGCTTCCACCACTTCCGTCAGCAGCAAGTTCCAGGTCATCACCACTCGCTGCGTAAAAAAGTTTTTCCTCACAGGCCCCTGTATCTCTTGCCCAAAACCTTAAATCTGTGTCCCCTAGTCCTTGTACCATCAACTAGTGGGCACAGCCTTTCCCCGTCTAGCCTATCCAAACCCGTCATAATCTTGTACACCTCTGTCAAATCACCCCTCAACCTCTTTTGCTCTAATGAAAACAAATCCAGCTTTTCCAACCTGTCCTTGTAGCGAAGATCCCCCATCCCCGGAACCATTCTGGTAAATCTCCTCTACACCCTCTCAATGGCCTTCACATCCTTCCTAAAGTGCGGTGACAAGAACTGGACGCAATACTCCAGTTGTGGCCTAACTAGCGCTTTATAAAGGTTCAGCATAACTTCTGAGGCGTGAGTTGGGTCGGATTGATTGGGGAATGTCACTCAAAGGGTTGACGGTGGATAGGCAATGGCAAACATTCAAAGACCGCATGGATGAACTACAGAATTTGTTCATCCCAGTTTGGCATAAAAATAAAACAAAAATGGTGACTCAACCGTGGCTAACAAGGGAAATTAGGGATAGCATAAGATCCAAGGAGAGGACATATAAATTGGCCAGAAAAAGCAGTAAACCTGAGGATTGGGAGCAGTTTAGGATTCAACAAAGGAGGACAAAGGGATTAATCAAGAACGGGAAAATAGAATATGAGAGTAAGCTTGCAGGGAACATAAAAACTGACTGTAAAAGCTTTTATAGATATGTGAAGAGAAAAAGATTGGTGAAGTCAAGCGTAGGTCCCTTGCAGTCAGAATCAGGGGAATTTATAATGGGGAACAAAGAAATGGCTGGCCAATTAAATACATATTTTGGTTCTGTCTTCACAAAGGAGGACACAAATAACCTCCCAGAGATATTGGGGAATATAGGGTCTGATGAAAGGGAGGAACTGAAAGAAATCAGCATTTGTAGGGAAATTGTGTTAGGGAAATTGATGGGATTGAAGGCCGATAAATCCCCAGGGCCTGATAATCTACATCCGAGGGTACTTAAGGAAGTGGCCCTAGAAATAGTAGATGCATTGCTGATCATCTTCTAACATTCAATGGAATCTGGAACAGTACCCATGGATTGGAGGGTAGCTAATGTTACCCCACTATTCAAAAAAGGTGGCAGAGAGAAAACGGTAAGCCTGACATCGGTAGTGGGGAAAATGCTAGAGTCCATTATAAAAGATGTAATAGCAGAGCACTTGGAAAACAGTGACAGGATCAGACAAAGTCAACTTGGATTTACAAAAGGTAAATCATGCTTGACTAATCTACTGGAATTTTTTGAGGATGTAACTGGTAAAATAGATAAGGGAGAACCAGTGGATGTGGTGTATTTGGACTTTCAGAAGGCTTTCGATAAGGTCCCGCATAAGAGATTAGCGTGTAAAGTTAAGGCACATGGGATTGGGGGCAAGGTATTGACTTGGATAGAGAACTGGTTGGCAGACAGAAAGCAAAGAGTTGGAATAAACGGGTCTTTTTCCGAGTGGCAGGCAGTGACTAGTGGGGTACTGCAGGGATCGGTCCTTGGACCCCAGCTATTCACAATATATATTAATGATCTAGACAAGGGAACTAGATGTAATATCTCCAAATCTGCAGACGACACAAAGCTGGGTGGGCGTGTGTGCTGTGAGGAGGATGCCGAGAAACTCCAGGATGATTTGGACAGGTTGGGTGATTGGGCAAAAGCATAGCAGATGCAATATAATGTGGATAAATGTGAGGTTATCCACTTTGGTGGCAAAAACAGGAAGGCAGATTATTATCTGAATGGCAATAGATTGGGAGAAGGAGAAGTGCAACGAGACCTGGGTGTCCTTGTGCACCAGTCGCTGAAGGTAAGCATGCAGGTGCAACAGGAGGTTAAGAAGGCAAATGGTATGTTGGCCTTCGTAGTGAGAGGGTTTGAGTACAGGAACAAGGATGTCTTGCTGCAGTTATACAAGGCCTTGGTGAGACAACATCTGGAGTATTGTGTGCAGTTTTGGTCGCCTTATCTGAGGAAGGATGTTCTTGCCATGGAAGGAGATCAGCGAAGATTCACCAGGCTGATACCTGGGATGTCAGGAATGACGTATGAGGAGAGATTGGGTCGACTGGGCTTATACTCACTGGAGTTAGAAGAATGAGAGGGGATCTCATTGAAGCTTATAAAATTCTGACAGGACTGGACAGACTAGATGCAGGAAGGATGTTCCCGATGGTCGGGGAGTCCAGAACCAGGAGTCACAGTCTAAGGATAAGGGGTAGGCAATTTATGACAGAAATGAGGAGGAATTTCTTCACCCAGAGAGTGGTGAACCTGTGGAATTCTCTACCACAGAAGGCAGTGGAGGCCAATACATTAAATATATTCAAGAAGGAGTTCGATATATTTCTTAAGGCTAAAGTGGTCAAGGGGTATGGGGAGAAAGCAGGGACCAGGTACTGAATTTGGATGATCAGCCATGATCGCATTGAATGGCGGAGCAGGCTCGGGGGGCCGAATGGCCTACTCCTGCTTCTATCTTCTATGTTTCTATGTTCCTATATACTTGCATTGGAGGAAGTTCAGAGAAGGTTCATGAGGTTGATTCCTGGGATGAAGGGGTTGTCTTATGAAGAAAGGTTGAGCAGGTTGGGCCGATACTCATTGGAGTTTAGAAGAATGAGAGGGGATCTTATTGAAACATAAGATTCTGAGGGGGCTCGACAGGGTGGATGCTGAGAGGATGTTTCCCCTCGTGGGGGAATCTAGAACTCGGGGGCATAGTTTCAGAATAAGGGGTCGCCCATTTAAGACGGAGATGAGGAGGAATTTCTTCTCAGAGGGTCGTGAATCTTTGGAATTCTCTGCCCCAGACAGCTGTGGAGACGGAGTCACTGAATATATTCAAGGCTGAGACAGACAGATGTTTGAACCACAGGGGAGTCGAGGGTCATGGGGAACAGGCAGAAAAGTGGAGGTGAGGCCAAGATCGGATCAGCCATGATCTTATTGAATGGTGGAACGGGCTCGAGGGGCCGAATGGCCGACTCCTGCTCCTGTTCCTTATGTTCTTATTCTTACGATTTACAGACGGGAAACTCAAACAAAACTTCCTATCAAGATCTGAGAGAGTCACTCGATTCATCAGGACCTGAAATTCATCGGCCTTTGAGTGTAGAAGGAGAAATGTTTGTTCTGTCTGTGGGAAAAGTTTTCAAACATCAGTGTGACTGGAAAAGCACCGACACACACACCCACCCGAGTGAGAGTGTTCCAGTGCACTGACTGTGGAAAGAGGTTTAACCAGTCACACAGCCTGAAAAACATCGCACCATTCACAGCGGGGAGAAACCGTACACGTGTTCTGTGTGTGGACGAGGCTTCAACTGATCGTCCAACCTGGAGAGACACAAGGCCACCCGCACCATGGAGAAACGGTGGAAATGTGGGGACTGTGGGAAGGGATTTGATCGCCCATCCCAGCTGAAATCTCATCGACGCACTCACACCGAGGAGAGGCCGTTCACCTGCTCCGAGTGTGGGAAGGGATTTACTCTGTTTTCCAGACTCCACTTACACCAGTGAGTTCACACTGGGGAGAGACCTTTTAAATGCTGTGACTGTGGGAACTGCTTTAAAATCTCTGCCGATCTAATTAAACACCAGCTTGTTCACACTGACGAAAGACCGTTCAGTTGCACTCACTGCGAGAAGAGCTTCAGGCAGTCATCTCACCTCATTCAACACCAGTGAGTTCACACTGGGGAGAGGCCGTTCACCTGCTCTGTGTGTGGGAATGGATTCACTTCTGCATCCAACCTGCTGAGACACCAGCGAGTTCACACTGGGGAGAGGATACTCACCTGCTCTGTGTGTGGGAAGGGATTCACTCAGTCCTCCAACCTGCTGAGACACCAGTGAGTTCACACTGGGGAGAGGCCGTTCATCTCCTCCGTGTGTGAGAAGGGATTCAGTCGACCATCTCACCTGCTGAGACACCAGCAAGTTCACAAGTGACTGGAGGGGTTAGATTCTGATGTTAATCACATCCTTTGTTTGTTTGTGCTGATGTTAATAACCCCTATAACTGGGCTGGAGTTTAAGTTTCTGGATATCTGTCAAACCAGTTTTGGTGTAAACACATCCTGTGTTGTGTTCTTTATTTCTGTAAGATAGGAGGAGACGAATTGATGTCCTTTCTCTTTCCAGATTATTTCAGTTTTTCTACCTTCAGTTACTCTCATGGACAAGTCCCAGCTCCCCATACCTTCCAGAGTGCCTCTCCTAGCCTTGGGATCCAGGGAAGGTGTCTGTTTTGGTGTAAATTTATTTATAAGTACTTCCAGAAGACATTTGATAAAGTCCCACACAAGAGACTGTTATCTAAGGTAGAAGCCCACGGAAATGAGGGCAAATTATTGACCTGGTTAGGAAATTGACTGAGTGGCAAGAGACGGAGAGTAGGGATAATGGGCCGGACTCCAATTGGCAGGATGTGATGAGTGGTGTCCCGCAGGGATCTGTGCTGGGGCTCAACTATTCACTGTGTTTATTAACGACTTAGATGATGGCATAGAACGTCATATATCCAAATTTGCCAATGACACAAAGATAGGCGGCATTGTAGGCAGTTTGGATGAAAGCATAAAATTACAAAGGGATATTGACAGATTAAGTGAATGGCAAATGGATTTCAATGTAGGCAAATGTGAGATCATCCACTTTGGACCTAAAAAGGATTGAACAGGGTCCTTTCTAAATGGTGAAAAGCTGAAAACAGTGGAGGTCCAAAGAGACTTGGGGGTCGAGGTACAGAGATCATTCAAATGTCATGAACAGGTACAGAGAATAATCAGGAAGGCTAATGGAATGCTGGCCTTTCTATCTGGAGGACTAGAATAGAAGGGAGGAGAAGTTATGCTGTAGCTACACAGAACCCTGGTGAGACCACACCTGGAGCACTGTGAGCAGTTCTGGGCACCTCACCTGTCACTTTAATTCTCCGCTCCACTCCCTCTCTGTCCTCGGCCTCTTACACTGTTCCAACGAAGCTCAACGTAAGCTCGAGGAACAGCACCTCATCTTTCGATCAGGCACTTTACAGACTTCTGGACTCAACATAGAAACATAGAAGATAGGAGCAGGAGTAGGCCATTCGACCCCTCGAGCCTGCTTCGCTATTCAATGAGATCATGGCTGATCATTCAAACTCAGTACCTGGTCCCTGCTTTCTCCCCATATCCCTTGATCCCTTTAGCCTTAAGAAATATATCCAACTCCTTCTTGAATATATTTAATGTATTGGCATCTACTGCCTTCCGTGGCAGAGAATTCCACAGGTTCACCACTCTCTGGGTGAAGAAGTTCCTCCTCATCTCTGCCTAAATGGCTTACCCCTTATCCTTAGACTGTGACCCCTGGTTCTGGACTCCCCGGCCATCGGGAACATCCTTCCTGCATCCAGTCTGTCCAGTCCTGTTAGAATTTTATAAGTTTCAATAAGATCCCCTCTCACTCTTCTAAACTCCAGTGAGTATAAGCCCAATCGACCCAATATCTCCTTATATGTCATTCCTGCCATCCCAGGTATGAGTCTGGTGAATCTTCGCTGCACTCCCTCCATGGCAAGAACATCCTTCCTCAGATAAGGTGACCAAAACTGCACACAATACTCAAGGTGTGGTCTCACCAAGGCCCTGTACAACTGCAGCAAGACATCCTTGTTCCTGTACTCGAACACTCTCGCTACGAAGGCCAACATACCATTTGCCTTCTTAACCGCCTGCTGCACCTGTATGCTTACCTTCAGCGACTGGTGCACAAGGACACCCAGGTCTCGTTGCACTTCCCCTTCTCCCAATCTATTGCCGTTCAGATAATAATCTGCCTTTCTGTTTTTGCCACCAAAGTGGATAATCTTGCATTTATCCACAATATACTGCATCTGCCATTCATCTGTCCAATCACCCAACCTGTCCAAATCATACTGGAGTTTCTCGGCATCCTCCTCACAGCACACACGCCCACCCAGCTTTGTGTCATCTGCAAACTTGGAGATATTACATCTAGTTCCCTCATCTAGATCATTAATATATATTGTGAATAGCTGGGATCCTAGGACCGATCCCTGCGGTACCCCACTAGTCACTGCCTGCCACTCAGAAAAGGACCCATTTATTCCAACTCTTTGCTTCCTGTCTGCCAACCTGTTCTCTATCCAAGTCAGTACCTTGCCCCCAATCCCATGTGCTTTAACTTTGCATGCTAATCTCTTTTGCGGGATCTTATCGAAAGCCTTCTGAAAGTCCAAATACACCACATCTACTGGGTCTCCCTTATCTATTCTACCAGTTACATCCTCAAAAAATTGCAGTGGATTAGAGAAGCACAATTTACCTTTTGTAAATCCATGTTGACTTTGTCTGATCCTGTCACTGTTTTACATGTGCTCTGCTAATACCTGTTTTATAATGGACTCTAGCACGCTAGAGGGAGCTTTACTCTGTATCTAACCCGAGCTGTACCTGCCCTGTGAGTGTTTGATGGGACAGTGTAGAGGGAGTTTTACTCTGTATTTAACCCGTGCTGTACCTGCCCTGTGAGTGTTTGATGGGACAGTGTAGAGGGAGCTTTACTCGGTATCAATCCCGTGCTGTACCTGGCCTGGGGGTGTTTGATGGGACAATGTAGATGGAGATTTACTCTGTACCTAACCCGTGCTGTACCTGCCCTGGGAGTGTTTGATGGGACAGTGTAGAGGGAGCTTTATTCTGTATCTAACCCATGCTGTACCTGGCCTGGGAGTGTTTGATGGGATAATACAGAGGGAGCCTATTGCCCATGATGCACCCTGCAATTAATGCTCCGATGGTCCCAGCCCTTGATCCCTCTGAAGATCCCTCCACTTATTGCCTCTGCTGCCCTTCCTGTTAAAGGGAATAGACTTGTTTCAGAGCACAAAGGAGGGAGAGCTAATATCCTTGCCGTATCCCAAACACCATTCCCACAAACCGTCTCTCTCTGCCAAAGCAGGAGGGAGCCACACCGATATAAAAAGAGGGGAGACTTTCTGGAGTATAAAGCAAGAGGTAGAAATGGGGGCCTTTGAATAGTGTGACCTCACATTCAGAGGATGGGAGGGAGAATTTATCAGTGGTAATTTTGGGAGTCAGTGCTCCCTGCCTGGAGTCTCAGTACACGGGAGCAGGGTTGGAGACGGGACTGATTGTACAACCTGCGTTCATGCCCAGTGAGACTGCACACCAGGAGCAAAGCCTGGTCATGTGACTCTGTAATACCTAGAGTGGGAGGGGTTTGGGCTGCTTTGTGACATGGTCCCTGGCTCCTTTCTGATGTCACCTGGAGACGGTTTACGCCCCTGGTTACACAGCATCAGTGGGAGTCAGTGCGGGTGGAGCTGGACATGGCAGCTGACACTGCCGGTGAGTCCAGTCCATATAAATAGGGGAAAGGATAGAACAATTTAATATTGAAGTAAGTAATTCAACCTAATGTCATTAATTACAAATATATTCAAATTAAATCTAATCATAGTCACAAAAATTGTATTCCAATTACAGATTCTAGAATTAATAATAATCAGTTTTATGTTAAAGGATTCTTGGACTGAACGGTATCTGTGAAAAGTGGAGAGAGGAGTCGAATCACCGTCACACTAACTGGGACTGGATGGAGGTCGCTGGATTCACAGAGCCGAACAGGTGGGACTAAGACCCCTCCAGAGGGGAGAGTTTAACCAGCCACAAGGAGCTGTCTGTCAGCTGCCAGAAGACTCGGCCTTTGATGCGACAAGTTGACCCGAGCTTAACTCGTGTGTGAAGCTACCTGGGAGTGCTTGACACTTACATGTAGAGGGATTTTTATTCTGCATTCTTACTATGCATTACCTGAGCTGGTGTGCATCATTGGATAGTGTCAGAGGAGCTGTACACTGCATTTAACACATGCTGGATCTGAGTTAGCTGTGGTTGGTGAACGAATTTAGAGAGAGCTTTACTCTGTTTCTAACCCGTGCTGTACCTGCCCTGGGAGTGTTTGATGGGACAGTGCAGAGGGAGCTTTACTCTGTATCTAACCCGTGCTGTACCTGCCCTGGGAGTGTTTGATGGGACAGTTTAGAGGGAGATTTACTCTGTATCTAACCCGTGCTGTACCTGCCCTGGGAGTGTTTAATGGAACAGTGTAGAGGGAGCTTTACTCTGTATCTAACCCATGCTGTACCTGCCCTGGGAGTTTTTGATGGGATAGTGCAGAGGGAGATTTACTCTGTCTCTAACCCGTGTTGTACCTGCCCTGGGAGTGTTTGATGGGACTGTGTAGAGGGAGCTTTACTCTGTATCTAACCCGTGCTGTACCTGCCCTGGGGGTGTTTGATGGGACAGTGTAGAGGGAGCTTTACTCTGTATCTAACCCGTGCTGTAACTGCCCTGAGAGTTTTCGATGGGATAATGTAGAGGGAGATGGGAGATTTACTCTGTGTCTAACCCGTGTTGTACCTGCCCTGGGAGTGTTTGATGGGACAGTGTAGAGGGAGCTTTAGTCTGTATCCAACCCGTGCTGTACCTGCCCTGGGAGTGTTTGATGCGACAGTGTAGAGGGAGATTTACTCTGTATCTAACTCATGCTGTACCTGGCCTGGGAGTGTTTGTTGGGACAGTGTAGAGGGAGCTTTACTCTGTATCTAACCCGTGCTGTACCTGCCCTGGGAGTGTTGATGGGACAGTGTAGAGGGAGCTTTACTCTGTATCTAACCCGTGCTGTACCTGCCCTGGGAGTGTTTGATGGGACAGTGTAGAGGGAGCTTTACTCTGTATCTAACCCGTGCTGTACCTGCCCTGGGGGTGTTTGATGGGACAGTGTAGAGGGAGCTTTACTCTGTCTCTAACCCGTGTTGTACCTGCCCTGGGAGTGTTTGATGGGACTGTGTAGAGGGAGCTTTACTCTGTATCTAACATGTGCTGTACCTGCCCTGAGAGTTTTTGATGGGATAGTGTAGAGGGAGATTTACTCTGTATCTAACCCGTGCTGTACCTGCCCTGGGAGTGTTTGATGGGACAGTGTAGAGGGAGCTTTACTCTGTATCTAACCCATGCTGTACCTGCCCTGGGGGTGTTTGATGAGACAGTGTAGAGGGAGCTTTACTCTGTACCTAACCCGTGCTGTACCTGCCCTGGGAGTGTTTGATGGGACAGTGTAGAGGGAGCTTTAGTCTGTATCTAACCCGTGCTGTACCTGCCCTGGGAGTGTTTGATGGGACAGTGTAGAGGGAGCTTTACTCTGTATCTAACTCATGCTGTACCTGGCCTGGGAGTGTTTGTTGGGACAGTGTAGAGGGAGCTTTACTCTGTATCTAACCCATGCTGTACCTGCCCTGGGAGTGTTTGATGGGACAGTGTAGAGGGAGCTTTACTCTGTATCTAACCCGTGCTGTACCTGCCCTGGGAGTGTTTGATGGGACAGTGTAGAGGGAGCTTTACTCTGTATCTAACCCGTGCTGTACCTGCCCTGGGGGTGTTTGATGGGACAGTGTAGAGGGAGCTTTACTCTGTATCTAACCCTTGCTGTACCTGCCCTGGGAGTGTTTGATGGGACAGTGTAGAGGGAGCTTTAGTCTGTATCTAACCCGTGCTATACCTGCCCTGGGAGTGTTTAATGGGACAGTGTAGAGGGAGCTTTACTCTGTATCTAACTGATGCTGTACCTGGCCTGGGAGTGTTTGTTGGGACAGTGTAGAGGGAGCTTAACTCTGTATCTAACCCGTGCTGTACCTGCCCTGGGAGTGTTTGATGGGACATTGTAGAGGGAGCTTTACTCTGTATCTAACCCGTGCTGTACCTGCCCTGGGAGTGTTTGATGGGACAGTGTAGAGGGAGCTTTACTCTGTATCTAACCCGTGCTGTACCTGCCCTGGGAGTGTTTGATGGGACAGTGTAGAGGGAGCTTTACTCTGTATCTAACCCGTGCTGTACCTGCCCTGGGAGTGTTTGATGGGACAGTGTAGAGGGAGCTTTACTCTGTATCTAACCCATGCTGTACCTGCCCTGGGAGTGTTTGATGGGACAGTGTAGAGGGAGCTTTACTCTGTATCTAACCCATGCTGTACCTGCCCTGGGAGTGTTTGATGGGACAGTGCAGAGGGAGCTTTACTCTGTATCTAACCCGTGCTGTACCTGCCCTGGGAGTGTTTGATGGGACAGTGTAGAGGGAGCTTTACTCTGTATCTAACCTGTGCTGTACCTGCCCTGGGAGTGTTTGATGGGACAGTGCAGAGGCTGCTTTACTCTGTGTCTAACCCGTGCTGTACCTGCCCTGGGAGTGTTTGATGGGACAGTGTGGAGGGAGCTTTACTCTGTATCTAACCCGTGCTCCACCATTCAATAAGATCATGGCTGATCTGATCTTGGCCTCACCTCCACTTTCCTGCCTGTTCCCCATGACCCTCGACCCCCTGTAGTTCAAACATCTGTCTATCTCCGCCTTGAATATATTCAGTGACTCCGCCTCCACAGCTGTCTGGGGTAGAGAATTCCAAAGATTCACGACCCTCAGAGAAGAAATTCCTCCTCATCTCCGTTCTAAATGGGCGACCCCTTATCCTGAGACTATGCCCCCGAGTTCTAGATTCCCCCATGAGGGGAAACATCCTCCCAGCATCCACCCTGTCGAGCCCCCTCAGAATCTTATGTTTCAATAAGATCACCTCTCATTCTTCTAAACTCCAGTGAGTATCGGCCCAACCTGCTCAACCTTTCCTCATAAGACAACCCCTTCACCCCAGGAATCAACCTCGTGAACCTTCTCTGAACTGCCTCCAATGCAAGTATATCCCTCCTTAAATAAGGAGACCAACACTGTACGCAGTACTCCAGGTGTGGTCTCACCAACGCCCTGTACAGTTGTAGCAGGACTTCCCTACTTTTAATCCCCCTGTAATAAAGGCCAACATTCCATTTCCCTTCCTAATTACTTGCTGTACCTCCATGTTAACTGTTTGTGTTTCATGTACGAGGACACCCAGATCCCTCTGTACCGCAGCATTCTGTAGTCTCTCTCCATTTAATAACAATTTGCTTTCCTATTCTTCCTACCAAAGTGGATAACCTCACATTTTCCCACATTATACTCCATCTGCCAATGTTTTGCCCACTCACTTAACCGATCCATATCCCTTTGCAGACTCTGGCCTAGAAATTGGGTTTTGGCTTAGCCAGGGCTTTAGCGCCAGAGGTTAGTGCCGGCGCTAAGTCCCACTGCGCGCGCCAAAAATTCAGTAGTACTGAAGGGTCTTAGCGCCTGGAAAAGGGCGCTAACTGCCGTTTAGCGCCGCAATTCCGGCGCTGCGGCACCCGATGCGGTGCGGCAGGCTGGGGAAGTGCAGGCCTCCTCCTTCCGTTAAGGAGGAGCTGCCTGCACCCGGCCGCGGCCCGCGCAAATCTGTTTAAAAATGAGCCCGGCACCTCGGACAAGTGCCGGGCTTGCATCTGTTCCGGGGGTGGGGGGGAGAAGTCCGGGGAGGGAGCTGCGGGCAGGCGGCCGGCCACCGCGGGGCCTTTAATGCACCGGTGCAAACACATGTTGGACTCTGTTGCCAGAGTCTTAGTTGCAGCTGCCACGGGCGAGGCGGCCGCAACTGAATTTTGGCGCTGGGGCCCGTCGGCATGGCAACCGGGACGCTGCGCACACCGATGATGTCATCGGTGCCGGCGCAGCGCTACCGGTGCAACGCCGCTTTAGGGCCCCAGGGAATTTTTCAACTGGCCATAACTCTGGCGCTAGTCCCTCTAGCGCCTCAAAAGCGGCGCTAAGGCTAGTGAATTTCTAGGCCTCTGTGTCCTCCTCACAACTTGCTTTCCCACCTATCTTTGTATCGTTAGCAAATTTGGCTACAGTACACTCGGTCCCTTCATCCAAGTCATTAATATAGATTGTAAATAGTTGAGGACCCGGCACTGATCCCTGTGGCACCCCACTAGTTACAGTTTGCCAACCTGAAAATGACCCATTTATCCTGATTCTCTGTTTTCTGTTAGTTAGCCAATCCTCTATCCATGCTAATATATTACCCCCAACCCCGTGAGCTCTTATCTTGTGCAGTAACCTTTTATGTGACACCTTATCGAATGCCTTCTGGAAATCCAGATACACTACATCTACTGGTTCCCCTTTATCCACCCTGCTCGTTACATCCTCAAAGAGCTCCAGTAAATTTGTCAAACATGATTTCCCTTTCATAAAACCATACTGACTCTGCTTGACGATATTATGATTTTCTAAATGCCCTGCTATCACTTCCTTAATGGGACAAGTTCAGAAACAAAAGATGACACGAGATGAAGTGTAAACGGAAATGGCAGCTGCCATGTGAGAGAGACAAAAAATGAAAGAAAGAGATCGGGGCCGAGGTTATGATCTGAAATTGTTGAACTCGATGTTGAGTCCAGAAAGCTGTAAAGTGCCTAATCGAAAGATGAGGTGCTGTTCCTCGAGCTTACATTGAGCTTCATTGGAACAGTGTAAGAGGGCGAGGACAGAGAGGTCAGAGTGGGAGTGGAGCGGAGAATTAGTGACAGGCGACCCGAAGCTCGGGGTCACCCTTACCGACTGAACGGAGGTGATCTGCAAAGCGGTCACCCAATCTGCGGTTGGTCTCCCCAATGTAGAGGAGAATTAAAGTGACAGACTAATCTAATTGAATTTTTTGATGAAGTAACAGGGAGGATCGATGAAGGGAATGCAATGGATGTTGTCTACATGGATTTTCAGAAGGCGTTTGACAAAGTACCACATAGAAGGCTGGTTAACAAAATTGAGGCTC
This sequence comes from Somniosus microcephalus, assembly GCF_052327205.1. Lineage (NCBI taxonomy): Eukaryota > Metazoa > Chordata > Chondrichthyes > Squaliformes > Somniosidae > Somniosus > Somniosus microcephalus. Next base: position 3,370,295 of record NW_028225189.1, on the reverse strand, counting down.
ATGGAATAGGTGGGTCAGTGGCAGCTTGGATAAGGAATTGGCTTAAGGACAGAAAACAGTGAGTTGTGGTAAATGGCTGTTTTTCAGACTGGAGGATGGTAGACAGTGGTGTTCCCCAAGGGTCAGTGCTGCGGTCACTGGAGGATTGTAGACAGTGGTGTTCCCCAAGGGTCAGTGCTGGGGCCACTGCTTTTTTTGATAGATAGATAGATATCGATATAATAGATGCATTGCTGGTCATCTTCCAAAATTCGATAGTCTCTGGAACAGTTCCCATGGATTGGAGGGAAGCTAATGTTACCCCACTATTCAAAAAAGGTGGAAGAGAGAAAATGGGGAATTATAGACCGGTAAGTCTGACATCAGTAGTGCGGAAAATGTCCATTATAAAAGATTTAATAGCAGAGCACTTGGAAAACAGTGACACGATCGGACAAAGTCAACATGGATTTACAAAAGGTAAATCATGGTTGACTAATCTCCTGGAATTTTTTGAGGATGTAACTGGTAAAATAGATAAGGGATGTGGTGTATTTGGACTTTCAAAAGGCTTTCGATAAGGTCCCGCATAAGAGATTAGCATGTAAAGTTAAGGCACATGGGATTGGGGCAAGGTATTGACTTGGATAGAGAACTGGTTGGCAGACAGAAGCAAGGAGTTGGAATAAATGGGTCTTTTTCCGAGTGGCAGGCAGTGACTAGTGGGGTACCGCAGGGATTGGTCCTTGGACCCCAGCTAGTCACAATGTATATTAATGATCTAGAAAAGGGAACTAGATGTAATATCTCCAAGTTTGCAGATGACACAAAGCTGGATGGGCGTGTGTGCTGTGAGGAGGATGCTGAGAAACTCCAGTATGATTTGGACAGGTTGGGTGATTGGGCAGAAGCATGGCAGATGCAATATAACGTGGATAAATGCGAGGTTATCCACTTTGGTGTCAAAAACAGGAAGACAGATTATTATCAGAATGGCAATAGATTGGGAGAAGAGGAAGTGCAACGAGACCTGGGTGTCCATGTGCACCAGTCGCTGAAGGTAAGCATGCAGGTGCAGCAGGCAGTTAAGAAGGCAAATGGTATGTTGGCCTTCGTAGCGAGAGGGTTTGAGTACAGGAACAAGCATGTCTTCCTGCAGTTGTACAGGGCCTTGGTGAGACCACATCTTGAGTATTGTGTGCAGTTTTGGTCACCTTATCTGAGGAAGGATGTTCTTGCCATGGAGGGAGTGCAATGAAGATTCACCAGGCTGATACCTGGGATGGCAGGCATGACATATGAGGAGAGATTGGGTCGATTGGGCTTATACTTGCTGGACTTTAGAAGAATGAGAGGGGATCTCATTGAAACTTATAAAATTCTAATAGGACTAGACAGACTAGATGCAGGAAGGATGTTCCCGATGGTCGGGGAGTCCATAACCAGGGGTCACTGTCGAAGGATAAGGAGTATTTAGGACAGAGATGAGGAGGAATTTCTTCAACCAGGGAGTGGTGAACTTGTGGAATTCTCTACCACAGAGGGCGGTGGAGGCCAATTCATTAAATATATTCAAGAAGGAGTTGGATATATTTCTTAAGTCTAAAGGGATCAAGGGATATGGAGAGAAGGCAGGGACAGAGTACTGAATTTGAATGATCAGCCATGATCATATTGAATGGCGGAGCAGGCTCGAGGGGCCGAATGGCCTACTCCTGCTCCTATCTTCTATGTCTCTATATTTCCCTCACTGATTGCGGCTCTTCACCAACACTGACTTTACAAAGAAAGCCCCGCGCGGCAGCCTGGAGCTCAGGGGCCCAGCGCGCAGGAGGATGATTGACAGGGGCCCAGGGTGTGTCCTGAGCATGCGCGGTGTGGGCCGGGCGCCTGTGGAGCAGGAGAGGGCGCGGCCATGTGGCGCATGCGCGGGGTCAGCCACAACTCAGCGCGGTGGCTGGAGCGCTTTCTGGAGCGCGGGGGCTTGTGGGGATTGCAGCCACCATTACTGTTGATCCTTTCAACCAACTTGTGCAGCAGCTGGGGCCTGAAAATCAGCTTCACTGCCCCTGGGCTGGGAAAGGGGGACATGAGACAACGTTCTCCCTCTTACCCCTTTCTACACTCCTTTTACAGGGTTTTAGAAGTGGAGCATTTACAGACAGGAAGCTCAGACCAAACATCACCTCAAGATCTGTCAGAATCGTTGGATTCATCAGGACCTGAATATCATCGGCCTTTGCACATGGAAGGAGAGAGCAGCGATCGCAGCACAGACCAACTGCACACGTGTTCCATGTGTGGACTCGCCTTCAGCCGATCGCCTGACCTGGCGAGACATGTGCACCGTCACACCGGGGAGAAACCGGGTAAAGGTGGGGATGGTGGGAATGGATTCAGTTCCCCGTCTACGTCAGAAGTTCATCGGCGCAGTCACCCCAAGGACAGTCCGTTCACCTGCTCCGTGTGTGAGAAGGGATTTGTTTATCCATCCCACCTGCTGAGACACCAGCTTGTTCACACTGATGAGAAACCATTTAAATGTTCTGACTGTGGGAAGAGCTTCAAATACTCCAGGGATCTGAAGCAACACCAGCAAGTTCACACCGATGAGCGCGCGTTTAAATGTTCTGACTGTCAGAAGAGCTTTAAATGCTCCGGGGACCTGAAGCAACACCAGCTTGTTCACACTGATGAGAGACCGTTTAGATGTTCTGACTGTGGGAAGTGCTTTAAAAGCTCCAGGGCTTTGACCAGACACCAGCGAGTTCACACTGGGGAGAGACCGTTCACCTGCTCCGTGTGTGGAAAGGGATTCCTGCAGTCCACCAACCTGCTGGCACACCAGCTTGTTCACACTGGGGAGAGGCCATTTCCCTGCTCTGTGTGTGGGAAGGGATTCTCTGATTCATCCAACCTGCTGATACACCAGCTTGTTCACACTGATGAGAGACCATTTACATGTTCTGACTGTGGGGAGAGCTTTAAATGCCCCGGGGCTCTGACCAGACACCAGCAAGTTCACACTGATGAGAGAGCGTTTAAATGTTCTGTCTGTCAGAAGAGCTTTAAAAGCTCCACAGACCTGAAGCAACACCATCTTGTTCACACTGATGAGAGACCCTTTAAATGTTCTGACTGTGGGAAGAGCTTTAAATGCTCCGGGGCTCTGACCACACACCAGCGAGTTCACACTGATGAGAGAGCGTTTAAATGTTCTGTCTGTCAGAAGAGCTTTAAATACTCTGGGGAACTGAAGCAACACCAGCTTGTTCACACTGATGAGAGACCGTTTACATGTTCTGACTGTGGGAAGAGCTTTAAAAGCTCCAGGGCTCTGACCAGACACCAGCAAATTCATACTGGGGAGAGGCCGTTTCCCTGCTCTGTGTGTGGGAAGGGGTTCTTGCAGTCCACCAACCTGCTGGCACACCAGCTTGTTCACACTGATGAGAGAGCGTTTCCATGTTCTGACTGTGGGAAGAGCTTTAAAAGCTCCAATGACCTGCTGAGACACCAGCGAGTTCACACTGTTCTGTAGCACAGGGCCCTGGTGAAATGAACGTGGAATGGATGAATGTTTTATACATTTTGTACTATTGTTTAATCTTTCAATCTGTTGTGCTGATGATTCCCTTGATTTGACTGTTAATGTTATTTTAGTTTTTCTCCTTATTGGCCTATTAAAAGTCAACCATCACAACCAATAAAACCTGTAACATAAAAAAAAACATCTGGGTGTGAATCTAATAATAACCTCACGGACCATATAGGTGTGATAACCAGATGGGCTTGTGGTTATAGTCTGGTCACAGATGGACTAAGTTCCCTGAATTAGCAGGAGTTCAGGACGCGGTCAACAGACGGGTCCAAACAATCCCATTTCCTGAGCAGTAACCAAGCTTGTGTATAAGAACAGGCCACTTAAGCCGTTGTCAGTTGGAACAGACTCGAGAAGATCGCGCGTGAATCCACTGTACTTCTATTCTCCAGATTGAGGGAATTATCACCCGATCTGTGTTATGCAGCGATCTTAATAAAGTCTGGAGAGACAATTTGTGTTCTTGTGAGCTTGATTATCTGATATCCGAAACCCTGGGACTCCCGATCATTAGAGTCAACCTCAGTGTGTGCAAAGGGATTCCCTGGTGTATCCCACCCGCTGACACACCAGAGTGTCCACAGTGTGACTGCGGTGGGTCGATTCCACTGTTTCCGATGCCTTTAATCACATCCAGGACTGAACCATGTTAATTCAGGCAACTGGGGCTTGTTAATGTTAAAACCCCAATAACTGGGCTGGATTTAAAGATTATTCCCTGTTCTCTCAGTAGTCGTGAGCAGAGAGAAGCTGATGTTATAGAATCATAGAGCACAGTAGGATGCCTTTCGGTCCATCGTGCTGGTGCCGGCTCTCTGAAAGAGCGATGCAATTAGTCCCACTGCCCTGCTCTTTCCCCACAGCCCTGCAAATTTCTGCTTTTAGTATATATCCAATTCCCTTTTGAAAGTTACTATTGAATCTGCTTCCACCTCCCATTCAGGCAGTGCATTCCAGATCACCACAATTCGCTGTGTAAAAAAAGTCTCCTCATTTCCTCTCTAGATTCTTTTGCCAATGATCTGAAATCTGTGTCCTCTCGTTACCGACCCTCCTGCCAGTGACAACAGCTTCTCCTTGTTTGCTCGATCAAAACCTCTCATAATTTTGAGCACCTCGATCACAGCTCCACTTAACCGTCTCTGCTCCAAGTTATATTGCTGTTGTTTTGTGAATTGTTGCTGTGATCGAGGTGCTGGATGTCCGTGCCTGGGGAATGGGACATTCTATCCTCGTGAGCACCGAGTGTCAGCATCCAGCAATCTCTGGTCAGGGACTGTCTTTTTAAACTGCCTCACTTGAGCTTTTTGACTCCCTGATTTCATTATTAAACATTTCAGAGTTTTTGCAGAGTGACCAAGGCTAAACAGATAAATGTGAGATATTACATTTTGATAGGAAGAATGGGGAGGTCACTTATCACTGGGAGGGTGCGAGTCTAGGTGGGGTAGAGGAACAAAGGGATCTCGGAGTACAAATACACAAATCACTAAAAGTTGCGACACAGGTTAGCAAGGCCATAAAAAAAGCAAACCAAGCACTAGGGTTTATTTCTAGAGGGATAGAATTGAAAAGTAGTGAAGTTATGCTAAACCTGTATCGAACCTTGGTTAGACCACACTTAGAGTACTGCGTACAGTTCTGGTCGCCATATTATAAAAAGGATATAGAGGCACTGGAGAGGGTGCAGGGAAGATTTACAAGGATGATACCAGAAATGCGAGGGTATACATATCAGGAAAGGATGAACAGGCTGGGTCTCTTTTCTCTTGAAAACAGAAGGCTGTGGGGTGACCTAATAGAGGTCTTTAAAATTATGAAAAATGTTGATAGAGTGGATACAGAGAGAATGTTTCCACTTGTGGGGAAGAGCATAACTAGAGGCCTCAATATAAGATAGTCACCAAGAAATCCAATAGGGAATTCAGAAGAAACTTCTTTACCCAGAGAGTGGTGAGAATGTGGAACTCGCTGCCACAGGGAGTGGTTGAAGCGAATAGTATCGATGCATTTAAGGGGAGGCTAGACAAGCATATGAGGGAGAAGGGAATCGAGGGTTATGCTGATAGATTTAGATGAGGAAAGACGGGAGGAGGCTCGAGTGGAGCATAAACACCGGCATGGACTGGTTGGGCCGAATGGCCTGTTTCTGTGCCGTATATCCGATGTAATCCTATGTCAAGTATCCCAGCTGGCTTAGCTCCAGGCACTTTAGCTCAGTGGGCAGCACTCTCACCTCTGAGTCAGAAGGTCGTGGGTTCAAGTCCCAGTCCAGAGACTTGAGCATAAAAATCTAGGCTGACACTCCAGTACTGAGAGAGTGCTGCGCTGTCAGAGGTGCCGTCTTTCGGATGAGATGTTAAACCGAGGCCCCCGTCTGCTCTTTCAGGTGGATGTAAAAGATCCCATGGCACTACATTGAAGAAGAGCAGGGGAGTTCTCCCCGGTGTCCTGGGGCCAATATTTATCCCTCAATCAACATCACTGAAATAGATTATCTGGTCATTGTCACATTGCTGTTTGTGGGAGCTTGCTGTGCGCCAATTGGCTGCTGCGTTTCCTACATTACAACAGTGACTACACTTCAGAAGTACTTCATTGGCTGTAAAGCACTCTGGGACGTCCTGAGGTTGTGAAAGGCGCTATATAAATGCAAGTCTTTCTTTCTCAGCAAGAGGGTGAGTGTCAGTGGTTGGAGGGAGGAGCTCAGTGTTGTCAGTGCATGGACACAGACAGATTGAAGCTAAAAGACAGAGAATGCTGAAGTTTGGAATGAGATGAGCCGTTTGCCTCGATAAGGGAGGTGGTTGCTAAGAGACCTACAGCGCTAATAACACTGCAAACTGCTCAGGCAGCAGACTTGTTGCAACATGTGAGGTCACGAGTGAGTTGGTGGACAGACAACAGAGACTTCTGCATTCCTGAGAGACAAACTGGTTCTGTAACCGGGAGAACAGGTTGAGGGAGTCACCCTATGTGGGACGGCTCGCCTGAGGTGTTAACACAGAGTCAGCTTGGGAATGGGATGATCAATGAATCATAGAATCAAAGAAATTTACAGCACACAAGGAGGCCATTCGGCCCATCTTGTCCGTGCCGGCTGACAAAGAGCTATCCACCCTAATCCCACTTTCCAGCACTTGGTCCGTAGCCTTGTAGGTTACGGCACTTCAAGTGCATAGCCAAGTACTTTTTAAATGTGATGAGGGTCTCTGCCTCTACCACCCTTTCAGGCAGTGAGTTCCAGACCCCCACCACCCCCTGGGTGAAAACATTTCTCCTCAAATCCCCTCTAAACTTCCGACCAATTACCTTAAATCTGTGCCCCCTGGTTATTGACCCTTCTGCTAAGGGAAATAGGTCCTTCCTATCCACTCTATCTAGGCCCCACATAATTTTATACACCTTAATTAGGTCTCCCCTCAGCCTCCTCTGTTGCAAAGAAAACAACCCCAGCCTATCCAATCTTTCCTCATAGCTAAAATTCCCCAGCCTAGGCAACATCCTGCTAAATCTCCTTTGCACCCACTCTAGTGCAATCACATCCTTCCTGTAATGTGGTGACCAGAACTGCACGCAGTGTTCTAGCTGAGGCCTAACTAGTGTTTTATACAGTTCAAGCATAACCTCCCTGCTCTTATATTCTATGCCTCAGCTAATAAAGGCAAGTATCCCGTGTGCCTTCTTAACCACCTTATCTACCTGTCCTGCTACCTTCAGGGATCTGTGGACATGCACTCCAAGGTCCCTCTGATCCTCTGCACTTCTCAGTGTCCTACCATTGATAGTGTATTCCCTTGCCTTGTTAGCCCTCCCCAAATGCATTACCTCACAGTTCTCCAGATTCAATTCCATTTGCCATGGTGTGGAGATGCCGATGTTGGACTGGGGTGGACAAATGCAAGAAGTTACACAACACCAGGTTATAGTCCAACAGCTTTATTTGAAATCACAAGCTTTCAGCAGCCATGATCTCATTAAATGGCGGAGCAGGCTCGAAGGGCCGAATGGCCTACTCCTGCTCCTATCTTCTATGAATCAAAGGTGTGAATGGTGTCCAAACAGGTCAGTCAGGAAAACATGATATCAAAGAACAATGAGGTGGGGTCACAAGGGGTCAAATGTTGCAGATGCTGGGGTCTGTATGGAAAACAAAAAACAGACAAAAATCATTTTTTTTGCTGGAAATCACATCAGGTCCAGTCGCATCTGTGTAGAGAGAACAAGCCAACGACGACTCGAGTCTGGATGACCCTACGTCAGGTGGGGTTACATGTAGCGTGACATGAACCCAAGATCCCAGTTGAGGCCGTCTTCATGAGTGCGGAACTTGGCTATCAGTTTCTGCTCGACAATTTGGCGTTGTCGTGTATCTCGAAGGCCACCTTGAAGAATGCTTACCCGAAGATCGGAGGCTGAATGTCCTTGACTGCTGAAGTGTGCCCCGACTGGGAGGGAACACTCCTGCCTGGCGATTGCTGCGCAGTGTCCGTTCATCCGTTGTCGCAGTGTCTGCATGGTCTCGCCGATGTACCATGCTCCGGGGCATCCTTTCCTGCAACGTATGAGGTAGACAACGTTGGCCGAGTCACATGAGCATGTACCATGTACCTGGTGGGTGGTGTCCTCACGTGTGATGACGGTATCTGTGTTGATGATCTGGCATGTCTTGCAGAGGTTGCCGCGGCAGGGTTGTGTGTTGTCGTGGTCGCTGTTCTCCTGAAAGCTGGGTAATTTGCTGCGAAAGATCGTCTGTTTGAGGTTAGGCGGCTGTTTGAATGCGAGTAGTGGAGGCGTGCGGATGGCCTTAGCAAGGTGTTTGTCGTCATCGATGATATGTTGAAGGCTGCGAAGAACATGGCATAGTTTAACATCCCTGTAGCCTTAAGAAATATATCTAACTCCTTCTTGAATATATTTCATGAATTGGCCTCTACTGCCTTCTGTGGTAGAGAATTCCACAGGTTCAACACTCTCTGGGTGAAGAAATTCCTCCTCATCTGAGTCCTAAATGGCTTACCCCTTATCTTTAGACTGTGACCCCTGATTCTGGACTCCCCCACCATCGGGAACATCCTTCCTACATCTAGTGTCTAGTTCTGTTAGAATTTTATAAGTTTCAGTGAGATCCCCTCTCATTCTTCTAAACTCCAGCGAATATAAGCCCAATTGACCCAATCTCTCCTCATACGTCATTCCTGCCATCCCAGGTATCAGTCTGGTGAATCTTCACTGCACTCCCTCCATGGCAGGAACATCCTTCCTCAGATAAGTCGACTAAAACTGCACACAATACTCAAGGTGTGGTCTCACCAAGGCCCTGTACAACTGCAGCAAGACGTCCTTGCTCCTGTACTCGAATCCTCTCGCTATGAAGGCCAACATACCATTTGCCTTCTTAACCGCCTGCTGCACCTGCATGCTTACCTTCAGCGACTGGTGCACAAGGACACCCAGGTCTCGTTGCACTTCCCCTTTTCCCAATCTATTGCCGTTCAGATAATAATCTGCCTTCCCGTCTTTGCCACCAAAGTGGATAAACTCGCATTTATCCACGTTATATTGCATCTGCCATGCATCTGCCCAATCACCCAACCTGTCCAAATCATACTGGAGTTTCTCTGCATCCTCCTCACAGCACACACACCCACCCAGCTTTGTGTCATCTGCAAACTTGGAGCTATTACATCTAGTTCCCTCGTCTAGATCATTAATATATATTGTGAATAGCTGGGGTCCTAGGACTGATCCCTGCGGTACCCCACTAGTCACTGCCTGCCACTTGGAAAAAGTCGCGTTTATAGATAGGGCATTCTGGGTAACAACCACCGCCATTGTCTCGGTCGGCTGAGTAGCGCAGAGATACATTTGGAGCAAGCAATAGGAGGAGGATGAGAAGATCAATGAAAGTTGATTCCTGTGATTTCAGATACCGGGATGAGCCGTGCGGCGTCCATTGGAGCAATGCTCGGATACACTCAGCACATGGGCAACTAGCACAATTTTAGAAAGGGTTAGAAGATGAGATTAAATTGTTATAGTTTATTATTCTATTAAAAAAATTAAGTGGATGATTAGCATGGGTTAGATACAGATTAAGACTCCCTCCGCACTGTCCCATTAAAAACTCCCAGGACAGGTACAGCAGGGATGAGATACAGAATACAGCTCCCTTTACATTCATGGGATGTGGGCATCGCTGGCAAGGCCAGCATTTATTGCCCATCCCTAATTGCCCTTGAGCAGGTGGTGGTGAGCCGCCTTCTTGAACCGCTGCAGCCCTTGTGGTGAAGGTGCTTCCACAGTGCTGTTAGGGAGGAAGTTCCAGGATTTTGACCCAGTGACGACGAAGGATCGGCGATATATTTCCAAGTCAGGATGGTGTGTGACCTGGAGGGGAACTTACAGGTGGTGGTGTACCCATGCACCTGCTGCCTTCGTCCTTCTAAGTGGTAGAGGTCGTGGGTTTGGGAGGTGCTGCTGAAGAAGTATTGGCGAGTTGCTGCAGTGCATCTTGTAGATGGTACACACTGCAGCCACAGTGCGCTGGTGGTGGAGGGAGTGAATATTTAAGGTGGTGGCTGGGGTGCCAATCAAGCGGGCTGCTTTATCCTGGATGGTGTTGTAAGAACCGGGTTTTTCTGGTCCTCTTCTTGAGTTCCGTAGTACGAAGAATTCCAGGCTCGAGGGTTCGGAGAGTTAAAACAACATCATTTTATTCATTACTGTCCGGAGTGGTCATACAGCATATCGACAATACATTCGTGTCCCGAGGGTCACCCCGGGTTAGACACGTGGTGCCAGCATTTATGTCCCCGGGAGATGTCTGACCCTCTTGATGTTCCACACGCCTTCTGGCTAAGAGAGAGAGAATACCGGTGATGTGCCTCAATAATTCCGAGACTCGATGTTAGCGAAACAAAACAAGGCTTTTATTAACTTAGAAAGTAACACGTAAGAGAGAGAGGTATCTTCCTTCTGGAGACTGAGGCCAGACTGAGCTAGCTTACAAAAGGGGCCAGGTATGGGCGGAGCCCTACACACAGCACATTCCAGCACATTCCAATAAACAATACAATGAGGACTGGGGGAAGGGAAATGACACTGAAACCGACCACAGTCACAGGCAGTGATGAATGGAATATTTCATCACATTCACCCCTTCTATAGATTTAGTCTGTTCGGGGGTTTGATAGTCCTTTGCGACCGACGTGGCTGTTGTGGTGCTGCGGGTGTCGGCTGGGTGTCCCCGGTAGCCTCCTGGGTCTCTGCCGGGGGTGCCGCCAGGGTTGTTGAAGGGGTAGTTGGTGGGGGTGCCATTGGTCGATGTTCTTCCGGGGGTGATGGAAGAGTAGTGGGTGGGTAAGAGTTGCTGTGATCGTTGTTGCTGCTATTGCCGTGGTTGTTGTCGATGCCGGCTGGGGCGACGTCTTTTACGGACATGGTGTCCTCCCTTCCGTCGGCGTGCCGGACATATGCGTATTGGGGGTTGGCGTGGAGTAGGTGTACTGGCTCCACGAGAGGGTCCGTCTTGTGGCCCCTCACATGCCTTTGCACGAGTACCGGACCTGGGGTGGAGAGCCATGACGGCATGGATACGCCTGAGGTGGATTTCCGGGGAAAGACAAACATTCGTTCATGAGGCGTGGCATTAGTGGCCGTACACAATAGCGACCGTATCGAATGGAGCACATCCGAGAGGACTTCCTGCCAGCGGGAGATAGGGAGGCCCTTGGTCCTTAGAGCTAGAGTGACTGCTTTCCATACTGTCCCGTTCTCTCGCTCCACTTGGCCGTTACCCCGGGGGTTGTAGCTGGTGGTACGGCTCATGGCGATCCCCTTGGACAGCATGTACTGGCGTAGCTCTTCACTCATGAAGGACGCCCCCCTATCCGCATGGACGTAGCTCGGCATACCGAACAGGCAGAACAGGCTGTTGAGGCATTTAATGACCGTGGCGCTGGTCATGTCTGGGCAGGGGAAGGCGAATGGGAACCGGGAGTATTCGTCCACAATGTTCAGGAAGTAAACATTGCGGTCGACGGACGGGAGGGGGCCCTTGAAATCTAAGCTGAGCCGCTCAAAGGGCCGTGTAGCTTTGATTAAGTGGGCTCTATCGGGGCAGTAGAACCGAGGCTTGCACTCAGCGCAAGTGTGGCAGTTCCTGGTCAGAGACCGAACTTCCTCAATCGAGTAGGGTAAGTTACGGGACTTTATGAAGTGGAACAGCCGCGTGACCCCTGGGTGGCAGAGGTCGTTGTGGAGGGTCTGTAGCCGATCCCCGGTGGCGCTGGCACACCTCCCTCGTGAGAGGGCGTCAGGGGATTCGTTAAGGGCCCCTGGCCGGTAAATGATGTCGTACTCGAAGGTGGAGAGCTCGATCCGCCACCTAAGAATCTTATCATTTTTAATCTTCCCCCTCTGTTTATTATTGAACATAAATGCTACCGACCGCTGGTCGGTAAGTAGGGTGAAGCGTTTGCCGGCTAGGTAGTGGCGCCAGTGGCGCACTGCCTCCACGATGGCTTGGGCCTCCTTTTCCACGGAGGAGTGTCTGATCTCGGGCCCTTGGAGGGTCCTCGAGAAGAAAGCTACGGGCCGCCCCGCCTGGTTGAGGGTGGCCGCCAAGGCGAAGTCAGACGCATCACTTTCCACTTGAAATGGAGTGTTCTCGTCCACTGCCTGTAGCGTGGCCCGCTCAATATCCTGCTTAATGCTTTTGAAGGCGGCGTGGGCCTCAGCAGAGAGCGGAAAAGAGGATGCTTTCAAGAGGGGGCGGGCTTTGTCGGAGTAGTTGGGGACCCATTGGGAATAATAAGAAAATAACCCCAGGCACCTTTTCAGGGCTTTGGGAGTGTTGGGCAGGGGCAGCTCCCGTAGGGGGCGCAATCGGTCGGGGTCTGGTCCGATTTCCCCATTCTCCACCACGCTGCCTAGTATGCAGAGGCGCGTGGTGTTGAAAACGCACTTGTCCTCGTTGTAGGTGAGGTTGAGTTTTTGTGCGGTTTCCAGGAACCTCTCGAGGTTCGAGTCGTGATCCTGCTGATTGTGGCCGCAGATGGTGACATTGTCGAGGTAGGGGAAGGTTGCCTGCAAGTGGTGGTCATCGACCATGCGGTCCATCTCCCTCTGAAAGACCGAGACCCCATTCGTCACCCCAAAGGGGACTCTGAGGAATTGGTAGAGGCGTCCGTTCGCCTCGAAGGCGGTGTACGGGTGGTCCTCTGGTCTGATAGGGAGCTGGTGGTACGCTGACTTGAGGTCGATGGTGGAGAACACCCGGTATTGGGCGATTTGGTTCACCATTTCTGATATGCGGGGTAGCGGGTAGGCGTCTAGTTGGGTGTACCTGTTGATCGTTTGACTATAGTCGATCACCATCCGTTTCTTCTCGCTACCCCTTACCACTACCACTTGGGCGCGCCACGGGCTGTTGCTGCGTTCAATAATGCGCTCTTTCAGGAGCCTGTCTACCTCGGTCGCGATAAACCACCTGTCCTCCCAGCTGTACCTCCTGCTTTTGGTCGCTATTGGCCGGCAGTTAGGGGTAAGGTTCGCGAATAGCGAAGGCGGCTTTACCTTCAGGGTAGCCAGACCGCACACTGTGAGGGGCGGCTGGGACCCACCGTACTTGAGCGTGATGCTTTGGTGGTTGCACTGGAAATCCAGGCCCAAGATCACGCTCGCACATAGGTTCTTCATGATTAATACTTTAAAATTATCGTATACAGTTCCGTTAATGCCCAATTGTACCGTGCAGTAACCCAGAATGGTCGATGTCTGGGTTTTATCAGCCATAGAGATGGTACCCTGAGCAGGGACCACCTTTAGGGAGAGTTGTTGTGCCAGTTCAGGGTGGATAAAACTCTCCGTGCTTCCACTGTCAATTAAACATTTAACCCGGCACCCGTTTACCTCGATGTCCACCATTGATTTGGATAGCGGGTGCGGCCTGGTCTGGTCCACTGTGACCGATGCCACTGTAGGGCCCTGATTGATACAAGATGGCGTCCACGCTGAGAGGTTCGTACAAACCTTTAAAAAAGCAGTAAGGGCCATGTGCGATGACGACATTCCACTGCAGCATAAGGTGGACAATTTCCTGTTAGCCGACAGAAATGCGACACATGCAGTCACCAACCAGACCCCGGCCATGATGTTCTTTAACTGAAGTTTGAGATCTCGTCTGGATTTGCTCAGACCAAATGTACGAAGAGATGTTGAGAATAAGCAATTCCAGCACATCAATGAGAAGCCGACAAGGAGCTTCAATGTAGGGCAACCAGTCTTGGCCCGCGACTACCGAACAGAGAAATGGCAACCAGGAACGATATGCACACGGCAGGGGCCACTAATGTACACAGTGGATGTTGGGGAGAACATTGTGAGACGCCATGTCAACCAGATCCTAGAGTCACAGGAACGAGTCAACTCCAGGTCTCGCGTACCTGGTGATGAACCCGACATACAGGTAGCATCTACCCCAGAAACAGTAGCATCGGAAGCTGATGAACCAACCGATGACAGGGGGCCAGAATCGCCTCCGCACCAAGAGCAAGACACTCAGGAAAGGCGCTATCCAGAAAGGATCAGGAAGCCGCCCCAAAGACTGAATTATAAATGGACTATTTGCAGTTAATGTTGCATGTTAAAAGTGTTAATTGTTAAATGAATGTTATGGTACTGTTAATCTAAAAGGGGAGGAATTGTAGTGTATGTACATTTAAGGGGAGAACTACTTTTTACAGCTCCTGTATACTGTAGTACCGGCAGTGACCACAGCTGTATATAAACCCTGAGTAGGGATCTGTACTTTAGTTTTAGAGTAACCTTCATCCAGTAAACACCTGTTGATTGTTCCTCTGCAGTCTCTGTCGATTTATTGAAGGACACCATACATCAAAATTCACGGATTTAACAAGTTATGCTAAGCCTTTATAAAACACTGGCTAGGCTTCCGCTGGAGTATTGTGTTCAATTCAGGGCACCGCAGTTTAGGAAGGATGTCAAGGCCTTAGAGAGGGTGCAGAAGAAATTTACTGGAATGGTTCCAGGGATGAGGGACTTCAGTTATGTGGAGAGACTGGAGAAGCTGGGGTTGTTCTCCTTGGAGCAGAGAAGGTTAAGGGGAGATTTACTAGAATGGTACCGGGGATGAGGGACTTCAGTTACATGGAGAGACTGGAGAAGCTGGGGTTGTTCTCCTTGGAGCAGAGAAGGTTAAGGGGAGATTTGATAGAGGTGTTAAAAATCATGAATAGTTTGGATAGAGTAAATAAGGAGAAACTTTTTCCAGCGGAGGAAGGGTCGTTAACCAGAGGACACAGATTTAAGGTGATTGACAGAAGAACCAGAGGTGACATGAGGAAACTGTTTTTATAGAGCGAGTTGTTGTGATGGGGAATGCGCTGCCTGATAGGGCGGTGGAAGCAGATTCAACAGGAGCCTTCAAAAGGGGACGGGATAAATACTTGAACGGAAATAAATTGCAGGGATATAGGGAAAGAGCGGAGGAGTGGGACTAACTGGATTGCTCTTCGAAAGAGCCGGTGCAGACTCGATGGGCCGAATGGCCTCCTTCTGTGCTATTCTATGAATACAGAGAGACAATGTCCCTTCAAACATCGAGGTGTTACGCTGAGGTAAGGAGACACATTGTCCCTTTTGTTACAAAGGAGAAGACAAAAAGGTCACAGACTCTTTAACTGACACCAATACTCCGAGAGAAGAGGATGTGACGGTCGATGTCTGTAATGAAATCTGTTTGTCTTGATTCTGTCAGTCTGTTTGTCTTGATTCTGTATTCGTTTTGCACTCATGTATATTACCCTCCCCCACGGTGTATCGTTTCACTTCCTCTTTCCCGACTAACCTGGAAGGTTCTAGGTCTTGGCTCTTGGCTCCGCCCCTGACTTCTCTTACATAAAGATCCCAGGATCTGTATGACTCATTCCTGTGAACCAGTCGGCGTGTTGAGATGTTAGCTCTGATCTTAGTGATTAAAAGCCAACTTGTTTAAGTCTATAACTTCTAGTTTTGTGGTTATTGAAGGCCCATCAATTTTAATCACTAAAGAATACTAGGATGGGTCGACTGCTAAAACCAGAGCATCTGGACTTGGATCCACATTCTGCTGAAGCATCAAATCAATTTGGACACTGGCTCAAATGCTTCGAACTCTTCGCGGGGGCCTCATCCGCTAGCGAGGTAGATAAACTGAGTCTACTGACTACTCGCGTAAGTCATCGGATTTATTCATTCATCCGGGATGCCACCTCTTACACGGAGGCCATCACTATCCTGAAGGCCCAATACCAGAGGCCGGTAAATGAAGTGTACGCCAGACATCTGCTGGCTACACGCAGGCAGCGACCAGAGGAATCAATGGACGATTTCTTACAGGGCCTAAAGGACCTGGTCCGGGACTGTAACTGCAAGGCCGTGACGGCCAACGCGTACTCTGACGAATTGGTCCGCGATTCCTTCATCACGGGCCTCAAATCGAATTATATCCAGCAGAGACTGCTGGAGAAGGAGGTCCTGGACTTAAAAAAGGCAGTGGCCACTGCGCGATCGCTGGACGTGGCCCAGAGAAACTCTGACTCTTATTCTTCTGGCCATGTGGCCCTCACCGCCTCGTGCGCGCCGAGGGGGCCGCCATCTTGGAATCAGCCATCTTCACCATTCAGGTCTCAGACCAGCTCTACGCCGCCGGAGTCCCCACACAGAAGTTCACCCAGGAGTCCTACTACAGCGGCAATGTCTCGAGGCCCGAAATGCTACTTCTGCGGCCAGGCCAAGCACCCCAGACAACGATGCCCAGCGAAGGACGCTACATGCTTCAAATGTAAGAAAAAGGGGTATTTTAGCAAAGTCTGCAGGGGGAATCCATTTTCCAACTCCGTCACCGCCTCGTGCGTGCTGTGCGGGCCGCCATCTTGGGATCCGCCATCTTTTCCCGACTCAACGGCCGCCCAGGGCCCAACAGTGGCTTCGATCATGGTGGATCAATCCAGGCCACACCCGTTGACAAAATCCATGATGGACATACAGGTAAACGGGAATTTAACTAAATGTTTAATTGACTGTGGGAGTACCGAGAGTTTTATCCACCCTAGCCTGGTACGGCGGCACTCATTAACAGTAACCCCTACACGGAGCAGAATTGCAATGGCTGCTAAGCCCCACACTTCGGACATTTTGGGCTACTGTGTGGTAACACTGACTGTAAAAGGCACGGACTACAAGGATTTTAAACTCCTCGTGATGCCAGAACTCTGTGTTAATGTAATCTTGGGCCTGGACTTCCAGTGCCACCACAAAAGTGTCACGCTAGCATATGGCGGGTCCCAGCTGCCACTCACAGTCTGTGGCCTATCAACCTTAAAAATCAGCCCGCCCTCTTTATTCGCTAATCTCGCTCCGAACTGTAGGCCCATAGCGACCAAAAGTAGACGGTACAGTCTGGAAGACAGACACTTTATCAAGGCGGAAGCGGACAGACTCCTGCGGGAAGGCATTATTGAATGCAGTACCAGCCCGTGGCGTGCCCAAGTAGTCATAGTTAAAAATAGCAAAAAGAAACGGATGGTAATTGACTACAGCCAGACTGTTAATATTTATACCCAGCTGAACGCCTACCCTTTACCCCGCATATCAGAAATGGTCAACCAGATTGCGCAATACCGAGTCTTCTCGACTATCGACCTCAAATCCGCGTATCACCAGCTCCCCATTAGAACGGAGGACCGCCCATACACCGCCTTCGAGGCGAACGGGCGCCTCTACCATTTTCTCAGAGTGCCCTTCGGGGTAACAAATGGGGTCTCGGTCTTCCAACGTGAGATGGACCGCATGGTTGATGAGAATAAACTAAGAGCTACCTACCCCTATCTGGACAATGTCACTATCTGCGGGCACAACCAGCAAGACCACGATCTAAATCTTGCGAGATTTTTAAAAACTGCCCGAAAGCTGAATCTAACCTACAACAGAGACAAATGTGTCTTCAACACAACCCGTCTCTGTATCCTCGGCTGTGTGGTGGAAGATGGGGTAATTGGACCGGACCCTGACCGATTACGCCCCCTAAAGGAACTGCCCCTGCCACACAATCCCAAAGCTTTAAAAAGGTGCCTGGGATTTTTTTCGTATTATGCCCACTGGGTGCCCAATTACTCTGATAAGGCCCGACCCCGCATTAAATCGACGTCCTTCCCACTATCAGCTGAAGCTCGGGAGGCTTTCACCAGTATTAAACAGGACATTGAAAGGGCTGCAGTGTGTGCAGTGGATGAATGCATTCCCTTTCAAGTCGAAAGCGATGCATCAGACTTTGCCTTAGCTGCGACCCTCAATCAGGCTGGGAGACCTGTGGCCTTCTTCTCCCGAACCCTTCAGGGACCTGAAATCAGGCACTCTTCTGTCGAGAAGGAGGCACAGGCTATAGTGGAGGCAGTGCGGCACTGGAGACACTACCTAACCGGCAAACGTTTCACCCTGCTCACCGACCAGTGGTCGGTGGCTTTCATGTTTAATAACAAACAAAGGGGGAAAATCAAGAATGACAAAATACTCAGATGGAGGATCGAACTATCCACGTTCGACTATGATATTATGTACAGGCCGGGAGCCCTTAATGAACCCCCAGACGCCCTATCGCGGGGAATGTGTGCCAGCATTCATACGGACAAATTACAGGGTCTCCACAACGACCTCTGTCACCCAGGGGTCACCCGACTATACCATTTTATAAAGTCCCGCAATCTGCCCCACTCCATCGAGGAGGTCAGGGCAATGACCAGAGCCTGCCACATCTGTGCGAAATGCAAGCCTCGTTTCTACAGGCCTGACCGTGCACACCTTATCAAAGCCACACGGCCATTCGAGCGCCTAAGTCTGGACTTCAAGGGACCCCTTCCCTCTGCCGACCGTAACGTATTCATTGATGAATATTCCCGCTTCCCCTTCGCCATTCCCTGCCCAGACATGACCAGTGCCACGGTCATCAAGTGTCTCTGTAATCTATTCTGCATGTTTGGCATGCCGAACTACATACACAGCGATAGGGGGACGTCATTCATGAGTGACGAGCTGCGCCAGTTCTTGCTCTCGAAGGGGATAGCCACTAGCAGAACCACTAGCTACAACCCCCGGGGTAATGGGCAAGTGGAAAGGGAGAATGCTACTGTTTGGAAGGCTGTCACGTTGGCCTTAAAGTCAAAAGGCCTTCCCACCTCCCGCTGGCAGGAAGTCCTCCCAGACGTGCTCCACTCCATAAGGTCTCTGTTATGTACAGCCACTAACGCTACCCCTCACAAAAAGATGTTAGTTTTCCCACGGAAATCCACCTCGGGCATATCTCTACCCGCGTGGCTGACGTCTCCAGGGACAGTACTATTGCAGAAGCACGTGAGAGGCCATAAAACGGACCCCCTTGTGGAAAAGGTACAGCTCCTCCATGCAAACCCTCAGTACGCCTATATCGAATACTCTGACGGGCGAGAGGACACTGTTTCCATAAAAGACCTCGCTCCCTCGGGGAGCGGAGAGAATGATGGGAGACTACCCGATGAAGACCTACACTACAAAGAGACAGGACGCCCAGAGGTATCAATACCCAACTTTAACCTGGAGGACACTGCAGATAACCTGGAAGACACTGCGGAGGCCCGGACAGCGGAGGAACCAGAATCCACTCCCCTGGAGGCCCCCCAACTGGCTTTGCACCGATCACTGAGAACTGCAAAACCTCCTGACAGACTCACTTATACCAACTTTTAAGAAACATCACCCCGATGGACTAAATCTATAGAAGGGGTGAATGTAATGAAATCTGTTTGTCTTGATTCTGTCAATCTGTTTGCCTTGATTCTGTATTCGTTTTGCACTCATGTATATTACCCTCCTCCACTGTGTATAGTTTCACTTCCTCTTTCCCGAATAACCTGGAAGGTTCCAGGTCTTGGCTCTTGGCTCCGCCCCTGACTTCTCTTACATAAAGATCCCAGGATCTGTATGACTCATTCCTGTGAACCAGTCGGCGTGTTGAGATGTTAGCTCTGATCTTAGTGATTAAAAGCCAACTTGTTTAAGTCTATAACTTCTAGTTTTGTGGTTATTGAAGGCCCATCAATGTCCCTTTAACTGGGCCGCACATGCCTGTGATTAAAGGCATCGGAAACAGTGGAATTGACCCACCGCAGTCACACTGTGGACACTCTGGTGTGTCAGCGGGTGGGATACACCAGGGATTCCCTTTCCACACACTGAGGAGTACTCCAGATGTGGTCTCACCAATGCCCTGTATAACTGAAGCATAACCTCCCTACTTTTGTATTCAGTTTCCCTCACAATAAACAATAACATTCTATTCGCTTTCCTGATTACTTGTTGTACCTGAATACTAACCTTTTGTCATTCATGCATTAGGACACCCAGATCCCTCTGCATCTCAGAGCTCTGCGATCTCTCACCATTTAGATAATATGCTTCTTTTTTATTCTTCCTGCCAAAATGGACAACTTCACATTTTCCCACATTATACTCCATTTGCCAGATCTTTACCCACTCACTTATCTATATCCCTTTGTAGCCTCCTTATGTCCTCTTTACAATTTACTTTCCTACCTATCTTTGTGTCATCAGCAAATTTAGCAACCATGCCTTCAGTCACTTCATCCAAGTCATTTATATAAATTGTAAAAAGTTGAGGCCCCAGCACTGATCCCTGTGGCACACCACTCGTTACATCTTGCCAATCAGAAAATGACCCATTTATGCCTACTCTCTGTTTCCTGTTAGCTAGCCAATCTTCTATCCATGCCAACATGTTACCCCCGACACCATGTGCTTTTATTTTCTGCAATAACCTTTGATGTGGCACCTTATCAAATGCCTTCTGGAAATCTAAGTACAGTACATCCACCGGTTCATTGAAACATAGAAATATAGAAGATAGGAGCAGGAGTAGGCCATTCGGCCCCTCGAGCCTGCTCTGCCATTCAATGAGATCATGGCTGATCATCCAAATTCAGTACCCTATCCCTGCCTTCTCCCCATATCCCTTGATCCCTTTAGCCTCAAGAAATATATCCAACTCCTTCTTGAATACATTTAATGAATTGGCCTCCACTGCCTTCTGTGGTAGAGAATTCCACAGGTTCACCACTCTCTGGGTGAAGAAATTACTCCTCATCTCTGTCCTAAATGGCTTACCCCTTATATTTAGACTGTGACCCCTGGTTCTGGACTCCCCAACTATTGGGAACATCCTTCCTGCATCTAATCTGTCCAGTCCTGTTAGAATTTTATGTTTCAATGAGATCCCCTCTCATTCTTCTAAACTCCAGCGAGTATAAGCCCAATCGACCCAATCTTTCCTCATACGTCATTCCTGCCATCCCAGGTGAATCTTCGCTGCACTCCCTCCATGGCAAGAACATCCTTCCTCAGATAAGGCGACCAAAATTTCACACAATACTCAAGATGTGGTCTCACCAAGGCCCTGTACAACTGCAGCAAGACATCCTTGTTCCTGTACTCAAACCCTCTCGCTACGAAGGCCAACATACCATTTGCCTTCTAACCGCCTGCTGCACCTGCATGCTTACCTTCAGCGACTGGTGCACAAAGACACCCAGGTCTCGTTGAACTTCCCCTTTTCCCAATCTATTGCCGTTCAGATAATAAGCTGCCTTCATGTTTTTGCCACCAAAGTGGATAACCTCGCATTTATCCACATTATACTGCATCTGCCATGCTTCTGCCCAATCACTCAACCTGTCCAAATCATACTGGAGTCTCTCGGCATCCTCCTCACAGCACACACGCCCACCCAGCTTTGTGTCATCTGCAAACTTGGATTAATTACATCTAGTTCCCTCGTCTAGATCATTAATATATATTGTGAATAGCTGGGGTCCAAGGACCGATCCCTGCGGTACCCCACTAGTCACTGCCTGCCACTCAGAAAAAGACCCGTTTATTCCAACTCTTTGTTTTCTGTTTGCCAACCAGTTCTCTATCCAAGTCAATACCTTGTCCCCAATCCCATGTGCCTTAACTTTACACGCTAATCTCTTATGCGGGACCTTATCGAAAGCCTTCTGAAAGTCCAAATACACCACATCCACTGGTTCTCCCTTATCTATTTTACCAGTTACATCCTCAAAAAATAAATAAGGAGAAACTGTTTCCAGTGGAGGAAGGGTCGGTAACCAGAGGACACAGATTTAAGGTGATTGGCAAAAGAACCAGAGGTGACATGAGGACTCTTTTTTTCCACAGCGAGTTGTTGTGATGGGGAATGCGCTGCCTGATAGGGCGGTGGAAGCAGATTCAACAGGAGCCTTCAAAAGGGGGCGGGATAAATACTTGAACTGAAATAAATTGCAGGGATATAGGGAAAGAGCGGAGGAGTGGGACTAACTGGATTGCTCTTCGAAAGAGCCGGCACAGACTCGATGGGCCGAATGGCCTCCTTCTGTGCTATTCTGTGATTCTATGAATACAGAGAGACAATGTCCCTTTAAATATCGAGGTGTTACGCTGAGGTAAGGAGACACATTGTCCCTTTAGTTACAAAGGAGAAGACAAAAAGATCGCAGACTCTTTAACTGACACCAATACTCCGAGAGAAGAGGATGTGACGGTCGATGTCCCTTTAACTGGGCCGCACATGCCTGTGATTAAAGGCATCGGAAACAGTGGAATCGACCCACCGCAGTCACACTGTGGACACTCTGGTGTGTCAGCGGGTGGGATACACCAGGGAATCCCTTTCCACACACTGAGGTTGACTCTAATGATCGGGAGTCCCAGGGTTTCGGATACCAGATAATCAAGCTCACAAGAACACAAATTGTCTCTCCAGACTTTATTAAGAGCGCTGCATAACACAGATCGGGTGATAATTCCCTCAATCTGGAGAATAGAAGTACAGTGGATTCACGCGCGATCTTCTCGAGTCTGTTCCAACTGACAACGGCTTAAGTGGCCTGTTCTTATACACAAGCTTGGTTACCGCTCAGGAAATGGGATTGTTTGGACCTGTCTGTTGACCGCCTCCTGAACTCCTGCTAATTCAGGGAATTTAGTCCATCTGTGACCAGACTATAACCACAAGCCCATCTGGCTATCACACCTATACGGTCCGTGAGGTTATTATTCGATTCACACCCAGACATTGTGCCTTTTCTTTTCTGGCACTTCATCCCATAACACGGGTACAGGGGCTCAGTAATGTTTCATTCATCAGAAAAAGACAAAGTACAACAACATACTGGGCAGCTTAACAAAATCTCATCATAATTACGGGGCCATAAATATAAGAGTCACTAAGAAATCCAGTAGTGAATTCAGGAGAAATATCTTTACCCAGAGAATGGTGAGAATGGGGAACTCGCTACCACAGGGAGTAGTTGAGGTGAACAGCACAGATGTATTTAAGGGGAAGCCACATGAGGGAGAAAGGAATGGGAGGAGATGTTGATCGGGTTAATTGAAGTAGGGTGGGTGTGGGGCTTAAACACTGGTATGGACCAGTTGGGCCGAATGGCCTGTTTCTGTGCTGTACATTCTATGGAACACCATGAACAGTCAATCGAAGGGAATCATCAGCACAACAGATTGAAAGATTAAACAGCAGTACAAGAATTTATAAAACATTCATCCATTCCACGTTCATGTCACCCCAGCTGTCTGTGGGGCCCTGTGCTACAGAACAATGTGAACTCGCTGGTGTGTCAGCAGGTGGGCTGACCGAGTGAATCCCTTCCCACACACAGAGCAGGTGAACGGTCTCTCCCCAGTGTGAACTCACTGGTGTCCCTTCAGATTCCCGGAGCTTTTAAAGCTCATCCCACAGTCAGAACAGTTAAATGGTCTCTCATCAGTGTGAACTCGCTGGTGTGTCACCAGGCTTGATGACTGAGTGAATCCCTTCCCACACACGGAGCAGGTGAACGGCCTCTCATCAGTGTGTACTCGCTGGTGTCTCACCAGGTGGGCTGACTGAGAGAATCCCTTCCCACACACGGAGCAGGTGAACGGTCTCTTCCCAGTGTGAACTCGCTGGTGTCCGTTCAGATTCCTGGAGCTTTTAAAGCTCTTCCCACAGACAGAACATGTAAATGGTCTCTCATCAGTGTGAACAAGCTGGTGTTGCTTCAGATCCTTGGAGCATTTGAAGCTCTTCCCGCAGACAGAACATTTAAATGGTCTCTCATCAGTGTGAACTTGCTGGTGTAGCTTCAGTTCCATGGAGCTTTTAAAGCTCTTCCCGCAGACAGAACATTTAAATGGTCTCTCATCAGTGTGAACTCGCTGATGTGTCAGTAGGTTGGATGACCGAGTGAATCCCTTCCCACACACGGAGCAGGTGAATGGCCTCTTTCCTGCTTTCTCCAGCTGGTCTCCCTTCAGCTCCTGGGACCTTTTAAAGCTTTTCCTACAGTCGGAATGTTTCACCAGTTTCTCCCCAGTGTGAACTCGCTGGTGTATCATCGGAGCGGATGGCTGAGTGAATCCCTTCTGGAACACAGGGCCGGTGAACGGGCTCTCCCCAATGTGTAGCCACTGGTGTCGCTTCAGGTGCTTGTAGATCTTGAAGCTCTTCCCACACTCAGAACATTTAAAAGGTCTCTCATCAGTGTGAACTCTCTGGTTCACTGGTGTGCCAGCAGATTGGAGGACCGATTGCATCAGGTCCTGACGAATCCTGTAACTCTGTCAGATCTTGACGTGATGTTTGGTCTCAGCCTCCTGTCTGTAAAGGCTCCACTTCTAAAGCCCTGTGAAAGGAGTGTAGAAAGGGGTAAGACGGAGAATGTGGTCTCAATTTTTTAAATATAATCATTCATAGAAACATATAAGATAGGAGCAGGAGTCGGCCATTCTGCCCCTCGAGCCTGCTCCACCATTCAATTGATCCCTTTAGCCTTCACGGGATGTGGGCGTCGCTGGCAACACCAGCATTTATTGCCCATCTCTAGTTGCCCTTGAGAAGGTGGTGACGAGCCGCCGCCTTGAACCGCTGCAGTCCGTGTGGTGAAGGTGCTCCCACAGTGCGGTTACACTTCTTTGCAGTGGTTTGGTACAACTGAGGGGCTTGCTAGGCCGCTTCAGAGGGCAGTGAAGAGACAACCACATTGCTGTGAGTCTGAAGTCACATATAAGCCAGTCAGATTAGTGAACCAGATGGGTTTTTAACGACGGTTTCATGGTCACCATTACTAGCCTTTTAATTCCAGATTTATTTAATTAACTGAATTTAAGTTCTGCAGCTGCCGTGCTGGGATTATATAGAAACATAGAAGATAGGAGCAGGAGTAGGACATTCGGCCCCTCGAGCCTGCTCCGCCATTCAATGAGATCATGGCTGATCATCCAAATTCAGTACCCTGTCCCTGCCTTCTCCCCATATCCCTTGATCCCTTTAGCCTTAAGAAATATATCTAAGTCCTTCTTGAATATATTTAATGAATTGTTAATGACACAGATTTAAGGTTTTGGGCAAGAGATACAGGTTGGACGTGAGGAAAAACTTTTTTACGCAGTGAGTGGTGAGGACCTGGAACTCGCTGCCGACGGAAGTGGTGGAAGCGGAGACACTCGATGTTTTCAAGGGGAGACTGGATAGGCACTTGGGGGAAATAAACTTGCAGGGCTACGGGGATAGAGCGGGGGAGTGGGACTGACTGGATTGTTCTACAGAGAGCTGGCACGGACTCGATGGGCCGAATGGCCTCCTTCTGTGCCTCTATGACTCTATGTGGTTGCTGTGGATCACACTGGGGTCCACCAGCTCCCACATGCTACAGCTGCAACACATCACCTGCCCCGCCATCTCTATTGTATTTTATTTAACTAATTAGGTTTTCAAGTTTTGAAATACCCAATTGTCTATTAATAGTTATTAATCTAAGTAATAACCTTGTTTAATTTATTACATTTAGCTATATGCTTTAGGTCTTTACTGTAACTTAGCCCACAGTCCTAATTAAACCCTAGTTGTTTATATTTTTTTACGTATCAAGCAGCAACTCTTACCCCCACCTCACCGAATTCGCTCACTCACCCAATTCCCGAGTTAAGTACTCTGTAGAAGCCGTACTCCGTAGAACTGGACTCCGTGCTACTTACCTCCCAAACATTTCCCCTTCCACACTCAAAAGGCCGATGAATTTCAGGTCCCGATGAATGGAGTGACTCTCTGAGCTCTTGATATGAAGTTTGGTTTGAGTTTCCCCGTCTGTCAATCCTGCCCTTCTCACAGCCGGTGAAAGGAGTTTCCAAAAGCCATCACTGAGAGTCCAGGACAGAAATTGACAACATTCTCCCCCAGCAACAATTCTCTTGTCCTCACCCAATCACGTTCCCTTAGCAACAAGGTATTGAAACTTCTTTTATACATTCTCGCAAAATATTACACACAGGTGTCTTCAACCAATCTCGCTCCCCAGCAACAACTCCCCGGTCCTCACAGGATACTAGTTTGGCAACATAAAATGACATGGAACCTTCCAGAACTTTGGGCACTTTTTAATGGTTAATTACAAAACGGGCAGTTTTGCAGCTACCAATTACTGTAACTCATCAATACTCACAATTCTGATTCATCGACTTTGCATTATAGAATAGTAGAATTACATTAATACATCCAAAGGGCTTCCAGCAAATAGTTTGCAGAAGGCTGCACCACTGAATAAATGTGAAATATTTAGTGTTTCCCACATTCAATAACTGTTCATTTTATTTTGCCTCATTTGAACACATTAATCTGACTGGCTGAAGGGCACTGATGTAATTTGATTGGAGGCCTTCTATCAATTATCTTGCCTACCCTCAATCTGGCAAGAAACTACTTAAAAATGTCGACTATTCCTCAATTCAATTAATGTCAAGCACAATGGTTTTAATGGGAACAGACACAAACAGTTAATTCCTGCCCCTTGCCCACCACAACAGCACTTAGACACACTATGGGGAATCCTCATGGGACAAAGATGGAAGCTTTGTGAATTTAACACAAAATGGGGGCAGCGAATGTTGTAAAGCCTAAGGGGGAATTACAGTTTGTGTCCCGAGCTGAGCCGCCCCCTCTTAAGCTGAGTTTGTTTTGTCTTGTTTCTTATTTACAAGTTCACTTCTTACAATACATTCTTTAATTCTTTATGTTGCTGCTTTCAGCTATATAATTTTCACCCTAACAGATATGCACTTGAAGTGCCGTAACCTACAAGGCTGCGGACCAAGTGCGGGAAAGTGGGATTAGGGAGGATAGCTCTTTGTCGGCTGGCATGGACAAGATGGGCCGAATCGCCTCCTTCTGTGCTGTAAATTTCTATGATCCTATGATTCATTGATCATCCCATTCCCAAGCTGACTCTGTGTTAACACCTCAGACGAGCCGTCCCACGTAGGGTGACTCCCTCAACCTGTTCTCGCGGTTACAGAACCAGATTGTCTCTCTCAGGAATGCCCAAGGCTCTGTTGTCTGTACACCAACTCACTCATGACCTCACATGTTGCAACAAGTCTGCTGCCTGAGCAGTTTGCAGTGTTATTAGGTCTGTAGGTCTCTTAGCAACCACCTTCCTTATCTAGGCAAAGGGCTCATCTCCTGACTTTGGGTGTCAGCATTCTCTGTCTTTTAGCTTCAATCTGTCTGTGTCCACCCAGTGACAACACTGAGCTCCTCCCTCCAACCACTGACGCTCGCCCTCTTGCTGAGAAAGAAAGACTTGCATTTATATAGCGCCTTTCACAACATCAGGACGTCCCAGAGCGCTTTGCAGCCAATGAAGAACTTCTGAAGTGTAGTCACTGTTGTAATGTAGGAAATGCGGCAGCCAATTGGCGCACAGCAAGCTCCCACAAACAGCAATGTGACAATGACCAGATAATCTATTTCAGTGATGTTGATTGAGGGATAAATATTGGCCCCAGGACACCGGGGAGAACTCCCCTGCTCTTCTTCAATGTAGTGCCATGGGACCTTTTACGTCCACCTGAAAGAGCAGACGGGGGCCTCGGTTTAACATCTCATCCGAAAGACGGCACCTCTGACAGCGCAGCACTCTCTCAGTACTGGAGTGTCAGCCTAGATTTTTATGCTCAAGTCTCTGGACTGGGACTTGAACCCACGACCTTCTGACTCCGAGGTGAGAGTGCTGCCCACTGAGCTAAAGTGTCTGGAGCTAAGCCAGCTGGGATACTTGACATAGGATTACATCGGATATACGGCACAGAAACAGGCCATTCGGCCCAACCAGTCCATGCCGGTGTTTATGCTCCACTCGAGCCTCCTCCTGTCTTTCCTCATCTAAATCTATCAACATAACCCTCGATTCCCTTCTCCCCCATATGCCTGTCATGGCCTCCCCTTAAATGCATCGATACTATTCGCTTCAACCACTCCCTGTGGCAGCGAGTTCCACATTCTCACCACTCTCTGGGTAAAGAAGTTTCTTCTGAATTCCCGATTGGATTTCTTGGTGACTACCTTATATTGAGGCCTCTAGTTATGCTCTTCCCCACAAGTGGAAACATTCTCTCTGTATCCACTCTATCAACATTTTTCATAATTTTAAAGACCTCTATTAGGTCACCCCTCAGCCTTCTGTTTTCAAGAGAAAAGAGACCCAGCCTGTTCATCCTTTCCTGATATGTATATCCTCGCATTTCTGGTATCATCCTTGTAAATCTTCTCTGCACCCTCTCCAGTGCCTCTATATCCTTTTTATAATATGGCGACCAGAACTGTACGCAGTACTCTAAGTGTGGTCTAACCAAGGTTCGATACAGGTTTAGCATAACTTCACTACTTTTCAATTCTATACCTCTAGAAATAAACCCTAGTGCTTGGTTTGCTTTTTTTTATGGCCTTGCTAACCTGTGTCGCAACTTTTAGTAATTTGTGTATTTGTACTCCGAGATCCCTTTGTTCCTCTACCCCACCTAGACTCGCACCCTCCAAGTGATAAGTGACCTCCCCATTCTTCCTACCAAAATGTAATACCTCACATTTATCTGTCAGCCTTGGTCACTCTGCAAAAACTCTGAAATGTTTAATAATGAAATCAGGGAGTCAAAAAACTCAGGTGAGGCAGTTTAAAAAGACAGTCTCTGACCAGAGATTGCTGGATGCTGACACTCGGTGCTCACGAGGATAGAATGTCCCATTCCCCAGGCACGGACATCCAGCACCTCAATCACAGCAAAAATTCACAAAACACTGGCAATATAACTTGGAGCAGAGACGGTTAAGTGGAGCTGTGATCGAGGTGCGCAAATTTATGAGGGGTTTTGATCGAGCAAACAAGGAGAAGCTGTTGTCACTGGCAGGAGGGTCGGTAACGAGAGGACACAGGTTTCAGATCATTGGCAAAAGAATCTAGAGAGGAAATGAGGAGACTTTTTTTACACAGCGAATTGTGATGATCTGGAATGCACTGCCTGAATGGGAGGTGGAAGCAGATTCAATAGTAACTTTCAAAAGGGAATTGGATATATACTAAAGGCAGAAATTTGCAGGGCTGTGGAGAAAGAGCAGGGCAGTGGGACTAATTGCATCGCTCTTTCAGAGAGCCAGCAGCAGCACGATGGGCCGAAAGGCATCCTACTGTGCTCTATGATTCTATAACATCAGCTTCTCTCTGCTTACTAGTACTGAGAGAACAGGGAATAATCTTTAAATCCAGCCCAGTTATTGGGAGCTCTTAACATTAACAAGCCTCAGTTGCCTGAATGGTTCAGTCCTGGATGTGATTAAAGGCATCGGAAACAGTGGAATCGAACCACCGCAGTCACAATGTGGACACTCTGGTGTGTCAGCGGGTGGGATACACCAGGGAATCCCTTTCCACACACTGAGGTTGACTCTAATGATCGGGAGTCCCAGGGTTTCGGATACCAGATAATCAAGCTCACAAGAACACAAATTGTGTCTCCAGACTTTATTAAGAGCGCTGCATAACACAGATCGGGTGATAATTCCCTCAATCTGGAGAATAGAAGTACAGTGGATTCACGCGCGATCTTCTCGAGTCTGTTCCAACTGACAACGGCTTAAGTGGCCTGTTCTTATACACAAGCTTGGTTACCGCTCAGGAAATGAGATTGTTTGGACCCGTCTGTTGACCGCCTCCT
Source organism: Somniosus microcephalus (assembly GCF_052327205.1). NCBI lineage: Eukaryota > Metazoa > Chordata > Chondrichthyes > Squaliformes > Somniosidae > Somniosus > Somniosus microcephalus. The sequence continues at coordinate 3,340,564 of NW_028225189.1, read as the reverse complement.
GAACTCCTGCTAATTCAGGGAATTTAGTCCATCTGTGACCAGACTATAACCACAAGTCCGTCTGGTTATCACACCTATATGGTCCGTGAGGTTATCAGATTCACACCCAGACGTTGTGCCTTCACTTGTCTGGCACTTCATCCCATAACACGGGTACAGGGGCTCAGTAATGTTTCATTCATCAGAAAAAGACAAAGTACAACAACATACTGGTCAGCTTAACAGAATCTCATCATATTTATGTGGCTATAAATATAAAAGTCACTAATAAATCCAGGAGGGAATTCAGGAGAAACTTTTTTATCCAGAGAATGGTGAGAATGGGGAACTCGTTACCACAAGGAGTAGTTGAGGTGAACAGCACAGATGGATTTATGGGGAAGCCACACAAGGGAGAAAGGAATGGGAGGAGATGTTGATCGGGTTAATTGAAGTAGGGTGGGTGTGGGGCATAAACACTGGCATGGACCAGTTGGGCCGAGTGGCCTGTTTTTGTGCTGTACATTCTATGTAACACCATGAACAGTCAATCGAAGGGAATCATCAGCACAACAGTCTTAAAGATTAAACAGCAGTACAAGAATTTATAAAACATTCATCCATTCCATGTTCATGTCACTCCAGCTGTCTGCGGGGCTCTGCACGACAGAACAATGTGAGCTCGCTGGTGTCTCAGTAGGTGCGATGACCGAGTGAATCCTTTGCCACACACTGAGCAGGTGAACAGTCTCTTTCCTTCACTCTCCAGCTGGTGTCTCTTCAGGCCCTTTGAACATATAAATGTCTTACCACAGTCAGAACTTTTAAATGGTTTCTCATCAGTGTGAACTTGCTGGTGTGTCAGCAGGTGGGATGACTGAGTGAATCCCTTCCCACACACGGAGCAGGTGAACGGTCTCTCCCCAGTGTGAACTCGCTGGTGTCCATTCAAAATCCCAGTGCTTTTAAAGCTCTTCCCACAGACAGAACATGTAAATGGTCTTGCATCAGTGTGAACTTGCTGGTGTTGCTTCAGATCCCCAGAGGTTTTAAAGCTCTTCCCACAGTCAGAACAATTAAGTGGTCTCTCATCAGTGTGAACTCGCTGGTGTGTCAACAGGTGGGATGACCGAGTGAATCCCTTCCCACACACGGAGCAAGTGAATGGCCTCTCCCCAGTGTGAACTTGCTGGTGTCCGTTCAGATTCCTGGAGCTTTTAAACCTCATCCCACAGACAGAACATGTAAATGGTCTCTGATCGGTGTGAACTTGCTGGTGTACCTTCAGTTCCCCAGAGGTTTTAAAGCTCTTCCCACAGGCAGAACAGTTAAATGGTCTCTCATCAGTGTGATATCCGTGGTGTCTCAACAGGTGCGATAACTGAGTGAATCCCTTCCCACACACGGAGCAGGTGAACGGTCTCTCCTCAGTGTGAACTCGCTGATGTGTCAGTAGGTGGGATGACTGAATGAATCTCTTCCCACACACAGAGCAGGTGAACGGTCTCTCCCCAGTGTGAACTCGCTGGTGTGTCAGTAGGTGGGATGGCCGAGTGAATCCCTTCCCACACACAGAGCAGGTGAATGGCCTCTTTCCTGCTCTCTCCAGCTGGTGTCCCTTCAGCTCCTCGGACATTTGAAAGCTTTTCCCACAGTCAGAATGTTTCACCTGCCTATCCTCTGTGTGAACTCGCTGGTGTGCCAGCAGATTCGAGGACCGAGTGAATCCCTTCCCACACACTGAGCAGGTGAACAGAATCTCTCCTGGTCTCTCCAGCTGGTGTCTCTTCAGATCCTGGGACCTTTTAAATCTCTTCCCACAGTCAGAACATTTAATCGGTCTCTCATCACTATGAATAAGCTAGTGTCTCAGGAGGGTGGCAGAATGAGAGAATCGCTTCAAAAACACGGAGCAGGTCAATGGTCTCTCATCAGTGTGGACAAGCTGGTGTCTCAGCAGCACGGAGGGTGCAATAAATCCCTTCCCACACACAGAGTGGGTTAAAGGTCTCTCCCTAGTGTGATCTTGCTCGTGTGTCATCGGAGTGGATGGCTGAGTGAATCCCTTCCCACACACGGGTTTCCCCCAGTGTGAGGCCACTGGTGTCGCTTCAGGTATTTGTAGATTTTGAAGCTCTTTCAGAACATTTAAAAGTTCTCTCCCCAGTGTGAACTCACGGCTGTGCCAGCAGATTGGAGGAGCAACTGAATCAGGTCCTGAGGAATCACGTAACTGTCAGATCTTGACGTGATGTTTGGTTTGAGCTTCCTGTCTGTAAATGCTCCACTTCTAAAACCCTGTAAAAGGAGTGTAGAAAGGGTAAGGGGGGAAGCAGGGTTTTTTTTGGGCTTATTTTGCCTTAGAGTCCAAACAGGGCAGAGCCGGTCCCACTGATGTCCAGCTGTGCCCACAATAACCAGCGGGCCAGAAACAGCCCAATCCACCTCACTGACTTGGCCCTGAAGTCTCATCAAAGTCTCATCAAATGACATCCTTTGTGACTGTGACAAAGGTAAACTATCTCTCCTCGTCCTTCCTGACTTGTCTGCAGCCTTTGACATGGTTAACCACTCCATCCTTCTCCCAATGCCTCTCCACCATCGTCCAGCTGGGTGGGACTGCACTCGCCTGGTTCCATTCTTATCTATCGAATCGTAGCCACAGAATCACCTGCAATGGCTTCTCTTCCCGCTCCCGCATTGTTACCTCTGGTGTCCCCCAAGGATCTATCCTTGGGCCCCTCCTATTTCTCATCTAAATGCTGCCCCTTGGTGACATCATCTGAAAACACAGCGTCAGTTTCCACATGTACGCTGACGACACCCAGCTCTACCTCACCACCACTTCTCTCGACCCCTCCACAATCTCTAATCCGGTTCTGGGTGAGCAGAAATTTTCTCCAATTAAATATTGGGAAGACTAAAGCAATTGTTTTCAGTCCCTGCCACAAACTCTGTTCCCTAGCCACTGACTCCATCCCTCTCCCTAACATCTCTCTGAGGCTGAACCACACTGTTCACAACCTCGCTGTCATATCTGACCCTGAAATGAGATTCCGACCGCATATCCGCAGCATAACAAAGACCGCCTATTTCCACCTCCGTAACATCACCCGTCTCCACCCCTGCCTCAGCTCATCCGCTGCTGAAACCCTCACCCAGGCCTTTGTTACCTCTAGACTCGACTATTCCAACGCACTCCTGGCTGGCCTCCCACATTCTACCCTATGTAAACTTGAGGTGATCCAAAACTACCCGTGTCGTAACTCAACGCCAAGCCCCGTTCACCCATCACCCCTGTGCTCACTGACCTACATTGGCTCCCGGTTAAGCAATACTTCGATTTCAAAATTCACATCCTTGTTTTCAAATCCCTCCATGGCCTCGCCCCTCCCTATCTTAGTTATTCCCTTCAGCCTCACAACCACCCGTCCCCCGCGATAGAATCACAGAAAAATTACAGCACAGAAGGAGGCCATTTGGCCCATCTTGTCCGTGCCGGCCGATTAAGTGCTCTCCACACTAATCCCACTTTCCAGCACTTGGTCCGTAGCCTTGTAGGTTACGGTACTTCAAGTGCATATCCAAGTACCTTTTAAAATGTGATGAGAGTTTCTGCCTCTACCACCCTGTCAGGCAGTGAGTTCCAGACTCCCACCACCCACTGGGTGAAAACATTTCTCCTCAACTCCCCTCTAAACCTCTGACCAATTACTTTAAATCTACGCCCCCTGGTTGTGGACCCTTCTGCCAAGGGAAATAGGTCCTTCCTATCTCGGCCCCTCAGAATTTTATACACCTCAATCAGGTCTCCCCTCAGCCTCCTCGGTTCCAAAGAAAAGAACCTTCCCCCCCGCCCCCCCCCCCCGAGACATCTGCGCTCCTCCAATTCTGCCCTCTTGAGCAGCCCTGATTATAATCGCTCAACCATCAGTGGCCGTGTCTTCTGTTGCCTCGGCCCTAAGCTCTGGAATTCCCTCTCCGCCTTGCTAATTTCTTTTAAGACATAGAAACATTGAAGATAGGAGCAGGAGTAGGCCATTCGGCCCCTCGAGCCTGCTCCGCCATTCAATGAGATCATGGCTGATCATCCAAATTCAGTACCCTGTCCCTGCCTTCTCCCCATATCCCTTGATCCTTTTAGCCTTAAGAAATATATCTAACTCCTTCTTGAATATATTTAATAAATTGGCCTCCACTGCCTTCTGTGGTAGAGAATTCCACAGGTTCACCACTCTCTGGGTGAAGAAATTCCTCCTCATTTCTGTCCTAAATGGGTTACCCCTTATCCTTAGACTGTGGTTCTGGACTCCCCCGCCATCGGGAACATCCTTCCTGCATCTAGTCTGTCTAGTCCTGTTAGAATTTTATAAGTTTCAAAGAGATTCCCTCTCATTCTTCTGAATTCAAGAGAATACAGGCCTAGTTTACTCAATCTCTTCTCATACGACAGTCCCGCCATCCCAGGAATCAATCTCGTGAACCTTCATTGCACTCCCTCTATGGCAAGTATATCCTTCCTTAGGTAAGGAGATCGAAATTGTACACAGTACTCCAGGTGTGGTCTCACCAAGGTCCTATATAATTGGAGTAAGACTTCTTTACTCCTGTACTTATATATTTCTTAAGGCTAAAGGGATATGGGGAGGAGGCAGGGACAGGGTACTGAATTTGGATGATCAGCCATGATCTCATTGAATGGCGGAGCAGGCTCAAGGGGCCGAATGGCCTACTCCTGCTCCTATCTTCTATGTATTCAATCTTTCCTTGTAACTGAAATTCTCTAGTCCTGGCAACATCCTCGTAAATCTCCCGTCTGGAGCACACAGTCACATCTTTCCTGCAATGGGGACGACCAGAACTGCACGCGGTGGCCTAACTGGTGTTTTGTAAAGTTCAAGCAGAACCTCCCTGCTCTTACATGATACAGAGAGAGGCACTGCCCCTTTAAATACCTGGGGGGCACCCATTCCCCTTTAAATGGCCAAGCAATTTTTTTTGTTGAAAAGGGGCCGCAGTCCCCTTTGACTCCCCCCACCCTCTCACCCACCACAAATACTCACAAGAGAGAGAGAGAGAGAGAGGAGGAAGAATGCTGGTCTTTGTCCCTTTAAAAGTGGCTGCCCACCAAAATGTTCACAGCACCAGGGCTCTTTGTTCTGGATAAAAGTCGAAAAGAGAAAAGGTTCACTTATTTTTAAATGAATGCAGTTGATGAATAGCCTTGCAATAAAGGTAATGCAAAGGAATAAACACTCACAAGCTGGGTTTTTTCCACCCCCTCCCTTTAACAGCTCCTGCAGACAATGAAAGCAGGAAAGCGGCCTGCAGCCCACCGAGGTCCCGCACCCCTCCATCCCGCGCCGCCATTGGTTGGAGGACCGTCAGCCCGCCCGGTCCTCCCAACGTTTTTCGCGCTCCTGATTGGCGGGCGCCTCGCGTCAATCACCCCCCCTCCGATTACGCGCTGACGCCAGCACGCAACGCCCAGTGTTCGGTTGGATCGGCGCACGCCACCGCGAGGTAAAAAAAAAGACACCCCACACAAATGAGGAAAAAACAAAAATAATAATAATCGCACTTTAGAGGGGAGGAGGTTGGGGGAATTAATGAGTGTTTTCAATTGGTTTCGCAAAAAAAAATATTTGAAAAGCTTCCCAACGGGGCCAGGCGGGCTGCGCATGCGCTCCAGCCAGCCTTTGTCTCCCCCACGTGGGCCGGGGCCCGGACACGCCCACTTGCCTTCCCCTGCACCAATCACAGCGCGGGCAGGCGCAACACGAGGCTGCCAGTGCGCCTGCGCGGGGCCTCCGGGGACCGCCCGGAAGGCCGGGCCCGGGAAAGAGGCGGAATCAGCGGCCGGGGTAAAGTCAAGTGTTGGGGAATCGATTTAAATCGAGGTGAGGGGGGAGCGGAGAGCGAGATTATAAAGTAAAATACCAGAAAAACCAAACCTGAGAGTCGGGCGGGCGGGACCTCCGCGGACACCGAACGGAGCGGATTGACCCGCGCGGGTGGCGGAGTGAGCCGGAGCAACGTCATTCTGACTGACGGGAGCGCTGACCAATAGGAAGAGGGCTGAGGTGGGAGGACTGAACTGGTCGGACTGGTCCTCCAACCAATGGCGGCGCGGCAAGGGGGCGGGGCCTCCTCTCCAGCTCAGGTGCGCTGGGGCCGATTGTGACGCGCTGTCCCCAGGTGAGAGCAGCTCAGTCAGCACAGAGCTGGGGCTGGAATCTGGGAGAGGGGCCGCAGGCAGCGGGCCTGGCAAAGGGACACAAGCTTCACAATACAACCTTCTTTCAAATGCAAAATTGTTTCCTACACACAGCCTTGGTCACTGCAAAAAAAACTGTTTAACAATTCATCATAACGCCCCTGCTTTAGGAGAGGCGTAGAGTGCAAAAGCAAGGAAGTTATGATGAAACTGTGTAAAAGACTGGAGTCAGCTGTGGCTCAGTGGATAGCAGAGTCGGAAAGTTGTGGGTTCAAATCCCGCTCCAGGGACTTGAGCACATAAAGCAAGGCTGACACTCCAGTGCGGTGCTGAGGGAGCGCCGCACTGTCGGAGGGGCAGTACTGAGGGAGCGCCGCACTGTCGGAGGGGCAGTACTGAGGGAGCTCCGCACTGTCGGAGGGGCAGTACTGAGGGAGCGCCGCACTGTCGGAGGGTCCGTACTGAGGGAGCTCCGCACTGTCGGAGGGGCAGTACTGAGGGAGCGCCGCACTGTCGGAGGGGCAGTACTGAGGGAGCGCCGCACTGTCGGAGGGGCAGTACTGAGGGAGAGCTGCACTGTCGGAGGGGCAGTACTGAGGGAGTGCTGCACTGTCGGAGGGGCAGTACTGAGGGAGTGCCGCATTGTCGGAGGGGCAGTGCTGAGGGAGCGCCGCACTGTCGGAGGGGCAATGCTGAGGGAGCGCCGCACTGTCGGAGGGGCAGCACTGAGGGAGCGCCGCACTGTCGGAGGGACAGTGCTGCGGGAGAGCCGCAATGTTGGAGGAGCAGTAATGAAGGAGCGCCGTCCTATGGATGAGATGTTAAACCGAGGCCCCCGTCTGCCCCCTCAGGTGGATGTGAGGTTGCGAGGTGAGGCCCGATCAGAGTATCGGACCTGTGAGGGGGCAGTGACTGGCGGCAGAGCTTAATAGCGGCGGCAGTTGCGAGGTGAGGCCCGATCAGAGCATCGGACCTGTGAGGGGGCAGTGACTGGCGGCAGAGCTTAAAAGCGGCGGCAGTTGCGAGGTGAGGCCCGATCAGAGCATCGGACCTGTGAGGGGGCAGTGACCGGCGGCAGGGCTTAAAAGCGGCGGCAGCGAACGAGGCCCGACCAGAGAGCTTGGACCTGGGGGAGAGCAGAGGCGCGACCGGCGGCAGTTAAAACCGGCGGCAGCGAACGAGGCCTGACCAATTCAACAGCAGAGGAGAGAGGTAAAAAGTAATCCAAGTGTGACGTCACCAGGAAGCAGGTAAGTGATTGGTTGGTGAGTATTTCTTTTATTACAAGCTTAAATTCTGCAGTTTATATTTTCTTGGGTCTCTGTGGTGTAGTGGGGACAGTTGGTAAATAAGCGCCCTAGAGTATATCTTTAACTCGTGGTATTGAATTAATTAAAATTAATTAAAGGGGTAAGTCATGCCAGGAGAGCCCAGCCCCATGTTGTGCTCCTCTTGCTCTATGTGGGAATTCAGGGACGCTGCCAGTGTCCCCGATGACCACGTGTGCCAGAAGTGCATCCAGCTGCAGCTACTAACGGGCCGTATTGAGGCGCTGGAGCTGCGGATGGATGGGTTGTGGAGCATTCACGATGCTGAGAGGGTCGTGGATTACACGTTTGATGAGTTGGTCACGCCGCAGGGTAGGGCTGCACAGGCAGGAGGGAAATGGGTGACCACCAGGCGGAGCAGTAGAAGCAGGCAGGTAGTGCAGGAGACCCCTGTGGCCATCCCCCTTTCAAACAGGTATACCAATTTGGATACTGTTGAGGGGGATGACTCACCAGAGGAAGGCAGCAGCAGCCAGCTTCCTGGCACCGGGAGTGTTGCTGCTGCTCAGGAAGGGAGGAAAAAGAGTGGGAGAGCAATAGTGGTAGGGGATTCTATCGTAAGGGGAACAGATAGACGGTTCTGTGGCCGTAGACGTGACTCCAGGATGGTTTGTTGCCTCCCTGGTGCCAGGGTCAAGGATGTCACTGAACGGCTGCAGGGCATTCTGAAGGGGGAGGGTGAACAGACAGAGGTCGTGGTTCACATTGGGACCAACGACATAGGTAGGAAGAGGGATGAGGTCCTGCAACAAGAATTTAGGGAGCTAGGGAGCAGATTAAAGCGCAGGACCTCAAAGGTTGTAATCTCTGGATTATTCCCGGTGCCACGTGCTAGTGAGTATAGGAATAGGAGGATAGAGCAGATGAATGCGTGGCTAAAGAGTTGGTGCAGGAGGGAGGGCTTTAGTTTCCTGGATCACTGGGCCTGCTTCTGGGGAAGGTGGGACTTGTACAAGTCGGACGGGTTGCACCTGAACCAGAGCGGGACAAATATCCTCGCGGGGAGGTTTGCTAGCACTGTTCGGGGGGGTTTAAACTAAAATGGCAGGGGGTTGGGAACCTGAGCAGGGAGACAGAGGAAAGGAAAACAGGGATAAAAGCAAAAGATAGGAAGGAGAAAAACAAAAGTGGCAGTCAGAGAAATCAACGGTTTAAATCAAACGTGGCCACAGTAAATAATAATTCTAATAGGTCTAAGAGCGTTAAAAAAACAAGCCTGAAGGCTTTGTGTCTTAATGCGAGGAGCATTTATAATAAGGTGGATGAATTGGCTGCGCAAATAGAGATAAACGAATACGATTTGGTTGGGATTACGGAAACGTGGCTCAAGGATGGCCAAGACTGGGAACTCAACATCCAGGGGTATTCAATATTCAGCAAAGATAGGCAAAAAGGAAAGGGAGGTGGGGTAGCAGTACTGGTTAAAGAAGGGGTTAATACAATTGTAATGAAGGATATTAGCTCTGATGATGTGGAATCTGTATGGGTAGAATTGAGAAATACTAAGGGGAAAAAAACATTAGTGGGAGTGGTATATAGACCTCCAAACAGTAAGGTGGAGGTTGGGGATGGCATTAAAAGGGAAATTAAAGAAGCGTGCAATAAGGGCACAGCAGTCATCATGGGTGACTTTAACCTACATATAGATTGGGCCAACCAAATTAGTAACAATACTGTGGAGGAGGAATTCCTGGAGTGTTTACGGGATGGTTTCCTGAACCAATATGTCGAGGAACCAACCAGAGATCAGGCCATCTTAGACTGGGTATTATGCAACGAGAAAGGATTAATTAGCAATCTTGTTGTACAAGGCCCCTTGGGTCGGAGCGATCATAATATGATCGAATTCTTCATTAAGATGGAGAATGAAGTAGTTGACTCAGAGACTAGGGTCCTCAATTTAAATAAAGGAAACTACGATGGTCTGAGGAGCGAGTTGGGTAGGATTGAGTGGGGAATGGTGCTCAAAGGGTTGACGGTGGATAGCCAATGGCAAGCATTCAAAGACCGAATAGATGAGCTAGGGTACTGAATTTGGATGATCAGCCATGATCACATTGAATGGCGGAGCAGGCTCGAATGGCCGACTCCTGCTCCTATCTTCTGTGTTTCTATGTAAAAGATCCCGTGGTGCTATTTGGAAGAAGCTATCCCCGGTGTTTTGAGCCCAATATTTATCCCTCAATCACCATGACAAAAAAACAAATTATCTGGTCATTATCACATTGCTGTTTGTGGGAGCTTGCTGTGCGCAAATTGCCTGCGCGTTTCCCACATTACAACAATGACTACACTTCAAAATTACTTCACTGGCTGTAAAGCGCTTTGGGACGTCCGGTGGTCGTGAAAGGCAGTTAAGAAGGCAAATGGTATGCTGGCCTTCATTACAAGAGGATTTGAGTACAGGAGTAAAGAAGTCTTACTCCAATTATATCTTCTTCTTTCTTCTTAGGCAGTCCCTCGGAACCGAGGATGACTTGCTTCCACATTAGAAATGAGTTCTCAGGTGTAAGGGTAAACCGGGAGAGCTTCTTCTCCCCGAGACGGACCCTCTGATATAAAGGGTCGACTGGATCCATGTTTATCTGTAATTTAAACAGAGGTCTGGTCGTCTTCCGAGCTCTTTCCCCTAGAGGAGAGGGTAGAATGGGGGTCTTTAGTGTTAAATGGTTTCACCTGGGTCCATTGCTTCCATTGCATACCTGTCGGTTCCTGTAGACAAACACACGTATCACTTGTCATTAATACAGTACATGGCCCCATCCAACGGGCCCCATTCCCTGTCTTCCGATAACTTGCGTCATTACTTGTTGACCTATTCTGGGCAACTCGTCTGGTTTAAGTCCAGCATTCTGCCTTTCTAGATCTTTAAGCTGTTGTTGGTTCCTTACTTCTTTATTTAGTGCTTGTACCTCCTGATTTAGTTGTACTAAGTATCGCCTTAATCTATCTTGTACTGGTCCTGGTTCTCCCACCCCTCCAGCCAAATCCTCTGGTAGTCTCATAGCTCGTCCTGTCATTAATTTATAGGGGGTCAGTCCGGTCGTTCGTCCTGGGGTGGCTCGCAGCCTCATTAGTATGCTGGGTAATAATTCCAACCATCCCTTCCCTGTTTCTTGGATGACTTTTGTCAGTGCGTTTTTCAGTGTCCTATTCATTCTTTCTACCATCCCCGAGCTCTGGGGGTGATATGGTCTGTGATATTTTTATGTCACGTAGCAGGTTACAGATTTCTTTCATTATTTTGCCGGTGAAATGAGTGCCGTTGTCTGAGTCAATTTGCAGAGGCACTCCCCAACGGGGTATAACCTCGGTAGCCAATATTAGTGCAACTGTTTTTGCAGAGCAGTCTCGGGTGGCAAAGGCTTCCACCCACCTGGTAAATTGGTCAATTATTACCAGGCAATATTTCTTCCCCCGGTCCTGCGCTAAGGGGCCGGTAAAGTCAATGTGTAAGTTTTCCCAGGGTCCTTGGGGCCTGGGTTGGTTTGCTACTCTAACTTTACATCTCTGCCCTACATTATTCTTGCGCATATTATACAGCGGTGGCAATATTTCGCTACTTCCCGACCCATCTTTGGCCACCACCAGTACTGTGTCAGTAGGTGCAACATGTTACTTCTGCCAGTATGTGTTACACCATGGTATAGCGCCATCAGTTGTTGTCTACAACATTCCGGTGCCACCACCTGGTTACGTGGGCCCCATTTCTAAATTCCATCTTGTAATTGCGCGCCAGCTTGTCTCCATTTCTCCTTTTCCTCTTTACTAGTATTTTCTTGTAGCTCCATTATATTCACTTCCTGTACCCCACTGACTATCATGACCATATTTATTTTGTTTTTGAACGCGTCATCTGGTTGCATTTCTTCCGCAGCTAGTTTTGCGGCTAGATCTGCATACCTATTCCCCATAGGGGCCTGGTCCTGGGGTACATAGAAGATAGGAGCAGGAGTAGGCCATTCCACCCCTCGAGCCTGCTCCGCCATTCAATGAGATCATGGCTGATCATCCAATTTCGCTACCCTGTCCCTGCCTTCTCCCCATATCCCTTGACCCCTTTAGCCTTAAGAAATATATCTAACAACTCCTTGAATATATTTAATGAATTGGCCTCTACTGCCTTCTGTGGTAGAGAATTCCACAGGTTCACCACTCTCTGGGTGAAGAAATTCCTCCTCATCTCTGTCCTAAATGGCTTACCCCTTATCTTTACACTGTGGCCCCTGGTTCTGGACTCCCCGACCATCGGGAACATCCTTCCTGCATCTAGTCTCTCCAGTCCTATTAGAATTTTATAAGTTTCAATGAGATCCCCTCTCATTCTTCTAAACTCCAGCGAGTACATGCCCAATCGACCCAATTTCTCCTCATACGTCATTCCTGCCATCCCAGGTATCAGCCTGGTGAATCTTCGCTGCACTCCCTCCATGGCAAGAACATCCTTCCTCAGAAAAGGCGACCAAAACTGCACACAATACTCAAGGTGCGGTCTCACCAAGGCCCTGTACAACTGCAGCAAGACATCCTTGTTCCTGTACTCGAACCCTCTCGCTACGAAGGCCAACATACCATTTGCCTTCTTAACCGCCTGCTGCACCTGCATGCTTACCTTCAGCGACTGGTAAACAAGGACACCCAGGTCTCGTTGCACTTCCCCTTCTCCCAATCTATTGCCATTCAGATAATAATCTGCCTTCCTGTTTTTGACACCAAAGTGGATAACCTCGCATTTATCCATGTTATTTTGCATCTGCCATGCTTCTGCCCAATCACCCAACCTGTCCAAATCATACTGGAGTTTCTCGGCATCCTCCTCACAGCACACACGCCCACCCAGCTTTGTGTCATCTGCAAACTTGGAGATATTACATCTAGTTCCCTCGTCCAGATCATTAATATATATTGTGAATAGCTGGGGTCCAAGGACCAATCCCTGCGGTACCCCACTAGTTACTGCCTGCCGCTCGGAAAAAGAGCCATTTATTCCAACTCTTTGCTTCCTGTCTGCCAACCAGTTCTCTATCCAAGTCAATACCTTGCTCCCAATCCCATGTGCCTTAACTTTACACGCTAATCTCTTATGCGGGACCTTATCGAAAGCCTTTTGAAAATCCAAATACACCACATCCACTGCCCCTCCGACAGTGCGGCACTCCCTCAGTACTGCCCCTCCGACAGTGTGTCGCTCCCTCAGTACTGCCCCTCCGACAGTGCGGCACTCCCTCAGCACTGCCCCTCCGACAGTGCGGCGCTCCCTCAGTACTGCCCCTCCGACAGTGCGGCGCTCCCTCAGTACTGCCCCGCCGACAGTGCGGCGCTCCCTCAGCACTGCCCCTCCGACAGTGCGGCGCTCCCTCAGTACTGCCCCTCCGACAGTGCAGAGCTCCCTCAGTACTGCCCCTCCGACAGTGCAGCGCTCCCTCAGCTTTCTGTGACTGGAAGCCTGTGTCCAGTGGGGTACCGCAGGGACCGGTGCTGGGTCCCTTGCTGTTTGTGGTCAACATTAATGATTTGGATGTGAATGTAAAAGGTATGATCAGTAAGTTCGCCGATGACATGAAAATTGGTGGGGTGGTAAATAGCGAGGAGGTAGCCTCAGTCTGCAGGACGATATAGATGGGTTGGTCAGATGTGCGGAACAGTGGCAAATGGAATTTAACCCTGAAAAGTGTGAGGTGATGCATTTTGGAGGGACTAACAAGGCAAGGGAATACACAATGAACGGTAAGACCCTAGGAAAGACAGAGGATCAGAGGGACCTTGGTGTGCATGTACATAGATCCCTGAAGGCAGCAGAACAGGTGGATAAGGTGGTTAAAAAGGCATATGGGATACTTGCCTTCATTAGCCGAGGCATAGAATATAAGAGCAGGGAGGTTATGATGGAGCTGTACAAAACGCTGGTTAGGCCACAGCTGGAATACTGTGTAGTTCTGGTCGCCACGCTATGGAAAGGATGTGATTGCATTGGAGAGGGTGCAGAGGAGATTCACCAGGATGTTACCTGGGCTGGAGCGCTTCAGCTATGAAGAAAGACTGGACAGGCTGGGGTTGTTTTCCTTGGAGCAGAGAAGGCTGAGGGGGGACCTGATTGAGGTGTACAAAATTATGAGGGGCATAGATAGGGTAGATAGAAAGGAACTTTTCCCCTGAGTAGAGGGGTCAATAACCAGGGGGCATAGATTCAAGGTAAGGGGCAGGCGGCTTAGAGGGGATTTGAGGAAAAGCTTTTTTCACCCAGAGGGTGGTTGGAATCTGGAACTCACTGCCTGAAAGGGTGTTAGAGGCAGGAACCCTCACAACATTCAAGAAGCATTTAGATGAGCACTTGAAATGCCATAGCATACAAGGCTACGGACCAAGTGCTGTAAAATGGGATTAGAATAGACAGGGCTTGATGGCCAGCGCGGACGCGATGGGCCGAAGGGCCTCTTTCTGTGCTGTATAACTCTATGACTCTATGACACTGCCCCTCCGACAGTGCGGCGCTCCCTCAGTACTGCCCCTCCGACAGTGCAGCGCTCCCTCAGTACTGCCTCTCCGACAGTGCGGCGCTCCCTCAGTACTGCCCCTCCGACAGTGCAGCGCTCCCTCAGTACTGCCCCTCCGACAGTGCGGCGCTCCCTCAGTACTGCCCCTCCGACAGTGCGGCGCTCCCTCAGCACCGCCCCTCCGACAGTGCGGCGCTCCCTCAGTACTGCCCCTCCGACAGCGCGGAGCTCCCTCAGCACCGCACTGGAGTGTCAGCCTCGCTTTATATGCTCAAGTCCCTGGAGCGGGATTTGAACCCACAACCTTCTGACTCTGCTATTCACTGAGTCACAGCTGACTCCAGTCTTTTACACAGTTTCATCATAACGTCCTTGCTTTTGCACTCTACGCCTCTCCTAAAGCAGGGGAGTTATGATGAATTGTTAAACAGTTTTTTTTTTGCAGTGACCAAGGCTGTCTGTAGGAAACAATTGTGCATTTGAAAGAAGCTTGTATTGTGAAGCTTGTGCCCCTTTGCCAGGCCCGCTGCCTGCGGCCCCTCTCCCAGATTCCAGCCCCAGCTCTGTGCTGACTGAGCTGCTCTCACCTGGGGACAGCGCGTCACAATCGGCCCCAGCGCACCTGAGCTGGAGAGGAGACCCCGCCCCCTTGCCTCGCCGCCATTGGTTGGGGGACCAGGCCGCCCTCGTCTATAAGAACATAAGAAATAGGAGCAGGAGTAGGCCAATCGGCCCCTCGAGCCTGCTCCGCCATTCAATAAGATCATGGCTGATCTGATCCTAACCGCCAATCCACTATCACAGAACCATCTCCTGAATCTAACAGAATTAGACACACGAAATAGGAGCAGGATCAGGCTACACGGCCCCTGGGCCCGCTCCGCTACCCACTGGGCCATGACCGATCCGAACCTAGACTCCTGTCCAAATTCCTGCCCGCTCCCCGTAACCCTTAATTCCCTTTACTTCTAGGAAACTGTCTATTTCTGTTTTAAATTTATGTAATGATGTAGCTTCTACAGCTTTTTGGGGCAGCATATTCCATGGACCTACCACCCTCTGAGTGAAGTAGTTCCTCCTCATCTCAGTTTTGAAAGAGCAGCCCCTTATTCTAAGACTATGCCCCCTGGTTCTAGTTTCACCCATCATCGGGAACATCTTCCCTGCATCCACCCGATCCAACCCCTTCACAATCTTATATGTTTCAATAAGATCGCCTCTCATTCTTCTGAACTCCAATGAGTAGAGTCCCAATCTACTCAACCTCTCCTCATATGTCCATCCCCTCATCCCCGGGATTAACCGAGTGAACCTTCTTTGTACTGACTCGAGAGCAAGTATGTCCTTTCTTAAGTATGGACACCAAAACTGTACGCAGTATTCCAGGTGCGGTCTCACCAATACCTTGTACAACTGAAGCAATACCTCCCTATTTTTATATTCTATCCCCCTAGCAATGAAAGCCAACATTCCATTGGCCTTCTTAATCACTTGCTGCACCTGCATACTAACCTTTTGAGTTTCGTGCACCAGGACCCCCAGATCCCTTTGTACTTCAGTACTTTCCAGTTTCTTGCCATTAAGATAATAACTTGCTCTACGATTTTTCCTGCCAAAGTGCATAACCTCACACTTTCCAGTATTGTATTCCATCTGCCAAATCTCTGCCCACTTACTTAGCCTGTCTATGTCCCCTTGCAGGTTTTTTATGTCCTCCTCACTCACTACTTTCCCTCCCATCTTAGTATCATCTGCAAACTTTGATATGTTACACTCGGTCCCCTCCTCCAAATCGTTAATATAGGTTGTGAAGAGTTGGGGACCCAGCACTGACCCCTGTGGAACACCACTAGTTACTGATTGCCAGTCTGAGAATGAACCATTTATCCCAGCTCTCTGCCTTCTGTTCGATAGCCAATCCTCTATCCATGCCAGAATATTACCCCCAATCCCGTGATTTTTTATCTTAAGCAATAACCTTTTGTGTGGCACCTTGTCAAATGCCTTTTGGAAGTCTAAATACACTACGTCCACTGGTTCCCATTTATCCACCCTATACGTTACTTCCTTAAAGAACTCCAGCAAATTTGTCAAACATGACTTCCCCTTCATAAAACCATGCTGAATTTGTCCTATTAAATTATGATTATCCAAATGTCCTGTTACTGTCTCCTTAATAATGGACTCCAACATTTTTTCCAGCCTTCTATCTACTGCCCTTTTATAATAAGGGTGTTACATTAGCAGTTTTCCAGTCTGCCGGGACCTTTGCCGAGTCCAGGGAGTTTTGGAAAATTATTACCAATGCATCCACAATCTCTACCGCCACTTCCCTCAAGACCCTAGGATGTAAGCCATCAGGTCCAGGTGATTTATCCGCCTTGAGTCCCATTATTTTACCGAGTACCACTTCCTTAGTGATTTTGATCGTGTTTAGCTCCTCCCCCCCCCCCTTTAGCACCCTGTTTGTCCAGTGTTGGGATATTCTTAGTGCCTTCTACTGTAAAGACTGATGTAAAATATTCATTCAGTGTTTTTGCCATCTCCATATTTCCCACCATTAATTTCCCGGGCTCATCCTCTAAGGGACCAACATTTACTTTAGCCACCCTTTTTTTTTAATATAACTATAAAAACTCTTACTATCTGTTTTTATATTTTTTGCTAATTTACTTTCATAATAACTATCTTCCCTTTCTTAATCAATCTTTTTGTTATTTTTTGCTGTCTTTTAAAGTTTTCCCAATCCTCTATCCTCCCACTAGATTTGGCTACCTTATATGCCCTTGTTTTTAGTCGAATACTATCCTTAATTTCTTTACTTAGCCACGGATGGCTGTCTTTTCTTTTACACCCTTTTCTTCTCAGTGGAATATATATTTTTTGGAAGTTGTAAAATAACTCCTTAAATGTACACCACTGATCATGTATCGTCTTACCCTTTAATCTATTTTCCCAATCCACTCTACTCAATTCCGCTCTCATATCTTCATAGTCTCCGTTATTCAAGCTTAGCACGCTTGTTTGAGATCCAACCTTCTCGCCCTCTAATTGAATATGGAATTCAACCATGTTATGGTCACTCATTCCAAGGGGATCCTTTACTAGGACATTTTTAATTAATCCTGTCTCGTTACACAGGACCAGATCTAAGGTTGCTTGCCCCCTGGTCGGTTCAGTTACATACTGCTCAAGAAACCCATCCCTAATACACTCAATGAACTCATCCTCAAGGCAGCCCTGCCCAATTTGATTTGTCCAATTAATATGATAGTTAAAATCCCCCATAATTATAGATGTTCCCTTATTACAAGCCTCAACTATTTCCTGATTGATACTCCGTCCAACAGAGTTGCCACTGTTCGGAGGCCTATAGACTACGCCCACTAGTGTTTTTTTCCCCTTATTATTCCTTACCTCCACCCAAACTGTTTCATTATCCTGATCTTTTGACCCAATATCATTTCTCTGTATTACAGTGATTCCTTCCTTTATTAACATAGCCACCCCACCTCTCCTTCCTTCCTGCCTGTCCTTCCTGATCGTTAAATAACCTGGTATGTTTAATTCCCAGGCATTGTCACCCTGCAGTCATGTTTCTGTAATGGCCACAAGATCATACCCATATGTAGTTATTTGTGCCATTAACTCGTCTATTTTGTTACGAATGCTACGTGCATTCAGATAGAGAACTTTCAAAGATGTTTTGTGACACTTAGTTCCTGCTTTTGCCCTTTTTATTACTTTACCTTTTACTCCATACCTTCTGCCCCTTCCTAACACGCTCTGGTTTTTAATTTCCCCACTGCTACCTAAGTCTATATGACCTTCTCTGTTGTCATTTTTATTATTTGCTCTCTCGGAATCTCCCCCCCACTAGTTAGTTTAAAGCCCTCTCTACAGCCCTAGTTATATGATCCGCCAGGACTCTAGTCCCAGCACTGGCCAAATGAAGCCCGTCCCAACGGAACAGCTCCCTCCTGCCCCAGTACTGGTGCCAGTGTCCCAGGAAGCAAAACCCATTTCTCCCACACCAGCCTTTGAGCCACGCATTTAACTCTCTAATTTTATTTGTCCTAGCCAAATTCGCTCGTGGCTCAGGTGATTATTACCCTTGTGGTTCTGCTTTTTAATTTGGCCCCTAGCTGCTCAAACTCCCTCAGCAGAACCTCCTTCCTTGTCCTATCTATGTCGTTGGTACCAACATGGACCACGACAACTGGATCCTCCCCCTCCCACTTTCTCTCCAGTCCAGAGGAGATGTCCTTAACCCTGGCACCGGGCAGGCAACACAGCCTTCGGGACTCTCGCTCTCGGCTGCAAAGAACTCTATCTATCCCCCTAACGATACTATCCCCTACCACTACAACATTTCTTTTAACTCCCCCCACTTGAATGGCCCCCTGCTCCACGGTGCTGTGGCCAGGTTGCTCATCCTCCCTGCAGTCCCTGCTCCTGTCCCCACAGGGAGTAAGAGCCTCGAACCTGTTGGACAAGTGCAAGGGCTGCGGCTCCTCCAACACTACCTCCTGGATCCCCGTACCTGCCTCACTTCTAGTCACACCATCCTGACCCTGGTCACGGACTACATCTGAATTAATTAATCTAATTGGTGTGAATACCTCGTGATACACAGAGTCCAGGTAACTCTCCCCCTCCCTGATGTGTCTCAGTGTTTGAAGCTCAGACTCCAGCTCTTCAACACGGAGCCGGAGTTCCTCGAGCAGCCAACACTTACTGCAAATGTGATCACTGTGAGCATCAATGGTGTCCACCAGCTCCCACATATTGCAGCAGCAACACATCACCTGATCTCCCATTCTATGTAATTAATTAAATTTATTAATATTATTCTTAAATACCCTCTGTCCCGATTCTAGATGGTGAATATCACACCTTAGAAACTATAAACCAAAGAGATTTAAGCTTAAAAAGGGAGAAACACTTACCAACCAATCAGTTACCCGCTTTCTGGTGACGTCACACTTGGATTACTTTTTACCTCTCTCCTTCCCTCCGAGTTCCCAGACTGGAGACTGGTAAACCTACCTGGTCTCTGGGGCCTTTTATAGCCCCGCTCTGCCGCTCGAGATTCCCGCCGACGCTGTGAGGCCTTACCTGGTCTCTGGGACTTTTATAGCCCCGCTCTGCCGCTCGAGATTCCCGCCAACACTCTTTTTTGGATAGTAATTATTAATGGATGTTGGCCTAGTTCTGCCCTGCATGCATTGTTTACGGTTTTCCTTTGAGTCCGGAGGATACTTTTACAGAATTCTGCATGTAGGATCTCAATTGGGTGTTTGTCCCATTTTGCAAATTCTTGTTGTGTTAGCGGTCCCCACACCTCACTGCCATAGAGTGCAATTGGTTCAATTACTGATTTAAAAATTTTGAGCCAAATGCTAATTGGGATTTCTATTTGGATTGATTTTTTAATGGCATAGAAAGCCCCCTTTAAGAGCCCTCCGCCCACCACTTCCACCTTTTTCTTAAAGTCTTTGAAATTAATAATAAAAATTCTTGCAGAAAAAATGTGAGTGTGTGTCTGACTGTATTTTAGTGAGTATCTGTGTCTGTGTGTCTGTCTGACTGTATGTGTGTGTGTCTGTGTAGAATAGCATCATAGAATGATACAGCACAGAAGGAGGCCATTCGGCCCATCGTGCCTGTGCCGGCTCTTTGAAAGAGCGATCCAATTAATCCCACTCCCCCTGCTCTTTCCCCAAAGCCCTGTAAATGTTTTCCCTTCAAGT
The DNA here is from genome assembly GCF_052327205.1 of Somniosus microcephalus. Lineage (NCBI taxonomy): Eukaryota > Metazoa > Chordata > Chondrichthyes > Squaliformes > Somniosidae > Somniosus > Somniosus microcephalus. Next base: position 3,320,793 of record NW_028225189.1, on the reverse strand, counting down.
ATTTATCTCAATCTCTTTTGAATTATAATATCGAATCTGCTTCCACCGCCCTTTCAGGCAGCGCGTTCCAGATCACAACAACTTGGTGTAAAAATCTGTTTCCTCATGTCACCTCTGGTTCTTTTGCCAATCGCCTTAAATCTGGTTTCTGTCCCTTCAGCCATTGGAAACGGTTTCTCCTTATTTACTCTCTCAAAATCCATCCTGATTTTGAACAACTCTATCAAATCTCCTCTTAATCTTCTTTGCTCTAAGGAGAACAACCCCAGCTTCTCCCGTCTCTCCACGTAACTCAAGTCCCTCATCCCTGGTCCCATTCTAGTAAATTTCTTCTGCACCCTCTCTAAGGCCTTGACATCCTTCCTAAAGTGTGGTGCCCAGCGGAAGCCTAGCCAGTGTTTTATAAAGGCTTAGCATAACCTGCTTGCTTTTGTCCTCTATTCCTCTATTAATAAAGTCAAGGATCCTGTTTGCTTTTTTAACAGCCTTCTCAACTTGTCCTGCCACCTTCTAAGATTTGTGTACATACCCCCCGAGGTCTCTCTGTTCCTGCACCCTCTTTAAAACTGGACCATTTAGTTTATATTGCCTCTCCTCATTCTTCCTACCAAAATGGATCACTTCACACTTCTCTACATTAAATTTAATCTGCCACGTTTCTGCCCATTTCACCAGTCTGGCTACATCCCCCTGAAGTCTGTTACTATCCTCATTGTTTGCTACATTTCCGAGTTTCGTGTCATCTGTAAATTTTGAAATTTTGCCCTGGATCCCCAAGTCCAGGTCATTGCTATATATCAAAAAAAGCAGTGGTCCGAATCAATGTTCACGTTAAGTTGCGCAGCCGGCTCACCGCCCTATAAATGGAATAAACGCGCATGCGCGGAAATTTGAATCGGCCGTGCAGCCCGTTAAAGGGGCCACGCACCTCAAAAAAAAAAAAAAAAAAAAAAAAAGAGGGAACACTGGTCCTAATACCGACCCCTGGGGAACATCACTGTTTACCTCCCTCCAGTCTGAAAAGAAACCGTTCACCACTACTTTCTGCTTTCTGTCCCTTGGCAGAAAATTGGGAGGGGGCGAGTGCAAACAGCACCTGATTTCTCGCTAAGCACTCACGGGAGCAGGGGATTTGCCCTACTTTAAATGTCAGTCTCTTACATATACATTAGTAAAAAGGGAGATGCTGTCCCTTTAAAATCGGTCATCCACGGGGACGCGGTCCCTTTAATGAAAATCTCATAGAAAAAGAGAGTGCCTGTCCCTTTAAGGGAACCCCCACCACTCCCATATTTCTCTTAATAAAATGCTTGAAATTAATAATTAAAAACGCAGAAAATTAATATTTAAAAAAGTAATTCAGGGAGAAAAAATATTTTTACTCACATTTGCTTCACAGGGTTTCTTGTTTCTGTTTCATCAATTTAAAAACAAACTGCTTTTTTTATGATCAGCCATGACCGCATTGAATGGCGGAGCAGGCTCGAAGGGCCGAATGGCCTACTCCTGCTCCAATCTTCAATGCTTCTATCTTAAAACAAGTATCTTCTGTAAAATAAAATTAGTTTGAGCTGTAAAATGGGAAAGGAACATTAAAAATAAACTTTCCCAGGATCACAGATTCTGACCAGGCCGCTTTACAAAATGGCGGCAAACCGATCCCAGGTCCCGCCTCCTCCTTCGCCGCGATTGGTTGGAGGACCAAAGCCCCTCGGTCGGTCCTCCAGGCTCCGCCTCCCCTCGCTCATTGGTGGAGAGCTCAGTGTCAGGCAGTGCACGCCGGCGATGTCATGACGTTGCAGGGTGGGCGGTTGCAGCAGGCGGGAAATTAAATTCATTTAAATCAAATCTCCCGTCAGCCTCCTCTGTCCCACTCAGCCGGCGCAAGTCCCGCCCCTCGGGCTCCCCGATTGGTTGGAGGACCCGCCGCCGGCTCGCTCCTCCAGCCCCGCTCGCTCCCTATTGGTCGGAATCTCCCGTCAATCAGGCCCTGGGCCCGGGTCCTATCTTCTATGTACTTTCAGTGATGACTTTTATAAACTGGTTTTACAGGAAGTTAGAAGAGGAGGGGAGAGATTTGAAGACACTCGGTTCCTTTGTGACTCTAAAGTTGCAGCTGACCCCGCGCATGCGCCCCATGGCCCCGCCCCCTCCTGCTCCACAGGCGCACGGCCCGCACCACGCATGCTCAGCACATCCCCTTGGGCCCCTGTCAATCATCCTCCCCCTCTGAACAGGCCCCGCCCCTCCCCCTACTCCGCATGCGCCGCCGGGCCTCGCTCCCGAGGATGAGACGCAACGCGCCTGCGCAGGGCCTCGCATTCTGGGGAAGGCCCGGGCAACCGCGAGAGTCCGGATCACCGGCGGAAAGTGAGTTTTATCAGGGTTTTTTTTAATAGCGGAGAGAAGCGCGGGCGGGGAGATAAATAAAATAAAATACAAACCGCGCCCTCCCGGCACCGAGCGGAGCAGATTCACCGGCCGCAGCTCCTTGTTTTCTGCAGGGAGCCGGACTGGGGCACGTCATCAACTCCACGGGGGTGACTGACGGGAGCTCTGACCAATAGGGAGAGCGCGGGCGGAGCTCGGAGGACTGAGGTGGCGGCGGGTCCTCCAACCAATCAGAGTGCCCGAGGGGCGGGACTTCCGCCGCCTGCTTCTCCCGCTGCTGAGACAAGTGGAATGCAGCAGAGGGCGCTCTTCTGAGTTTGGGGCTCAGGCCTGTTAGTGGAGCAGTGCAGAGGGAACTTTACTCTGCACTGGGCTTTACTCCCTCAGCACTGCACTGGAGGGGCAGCACAGAGTTTTAGACTCCAGTCTCTGGAGTGGGACTTCAACCCACAACCTTCTGACTCAGAGGAGAGAGTGCTGCCGCCTGAGCCACGGCTGACACTCTGTATCTAACCCGTGCTGTACCTGCCCTGGGAGTGTTTGATGGGACAGTGTAGAGGGAGTTTTACTCTGTATCTAACCCGTGGTGTACCTGCCCTGGGAGTGTTTGATGGGACAGTGTAGAGGGAGCTTTACTCTGTATCTAACCTGTGCTGTACCTGCCCTGGGAGTGTTTGATGGGACAGTGTAGAGGGAGCTTTACTCTGTATCTAACCCGTGCTGTACCTGCCCTGGGAGTGTTTGATGGGACAGTGTAGAGGGACCTTTACTCTGTATCTAACCCGTGCTGTACAGGGGGCAATGGGGGGGGAGGAGTTAAAGACGATTAAAATCACTAAGGAGATGGTACTCAGTAAAATAATGGGACTTAAGGCGGATAAATCCCCCGGACCTGATGGCCTACATCCTAGGGCCTTGAGAGAAGTGGCGGTAGGGATTGTGGATGCATTGGTGATTATTTTCCAGAACTCCCTGGACTCAGGAAAGGTCCCGGCAGATTGGAAAACTGCTAATGTAACACCCTTATTTAAGAAGGGAAGTAGACAAAAAGCTGGAAACTATAGACCAGTTAGCCTAACATCTGTGGTTGGCAAAATGTTGGAGTCCATTATTAAGGAAACAGTAACAGAGCATTTGGATAAACATAATTTAATAGGACAGAGTCAGCATGGTTTTATGAAGGGGAAGTCATGTTTGACAAATTTGCTCGAATTCTTTGAGGATGTAACATACAGGGTGGATAAAGGGGAACCAGTGGATGTAGTGTATTTGGACTTCCAAAAGGCATTTGACAAGGTTCCACACAAAAGATTACTGATCAAGATAAGAAATCACGGGATTGGGGGTAATATACTGGCATAGGTGGAAGATTGGCTATCTAACAGAAAACAAAGAGTTGGGATAAATGGTTCGGTCTCGGGCTGGCAATCAGTAACTAGTGGTGTTCCACAGGAGTCAGTGCTGGGACCCCAACTCTTTACAATCTATATTAACGATTTGGAGGAAGGGACCGAGTGCAACATATCCAAGTTTGCCGATGATACAAAGATGGGAGGGAAAGCAGTGAATGAGGAGGACTTAAAAAACCTGCAAAAGGACATAGACAGGCTAAGTGAGTGGGCAGAGATTTGGCAGATGCAATATAATGTTGGAAAGTGTGAGGTTATGCACTTTGGCAGAAAAAATCAAAGAGCAAGTTATTATCTAAATGGAGAGAAACTGCAAAGTGCTACAGTACAAAGGGATCTGGGGGTCCTGGTGCATGAAACACAGAAGGTTAGTATGCAGCTGCAGCAGGTGATCAGGAAGGCCAATGGAATCTTGGCTTTTATTGCGAGGGGGATGGAGTATAAAAACAGGGAAGTCTTGCTGCAGTTATACAGGGTACTGGTGAGGCCACACCTGGAATACTGCGTGCAGTTTTGGTTTCCATATTTAAGAAAAGATATACTTGCTCTCGAGGCAGTTCAGAGAAGGTTCACTCGGTTGATTCCAGAGATGAGGGGGTTGACTTATGAGGAAAGTTTGAGTAGGTTGGGACTCTACTCATTGGAGTTCAGAAGAATGAGAGGCGATCTTATCGAAACATATAAGATGGTGAGGGGGCTTGATCGGGTGGATGCGGTGAGGATGTTTCCACTGATGGGTGAGACTAGAACTAGGGGGCATAATAAGAACATAAGAACATAAGAAATAGGAGCAGGAGTAGGCCAATTGGCCCCTCGAGCCTGCTCCGCCATTCAATAAGATCATGGCTGATCTGATCCTAACCGCCAATCCACTATGACAGGACTATCTCCTGAATCTAACAGAATTAGACACACGAAACAGGAGCAGGATCAGGCTACACGGCCCCTGGGCCCGCTCCGCTACCCACAGGGCCATGACCGATCCGAACCTAGACTCATGTCCAAATTCCTGCCCGCTCCCCATAACCCTTAATTCCCTTTTCTTCTAGGAAACTGTCTATTTCTGTTTTAAATTTATGTAATGATGTCGCTTCGACAGCTTTTTGGGGCAGCATATTCCATGGACCTACCACCCTCTGAGTGAAGTAGTTCCTCCTCGTCTCAGTTTTGAAAGAGCAGCCCCTTATTCTAAGACTATGCCCCCTAGTTCTAGTTTCACCCATCATCTGGAACATCCTCCTTGCATCCACCCGATCCAACCCCTTCATAATCTTATATGTTTCAATAAGATCGCCTCTCATTCTTCTGAACTCCAATGAGTAGAGTCCCAATCTACTCAACCTCTCCTCATATGTCCATCCCCTCATCCCCGGGATTAACCGAGTGAACCTTCTTTGTACTGACTCGAGAGCAAATGTGTCTTTTCTTAAGTATGGACACCAAAACTGTGTGCAGTATTCCAGGTGCGGTCTCACCAATACCTTGTACAACTGAAGCAATACCTCCCTATTTTTATATTCTATCCCCCTAGCAATGAAAGCCAACATTCCATTGGCCTTCTTAATCACTTGCTGCACCTGCATACTAACCTTTTGAGTTTCGTGCACCAGGACCCCCAGATCCCTTTGTACTTCAGTACTTTCCAGTTTCTTGCCATTAAGATAATAACTTGCTCTACGATTTTTCCTGCCAAAGTGCATAACCTCACACTTTCCAGTATTGTATTCCATCTGCCAAATCTCTGCCCACTTACTTAGCCTGTCTATGTCCCCTTGCAGGATTTTTATGTCCTCCTCACTCACTACTTTCCCTCCCATCTTAGTATCATCTGCAAACTTTGATGTGTTACACTCGGTCCCCTCCTCCAAATCGTTAATATAGATTGTAAAGAGTTGGGGACCCAGCACTGACCCCTGCGGAACACCACTGGTTACTGATTGCCAGTCTGAGAATGAACCATTTATCCCAACTCTCTGCCTTCTGTTAGATAGCCAATCCTCTATCCATGCCAGAATATTACCCCCAATCCCGTGATTTTTTATCTTAAGCAATAATCTTTTGTGCGGCACCTTGTCAAATGCCTTTTGGAAGTCTAAATACACTACGTCCACTGGTTCACCTTTATCCCCCCTATATGTTACTTCCTCAAAGAACTCCAGCAAATTTGTCAAACATGACTTCCCCTTCATAAAACCATGCTGACTTTGTCTTATTAAATTATGATTATCCAAATGTCCTGTTACTGTCTCCTTAATAATGGACTCCAAAATTTTACCTACCACAGATGTTAGGCTAACCGGTCTATAGTTTCCAGCCTTCTGTCTACTGCCCTTTTTAAATAAGGGTGTTACATTAGCAGTTTTCCAGTCTGCCGGGACCTTTGCTGAGTCCAGGGAGTTTTGGAAGATTATTACCAATGCATCCACAATCCCTACCGCCACTTCCCTCAAGACCCTAGGATGTAAGCCATCAGGTCCAGGCGATTTATCTGCCTTGAGTCCCATTATTTTACCGAGTACCACTTCCTTAGTGATTTTGATCGTGTTTATCTCTTCCCCCCCCTATAGCCCCCTGCTTGTCCAGTGTTGGGATATTCTTGGTGACCTCTACTGTAAAGACTGATACAAAATATTCATTCAGTGTTTTTGCCATCTCCATATTTCCCACCATTAATTTCCCGGTCTCATCCTCTAAGGGACCAACATTTACTTTAGCCACCCTTTTTCTTTTTATATAACTATAAAAACTCTTACTATCTGTCTTTATATTTTTTGCTAATTTACTTTCATAATCTATCTTCCCTTTCTTAATCAATCTTTTTGTTATTTTTTGCTGTCTTTTAAAGTTTTCCCAATCCTCTATCCTCCCACTAGATTTGGCTACCTTATATGCCCTTGTTTTTAGTCGAATACTATCCTTAATTTCTTTACTTAGCCACGGATGGCTGTCTTTTCTTTTACACCCTTTTTTTCTCAGTGGAATATACTTTTTTTGGAAGTTGTAAAATAACTCCTTAAATGTACACCACTGATCATGTATCGTCTTACCCTTTAATCTATTTTCCCAATCCACTTTACTCAATTCCGCTCTCATACATTCATAGCCTCCTTTATTCAAGCTTAGCACGCTTGTTTGAGATACAACCTCCTCACCCTCTAATTGAATATGGAATTCAACCATGTTATGGTCACTCATTCCAAGGGGATCCTTTACTAGGACATTTTTAATTAATCCTGTCTCGTTACACAGGACCAGATCTAAGGTTGCTTGCCCCCTGGTCGGTTCAGTTACATACTGCTCAAGGAACCCATCCCTAATACACTCAATGAACTCATCCTCAAGGCAGCCCTGCCCAATTTGATTTGTCCAATTAATATGATAGTTAAAATCCCCCGTAATTATAGATGTTCCCTTATTACAAACCTCAACTATTTCCTGATTGATACTCCGTCCAACCGAGTTGCGACTGTTCGGAGGCCTATAGACTACGCCCACTAGTGTTTTTTTCCCCTTATTATTCCTTATCTCCACCCAAACTGTTTCATTATCCTGATCTTTTGACCCAATATCATTTCTCTGTATTACAGTAATTCCTTCCTTTATTAACATAGCCACCCCACCTCCCCTTCCTTCCTGCCTGTCCTTCCTGATTGTTAAATAACCTGGTATGTTTAATTCCCAGGCATTGTCACCCTGCAGCCATGTTTCTGTAATGGCCACAAGATCATACCCATATGTCGCTATTTGTGCCTTTAACTCGTCTATTTTGTTACGAATGCTACGTGCATTCAGATAGAGAACTTTCAAATGTGTTTTGTGACACTTAGTTCCTGCTTTTGCCCTTTTTATTATTTTACCTTTTACTCCATACCTTCTGCCCCTTCCTGACACGCTGTGGTTTTTAATTTCCCCACTGCTACCTAAGTCTATGACCTTCTCTGTTGTCATTTTTATTATTTGTTCTCTAGGAAAGGTTGAGTAGTTTGGGACTCTACTCATTGGAGTTCAGAAGAATGAGAGGCGATCTTATCGAAACATATAAGATTGTGAGGGGGCTTGATCGGGTGGATGCGGTGAGGATGTTTCCACTGATGGGTGAGACTAGAACTAGGGGGCATAATCTAAGATTAAGGGGCTGCCCTTTCCAAACTGAGATGAGGAGAAACTTCTTCACTCAGAGGGTAGTAAATCTATGGAATTTGCTACCCCAGAGAGCTGTGGAAGCTGCAACATTAAATAAATTTAAAATGGAGATAGACAGTTTCCTAGCAGATAAGGGAATAAGGGGTTACGGGGAGAGGGCAGGGAAGTGGACGTGAGTCTAGATTCAGATCAGCCATGATCCTATTGAATGGCGGAGCAGGCCCGAGGGGCCGTATAGCCTACTCCTGCTCCTACTTCTTATGTTCTTATGTACCTGCCCTCGGGAGCAAATTTGGCTAGGGTAAATAAAATCAGAGAGTTAAATGCGTGGCTCAAAGACTGGTGTGGGAGAAATGGGTTTTGCTTCTTGGGACACTGGCACCAGTACTGGGACAGGAGAGTGCTGTTCCATTGGGACGGACTTCACTTGGCCAGTGCTGGGACTAGAATCCTGGCGAATCGAATAACTAGAGCTGTAGAGAGGGCTTTAAACTAATTAGTGGGGGGGGAGGTTTCAAGAGAGCGAAAAATAAAAATGTCAGCGGAGAAGGCAATAGAGCAAGGTAGCAGTGGGGGAATTAAAAACCAGGGCGTATCAGGAAGGGACAGAATATATAAAGATAAAGGTAAAGTAGTAAAGGGGGTAAAAGCAGGAATAAATTGTCACAAAACATATTTAAAAGTTCTTTATCTGAATACACGCAGCTTTCGTAACAAAATAGACGAGTTGACGGTACAAATAACTACACATGGGTATGATCTGGTGGCCATTGCGGAGACATGGCTGCAGGGTGACCATGATTGGGAACTAAACATCCAGGGGTATTTGACTATTAGGAAGGACAGACAGGAAGGAAAAGGAGGTGGGGTGGCTGTGTTAATAAAGGATGGAATCACTGCAATAGTGAGAAATAATATTGGGTCAAAGGATCAGGATAGTGAAACGGTTTGGGTGGAAATAAGGAATAATAAGGGGAAAAAGTCACTAGTGGGCGTAGTCTATAGGCCTCCTAACAGTTGCAACTCTATTGGTCGGAGTATAAATCAGGAAATAGTTGGGGCTTGTAATAAGGGAACAGCTATAATCATGGAGATTTTAACTTTCATATTGACTGGACAAATCAAATTGAGCAGGGCAGCCTTGAGGAAGAGTTCATAGAGTGCATTAGGGATGGGTTCCTTGAGCAGTATGTTACTGAACCAACCAGGGGGCAGGCAATCTTAGATCTGGTCCTGTGTAATGAGACAGGATTAATAAAAAATGTCCTAGTAAAGGATTGTAAGAAGTCACACAACACCAGGTTATAGTCCAACAGTTTTATTTGAAATCACAAGTTTTCGGAGCGCTGCTCCTTCGTCAGGTGAAGTGGAGAGATGCATAAAGACACAGCTTATATAGTCAGAGAATAATGCCAGATGTTTGCAGGTAATCTTTCTAACTGCCAGTTATTTCTGGTGGGCTGGGGCCCGATTGTGACGTCATCAGAGGAAGCGGCCCAATCAGGTGGATGGAGGCAGGTCCGGCCTGTGACTGACGGGAGCTCTGACCAATAGGACGAGGGCTGAGATGGGAGGACTGAACTGGGTGGCCTGGTCCTCCAACCAATGGCGGCGCGGCAAGGGGGCGGGGCCTCCTCTCCAGCTCAGGTGCGCTGGGGTCGATTGTGACGCACTGTCCCCAGGTGAGAGCAGCTCAGTCAGCACAGAGCTGGGGCTGGAATCTGGGAGAGGGGCCGCAGGCAGCGGGCCTGGCAAAGGGGCACAAGCTTCACAATACAAGCTGCTTTCAAATGCAAAATTGTTTCCTACACACAGCCTGCGTCATTCTGCAAAAAAAAACTGTTTAACAATTCATCATAACTCCCCTGCTTTAGGAGAGGCATAGAGTGCAAAATCAAGAAAGTTATGATGAAACTGTGTAAAAGACTGGAGTCAGCTGTGGCTCAGTGGATAGCAGAGTCAGAAGGTTGTGGGTTCAAATCCCGCTCCAGGGACTTGAGCATATAAGGCGAGGCTGACACTCCAGTGTGGTGCTGAGGGAGCACCGCACTGTCAGAGGGGCAGTACTGAGGGAGCTCCGCACTGTTGGAGGGGCAGTACTGAGGGAGTGCCGCACTGTCGGAGGGGCATTACTGAGGGAGCGCCGCACTGTCAGAGGGGCAGTACTGAGGGAGCGCCGCACTGTCGGAGGGGCATTACTGAGGGAGCGCCGCACTGTCAGAGGGGCATTACTGAGGGAGCGCCGCACTGTCAGAGGGGCAGTACTGAGGGAGCGCCGCACTGTCGGAGGGGCATTGCTGAGGGAGCTCCGCACTGTCGGAGGGGCAGTACTCAGGGAGCGCCGCACTGTCGGAGGGGCAGTACTGAGGGAGCGCCGCACTGTCGGAGGGGCGGTGCTGAGGGAACGCTGCTCCATCGGAGGGGCAGTACTGAGGGAGTGCTGCACTGTCGGAGGGGCAGTGCTGTGGGAGAGCCGCATTGTTGGAGGGGCAGTAATGAAGGAGCGCTGCACTGTCGGAGGTGCCGTCCTACGGATGAGACGTTAAACCGAGGCCCCCGTCTGCCCCCTCAGGTGGATGTAAAAGATCCTGTGGTGCTATTTCGAATAAGTTATCCCCGGTGTTTTGAGCCCAATATTTATCCCTCAATCAACATGACGAAAAAGCAGATTATCTGGTCATTATCACATTGCTGTTTGTGGGAGCTTGCTGTGCACAAATTGGCTGCCGCGTTTCCCACATTACAACAGTGACTATACTTCAAAAGTACTTCATTGGCTGTAAAGCGCTTTGGGACGTCCGGTGGTTGTGAAAGGCAGTTAAGAAGGCAAATGGTATGCTGGCCTTCATTACAAGAGGATTTGAGTACAGGAGTATAGAAGTCTTACTCCAATTATATCTTCTTCTTCTTAGGCAGTCCCTCGGAACCGAGGATGACTTGTTTCCACATTAAAAATGAGTTCTCGGGTGTAAGGGTAAACCGGGAGAGCTGCTTCTCCCCGAGACAGACCCTCTGATATGAAGGGTCGACTGGATCCATGTTTACCTGTAATTTAAACAGAGGTCTGGTCGTCTTCCGAGCTCTTTCCCCTAGAGGAGAGGGTAGAATGGGGGTCTTTAGTGTTAAATGGTTTCACCTGGGTCCATTGCTTCCATCGCATACCCATCGGTTCTTGTAGACAAACACACGTATCACTTGTCATTAATACAGTACATGGCCCCATCCAACGGGCCCCATTCCCTTTCTTCCGATAACTTGCGTCATTACTTGTTGACCGATTCTGGGCAACTCATCTGGTTTAAGTCCAGCATTCTGCCTTTCTAGATCTTTAATCTGTTGTTGGTTCCTTACTACTTTATTTAGTGCTTGTACCTCCTGATTTAGTTGTACTAAGTATCGCCTTAATCTATCTTGCACTGGTCCTAAATACATACTTTAGTTCTGTCTTCACAAAGGAGGACACAAATAACCTCCCAGAGATGTCGGGGAACATAGGCTCTAATGAAAGGGAGGAACTGAATGAAATTAGTATCTGTAGGGAAATGGTGTTAGGGAAATTGATGGGATTGAAGGCTGATAAATCCCCAGGGCCTGATAATCTACATCCTAGGGTACTTAAGGAAGTGGCCCTAGAAATAGTAGATGCATTGCTGGTCCTCTTCCAAAATTCGATAGACTCTGGAACAGCACCCATGGATTGGCAGGTAGCTAATGTTACCCCACTATTCAAAAAGGGTGGTGGAGAGAAAATGGGGAATTATAGACCGGTAAGCCTGACATCGGTAGTGGGGAAAATGCTAGAGTCCATTTTAAAGGATGTAATAGCAGAGCACTTGGAAAACAGTGACAGGATCGGACAAAGTCAACATGGAGGGTCCCTAAACTTACATAGAAACATAGAAGATAGGAGCAGGAGTAGGCCATTTGGCCCCTCGAGCCTGCTCCGCCATTCAATGTTCAAGTTTCTGGAGTGGGACTTGAACCCACAACTTTGTGCCTCAGAGGCGAGAGTGCTACCCACTGAGCCACTGGCTGACACTAAAGAACAAGCAGTCCTGACGAACGGTCATCAACCTGAAACATTAACTCTGTTTCTCTCTCCACAGATGCTGCCTGACCTGCTGAGTATTTCCAGCATTTTCTGTTTTTATTGAAGAAACGAGGGAGTGATTGCTGACAGGAGGAATGTTGGGTCGTCCTGCACATGCGCACCTCCTTGGCGGCTGAGGCGAAACACCAACTCGCCCCCACCTGAGCCGCTCATGCGTACCAGATGTTGCGGCTCCGCATGCGCGCCCGATGTTCCAACCGCGGGGTTTTGTGCGCTGAGCATGCGCGTTGTGGACCGATCGGGACGGGCGATTGTGGAGCAGGAGGGAGAGCGTGGGGGCCATGAGCACATGCACGGGACTCGGAGTCAACAGAGTGCTTTCTGGAGCGTGGGGGCTTGTGGGTATTACAGCCGCCATTACTGCTGATCCTTTCAACCAACCTGTGCAGCAGCTGGGGCCTGAAAATCAGCTTCACTGCCCCTAGGTTCGGAAAGGGGAAAATTAAACAACAGTTTGCCTCTGATCCTTTTCTGATCTCAATTTACAGGGTTATAGAAGTGGAGCAGTTACAGGCGGGAAGCTCAGACCAAACATTACGTCAACATCTGACAGAGTCGCTGGATTCATCAGGACCTGAATATCATCGGCCTTTGCACATGGAAGGAGAAAGCAGCGATCGCAGCGATGACAAACCGCACATGTGTTCGGTGTGTGGACGCGGATTCAGCCGATCGCCTGACCTGGCGAGACACATACACCGTCACACCGGGGAGAAACCGGGTAAAGGTGGGGACAGTGGGAAGGGATTCAGTTCCCCGTCTACGTTGGAAGTTCAACGGCGCAGTCACACCAGGGACAGTCCGTTCACCTGCTCCGTGTGTGGAAAGGGATTTGTTTGTTCATCCCACCTGCAAATACACCAGCGAGTTCACACTGATGAGAGACCATTTCAGTGTTCTAACTGTGGGAAGAGCTTTAAAAGCTCCGGGCAGCTGAAGAGACACCAACTTGTTCACACTGATGAGAGACCATTTCAATGTTCTGACTGGGAAGAGCTTTAAAAGCCCCAGGGAACTGAAGGAACACCAGCTTGTTCACAATGATGAGAGACCATTTCAGTGTTCTGACTGTGGGAAGAGCTTTAAAAGCTCCGGGGAGCTGAAGGGACACCAGCTTGTTCACACTGATGAGAGACCGTTTCTGTGTCCTAACTGTGGGAAGAGCTTTAAAAGCCCCGGGGAACTAAAGCAACACCAACTTGTCCACACTGATGAGAGACCATTTCAGTGTCCTAACTGTGGGAAGAGCTTTAAAGTCCCCCGGGAGCTCAAGCTACACCAGCTTGTTCACACTGATGAGAGGTCGTTTAAATGTTCTGACTGTGGGAAGAGTTTTAAAAGCTCCGGGAGTCTGAAGGGACACCAGCTTGTTCACACTGATGAGAGACCATTCACCTGCTCCGAATGTGGGAAGGGATTCACTCAGTCATCCAACCTCCTGTCACACCAGCGAGTTCACACTGGGGAGAGACCGTTCACCTGCTCCATGTGTGGGAAGGGATTCACTCATTCATCCACCATGCAGACACACCAGCTTGTTCACACTGACGAGAAACCCTTTAAATGTTCTGACTGTGGGAAGAGTTTTAAAAGCTCCGGGGAGCTCAAGCGACACCGGCTCCTCCACACTGGAGAGAGGCCATTCACCTGCTCCGTGTGTGGGAAGGGATTCACTCTGTCATCCACCCTCCTGTCACACCAGCTTGTTCACACTGACGAGAGACCCTTTAAATGTTCTGACTGTGGGAAGAGCTTTAAATGCTCCCGGGAGCTGAAGAAACACCAGCGTGTTCACACTGACAAGAGACCCTTTAAATGTTCTGACTGTGGGAAGGGCTTTAAAAGCTCCGGGGATCTGAAGGAACACCAGCGAGTTCACACTGACGAGAGACCGTTTCAGTGTTCTGACTGTGGGAAGAGCTTTAAAAGCTCCGGGGATCTGAAGGAACACCAGCGAGTTCACACGGACGAGAGACCGTTTCAGTGTCCTAACTGTGGGAAGAGCTTTAAAGGCTCCAAGGATCTGAAGGAACACCAGCGAGTTCACACTGACGAGAGACCCTTTAAATGTTCTGACTGTGGGAAGAGCTTTAAAAGCTCTACGAGCCTTAAGAGACACCAGCGTGTTCACACTGATCATCGAATCTAACAGCACAGAAGGAGGTGATTCGGCCCATCCTGTCTGTGCCGGCTCTTTGAAAGAGCTGTCCAATTTAGTCCCAAACCCCAGCTTTATCCCCAGAACTCTGCAAACTAGTCCTCTTCAAGTACGTGTACAATTACCGTTTGAAAGTTCCTGTGGAACCTGATTCCAGCATTCTTTCAGATGGTGCATTCTAGATCTTAACAACCCTCTGTGTGAAAACAATTCTCCTCATTCCCCTCTAGTTCTTTTAGCAACTATTTTAAAGCTGTGACCTTTGGTTACCGACCCACTTGCCAGAGTGAACAGTTTCTCCCGACTTGCTCGATCAAAACCCCTCATTATTTTGAACACCTCTATTAGGTCTCCTTAACCTTCTCTGCTCTAAGGGGAACAATGCCAGCTTCTCCAATCTCTCCACATAACTGAAGTCCCTCATCCCCGGTACCATCCTGGTCAACCTCCTCTGTACCCTCTCCAAGGCCTTGACATCCTTCCTAAAGTGTGGTGCCCAGAACTGTACACAAGACTCCAGCTGAGGCCAAAACCCTGCAGCTGCACAAAACCCTGGTTAGACCACACCTGGAGCACTGTGAGCAGTTCTGGGCATCACACCTTAGGAAGGATATATTGGCCTTGCAGGGAGTGCAGCGTAGGTTTACCAGAATGATACCCGGACTCCAAGGGTTAAGTTACGAGGAGAGATTATATAAATTAGTGTTGTAGTCCCTAGAATTTAGAAGTTAAGGTGTGATCTGATCGAAGTTTTCAGGATATTAAGGGGAACAGATATGGTGGATAGAGAGAAACTATTTCCGCTGGTTGGGCAGTCTAGGATTAGGGGCACAGTCTAAAAATTAGAGCCAGACCTTTCAGGAGTGAAATTAGGAAACACTTCTACACACAAAGGGTGGTAGAAGTTTGGAACTTCCTTCCACGAATGGCAATTGATGCGAGATCAATTGTTAATTTTAAATCTGAGATTGATAGGTTTTTGTTACCCAAAGGTATTAAGGGATATGGGCCAAAGGCGGGTGTATGGAGTTAGATCACAGATCAGCCATGATCTCATTGAATGGTGGGACAGGCTCGAGGAGCTGAATGGCCTCCTACTGTCCTATGTTCCTCACTAGTGATTTGTAAAGGTTTAGTGTAACTTCCTTGTTTTTGTATTCAATGGCACTATTTGCAAAGCCAAGTATCCCACACACTTTCTGAACCGTCTCACCAACTTGCTGTGGCACTTTCAAAGATTTGTGAATATGGACCCCCAGGTCCCTCTGCTCTTGCACCCCCTCAAAATAGTCCCATTTAGATTATACGGCCTCTCCCTGTTGTTTCTCCCAAAGTGCATCACTTCACACTTATCCTCATTTAATTTCATCTGCCTTGTGTCTGCTCATTTCACAGTCTGTCTCTGGCCTTCTGAAGTCTGCTACTACTATGCTCACTATGTACTGGCCGCGCTAGACGTGCTCCTATCTAGTTATCCAGCAAGTTAAACACTTATTCAAAATAATTCTTCGTGAAGCCGTTTGCTGTTTGAAGCCTTTACTTGAACAATTTTGTGAAACTGTAAACAAAGATAAAGTATGTTTTGTACATAAACTGAGTACCATACATTCGATATTACATAAGATATAAACATATTTACAACAGTAGAATAGACTAATTGTATAACTAACTAACATTTGGACTCACTTCTGTAACCATCAAATATTAACCTTTTATAAAAATAGTATTATCAAAATACTACTCTGACAACATTGCTATTATGCTAAGAAACAAAGATACAGATATTGCGCTTGGCCTAACATGAAATCAGATTACATTGGATTGTGAAACCCTTATGGAATCCTCCATTACTGCCAGGTTCTTCCTGGAATTCTACTTCCTGTGTTACACAGAAAGAAAGGTATGAAGGTCAAATGACTTCTCACAGGAAGAAAGGAACAAAGGTCAAATGACCTCACACAGGAAGAAAGGAACAAAGGTCAAATGACCTCTGCTTCATACAAACACACTGCTAACACAATAACCACCACCAGAGGGTACTATCTGCACACATAAAATAGTCCATCGGTCCAGAACACTCCCCGTCTGGGGTCGTTAATGACTCCACATAGTCCGAACTCTACTTGTCACTGGAGTCCTCTGGCGACAAAAGAAGAACCACCTCAGAGACGGTCCATCGGTGTCGATGATAGGATGCAGCTTCCGTAGACTGCTGTGAGGGGGTAGGTTGCGTTCTGCTATGCACAGTTCCAATCTGGGTATGGTGAGGTCTGGCTGGGGCGCCAACTTGACTCTATCAAAGATGAAGCCGATTTTGCTTTGTCCTTCTTGAGTGGTGACCTTCAGATAAGCCACGCTTGCAATGGCCTTAGCGGATGCGTCTGCAAAGACACGAAGCTCTTTGAATTGGGCATTTGAGGGAGAGAAAGACGTAGAGCAGTGAGGTATTTGGATCTCCTGTAAGCCTTGGAATGAGTCTCTCCATCTGTCCCACACTGCTTCCATCTCTTTGGGGAGAGGTGAATCCCACTCTTCAGTGCGTGTGGAGAGTTCCCTGAGGAGCAGCCTGCCTTGTATGGTGACAGGGGCTAAGAAGCCGAGAGGGTCGTATAGGCTGTTGACTGTAGAGAGCACTCCTCTACGTGTGAAGGGTTTCTTGGCGTCTAGGACTTGGAACGTGAACGTGTCTGTTGCTATGTTCCACGACACCCCTAGGCTACGCTGTAGGGGGAGGTCATCAGTGAAGAGGTCTAGGTCCTTGACGTCCTTAGCACGATCTTCAGGGGGGAATGCCTCCATCACTGCTGGTCTGTTAGAGGCTATCTTATGCAGCCTGAGGTTGGATAGTGCAAGTAGTTCCTGGGCTCGTCCGAGGGTACTGATGGCCTCTGCTTCGGTCGGGAATGACTTCAGTGCATCGTCGATGTAGAACTCTCATTCGATGAACCCTCTCACATCACTGCCAAAGTCGTCGTCTTCTTCCTTGGCAGCCCTCCTTAGTCCGTATATGGCGACAGCAGGGGATGGGCTATTCCCAAAGACATGGACACGCATTCTGTAGTCCACAATGTCTCTATTGGGGTCATTGTCTCGATACCACAGGAAGCGGAGGAAGTCTCTGTGGTCTTCTCTCACCACGAAGCAATGAAACGTGCTGGATATCGGCAGTGATGGCGACGGGCTCTTTCCTGAATCTCATGAGCACTCCCAAGAGGCTGTTGTTAAGATCGGGCCCTGTGAGGAGTACGTCGTTGAGAGAGACTCCCTGATATGGTGCACTGGAGTCAAACACCACGCGGATCTATTCCGGCTTTTTGGGGTGATAGACTCCGAAGGAAGGGAGGTACCAACACTCTTGGCCTTCCTGGAGTGGAGGAGCTATCTCTGCATAATCGTTGACAAGCATTTTCTTGACAAATTCTAGGAAGTGTGCTTTCATCTTTTCAGATTCCTGGCGACATCCTACAGGGTATACATTAACGAGGCAATCTTGGAGCATGCTCTTGTGCTCACTCCTTCTCCACACACCTCGGTGCACCTGGATGTAATCTCTGGACCAGCAGCTCCCTCTCTCTCCCCGCCGTGCTCTGAAGCAGGAGGAGGTGTCTCTGACTTCCAAGGAGCTGGGCCTGGGTGTAGTGCTGAAACGTGCCGATCACTTTCACATTCAGTGCATTTTGCATCTACCTTGCAGTTCTTGGCGAGATGGCTCGTGGATGAGCAGCACTTGAAACATGTAGAGTTCTCTTTAAGATATTGATTCCAATCTTCCAGGGACATCTCCCTGAAGCCTCTGCACTTCTTTAAAGGATGGGGCTTGTTGTGGATAGGGCATTGTTTGCTCATATCCTCAGGTTTCTTCTGAATCTTTGTGTGCTCAGTTGAGGACACTTGCATTTTGTGGACAGATATTGGTGTCTTTCCATGTCTGGCAAACTTGTCTCTTCTGGCAAGTGCTGGGTGGGAGGAGAAGAAGTTGAAGCTGGGGTCGTTTCTGGCTTTGGCTTCTTTACGGATGAATTTAACAAACGCAGAGAATGGTGGGAACGCCACGTTGTGCTTTAGCTTGAACTTGGATCCAAACGTTATCCACTTCTCCTGCAGGTTAAATGGAAGCTTCTCAATGATGGGACTTACCCCTATGGAAGTGTCTAAGTACGATAGACCGGGTAGGTAGCCGTCCTGCTTTGCGGCTTTGAGTTCCGACAGCAGATCTCCAAGGTCGCGGAGCTTCTGGGGTTCCTTACTCGTCAACCTCGGAAAGTTCGCCAACCTGTCAAAGAGAGCCCTTTCAATGGCTTCGGGCAAGCCGTAGCTTTCTTCCAGCCTCGCCCAAGCCTTCTTCAACCCCTCTGGCAGCTGCCCCACATTGGCCGCTTTTATCCTGCAGGCCTGTCTGGCGGACTCTGGGCCGAGCCACTTGATAAGGAGGCTGAGCTCTTCTCCTGCCGACAGGTCTAAGCCCGATATGGCATCGTGGAAACAGGACTTCCAAGCCCGATAATTCTCCGGCCTGTCATCAAACTTAATTAACCCCGAAGTCACCAGCTGGGTGCCTGCAAGGTATTTGGCGAGGTCATAGGTGCTGGGACCTGTGCCAGGGTTGCCTTGGCTAGGGGCTCTGTTGGAGGTCTCAAGGAACCGAGAGGGGATTTGCCTCTGACTTTCTCTATTCGGCGTCCTATTCCTCTGCACCGTGTCTTCCTTTCTGCTGGCGGAGACTCTGCGGCTTGAGGCACGCCGTCTGCTTGGACCTTGGTTGGCAACTTGTGGCATGTTTTACGAAGTGCTTGCGTCTGTAGAGATGTGCAGGCCTCCATCCCTTTCTCCTGTAAACTGTATGTCGGCATGGTCGCTCACGTAATCTATGGTGCGCTGTCGTCGATTCTGCTGTGAAACGGGAATTAAAGGTTTGTAAGCTGTCTCGGGATCAACTCCCTCCAAAATTGCCTCGAATACATGTGTCTCGGCTAATGCAGCATCTATCTCTTTTTGTTGCTGCAGAGCGTCTAATGTGGCTTGGAGACGGGCCTATTCAGCCTGGCATTCAACTTGGTGATGGGCCTGTTCCGCTTGGAGTCGGGTCTGTTCTGCTTGGAATCGGGCCTGTTCTGCTTGGAATCGGGCCTGTTCTGCTTGGGGTTCAGCTTGGAGACGGGCCTGTCTTACTTTTATTTCTATTTCACTGTTCGCATGCGCAGCTCTGGCTTGAGCTGCCACTAGCTTAGCCCGTGCTCTGGCGATAGTCACGCTTATTCTAGAACCACCTGATGACCGTGTACTAGCTTGCGATCTGACGTAACCGGAGCTTATAGACCGATTGTCACCTTCTACAGTTTCGTCTGCCTGTTTAAGGTCTTCTCCTCGCTGCAAAGCATTTTCGTTATTATCTTCTGACATGTTGATGTGAGGTAGATGTGCTCTACGAGGTTAAGGCTTACATTGGGTTCCTCCTGCTCTGCTCTTCACAGCTAGCCGTATTGCTATCTTTTCACTGATATCTTTTCACTGATATGTTTTCACTGCTAGCCGTATTGCTATCTTTTCACTGATATCTTTTCA
The DNA here is from genome assembly GCF_052327205.1 of Somniosus microcephalus. NCBI lineage: Eukaryota > Metazoa > Chordata > Chondrichthyes > Squaliformes > Somniosidae > Somniosus > Somniosus microcephalus. Next base: position 3,301,019 of record NW_028225189.1, on the reverse strand, counting down.
CTGTACTGGCCGCGCTAGACATGCTCCTATCTAGTTGTCCAGCAAGTTAAACACTTATTCAAAATAATTCTTCGTGAAGCCGTTTGCTGTTTGAAGCCTTTACTTGAACAATTTTGTGAAACTGTAAACAAAGTTAAAGTATGTTTTGGACATAAACTGAGTACTATACATTCGATATTACATAAGATATAAACATATTTACAACAGTAGAATAGACTAATTGTATAACTAACTAACATTTGGACTCACTTCTGTAACTATCAAATATTAACCTTTTATAAACAAAGTGTTATCAAAATACTACTCTGACAACGTTGCTATTATGCTAAGAAACAAAGATACTCACAGATATTGCGCTTGGCCTAACATATGAAATCAGATTACATTGGATTGTGAAACCCTTATGGAATCCTCCATTACTGCCAGGTTCTTCCTGGAATTCTACTTCCTGTGTTACACAGAAAGAAAGGTATGAAGGTCAAATGACTTCTCACAGGAAGAAAGGAACAAAGGTCAAATGACCTCACACAGGAAGAAAGGAGCAAAGGTCAAATGACCTTACACAGGAAGAAAGGAACAAAGGTCAAATGACCTCTGCTTCATACAAACACACTGCTAACACAATAACCACCACCAGAGGGTGCTATCTGCACACACAAAATAGTCCATCGGTCCAGAACACACTATTTACTACGTTGCCAAGTTTTGTATCATCTGTAAACTTCAAACTTGTTCACCTATACCCAAGTCCAGGTAAGTTATATATAACAAGAAAAGCAATGGTCCTAATCCCGACCCCTGGGGGACCCACTGCATACTTCCCTCCAGTCAGAAAAACATCCCTCAGCACTGCTCACTGTCTCCTATCCCTCAGCCAATTATATACCCAAATTACCATCAGCCCTTTAATACCATGTGCTTCTCTTTTCCGAGTAGGTCTCTTGTGTGGTACTTTATCAAATGGCTTTTGAAAGTCCATAAGAAATAGGAGCAGGAGTGGGCCATACGGCCCCTCGAGCCTGCTCCACCATTCAATAAGATCATGGCTGATCATCGACCTCAACTCCACTTTCCCGCCCGATCTCCATATCCCTTGATTCCCCGAGAGTCCAACAATCTATCGATCTCAGCCTTGAATATACTCAAAGACTCAGCATTCACAGCCCTCTGGGGCAGAGAATTCCAAAGATTCACAACCCTCTCAGTGAAGAAATTCTTCCTCATCTCGGTCTTAAATGGCCGACCCCTTATCCTGAGACTATGCCCCCTAGTCCTAGACACTCCAGCCAGGGGAAACAACCTCTCAGCATCTACCCTGTCAATCCCCTTCAGAATCTTGTATATTTCAATGAGATCACCTCCCATTCTTCTAAACTCCAGAGAGTATCGGCCCATTCTACACAATCTCTCATCATAGTTGGAATAAACGGGTCATTTTCCGAGTGGCAGGCAGTGACTAGTGGGGTACCGCACGGATCGGTCCTAGGACCCCAGCTGTTCACAATATATATTAATGATCTGGACGAGGGAATTGGATGTGATATCTCCAAATTTGCAGACGACACAAAGCTGGGAGGGTATGCTGTGAGGAGGATGTCGTGAAACTCCAGTACGATTTGGACAGGTTGGGTGATTGGGCAGAAATATGGCAAATGCACTATAATGTGGATAAATGTGAGGTTATCCACTTTGGTGGCAAAAACAGGAAGGCAGATTATTTTTTGAATGGCAATAGATTGGGAGAAGGGGAAGTGCAAAGAGACCTGGGTGTTCTTGTGCACCAGTCGCTGAAGGTAAGCATGCAGGTGCAGCAGGCAGTTAAGAAGGCAAATGGTATGTTGGCCTTCGTAGCAAGAGGGTTCGAATACAGGAACAAGGGTGTCTTGCTGCAGTTGTACAGGGCCTTGGTGAGACCGCACCTTGAGTATTGTGTGCACTTTTGGTCGCCTTATCTGAGGAAGGACATTCTTGCCATGGAAGGAGTGCAGCGAAGATCCACCAGGCTGATACCTGGGATGGCAAGAATGACGTATGAGGAGAGATTGTGTCGATTGGGCTTATACTCACTGGAGTTTAGAAGATTGAGAGGGGATCTCATCGCAACCTATAAAATTCTGTCAGGCCTGGACAGACTAGATGCAGGAAGGATGTTTCTGATGGCTGAGGAGTCCAGAACCAGGGGTCGTAGTCTAAGAATAAGGGGTAAGCCATTTAGGACAGAGATGAGGAGGAATTTCTTCACCCAGAGAGTGGTGAACCTGTGGAATTCTCTGCCACAGAGGGCGGTGGAGGCCAGTTCATTAAATATATTCAAGAAAGAGTTGGATATATTTCTTAAGGCTAAAGGGATCAAGGGATATGGGGAGAAGGCAGGGACAGGGTACTTAATTTGGATGATCAGCCATGATCTCAAATGGCGGAGTAGGCTTGAAGGGCCGAATGGCCTACTCCTGCTCCTATCTTCTATGTTTCTATAGGACAGCCCTCTCATCCCAGGAATCAATCTAGTGAACCTTCGTTGCATCACCTCCAAGGCAAGTATATCCTTCCTTAGATAAGGAGACCAAAACTGTGCACAGTACTCCAGGTGTGGTCTCACCAAGGCCCTGTACAATTGGAGCAAGACTTCCTTACTCTTATAGTCCAACCCCTTTGCAATAAAGGCCAACATGCCATTTGCCTTCCTTATTGCTTGCTGTACCTGCATGCTAGCTTTCTGTGTTTCTTGCACGAGGACACCCAAATCTCTCTGAAAACCTACATTTGAAAGTTTCTCACCATTTAAAAATTATTCTGTTTTTCTATTCTTCCTACCAAAGTGAATAACCTCACATTTCCCTACATTATACTCCATCTGCCACCTTACTGCCCACTCACTTAGTCTATCTATATCCCTTTACAGACTCTCTGTGTTCTCCTCACAGCTTACTGTCCCACCTAGCTTTGTATCATCAGCAAACTTGGATACATTACACTCGGTCCCTTCATCTGGGTCATTAATATAGATTGTAAATAGCTGAGGCCCCAACACTGATCCACGCGGCACCCCACTAGTTACAGCCTGCCAACCTGAAAAAGGTCCGTTTATCCCTACTCTGTGTTTTCTGTCCGTTAACCAATCCTCTATCCATGCTACTATATTACCCCCAACCCCGTCAGCCCTAACCTTGTGTAATAATCTTTTATGTGGCACCTTGTCGAATGCCTTTTGGAAATCCAAATATACTACATCCACTGGTTCCCCTTTATCTACCCTGCTAGTTACATCCTCAGATAACTCTAATAAATTTGTCAAACACGATTTCCCTTCCATAAAACCATGTTTACTCAGCCTACCCATGTTATGATTTTCTAAATGCCCTGATACAACTTCCGTAACAATGGATTCCAGCATTTTCCCAACGACTGATGTCAGGTTAACTGGCCTGTCGTTCCCTGTTTTTTCTCTCCCTACTTTCTTGAATAGCGGTGTTACATTTGTGATCTTCCAATCCGCTGGGACCGTTCTAGAATCTCGGGAATCTCAGGAATTTTGGAAGATCAAAACCAATGCATCCACTATTTCTTCAGCCACCTCTTTTAGAACCCTTGGATGTAGGCGGTCAGGTCCAGAGGATTTCTCAGCTTTTAGTCCCATTAGTTTCTCTAGTACTTTACATTAAGTTCCTCTCCCTCATTAAACCCTCGGTTCCCCACCATCTTTGGTATGCTTTTGTGTCTTCTACTGTGAAGAGATACAAAATATTTGTTTTATCGTTTCTGCCATTTCCTTATTCCCCATAATAATTTCTCCTGTCTCTACCTCTAAGGGACCAACGTTGTCAGCTGTGGCTCAGTGGGCAGCTCACTCGCTGTGGTAAACCACTGTTATTGTTGTTCACCGTTGTTGTTGTTGTTGCACACTGTTGTATCTATGCATGCCTCAGCTGGCTCTGCCCCTGGCTCCACCCACAGGCCCAGGTATAAAGGTGACTGCTCTGCAGCCCCCTGCCTTCTTGGAAACCAGTCAACCACAAGAGGCATGCTCTGTTCTTTGTTAATAGAAGCCTTTTAGTTACTCTCCTAACTCTCCGTCTTTTATGAGTAATTCATAGCGCATCAATTTTATTAACAAAAACAAAATGTCGGCACCAAACGCTGAGCAGCAGGAAACGACGGCACCAAACGCTGACCAGCAGGCGCTGCAGCAAACGACGGCACCAAACGCTGAGCAGCAGGCGCTGCTGCATGCCCTCAGACCAACATGCCTGGACCTAGACCCTCAAGAGGCGGGTTCATCTACCAAGTTCGCACAATGGCTGCGTTGCTTCGAAGCTTACCTGGAAGCCTCAGCCGTGACACTAGATGGAAACAAACTAAAAATCCTGTCCTCCAAGGTGGGCCACCAAGTCTACACGCTCATCCAGGACGCGACTACCTACACGGCGGCTATCGATCTGCTAAAAGGACAATACACACGCCCGGTAAATACGGTTTATGCCAGACACCTCCTGAGATCCTGCAAACAGCAGTCCGGGGAATCGTTGGAGGCATTCCTACGGGCACTACAGATACTCGGCCGAGCCTGCGATTGTAAAGAGCTATCAGCCGTGACACACACGGAGGGACTTATCCGAGATGCTTTCGTTGCGGGCCTCAAATCCGACTACTCCCGGCAGAGACTGCTGGAGAAGGGCGAAATCGACCTGAAGAAGGCAGTGTCCCTCGCGCTCTCGCTAGACGCAGCCCACCGGAATATGGACGCATTCTCCCCTAACCACTCCGCACCATGGACACCGCAACCTTGGGTCATGGGACCCCCGGCACCAACTGCTGCAGCGATGTCCAAGGGCCCGAAATGTTACTTTTGTGGCCAGGCAAAACACCCCAGAGCACGCTGCCCGGCGAAAAACACTACCTGCTCTGGCTGCGGGAAGAAAGGACACTATGTCAGCGCCTGCAAAGGTAAAACCGCTAACGCCAGCAGCGCCGCGTGTGAACCGTGGGGGCAGCCATCTTGTCCGCCATCTTGGACACCTCCAGCCGCGTGGGGATCGGGATCATGGGCGCAGCCATTTTGTCCGTCATCTTGGACGCCTCCAACTCCAATCGCGGGTGACCCGGACTCAACCACCGCCTCGTCTGACGACCACAGTGACTCGCTTGACCATACGCTGGCCTCCGTGACGCTGGACCAATCTCTCCCTCACCAACTGTCCAGGTCCATGATGGACATTACGGTAAATGGCCGCGCCACTACCTGCCTTTTCAACAGCGGGAGCACGGAGAGCTTTATCCACCCCGACACGGTGCGCAGTTACTCTCTCCCGGTCCTGCCAACGTGCCATCAGATCTCTATGGCTTCCAAATCCCATTCAGCAGACGTCGGTGGCTACTGTGTAGTGACCCTTTCAGTAAGGGGCACGGAATACAAAAATTTTAAACTTCTTGTCCTGCCCCATCTCTGCGCTGCCGTTCTACTGGGGTTGGATTTTGAGTGCCACCTTAAAAGTGTCACATTAGCGTACAGCGGACCCCTCCCCCCACTCACAGTCTGCAGCCAGCAGCTTTTAAATCGCCCGCCGCGCACCATTTGCAGCCTCTCCACGCTTAAAGTCTCCCCCCCCCTTGTTCGCTAACCTCACCCGCGACTGTAAGCCCATCACTACCAAAAGCAGGCGGTACAGTGCCAGGGATAGGTGCTTCATTAAATCCGAAGTAGCAAGACTCCTGAAGGAAGGGATTATTGAGGGTAACACTAGCCCATGGCGAGCACAAGTGGTGGTAGTGAAGACTGGTGAAAAACAGCGCCTAGTTATTGACTACAGCCAGACGATCAATCGCTACACCCAGTTAGATGCATACCCACTCCCCCGCATATCTGACATGGTCAATCAGATAGCACAATACCGGGTGTTCTCGATGATTGATCTGAAGTCGGCATACCACCAGCTCCCCATCAGGGCTGAGGACCGCCAGTACACAGCTTTTGAAGCTGATGGTCATCTCTACCACTTCCTCCGAGTCCCCTTCGGTGTCACCAACGGGGTTTCGGTCTTCCAAAGGGAGAAGGACCGAATGGTTGACCAGAACACGCTGCAGGCCACCTTCCCCTATCTAGACAACATCACCATCTGCGGCCACGACCAGCAGGACCATGACGTTAACCTAGAGAAATTCCTCCGTATGGCCCAGCGGCTGAATCTAACATACAACAAGGACAAATGTATGTTTCGCACCACATGCCTCGCCATTCTTGGCTGCGTAGTGGAGAACGGAGTCATCGGCCCCGACTCCGACAGAATGCGCCCCCTTATGGAGCTCCCCCTCCCCCACTGCCAAAAAGCACTGAAGAGATGCCTAGGGTTTTTCTCTTACTATGCTCAGTGGGTGCCCAACTATGCGGACAAAGCCAGACCCCTCATCAAGTCCACCTCCTTCCCCCTGACAGCAGAGGCATGTGCAGCCTTCACTCTCATAAAAAAAGATATTGCGAAGGCCACAATGCACGCAGTGGATGAGTCCATCCCTTTCCAAGTGGAGAGCGACGCATCCGACTTCGCCCTAGCTGCAACCCTTAACCAGGCGGGGAGACCCGTGGCCTTTTTCTCAAGGACCCTCCAGGGCCCCGAGATTCGACACTCCTCTGTCGAAAAGGAGGCCCAGGCCATTGTGGAAGCGGTGCAACATTGGAGGCATTACCTGGCCGGAAAATGATTTACCCTGCTCACTGAACAGCGTTCAGTCGCTTTTATGTTTAATAATAATCAGAGGGGCAAAATCAAGAATGACAAGATCTTGAGGTGGAGAATTGAACTCTCCACCTACAATTACGATATCTTGTACCGGCCCGGGAAACTCAATGAGCCCCCAGGTGCCCTATCACGTGGTACATGCGCCAACGCGCAGGTTGATAGACTGCAGACCCTCCACAATGACCTCTGCCACCCGGGGGTCACCAGGTTCTTCCATTTCATCAAATCCCGTAACCTGCCCTACTCCATCGAGGAGGCCAGGACCATGACCAGGAACTGCCAAATCTGTGCCGAGTGCAAACCGCATTTTTATAGGCCAGACAGAGCAAGCCTGATCAAGGCCACTCGTCCCTTTGAGTGCCTGAGCATCGATTTTAAAGGGCCCCTCCCCTCCTCTGACCGCAACGTGTACTTCCTCAACATAATTGATGAGCACTCCCGTTTCCCGTTTGCCATCCCGTGCCCAGACATGACCAGTACCACGGTCATTAAATGTCTGAATGACCTTTTCGCCTTGTTCGGCTTCCCTAGCTATATCCATAGCAACCGGGGCTCATCCTTTATGAGCGATGAACTCCGTCAGTACCTGCTCACGAGAGGTATTGCTACAAGCAGAACCACCAGCTACAACCCCTGGGGGAACGGCCAGGTGGAAAGAGAGAATGCGACAGTTTGGAAGGCCGTCCTCTTAATCTTAAAATCTAAGGGCCTTCCGACCTCTCGCTGGCAGGAGGTCCTCCCTGCGGCGCTCCACTCCATTCGGTCACTGCTTTGTCCGGCCACCAATGCCACCCCCCATGAAAAAATGTTCACTTTCCCCAGGAATTCCACATCGGGGACCTCGCTACCGACATGGCTGACGTCTCCAGGACCTGTCCTACTGCAGAAGCACGTGAGGTCCCATAAAATGGACCCCCTAGTCGAGAGGGTGAGCCTCCTCCACGCCAACCCCCAGTATGCTTACGTGGCGTACCCGGACGGGCGGGAGGACACAGTCTCCATACGAGACCTCGCACCTTCAGGTGCCCCTGAAACACCACCATTGCAGGAGGACACAGTCTCCATACGAGACCTCGCACCTTCGGGTGCCCCTGAAACACTACCATTGCCATCCACCACTACCCACAACCCAACCCCGGTAGATGGCATGCCGCAGCCCCAGGACCCATCATTGACCACCCAACCACTCAATGAGACGCCAGATTCAATGTTGGATGTTGCACCATCACCGCCGCCACCACGATGATCAGGATGGCATACAAGGCCACCTGATAGACTTACTTACACGAACCTTTAGTACACTTCACCCCGCCGGACTCAATTTTAAACAAGGGGTGAATGTGGTAAACCACTGTTATTGTTGTTCACCGTTGTTGTTGTTGCACACTGTTGTATCTATGCATGCCTCAGCATGCCCCTGCTGGCTCCGCCCCTGGCTCCACCCACAGGCCCAGGTATAAAGGTGACTGCTCTGCAGCCCCCTGCCTTCTTGGAAACCAGTCAACCGCAAGAGGCATGCTCTGTTCTTTGTTAATAAAAGCCTTTTAGTTACTCTCCTAACTCTCTGTCTTTTATGAGTAATTGATAGCGCATCACTCGCCTCTGAGTCAGAAGGTTGGGGGTTCAAGTCCCACTCCAGGGACTCGAGCACATAAAGCTAGGCTGACACTCCAGTGCAGTGCTGAGGGAGTGCGGCACTGTCGGAGGGGCCATCTTTCGGATGAGACGTTAAACCGAGGCCCCGTCTGCTCTCTCGGGTGGATGTAAAAGATCCCATGGCAGTATTTTGAAGAAGAGCAGGGGAGTTCTCCCCGTTGTCCTGGCCAATATTTATCCCTCAACCAACATAACAAAAACAGATTATCTGGTCATTATCACATTGCTGTTTGTGGGAGCTTGCTGAGTGAAAATTGGCTGCTGCACTTCCCACATTACAACAGTGACTACACTTCAAAAAGTAAAGTGCTTTGAGACATCCAGTGGTCGTGAATGGCGCTATAGAAATGCAAGTCTTTCTTTACTTTTGCTACTCTCTTCCTTTTTGATGCTTTTGATTTAATGATTAAACATTTAAGAAATTATTGCAGTGACAAAGGCTGTCCGTGAAACTGGAGGAAATTTGTCTTTAAATAATCTTTAAAAAATGTTTTTTAATGTAAAATTGAACATTTTATTGACAGTGAATGACATTTACAGAGCTCAGGTCTCAGCTCTTTGTACAAAGTCACAAGCCCTCATGCCTACAAGGCAGGGGTCCCAGTCTCTACAAGCTTCTTGGTCATCTTCACTTGTTCATCCGGATAATGGGTCTCCAGGAATTCACACAGATGAGGGTCGGCGCTCCCAGTGGAGGGTTTGTGCAGATCCAGCAGACTCTGGTTGACATTCTTCTCCATCTGCAGGGCTCTCTGCATCGCCGAGCGGAGCCTCTCGCTCTCCCGGCCGAACAAGTGGACTGTAATGAAACTTAAAAACTTAAATTAATTTTTGAAACTTATCAAATTAAATTAAATTCACCCCGGCCAGGGTGACAATGCACTCCAGTCCCCGCGGTGCCCACCAGTCTCGGAAGGTCTCAAGTGTGCCGGCAGACACCGCGTGCTCCATCTCCAGGGCCACCCGGGCGTGAACATGGCCGCGGAAGAGAGGCAGGCAATCGGGCCGAAGGACCCCCTCAACCGCCCGCTGCCTGGACCTGTTTATGGCCACTTTCACCAGGCCCAGGAGCAGTCCTATGAGGAGGTCCTCCGCCCTGCCCGCTCCCCTCCGCACCGGGTGACCAAAGATCAGGCGCGTGGGACTGAAGTGCAGCCAAAAATCGAGGAGCAGCCCCTTCAAATAGTGAAAGAGGGGCTGCAACCTCTCACATTCCACATAAATATGGAACACGGACTCCTCCAGGCCGCAGAAATAGCAAGCAGCCTGGGAGTCCGTGAACTTATCCAAAACTTATTGCATGGGACTGCTCCATGCAACACCCTCCAGGCCAAGTCCCCAATAGATAAAGGGAGGACTCCCGCACAGAGAGCCCTCCATTGGGGACCTCTGCCTCTGCTGGACAGCAAGATGGCATGCCAAGGCGTGTCCGGACAGCAGGCGAAGATGACAAAGTGGAGAGTGTGCAGGAGCAGCCCGTACAGGAATCCCCTCCGCGCAGAACTAAACATCACGGAGGGCATTTCCCTGAGATGGCTCAAGTTGAGAGGCGCCGGTTCCCGAGAGGGGTTTTGGGGCCGTGCGCTGATGAGGAATTCCGTCTGAACGGGGGTCAGTTCGGACGGGATCACCCCATGTGCTTGAGCCTCCTCGATACACCTAGTGGAGTTGGGGCCCAGTGCCACTTTCAGCGTCTCGATGGCTTTGAACGCGAGCTGGGTGTTGGCCCAGGACAGACGCTGTGCCAGCTCCTCCGGCGCCATCCAGCCCACTCCTCCGCCATCGAGCAGGTCCCCGACTCTGGTTACCTTGCCAGGCACAGCCCTGCCCTCCGCCAGCCACCCGAACCCGTGATCTTGGAGGTGTGGATTCCTGAACAGCGGCTCCCGAAGGAGAGCCGCCACTCCTGACTGGGGCGAACTCCGCCTGGAGGCGATGCTGTTCCAGACCCATAGCAGTTCCTGGTAAAAGACAGGCAGCTCCCGCAGGTAGGCACGCGTACGGCCCAATTCCACAAACAGGAGCTGCGTGTCATAATTGAGGCCATGCAGCTGGCGGAAGAAATACGTCACCAGCGCACACCATCTCGGAGGATTCTCCACGTACAGGTACCTCTGCAGCCTCTGAAGATGGAAAGTCGCCGCCCGGGTGCGAAGGCACACCAGCGCCTGACCGCCCTCCCTAAGCGGGAGACTCAGAACCGCGGCAGAGACCCAGTGCTTCCTTTTGTCCCAGAGGAAGTCGATGAGCTTCTTCTGCATCTTGGCCACAAACGCAGGGGGAGCGACCAGGTCCGGACCAGATGCTGAGACAAGTGTAATGCAGTAGAGGGCGCTATTCTGAGTTTGGGGCTCAGGCATTTTTTTAAATTAATATTGAACAATTTATTTACAGTTAATGACATTACAGAGCCCAGGTCTCAGCTCTTTGTACAAAGTCACAAGCCATCATTCCCTACAAGGCAGGGGTCTCACACACAATTATATAAACATGAGTACTAAACACAATAAGCTTGATCCAAGTAGTCACTTCAATCACTCTCTCCCAGAGTGAGTTTGTCAAACAGGTCCTCTCCCAGGCCATTCTCAGGGGGTTCCCAGTCTCTTCAAGTTGGTGATGTGATCTCCAAGCTTCTTGATCATCTTCGCCTGTTCATCCAAATAGTGGGTCTCCAGGAAGTCACACAAGTGAGGGTCGGCGCTCCCAGTGGAGAGTTTGTGCAGATCCAGCAGACTCTGGTCGACATTCTTCTCCATCTGCAGAGCTCTCGGCATCGCCTCCAGAGCATTGCTCCACTCATCCTGCTCTGGTTTCTTGATGGCCACCAAGATGATTCGGCCTCTGTGCCGATTCTGGAACTTCCTCAGTTTCTCAGCGTGCTCCTGTTCCTCGTGTGACTGCTCCTTGAAGAACTCGGCAAAGTGACGCGGGGCAACGTCATCCCGGCCAAAGGAGAAGGACTGTCGATTTTTCAAATGGCTCTCCCTCCTTCCAAACACATGTTGTTGATTTCTCTTTGTCTCCCCTCTCACTCTCCTGCAATGGAGGCCATTTGGAGAGGCAGTGATGGAATTGGCTTCCCTCTGGTCTTTCTCTCTCCTCTCCTCTTCTCTCTCTCTTGGCACCTCAGTAGCAGCAACAGTAGTGGTGGTCTCCACTCTGCCCTCTGTCTCTCTGGCTCCTCCTCCTGGTCACAGAGAGCGACCAATCCTCTCCTCCCCTCTCCTTGCTGAGACGGCTCGAGGCAGTTGTTCCTCTTTTGACTGGCTGATTAACAAATCAACTGTAACTTAAGAAAACATCAAACAAAACTAACAAGTCAAATAAAGACTCTAATATAATATCAAATCAAGATATTGTTGGCCGGGGTGATGATGCACTCCAGTCCCTGTGGTGCCCACCCGTCGCGGAAGGCCTCTTTGTGTGCTGGCAGACACCACGTGCTCCATCTCCAGGGCCACCCAGGCGCGAACATAGCCGCAGAAGAGAGGCAGGCAATCGGGCCGAACGACCCCCTCGACCACCTGCTGCCTAAACCTCTAAATGACTATTTTCACCAGGCCCAGGAGCAGTCCCACGAGGAGGTCCATCAACCTGCCCACTCCCCTCCGCACCGGGTGACCAACTGGTACCACAACATGACAGCCACCAGCTGGTTTATGACCAGCGCTCGACCCCTGTAGGACAACACTCGGAGCAGTCCTGTCCAGCGTCCCAGGTGAGCTGTGACTTTGGCCTCCAGCTCTTGCCAGGTCGCCGGCCAGGCACCCTCAGTGGGGCTGAGGTAGACTCCCAAGTAGAGGAGGTGTGTTGTGCTCCAGGCGAAGGGCCTGAACTCCTCCGGCAAGGAGTCCACCCACCACTGACCCACCTGGAGCCCGGAGCATTTCTCCCAGTTGATCCTGGCGGAGGATGCGTCCGAGTAAATCTGCTGGCATTCTCGCATCCTCCGCAAGTCGATGGGATCCGTGAACATGAGGAGCACATCATCGGCGTAAGCCGAGAGGACGACATCCACGCCCGGCCCTTGCAGAGCCAGTCCCGTCAAACTCTTCCGCAAGAGGTGCAGGAAAGGCTCCACGCAGACGGCATATAACTGACTGGACATGGGGCATCCCTGACGCACCCTCCTCCCGAAGCGAAGGGGCGCCGTCAAAGACCCATTAACTTTAATCAGACACTCCGCGGTGGCGTACAGAAGTTGGATCCGGGCGGCAAAATGCATCCCGAACCCAAATGCACGCAGAGTCCGGAAGAGATACTCGTGATCCACCCTGTCGAATGCCTTCTCCTGATCCAGGGAAAGGAAGGCGACTGACTGACCAGCCCTCTGGGAATGGTGGACCAGATGCTGAGACAAGTGGAATGCAGCAGAGGGCGCTCTTCTGAGTTTGGGGCTCAGGCCTGTTAGTGGAGCAGTGCAGAGGGAACTTTACTCTGCACTGGGCTTTACTACCTCCGCACTGCACTGGAGGGGCAGCACAGAGTTTTAGACTCGAGTCTCTGGAGTGGGACTTCAACCCACAACCTTCTGACTCAGAGGAGAGAGTGCTGCCGCCTGAGCCACGGCTGACACTCTGTATCTAACCCGTGCTGTACCTGCCCTGGGAGTGTTTGATGGGACAGTGCAGAGTGAGCTTCACTCTGTATCTAACCCGTGCTGTACCTGCCCTGGGAGTGTTTGATGGGACAATGTAGAAGGAGCTTTAATCTGTATCTAACCCATGCTGTACCTGCCCTGGGAGTGTTTGACGGGACAGTGTAGAAGGAGCTTCACTCTGTATCTAACCCGTGCTGTACCTGCCCTGGGAGTGTTTGACAGGACAGTGTAGAGGGAGCTTTACTCTGTATCTAACCCGTGCTGTACCTGCCCTGGGAGTGTTTGATGGGACAGTGTAGAGGGAGTTTTACTCTGTATCTAACCTGTGCTGTACCTGCCCTGGGAGTGTTTGATGGGACAGTGTAGAGGGAGCTTTACTCTGTATCTAACCCGTGCTGTATCTGCCCTGGGAGTGTTTGATGGGACAGTGTAGAGGGAGCTTTACTCTGCATCTAACCCGTGCTGTACCTGCCCTGGGAGTGTTTGATGGGACAGCGTAGAGGGAGATTTACTCTGTATCTAACTTATGCTATACCTGCCCTGGAAGTGTTTGATGGGACAGTGTACAGGAAGCTTTACTCTGTATCTAACCCGTGCTGTACCTGCCCTGGGAGTGTTTGATGGGACAGTGCAGAGGGAGCTTTACTCTGTATCTAACCCGTGCTGTACCTGCCCTGGGAGTGTTTGATGGGACAGCGTAGAGGGAGCTTTACTCTGTATCTAACCCATGCTGTATCTGCCCTGGGAGTGCTTGATGGGACAGTGTAGAGGGAGATTTACTCTGTATCTAACCTGTGCTATACCTGCACTGGGAGTGTTTGATGGGACAGTGTACAGGAACCTTTACTCTGTATCTAACCTATGCTGTACCTGCCCTCGGAGTGTTTGATGGGACAATGTAGAGGGAGCTTTACTCTGTATCTAACCTGTGCTGTACCTGCCCTCATGAGCAAATTTGGCTAGGGTAAATAAAATCAGAGAGTTAAATGCGTGGCTCAGAGACTGGTGTGGGAGAAATGGGTTTTGCTTCTTGGGACACTGGCACCAGTGCTGGGACAGGAGAGAGCTTTTCCGTTGGGATGGACTTCACTTGGCCAGTGCTGTGACTAGAATCCTGGTGAATCGAATAACTAGTGCTGTAGAGAGGGCTTTAAACTAATTAGTGGGGGGGAGGTTTCAAGAGAGCGAAAAATTAAAATGTTAGCGGAGAAGGCAATAGAGCAAGGTAGCAGTGGGGGAATTAAAAACCAGAGTGTGTCAGGAAGGGACAGAATATATAAAGATAAAAGTAAAGTAGTAAAGGGGGTAAAAGCAGGAATAAATTGTCACAAAACATATTTAAAAATTCTTTATCTGAATGCACGCAGCATTCGTAACAAAATAGACGAGTTGACGGTACAAATAACGACACATGGGTATGATCTGGTGGCCATTCTGGAGACATGGCTGCAGGGTGACCATGACTGGGAACTAAACATCCAGGGGTATTTGATTATTAGGAAGGACAGACAGGAAGGAAAAGGAGGTGGGGTGGCTGTGTTAATAAAGGATGGAATCACTGCAATAGTGAGAAATGATATTGGGTCAAAGGATCAGGATAGTGAAACGGTTTGGGTGGAAATAAGGAATAATAAGGGGAAAAAGTCACTAGTGGGCGTAGTCTATAGGCCTCCTAACAGCTGCAACTCTATTGGTCGGAGTATAAATCAGGAAATAGTTGGGGCTTGTAATAAGGGAACAGCTATAATCATGGGAGATTTTAACTTTCATATTGACTGGACAAATCAAATTGGGCAGGGCAGCCTTGAAGAAGAGTTCATAGAGTGCATTAGGGACGGGTTCCTTGAGCAGTATGTTACTGAACCAACCAGGGGGCAGGCAATCTTAGATTTGGTCCTGGGTAATGAGACAGGATTAATAAAAAATGTCCTAGTAAAGGATCCCCTTGGAATGAGTGACCATAACATGGTTGAATTCCAAATTCAGTTGGAGGGTGAGAGAGTTGGATCTCAAACCAGCGTACTGAGCTTAATTAAAGGAGACTATGAAGGTATGAGAGCAGAGTTGACTAAAGTGGACTGGGAAAATAGATTATGGTGTAAGACAGTACATGAGCAGTGGTGTACATTCAAGGAGATATTTCACAACTTTCAAGAAAAATATATTCCACTGAGGAAAAAGGGGCATAAAAGAAAAGACAGCCATCCGTGGCTAAGTAAAGTAATAAAGGATAGTATCCGACTGAAAACAAGGGCATATAAAGTAGCCAAATCTAGTGGGAGGATAGAAGATTGGGAAGCATTTAAAAGGCAGCAAAGAATAACTAAAAGATTAATTAAGAAAGGGAAGATAGATTATGAAAGTAAACTAGCAAAAAATATATAAACAGATAGTAAGAGTTTATACAGTTATATAAAAAGAAAAAGGGTGGCTAAAGTGAATGTTGGTCCCTTAGAGGAAGAGACTGGGAAATTAGTAGTGGGGAACATGGAGATGGCAAATACGCTGAACAAATATTTTGTATCAGTCTTTACAGTGGAGGACACTAAAAATATCCCAACACTGAACAAACAGGGGGCTATGGGGGGGTGGGGGGGGAGAGCTAAACACGAATAAAATCAATAAGGAGGTGGTACTCGGTAAGATAATGGGACTTAAGGCAGATAAGTCCCCTGGACCTGATGGCTTACACCCTCGGGTCTTGAGAGAAGTAGTGGTAGGGATTGCGGATGCATTGGTGGTAATTTTCCAAAACTCCCTGGATTCAGGAAAGGTCCCAGCAGATTGGAAAACTGCTAATGTAATGCCCTTATTTAAAAAGGGAGGTAGACAAAAGGCTGGAAACTATAGACCAGTTAGCCTAACATCTGTGGTTGGTAAAATGTTGGAGTCCATTATTAAGGAAGCAGTAACAGGATATTTGGATAAGCATAATTTAATCGGACAGTCAGCATGGTTTTATGAAGGGGAAATCATGTTTGACAAATTTGCTCGTATTCTTTGAGGACGTAACAAACAGGGTGGATAAAGGGGAACCAGTGGATGTGGTGTATTTGGACTTCAAAAAGGCATTTGACAAGGTGCCACACAAAAGATTACTGCACAAGAAAAAAAATCACGGGATTGGGGGTAATATACTGGCATGGGTGGAAGATTGGCTATCTAACAGAAAACAGAGAGTTGGGATAAATGGTTCATTCTCGGGTTGGCAATCAGTAACTGGTGGTGTTCCGCAGGGGCCAGTGCTGGGACCCCAACTCTTTACAATCTATATTAACGATTTGGAGGAGGGGACCAACTGCAACGTATCCAAATTTGCCGACAATACAAAGATGGGAGGGAAAGCAGTGAGTGAGGAGGACATAAATAACCTGCAAAAGGACATAGACAGGCTAAGTGAGTGGGCAGAAATTTGGCAGATGGAGTATAAGGGCAGCATGGTGGCATAGTGGTTAGCACTGTTGCCTCACAGCGCCAGGGACCCGGGTTCAAATCCGGCCTCGGGCGACTGTCTGTGTGGAGTTTGCACGTTCTCCCCGTGTTTGCGTGGGTTTTCTCCGGGTGTTCCGGTTTCCTCCCACAGTCCAAATATGTGCAGGTTAGGTTGATTGGCTATGATAAATTGACCCTTAGTGTTAGGGGGATTAAATATGTGGGGTTACGGGAATAGGGTGGGATATGTGTTGGTGTAGGGGTTACGGGGATCGGGTGGGATATGCGTCGGTGCAGGCTCGATGGGCTGAAATGGCCTCTATCTGCACTGTGGGGTTTCTGTGTGATTCTGTGTTTCTGTGTAATGTTGGAAAGTGTGAGGTTATGCACTTTGGCAGAAAAAATCGAAGAGCAAGTTATTATCTAAATGGAAAAAAAACTGCAAAGTGCTACAGTACAAAGGGATCTGGGGGTCCTGGTGTATGAAACACAGAAGGTTAGTATGCAGGTACAGCAGGTGATCAGGAAGGCCAATGGAATCTTGGCTTTTATTGCAAGGGGGATGGAGTATAAAAGCAGGGAAGTCTTGCTGCAGTTATACAGGGTATTGGTGAGGCCACACCTGGAATACTGCATGCAGTTTTGGTTTCCATATTTAAGAAAACATATACTTGCTCTCGAAGTAGTTCAGAGAAGGGTCACTTGGTTGATTCCGGAGATGAGGGGGTTAACTTATGAGGAAAGGTTGAGTAGGTTGGGCCTCTACTCATTGGAATTCAGAAGAATGAGAGGCGATCTTATCGAAACATATAAGATTGTGAGGGGGCTTGATCGGGTGGATGCGGTGAGGATGTTTCCACTGAGGGGTGAGACTCGAACTAGGGGGCATAATCTAAGAATAAGGGGCTGCCCTTTCAAAACTGAGATGAGGAGAAACTTCTTCACTCGGAGGGTAGTAAATCTATGGAATTTGCTACCTCAGAGAGCTGTGGAAGCTGCGACATTAAATAAATTTAAAACAGAGATAGACAGTTTCCTAACTGATAAGGGAATTAGGGGTTACGGGGAGCAGGCAGGGAAGTGGACGTGAGTCTAGGTTCAGATCAGCCATGATCCTATTGAATGGCGGAGCAGGCCCAAGGGGCCGTATGGCCTACTCCTGCTCCTACTTCTTATGTTCTTATGTTTGGACCCGTCTGTTGACCGCCTCCTGAACTCTTGCTAATTCAGGGAATTTAGTCCATCTGTGACCAGACTATAACATCAAGCCCATCTGGCTATCACACCTATATGCTCCGTGAGGTTATTATCAGATTCACACCCAGACGTTGTGCCTTCACTTGTCTGGCACTTCATCCCATAACACGGGTACAGGGGCTCAGTAATGTTTCATTCATCAGAAAAAGACAAAGTACAACAACATACTGGTCAGATTAACAGAATCTCAGCATAGTTATGGGGCCATCAATATAATAGTCATTAATAAATCCAGGAGGGAATTCAGGAGAAACTTCTTTACCCAGAGAGTGATGAGAATGGGGAACTCGCTACCACAGGGAGTAGTTGAGGCCAATGGTATCGATGTATTTAAGCCAGATAAACATAGGAGGATATGTCGGAGGAGGCTCGCGTGGAGCATAAACCCCGGCTTGGACCAGTTGGGCCGAATGGCCTGTTTCTGTGCTGTACATTCGATGTAATAACATGAACAGTCCACCGGCGCGCTCGAGGCCTTCCGTGACCGGTGGGTACCGGAGGGACTGGCGTGCATCATCACCACCAAAAATAGAATTTTAATTTCATTTAAGTTTCCTTTGAACTTTTTTTTGTTATGTTACAGGTTTTATTGGTTGTGATGGTTGACTTTTAATAGGCAATTGCCTGTGATAAGGAGAAAAACAAAAATAACATTAACAGTCAAATCAAGGGAATCATCAGCACAACAGATTGAAAGATTAAACAGCAGTACAAGAATTTATAAAACATTCATCCATTCCACGTTCATGTCACCCCAGCTGTCTACATGGCCCTGCGCTAAAGAACAGTGTGAACTCGCTGGTGACTCAGCAGGTCATTGGAGCTTTTAAAGCTCTTCCCACAGTCAGAACATATAAACGGCCTCTCATCAGTGTGAACAAGCTGGTGTGCCAGCAGGTTGTTGGACTGCAAGAATCCCTTCCCCCACACAGAGCAGGGCCTGGACAGACTAGATGCAGGAAGGATGTTTCTGATGGCTGGGGATTCCAGAACCAGGGGTCATAGTCTAAGGATAAGGGGGTAAGCCATTTAGGACTGAAATGAGGAGGAATTTCTTCACCCAGAGAGTGGTGAACCTGTGGAATTCTCTGCCACAGAGGGCGGTGGAGGCCAGTTCATTAAATATATTCAAGAAAGAGTTGGATATATTTCTTAAGGCTAAAGGGATCAAGGGATATGGGGAGAGGGCAGGAACAGGGTACTGAATTTGAATGATCGGCCATGATCTCATTGAATGGCGGAGCAGGCTCGAAGGGCCGAATGGCCGACTCCTGCTCCTATCTTCTATGTTTCTATGTTTTCTATGTTACCAAGCAATTGCATTGTGTTTGTATTGAACTTGGAGAATAAGGGGAGTCGAAATGTCTGCTAAGAACCAGTAAAGCCAATATTAAGAATTGAATGAAGAATCTTCGGTAAGAATGACATCAAATGGAAACCATTGCTGTCATTGATTTTACGATGGTTTTTGGAACATTTAAAGGTAGAGAAATAATTATGCATGCAATAGTTGAATTGACAGTAAAATAGAAAGCATTCGAAAGCGGTATCAATAAAGACAATTAGCTGACATCAGCAGAGAACATCAAAGAAGAAACCACTGCCAAAAGGGTATAAAAATAAGACCTTTTTAACAGAAAGTCAGAACACGTTGAACGGGCAAAGCATTTCTCAACTTTCCAGAGGCATCTCTGTAAGTCTTTAACTGAGTCTCGGGAAGTCAGATTGATTTTGGTGGATGTTCTGGATTTAGAAATAAGTAAGAAATAAGAAATGTAACAAAGTAAAGATTTGAAAATAAGGATCTCTGAGAAATAAGGAATGTAAGCTAATTGTATTTTGATTTGTTAATGTTGCGACTGATTCAACAGATGTTAACTGAATGTCAGCTCTTAAATAAAACTATATACTTTTAGAATAGTCTCAAAGAGTAATTCTGTATAGACTCGTGAACCCACAAAATCTGTACACAATTTTGTAAGGAGTTGCAGAATTCTGGGGGGTATTCCAGACCCTCATAATATCCAGAAGGTTACATAAGAACATAAGAAATAGGAGCAGGAGTAGGCCAATCGGCCCCTCGAGCCTGCTCCGCCATTCAATAAGATCATGGCTGATCTGATCCTAACCGCCAATCCACTATCACAGAACCATCTCCTGAATCTAACAGAATTAGACACACGAAATAGGAGCAGGATCAGGCTACAGTCTAGTTCAACATATTAAAAGTACTATCCGGAGGATGGTAACATCTTTAGTCATTCCATTCCTTTAGGGAGAGATAGTCTGAACCTTTAGACCCATTTAAGCATCTTATGTAATTCGGCTATCTCCAAGTTAAATTGAGAGTGAACGTCTGGGGAATACGCCTGATCTGGGACAGCCCAAAAGGGCTAGGACAGTAATTATCCCTTCAGACGGGGCCTCAGTTCAACGTCGCATCTGAAAGATGGCACCTCTGACAGAGCAGCTCTCCCTCAATACTGCCCTGGAATGTGAGCCTAGATTAAGTGCTCAAGTTTCCAGAGTGGGACTCAAACCCACGACCTTCTGACTCTAGAGGTGAGAGTGTCACCCACTGAGACGAGGCTGACCCCTCTTAAACTCCAGCCTAGTTACTGGGGTTATCAGCATCTTCAAACCGCCCCCGCCCCCCCCAACCCCATAATTGCCATTATTAACACAGAACAGTCCTTCATGTGATTAACAGCAGAATGGGACCAGTGCACTCAGGTGTGAAATCGCTGGTGTCTCAGCAGGTCAGATGAACTGGTGAATCCCTTTTCACACACGGAGCAGGGGAACGGCCTCTTCCCGGTGTGGGTGAACTGGTGATTCCTAAGATTGGATGAGTGCGTAAACCGCTTCCCGCAGTGAGAGCAGCTGAACGGCCTCTCCCCGGTGTGGATGCGTCGATGCTGCTTCAGGCCCTTGGAGCATTTGAAACTCTTGTCGCAGTCGGAACATTTAAACGGCCTCTCGTTAGTGTGAACCAGCTGGTGTTCCCGCAGAGAGGTGAGACGAGTGAATCCTTTCCCGCACTCGGAGCAGGTGAATGGCCTCTCGTCAGTGTGAACCAGCTGGTGTCTCAGCAGGGTGGAGGAGAGAGTGAATCCCTTCCCACACACAGAGCAGGTGAACTGCCTCTCCCCAGTGTGAACTCGCTGGTGTTTGGTCAGAGCCCCGGAGATTTTAAAACTCTTCCCACAGTCAGAACATGTAAACGGTCTCTCATCAGTGTGAACAAGCTGGTGTCTCAGCAATTTGGATGAAACAGAGAATCCCTTCCCACACACAGAGCAGGGAAATGGCCTCTCCTCGGTGTGAACTCGCTGGTGTGTGGTCAGATCCACGGAGCATTGAAAGCTCTTCCCACAGTCAGAACATTTAAACGGCCTCTCATCAGTGTGAAGTAGATGGTGTCGCTCCAGGTCTGTGGAGCTTTTAAAGCTCTTTTGACACACAGAACATTTAAAGGCTCTCAAATCAGTGTGAACAAGCTGGTGTCTCAGCAATTTGGATGAAACAGAGAATCCCTTCCCACACACAGAGCAGGGAAATGGCCTCGCCCCAGTGTGAACTCGCTGGTGTTCCTTCAGAACCCCGGAGCTTTTAAAACTCTTCCCGCAGTCAGAACATTTAAACGCTCTCTCATCAGAGTGAGCTTGCTGGTGTCTCAGCAGGTGGGATGGATGAACAAATCCCTTCCCACACACGGAGCAGGTGAACGGACTGTCCCCGGTGTGCCTGCGCCGATGAACATCTGACGCAGATGGGGAACTGAATCTCTTCCCGCTGTCCCCACCTTTACCCGGTTTCTCCCCGGTGTGACGGTGCACGTGTCTCGCCAAGGCAGGCAATCGGCTGAAGGCGAGTCCACACACGGAACACGTGTGCGGTTTGTCTGCGCTGCGATCGCTGCTCTCTCCTTCCATGTGAAAAGGCCGATGATATTCAGGTCCTGATGAATCGAGTGACTCTGTCAAATCTTCACGTCGTGTTTGTTCTGAGCTTCCTGTCTGTAAATGCTCCATTTCTAAAACCCTGTAAAAGGAGTGTAGAAAGTAGTAAGAGGGAGAATGTTGTCTCATGTCGCTCTTTCCCAGCTCAGGGGCAGTGAAGCTGATTTTCAGGCTCCAGTTGCTGTCCCCAGGTGAGAGCAGCTCAGTCAGCACAGAGCTGGGGCTGGAATCTGGGAGAGGGGCCGCAGGCAGCACAGAGCTGGAGCTGGAATCTGGGAGAGGGGCCGCAGGCAGCACAGAGCTGGGGCTGGAATCTGGGAGAGGGGCAGCAGGCAGCACAGAGCTGGAGCTGGAATCTGGGAGAGGGGCCGCAGGCAGCACAGAGCTGGGGCTGGAATCTGGGAGAGGGGCAGCAGGCAGCACAGAGCTGGAGCTGGAATCTGGGAGAGGGGCCGCAGGCAGCACAGAGCTGGGGCTGGAATCTGGGAGAGGGGCCGCAGGCAGCGGGCCTGGCAAAGGGGCAATCACTGATTGAATAATAAACAGGGGTAAGGGGACACTAACCTCACATCAGATATGTCTATAGCTTAAGTAGATAGATTTTAAGCCAAACGATGGGACCGATGGCTGCAATTCCTGTGCCATGCGGGAACTCCAGGATGCTTCACGTGTCCTGGTGAACCGCGTGTGCAGGAAGCGCCTCCCATGGCTGGAACTCGAGCTTAGGGTCTCTGAGCTTGGGGAGCGGCTGGAGTCACTGCCGGGCAGACGGGAGGCTGAGAGTTTCCTGGAGCGCACGTTCCAGGAGGTGGTCACCCCGCAGCCACAGAGGCTTCGTGGGAATTGTAACTGGGTGGCCACCCAGCAGGGTTTGAGGCGGCAAGGCAGTGCAGGAATCCCCCGGGAGTTTTCAGTGCTGAATCCCGGTGAGGGTGACGACACCTCGGGGGGAGTGCAGTCCAGAGCGCATCCACTGCACTGTGGGGCAAGGCCAATTTCAGTGGGATGAGAATGGATCTGGCCCGGGTAAATTGGAATCAAAGATTGGCAGGAAAAACTGTAGAGGAACAATGGGCTGCCTTTAAAGAGGAAATAATTCAGGTACAGTCGAGGTACATTCCCACTAAGGGGAAATGTAGGGCAACTAAAGTCAGAGCTCCCTGGATGACGAAAGAGATAGAGAGCAAGATGAAGCAGAAAAAGAGCGTGTATGACAGATGTCAGGTCGAGAATACATCGGAGAATCAGGCTAAATATAGAAAGTTCAGAGGAGAAGTGAAAAAGAAAATACGAGGGGCAAAGAGAGGGTATGAGAATAGAATGGCAGCTAACATAAAAGGTAATCCAAAAGTCTTCTATAGGCAGATAAATAGTAAACGGGTAGTAAGAGGAGGGGTGGGGCCGATTAGGGACCAAAAAGGAGACCTACGCACGGAGGCAGAGGGTAAGGCCGAGGTACTAAATCAGTACTTTGCATCTGTCTTCACCAAGGAAGATGCTGCCATAGACATAGTGAAGGAGGAGGTCGAGGAGATACTGGATGGGAGAAAATTGATAAAGACAAGGTACTAGAAAGGCTGGCTGTACTTAAAGTAGATAAGTCACCAGGACCGGATGGGAAGCATCCTAGTACGCTGAGGGAAGTGAAGGAAGAAATTGCGGAGGTACTGGCCATAACCTTCCAAATCCTCATTAGAAACTGGGGTGGTGCCAGAGGACTGGAGAATTGCAAATGTTTCATCCTTGTTCAAAAAAGGGTGCAAGGACAAACCCAGCAACCACGGGCCAGTCAGTTTGACCTCGGGAGTGGGGAAACTTTTAGAAACAAAAATCAGGGACAAAATTAACAGTGTGGATTAATTAAGGAAAGCCAGCATGAATTTGTTAAAGGCAAATCGTGTTTAACCAACTTGATGGAGTTTTTTGATGAGGTAACAGAGAGGGTTGATGAGGGCAATGCGGTTGACGTGGTGTGCATGGATTTCCAAAAGGCGTTCGACAAAGTGCCAAATAATAGGCTTACCAGTAAAGTTGAATCCCATGGAATAAAAGGGGCAGTGGCTGCATGGATAGGGAATTGGCTAAGTGACAGGAAACAGTGAGTAGTGGTGAACGGTTGTTTTTCGGACTGGAGGAAGTTACACAGTGGTGTTCCCCAGGGGTCGGTTCTAGGACCACTGCTTTTCTTGATCTATATTAAAGACTTGGATGTGGGTGTACGAGGCACAATTTCAAAATTTGCAGATGACACAGAACTTGGAAGTATAGTGAACAGTGAGGAAGATAGTGATAGACTTCAAGTGGACATAGACAGGCTGGTGGAATGGGCGGACACGTGACAGATTAAATTTAATGCAGAAAAATGTGAAGTGATATATTTTGGTAGAAAGAATGAGGAGAGGAAATCTAAACTAAAGGGTACAATCCTAAAGTGGGTGCATGAACAGAGAGACCGAGGGGTATATGTGCACAAATCATTGAAGGTGGCAGGGCAGGTTGAGAAAGCAGTTAAAAAAGCTTACGGGAACCTGGGCTTCATGAATCGAGGTATAGAGTACAAAAGTGTTGAAATTATGATGAAACTTTATAAAACACTAGCTCGGCCTCAACTGGAGTATTGTGTCCAATCCTGGGCACCGCACTTTAGGAAGGATGTGAAGGCCTTAGAGAGGGTGCAGAAAAGATTTACAAGAATGATTCCAGGGATGAGGGATTTCAGTTACATTGATAGACTGGAGAAGCTGGGGTTGTTCTCCTTGGAGCAGAGAAGATTGAGAGGAGATTTGATAGAGGTGTTCAAAATCAAGAGGGGTCTGGACAGAGTAGATAGAGAGAAACTCTTCCAATTGGCAGAGGGGTCGAGAACCAGAGGACACAGATTTAAGGTGATTGACAAAAGAACCAAAGGTGACATGAGGAAAAACTTTTTTACGCAGCGAGTGGTTAGGATCTGGAATGCACTGCCTGAAAGGGTGGTGGAGGCAGATTCAATCACCGCTTTCAAAAGGGAATTGGATAAGTACCTGAAAGAGAAATATTGCAGGACTTCAGATTCCTGGGGCAGGAGGGACCAGTTCTGGGGCAGGAGGGACCTGTCCAAGGTGGACAGGTTGCACCTCAACAGAGCTGGGACCAATGTCCTCATGGGACGGTTAACTAGTGCTGTGGGGGAGGGTTTAAATTAATTTGACAGGGGGATGGGCACCAGGATGAAACATTCGAGAGGAGAAACAAGGTGAAGAGAGGACTGGGAGAGACAAGTAGCACTAGAGGGACAGAATTGCTGGTCATCTTCCAAAATTCGATAGACTCTGGAACAGTTCCCATGGATGTTCTTGCCATGGAGGGAGTGCAGCGAAGATTCACCAGACTGATACCTGGGATGGCAGGAATGACGTATGAGGAGAGATTGGGTCGATTGAGCTTATACTCACTGGAGTTTAGAAGAATGAGAGGGTATCTCAGCGAAACGTATAACATTCTATATCATTGAATGGCGGAGCAGGCTTGAGGGGCCGAATGCTCCTATCTTCTATGTTTCTATGTTCAGACTCAGACAAATGTTAGGGAGAGGGATGGAGTCAGTGGCTCGGGAACGGAGGTTGTGGGGTGTCTGTCCCTTTAACTACAATTCATAGAATTATAGAAATTTACAGCACAGGAGGAGGCCATTCGGCCCATCGTGTCCGTGCCGGCCGACAAAGAGCTATCCACCCTAATCCCACTTTCCAGCACTTGGTCCGTAGCCTTGTAGGTTACGGCACTTCAAGTGCATATCCAAGTACTTTTTAAATGTGATGAGGGTCTCTGGCTCTACCACCCTTTCAGGCAGTGAGTTCCAGACCCCCACCACCCACTGGGTGAAAACATTTCTCCTCAAATCCCCTCTAAACTTCCGACCAATTACTTTAAATCTGTGCCCCCTGGTTATTGATCTGTCTGCTAAGGGAAATAGGTCCTTCCTATCCACTCTATCTAGGCCCCTCATAATTTTATACACCTCAATCAGGTCTCCCCTCAGCCTCCTCTGTTCCCCAGCCTCTCCAATCTTTCCTTGCAGCTAAAATTCTCTAGTCCTGGCAACATCCTCGTAAATCTCCCGTCTCGAGCAGTCACATCTTTCCTGCAATGGGGACGACTAGAACTGCATGCGGTGGCCTAACTGATGTTTTTGTACAGTTCAAGCAGAACCTCCCTGCTCTTACATGATACAGAAAGAGAGAGGCACTGCCCCTTTAAAGACCTGGGGTCACATAGAAGACAGGAGCAGGAGTAGGCCATTCGGCCCCTCGAGCCTGCTCCGCCATTCAATGAGATCATGGCTGATCATCCAAACTCGGTACCCTGTGGTACCCCACTAGTCACTGCCTGCCACTCAGAAAAAGACCTGTTTCTTCCAACTCTTCGCTTTCTGTCTGCCCAACAGTTCTCCATCCAAGTCAATACCTTGCCCACAATCCCATGCGCCTTAACCTTACACGCTGTCGAACGCCTTTTGGAAATCCATGTACACCACGTTAACCGCATTGCCCTCATCAACCCTCTCTGTTACCTCATCAAAAACCTCAATCAGAATCAGAGCGGTTGGGCCCGGCGGATGTGTGGCCAGAGCCCCGGCACCAGGAAACCCAGGGTGCAGCGCCTCCCCCATCCGAGCCGCCGCTTCCCGGTTTCTTCAGCTGGTTCCACCGAGTCCGACTCGGGACAAAGGACAGGAGCCAGGCTCCCAGAATGGCCCACGGCCCCGGGGAGCATGCGCACTCTCAGCGTGGAAATCAGTGCGTTGGATAGAGCGGTTTCTGGGGCGCGGGGAACTGTGGGTGCTGCGGCCGCCATTAGTCAGCGGCTGTCGGGAAGAGTTTTATTGCAGGTGACGGAAGTCGGTCCCTGGCCACCTGTGTAGGTCTTTTTGTTGCAGCAGTTTGAGCTGGAGTGGAGATGGAGGAGAAGCTGCTGGGTTTTCGATGGAATCTGGAACAGTACCCATGGATTGGAGGGTAGCTACTGTTAGCCCATTATTCAAAAAAGGTGGTAGAGAGAAAACGGGGAATTATAGACCGGTAAGCCTGACATCGGTAGTGGGGAAAATGCTAGAGTCCATTATAAAAGATGTAATAGCAGAGCACTTGGAAAACAGTGACAGGATCGGACAAAGTCAACATGGATTCACAAAAGGTAAATTGTGCTCGACTAATCTACTGGAATTTTTTGAGGATGTAACTGGTAAAATAGATAAGGGCGAACCAGTGGATGTGGTGTATTTGGACTTTCAGAAGGCTTTCGATAAGGTCCCGCATAAGAGATTAGCGTGTAAAGTTAAGGCACATGGGATTGGGGGTAAGGTACTGACTTGGATAAAGAACTGGTTGGCAGACAGGAAGCAAAGAGTTGGAATAAACGGCTCTTTTTCCGAATGGCAGGCAGTGACTAGTGGGGTACCACAGGGATCGGTCCTAGGAACCCAGCTATTCACAATATATATAAATAGTCTAGACGAGGGAACTAGATGTAATATCTCCAAGTTTGCAGACGACACAAAGCTGGGTGGGCGTGTGTGCTGTGAGGAGGATTACGAGAAACTCCAGTATGATTTGGACAGGTTGGGTTATTGGGCAGAAACATGGCAGATGCAATATAACGTGGATAAATGCGAGGTTATCCACTTTGGTGTCAAAAACAGGAAGGCAGATTATTTTCTGAATGGCAATAGATTGGGAGAAGGGGAAGTGCAACGAGACCTGGGTGTCCTTGTGCACCAGTCGCTGAAGGTAAGCATGCAGGTGCAGCAGGCGGTTAAAGAAGGCAAATGGTATGTTGGCCTTCGTAGTGAGAGGGTTTGAGTACAGGAACAAGGATGTCTTGCTGCAGTTATACAGGGCCTTGGTGAGACCACACCTTGAGTATTGTGTGCAGCTTTGGTCGCCTTATCTGAGGAAGGATGTTCTTGCCATGGAAGGTGTCCAGCGAAGATTCACCAGGCTGATACCTGGGATGGCAGAAATGACGTACGAGGAGAGATTGGGTCGATTCGACTTGTTCTCGCTGGAGTTTAGGAGAATGAGAGGGGATCTCATTGAAACTTATAAAATTCTGGCAGGACTGAACACACTAGATGCAGGGAGGATGTTCCCGATGGTCGGAGAATCCAGAACCAGGCCTCACAGTCTAAGGATAAGGGGTAGGCCTTTTAGGACAGAAATGAGGAGGAATTTCTTCACCCAGAGAGTGGTGAACCTGTGGAATTCTCTACCACAGAAGGCAGTAGAGGCCAATTCATTAAATATATTCAAGAAGGAGTTGGATATATTTCTTAAGGCTAAAGGGATCAAGGGGTATGGGGAGAAAGCACGGACCGAGTACTGAACTTGGATGATCAGCCATGATCTCATTGAATGGCGGAACAGGCTCGAGGGGCCAAATGGCCTACTCCTGCTCCTATCTTCTACATTTCTATGTTTCTATCTCTTATGTGGGACCTTAGCGAAAGCCTTCTGAAAGTGCAAATGCACCACATCCACTAGTTCTCCGTTATCTATTTTACCAGTTACATCCTCAAAAAATTCCAGTAGATTAGTCAAGCACGATTTACCTTTTGTAAATCCATGTTGACTTTGTCCGATCCGGTCACTGTTTTCCAAGTGCTCTGCTATTACATCTTTTATAATGGACTCTAGCATTTTCCCCACTACCGATGTCAGGCTTACCGGTCTGTAATTCCCCGTTTTCTCTCTACCACCTTTTTTGAACAGTGGGGTAACATTAGCTATCCTCCAATCCATGGGTACTGTTCCAGAGTCTATCGAATTTTTGAAGATGACCAGCAATGCATCTACTATTTCTAGGGCCATTTCCTTAAGTACCCTAGGATGTAGATTATCTTCTATGTTTCTATGTATTCAATCTTTCCTTGTAGCTGAAATTCTCTGGTCCTGGCAACATCCTCGTAAATCTCCCGTCTCGAGCAGTCACATCTTTCCTGCAATGGGGCGAGCACAACTGCACGCAGCACTCTAGCCGGTGGCCTAACTGGTGTTTTTTACAGTTCAAGCAGAACCTCCCTGCTCTTACATGATACAGAGAGAGGCACTGCCCCTTTGAATACCTGGGGGGCACCCATTCCCCTTTAAATGGCCAAGCATTTTTTTTTGTTGAAAAGGGGCCGCAGTCCCCTTTGACTCACCACCCCCACCCTCTCACCCACCACAAATACTCACAAGAGAGAGAGAGAGGAGGAAGAATGCTGGTCTTTGTCCCTTTAAAAGTGGCTGCCCACCAAAATGTTCACAGCACCAGGGCTCTTTGTTCTGGATAAAAGTCAAAAAGAGAAAAGGTTCACTTATTTTTAAATGAATGCAGTTGATGAATAGCCTTGCAATAAAGGTAATGCAAAGGAATAAACACTCACAAGCTGGGTTTTTTTCCACCCCTTCCCTTTAACAGCTCCTGCAGACAATGAAAGCAGGAAAGCGGCCTGCAGACAATGAAAGCAGGAAAGCGGCCTGCAGCCCACCGAGGTCCCGCCCCGCCATTGCTTGGAGGACCGTCAGCCCGCCCGGTCATCCCAGCGTTTTCCGCGCTCCTGATTGGCCGGCGCCTCGCGTCAATCACAAACCCCCTCCGATTACGCGCTGACGTCAGCACGCAACGCCCAGGGGTCGGCTGGATCGGCGCACGCCACCGCAAGGTAAAAAAAAAGACACCCAACACAAATGAGGAAAAACAAAAATAATAATAATCGCACTTTAGAGGGGAGGAGGTTGGGGAATTAATGAGTGTTTTCAATTTGTTTCGGAAATAAAAAAATATTTGAAAAGCTTCCCAACGGTGCGAGGCGGGCTGCGCATGCGCTCCAGCCGGCCTTTGACTCCCCCACGTGGGCCCGGGTAAAGTGTTGGGGAATCGATTTAAATCGAGGTGAGGGGGGGAGCGGAGAGCGAGATTATAAAGTAAAATACGAGAAAAACCAAACCCGAGAGTTGGGCGGGCGGGACCTCCGCGGACGCCGAACGGAGCAGATTGAGCCGCGCGGGGTGGCGGAGTGAGCCGGAGCAATGTGATTCTGACTGACGGGAGCGCTGACCAATAGGAAGAGGGCTGAGCTGGGAGGCCTGAACTGGGCGGCCTGGTCCTCCAACCAATGGCAGCACGGCAAGGGGGCGGGGCCTCCTCTCCAGCTCAGGTGCGCTGGGGCCGATTGTGACGCGCTGTCCCCAGGTGAGAGCAGCTCAGTCAGCACAGAGCTGGGGCTGGAATCTGGGAGAGGGGCCGCAGGCAGCGGGCCTGGCAAAGGGGCACAAGCTTCACAATACAAGCTGCTTTCAAATGCACAATTGTTTCCTACAGACAGCCTTGGTCACTCTGCAAAAAAAAAACTGTTTAACAATTCATCATAACTCCCCTGCTTTAGGAGAGGCGTCGAGTGCAAAAGCAAGGAAGTTATGATGAAACTGTGTAAAAGACTGGAGTCAGCTGTGGCTCAGTGGATAGCAGAGTCAAAAGGTTGTGGGTTCAAATCCCGCTCCAGGGACTTGAGCACATAAAGCGAGGCTGATGGAGCACCGCACTGTCGGAGGGGCAGTAATGAAGGAGCGCTGCAGTGTCGGAGGTGCCGTCTTACGGATGAGACGTTAAACCGAGGCCCCCGTCTGCCCCTTCAGGCGGATGTAAAAGATCCCGTGGTGCTATTTCGAAGAAGTTGTCCCCGGTGTTTTGAGCCCAATATTTATCCCTCAATCAACATGACGAAAAAACAGATTATCTGGTCATTATCACATTGCTGTTTGTGGGAGCTTCCTGTGCGCAAATTGGCTGCCGCGTTTCCCACATTACAACAGTGACTACACTTCAAAAATACTTCATTGGCTGTAAAGCGCTTTGGGACGTCCGGTGGTCGTGAAAGGCAGTTAAGAAGGCAAATGTTATGCTGGCCTTCATTACAAGAGGATTTGAGTACAGGAGTAAAGAAGTCTTACTCCAATTATATCTTCTTTCTTCTTAGGCAGTCCATCGGAACCGAAGATGACTTGCTTCCACATTTAAAATGTGTTCTCGGGTGTAAGGGTAAACCGGGAGAGCTTCTTCTCCCCGAGACGGACCCTCTGATATAAGGGGTCGACTGGATCCATGTTTATCTGTAATTTAAACAGAGGTCTGGTCGTCTTCCGAGCTCTTTCCCCTAGAGGAGAGGGTAGAATGGGGGTCTTTAGTGTTAAATGGTTTCACCTGGGTCCATTGCTTCCGCCGCATACCCATCGGTTCCTGTAGACAAACACACGTATCACTTGTCATTAATACAGTACATGGCCCCATCCAACGGGCCCCATTCCCTTTCTTCCGATAACTTGTGTCATTACTTGTTGACCTATTCTGGGGAACTTGTCTGGTTTAAGTCCAGCATTCTGCCTTTCTAGATCTTTAATCTGTTGTTGGTTCCTTACTTCTTTATTTAGTGCTTGTACCTCCTGATTTAGTTGTACTAAGTATCGCCTTAATCTATCTTGTACTGGTCCTGGTTCACCAGTCGCTGAAGGTAAGCATGCAGGTGAAGCAGGCGGTTAAGAAGGCAAATGGTATGTTGGCCTTCGTAGCGAGAGGATTCGAGTACAGGAACAAGGATGTCTTGCTGCAGTTGTACAGGACCTTGGTGAGACCACACCTTGAGTATTGTGTGCAGTTTTGTTTGCCTTATCTGAGGAAGGATGTTCTTGCCATGGATGGAGTGCAGCGAAGATTCACCAGGCTGATACCTGGGATGGCAGGAATGACGTATGAGGAGAGATTGGGTCGATTGGACTTATATTCGCTGGAGTTCAGAAGAATGAGAGGGGATCCCATTGAAACTTATAAAATTCTAACAGGACTAGACAGACGAGATGCAGGAAGGATGTTCCCGATGGTCGGGGAGTCCAGGACCAGGGGTCACAGTCTAAGGATAAGGGGTAGGCCATTTAGGACAGAGATGAGGAGGAATTTCTTCACCCAGAGAGTGGTGAACCTGTGGAATTCTCTACCACAGAAGGCAGTGGAGGCCAATTGATTAAATATATTCAAGAAGGAATTGGATATATTTCTTAAGGCTAAAGGGATCAAGGGATATGGAGAGAAGGCAGGAACAGGGTACTGAATTTGGATGATCAGCCATGATCTCATTCAATGGCTTCCTGTCTGCCAACCAGTTCTTTTTCCAAGTCAATACCTTGCCCCCAATCCCATGTGCCTTAACTTTACATGCTAATCTCTTATGTGGGACCATATCGAAAGCCTTCTGAAAGTCCAAATCCACCACATCCACTGGTTCTCCCTTATCTATTCTACCAGTTACATCCTCAAAAAATTCCAGTAGATTAATCAAGCACGATTTACCTTTTGTAAATCCATGTTGACTTTGTCCGATCCTGCCACTGTTTTCCAACTGCTCTGCGATTACATCCTTTATAATAGACTCTAGCATTTTCCCCACTACCGATGGGTATGCGATGGAAGAAATGGACCCAGGTATAATTTCCCGTTTTCTCTCTACCACCTTTTTTGAATAGTGGGGTAACATTAACTACCCTCCAATCCATGTGAACTGTTCCAGAGTCTATCGAATTTTGGAAGATGACCAGCAATTCTGTCCCTCTAGTGCTACTTGTCTCTCCCAGTCCTCTCTTCACCTTGTTTCTCCTCTCTAATGTTTCATCCTGGTGCCCATCCCCGTGACAAATTAATTTAAACCCTCCCCCACAGCACTAGTTAACCGTCCCATGAGGACATTGGTCCCAGCTCTGTTGAGGTGCAACCCGTCCACCTTGGACAGGTCCCTCCTGCCCCAGAACTGGTCCCTCCTGCCCCAGGAATCTGAAGTCCTGCAATATTTCTCTTTCAGGTACTTATCCAATTCCCTTTTGAAAGCGGTGATTGAATCTGCCTCCACCACCCTTTCAGGCAGTGCATTCCAGATCCTCACCACTCGCTGCGTAAAAAAGTTTTTCCTCATGTCGCCTTTGGTTCTTTTGTCAATCCCCTTAAATCTGTGTCCTCTGGTTCTCGACCCCTCTGCCAATTGGAAGAGTTTCTCTCTATCTACTCTGTCCAGACCCCTCTTGATTTTGAACACCTCTATCAAATCTCCTCTCAGTCTTCTCTGCTCCAAGGAGAACAACCCCAGCTTCTCCAGTCTATCAATGTAACTGAAGTCCCTCATCCCCGGAATCATTCTCGTAAATCTTTTCTGCACCCTCTCTAAGGCCTTCACATCCTTCCTAAAGTGTGGTGCCCAGAATTGGACACAATACTCCAGTTGAGGCCGAACCAGTGTTTTATACAGTTTCATCATAATTTCACACTTTTGTACTCTATACCTCTATTCATGAAGCCCAGGTTCCCGTAAGCTTTCTTAACTGCTTTCTCAACCTGCCCTGCCACCTTCAATGATTTGTGCACATATACCCCCAGCTCTCTCTGTTCATGCACCCACTTTAGGATTGTACCCTTTAGTTTAGATTTCCTCTCCTCATTCTTTCTACCAAAATGTATCACTTCGCACTTTTCTGCATTAAATTTAATCTGCCACGTGTCCGCCCATTGCACCAGCCTGTCTATGTCCTCTTGAAGTCTATCACTATCCTCCTCACTGTTCACTATACTTCCAAGTTCTGTGTCATCTGCAAATTTTGAAATTGTGCCTTGTACACCCACATCCAAGTCTTTAATATAGATCAAGAAAAGCAGTGGTCCTAGAACCGACCCCTGGGGAACACCACTGTGTACCTTCCTCCAGTCTGAAAAACAACCGTTCACCACTACTCGCTGTTTCCTGTCACTTAGCCAATTCCCTATCCATGCAGCTACTGTCCCTTTTATTCCATGGGCTTCAACTTTGCTGGTAAGTCTGTTATGTGGCACTTTGTCGAAAGCCTTTTGGAAATCCATGCACACCACGTCAACTGCATTGCCCTCATCAACCCTCTCTGTTACCTCATCAAAAAGCTCCATCAAGTTGGTTGAACATGATTTGCCTTTAACAAATCCGTGCTGGCTTTCCTTAATTAATCCACACTGTTAATTTTGTCCCTGATTTTTGTTTCTAAAAGCTTCCCCACTACCGAGGTCAAACTGACTGGCCCAGGGTTGCTGGGTTTGTCCTTACACCCTTTTTTGAACAAGGATGAAACATTTGCAATTCTCCAGTCCTCTGGCACCACCCCAGTTTCTAATGAGGATTTGGAAGGTTATGGCCAGTACCTCCGCAATTTCTTCCTTCACTTCCCACAGCGTACTAGGATGCTTCCCATCCGGTCCTGGTGACTTATTTACTTTAAGTACAGCCAGCCTTTCTAGTACCTTGTCTTTATCAATTTTATCCCATCCAGTGTCTCCTCTACCTCCTCCTTCACTATGTCTGTGGCAGCATCTTCTTCCTTGGTGAACAAATGTAAGAAGTCACACAACACCAGGTTATAGTCCAACAGCTTTATTTGAAATCACAAGCTTTCGGAGCGCTGCTCCTTCTTCAGGTGAAGTGGAGAAATGCATAAAGACACAGCTTATATAGTCAGAGAATCATGTCAGATGTTTACAGGTAACCTTTCCAACTGCCATTTATCACACCTCGGCAGAGAGATAATCACAGCAATCAAAGGTGTGAATGGTGTCCAAACAGGTCAGTCAGGGAAACATTACATCTAAGAACAATGAGGTGGGGTCACAAGGGGTCAAATATTGCAGATGCTGCGGCCTTCGAGACACACGACAACGCAAAATCGTCGAGCAGAAACTGATAGCCAAGTTCCGCACCCATGAGGACGGCCTCAACCGAGATCTTGGGTTCATGTCACGCTACATGTAACCCCACCTGACGCAGGGTCATCCAGACTCGAGTCGACATTGGCTTGTTCTCTCTACACAGATGCGGCCGGACCTGCTGTGATTTCCAGCCAAAAAAAATGTTTTTTGCCTGTTTTTTTGTTTTTCATACAGACCCCAGCATCTGCAATATTTGACCCCTTGTGACCCCACCTCATTGTTCTTAGATGTAATGTTTCCCTGACTGACCTGTTTGGACACCATTCACACCTTTGACTGCTGTGATTATCTCTCTGCCGAGGTGTGATAAATGGCAGTTGGAAAGGTTACCTGTAAACATCTGACATGATTCTCTGATTATATAAGCTGTGTCTTTATGCATTTCTCCACTTCACCTGAAGAAGGAGCAGCGCTCCGAAAGCTTGTGATTTCAAATAAAGCTGTTGGACTATAACCTGGTGTTGTGTGACTTCTTACATTTGTCCACCCCAGTCCAACTCCAGCATCTCCACACCATTCCTTGGTGAAGACAGATGCAAAGTACTGATTTAGTACCTCAGCCTTACCCTCTGCCTCCGTGCGTAGGCCGCCTTTTTGGTCCCTAATCGGCCCCACCCCTCCTCTCACTACCTGTTTACTATTTATATGCCTATAGAAGACTTTTGGATTACCTTTTATGTTAGCTGCCATTCTATTCTCATGCCCTCTCTTTGCCCCTCGTATTTTCTTTTTCACTTCTCCTCTGAACTTTCTATATTCAGCCTGATTCTCAGATGTATTCTCGACCTGACATCTGTCATACATGCTCTTTTTCTGCTTCATCTTACTCTCTATCTGTTTCGTCATCCAGGGAGCTCTGACTTTAGTTGCCCTACATTTCCCCCTAGTGGGAATGTACCTCGACTGTACCTGAATTATTTCCTCTTTAAAGGCAGCCCATTGTTCCTCTACAGTTTTGCCTGCCAATCTTTGATTCCAATTTACCCAGGCCAGATCCATTCTCATCCCACTGAAATTGGCCTTGCCCCACAGTGCAGTGGATGCGCTCTAGACTGCATTCTCCCCCCGAAGTGTCGTCACCCTCACCGGGATTCAGCACTGAGAACCGGTTTGAGAGCGCCAGACTCTCGGGGGATTCCTGCACTGCCTTGCCTCCTCAAACCCTGTTGGGCAGCCACCCAGTTACAATTCCCACAAACTCTCTGTGGCTGCAGGGTGACCACCTCCTGGAACGTGCGCTCCAGGAAACCCTCAGCCTCCCGTCTGCCCAGCAGTGACTCCAGCCACTCCCCAAGCTCAGAGACCCTGAGCTCGAGTTCCAGCCACTGGAGGCGCTTCCTGCACACGCGGTTCACCGGGACACGTGGAGCGTCCCGGAGTTCCCGCATGGCACAGGAATTGCAGCCATCGGTCCCATCGTTTGGCTTAAAATCTGTCTACTTAAGCTATAGATATATCTGATGTGAGGTTAGTGTCCCCTTACCCCTGTTTATTATTCAATCAGTGATTGCCCCTTTGCCAGGCCTGCTGCCTGCGGCCCCTCTCCCAGATTCCAGCCCCAGCTCTGTGCTGACTGAGCTGCTCTCACCTGGGGACAGCGCGTCAAGAAGGAGTTTGATATATTTCTTAAGGCTAAAGAGATCAAGGAATATGGGGAGAAAGCAGGGACAGGGTACTGAGCTTGGATGATCAGCCATGATCTCATTGAATGGCGGAGCAGACTTGAGGGGGCTGAATGGCCTACTCCTGCTCCTATCTTCTATGTTACTGCTAATGAGAGGGAGGAACTGAAAGAAATCAGTATTTGTAGGGAAATGGTGTTCGGGAAATTGACGGGATTGAAGGCCGATAAATCCCCAGGGCCTGATAATCTACATCCTAGGGTACTTAAGGAAGTGGCCCTAGAAATAGTAGATGCATTGCTGGTCATCTTCCAAAATTTGATAGACTCTGGAACCGCCTATCAAATCTCATCTTGGCCTTCTCTGCTCTCAGGAGAACAACCCCAGCTTCTCCAGTCTATCCACGGAACTGTCATCCCTCATCCCTGGAACCATTCTAGTAAATATCTCTGCACCCTCTCCAAAGCCTTCACATCCTTCCTAAAGTGTGCTGCCCAGAATTGGACACAATATTGCCCTGGGGCTGAACTCGTGTTTTATAAAGGTTTAGCATAACTTCCTGGCTTTTGTACTCTCTGCCTCTATTTATAAAGCCCAGGACACTATGAGCTTTATTAACTGCTTTGTTAACCTGT
Organism: Somniosus microcephalus; assembly: GCF_052327205.1. Classification (NCBI taxonomy): domain Eukaryota; kingdom Metazoa; phylum Chordata; class Chondrichthyes; order Squaliformes; family Somniosidae; genus Somniosus; species Somniosus microcephalus. The sequence continues at coordinate 3,264,335 of NW_028225189.1, read as the reverse complement.
CCTGCCACCTTTAAAGAATTGAGCACAAGCTCCCTTGTAGCACCCACTTTAAAATTGTACCATTTAGCAGGTATTTTCTCTCCTTATCCTAGCAAAATGTATCAGCTCACACTTTTCTGTGCTGAATTTTATCTACACTCCTTTTACAGGGTTTTAGAAGTGGAGCATTTACAGACAGGAAGATCAGACCAGACATCACGTCAAGAACAGACAGAGTCGCTCAATTCATCAGGACCTGATTCAATCGCTCCTCCAATCTGCTGGCACCCCAGAGAGTTCACACTGATGAGAGACCTTTTAAATGTTCTGAGTGTGGGAAGAGCTTCAAAATCTACAAGTACCCAAAGAGACACCAGTGGCTACACACTGGGGAGAGCCCGTTCACCGGCCCCGTGTGTGGAAGGGATTCACTCAGTCATCCGCTCCGATGATACACCAGCAAATTCACACTAGGGAGAGACCTTTAACCCACTCCGTGTGTGGGAAGGGATTAATTGCACCATCCGTGCTGCTGAGACACCAGCTTGTCCACACCGATGAGAGACCGTTGACCTGCTCTGTGTTTTTGAAGCGATTCTCTCATTCTGCCACCCTCCTGAGACACCAGCTTGTTCACATTAAATGTTCTGACTGTGGGAAGAGATTTAAAAGGTCCCGGGATCTGAAGAGACACCAGCTGGAGAGAGCAGGAGAGATTCTGTTCACTTGCTCAGTGTGTGGGAAGAGATTCACTCGGTCCTCAAATCTGCTGGCACACCAGCGAGTTCACACTGGGGAGAGGCCGGTGAAACATTCCGACTGTGGGTAAAGCTTTCAAAGGTCCCAGGAGCTGAAGGGACACCAGCTGGAGAGAGCAGGAAAGAGGCCATTCACCCACTCCATGTGTGGGAAGGGATTCACTCAGTCATCAAGCCTGGTGAGACACCAGCAAGTTCACACTGGGGAGAGACCGTTCACCTGCTCTGTGTGTGGGAAGGGATTCACTCAGTCATCCCACCTACTGACACACCAGCAAGTTCACACTGGGGAGAGGCCATTCACCTGCTCCGTGTGTGGGAAGGGATTCACTCAGTCATCCAACCTGTTGAGACACCAGCGATACCACACTGATGAGAGACCATTTAAATGTTCTGACTGTGGGAAGAGCTTTAAAACCTCTGGGGATCTGAAGCAACACCAGCGAGTTCACTCCGATCAGAGACCATTTACATGTTCTGTCTGTGGGATGAGCTTTAAAAGCGGTGGGATTTTGAACGGACACCAGCGAGTTCACACTGGGGAGAGGCCATTCACCTGCTCTGTGGGTGGGAAGGGATTCACTTACCCATCCCACCTGCTGACCCACCAGCGAGTTCACACTGATGAGAGACCATTTCAATGTTCTGACTGTGGTAAGAGCTTTAAATGTTCGAAGGGCCTGAAGAGACACCAGCTGGAGAGAGAAGGAAAGTGACCATTCACCTGCTCCGTGTGTGCCCTGGAGACAGCTGGGGTGACATGAACATGGAATGGATGAATGTTTTATAAATTCTTGTACTGCTGTTTAATCTTTAAGACTTGTGCTGATGATTCCCTTTGATTGACTGTTCATGGTGTTACATAGAAACATAGAAGATAGGAGCAGGAGTCGGCCATTCGGCCCCTCGAGCCTGCTCCGCCATTCAATGAGATCATGGCTGGTCATCCAAACTCAGTACCCGGTCCCTGCTTTCTCCCCATATCCCTTGATCCCCTTAGCCTTAAGAAATATATCCAACTCCTTCTTGAATATATTTAATGAATTGGCCTCTACTGCCTTCTGTGGTAGAGAATTCCACAGGTTCACCACTCTCTGGGTGAAGAAATTCCTCCTCATTTCAGTCCTAAATGGCTTACTCCTTATCCCTAGACTGTGACCCCTAGTTCTGGACTCCCCGACCATCGGGAACATCCTTCCTGCATCTAGTCTGTCTAGTCCTGTTAGTATTTTATAAGTTTCAATGAGATCTCCTCTCATTCTTCTAAACTCCAGCGAGTACAAGCCCAATCGACCCAATCTCTCCTCATACGTCATTCCTGCCATCCCAGGTATCAGCCTGGTGAATCTTCACTGCTCTCCTTCCATGGCAAGAACACCCTTCCTCAGATAAGGTGACCAAAACTGCACACAATACTCAAGATGTGGTCTCACCAAGGCCCTGAACAACTGCAGCAAGACATCCTTGTTCCTGTACTCAAACCCTCTCGCTACAAAAGCCAACATACCGTTTGCCTTCTTAACCGCCTGCTGCACCTGCATGCTTTCCTTCAGCAACTGGTGCACAAGGATGCCCAGGTCTCGTTGCACTTCCCCTTCTCCCAATCTGTTGCCATTCAGATAATAGTCTGCCTTTCTGTTTTTGGCACCAAAGTGGATAACCTTGCATTTATCCACGTTATATTGCATCTGCCATGCTTCTGCCCAATCACCCAACCTGTCCAAATCATACTGGAGTTTCTCGGCATCCTCCTCACAGTACACAAGCCCACCATAGAATGTACAGCACAGAAACAGGCCATTCGGCCCAACTGGTCCATGCCAGTGTTTATGCCCCACACTTCTTCAATTAACCCAATTAACATCTCCTCCCATTCCTTTCTCCCTCGTGTGGCTTCCCCATAAATCCATCTATGCTGTTCACCTCAACTACTCCTTGTGGTAACGAGTTCCCCATTCTCACCATTCTCTGGGTAAAGACATTTCCCCTGAATTCCCTCCTGGATTTATTCGTGACTATTATATTTATGGCCCCATAAATATGATGAGATTTTGTTAAGCTGACCAGTATGTTGTTGTACTTTGTCTTTTTCTGATGAATGAAACATTACTGAGCCCCTGTACCCATGTTATGGGATGAAGTGCCAGACAAGTGAAGGCACAACGTCTGGGTGTGAATCTGATAATAACCTCACGGACCGTATAGGTGTGATAACCAGATGGGCTTGTGGTTATAGTCTGGTCACAGATGGACTAAATTCCCTGAATTAGCAGGAGTTCAGGAGGCGGTCAACAGACGGGTCCAAACAATCCCATTTCCTGAGCGGTAACCAAGCTTGTGTATAAGAACAGGCCACTTAAGCCGTTGTCAGTTGGAACAGACTCGAGAAGGTCGCGCGTGAATCCACTGTACTTCTATTCTCCAGATTGAGGGAATTATCACCCGATCTGTGTTATGCAGCGCTCTTAATAAAGCCTGGAGAGACAATTTGTGTTCTTGTGAGCTTGATTATCTGATATCCGAAACCCTAGGACTCCTGATCATTAGAGTCAGCCTCAGTGTGTGGAAAGGGATTCCCTGGTGTATCCCACCCACTGACACACCAGAGTGTCCACAGTGTGACTGCGGTGGGTCGATTCCACTGTTTCCGATGCCTTTAATCACATCCAGGACTGAACCATGTTAATTCAGGCAACTGGGGCTTGTAAATGTTAAGAGCCCCCAATAACTGGGCTGGATTTAAAGATTATTCCCTGTTCTCTCAGTACTAGTGAGCAGAGAGAAGCTGATGTTATAGAATCATAGAGCACAGTAGGATGCCTTTTGGCCCATCGTGCTGGTGCTGGCTCTCTGAAAGAGCGATGCAATTAGTCCCACTGCCCTGCTCTTTCCCACAGCCCTGCAAATTTCTGCTTTTAGTGTATATCCAATAAGAACATAAGAAATAGGAGCAGAAGTAGGCCATACGGCCCCTCGGGCCTGCTCCGCCATTCAATAGGATCATGGCTGATCTGAATCTAGACTCACGTACACTTCCCTGCCCTCTCCCCATAACCCCTAATTCCCTTAACTGCTAGGAAAATGTCTATCTCCATTTTAAATTTATTTAATGTTGCAGCTTCCACAGCTCTCTGGGGTAGCAAATTCCATAGATTTACTACCCTCTGAGTGAAGAAGTTTCTTCTCATCTCAGTTTTGAAAGGGCAGCCCCTTATTCTAAGATTATGCCCCCTAGTTCTAGTCTCACCCCTCAGTGGAAACATCCTCACCGCATCCACCCGATCAAGCCCCCTCACAATCTTATATGTTTCGATAAGATCGCCTCTCATTCTTCTGAACTCCAATGAGTAGAGTCCCAACCTACTCAACCTTTCCTCATACGTCAACCCCCTCACCTCTGGAATCAACCGAGTGAACCTTCTCTGAACCGCCTCGAGAGCAAGTATATCTTTTCTTAAATATGGAAACCAAAACTGCACGCAGTATTCCAGGTGTGGCCTCACCAATACCCTGTATAACTGCAGCAAGACTTCCCTGTTTTTATACTCCATCCCCCTTGCAATAAAAGCCAAGATTCCATTGGCCTTCCTGATCACCTGCTGCACCTGCATACTAACTTTTTGTGTTTCATGCACCAGGACCCCCAGATCCCTTTGTACTGTAGCACTTTGCAGTTTCTCTCCATTTAGATAATAACTTGCTCTTTGATTTTTTCTGCCAAAGTGCATAACCTCACACTTTCCAACATTATATTGCATCTGCCAAATCTCTGCCCACTCACTTAGCCTGTCTATGTCCTTTTGCAGGTTTTTTACGTCTTCCTCACTCACTGCTTTCCCTCCCATCTTTGTATCGTCGGCAAACTTGGATATGTTGCACTCGGTCCCTCCCTCCAAATCGTTAATATAGATTGTAAAGAGTTGGGGTCCCAGCACTGACCCCTGCGGAACACCACTAGTTACTGATTGCCAGCCTGAGAATGAACCATTTATCCCAACTCTTTGTTTTCTGTTAGATAGCCAATCTTCCACCCATGCCAGTATATTACCCCCAATCCCGTGATTTCTTATCTTGATCAGTAATCTTTTGTGTGGAACCTTGTCAAATGCCTTTTGGAAGTCCAAATACACTACATCCACTGGTTCCCCTTTATCCACCCTGTATGTTACATCCTCAAAGAATTCGAGCAAATTTGTCAAACATGACTTCCCCTTCATAAAACCATGCTGACTCTGTCCCATTAAATTATGTTTATCCAAATGCTCTGTTACTGTTTCCTTAATAATGGACTCCAACATTTTGCCAACCACAGATGTTAGGCTAACTGGTCTATAGTTTCCAGCTTTTTGTCTATTCCCCTTCTTAAAAACGGGTGTTACATTAGCAGTTTTCCAATCTGCCGGGACCTTTCCTGAGTCCAGGGAGTTCTGGAAAATGATCACCAATGCATCCACAATCCCTACCGCCACTTCTCTCAAGACCCTAGGATGTAGGCCATCAGGTCCGGGGGATTTATCCGCCTTAAGTCCCATTATTTTACTGAGTACCATCTCCTTAGTGATTTTAATCGTGTTTAGCTCCCCCCCCCCCCCCAATTGCCCCCTGTTTGTCCAGTGTTGGGATATTTTTAGTGTCCTCTCCTGTAAAGACTGATACAAAATATTTGTTCAGCGTCTTTGCCAACTCCATGTTCCCTACCACTAGTTTCCCGGTCTCATCCTCTAAGGGACCAACGTTCACTTTAGCCACCCTTTTTCTTTTTATATAGCTGTAGAAGCTCTTGCTATCTGTTTTTATATTTTTTGCTAGTTTACTTTCATAATCTATCTTCCCTTTCTTAATTAATCTTTTAGTTATTGTTTGCTGGCTTTTAAATGCTTCCCAATCTTCTATCCTCCCACTAGATTTGGCTAATTTATAAGACCTTGTTTTCAGTCGAATACTATCCTTTATTACTTTACTAAGCCACGGATGGCTGTCTTTTCTTTTACTCCCCTTTTTCCTCAGTGGAATATATTTATCTTGAAAGATGTGAAATATCTCCTTGAATGTAGACCACTGCTCTTGTACCGTCTTACACTTCAATCTGTTTTCCCAGTCCACTTTAGTCAATTCTACTCTCATACCTTCATAGTCTCCTTTATTTAAGCTCAGTACGCTGGTTTGAGATCCAACTCTCTCACCCTCAAACTGAATTTGGAATTCAACCATATTATGGTCACTCATTCCAAGGGGATCCTTTACTAGGACATTTTTTATTAATCCTGTCTCATTACACAGGACCAGATCTAAGATTGCCTGCCCCCTGGTTGGTTCAGTTACATACTGCTCAAGGAACCCGTCCCTAATGCACTCTATGAACTCTTCCTCAATGCTGCCATGCCCAATTTGATTCGTCCAGTCAATATGAAAGTTAAAATCCCCCATGATTATACCTGTTCTCTTATTACAAGCCCCAACTATTTCCTGATTTATACTCCGACCAACAGAGTTGCAACTGTTAGGATGCCGATAGACTATGCCCACTAGTGACGTTTTCCCCTTATGATTCCTTACCTCCACCCAAACTGTTTCACTATCCTGATCCTTTGACCCAATATCATTTCTGACTATTGCAGTGATTCCATCCTTGATTAACATAGCAACCCCACCTCCCTTTCCTTCCTGTCTGTCCTTCCTAATTGTCAAATACCCTTGTATGTTTCGTTCCCAGTCATGATTATCTTGCAGCCATGTTTCCGTAATGGCCACCAGATCATACCCATGTGTAGTTATTTGCACCATCAACTCGTCAATTTTGTTGCGAATGCTGCGTGCATTCAGATAAAGAACTTTCAAATATGTTTTCTGACAATTTATTCCTGCTTTTACCCCTTTTACTACTTTACCTTTATCATCATACATTCTGTCCCTTCCTGACACGCTCTGGTTTTTAATTCCCCCACTGCTACCTTGCTCTATTGCCTTCTCCGCTATCATTTTTATTTTTCGCTCTACCCCCCCACTAATTAGTTTAAAGCCCTCTCTACAGCCCTAGTTATTCAATTCGCCAGGATTCTAGTCCCAGCACTGGCCAAGTGAAGTCCATCCCAACGGAACAGCTCTCGCCTGTCCCAGTACTGATGCCAGTGTCCCAGGAAGCAAAACCCATTTCTCCCACACCAGTCTTTGAGCCACGCATTTAACTCTCTAATTTTATTTACCCTAGCTAAATTTGCACGTGGCTCAGGTAGTAATCCAGAGATTATTACCCTTGTGGTTCTGCTTTTTAATTTGGCCCCTAGCTGCTCAAACTCCTTCAGCAGAACCTCCTTCCTTGTCCTACCTATGTCATTGGTACCAACATGGACCACGACAACTGGATCCTCCCCCTCCCACTCCAAGTTTCTCTCCAGCCCAGAGGAGATGTCCTTAACCCTGGCACCGGGCAGGCAACACAGCCTTCAGGACTCTCGCTCTCGGCTGCAAAGAACTCTATCTATCCCCCTAACGATACTATCCCCTACCACTACAACATTTCTTTTAACTCCCCCCACTTGAATGGCCCCCCACTCCACGGTGCTGTAGCCAGGTTGCTCATCCTCCCCGCAGTCCCTGTTCCCATCCTCACAGGGAGTAAGAGCCTCAAACCTGTTGGACAAGAGCAAGGGCTGCGGCTCCTCCAACACTAGGCAGCACGGTGGCATAGTGGTTAGCACTGTTGCCTCACAGCGCCAGGGACCCGGGTTCGAATCCGGCCTCGGGTGACTGTCTGTGTGGGGTTTGCACATTCTCCCCGTGTTTGCGTGGGTTTCCTCCGGGTGCTCCGGTTTCCTCCCACAGTCCAAAGATGTGCGGGTTAGGTTGATTGGCTATGATAAATTGACCCTTAGTGTTAGGGGGATTAAATACCTGGGGTTACGGGGATAGGGTGGGATATGCGTTGGTGTAGGGGTTACGGGGATCGGGTGGGATATGTGTCGGTGCAGGCTCGATGGGCCGAAATGGCCTCTATCTGCACTGTGGGGTTTCTGTGATTCTGTGATTCTGTGACTACCTCCTGGATCCCCGTAACTGCCTCACTTCTAGTCACACCATCCTGACCCTGACCACGGACTACATCTGAATTAATTAATCTAATTGGTGTGACTACCTCCTGATACAGAGTCCAAGTAACTCTCCCCCTCCCTGATGTGTCTCAGTGTTTGAAGCTCGGACTCCAGCTCTTCAACACGGAGCTGGAATTCCTCGAGCAGCCAACACTTACTGCAAATGTGATCACCGTGAGCATCAATGGTGTCCACCAGCTCCCACATATTGCAGCAGCAACACATCACCTGATCTCCCATTCTATGTAATTAATTAAATTTATTAATATTATTTTTAAATACCCTCTGCCCCGATTCTAGATGATGAATATCGCACCTTAGAAACTATAAACCACAGAGTTTAAGCTTAAAAAGACAGAAATACTTACCAACAAATCACTTACCCGCTTTCTGGTGACGTTACACTTGGATTACTTTTTACCTCTCTCCTTCCCTCTGAGGTCCGAGACGGGCGACTGGGTCTCTGAAGCTTTTGCAAACTTCCCGCTCGCGCCTCCCGCCGACACCCGCGGTCTGAGGCCTTACCTGGGTCTCTGAAGCCTTTTTAAGCTTCCCGCTCGCGCCTCCCTTTTGAAAGTTACTATTGAATCTGCTTCCACCTCCCATTCAGGCAGTGCATTCCAGATCATCACAATTCGCTGTGTAAAAAAAGTCTCCTCATTTCCTCTCTAGATTCTTTTTCCAATGATCTGAAATCTGTGTCCTCTCGTTACCGACCCTCCTGCCAGTGACAACAGCTTCTCCTTGTTTGCTCGATCAAAACCCCTCCTAATTTTGAGCCCCTTGATCACATCTCCACTTAACCGTCTCTGCTCCAAGTTATATTGCCATTGTTCTGTGAATTGTTGCTGTGATCGAGGTGCTGGATGTCCGTGCCTGGGGAATGGGACATTCTATCCTCGTGAGCACCGAGTGTCAGCATCCAGCAATCTCTGGTCAGGGACTGTCTTTTTAAACTGCCTCACCTGAGCTTTTTGACTCCCTGATTTCATTATGAAACATTTCTGAGTTTTTGCAGAGTGACCAAGGCTGAACAGGTAAATGTGAGGTATTACATTTTGGTAGGAAGAATGGGGAGATCACTTATCACTGGGAGGGTGCGAGTCTAGGTGGGGTAGAGGAACAAAGGGATCTTGGAGTACAAATACACAAATTACTAAAAGTTGCGACACAGGTTAGCAAGGCCATAAAAAAAGCAAACCAAGCACTAGGGTTTATTTCTCGAGGGATAGAATTGAAAAGTAGTGAAGTTATGCTAAACCTGTATCGAACCTTGGTTAGACCACACTTGGAGTACTGCGTACAGTTCTGGTCGCCATATTATAAAAAGGATATAGAGGCACTGGAGAGGGTGCAGAGAAGATTTACAAGGATGATACCAGAAATGCGAGGGTATACATATCAGGAAAGGATGAACAGGCTGGGTCTCTTTTCTCTTGAAAACAGAAGGCTGAGGGGTGACCTAATAGAGGTCTTTAAAATTATGAAAAATGTTGATAGAGTGGATACAGAGAGAATGTTTCCACTTGTGGGGAAGAGCATAACTAGAGGCCTCAATATAAGATAGTCACCAAGAAATCCAATAGGGAATTCAGTAGAAACTTCTTTACCCAGAGAGTGGTGAGAATGTGGAACTCGCTGCCACAGGGAGAGGTTGAAGTGAATAGTATCGATGCATTTAAGGGGAGGCTAGACAAGCATATGAGGGAGAAGGGAATCGAGGGTTATGCTGATAGATTTAGATGAGGAAAGACGGGAGGAGGCTCGAGTGGAGCATAAACACCGGCATGGACTGGTTGGGCCGAATGGCCTGTTTCTGTGCCGTATATCCGATGTAATCCTATGTCAAGTATCCCAGCTGGCTTAGCTCCAGGCACTTTAGCTCAGTGGGCAGCACTCTCACCTCTGAGTCAGAAGGTCGTGGGTTCAAGTCCCAGTCCAGAGACTTGAGCATAAAAATCTAGGCTGACCCTCCAGTACTGAGAGAGTGCTGCGCTGTCAGAGGTGCCGTCTTTCGGATGAAATGTTAAACCGAGGCCCCCGTCTGCTCTTTCAGGTGGATGTAAAAGATCCCATGGCACTACATTGAAGGAGAGCAGGGGCACCTGACCGCAGGCAACGGGCGGGATTGACGTGTCCACTGACCAATAGGGAGAGAGATCGCGGGAGCTGTGGGTGGGTGACGTGTGTGGGGACGTCGTGATGTCATGACATCAACACCACTTGGTATTATTTACCTTTTGTAAATCCATGTTGACTTTGTCTGATCCGGTCACTGTTTTCCAAGTGCTCTGCTGTTACATCTTTTATAATGGACTCTAGCATTTTCCCCACTACCGATGTCAGGCTTACCGGTCTATAATTCCCTGTTTTCTCTCTACCACCTTTTTTGAATAGTGGGGTAACATTAGCTATCCTCCAATCCATGGGTACTGTTCCAGAGTCTATCGAATGTTGGAAGATGACCAACAATGCATCTACTATTTCTAGGGCCACTTCCTTAAGTACCCTAGGATGTAGATTATCAGGCCCTGGGGATTTATCAGCCTTCAATCCCGTCAATTTCCCTAACACCATTTTTCTACAAATACTGACTTCATTCAATTCCTCCCTCTCATTAGACCCTATGTACACCGACATCTCTGGGAAGTTATTTGTGTCCTCCTTTGTGAAGACAGAACAAAAGTATGTATTTAATTAGTCTGCCTTTTCTTTGTTCCCCATTATAAATTCCCCTGATTCTGACTGCAAGGGAGCTACGCTTGACTTCACCAATCTTCCTCTTCACATATCTATAGAAGCTTTTACAGTCAGTTTTTATGTTCCTTGCAAGCTTACTCTCATGATCTATTTTCCCCCTCTTAATTAATCCCTTTGTCCTTCGCTGAATCCTAAACTGCTCCCATTCCTCAGGTTTGCTGCTTTTTCTGGCCAAATTAAATGTCCTCCTTGGATCTTATGCTATCACTAATTTCCCTTGTTAGCCACGGTTGAGTCACCTTTTTTGTTTTATTTTTATGCCAAACTGGGATGAACAAATTCTGTAGTTCATCCATGCGATCTTTAAATGTTTGCCATTGCCTATCCACCTTCAACCCTTTAAGTAACGTTCCCCAATCCATCCTAGCCAACTCGCGCCTCAGACCATCATAGTTTCCTTTATTTAAATTCAGGGCCCTAGTCTCTGAGTCAACTACTTCACTCTCCATTTTAATGAAGAATTCTATCATATTATACTCGCTCTTCCCCAAGGGGCCTTGCACATCAAGATTGCTAATTAATCCTTTCTCATTACATAATACCCAGCCTAAGATGGCCTGATCTCTAGTTGGTTCCTCGACATATTGGTCCAGGAAACCATCCCGTATACACTCTAGGAATTCCTCCTCCACAGTATTGTTACTAATTTGGTTAGCCCAATCTATATGTAGATTAAAGTCACCCATGATAACTGCTGTGCCCTTATTGCACGCATCTCTAATTTCCTGTTTAATGCCATCTCCAACCTCAGCTTTACTGTTACAACTCCCACTAACGTTTTCTGCCCCTTGGTATTTCTCAGCTCTGCCCATACAGATTCCACATCAGAGCTAATATCCTTCCTTATTATTGTGTTAATCTCCTCTTTAACCAGCAATGCTACCCCACCTCCTGCAATACCCACAAGCCCCCGCGCTCCAGATTGAATTTTTTGAGGGGGTGACTAGGTGTGTGGATGAGGGTAGTGCAGTTGATGTAGTCTACATGGACTTCAGTAAGGCTTTTGACAAAGTCCCACATGGGAGACTGGTCAAGAAGGTAAGAGCCCATGGGATCCAGGGCAACTTGGCACATTGGATCCAAAATTGGCTTAGTGGCAGGAGGCAAAGGGTGATGGTCGAAGGTTGTTTTTGTGACTGGAAGCCTGTGTCCAGTGGTGTACCGCAGGGATCGGTGCTGGGTCCTTTGCTGTTTGTAGTGTACATTAATGATTTAGATATAAATGTAGGAGGTATGATCAGTAAATTCGCAGATGACACAAAAATTGGTGGAGTGGTAAATAGCGAGGAGGGAAGCTTCAGGCTACAGGACGATATAGCGGGTTGGTCAGATGGGCAGAACAGTGGCAAATGGAATTTAACCCTGAAAAGTGTGAGGTAATGCACTTTCGGAGGACTAACAAGGCAAGGGAATACACAATGAATGGTAGGACCCTAGGAAGGACAGAGGATCAGAGGGACCTTAGTGTGCATGTACATAGATCCCTGAAGGCAGCAGGACAGGTGGCTAAGGTGGTTAAAAAGACCTATGGGATACTTATATTCTATGCCTCGGCTAATGAAGGCAAGAGCAGGGAGGTTATGATGGAGCTGTACAAAATGCTAGTTAGGCCACAGCTGGAATACTGTGTGCAGTTCTGGTCACCACACTATAGGAAGGATGTGATTGCATGGGAGAGAGTGCAGAGGAGATGCACCAGGAAGGTTTTTTTTAGTTCCATTGTGTATGCGTGTGTATTATTTGTGTCCGCATGCGTGCGTTCACTTGAGCGTTCGATTGTTCGTACATTAAGGCTTTAACACTAAATAACACCACAATATACAAAGTCCCATAACCATATCAGAAATCAATTAAAACTTCAAGTAAACTACTTTTAACCAGAAACCCGAAACTTCTTCAACAAAACAAGTAAATACCAGTTCTACGCCAGTCCTATTGGCACTCTAATAACTCCTCGTTTTCACTTATCTAACCATCTAATGTCATGATCCCAGGAAGTTACCTGGACTGGAGCGCTTCAGCTATGAAGAGAGACTGGACAGGCTGGGGTTGTTTTCCTTAGAGCAGAGAAGGCTGAGGAGGGACCTGATTGAGGTGTACAAAATTATGAGGGGCATAGATAGGGTAGATAGAAAGGAACTTTTCCCCTTAGTAGGGGGGTCAATAACCAGGGGGCATAGTTTCAAGGTAAGGGGCAGGAGGTTTAGAGGGGGTTTGAGGAAAAACTTTTTCACCCAGAGGGTGGTTGGAATCTGGAACTCACTGCCTGAAAGGGTGGTAGAGGCAGGAACCCTCACAACATTCAAGAAGCATTTAGATGAGCACTTGAAACGCCATAGCATACAAGGCTACGGACCAAGTGCTGGAAAATGGGATTAGAATACTCAGGGCTTGATGGCCGGCGCGGACATGATGGGCCAAAGGGCCTCTTTCTGTGCTGTATAAATCTATGCTCAGCACACACCCCGCCTGAGAGTCCGGATCACCGGCGGAAAGTGAGTTTTATTTGTTTTTTTTATATATAGCGGAGAGAAGCACGGGCGGGGAGATAAATAAAAAGAAAATACAAACCGCACCGTCCCAGCACCCTCCCGGCACCGAGCGGAGCGGATTGAGCCCAATCCACCTCACTGACTTGGCCCTGAACTCAAATCAAGTCTCATCAAAGTCTCATCAAATGACATCCTTTGTGACTGTGACAAAGGTAAACTATCTCTCCTCAACCAATCAGGGTGCCCGAGGGGCGGCACTTCCACCACCTGCTTCTCCCGCTGCTGAGACAAGTGGAATGCAGCAGAGGGCGCTCTTCTGAGTTTGGGGCTCAGGCCTGTTAGTGGAGCAGTGCAGAGGGAACTTTACTCTGCACTGGGCTTTACTCCCTCAGCACTGCACTGGAGGGGCAGCACAGAGTTTTAGACTCGAGTCTCTGGAGTGGGACTTCAACCCACAACCTTCTGACTCAGAGGAGTGCTGCCGCCTGAGCCACAGCTGACACTCTGTATCTAACCCATGCTGTACCTGCCCTGGGAGTGTTTGATGGGACAGTGTAGAGGGAGCTTTACTCTGTATCTAACCCGTGCTGTACCTGCCCTGGGAGTGTTTGATGGGACAGTGTAGAGGGAGCTTTACTCTGTATCTAACCCGGGCTGGACCTGCCCTGGGAGTGTTTGATGGGACACTGTAGAGGGAGCTTTACTCTGTATCTAACCCCTGCTGTACCTGCCCTGGGAGTGTTTGATGGGACAGTGTAGAGGGAGCTTTACTCTGTATCTAACCCCTGCTGTACCTGCCATGGAAGAATCACGCGAGACTCTAGAACTGATATAAATGATCTTTATTGACATTCAGACATGATTATTTCACCCAATAACAAAGTCATACAACCTTATTCTGGGAAGCAGCACTCAGAACCGAGAGTGATCAGGACCATATTCTGGGAGAGTCTAACCACCTCCCCTCGACATTCAACAGTATTAGCATCACCGAATCTCCCACCATCCTGGGGGTCATAATTGACCAGAAACTTAACTGGACCACCCACATATATACTGTGGCAACAAGAGCGCATCAGAGGCTGGGTAATCTGCAGCAAGTGTCTCACCTCCTGACTCCCCAAAGCCTTTCCACCATCTACAAGACACAAGTCAGGAGTGTGATGGAATACTCTCCACTTGCCTGGATGAGTACAGCTCCAACAACACTGAAGAAGCTCAACACCATTGTGGCAATATGGTGTTGTGGCAATAACGGAAACGAGCTTAAAAACGGTGAGGACTGGGCACTTAATATTCAAGGGTACAAGGTGTTCAGAAAAGATAGGGAAGGAAAAAAGGGAGGTGGGGTGGCAGTGCTGATTAAGGATGACATTGTAGTGTTGGAAAGGGAGCATGATCTTGAGGGGACAAGGGCAGAATCCATGTGGTTAGAGTTGAGGAGCAAAAAGGGTTTGATCACGCTATTGGGGGTATTCTATAGGCCTCCAACTAGTGAGAGGGAGGTAGAGGAGCAAATCTGCAGGGAAATCGCAGAGACATGCAAGAGCTATAGAGTGGTGATACTGGTGGACTTTAATTACCCAAATATCGATTGGGATAATGCTAGGGTAAAGGGAAAGGAGGGGGAGGAATATCTGAAATGTGTTCAGGAGAATTTCCTTGACCAGTATGTTCTTGGCCCAACGAGGAAGGAGGCATTGCTGGATCTGGTGCTGGGGAATGAGGTGGGCCAGGTCGACCAAGTGTCTGTGGGAGAACACTTAGGTACGAGTGATCATCGTATCATAAGATTTAGATTAGCAATGGAGAGGAGCAAGGAACAATCTAGAGTAGAACTTCTAAACTGGAATAGGGCTAACTTCAATGGGATGCGAAAGGATCGAGCCAGGGTAAAATGGAACCAAAGACTGACAAGAAAATCTGTAATGGAACAATGGGTGATCTTTAAGGAGGAGATGTTCCAAGTACAGGCCAGGTACATTCCAACAAGAGGGAAGGGTAAGGGAACCAAAGCAAGGGCTCCTTGGATGACGAGGATGATTGAGAAGATGATGAAACAAAAAATGATGAATGTCAGGTGAATTCTTCAAGGGAGAACCAGACCAAATACAATAAGTTGAGAGAGGAAGTGAAGATGAAAATAAGATTGGCAAAGAGCGAATGAGAGTAGAATGGCGGTTAACATAAAAGGGAACCCAAAAACCTTCTACCGGCATGTAAACAGTAAGTGTGTAGTAATAGGTGGGGTGAGGCCTATTAGGGACAAAGAAGGTGATATATGCTTAGAGGCGCAAGGCAAGGTTAGAATACTCAATGAGTACTTTGTATCGGTGTTTACTAAGGAGGTGGATGCTGACAAAATATCGGTAGAAGTGGAAAAGGTAGAAGCAATGGAAGGGGTGAAAATTGATAGACAGGGTGTACTAGAAAGACTGGGTATGCTCAGAGTGGGTAAGTCACCTGGTCCAGATGGCTTGCATCCCAGGTTGCTAAGGGAATTGGGGGAGGAGATAGCGGAAGGGCTTACCATAATTTTTCAGTCTTCCCTAGATGCGGAGGAGGTGCCTGTGGATTGGAAAGTGGCAAATGTGACACCATTGTACAAGAAAGGCTGTAAGGACAATCCTAGGAACTACAGGCCGGACAGTTTAACATCAGTGGTGGGTAAACTTTTAGAAACAATAATCAAGCAAAAAATTAACGGGCACTTGGAGAGGTTTAAGCTAATTAAGGAGAGCCAACACGGATTTGTAAAAGGCAGATCGTGTTTGACTAATTTAATTGAATTTTTTGATGAAGTAACAGAGAGGATTGATGAAGGGATGTTGTCTACATGGATTTTAGGAAGGCGTTTGACAAAGTACCACATAGAAGGCTGGTTAACAAAATTGAGGCTCATGGAATAGGTGGGTCAGTGGCAGCTTGGAAAAGATATTGGCTTAAGGGCAGAAAACAGCGAGTTGTGGTAAATGGCTGTTTTTCAGACTGGAGGATGGTAGACAGTGGTGTTCCCCCAAGGGTCAGTGCTGGGGCCACTGCTTTTTTTGATATATATATAAGTGACCTGGATATTGGAATACAGAGTAGAATTTCTAAATTTGCCGATGACACCAAACTTGGGGGTGTGGCAAACAGTGAGGATGATACCAATCGGCTGCAACAGGACATAGAAAGGCTAGCAGAATGGGCAGACAAGTGGCAGATGGAATTTAATACAGAGAAGTGTGAGGTGATGCATTTTGGAGAAGGGACAGCGAGAGGCAATATACACTTAATGGCACAGTTTTAAAGTGTGTGCAGGGACAGAGGGACCTGGGAGTTAAGATCCCTGAAGATGGAGGGACACATTGAGAGAGTGGTTAGCAAAGCATATGGGATCTTGGGCTTCATAAATAAAGGTATTGAGTACAAAAGTAGAGAAGTTATGCTGAACCTTTATAAAGCGCTGGTTAGGCCGCAACTGGAGTATTGCGTCCAGTTCTGGTCACCACACTTTAGGAAGGATGTGAAGGCCCTTGAGAGGGTGCAGAGGAGGTTTACCAGAATGGTTCCGGGGATGGGGGATCTTAGCTACAAGGACAGGTTGGAGAAGCTGGATTTGTTTTCATTAGAGCAAAGGAGGTTGAGGGGTGATTTGATAGAGGTGTACAAGATTATGACGGGTTTGGATAGGCTAGATGGGGAAAGGCTGTCCCCACTAGTTGATGGTACAAGGACTAGGGGACACAGATTTAAGGTTTTGGGCAACAGATACAAGGGGGGATGTGAAGAAAAACTTTTTTACGCAGCGAGTGATGAGGACCTGGAACTCGCTGCCGACGGAAGTGGTGGAAGCGGAGACACTGAGGCCTAGAAATTGGGTATAGCCCCGCATGAGGCGTTAGAACTGGCGATGCGCAAAGTTTATAGCCAGACGAAACTTATCGCCGCCTGGCGCGATATTGGGTTGCATCGCCCCCAAAGGGGATTCAGGCACAAAATCAGCCATTGCACGGTGCTCTTAAGGCGCAAAAGGTCAGGCGCTACTCAATATCGACGCGGACGGGCGCAGCGCAGGTGAACTCAATTACGGGAAAGCACGAGACCTCCAGGCGCCGGCCGGCTCTTAAAGGGGTGGGTTAGTCAGCCTGAGCTTCAACACCCAACGCCCTGTAGGCCTCAGATTCGGCGCTCGCCCTTGTCTGGCGGTACAAACTTGTTCATCATGGAGAAGGTTAGGCAGAGAGCAGAGCGCTTCAGCACTGAGGCTCTGGACCACTTGGTGGCTGCAGTTGAACACAGTCGAGAGGTCCTGTATCCGGATAATGGCAAGAGGCCGAATCAGAAGGCTTATCGACGATCTTGGAGGGAGGTTGCTGTGAGGGTCAACTCCAGCAGCATGGCGACCAGGACCCCTGTTCAGTGCAGGAAGAAATTCAACGACCTCACACGGATCATTAGGGTGAGTGATGGTTTACCAAACTTGTGCTTCCCTCCATCTGCAGCTGACTTCGGGCACCCTGCTGCAATGATGCACCAATGGCCATCTGTCAGTATGCACCCATGGCCCTTTCTGGGCACACACATGGACAGATGTCTCAAGGCCTCATGTAAGGGCTCTTGCACCATGGGGGGCATGTGATGAGGTCTCAAGGCCTCATGTAAGGGCTCTTGCACCATGGGGGGCATGCGATGAGGTCTCAAGGCATCGTGTAACAGAACCTCCCCTTCTTTCCCCTGCAGTCCAAGCTGGCGATGATTCGAAAGGAGCAGCGTCGAACCGGTGGCGGACCTGCACAAGTGGTCACTCTCACGGATCTGGAGGAGAGAGTGCACCAGATACTTGGAGGACGTCTGTCTGGTCCAGTGACCACTGCATCTGCCGACCCCATTACCGACAGCGAGGGTAAGACTCTCACCTTTTTCACCTGTTGCCTTCCACTTGGTCCCCCCGCCAGCATGCATCCTCAGTGTGCAGCCATGTCAGAGCCTTGCCGCAATCTGGCATGCCTTTCAGCAAAGCTGTCCTTTTGCTAAAGCCACTCTTTCACCTCCCACTTTCAGATGAAGGAACTCGGGCTCAATGCGCTGAAGCTGCCAGTGCCAGTGCCACCGGAGGCGAGGACCAGGAGGAATCCGGACCAGCCGTTGCAGAATCCGGGGAGCTGAGACATCTGCAGACTGGGGATAGTAGTCCCCTGGAGGGGAGGGGGGGTGGCTCTGAGGATGAACCAGTTGCCGGACCAAGCGGCATGCAGCAACGCACGGGGGTAGGCAAGTTCGGCCACCGTCTCCCCGCAGGGCAAGGCAGGTCGTCATGACTGCTGCACAGAGTGCAGATGAGGTCCGTCGCCTGGCTGAGATGAGCAAACAGGCCCGGGTCAGACACACGGAGCTGATGGCTGCAGTGGAGAAGATGCCTGAGTCAATAGATTCATTGGCTAGGAGTATGTTGGGCTTCGGGGCAACAATGGAGAGGACTCTGCAGGGCTTTGGGGCAACAATGGAGAGGACTCTCCAGGTGTTCGGGGAAACAATGGACAGGTCTATCCAGGGCTTCGGGGCCACAATGGACAGGACTATCCAGGGCTTCGGCCCAACAATGGAGAGGACTGTCCACGGCTTTGAGTCAGCAATGGAAAGGACTGTTCAGGGCTTCGGACAATCCCTGGAAAGGTCTGTGCAGGGCTTGTCCGAGGCAGTGGAGCGGTCGGCACCTGCCTTGTCCGAAGCCATGGGAAGAACTGTCCAGGCCTTCTCCGAAGCACTGGCACCTGGCACACAGGTCCTCACTGTTGCCACACAGTCACTTGCTGGGCTCCTCCACAGCCAGATTGACGCAACGCGATCTCTCACTGCAGCCACCCTCTCTGCATCAGATAGGATCACCCCGGGCCCTTCCACTCCCGTACAAGGCCAGGAATCAGTGGAGCATGCGATTGTGGTGGATGAGCCGAGCCACTCCCCTCAGATAGCCAGTGTGTCGTCCGACTGTGGTGCAGGTGTCCTCTCTCGGCAGGAGACCACTGCACATGCCAGCGCTGGGACGCCTGCATTGCAGCTGCCACCACCTGCAGGCCACACTGCTTCCAGCCATGGTCACAGTAAGCATCCTGCGTCCGCACCCTCCAAGCCCAGAGGTCGGCCAGGCCGTCCCTCAGGGGCTTCTGCGCTTCCAGACAGTCAGCAAGCGTCCCCCAGCCTTGAGCCCGCCACTGGGGTCCAATTACGTAGGAGCAGCGGGGAGGGAAGGGGCCGGGCGTGAAAGAGAAGTCGTTCTCCCTCAAGGGGCCAGTTGTAGAGGGAGGTGCTGAGACGTTTGTTTGTCCAAATTCAAGGACACCCTCACCTGCTGTTATATTTGCAGAAGGTTTGTTGAGTTTTGCGGCTTTGCCGAACAGTTCACAGTTATTTTGAAAGTTATGGTTTCTGCTCACATTACGTTGTTTAGCTGTAATGAAAGACTTTTGTGTCAATAAACAGAAGTTTCAATGTTGCATGGTGCATGTGACTACTTTCAGTGATGCTGGCATTCAGAGGCCCTCAAACATCCAAAGTGCGCATGAGTTAAGACTCTCATCATTCCACCACAGGGTTGTCGACACGAGTCCAGAGGAGCCTCTGACGTATGGACCTTCCACTTTCAGCAGCCCTTCCATCTTCCTCCTCCTCTGCCTGCTTGTGCAGGGTCCGAGGGAAGATAATGAATTGACGCGTTCGCCTATAAAGGGCATCTGTCACTTGCCGGATGCAACAGCGGACTGCAGCCTGAGCGACAGTCGCATTGTCCCCAATGGCTGACTGAAAGGATCCGTTGGCATAAAAATGGAGGCCATCAGTCAGTGTAACCATCACGGAGAGGTTCTGCAGCGTTCACGCGGCTGCAGATCCTGACCAAGCAGGTGGCACCGATCAGTAACAATGTCCCTCCAGATTCGGAGCCTTCGCAAACACTGCTCCTCCGACATGTCAAGGCTCGTCACCTGCTGCCTAAAGACCCTCGCAGCATCCTGTCGGATTGGCCAACCTCCATTGCCCCTCCTCATTCTGGCCAATCCCGGCCTTCTCTCCCGCCATCTCTCTGCCCCTTCACAGTGTTGGGCGATGAGGCCGTCGCCCTCCAAACAAGCTCCCATTCCGATGCCAGCTGGTCAAAAGGCTTTTAGGTGTAGTGCTGCAAGTGCTTCGGACAGGGTTGAAGGTCCCAAGTACTGTAAAGCTAAATTCCCAGAACTCCGCTCCACATTAGCTCGCCAACTCTCTCTAGCAGCGATCGCAATGAGCAGGCCAAGTGGCAGAAGATTCTGCACTAGAGCTGTCCCCTTTAAATAGCGCCGCCCTACTCCGAGAAGGGCCTGTTAGCCCTCCCTCGAACTGTCACTAATAGCGCTGGGCGCTAAGGCTCCGGGCGCCACCCAATATGCGCTCAGGCGCTCCCAAAAGGTGTTGCACACTGAAATGACATCATGAGCTGCTTGCGCTCACGGGTGCGTGCAAACACTTAGCGCAGGTGCTAAATGTATAGTCAATATCTGAGTTGGCGCTATCCTCATAGCGTTCGCCCCAACATAGGGATTCGTCCCAATTCTAGGTCTCTTTAGGCGCTCAGCGCCGGCGTTACCAACCCAATTTCTAGGCCTCAATGTTTTCAAGGGGAGACTGGATAGGCACTTGAGGGAAATAAATTTGCAGGGCTACGGGGATAGAGCGGGGGAGTGGGACTGACTGGATTGTTCTACAGAGAGCCGGCACGGACTCGATGGGCCGAATGGCCTCCTTCTGTGCCATTATGACTCTATGAGTATGACTAGAACAGTGCGAACTCGCTGGTGTCTCAGCAGGTTGGAGAACTGAGTGAATCCCTTCCCACACACGGAGCAGGTGAAAGGCCTCTCCCCAGTGTGAACTCGCTGGTGTATCAGCAGATTCCCAGAGCTTTTAAAGCTCTTCCCACAGTCAGAACATTTAAATAGTCTCTCATCAATGTGAACTCGCTGGTGTTCAAGCAGAGTCGAGGACTGTGTGAATCCCTTCCCACACACGGAACAGGTGAACGGTCTCTCCCCAGTGTGAACTCGCTGGTGTTCGAGCAGATTCGAGGACTGAGTGAATCCCTTCCCACACACGGAGCAGGTGAATGGCCTCTCCCCAGTGTGAACTTGCTGGTGTATCTTCAGCACCCCGGACCTTTTAAAGCTCTTCCCACAGACAGAACATGTAAATGGTCTCTCATCAGTGTGAACTCATTGGTGTACCTTCAGTTCCGCGGAGCTTTTAAAGCTCTTCCCACAGTCAGAACATTTAAATGGTCTCTCATCAGTGGGAACTCGCTGGTGTCTCAGTAGGTGGGATAACTGAGTGAATCCCTTCCCACACACTGAGCAGGTGAATGGCCTCTTTCCTGCTCTCTCCAGCTGGTGTCCCTTCAGCTCCTGGGACCTTTTAAAGCTTTTCCCAGAGTCGGAATGTTTCACCGGCCTCTCCCCAGTGTGAACTCGCTGGTGTCTCAGCAGGTTGGAGAACTGAGTGAATCTCTTCCCACACACGGAGCAGGTGAACTGCCTCTCCCCAGTGTGAACTCGCTGGTGTATCAGCAGATTCCCAGAGCTTTTAAAGCTCTTCCCGCAGTCAGAACATTTAAATAGTCTCTCATCAATGTGAACTCGCTGGTGTTCGAGCAGAGGCGAGGACTGTGTGAATCCCTTCCCACACACGGAACAGGTGAATGGGCTCTCCCCAGTGTGAACTCGCTGGTGTATCTTCAGCACCCCGGATCTTTTAAAGCTCTTCCCACAGACAGAACACTTGGAAAGCAGTGACAGGATTGGACAAAGTCAACATGGATTTACAAAAGGTAAATCATGCTTGACTAATCTACTGGAATTTTTTGAGGATGTAACTGGTAAAATAGATAAGGGAGAACCAGTGGATGTGGTGTATTTGGACTTTCAGAAGGCTTTCGATAAGGTCCCGCATAAGAGATTAGCGTGCAAAATTAAGGCACATGGGATTGGGGGCAAGGTATTGACTTGGATAGAGAATTGGTTGGCGGACAGAAAGCAAAGAGTTGGAATAAATGGGTCATTTTCCGAGTGGCAGGCAGTGACTAGTGGGGTACCGCAAGGATCGGTCCTAGGACCCCAGCTGTTCACAATATATATTAATGATCTGGACGAGGGAATTGGATGTAATATCTCCAAATTTGCAGACGACACAAAGCTGGGCGGGAGGGTAAGCTGCGAGGAGGATGTCGGGAAACTCCAGTACGATTTGGACAGGTTGGGTGATTGGGCAGAAACATGGCAAATGCACTATAATGTGGATAAATGTGAGGTTATCCACTTTGGTGGCAAAAACAGGAAGGCAGATTATTATTTGAATGGCAATAGATTGGGAGAAGGGGAAGTGCAGAGACCTGGGTGTCCTTGTGCACCAGTCGCTGAAGGTAAGCATGCAGGTGGTTAAGAAGGCAAATGGTATGTTGGCCTTCGTAGCAAGAGGGTTCGAGTACAGGAACAAGGATGTCTTGCTACAGTTGTACAGGGCCTTGGTGAGACCGCACCTTGAGTATTGTGTGCAGTTTTGGTCACCTTACTTGAGGAAGGACGTTCTTGCCATGGAGGGAGTGCAGCGAAGATTCACCAGGCTCATACCTGGGATGGCAGGAATGACGTATGAGGAGAGATTGTGTCGATTGGGCTTATACTCACTGGAGTTTAGAAGATTGAGAGGGGATCTCATCGAAACCTATAAAATTCTGTCAGGTCTGGACAGACTAGATGCAGGAAGGATGTTTCTGATGGCCGGGGAGTCCAGAACCAGGGGTCATAGTCTAAGGATAAGGGGTAAGCCATTTGGGACTGAAATGAGGAGGAATTTCTTCACCCAGAGAGTGGTGAACCTGTGGAATTCTCTGCCACAGAGGGCGGTGGAGGCCAGTTCATTAAATATATTCAAGAAAGAGTTGGATATATTTCTTGAGGCTAAAGGGATCAAGGGATATGGGGAAAAGGCAGGGACAGGGTACTGAATTCGGATGATCAGCCATGATCACATTGAATGGCGGAGCAGGCTTGAAGGGCCGAATGGCCTACTCCTGCTCCTATCTTCTATGTTTCTATGTGAACGGTCTCTCCCCAGTGTGAACTCGCTGGTGTTCAAGCAGATTTGAGGACTGAGTGAATCCCTTCCCACACACGGAGCAGGTGAATGGCCTCTCCCCAGTGTGAACTCGTCAATGTATCTTCAGCTCCCCAGACCTTTTAAAGCTCTTCCCACAGACAGAACATGTAAATGGTCTCTCATCAGTGTGAACTCGCTGGTGTACCTTCAGTTCCGTGGCGCTTTTAAAGCTCTTCCCACAAACAGAACATGTAAATGGTCTCTCATCAGTATGAACTCGCTGGTGTACCTTCAGATCCCCAGAGGTTTTAAAGCTCTTCCCACAGTCAGAACATTTAAATTGTCTCTCATCAATGTGAACTCGCTGGTGTTCGAGCAGAGTCGAGGACTGTGTGAATCCCTTCCCACACACGGAACAGGTGAACGGCCTCTCCCCAGTGTGAACTCGCTGGTGTTCGAGCAGATTCGAGGACTGAGTGAATCCCTTCCCACACACGGAGCAGGTGAATGGCCTCTCCCCAGTGTGAACTCGCTGGTGTATCTTCAGCACCCCGGACCTTTTAAAGCTCTTCCCACAGACAGAACATGTAAATGGTCTCTCATCAGTGTGAACTCGCTGGTGTCTCAGTAGGTGGGATAACTGAGTGAATCCCTTCCCACACACGGAGCAGGTGAATGGCCTCTTTCCTGCTCTCTCCAGCTGGTGTCCCTTCCGCTCCTGGGACCTTTTAAAGCTTTTCCCACAGTCGGAATGTTTCACCGGTCTCTCCCCAGTGTGAACTCGCTGGTGTGCCAGCAGATTAGAGGACCGAGTGAATCTCTTCCCACACACGAAGCAGGTGAACAGAATCTCTCCTGCTCTCTCCAGCTGGTGTCTCTTCAGATCCTGGGACCTTTTAAATCTCTTCCCACAGTCAGAACATTTAATGTGAACAAGCTGGTGTCTCAGGAGGGTGGCAGAATGAGAGAATCGCTTCAAAAACACGGAGCAGGTCAACGGTCTCTCATCGGTGTGGACAAGCTGGTGTCTCAGCAGCACGGAGGGTGCAATTAATCCCTGCCCACACACGGAGCGGGTTAAAGGTCTCTCCCTAGTGTGAACTTGCTGGTGTATCATTGGAGCGGATGGCTGAGTGAATCCCTTCCCACACACGGGGCCGGGGTTTCTCCCCGCTTCAGGTATTTGTAGATTTTGAAGCTCTTTCAGAACATTTAAAAAGGTCTCTCATCAGTGTGAACTCACGGGTGTGCCAGCAGATTGGAGGAGTGACTGAATCAGGTCCTGATGAATCGAGCGACTCTGTCAGATCTTGACGTGATGTTTGGTTTGAGCTTCCTGTCTGTAAATGCTCCACTTCTAAAACCCTGTAAAAGGAGTGTAGAAAGGGTAAGGGGGGAAGCATGAATTTTTTTTGGCTTATTTTGCCTCAAAGAACAAACAGGGTAGAGCCGGTCCCACTGGTGTCTAGCCGTGCCCACAATAACCAGCGGGCCAGAAACAGCCCAATCCACCTCACTGACTTGGCCCTGAAGTCAAATCAAGTCTCATCAAATGACATCCTTTGTGACTGTGACAAAGGTAAACTATCCCTCCTCGTCCTTCCTGACTTGTCTGCAGCCTTTGACACGGTTGACCACTCCATCCTTCTCCCAACACCTCTCCACCATTGTCCAGCTGGGTGGGACTGCACTCGCCTGGTTCCATTCTTATCTATCTAATCGTAGCCACAGAATCACCTGCAATGGCTTCTCTTCCCACTCCCGCATCGTTACCTCTGGTGTCCCCCAAGGATCTATCCTTGGGCCCCTCTTATTTCTCATCTAAATGCTGCCCCTTGGCGACATCATCTGAAAACACAGCGTCAGTTTCCACATGTACGCTGACGACAACCAGCTCTACCTCACCATCACTTCTCTCGACCCCCCCACGATCTCAAATCCGGTTCTGGGTGAGCAGAAATTTTCTCCAATTAAATATTGGGAAGACTAAAGCAATTGTTTTCAGTCCCTGCCACAAACTCCATTCCCTAGCCACTGACTCCATCCCTCTCCCTACCATCTGTCTGAGGCTGAACCACACTGTTCACAACCTCGGTGTCATATCTGACCCTGAAATGAGCTTCTGAACACATATCCGCAGCATAACTAAGAGCGCCTACTTCCACCTCGGTAACATGGCCCATCTCCGCCCTTACCTCAGCTCATCCGCTGCTGAAACCCTCACCCGGGCCTTTGTTACCTCGAGACTCGACTATTCCAACACACTCCTGGCTGGCCTCCCACATTCTACCCCACATAACCTTGAGGTGATCCAAAACTACCCGTGTCGTAACTCAACACCAAGTCCCATTCACCCATCACCCCTGTTTTCAAATCCCTCCATGGCCTCGCCCCTCCCTATCTTAGTTATTCCCTTCAGACTCACAACCACCCGTGACAGAATCATAGAAATAATGACACGGAAGGAGGCCATTCAGCCCATCTTGTCCGTGCTGGCCGATTAAGTGCTATCCACACAAATCCCACTTTCTAGCACTTGGTCCGTGGCCTTGTAGGTTACGGCACTTCAAGTGCATATCCAAGTACTTTTTAAAATGTGATGAGAGTTTCTGCCTCTACCACCCTGTCAGGCAGTGAGTTCCAGACCCCCACCACCCACTGGGTGAAAACATTTCTCCTCAAATCCCCTCTAAACTTCCGACCAATTTCTTTAAATCTATTCCCCCTGGTTGTGGACCCCTCTGCCAAGGGAAATAGGTCCTTCCTATGTCGGCCCCTCAGAACTTTATACACCTCAATCAGGTCTCCCCTCAGCCTCCTCGTTTCCAAAGAAAACAACCTCCTCCCCTGCAAGACATCTGCGTTCCTCCAATTCTGCCCTCTTGAATATCCCTGATTATAATCGCTGCACCATCAGTGGCTGTGTCTTCTGTTGCCTCGGCCCTAAGCTCTGGAAATCCCTCCCTGAACCTCTCCGCCTCTCTTTCATAGAAAATAGGAGCAGGAGTCGGCCATTCGGCCCCTCGAGCCTGCTCCGCCATTCAATGAGATCATGGCTGATCAAAACCCACCTCTGTGACCAAGCTTTTGACCATCTGCCCTAATTTCTCCTTTTGTGACTCGGGGTCACATTTTTCAATGTCTTACAATACTCCTGTGCAGCGCCTTGGGACGATTTCCTACGTTAAAGGCGCTATAGAAATACAAGTTGTTGTTGTTCTCATTGTTGGAGGTGAGCTCTGAACAGGCCCCGCCCCCTCCCCCTACTCCGCATGCACCGCTCCAAGGTGAGCGCGGGCTCTGAACAGGCCCCGCCCCCTCCCCCTACTCCGCATGCGCCGCTCCAAGGTGAACGCGGGCTCTGAACAGGCCCCGCCCCCTCCCCCTACTCCGCATGCACCGCTCCAAGGTGAGCGCGGGCTCTGAACAGGCCCCGCCCCCTCCCCTACTCCGCATGCGCCGCTCCAAGGTGAGCGCGGGCTCTGAACAGGCCTCGCCCCTCCCCCTACTCCGCATGCGCCGCTCCAAGGTGAGCGCGGGCTCTGAACAGGCCCCGCCCCCTCCTCCGCATGTGCCACCGGGGCCCGCTCCCGAGGATGAGCCGCTACCGCGCCTGCGCAGGGCCTCGCATTCTGGGTCGGCCCGGGCAACTGCGAGAGTCCGGATCACCGGCGGAAAGTGAGTTTTGAGAGGGTTTTTTATATATAGCGGAGAGAAGCGCGGGCGGACAGATAAATAAAAAGAAAATACAAACCGCACCGTCCCAGCGCCCTCCCGGCACCGAGCGGAGCGGATTGAGCGGCCGCAGCCCCTTGTCTTCTGTAGGGAGCCGGACTAGGGCACGTCATCAACTCCACGGCGGTCACTGACGGGAGCTCCGACCAATAGGGAGAGAATGGGCGGAGCTTGGAGGACTGAGGTGGCGGTGGGTCCTCCAACCAATCAGGGTGTCCGAGTGGCGGGACTTCCGCCGCCTGCTTCTCCCGCTGCTGAGACAAGTGGAATGCAGCAGAGGGCGCTCTTCTGAGTTTGGGGCTCAGGCCTGTTAGTGGAGCAGTGCAGAGGGAACTTTACTCTGCACTGGGCTTTACTCCCTCAGCACTGCACTGGAGGGGCAGCACAGAGTTTTAGACTCGAGTCTCTGGAGTGGGACTTCAACCCACAACCTTCTGACTCAGAGGAGAGAGTGCTGCCGCCTGAGCCACGGCTGACACTCTGTATCTAACCCGTGCTGTACCTGCCCTGGGAGTGTTTCATGGGACAGTGTAGAGCGAGCTTTACTCTGTATCAAACCCGTGCTGTACCTGCCCTGGGAGTGTTTGATGGGACAGTGTAGAGGGAGCTTTACTCTGTATCTAACCCGTGCTGTACCTGCCCTAAGAGTGTTTGATGTTGACACTAGGTGCTGAGAATGTTAAAATGTTCCTTTCCCCACAGTGACATCCAGCACCTTGAGTACAAAAATTCACTTCAAGAAAGTAACACAAACCCATCAGCTTCTCCCCTGGACACCGACATTGTGAGGACAGATAATGTCTGTAACAAGTCATCAATTAGCTCTTGGCTTATCTTAGAAACAAGGACTCAATAGCTTATTTATTTATACAGAATATTAAAATCCAGTCCAGTTATTGGGGTTTTAACATCCATGAAATATAAGATGGTTACCAATAAATCCAGGAGGGAATTCAGGAGAAACTTGTTTACCCAGAGAGTGGTGTGAATGTGGAACTCGCCACCACAAAGAGTAGTTGAGGCTAAAAGTACAGATGCATTTAAGGGGAAGCCACATGAGTGTGTAAGGAATAGGAGGATATGTTGATCGGGTTAATTGAAGTAGGGTGGGTGTGTGGCATAAACACCAGCATGGACCAGTTGGGTTGAATGTCCTGATTCTGTGCTGTACATTCTATGGATCACCAAGAACAGTCAAAAGAAGTGAATCATCAGAATAACAGTTATATCATTTTTTTGATATATAAAAATGACCTGGATATTGGAATGCAGAGTAGAATTTCTAAATTTGCCGATGACACCAAACTTGGGGGTGTGGCAAACAGTGAGGATGATACCAATCGACTGCAACAGGACATAGAAAGGCTAGCAGAATGGGCAGGCAATTGGGAGATGGAATTTAATACAGAGAAGTGTGAGGTGATGCATTCTGGCAGAAGGGACAGGGACAGGCAATATACACTTAATGGCATAGTCTTAAAGAGTGTGCAGGGACAGAGGGGCCTGGGAGTTAATGTGCATAGGTCCCTGAAGGTGGCAGGACATATTGAGAGTGGTTAGCAAAGCATATGGGATCTTGGGCTTCATAAATAGAGGTATTGAGTACAAAAGTAGAGAAACATAAAAACATAGAAGATAGGAGCAGGAGTAGGCCATTCGGCCCCTCGAGCCTGCTCCGCCATTCAATGCGATCATGGCTGATCATCCAAATTCAGTACCTGGTCCCTGCTATCTCCCCATACCCCTTGATCCCTTTAGCCTTAAGAAATATATCCAACTCCTTCTTGAATATAATTAATGTATTGGCCTCTACTGCCTTCTGTGGCAGAGAAATCCACAGGTTCACCACTCTCTGGGTGAAGAAATTCCACCTCATTTCTGTCCTAAATGGCCTACCCCTTATCCTTAGACTGTGACCCCTGGTTCTGGACTCCCCGACCATCGGGAACATCCTTCCTGCATCTACTCTGTCCAGTCTTGTCAGAATTTTATAAGTTTCAATGAGATCCCCTCTCATTCTTCTAAACTTCAGCGAGTACAAGCCCAATCGTCCCAATCTCTCCTCATACGTCATTCCTGCCATCCCAGGTATCAGCCTGGTGAATCTTTGCTGAACTTCTTCCATGGCAAGAACTTCCTTCCTCAGATAAGGTGACCAAAACTGCACACACTACTTAAGATGTGGTCTCACCAAGGCCCTGTACAACTGCAGCAAGATATCCTTGTTCCTGCACTCGAACTCTCTCGCTACGAAGGCCAACATACCATTTGCCTTCTTAACCACCTGCTGCACCTGCATGCTTACCTTCAGCGACTGGTGCGCAAGGACACCCAGGTCTCATTGCACTAACCCCTTCTCCCAATCTATTGCCATTCAGATAATAATCTGCCTTCCTGTTTTTGCCACCAAAGTGGATAACCTCACATTTATCCACATTATTTTGCATCTGCCATGTTTCTGCCCAATCACCCAACATGTCCAAATCATCCTGGAGTTTGTCGACATCCTCCTCACAGCACACATGCCCACCCAGCTTTGCGTCATCTACAAATTTGGAGATATTACATCTAGTTCCCTTGTCCAGATCATTTATATATATTGTGAATAGCTGGGATCCAAGGACCACATTAGTCAAGCACAATTTACCTTTTGTAAATCCATGTTGACTTTGTCCGATCCAGTCACTGTTTTCCAAGTGCTCTGCTATTACGTCTTTTATAATGGACTCTAGCATTTTCCCCACTACTGATGTCAGGCTTACCGGTCTGTAATTCCCCGTTTTCTCTCGACCACCTTTTTTGAACAGTGGGGTAACATTAGCTATCCTCCAATCCATGGGTACTGTTCCAGAGTCTATCGAATTTTGGAAGATGACCAGCAATGCATCTACTATTTCGAGGGCCACTTCCTTAAGTACCCTGGGATGTAGATTATCTTCTGTGTTTCTATGTATTCAATCTTTCCTTGTAGCTGAAATTCTCTCGTCCTGGCCACATCCTCGTAAATCTCCCGTCTGGAGCAGTCACATCTTTCCTGCAATGGGGCGAGCAGAACTGCACGCAGCACTCTAGCCGGTGGCCTAACTGGTGTTTTGTACAGTCCAAGCAGAACCTCCCTGCTCTTACATGATACAGAGAGAGGCACTGCCCCTTTAAATACCTGGGGGGCACCCATTCCCCTTTAAATGGTCAAGCAATTGTTTTTGTTGAAAAGGGGCCGCAGTCCCCTTTGACTCACACCCCCCCCCCCCCGCCTTCCCCCCTCTCACCCACCACAAATACTCACAAGAGAGGAGGAAGAATGCTGGTCTTTGTCCCTTTAAACGTGGCTGCCCACCAAAATGTTCACAGCACCAGGGCTCTTTGTTCTGGATAAAAGTCAAAAAGAGAAAAGGTTCACTTATTTTTAAATGAATGCAGTTGATGAGTAGCCTTGCAATAAAGGTAATGCAAAGGAATAAACACTCAATTCACAATTCACAATTCAAATCGCTTTATTGGCATGATAAGTTACATCTTATGTTGCCAAAGCTGGGTTTTTCCACCCCCTCCTCCCCTTCCCTTTAACAGCTCCCGCAGACAATGAAAGCAGGAAAGCGGCCTGCAGCCCACCGAGGTCCCGCCCCCCTCCCTCCCGCGCCACCATTGGTTGGAGGACCTTCAGCCCCCCCCCCGGGCCGCCCAGCGTTTTCCGCGCTCCTGATTGGCAGGCGCCTCGCGTCAATCAAACCCCCCTCCGATTACGCGCTGACGCCAGCACGCAACGCCCAGGGGGTCGGTTGGATCGGCGCACGCCACCGCAAGGTAAAAAAAAGACACCCAACACAAATGAGGAAAAACAAGAATAATAATAATCGCACTTTAGAGGGGAGGAGGTTGGGGGAATTAATGAGTGTTTTCAATTTGTTTCGCAAACAAAAAAATTTGAAAAGCTTCCCAACGGTGCGAGGCAGGATGCGCATGCGCTCCAGCCAGCCTTTGACTGCCCCACGTGGGCCGGGGGCCGGACACGCCCACTTGCCTTCCCCTGCACCAATCACAGCGCGGGCAGGCACAACACCAGGCTGCCAGTGCGCCTGCGGGGAGCCTCCGGGGAGCAGAGGGAAGGCCGGGCCCGGGGAAGAGGCGGAATCAGCGGCCGGGGTAAAGTCAAGTCTTGGGGAATCGATTTAAATCGAGGTGAGGGGGGAGCGGAGAGCGAGATTATGAAGTAAAATACCAGAAAAACCAAACCTGAGAGTCGGGCGGGACCTCCGCGGACACCGAACGGAGCGGATTGAGCCTGGCGGAGTGAGCCGGAGCAATATGATTCTGACTGACGGGAGCGCTGACCAATAGGAAGAGGGCCGAGCTGGGAGGACTGAACTGGGCGGCCTGGTCCTCCAAGCAATGGCGGCGCGGCAAGGGGGCGGGGCCGGGGCCTCCTCTCCAGCTCAGGTGCGATGGGGCCGATTGTGACGCGCTGTCCCCAGGTGAGAGCAGCTCAGTCAGCACAGAGCTGGGGCTGGAATCTGGGAGAGGGCCACAGGCAGCGGGCCTGGCAAAGGGGCACAAGCTTCACAATACAAGCTGCTTTCAAATGCACAATTGTTTCCTACACACAGCCTTGGTCACTCTGCAAAAAAAACTGTCTAACAATTCATCATAACTCCCCTGCTTTAGGAGAGGCGTAGAGTGCAAAAAGCAAGGAAGTTATGATGAAACTGTGTAAAAGACTGGAGTCAGCTGTGGCTCAGTGGATAGCAGAGTCAGAAGGTTGTGGGTTCAAATCCCGCTCCAGGGACTTGAGCACATAAAGCGAGGCTGACACTCCAGTGCGGTGCTGAGGGAGCGCCGCACTGTCAGAGGGGCAGTAGTGAGGGAGCGCCGCACTGTCGGAGGGGCAGTACTGAGGGAGCGCCGCACTGTCGGAGGGGGAATACTGAGGGAGCGCCGCACTGTCGGAGGGGCAGTACTGAGGGAGCGCCGCACTGTCGGAGGGGCAGTACTGAGGGAGCGCCGCACTGTCGGAGGGGCAGTGCTGAGGGAGCGCCGCACTGTCGCAGGGGCAGTACTTAGGGAGCGCCGCACTGTCGGAGGGGCAGTACTGATGGAGCGCCGCACTGTTGGAGGGGCAGTACTGAGGGAGCACCGCACTGTCGGAGGGGCAGTGCTGCGGGAGAGCCGCATTGTTGGAGGGGCAGTGCTGAGGGAGCGCCGCACTGTCGGAGGGGCAGTACTAAGGGAGCGCTGCATTGTCGGAGGGGCAGTAATGATGGAGCGCTGCAGTGTTGGAGGTGCCGTCCTATGGATGAGACGTTAAACCGAGGCCCCCGTCTGCCCCCTCAGGTGGATGTAAAAGATCCTGTGGTGCTATTTCGAAGAAGTTATCCCCGGTGTTTTGAGCCCAATATTTATCCCTCAATCAACATGACGAAAAAACAGATTATCTGGTCATTATCACATTGCTGTTTGTGGGAGCTTGCTGTGTGCAAATTGGCTGCCGCGTTTCCCACATTACAACAGTGAATACATTTCAAAAGTACTTCATTGGTTGTACAGCACTTTGGGACGTCCGGTGGTCATGAAAGGCAGTTAAGAAGGCAAATGGTGTGCTGGCCTTCATTACAAGAGGATTTGAGTACAGGAGTAAAGAAGTCTTACTCCAATTTTATCTTCTGCTTTCTTCTTAGGCAGTCCCTCGGAACCGAGGATGACTTGCTTCCACATTAAAAATGAGTTCTCGGGTGTAAGGGTAAACCGGGAGAGCTTCTTCTCCCCGAGACGGACCCTCTGATATAAAGGTTCGACTGGATCCATGTTTATCTGTAATTTAAACAGAGGTCTGGTCGTCTTCCGAGCTCTTTCCCCTAGAGGAGCGGGTAGAATGGGGGTCTTTAGTGTTAAATGGTTTCACCTGGGTCCATTGCTTCCATCGCATACCCATCGGTTCCTGTAGACAAACACACGTATCACTTGTCATTAATACAGTGCATGGCCCCATCCAACGGTCCCCATTCCCTTTCTTCTGATAACTTGCATCATTACTTGTTGACCTATTCTGGGCAACTCGTCTGGTTTAAGTCCAGCATTCTGCCTTTCTAGATCTTTAATCTGTTGTTGGTTCCTTACTTCTTTATTTAGTACTTGTACCTCCTGATTTAGTTGTACTAAGTATCGCCTTAATCTATCTTGTACTGGTCCTGGTTCTCCCACCCCTCCAGCCAAATCCTCTGGTAGTCTCATAGCTCGTCCTGTCATTAATTCATAGGGGGTCAGTCTGGTCATTCGTCCTGGGGTGGCTCGCAGCCTCCTTAGTATGTTGGGTAATAATTCCGACCATCCCTTCCCTGTTTCTTGGATGGCTTTTGTCAGCGCGTTTTTCAGTGCCCTATTCATTCTCTACCATCCCCGAGCTCTGGGGGTGATATGGTATGTGATATTTTTGTGTCACATGTAGCAGCTTACAGATTTCTTTCATTATTTTGCCGGTGAAATGAGTGCCGTTGTCTGAGTCAATTTGCAGAGGCACTCCCCAACGGGGTATAACCTCGGTAGCCAATATTAGTGCAACTGTTTTTGCAGAGCAGTCTCGGGTGGCAAAGGCTTCCACCCACCTGGTAAATTGGTCAATTATTACCAGGCAATATTTCTTCCCCCGGTCCGGCGCTAAGGGGCCGGTAAAGTCAATTTGTAAGTTTTCCCAGGGTCCTTGGGGCCTGGGTTGGTTTGCTACTCTAACTCTACATCTCTGTCCTACATTATTCTTGCGCATATTATACAGCGGTGGCAATATTTCACTACTTCCCGACCTATCTTTGGCCACCACCAGTACTGTGTCAGTAGGTGCAACATGTTACTTCTGCCAGTATGTGTTACACCATGGTATAGCGCCATCAGTTGTTGTCGACAACATTCCGGTGCCACCACCTGGTTACGTGGGCCCCATTTCCAAATTCCATCTTGTAATTGCGCGCCAGCTTGTCTCCATTTCTCCTTTTGCTCTTTACTAGTATTTTCTTGTAGCTCCATTATATTCACTTCCTGTACCCCACTGACTATCATGACCATATTTATTCAGTTTTTGAACACATCCTCTGGTTGCAGTTCTTTTGCAGCCAGTTTTGCGGCTAGATCTGCATACCTATTCCCCATAGGGGCCTGGTCCTGGGGTTCACAGAAACATAGAAGATAGGAGCACGAGTAGGCCATTCGTCCCCTCGAGCCTGCTCCGCCATTCAATGAGATCATGGCTGATCATCCAAATTCAGTACCCTGTCCCTGCCTTCTCCCCATATCCCTTGATCCCTTTAGCCTTAAGAAATATATCCAACTCCTTCTTGAATATATTTAATGAATTGGCCTCCACTGCCTTCTGTGGTAGAGAATTCCACAGGTTCACCACTCTCTGGGTGAAGAAATTCCTCCTCATCTCTGTCCTAAATGGCTTACTCCTTTTCCTTAGACTGTGACCCCTGGTCTGGACTCCCCGACCATCGGGAACATCCTTCCTGCATCCAGTCTGTCCAGTCCTGTTAGAATTTTATAAGTTTCAATGAGATCCCCTTTCATTCTTCTAAACTCCAGCGACTATAAGCCCAATTGACCCAATCTCTCCTCATACGTCATTCCTGCCATCCCAGGTATCAATCTGGTGAATCTTCGCTGAATTCCTTCCATGGCAAGAACGTCCTTCCTCAGATAAGGTGACAAAAACTGCACACAATACTCAAGGTGTGGTCTCACCAAGGCCCTGTACAACTGCAGCAAGACATCCTTGTTTTTGTACTTGAACCCTCTCGCTATGAAGGCCAACATACCATTTGCCTTCTCAACTGCCTGCTGCACCTGCATGCTTACCTTCAGCGACTGGTGCACAAGGACACCCAGGTCTGATTGCATTTCCCCTTCTCCCAATCTATTGCCGTTCAGATAATAATCTGCCTTCCTGTTTTTGCCACCAAAGTGGATAACCTCGCATTTATCCACATTATACTGCATCTGCCATGCTTCTGCCCAATCACCCAACCTGCCCAAATCATACTGGAGTTTCTCAGCATCCTCCTCACAGCACACATGCCCACCCAGCTTTATGTCATGTGTAAACTTGGAGATATTACATCTAGTTCCCTCGTCTCGATCATTTATATATATTGTGAATAGCTGGGGTCCTAGGACCGATCCCTGCGGTACCCCACTAGTCACTGCCTGCCACTCGGAAAAAGAGCCGTTTATTCCAACTCTTTGCTTCCTGTCTGCCAACTAGTTCTTTATCCAAGTCAGTACCTTACCCCCAATCCCATGTGCTTTAACTTTGCACGCTAATCTCTTATGCGGGACCTTATTGAAAGCCTTCTGAAAGTCCAAATACACCACATCCACTGGTTCTCCCTTATCTATTCTACCAGTTACATCCTCAAAAAAATTCCAGTAGATTAGTCAAGCACGATTTACCTTTTGTAAATCCATGTTGACTTTGTCTGATCCTGTCGCTGTTTTCCAAGTGCTCTGCTATTACATCTTTTATAATGGACTCTAGCATTTTCCCCACTACCGATGTCAGGCTTACCGGTCTATAATTTCCCGTTTTCTCTCTACCACCTTTTTTGAATAGTGGGGTAACATTAGCTACCCTCCAATCCATGGGAACTGTTCCAGAGTCTATCGAATTTTGGAAGATGACCAGCAATTCTGTCCCTCTGGTGCTACTTGTCTCTCCCAGTCCTCTCTTCACCTTGTTTCTCCTCTCTAATGTTTCATCCTGGTGCCCATCCCCCTGTCAAATTAATTTAAACCCTCCCGCACAGCACTAGTTAACCGTCCCATGAGGACATTGGTCCCAGCTCTGTTGAGGTGCAACCCGTCCACCTTGGACAGGTCCCTCCTGCCCCAGAACTGGTCCCTCCTGCCCCAGGAATCTGAAGTCCTGCAATATTTCTCTTTCAGGTACTTATCCAATTCCCTTTTGAAAGCGGTGATTGAATCTGCCTCCACCACCCTTTCAGGCAGTGCATTCCAGATCCTAACCACTCGCTGCGTAAAAAAGTTTTTCCTCATGTCGCCTTTGGTTCTTTTGCTAAGTGCTTGGAGTCAGGAGCGGAGGGACCAGTGAGCCGAGGCCCGGGTGAGTATAAAACCTCACTTTCGCGGGCTTTCTTACAGTGTGACATCACCAGAAAGCAGGTAAGTGATTGGGTGGCAAGTATTTCTCTCTTTAAAATTAAACTCGGTGGTTTATAGTTTGTAAACCAGAGCCCTTAAATATATCATTTAGCTGTGAGGTAACTTCAATTCTGCGGTTTATATTTTCTAGGGTCTCTCTGGTGTAGCGGGGACTTCTGCCATACAAGCGCCCTAGAGTATATCTTTAATTGGTGGTATTGAATTAATTTAAATTAATTAAAGGGTAAGTCATGTCAGGACAGCCCAGCCCCGTGTTATGCTCCACCTGCACTATGTGGGAATTCAGGGACGCTGCCGGTGTCCCTGACGACCATGTGTGCCGGAAATGTATCCAGCTGCAGCTACTAGCAGACCGCATTGAGGCGCTGGAGCTGCGGATGGATGAGTTTTGGAGCATTCGCGATGCTGAGAGGGTCGTGGATAGCACGTTTAGTGAGTTGGTCACACCGCAGGTAAGGGCTGCACAGGCAGACAAATGGGTGACCATCTGGCGGAGCAGTAGAAGCAGGCAGGTACTGCAGGGGATCCCTGTGGCCATCCCCCTCTCAAACAGGTATACCGATTTGGATACTGTTGAGGGGGATGACTTACCAGAGGAAGGCAACAGCAGCCAACTTCCTGGCACCAGGGGTGCTTCTGTTGCTCGGGAAGGGAGGAAAAAGAGTGGGAGAGCAATAGTGGTAGGGGATTCTATTGTAAGGGGAAAAGATAGGCGTTTCTGTGGCCATAGACGTGACTCCAGGATGGTTTGTTGCCTCCCTGGTGCCAGGGTCAAGGATGTCACTGAACGGCTGCAGGGCATTCTGAAGGGGGAGGGTGAACAGTCAGAGGTCGTGGTTCACATTGGGACCAATGACATGGGTAGGAAGAGGGATGAGGTCCTGCAGCAAGAATTTAGGGAGCTAGGTAGCAGATTAAAGAGCAGGACCTCAAAAGTTGTAATCTCTGGATTACTCCCGATGCCACGTGCTAGTGAGTATAGGAATAGGAGGATAGAGCAGATGAATGTGTGGCTAAAGAGTTGGTGCAGGAGGGAGGGATTTAGTTTCCTGGATCACTGGGTCTGCTTCTGGGGAAGGTGAGACTTGTACAAGTCGGACGGGTTGCACCTGAACCAGAACGGGACAAATATCCTTGCGGGGAGGTTTGCTAGCACTGTTGGGGGGGTGGGGGGTTAAACTAACTTGGCAGGGGGATGGGATACAGAGTGGAGCTATAATAGGGGGTGATGTACAGCCAAATATGGAGGAAAAAACAAGTCAGCTTGGAAGGCAGAGCAAATATGTAACGGCACAAGGGAGTAGGGCAAGGCTGGATGGTATTTATTTTAATGCAAGGAGTCTTGCGAATAAGGTGGATGAACTGAAGGTGTTGATGAACACATGGGAGTATGATATTGTTGCTATCACAGAGACATGGTTGAGGGAGGGGCAAGACTGGCAGCTCAATATTCCAGGGTATAGAATCTTCAGGCGAGACAGAGTGGGGGGGGGTAAAAGGGGAGGGGGTATCGCAATATTAATTAAGGAGTCAATTACTGCTGTAAGGAGGGATGATATATTAACAGGTTCCTCTAATGAGGCCATATGGGTAGAACTTAAAAACTAAAAGGGGGCTACCACTTTGCTGGGAGTGTACTATAGGCCCCCAAACAGTCAGGGGGAGATAGAGGAACAGATATGTAGGCAAATCTCAGAGAAATGTGCAAATAATAGGGTAATAATAGTGGGGGATTTCAACTTCCCCAATATTAACTGGGATAGTCAGAGTGTGAAAGGCATAGAGGGTGCAGAATTCTTAAAGTGCATCCAGGAGAGCTTTTTGAGCCAGCATGTAGAAAGTCCTACAAGAGAGGGGGCGGTACTGGACCTAATTCTAGGGAATGTGGCCGGGCAAGTGGTAGAAGTGTTAGTAGGTGAGCACTTTGGTGACAGTGACCATAATTCAGTGAGATTTAAGGTGGTCATGGAAAAGGACAGAGATGGACCGGAATTAAAGGTTCTAAATTGGGGGAAGGCCGATTTTAATATGATAAGGCAGGATCTGGCCAAAGTGGACTGGGATCAGCTACTTGTAGGAAAATCTACATCGGAGCAATGGGAGTCTTTCAGAAAGGAAATTGAGAGAGTACAATGGCAACATGTTCCCGTAAAGGTCAAGGGTGGGACCAACAAGCCCAGGGAACCCTGGATGTCAAGGGATATACGAGAATGGATTAGGAAAAAAGGGGGGCTTTTGGAAGATACAAGGGACTAAAGACAGAGGAAGCCCTAGAGGAGTATAAAAAGTGCAGGGGGATACTTAAAAAAGAAATTAGGAGAGCGAGGAGGGGCCATGAAATAACACTGGCGAGCAAAATAAAGGAAAATCCAAAGGTGTTTTATAAGTATATTAAGGGCAAGAGGATAACTAGGGAAAGAGTAGGGCCCATTAGGGACCAAAGTGGCAATCTGTGTGTGGAGCCAGAAGATGTAGGTGGGGTTTTAAATGAATTTTTTGCATCTGTGTTCACTATGGAGAAGGATGATGTAGACATAGAAATCGGGCAGGGGGACTGTGATATACTTGAACATATTAGCATCGAGAGGGAGGAGGTACTAGCGGTTTTAGCAGGCTTAAAAGTGGATAAATCCCCAGGCCCGGACGAGATGTATCCCAGGCTGCTGTGTGAGGCAAAGGAGGAGATTACAGGGGCTCTGACACAAATTTTCAGAACCTCTCTGGCCACAGGGGATGTGCCAGAGGACTGGAAAACAGCTAACGTAGCACCATTATTCAAGAAGGGTAGTAGGGATAAACCAGGGAATTACAGGCCAGTGAGCCTAACATCAGTGGTAGGGAAATTATTGGAAAAAATTCTGAGGGACAGAATTAGTCTCCACTTGGAGAGGCAAGGATTAATCAAGGATAGTCAGCATGGCTTTGTCAAGGGAAGATCATGTCTGACCAATTTGATTGAATTTTTCAAGGGGGTGACTAGGTGTGTGGATGAGGGTAGTGCAGTGGATGTGGTATACATGGATTTCAGTAAGGCTTTCGATAAAGTCCCGCATAGGAGACTGGTCAAGAAGGTAAGAGCCCATGGGATCAAGGGTGCCTTGGCACATTGGATCCAAAACTGGCTTAGTGGCAGAAGGCAGAGGGTGATGGTCGAAGGTTGTTTTTGTGACTGGAAACCTGTGTCCAGTGGGGTACCGCAGGGATCGGTGCTGGGTCCCTTGCTGTTTGTGGTCTACTTTAATGATTTGGATGTGAATGTAAAAGGTATGATCAGTAAGTTCGCAGATGACACGAAAATTGGTGGGGTGGTAAATAGCGAGGAGGGTAGCCTCAGTCTGCAGGACGATATAGATGGGTTGGTCAGATGGGTGGAACAGTGGCAAATGGAATTTAACCCTGAAAAGTGTGAGGTGATGCATTTTGGAGAGACTAACAAGGCAAGGGAATACACAATGAATGGTAAGACCCTAGGAAAGACAGAGGATCAGAGGGACCTTGGTGTGCATGCACTCAGATCCCTGAAGGCAGCAGAACAGGTGGATAAGGTGGTTAAAAAGGAATATGGGATACTTGCCTTCATTAGCCGAGGCATAGAATATAAGAGCAGGGAGGTTATGATGGAGCTGTACAAAATGCTAGTTAGGCCACAGCTGGAATACTGTGTGCAGTTCTGGTTGCCACACTATAGGAAGGATGTGATTGCATTGGAGAGGGTGCAGAGGAGATTCACCAGGATGTTACCTGGGCTGGAGCACTTCAGCTATGAAGAGAGACTGGACAGGCTGGGGTTGTTTTCATTAGAGCAGAGAAGGCTGAGGGGGGACCTGATTGAAGTGTACAAAATTATGAGGGTTATAGATAGGGTAGATAGAAAGGAACTTTTCCCCTTAGTAGAGGGGTCAATAACCAGGGGGCATAGATTCAAGGTAAGGGGCAGGAGGTTTAGAGGGGATTTGAGGAAAAACTTTTTCACCCAGAGGGTGGTTGGAATCTGGAACTCACTGCCTGAAAGGGTAGTAGAGGCAGGAACCCTCACAACATTCAAGAAGCATTTAGATGAGCACTTGAAACGCCATAGCATACAAGGCTACGGACCAAGTGCTGGAAAATGGGATTAGAATAGACTGGGCTTGATGGCCAGCGCGGACACGATGGGCCGAAGGGCCCCTTTCTGTGCTGTATAACTCTATTTCTCTCCCGATCCACCCCTCCCCCCCCCCCACACCGCGCGATTCTACACCCAATCGGAGCGGAGAAAACTCACTTTGCGTCACCGATCGCGACTCTGGAACTGACACCAAGGCCTTTCCCCGGAATGCCCCGCGCCGACTCCGTCCGGCAGGATCCGAGTGCGCAGGCGCAGCTCCGAGTGGGGGAGGGGATTGGTGTCCTCTGGGCCTGTGCGGTTATTACCCTTGGTGACCGGGGGAGGTCGCTGTGCCGGACTCGGCCCAAACCACCACTCCGTGTGCGCATGCGCGGACGCTCGGCTGTCATTCAGCCAGAAGAGGTCGCTGGTGAGACCAGTGAAGGAAGAAAGACTTGCATTTATATAGCGCCTTTCACCACCAACGGACGTCCCAAAGCGCTTTACAGCCAATGAAGTAGGGTCACTGTTGTAATGTAGGAAACGCAGCAGCCAATTAGCGCACAGCAAGCTCCCACAAACAGCAATCTGATAATGACCAGATAATCTATGTTTTTTGTTATGTTGTTTGAGGGATAAACACATTGGCTAGGACACCAGGGATAACTCCCCTGCTCTTATTCAAATTGTGCCATAGGATCGTTGACTTCCACCTGAGAGAGCAGACGGGGCCTTGGTTTAACGTCTCCTCCAAAAAACAGCACCTCCAACAGTGCCGCACTCCCTCAGCACTGCACTGGCGTGTCAGCCTAGATTTTTGTGCTCAAGTCTCTGGAGTGGGACTTGAACCCACAACTTTCTGACTCAGAGGTGAGAGTGCTACCCACTGAGCCACTGGCTGACTCATCAGAGCTGCTTGTTCTTTAGTAAGGTCATCGACCTGAAACGTTAACTCTGATTCTG
This sequence comes from Somniosus microcephalus, assembly GCF_052327205.1. NCBI lineage: Eukaryota > Metazoa > Chordata > Chondrichthyes > Squaliformes > Somniosidae > Somniosus > Somniosus microcephalus. Next base: position 3,223,207 of record NW_028225189.1, on the reverse strand, counting down.
TCTCCACAGTTGCTGCCTGACCTGCTGAGTATTTCCAGCATTTTCTGTTTTTATTAAAGAAACGAGGGAGTGATTGCTGACAGGAAGAATGTTGGGTCGTCCTGCGCATGCGCACCTCCCTGGCGGCTGAGGTGAAACACCGACTCGCCCCCACCTGAGCCGCGCACGCGTACCAGATGTTGCGGCTCCGCATGCGCGCCCGATGTTCCAATGGCGGGGCTTTGTGTGCTGAGCATGCACGTTGCGGACCGATCGGGACAGGCGTTTGTGGAGCAGGAGGGAGAGCACGGGGGCCATGAGCGCCTGCGCGGGACTCATCATCAACAGAGCGCTTTCTGCAGCGCCAGGGCTTGTGGGTATTATAGCCGCCATTATTGCTGATCCTTTCAACCAACCTGTGCAGCAGCTGGAGCCTGAAAATCAGCTTCGCTGCCCCTGGGCTGGGAAAGGGGAAAATTAAACAACTGTTTGCCTCTGATCCTTTTCTGAACTCGATTTACAGGGTTATAGAAGTGGAGCAGTTACAGGCGGGAAGCTCAGACCAACCATCACGTCAAGATCTGACAGTCGCTCTATTCATCAGGACCTGAATATCATCGGCCTTTGCACATGGAAGGAGAAAGCAGCGATCGCAGCGATGACAAACCGCACACGTGTTCGATGTGTGGACGCGGATTCAGCCGATCACCTGACCTGGCGAGACACATACACCGTCACACCGGGGAGAAACCGGGTAAAGGTGGGGACGGCGGGAAGGGATTCAGTTCCCCGTCTGCATTGGAAGTTCAATGGCGCAGTCACACCAGGGACAGTCCGTTCACCTGCTCCGTGTGTGGAAAGGGATTTGTTTGTTCATCCCACCTGCAAACACACCAGCGAGTTCACACTGACGAGAGACCATTTCAGTGTTCTGACTGTGGGAAGAGCTTTAAAAGCCCCGGGGAGCTGAAGCGACACCAGCGAGTTCACATTGACGAGAGACCATTTCAATGTTCTGACTGTGGGAAGAGCTTTACAAGCCCCGGGGAACTGAAGGAACACCAGCTTGTTCACACTGATGCGAGACCATTTCAGTGTCCTGACTGTGGGAAGAGCTTTAAAAGCGCCGGGGATCTGAAGCGACACCAGCTTGTTCACACTGATGAGAGACCATTTAAATGTTCTGACTGTGGGAAGAGCTTTAAAAGCCCCTGGGATCTGAAGGAACACCAGCTTGTTCACACTGATGAGAGACCATTTCAGTGTCCTAACTGTGGGAAGAGCTTTAAAAGCCCCCAGTATCTGAAGCACCACCAGCGAGCTCACACTGATGAGAGACCCTTTAAATGTTGTGACTGTGGGAAGAGCTTTAAAAGCTCAGGGGATCTGAAGGAACACCAGCGAGTTCACACTAAGGAGAGACACTTTAAATGTTCTGAGTGTGGGAAGAGTTTTAAAATCCCCCGGGAGCTCAAGCAACACCAGCGCCTCCACACTGGGGAGAGGATATTCGTCTGCTCTGAATGTGGGAAGGGATTCACTAAATCAGCCAAGCTGCAGACACATCAGCTTGTTCACACTGATGAGAGGCCGTTTAACTGTTCTGACTGTGGGAAGAGCTTTAAAAGCTCCGGGGAGCTGAAGAGACACCAGCGAGTTCACACTGGTGAGAGGGCGTTCACCTTCGTGTGTGGGAAGGAATTCACTGAGTCATCCCACCTGCTGTCACACCAGCGAGTTCACACTGGAGAGAACCCCTTTAAATGTTCTGACTGTGGAAAGATCTTTAAAAGCTCCGGGGAGCTGAAGCGACACCAACACCTACACACTGGAGAGAGACCATTCACCTGCTCCGTGTGTGGGAAGGGATTCACTCAGTCATCCAACCTACTGGCACACCAGCTTGTTCACACTGATGAGAGACCCTTTAAATGTTCTGATTGTGGGAAGAGCTTCAAAAGCTCTAAGATCTTTAAGAGTCACCAGCGTCTTCACACTGATCATTGAATCTAACAGCACAGAAGGAGGTGATTCGACCCATCGTGTCTGTGCCAGCTCTGTGAAAGAGCTGTCCAATTTAGTCCCAAACCCCAGCTTTATCCCCAGAACTCTGCTAATTAGTCCTCTTCAAGTACATGTCCAATTACCGTTTGAAAGTTCCTGTGGAACCTGATTCCAGCATCCTTTCAGATGGTGCATTCCAGATCTCAACAACCCTCTGTGTGAAAACAGTTCTCCTCATTCCCCTCTAGTTCTTTTAGCAACTATTTTAAATCTGAGACCTTTGGTTACCAACCCACTTGCCAGAGTGAACAGTTTCTCCCTACTTGCTCGATCAAAACATAGATACATAGAAGATAGGAGCAGGAGTGGGCCATTCGGCCCTTCGAGCCTGCTCTGCCATTCAATGAGATCATGGCTGATCATCCAAATTCAGTACCCCGTCCCTGCCTTCTCCACATATCCCTTGATCCCTTTAGCCTTAAGAAATATATCCAACTCCTTCTTGAATATATTTAAAGAACTGGCCTCCACCGCCCTCTGTGGCAGAGAATTCCACAGGTTCACCACAATCTGGGTGAAGAAATTCCAACTCATTTCAGTCCTAAATGGCATACCCCTTATCCTTAGACTATGACCCCTGGTTCTGGACTCCCCGGCCATCGGAAACATCCTTTCTGCATCTAGTCTGTCCAGGCCTGACAGAATTTTATAGGTTTTGATGAGATCCCCTCTCAATCTTCTAAACTCCAGTGAGTATCAGCCCAATCGACACAATCTCTCCTCATACGTCATTCCTGCCATCCCAGGTATCAGCCTGGTGAATCGTCGCTGTACTCCTTCCATGGCAAGAATGTCCTTCCTCAGATAAGGCGACCAAAACTGCACACAATACTCAAGGTGCGGTCTCACCAAGGCCCTCTACAACTGCAGCAAGACATCCTTGTTCCTGTACTCGAACCCTCTTGCTACGAAGGCCAACATACCATTTGCCTTCTTAACCACCTGCATGCTTACCTTCAGCGACTGGTGCACAAGAACACCCAGGTCTCTTTGAACTTCCCCTTCTCCCAATCTATTGCCATTCAAATAATAATCTGCCTTCCTGTTTTTGCCACCAAAGTGGATAACCTCACATTTATCCACATTATAGTGCATTTGCCATGTTTCTGCCCAATCACCTAACCTGTCCAAATCATACTGGAGTTTCACGATATCCTCCTCACAGCATACCCTCCCACCCAGCTTTGTGTCGTCTGCAAATTTGGAGATATTACATCCAATTCCCTCGTCCAGATCATTAATATATATTGTGAACAGCTGGGGTCCTAGGACCGATCCTTGCGGTACCCCACTAGTCACTGCCTGCCACTCGGAAAACGACCCGTTAATTCCAACTCTTTGTTTTCTATCCGCCAACCAGTTCTCTATCCAAGTCAATACCTTGCCCCCAATCCCATGTGCCTTAATTTTGCACGCTAATCTCTTATGCGGGACCTTATCAAAAGCCTTCTGAAAGTCCAAATACACCACATCCACTGGTTCTCCCTTATCTATTTTACCAGTTACATCCTCAAAAAATTCCAGTAGATTGGTCAAGCACGATTTACCTTTTGTAAATCCATGTTGACTTTGTCCGATCCTGTCGCTGCTTTCCAAGTGCTCTGCTATTACATCTTTTATAATGGACTCTAGCATTTTCCCCACGACCGATGTCAGGCTTACCGGTCTATAATTCCACGCTTTTTCTCTACCACCTTTTTTGAATAGTGGGGTAACATTAGCTACCCTCCAATCCATGGGTACTGTTCCAGAGTCTATCGAGTTCTGGAAGATGACCAGCAATGCATCTACTATTTCTAGGGCCACTTCCTTAAGTACCCTAGGATGTAGATTATCAGGCCCTGGGGATTTATTGGCCTTCAGTCCCATCAATTTTCCTAATACCATTTCCCTACAAATACTGATTTCTTTCAGTTCCACCGTTTCATCAGACCCTATGTTCCCCGGCATCTCTGGGAGGTTATTTGTGTCCTCCTTTGTGAAGACAGAACCAAAATATGTATTTAGTTGGTCTGCCATTTCTTTGTTCCCCATTATAAATTCTCCTGATTCTGACTGCAAGGGACCTATGCTTGACTTCACCAATCTTTTTCTCTTCATATATCTATAAAAGGTTTTACAGTCAGTTTTTATGTTCCCTGCAGGTTTACTCTCATATTCTATTTTCCCCTTCTTAACTAATCCCTTTGTCCTCCTTTGTTGAATCCTAAACTGCTCCCAATCCTCAGGATTATTGCTTTTTCTGGCCAATTTGTATGTCCTCTCCTTGGATTTTATGCTATCCCTAATTTCCCTAGTTAGCCACGGTTGAGTCACATTTTTTGTTTTATTTTTATGCCAAACTGGGATGAACAAATTCTTTAGTTCATCCATTCAGTCTTTGAATGTTTGCCATTGTCTATCCACCGTCAACCCTTTGAGTGACATTCCCCAATCAATCCTACCCAACTCACTCCTCAGACCATTGTAGTTTCCTTTATTTAAATTTAGGACCCTAGTCTCTGAGTCAACTACTTCATTCTCCACCTTAATGAAGAATTCGATCATATTATGATCGCTCCGACCCAAGGGGCCTCGTACAACAAGATTGCTAATTAATCCTTTCTCATTACATAATACCCAGTCTAGGATGGCCTGATTTCTGGTTGGTTCCTCGACCTATTGGTCCAGGAAACCATCCCGTAAACACTCCAGGAATTCCTCCTCCACAGTATTGTTACTAATTTGGTTAGCCCAATCTATATGTAGATTAAAGTCACCCATGATGACTACTGTGCCCTTATTGCACGCTTCTTTAATTTCCCTTTTAATGCCATCCCCAACCTCCGCCTTACTGTTTGGAGGTCTATATACCACTCCCACTAACGTTTTCTGCCCCTTAGTATTTCTCAATTCTACCCATACAGATTCCACATCAGAGCTAATATCCTTCCTTACAATTGTGTTAATCCCTTCTTTAACCAGTAATGCTACCCCACCTCCCTTTCCTTTTTGCCTATCTTTCCTGAATATCAAATACCCCTGGATGTTGAGTTCCCAGCCTTGGCCATCCTTGAGCCACGTTTCCGTAATCCCAACCAAATCATATTCGTTTACCTCTATTTGCGCAGCCAATTCATCCACCTTATTATGAATGCTCCTCACATTAAGACACAAAGCCTTCAGGCTTGTTTTTTTAATGCTCTTAGACCTATTAGAATTATTATTTACTGTGGCCATGTTTGATTTAAACCATTGATTTCTCTGACAGCCACTTTTGTTTTTCTCCTTCCTATCTTTTGCTTTTATCCTTGTTTCCCTTTCCTCTGTCTCCCTGCTCAGGTTCCCAACCCCCTGCCATTTTAGTTTAAACCCTCCCCCAGAGCACTAACAAACACTCCCCCTAGGACATCGGTTCCAGCCCTGCCCAGGTGCAAACCGTCCGGTTTGAACTGGTCCCACCTCCCCCAGAACCGGTTCCAATGTCCCAGGAACTTGAATCTCTCCCCGTTGCACCATTCCTCTAGTCATGTATTCATCTGAAATATCCTTCTATTTCTACTCTGACTAGCACGTGGCACTGGTAGCAATCCTGAGATTACTACCTTTGAGGTCCTATTTTTAAATTTACCTCCTAACTCCCTATACTCTGCTTTTAGGACCTCATCCCACTTTTTACCAATATCGTTGGTGCCTATATGCACCACAACAACTGGCTGTTCACCCTACCCTTCTAAGATGTTCTGCAGCCACTCTGAGACATCCTTGACCCTTGCACCAGGGAGGCAACACACCATCCTGGAGTCTCGTTTGCAGCCGCAGAAACGCCTATCTATTCCCCTTATAATAGAATCCCCTATTACTATAGCTCTACCCCTCTTTTTCCTCCCGTCCTGTGCAGCAGAGCCACTCCTGGTGCCAGGAAGTTGGCTGCTGCTGCTTTCCTCTAATAAGCCATCCCCCCCAACAGCACTCAAAGTGGTGTATCTGTTTGAGAGGGGGATGTCCACAGGGGACCCCTGCACTACCTGCCTGCACCTAGTACTCTGCCTGCTGGTCACCCATTCCCTTTCTTCCTGTCCAACCTCTACCTGCGGTGTGTCCAACACCGTAAACATGCTATTCACGACGTCCCGAGCATCGCGAACGCTCCAGTATGCATCCAATCGCAGCTCCAGTGCCGCATTGCGGTCTGTCAGTAGCTGCAGCTGGATGCACTTCCTGCACATGTAGTTGTCAGGGACACAGGAAGTGTCCCTGAGTTCCCACATATCGCAGGAGGAGCATACCACATGGCCGGGCTGTCCTGCCATGACTTACCCTTTAATTATTTGAATTTAAATTAAATCAATGAATCCCAAAAATTACACTACAGTTAAATGGTTTACCAACAGTCCCCGCTACACCAGAGAGACCTTAGTAACTATAAACCAGAGAGTTAAAGTTTAAAAAAGAGAGAAATGCTCACCAACCAATCACTTACCTGCTTCCTGGTGACATCACACTTTGATTACTTTTTACCTCTCCCGCTGCTGAATTGGTAAGCCTCGCTGCTCCTTTATAGCCACGCTCCTCGCTCTGGTCGGGCCTCGCTGCTCGCTGCTCCTTTATAGCCGCGCTCCTCGCTCCACTCCCAGGTCCGCTCCGCCGCTTTGGTCGGGCCTCGCCTCGCTCCTCCTTTATAGCCGCGCTCCTCGCTCCACTCCTAGGTCTGCTCCGCTGCTCTGGTTGGGCGTCGCCTCGCTGCTTCTTTATAGCCGCGCTCCTCGCTCCACTCCCAGGTGCGCTCCGCCGCTCTGGTCGGGCCTCGCTGCTCCTTTATAGCGGCGCTCCTCGCTCCACTCCCAGGTCCGCTCCGCCGCTCTGGTTGGGCCTCGCCTCGTGAAATAAAGAATAGATTTGCCTTTCTAATCTAGGCTTTATTAACTTTAAAAATCCAGTAGCACATCTTCAACACCCAGTCTCCAACCATGACCGGAGAGAACTGAATTTAAGATGGCCACCACAAATCACCTGACATCCACTACCAATGAGTTTACAGCATATATCTCAAGGTAGAAACAAACAACCAATTACAATACTTCTTACTAACACAGAGAACAACCACCACATTCACCAATCACAATACTTCTTATTAAACATAGGAAATAATCACCACATTCACCCCTCCTTTTAAAACATGCTCCAACCTAAATAACCTTTACAATTTATAATTAATTTATTTACAACTAAAATACAAATATAATATTTCAACAGTTTTAAAACATTACTATCAATTTAAAAGTCCATTTTCAATCGGTCGACCGGATATCTTGTTCGTGTCGACCTTCTTAACCTTGGTGAAATTCCTTGCCCTCCCACACCCGGAGACACCGAAGTATCTTCTGCAGGAAGGCTATCCATATCCCGATTATCAACGGTTTCCGGATTGGAAATCCCATCAGGAAGTAAACTAGGACGGTCATGAACATCCATCAAAGGCTGACTAATAGAAGTATAATTATCTGCAATAGGATTGGAAATATTCGTAGTATCTATAACAACATCCACATTATCTGAATCATGACTATTATTAGTATCCTCGGAAGAGGGCTGGCCACCACAAGGAGCCAAGTCTTTAATTGAAACAGTACTTTCTTTCCCGTCTTGGAATCGAATATGAGCATATTGGGAATTTGCCTCCAACAGCTCCACCTCCTCCACTAAAGGATCATATTTTGACAATCTAACATGGTTTCGAAGCAGCGCAGGTCCCTGCATAGTAAGCCATGAAGGTACCGAATATCCCATAGTAGATCTCCGCGGATAATTAAAGAGCCTTTCATGGGGGGTCACATTAGTAGCCGTTGAAAGCAATGATCTAATGGAATGCAGGGCATCAGGCAGTACCATTTCCCACTGTGTATTCTTAAGGTTCCGGGATGTCAAAGCCAACATAACTGCCTTCCAGATCACCCCATTGTATCGTTCACACTGTCCATTACCCTGGGGGTTATACGGGGTAGTTCTACTAGTAGAAATTCCCCGACTCTGAAGGTATTCCTTCAACTGGGAAGACATAAAAGAACTTCCCTGATCCGAATGGATATACGCAGGCATCCCAAAAATGACAAAAAGTTGAGTCAGACATTTGATAACTGTAGCAGCTGATACATCTGCGCAAGGAAAAGCAAAAGGAAACCTTGAAAACTCATCCACAACAGTAAATATGTATCGATTTTGAGTCGTTGAAGGAAGAGGCCCCTTAAAATCAACGCTCAGACGTTCAAAAGGAGAAGTAGCCTTTATAAGATGAGCTTGTTGAGGCTTAAAGAAATTTGGTTTACACCGAGCACAGATAGAACATGATGAAGTCATCCGCTTGATGTCTTCAACTGAAAAGGGCAAATTCTTACTGCGTACGAAGTGTATCATCCTCGTAACCCCAGGATGACATAAGGCATTGTGAAGATTAATAAGCGTATCTCTGTGAATCACAGAACAATAAGCCCTCGACAGTGCATCAGCAGCAACATTATCCTTCCCCGGACGATAAACTATATCAAAATGGTAACATGCCAACTCAATCCTCCACCTCATTATTTTATCATTTTTGATCTTTCCAAAATGTTTAACATCAAACATAAAGGACACAGATTTTTGATCGGTTACCAACATGAAATGTCGCCCCGATAAATAATGTCTCCATTTACGCAGTGCTTCTACTATTGCATATGCCTCTTTCTCTATTGAAGAATGTCTTTTTTCACTATTATTCAAAGCACGTGAGAAAAAGGCCACAGGTCTTCCATTTTGGTTCAGAGTAGCCCCAATTGCAAAATCAGAAGCATCCGTCTCAATCACAAAGGGAACCTGCTCATCAATAGAATGCACAACTGCTCCTAGGATATCCTTTTTAAATTTATCAAAACATGTCCTGGCCTCCCATGATAGAGGATATGTCGTAACCCGAATAAGGGGCCAGATCTTCTGCGAAAAGTTTGCAATCCAATTAGAATAGTAAGAAAACAGTCCAACAACTCGTTGCAAAGCCTTAGAATTAGTAGGATAAGGTAAATCGATCAATGGTCGCAGACGTTCTGGATCTGGTTTAATCTTATTTCCCGAGATAATATACCCCAGTAGATTTACCTCAGTAGTCGAAAAGATACACTTCTCTTTATTAAAAGTTAAACCAACTTTTTCCGCAGCTTGAAGGAATCTTTCTAAATTAGAATCATGCTCCACCCTTGATTTACCACACACCGTGATATCATCTAAATATGAAAAGGTGTCAGAGAGAGAGTTATCACTTATAAAAGCATCCATTGCCCGTTGGAAACAAGCAACACCATTAGTAACACCAAATGGTATTCAGCAAAACTGATACAGCTTTCCACCAGCCTCAAAGGCTGTATATGGTTGATCCCTCTTAACAATAGGAATCTGATGATAAGCACTCTTTAAATCAATAGTGCTAAAAAACTTATACTGAGATACTTTGTTGATAAGCTCATCAATCTTAGGCAAAGGGTACGCATCTAATTGAGTATACCTATTAATAGTTTGAGAGTAGTCTATCACCATTCGTTTCTTATGTCTCTCGTTAGTGGTGACAACTACCTGAGCCCGCCAAGGCGAACAACTAGGTTCAATGATTCCTTCCAATAAAAGACGTTGGACTTCAGAATTAATAAATTCTCTATCCTGACTGCTATACCTTCTTGACTTGGTAGCAATTGGCTTACAATCCAGCATCAAATTGGAAAAAAGTGATAATGGAGAAATGGATAAAGAAGTTAATCCACAAATGGATAAGGGTGGCTTAGTCCCTCCAAACGAAAGACTGAGAGACTCGTGTAATTTAAGCACATCATGGCCAATCAAAATATCCGCACAAAGATTAGGCAAAACAGATAGGCATATATCAGTATACGTATTACCTAGAAGAATCAATTTCACAAGGCAACAACCAGCTACTTGTGAAGTAAGGGTCGTCTGAGCCATACACACCTGATAAGTAACAGGCAAGATTTTCAAACACTTTTCCTTCGCAAACTGAAGACTTATAAAACTCTCAGTACTGCCCGTATCTATGAGAGCCTTCACTTCTAACCCATTAACTTGGGCCATAACTATAGCTTTGTTTAGGCCATGAGCAAATGCAGCAGAAATTGATGCAATAAACGCCCCCTCTACAGGTTGAATAGTCGCAGAAGAGGAGGTAATTGAACCTAATGATTTACAAACACGTGCATAATTACCTCTCTTGCCGCATTTACTACACACAGCCTCCCGGGCAGGACACTTCAAACGAGGATGCCGGACGTTCCCACAAAAATAACACTTCTGAATCCTAGAGGCAACAGCCGCCGAAGTAGAAGGTGGAGCTGTTGGAGTAGAAACTGTTTCAGAATCTAGTAAACCACTCCCATTAAGTCCACCTAATTCCTTTTCGTCCGGAACTGCCGATACCACAGTCTCAGGCCGATTAGAAAGAGCATAAGAATCCGAACTTCTCTGAGCCATATCCAATGTAGAAGCTTGCTCAAAAGCACTCTTGAGATCCAAAGTCTTATTTTCTAACAACCGCTGACGAATTGATCTAGACAGTAGTCCATTAATAAAAGCATCCCGTACCTATTCTTCGGCCGTCACGGCTTTATAATTACAGTTAACACTAAGGTGGCGAAGTGCTTGTAAATAAGTATCCAAAGATTCTCCCACCTGCTGCCTACGGGCAGATAGAAGGTAACGTGCAAATACCTCATTCTTTGGTTTAACAAAAATCTTCTCCAATGTAGAAATAGCCAATTCGTAAGTTTCACAGTCCAAAATATACTTATACACATCCGGAGCAATGTAGTTGATCAGCATATTCAGCTTATTCAGAGACTCTTGTTCCAACACACCCAAAAAGTTTGTAAATGTACAATACCAATGTTTCCATTTATCATCCACTCCTGCAGAATTAGGGTCAGCATTGAATCGTTCCGGTTGAAGATATCGCTCCATTCTGATAAAAAGTTAATAAATTGAAATAAAGAATAGATTTGCCTTTCTAATCTAGGCTTTATTAACTTTAAAAATCCAGTAGCACATCTTCAACACCCAGTCTCCAACCATGACTGGAGAGAACTGAATTTAAGATGGCCACCACAAATCACCTGACATCCACTACCAATGAGTTTACAGCATATATCTCAAGGTAGAAACAAACAACCAATTACAATACTTCTTACTAACACAGAGAACAACCACCACATTCACCAATCACAATACTTCTTATTAAACATAGGAAATAATCACCACACCTCGCTGCTCCTTTATAGCCGCGCTCCTCGCTCCACTCCCAGGTGTGCTCCACCGCTCTGGTCGGGCCTCGCTGCTCGCTGCTCCTTTATAGCCACGCTCCTCGCTCCACTCCCAGGTGCGCTCCGCCGCTCTGGTTGGGCCTCGCCTCGCTGCTCCTTTATAGCCGCGCTCCTCGCTCCACTCCCAGGTGCGCTCTGCTGCTCTGGTCGGGCCTCGCCTCGCTGCTCCTTTATAGCCGCGCTCCTCGCTCCACTCCCAGGTCCGCTCCGCCGCTCTGGTTGGGCCTCGCCTCGCTGCTCCTTTATAGCCGCGCTCCACTCCCAGGTGCGCTCCGCCGCTCTGGTTGGGCCTCGCCTCGCTGCTCCTTTATAGCCGCGCTCCTCGCTCCACTCCCAGGTCCGCTCCGCCGCTCTGGTTGGGCCTCGCCTCGCTGCTCCTTTATAGCCGCGCTCCTCGCTCCACTCCCAGGTCCGCTCCGCCGCTCATCATTTTGAACACCTCTATTCGGTCTCCTCTTAACCTTCTCTGCTCTAAGGGGAACAATCCCAGCTTCTCCAATCTCTCCACATAACTGAAGTCCCTCATCCCTGGTACCATCCTGGTCAACCTCCTCTGTACCCTCTCCAAGGCCTTGACATCCTTCCTAAAGTGTGGTGCCCAGAACTGTACACAAGATTCCAGCTGAGGCCAAAACCCTGCAGCTGTACAAAACCCTGGTTAGACCACACCTGGAGTACTGTGAGCAGTTCTGGGCATCACACCTTAGGAAGGATATATTGGCCTTGGAGGGAGTGCAGCGTAGGTTTACCAGAATGATACCCGGACTTCAAGGGTTAAGTTACGAGGAGAGATTATATAAATTAGTGTTGTATTCCCTGGAATTTAGAAGGTTAAGGGATAATCTGATTGAAGTTTTCAGGATATTGAGGGGAACAGATAGGGTAGATAGAGAGAAACTATTTCTGCTGGTTGGGGATTCTAGGACTGGGGGCATAGTCTAAAAATAGAGCCAGACCTTTCAGGAGTGAAATTAGGAAACACTTCTACACACAAAGGGTGGTAGAAGTTTGGAACTCCCTTCCACAAACAGCAATTGATGCGAGATCAATTGTTAATTTTAAATCTGAGATTGAGAGGTTTTTGTTACCCAAAGGTATTAAGGGATATGGGCCAAAGGCGGGTGTATGGAGTTAGATCGCAGATCAGCCATGATCTCATTGAATGGTGGAACAGGCTCGAGGGGCTGAATGGCCTCCTCCTGTCCTATGTTTCTCACTAGTGATTTGTAAAGGTTTAGTGTAACTTCCTTGTTTTTGTATTCAATGGCACTATTTGCAAAGCCAAGTATCCCACACACTTTCTGAACCGTCTCACCAACTTGTTGTGGCACTTTCAAAGATTTGTGAATATGGACCGCCAGGTCCCTCTGCTCTTGCACCCCCTCAAAATAGTCCCAGTTAGATTATACGGCCTCTCCCTGTTGTTTCTCCTAAAGTGCATCACTTCACACTTATCCTCATTTAATTTCATCTGCCTTGTGTCTGCTCATTTCACAGTCTGTCTCTGTCCTTCTGAAGTCTGCTACTACTATGCTCACTATTTACTACGTTGCCAAGTTTTGTATCATCTGTAAACTTCAAACTTGTACACCTATACCCAAGTCCAGGTCAGTTATATATACAAGAAAAGCAATGGTCCTAATTCTGACCCCTGGGGGAACCCACTGCATACTTCCCTCCAGTCAGAAAAACATCCCTCAGCACTGCTCACTGTCTCCTATCCCTCAGCCAACTTTATACCCAAATTACCATCAGCCCTTTAATACCATGTGCTTCTCTTTTCTGAGTAAGTCTCTTATGTGGTACTTTATCAAATGCCTTTTTAAAGTCCAAATATACAACATCTACTGCAATACCTTCATCAACCCTCTGTTACTTCATCAAAGAACTCAATCAGGTTAGTCAGACACAATTTACCTTTAACAAATCCATACTGGCTGTCCCTTATTAACCCATGCTTCTCCAAGTGAGAATTAATTTTGTCCTTGACAATGATCTCTAGTCGTTCACCCACCACTGACATTAGACTTTTAAAAAAATTATTCATTGATGGGATGTGGGCGTCGCTGGCTGGCTAGGCCTGCATTTAGTGCCCATCCCTAATTGCCCTTGAGAAGATGGTGATGAGCTGCCTTCTTGAACCGCTGCAGTCCATATGGTGTAGGTACACCCACAATGCTGTTAGGAAGGGAGTTCCAGGATTTTGGCCCAGCGACAGTGAAGGAACGGCGATACAGGTCCAAGTCAGGATGGTGTGTGGCTTGGAGGGGAACTTGTAGGTGGTGATGTTCCCATGCGTCTGCTGCCCTTGTCCTTCTAAGTGGTAGAGGTCGCGGGTTTGGAAGGTGCTGTTGAAGGAGCTTTGGCGAGTTGCTGCAGTGCATCTTGTAGATGGTACACACTGCAGCCACAGTGCGTCGGTGGTGGAGGGAGTGAATGTTGAAGGTGGTGGATGGAGTGCCAATCAAGCGGGCTGCTTTATCCTGAATGGTGTTGGGTTTCTTGATTGTTGTTGGAGCTGCACTCATCCAGGCAAGTGGAGAGTATTCCATCACACTCCTGACTTGTGCCTTGTAGATGGTGGAAAGGCTTTGGGGAGTCAGGAGGTGAGACACTCGCCGCAGAATTCCCAGCCTCTGGCCTGCTCTTGTAGCCACAGTATTTATATGGCTGGTCCAGTTCAGTTTCTGATCAATGGTAACCCCCAGGATGTTGATAGTGGGGGATTCAGCGATGGTAATGCCATTGAATGTCAAGGGGAGATGGTTAGAGTCTCGCTTTTTGGAGATGGTCATTGCCTGGCACTTGTGTGGTGCGAATGTTACTTGCCACTTGTCAGCCCAAGTCTGAATGTTGTCCAGGTCTTGCTGCATATGGACATAGACTGCATCAGTATCTGACGAGTCTCGAATGGTGCTGAACAGTGTGCAATCATCAGCGAACATCCCCACTTCTGACCTTATGATGGAGGGAAGGTCATTGATGAAACAGCTGAAGATGGTTGGGCCTAGGACACTGCCCTGAGGAACTCCTGCAGTGATGTCATGTGATTGAGATGAATGACCTGTGGCAACCACAGCCAACTTCCTTTGTGCTAGGTATGATTCCAACCAATGAAAAGTTTTCCCCTTGATTCCCATTGACTTCAGTTTTGCTAGGGCTCCTTGATGCCGCACTCGATCAAATGCTGCCTTGATGTCAAGGGCAGTCACTCTCACCTCACCTCTTGAGTTCAGCTCTTTTGTCCATGTTTAGACCAAGGCTGTAATGAGGTCAGGAGCTGAGTGGCCCTGGCGGAACCCAAACTGGGCGTCAGTTAGCAGGTTATTGCTGAGTAAGTGCCGCTTGATGGCACTGTCGATGACACCTTCCATCACTTTGCTGATGATTGAGAGTAGACTGATGGGACGGTAATTGGCCGGGTCGGATTTGTCCTGCTTTTTGTAGACAGGACATACTTGGGCAATTTTTCACATTGCTGGGTAGATGCCAGTTTTGTAGCTGTACTGGAACAGCTTGGCTAGGGGTGCAGCTAGTTCTGGAGCACAAGTCTTCAGTACTATTGCCAGAATGTTGTCAGGGCCCATAGCCTTTGCAGTATCCAGTGTCTTCAGCTGTTTCTTGACATCATGTGGAGTGAATTGAATGGCTGAAGACTGGCATCTGTGATGCTGGGGACCTCAGTAGGAGGCTGAGATGGATCATCCACTCGGCACTTCTGGCTGAAGATAGTTGCAAATGCTTCAGCCTTGTCTTTTGCACTCACGCGCTGGGCTCCACCATCATTGAGGATGGGGATATTTTTGGAGCCTCCTCCTCCTGTTAACTGTTTAATTGTCCACCACCACTCACGACTGGATGTGACAGGACTGCAGAGCTTTGATTTGATCCGATGGTTGTGAGATCGCTTAGCTCTGCCTATCGCTTGTTGCTTCCGTTGTTTGGCATGCAAGTAGTCCTGTGTTGTAGCCTCACCAGGTTGACACCTCATTTTTCGGTATGCCTGGTGCTGTTCCCGGCATGCTCTCCTGCACTCTTCGTTAAGCCAGGGTTGATCTCCCGGCTTGATGGTAATGGTAGAGTGAGGGATATGCCGGACCATGAGGTTACAGATTGTGGTTGAATACAATTCTGCTGCTGCTGATGGCCCACAGCGCCTCATGGATGCCCAGTTTTGAGTTGCCAGATCTGTTCGAAATCTGTCCCATTTAGCACGGTGGTAGTATGCCGCTGCGGAGTGTCTGATTAAAGTTAACGGGTCCTTGACAGCGCCCCTTCGCTTCGGGAGGGGGTGCGTCAGGGATGCCCCATGTCCGGTCAGTTATACGCCGTCTGCGTGGAGCCTTTCCTGTGCCTCTTGCGGAAGAGGTTGACGGGACTGGCTCTCCAAGGGCCGGGCGTGGAGTTCGTCCTCTCGGCTTATGCCGATGACGTGTTCCTCATGGTCACGGACCCCGTCGACTTGCGGAGGATGCGACAATGCCAGCAGTTTTACTCAGACGCATCCTCCTCCAGGATCAACTGGGAGAAATGCTCTGGGCTCCAGGTGGGTCAGTGGCGGGTGGACTCCCTGCTGGAGGAGTTCAGGCCCTTCGCCTGGAGCACCATGCACCTCCTCTACTTGGGAGTCTACCTTAGCCCCGCCATGGACACCTGGCTGGCAATCTGGCAATAGCTGTAGGCCAAAGTCACTGCTCGCCTAGGACACTAGACAGGACTGCTCCAAGTGCTGTCCTACAGGGGTCGAGCGCTGGTCATAAACCAGCTGGTGGCCGCCATGTTGTGGTAACGGTTGGTCACTTTGATCCCACCCCCTGCGTTTGTCGCCAAGATGCAGAAGAAGCTCATCGACTTCTTCTGGGACAAAGGGAAGCACTTGGTCTCTGCCGCGATTCTGAATCTCCCGCTTAGGGAGGGCGGTCAGGCGCTGGTGTGCCTTCGCACCCAGGCTGTGACTTTCCGTCTTCGGACCCTGCAGAGATACCTGTACGTCGAGAATCCTCCCAGATGGTGTGCACTGGCGACGTATTTCTTCCGCTAGCTGCATGGCCTCAACTACGACACGCAGCTCCTGTTTGTGGAATTGGGCCGTACGCGTGCCTACCTGCAGGAGCTGCCTGTCTTCTACCAGGAAATGCTGTGGGTCTGGAACAGCATCACCTCCAGGTGGAGTTCTCCCCCGTCAGGAGTGGTGGTCGTCCTTCGGAAGCCGCTGCTCAGGAATCTGCACCTCCAGGACCGCTGGATCGGGCGGCTGGCAGAGGGCAGGGCTGTGCCTGGCAAGGTGACTAGAGTCGGGGACCTGCTCGATGGCGGAGGAGCGGGCTGGATGGCACCAGAGGAGCTGGTGCAGCGCCTGTCTTGGGCCAATGTCCGGCTCACGGCCAAAGCCATCGAGACGCTGAAAGCAGCACTGGGCCCCGACTCCACTAAGTGTATCGAGGAGGCTCAAGCACGTGGGGCGATCCCGCCCAAACTGACCCCCTTTTGGATGGAATTCCTTATCGGCGCGCGGCCCTGAAACCCCTCTCAGGAACCGACGCCTCACAACTTGAGCCGTCTCGGGGAAATGCCCTCCATGCCTTTTAGTTCTGCATGAAGGGGTTTCCTGTACAGGCTGCTCCTGCACATTCTCCACTATGTCATCTTCGTCTGCCATCCGTACACGCCTTGGCGTGCCATCTTGCCATCTGGCAGAGGCGGAGGTCCCCAATGGAGGGCTCTCTATGCGGGAGTCTTCCCTTTATCTATTGGGGACTTGGCCTGGAGGGTGTTGCACGGAGCAGTCCCGTGCAATAAGATTTTAAGTTGGTTCATGGACTCCCAGGCTGCCTGCCTTTTCTGCAGCCTGGAGGAGTCCGTGTTCCACGTTTATACCAAATGTGAGAGGTTGCAGCCCCTCTTTCACTATTTGAAGGGGCTGCTCCTCGATTTTTGGCTGCACTTCAGTCCCACGCTCCTGATCTTTGGTCACCCGGTGCGGAGGGGAGCGGGCAGGGTGGAGGACCTCCTCGTAGGACTGCTCCTGGGCCTGGTGAAAGTGGCCATAAACAGGTCCAGACAGCGGGCGGTCGAGGGGGTCGTTTGGCCCGATTGCCTGCCTCTCTTCCGCGGCCATGTTCACGCCTGGGTGGCCCTGGAGATGGAGCACGCGGTGTCCGCCGGCACACTTGAGACCTTCCAAGACCGGTGGGCACCGCGGGGACTGGAGTGCATTGTCACCCTGGCCGGGGTGAATTTAATTTAAATTGATAAGTTTTAAAAATTAATTTAAGTTTTTAAGTTTCTTTACAGTCCACTTGTTCGGCCGGGAGAGCGAGAGGCTCCGCTCGGCGATGCAGAGAGCCCTGCAGATGGAGAAGAATGTCAACCAGAGTCTGCTGGATCTGCACAAACTCTCCAGTGGGAGCGCCGACCCTCATCTGTGTGAATTCCTGGAGACCCGCTATCTGGATGAACAAGTGAAGATGATCAAGAAGCTTGTAGAGACTGGGACCCCTGCCTTGTAGGCATGAGGGCTTGTGACTTTGTACAAAGAGCTGAGACCTGAGCTCTGTAAATGTCATTCACTGTCAATAAAATGTTCAATCTTACATTAAATAATCTTTCAAAAAAAAATTTAAAGACAAATTTCCTCCAGTTTCACAGACAGCCTTTGTCACTGCAATAATGTCTTAAATGTTTAATAATTAAATCAAAAGCATCAAAAAGGAAGAGAGTAGCAAAAGTAAAGAAAGACTTGCATTTCTATAGCGCCATTCACGACCACTGGACGTCTCAAAGCACTTTACTTTTTGAAGTGTAGTCACTGTTGTAATGTGGGAAGTGCAGCAGCCAATTTTCACTCAGCAAGCTCCCACAAACAGCAATGTGATAATGACCAGATAATCTGTTTTGTTATGTTGGTTGAGGGATAAATATTGGCCAGGACACCGGGGAGAACTCCCCTGCTCTTCTTCAAAATACTGCCATGGGATCTTTTACATCCACCCGAGAGAGCAGACGGGGCCTCGGTTTAACGTCTCATCTGAAAGACGGCCCCTCCGACAGTGCCGCACTCCCTCAGCACTGCACTGGAGTGTCTGCCTAGCTTTATGTGCTCGAGTCTCTGGAGTGGGACTTGAACCCACCACCCTTTGACCCAGAGGCGAGTGAGCTGCCCACTGAGCCACAGCTGACAACGTTGGTCCCTTAGAGGTAGAGACAGGAGAAATTATTATGGGGAATAAGGAAATGGCAGAAACGTTAAAACAAATATTTTGTATCGGTCTTCACAGTAGAAGACACAAAAGCATACCAAAGATGGTGGGGAACCGAGGGTTTAATGAGGGTGAGGAACTTAATGTAAAGTACTAGAGAAACTAATGGGACTAAAAGCTGACAAATCCCCTGGACCTGACGGCTTACATCCTAGGGTTCTAAAAGAGGTGGCTGAAGAGATAGTGGATGCATTGGTTTTGATCTTCCAAGATTCCCGAGATTCTAGAACGGTCCCAGCGGATTGGAAGGTCGCAAATGTAACACCGCTATTCAAGAAAGGAGGGAGAGTAAAAACAGGGAACTACAGGCCAGTTAGCCTGACATCAGTCGTTGGGAAAATGCTGGAATCCAATTGTACAGGGCCTCAGTGAGACCACACCTGGAGTACTGGGCACAGTTTTGGTCTCCTTATCTAAGGAAGGATATACTTGCCTTGGAGGCGGTGCAGCGAAGGTTCACTAGATTGATTCCTGGGATGAGAGGGCTGTCCTATGATGAGAGATTGTGTAGAATGGGCCGATACTCTGGAGTTTAGAAGAATGAGAGGTGATCTCATTGAAACATACAAGACTCTGAAGGGGATTGACAGGGTAGATGCTGAGAGGTTGTTTCCCCTGGCTGGAGTGTCTAGAACTAGGGGTCATAGTCTCAGGATAAGGGGTCGGCCATTTAAGACCGAGATGAGGAGGAATTTCTTCACTCAGAGGGTTGTGAATCTTTGGAATTCTCTGCCCCAGAGGGCTGTGAATGCTGAGTCTTTGAGTATATTCAAGGCTGAGATCGATAGATTGTTGGACTCTAGGGGAATCAAGGGATATGGAGATCGGGCGGGAAAGTGGAGTTGAGGTTGATCAGCCCTGATCTTATTGAATGGCGGAGCAGGCTCGAGGGGCCGTATGGCCCACTCCTGCTCCTATTTCTTATCTTCTTATGGACTTTCAAAAGGCATTTGATAAAGTACCACACAAGAGACCTACTCGGAAAAGAGAAGCACATGGTATTAAAGGGCTGATGGTAATTTGGGTATATAATTGGCCGAGGGATAGGAGACAGTGAGCGGTGCTGAGGGATGTTTTTCTGACTGGAGGGAAGTATGCAGTGGGTTCCCCAGGGGTCGGGATTAGGACCATTGCTTTTCTTGTTATATATAACTGACCTGGACTTGGGTATAGGTGAACAAGTTTGAAATTTACAGATGATACAAAACTTGGCAACGTAGTAAATAGTGAGCATAGTAGTAGCAGACTTCAGGAGGACAGAGACAGACTGTGAAATGAGCAGACACAAGGCAGATTAAATTAAATGAGGATAAGTGTGAAGTGATGCACTTTGGGAGAAACAACAGGGAGAGGCCGTATAATCTAAATGGGACTATTTTGAGGGGGTGCAAGAGCAGAGGGACCTGGGGGTCCATATTCACAAATCTTAGAAAGTGCCGCGGCAAGTTGGTGAGGCAGTTCAGAAAGTGTGTGGGATACTTGGCTTTGTAAATAGTGCCATTGAAAACAAAAACAAGGAAGTTACACTAAACCTTTACAAATCACTAGTGAGGAACATAGGACAGGAGGAGGCCATTCAGCCCCTCGAGCCTGTTCCGCCATTCAATGAGATCATGGCTGATCTGTGATCTAACTCCATACACCCACCTTTGGCCCATATCCCTTAATACCTTTGAGTAACAAAAACCTATCAATCTCAGATTTGAAATTAACAATTGATCTAACATCAATTACCATTTGTGGAAGGGAGTTCCAAACTTCTACCACCCTTTGTGTGTAGAAGTGTCTCCTAATTTCACTCCTGAAAGGTCTGGCTCTATTTTTAGTCTATGCCTCCTAGTCCTAGACTGCCCAACCAGCGGAAACAGTTTCTCTCTATCTACCCTATCTGTTCCCCTTAATATCCTGAAAACTTCGATCAGATCACACCTTAACCTTCTAAATTCTAGGGACTACAACCCTAATTTGTGTAAGCTCTCCTCGTAACTTAACCTTTGGAGTCCGGGTATCATTCTGGTAAACCTACGCTGCACTCCCTCCAAGGCCAATATATCCTTCCTAAGGTGTGGTGCCCAGAACTGCTCACAGTGCTCCAGGTGTGGTCTAACCAGGGTTTTGTGCAGCTGCAGGGTTTTGGCCTCAGCTGGAGTCTTTAGGAAGGATGTCAAGGCCTTGGAGTGTGTACAGAGGAGGTTGACCAGGATGGTACCAGGGATGAGGGACTTCAGTTATGTGGAGAGATTGGAGAAGCTGGGATTGTTCCCCTTAGAGCAGAGAAGGTTAAGAGGAGACCTAATAGAGGTGTTCAAAATGATGAGGGGTTTTGATCGAACAAGTAGGAACAAATTGTTCACTCTGGCAAGTGGGTCGGTAACCAAATGTCACAGATTTAAAATAGTTGCTAAAAGAACTAGAGGGAAATGAGGAGAATTGTTTTCACACAGAGGGTTGTTAAGATCTGGAACGCACCATCTGAAAGGATGCTGGAATCAGGTTCCACAGGAACTTTCAAACAGTAATTGGGCGTGTAGTTGAAGAGGACTAGTTTGCAGAGTTCTGGGGATAAAGCTGGGGTTTGGGACTAAATTGGACAGCTCTTTCAAAGAGCCGGCACAGACACGATGGGTCGAATCACCTCCTTCTGTGCTGTTAGATTCTATGATCAGTGTGAAGACGCTGGTGTCTCTTAAACTCTTCAAGCTTTTAAAGCTCTTCCCAGTCAGAACATTTCACGGATCTCTCGTCAGTGTGAACAAGCTGTTGTGCCAGCAGGTTGGAGGATCGAGTGAATCCCTTCCCACACACAGTGCAGGTGAACAGTCTCTCCCCAGTGTGAAATCGTTGGTGTCCATTCAGCTCCCGGGAGCGTTTAAAGCTTTTCCCACAGTCAGAACATTTAAAGGGTCTCTCGTCAGTGTGAACTCACTGACGTGCCAGCAGGTTGGAGGACCGAGCGAATCCCTTCCCACAGACAGAGCAGGTGAACGATCTCTCCCCAGTGTGAGCTCGCTGATGTCCCTTCAGCTTCCCAGGGCTTTTACAGCTCATCCCACAGTGGGAACATTTAAATGGTCTCTTATCAGTGTGGGCAAGCTGGTGTCTCAGCAGGGTGGATGAACCAGTGAATCCCTTCCCACACACGGAGCCGGTGAATGGCCTCTCCCCAGTGTGAACTCGCTGGTGTATCTGGAGCTTGGATGACTCTGCAAATCCCTTCCCACACACGGAGCAGGTGAACGGCCTCTCCCCGGTGTGACTGCGTTGATGAGATTCCAGCTGGGATGGGCAATTGTATCCCTTCCCACAGTCCCCACATTTCCACCGTTTCTCCGTGGTGTGGGTGTCCTTGCATTTCTCCAGGTTGGACGATCAGTTGAAGCCTCGTCCACACACAGAACACGTGTACGGTTTCTCCCCGCTGTGAATGGTGCGATGTTTTTTCAGGCTGTGTAACTGGTTAAACCTCTTTCCACAGTCAGTGCACTGGAACACTCTTACTCGGGTGTGTGTTTTCCAGTCACACGGATGTTTGAAATCTTTTCCCACAGACAGAACAGACAAACATTTGTCCTTCCATATTCAAAGGTCAGTGATATTCAGGTCCTGATGAATGGAGTGACTCTGTCAGATCTTGATGTGATGTTTGGTTTGAGTTTCCCATCTGTAAATCCTGCCCTTCTCACACCCTGTAAAAGGAGTTTACAAAAGTCATCACTGTAAATACAGGATAGAAATTCAGAACAAACAATTCTAGTTTCTGTTGAACATTCTTCCCTCTCTTGTTCCCCAAACGCTGTAAATCCCCGTCCCACACACTCTCCCTCCTCCCTGTGCTGAAATCCAAACCCATCGCACCATCTCCAACTTTTCTTTCCTCCACTCCCAGTTTTCCCCCTCCATCTACTCTGGTTGGGTTCAGTTCTACACCCACTGTGTGCAGAGTGAGAATAAAATCAATGAGTCAATGACTGTCTCTCCTGGTCACGGGGACCCAGAAGCCCTGCCCACTCGTTGTTCCTGTACCAAGATGGCCGCGCATGCACCGTGCTACAGGTGGAACCGGTCTGTCTTTCCTCCACCAAGATGGCGGCGCGTAACCCGGGTCTGTCACTGAGAAATAGCCTCACAGCTGCCGTCCGGTGGAACATAGACCGGGCCGCTGGATCTCATTCGGGCCTGAGGCCGTTTTCCAACTTTATAAACCCTGCGGCGCGGCCTACCCGCAGTTTATTAATCTCCCAACCCCGCTTCCGCTGACCAGCAGCTCCGCACGGCGACCGCGCGGGGCTTTCTTTGTAAAGTCGGTGAGGGACACGTGACCTGGGCCCAGGGCCTGATTGACGGGAGCTTCCGACCAATAGGGAGCGAGCGGGGTGGGGCTGGAGGAGCGAGCCGGTGGCGGGTCCTCCAACCAATCGGGGAGCCTGAGGGGCGGGACTTGTGCCGGCTGATTGTCTGATCCACAGGGCAGCGAGTTTCTCCAGTCCCTTGTTCAGGGCCCGGGGCCAGGGGAGGCTGTGGGCCTTTATTCCCCTCATTGGACACAAGGCTCTTTGGCTCACAACACACGGGCTCAGATTGCAATACAGACTTTTTAAATTCATCAATCAAAGGGACAGGGTCTCTCATTCTGTTGTGCGACAGTTCCTGGGACAGACTGTGTCTCCCCCTCTCCTCCACACAGGGATTTGTGCTGGTTAAAGGGATCGCGATTCTCCTTGTTCTGCGAGTTTGTAATTAACTTTATCCCATATTACAGACTCCAGGAGTTTACCAATAACTCCTCGAGTCTTGGTTATGATCTTCCAGAATTCCCTAGATTCTAGAACGTTCCCCGGGGATCGGAAGGTGGCAAATGCAACCCCGCCGTTCAAGAAAGGAGGGCGAGAGAAAACAAGGGCTCCTGGGCCAGTTAGCCTGACATCAGTAGTACGTGCAAAAAAGATTCACAAGAATGACACCAGAACTGGGAGGATATACCGATCAGGAAAGGCTGAACAGGCTGGGGGCTCATTTCTCTGGAAAAGAGAAGACTGAGGGGTGACCAGATAGAGGTCATCAAGATTATGAAAGGGTTTGATAGGGTAGACGTGGAGAAAATGTTTCTGCTTGTCGGGGGGGACCAGAACTAGCTGTCATAGATATAATATATATAAGAGAGAGAAATAGCACCAGAGTAAAGAAAAGTTCAGAAATAGGAGGAATCAGACGGGGCAAAAGCGAGGCAGACTAAGATGGGTTTGGAGTGCATGTGTGTAAATGCACATAGCCTGGTAAATAAGGTTGGTGAGCTGCAGGCACAAGGTGCCACAGGGGACTCTGATATAGGGGCAATAACAGAGACCAGACTCAAAGAAAGGGAGGATTGGGATCTTAATATTCCTCACTACAAGGTATTCAGGAAAGATAGGGAAGGAAAAAGAGAAGGGGTGGCAGTATTGATCAACTAAACTATTACAGCACTGGAGAGGGTGATGTAGTCGAGGGAGCAAAGATTGGTTTGAATTCAGGAACAATAGAGGAGCGATTACACTGCTGGGTGTTTACTACAGGCCACCAAATAGTGGGGAGGAGATAGAGGAGCGATTACACTACTGGGTGTTTACTACAGGCCACCAAATAGTGGGGAGGAGATAGAGGAGCGATTACACTGCTGGGTGTTTACTACAGGCCACCAAATAGTGGGGAGGAGATAGAGGAGCTATTACACTGCTGGGTGTTTACTACAGGCCACCAAATAGTGGGGAGGAGATAGAGGAGCGATTACACTACTGGGTGTTTACTACAGGCCACCAAATAGTGGGGAGGAGATAGAGGAGCGATTACACTGCTGGGTGTTTACTACAGGCCACCAAATAGTGGGGAGGAGATAGAGGAGCGATTACACTGCTGGGTGTTTACTACAGGCCACCAAATAGTGGGGAGGAGATAGAGGAGCTATTACACTGCTGGGTGTTTACTACAGGCCACCAAATAGTGGGGAGGAGATAGAGGAGCGATTACACTACTGGGTGTTTACTACAGGCCACCAAATAGTGGGGAGGAGATAGAGGAGCGATTACACTGCTGGGTGTTTACTACAGGCCACCAAATAGTGGGGAGGAGATAGAGGAGCGATTACACTGCTGGGTGTTTACTACAGGTCACCAAATAGTGGGAAGGAGATAGAGGAGCGATTACACTGCTGGGTGTTTACTACAGGCCACCAAATAGTGGGAAGGAGATAGAGGAGCGATTACACTGCTGGGTGTTTACTGCAGGCCACCAAATAGTGGGGAGGAGATAGAGGAGCTATTACACTGCTGGGTGTTTACTACAGGTCACCAAATAGTGGGAAGGAGATAGAGGAGCGATTACACTGCTGGGTGTTTACTGCAGGCCACCAAATAGTGGGGAGGAGATAGAGGAGCTATTACACTGCTGGGTGTTTACTACAGGCCACCAAATAGTGGGGAGGAGATAGAGGAGCTATTACACTGCTGGGTGTTTACTACAGGCCACCAAATAGTGGGGAGGAGATAGAGGAGCAGATTTGCAGGCAAATTACAGAAAGATGCAAGAATTACAGAGTAGTGATAATGGGGGACTTCAATTATGCGAATATAGATAGTAACAGTGTAAAGGGCAAATTGGGGAGGGATCCCTGAAATGTGTACAAGAGAACTTTCTGGATCAGTGTGTTTCCAGCCCAAGGAGGAAGGAAGCAGAGCTGGATCTAGTTCTGGGGAATGAAGTGGGGCGAGTGGAGCGTGTTTCAGTGGGAGAGTATTTGGGGGAACAGTGATCATAATATCATCAGGTTTAGAATAGTTATAGAAAAGTACAAAGAACAATCAAGCGTAAAAATATTTAACTGGAGGAGGGCTAACTGCAGTGAGAAGAAAAGGGATCTGACCCAGGTGGATTGGAGTCAAAAATTGGGAGGCAAAACAGAAAATGACCAATGGGAGGCCTTCAAAGAGGAGCTGGTTCGGGTACAGAGCAGACACATTCCTATGAGGGGGAAAGGAAGGGCATCCAAAGCTAGAGCTCCCTGGATGACTAAAGATAGAGGTTAAAGTGAGAGAGAAAGAGGAGGTTTATGACAAATGTAAGGTTGCTAATACAGTGGGGAGTCATGCTGAATATAGAAAGTACAGAGGAGATCTAAACAATGGAATAAGAGGGGCAAAGAGAGAGTATGAGAACAGATTAGCAGCTAACATAAAAGGGAACCCAAAAGTCTTTTATAAAGACTTAACTAGTAAAAGGGCAGTCAAAGGAAGGGAGGGGCTGATTGGGGACCTAAAGGGAGATTGTCTTGTGGAGGCAGAGGGCTGGGCTGAGGGACTAAATGAGAACTTTGCATCTGTCTTCACTGGAGAAGAGGATGCTGCCAATGTAGCAGTAAAGGAGGAGGCCGGAGCGATACTGGATAGGATACAAATAGATAAAGAGGAGGGACTTCAAAGGTTGGCAGTCCTCAAAGTAGAAAAGTCGCCCGGTCCGGATGGGATTTGTCCTCGGTTACTGGGGGAAGTAGGGGTGAAAATTGCGGAGGCTCCGGCCACAATCTTCCAATCCTCCTTGGACATGGGGATGGTGCTAGAGGACAGGAGGATTGCAAATGTTACAGCCCTGTTTAAAATAGGGGAGAGGGATAAACCCAGCAACTACAGGCCAGTCAGCCGAACGTCGGTGGTGGGGAAACTTTTAGAGACAATAATCCGGGACAAAATTCATTGGCCCTTGGAAAAGTCTGGGCTAGTAACTGAAAGTCAGTTTGTTAAAGGCAAATCGTGTCTGACTAACTTGATGGAGTTCTTTGATGAAGTAACGGAGAGGGTTGAGGGTAGAGCGGTTGATGTTGTGTATATGGACTCTCAAAAGGTGTTTGACAAAGTCCCACATAATAGACTTGTTGGCCTTAGTCCATGGGATTAAAGGGACAGTGACAGCATGGATCTAGAATGGGCTCAGGGACAGAAGGCAGAGAGTAGTGGGGAATGGCTGTGTTTCAGACTGGAGGGAGGGATTCAGTGGGGATCCCCAGGGCTCGCAATTAGGACCACTGCTCTTTTTGATCCATATAAATGACCGGGACTTGGGTGTACAGGGCTCAATTTCAAAGTTTGCAGAGGACATGAAACTTGGAAATGTTGTAAACAGTGAGGATAGTAACAGACTTCAGGAGGACACAGACAGACTGGTGAAATGGGCAGACATGTGGCAGATGAAATTTAACACAGGAGTGTGAAGTGATACATTTTGGTAGGAAGAATGAGGAGAGGCAATAAAACTAAATGGTCCAGTTTTAAAGAGGGTGCAGGAACAGAGAGGCCTCGGGGTGTATGTACACAAATCTTAGAAGGTGGCAGGACAAGTTGAGAAGGCTGTTAAAAAAAGCATACAGGATCCTTGACTTTATTAATAGAGGAATAGAGTACAAAAGCAAGGAAGTTATGCTAAGCCTTTATAAAACACTGGTTAGGCCTCAGCTGGAGTATTGTGTTCAATTCAGGGCACCACACTTTAGGAAGGATGTCAAGGCCTTGGAGAGGGTGCAGAGGAGATTTACTAGAATGGTACCAGTGATGAGGGACTTCAGTTATGTGGAGAGACTGGAGAAGCTGGGGTTGTTCTCCTTGGAGCGGAGAAGGTTAAGGGGAGATTAACTAGAATGGTACCAGGGAATGAGGGACTTCAGTTATGTGGAGAGACAGGAGAAGCTGGGGTTGTTCTCCTTGGAGCAGAGAAGGTTAAGGGGCGATTTACTAGAATGGTGCCAGGGATGAGGGACTTCAGTTATGTGACGAGACTGGAGAAGCTGGGGTTGTTCTCCTTGGAGCAGAGAAGGTTAAGGGGAGATTTACTAGAATGTGTCTAATTCTGTTAGATTCAGGAGATGGTTCTGTGATTGTGGATTGGCGGTTAGGATCAGATCAGCCATGATCTTATTGAATGGCGGAGCAGGCTCGAGGGGCCGATTGGCCTACTCCTGCTCCTATTTCTTATGTTCTTATGTTATGAGGGACTTCAGTTATGTGGAGAGACTGGAGAAGCTGGGGTTGTTCTCCTTGGAGCAGAGAAGGTTAAGGGGAGATTTACTAGAATGGTACCGGGGATGAGGGACTTCAGTTATGTGGAGAGACTGGAGAAGCTGGGGTTGTTCTCCTTGGAGCAGAGAAGGTTAAGGGGAGATTTGATAGAGGTGTTAAAAATCATGAATAATTTGGATAGAGTAAATAAGGAGAAACTGTTGCAGTGGAGGAAGGGTCATTAACCAGAGGACACAGATTTAAGGTGATTGGCAAAAGAACCAGAGGTGACATGAGGAAACTTTTTTCCCACAGCGAGTTGTTGTGATGGGGAACGCGCTGCCTGATAGGGCGGTGGAAGCAGATTCAACAGGAGCCTTCAAAAGGGGACGGGATAAATACTTGAACTGAAATAAATTGCAGGGATATGGGGAAAGAGCGGAGGAGTGGGACTAACTGGATTGCTCTTCGAAAGAGCTGGCACGGACTCGATGGGCCGAATGGCCTCCTTCTGTGCTATTCTGTGATTCTATGAATACAGAGAGACAATGTCCCTTTAAATATCGAGGTGTTACGCTGAGGTAAGGAGACACATTGTCCCTTTAGTTACAAAGGAGAAGACAAAAAGATCGCAGACTCTTTAACTGACACCAATACTCCGAGGGAAGAGGATGTGACGGTCGATGTCCCTTTAACTGGGCCGCACATGCCTGTGATTAAAGGCATCGGAAACAGTGGAATCGACCCACAGCAGTCACACTGCGGACACTCTGGTGTGTCAGCGGGTGGGATACACCAGGGAATCCCTTTCCACACACTGAGGTTGACTCTAATGATCGGGAGTCCCAGGGTTTCGGATACCAGATAATCAAGCTCACAGGAACACAAGTTGTCTCTCCAGACTTTATTAAGAGCGCTGCATAACACAGATCGGGTGATAATTCCCTCAATCTGGAGAATAGAAGTACAGTGGATTCGCGCGCGATCTTCTCGAGTCTGTTCCAACTGACAACGGCTTAAGTGGCCTGTTCTTATACACAAGCTTGGTTACCACTCAGGAAATGGGATTGTTTGGACCCGTCTGTTGACCGCCTCCTGAACTCCTGCTAATTCAGGGAATTTAGTCCATCTGTGACCAGACTATAACCACAAGCCCATCTGGTTATCACACCTATACGGTCCGTGAGGTTATCAGATTCACACCCAGACGTTGTGCCTTTAGTTGTCTGGCACTTCATCCCATAACACGGGTACAGGGGCTCAGTAATGTTTCATTCATCAGAAAAAGACAAAGTACAACAACATACTGGGCAGCTTAACAAAATCTCATATTTATGGGGCTATAAATATAAAAGTCACTAATAAATCCAGTCGTGAATTCAGGAGAAATACCTTTACCCAGAGAGTGGTAGAATGGGGAACTCGCTACCACAAGGAGTGGTTGAGGTGAACAGCACAGATACATTTAAGGGGAAGCCACATGAGGGAGAAAGGAATGGGAGGAGATGTTGATCGGGTTAATTGAAGTAGGGTGGGTGTGGGGCATAAACACCGGCATGGACCAGTTGGGCCGAATGGCCTGTTTCTGTGCTGTACATTCTATGGAACACCATGAACAGTCAATCGAAGGGAATCATCAGCACAACAGTCTTAAAGATTAAACAGCAGTACAAGAATTTATAAAACATTCATCCATTCCATGTTCATGTCACCCCAGCTTTCTCCAGGGCCCTGCACTACAGAACAGTGTGAACTCGCTGGTGTTGCAGCAGAGTTGAGGACCGAGTGAATCCCTTCCCACACACAGAACAGGTGAACGGCCTCTCCCCAGTGTGAACTCGCTGGTGTCCCTTCAGATTCTTGGAGCTTTTAAAGCTCACCCCACAGTCAGAACATGTAAATGGTCTCTGATCGGAGTGAACTTGCTTGTGTTGCTTCAGATTCCCAGCGGTTTTACAGCTCTTCCCACAGACAGGACATGTAAATGGTCTCTCATCAGTGTGAACTCGTTGGTGTGTCAGTAGGTTGGATGACTGGGTGAATCCCTTCCCACACATGGAGCAGGTGAACGGCCTCTCCCCAGTGTGACCTCGCTGGTGTCCCTTCAGATTCTCGGAGCTTTTAAAGCTCATCCCACAGTCAGAACATGTAAATGGTCTCTGATCAGAGTGAACTTGCTTGTGTTGCTTCAGATTCCCAGCGGTTTTAAAGCTCTTCCCACAGACAGGACATGTAAATGGTCTCTCATCAGTGTGAACTCGTTGGTGTGTCAGTCGGTTGGATGACTGGGTGAATCCCTTCCCACACATGGAGCAGGTGAATGGTCTCTCCCCAGTGTGAATTTGCTGGTGTGTCAGTAGGCTGGATGACCGAGTGAATCCCTTCCCACACACGGAGCAGGTGAATGGTCTCTCCCCAGTGTGAATTTGCTGGTGTGTCAGTAGGCTGGATGACCGAGTGAATCCCTTCCCACACACGGAGCAGGTGAATGGCCTCTTTCCTGCTGTCTCCAGCTGGTGTCCCTTCAGCTCCTGGGACATTTGAAAGCTTTTCCCACAGTCGGAATGTTTCACCAGCCTCTCCCCAGTGTGAACTCGCTGGTGTGCCAGCAGTTTCGAGGACCGAGTGAATCTCTTCCCACACACCGAGCAGGTGAACAGACTCTCTCCTGCTCTCTCCAGCTGGTGTGTCTTCAGATCCTGGGACCTTTTAAATCTCTTCCCACAGTCAGAACATTTAATCTGAACAAGCTGGTGTCTCAGGAGGGTGGCAGAATGAGAGAATCGCTTCAAAAACACAGAGCAGGTCAACGGTCTCTCATTGGTGTGGACAAGCTGGTGTCTCAGCAGCACAGAGGGTGCAATTAATCGCTTCCCACACACAGAGCGGGTTAAAGGTCTCTCCCTAGTGTGATCTTGCTGGTGTATCATCGGAGTGGATGACTGAGTGAAACCCTTCTGGAACACGGGGCCAGTGAACGGGCTCTCCTCAGTGTGTAGCCACTGGTGTTGCTTCAGGTACTTGTAGATTTTGAAGCTCTTCCCACAATCAGAACATTTAAAAGGTCTCTCATCAGTGTGAACTCACTGGTGTGCCAGCAGATTGGAGGAGCAATTGAATCAGGTCCTGATGAATCAAGCGACTCTGTCTGTTCTTGACGTGATGTTCGGTCTGAGCTTCCTGTCTGTAAATGCTCCACTTCTAAAACCCTGTAAAAGGAGTGTAGAAAGGGGTAAGAGGGAGAATGTTGCCTCATGTCCCCCTTTCCCAGCCCAGGGGCAGTGAAGCTGATTTTCAGGCCCCAGCTGCTGCACAGGTTACATACGAACATACGAATTAGGAGCAGGAGTCGGCCACTCGGCCCCTCGAGCCTGCTCCACCATTCAATAAGATCATGGCTGATCCGATTACTCCACATTCCCACCTACCCCCGATAACCTTTCACCCCCTTGCTTATCAAGAATCTATCTACCTCTGCCTTAAAAATATTCAAAGACTCTGCTTCCACCGCCCTCTGAGGAAGAGAGTTCCAAAGACTCACGACCCTCTGAGAAAAAATTTCTCCTCATCTCTGTCTTAAATGGGCGACCCCTTATTTTTAAACAGTGACCCCTAGTTCTAGATTCTCCCACAAGAGGAAACATCCTCTCCACATCCACCCTGTCCAGACCCCTCAGGATCTTATATGTTTCAATCAAGTCACCTCTTACTCTTCTAAACTCCAGCGGATACAAGCCTAGCCTGTCCAACCTTTCCTCATAAGACAACCCGCCCATTCCAGGTATTAGTCTAGTAAACCTTCTCTGAACTGCTTCCAACGCATTTACATCCTTCCTTAAATAAGGAGACCAATACTGTACACAGTGCTCCAGATGTGGTCTCACCAATGCCCTGTATAACTGAAGCATAACCTCCCTACTTTTGTATTCAGTTTCCCTCGCAATAAACAATAACATTCTATTAGCTTTCCTGATTACTTGTTGTACCTGAATACTAACCTTTTGCGATTCACGCATTAGGACACCCAGATCCCTCTGCA
This sequence comes from Somniosus microcephalus, assembly GCF_052327205.1. NCBI lineage: Eukaryota > Metazoa > Chordata > Chondrichthyes > Squaliformes > Somniosidae > Somniosus > Somniosus microcephalus. The sequence continues at coordinate 3,191,517 of NW_028225189.1, read as the reverse complement.
TCTCAGAGCTCTGCAATCTCTCACCATTTAGATAATATGCTTCTTTTTTATTCTTCCTGCCAAAATGGACAACTTCACATTTTCCCACATTACACTCCATTTGCCAGATCTTTACCCACTCAATTAACTTATCTATATCCCTTTGTAACCTCCTTATGTCCTCTTCACAATTTACTTTCCTACCTATCTTTGTGTCATCAGCAAATTTAGCAACCATGCCTTCGGTCCCTTCATCCAAGTCATTTATATAAATTGTAAAAAGTTGAGGTCCCAGCACTGATCTCTGTGGCACACCACTCGTTACATCTTGCCAACCAGAAAATGACCCATTTATGCCTACTCTCTGCTTCCTATTAGCTAGCCAATCTTCTAGCCATGCCAACATGTTACCCCCTACACCATGAACTTTAATTTTCTGCAATAACCTTTGATGTGGCACCTTATCAAATGCCTTCTGGAAATCTAAGTACAGTACATCCACCGGTTCCCCTTTATCCACAGCACATGTTACTTCCTCAAAGAACTCCAATAAATTGGTTAAACATGATTTCCCTTTCACAAAACCATGTTGACTCTGCCTGATTACCTTGAACTTTTCCAAGTGCCCTGCTATAACGTCTTTAATAATAGCTTCTAACATCTTCCCGATGACAGATGTTAAGCTAACTGGCCTGTAGTTTCCTGCTTTCTGTCTCCCTCCCTTTTTGAATAAAGGAGTTACATTTGCTATTTTCCAATCTAATGGAACCTTCCCCGAATCTAGGGAATTTTGGAAAATTAAAACCAACGCATCAACTATCTCACTAGCCACTTCTTTTAAGACCCTAGGATGAAGTCCATCAGGACCCGGGGACTTGTCAGCCCACAGCTCCAACAATTTGCTCAGTACCACTTCCCTGGTGATTGTAATTTTCTTGAGTTCCTCCCTCCCTTCCATTTCCTGATTTACAGCTATTTCTGGGATGTTACTTCAATCCTCTATAGTGAAGACCGATGCAAAATACCTGTTCAATTCAACTGCCATCTCCTTATTTTCCATTATTAATTCCCCAGACTCACTTTCTATAGGACCAACGCTCACTTTGTTAACTCTTTTCTTTTTTAAATATCTATAGAAACTCTTACTATCTGTGTTTATATTTCTAGCTAGCTTTCTCTGGTACTCTCATTTTCTCTCCTTATTAATCTTTTAGTCATTCTTTGCTGTTTTTTATATTCTGTCCAATCTTCTGACTTGCCAGCCATCTTTGCACAATTATATGCTTTTTCTTTAAGTTTAATACTATCTTTAACTTTTTTAGTTAACCACGGATGGTGGGTCCTCCATTGCATAAAAACATAGAAGATAGGAGCAGGAGTAGGCCATTCGGCCCCTCGAGCCTGCTCCGCCATTCAATGAGATCACGGCTGATCATCCAAATTCAGTACCCTGTCCCTGCCTTATCCCCATATCCCTTGATCCCATTAGCCTTAAGAAATATATCCAACTCCTTCTTGAATATATTTAATGAATTGGCCTCAACTGCCTTCTGTGGTAGAGAATTCCACAGGTTCACCACTCTCTGGGTGAAGAAATTCCTCCTCATCTCTGTCCTAAATGGCTTACTCCTTATCCTTAGACTGTGACCCCTGGTTCTGGACTCCCCGACCATCGGGAACATCCTTCCTGCATCCAGTCTGTCCAGTACTGTTAGAATTTTTATAAGTTTCAATGGGATTCCCTCTCATTCTTCTAAACTACAGCGAGTATAAGCCCAATCGACCCAATCTCTCCTCATATGTCATTCCTGCCATCCCAGGTATCAGTCTGGTGAATCTTCACTGCACTCCCTCCATGGCAAGAACTTCCTTCCTCAGATAAGGTGACCAAAACTGCACACAATACTCAAGGTGTGGTCTCACCAAGGCCCTGTACAACTGCAACAAGACATCCTTGTTCTTGTACTCAAACCTTCTCGCTATGAAGGCCAACGTACCATTTGCCTTCTTAACCGCCTGCTGCACCTGCATGCTTACCTTCAGCGACTGGTGCACAAGGACGCCCAGGTCTCGTTGCACTTCCCCTTCTCCCAATCTATTGCCATTCAGATAATAATCTGCCTTACTGGTTTTGACACCAAGTGGATAACCTCGCATTTATCCATGTAATATTGCATCTGCCATGCTTCTGCCCAATCACCCAACCTGTCCAAATCATCCTGGAGTTTCTCAGCATCCTCCTCACAGCACACACACCCACCCAGCTTTGTGTCGTCTGCAAACTTGGAGATATTACATCTAGTTCCCTCGTCCAGATCATTAATATATATTGTGAATAGCTGGGGTCCTAGGACCAATCCCTGCGGTACCCCACTAGTCACTGCCTGCCACTCGGAAAAAGAGACGTTTATTCCAACTCTTTGCTTCCTGTCTGCCAACCAGTTCTCTATCCAATTCAATACCTTGCCCCCAATCCCATGTGCCTTAACTTTACATGCTAATCTCTTATGCGGGACCTTATCGTAAGCCTTTTGAAAATCCAAATACACCACATTCACTGGTTCTCTCTTATCTATTTTACCAGTTACATCCTCAAAAAATTCCAGTAAATTAGTCAAGCACGATTTACCTTTTGTAAATCCATGTTGACTTTGTCCCATCTGGTCACTTTTTTCCCCAAGTGCTCTGCTATTACATCCTTTATAATGGACTCTAGCATTTTCCCCACTTCTGATGTCAGGCTTACCAGTCTATAATTCCCCGTTTTCTCTCGACCACCTTTTTTGAATAGTGGGGTAACAGTAGCTACCCGCCAATCCATGGGTACTGTTCCAGATTCCATCGAATGTTGGAAGATGACCAGCAATGCATCTACTATTTCTAGGGCCACTTCCTTAAGTACCCTAGGATGTAGATTATCAGGCTCTGGGGATTTATCGGCCTTCAATCCCATCAATTTCCCGAACACCATTTCCCTACAGATAATGATTTCTTTCAGTTCCACCCTTTCATCAGACCCTATGTTCCCCAACATCTCTGGGAGGTTATTTGTGCCCTCCTTTGTGAAGACAGAACCAAAGTATGTGTTTAAGACCAGGACCAGTGCAAGATAGAGTAAGGCGATACTTAGTACAGAGCCCCGAGACCGGAGAGGCAGCGGACCTGCAAGGGATCACCAGAGGCGGCGGAGGTACTTAAACAGCAGCCCGAGGCGGCGAGGCCCAGAGCCCCGAGATCGGAGATGCAGCGGACCTGCGAGGGATCACCAGAGGCAGCGGAGGTACTTAAACAGCAGCCCGAGGCAGCGAGGCCCAGAGCCCCGAGACCGGAGAGGCAGCGGACCGGCGAGGGATCACCAGAGGCAGTGGACCTGCGAGGGATCACCAGAGGCCCGACCAATCCAGGTTCCGGGAGAGAGGTAAAAAGTAATCCAAGTGTGACATCAGCAGGAAGCAGGTAAGTGATTGGTTGGTGAGTATTTCTCTCTTTTTTAAACTTTAACTCTGTTTTATAGTTTCTAAGGTCTCTCTGCTGTAGCGGGGACTGTTGGTAAACTATTTAACTGTAGTGTAATTAGTGGGATTGATTGATTTAATTTAAACTCAATTAATTAAAGGGTAAGTCATGGCAGGACAGCCCGGCCCTGTGATCTGTTCCTCCTGCGAGATGTGGGAACTCAGGGACACTTCCTGTGTCCCTGACAACTACGTGTGCAGGAAGTGCACCCAGCTGCAGCTACTGACAGACTGCATTGCGGCGCTGGAGCTGCAATTGGATGCATACTGGAGCGTTCACGATGCTCGGGACATCGTGAATAGCACGTTTAGGGAGTTGGACACACCGCAGGTAGAGGTTGGACAGGAAGAAAGGGAACGGGTGACCAACAGGCAGAGTACTAGGCGCAGGCAGGTAGTGCAGGGGTCCCCTGTGGCCATCCCCCTCTCCAACAGATATACCACTTTGAGTACTGTTGGGGGGGGGATGGCTTATCAGAGGAAGGCAGCAGCAGCCAACTTCCTGGCACCAGGGGTGGCTCTGCTGCACAGAATGGAAGGAAAAAGTGTGGTAGAGCTATAGTAATAGGGGATTCAATTGTAAGGGGAATAGATAGGCATTTCTGCGGCCGCAAACGAGACTCCAGGATGGTGTGTTGCCTCCCTGGTGCAAGGGTCAAGGATGTCTCCGAGCGGCTGCAGAACATCTTGGAAGGGGAGGGTGAACAGCCAGTTGTCGTGGTGCATGTAGGCACCAACGATATAGGTAAAAAGCGGGATGAAGTCCTAAAAGCGGAATATAGGGAGTTAGGAGGTAAATTAAAAAACAGGACCTCAAAGGTAGTAATCTCAGGATTGCTACCAGTGCCACGTGCTAGCCAGAGTAGAAATAGAAGGATATTTCAGATGAATACGTGGCTAGAGGAATGGTGCCAGGGGCAGGGATTCAAGTTCCTGGGACATTGGAACCGGTTCTGGGGGAGGTGGGACCAGTTCAAACTGGACGGTCTGCACCTGGGCAGGGCCGGGACCAATGTCCTAGGGGGAGTGTTTGCTAGTGCTGTGGGGGAGGGTTTAAACTAAAATGGAAGGGGGTTGGGAACCTGAGCAGGGAGACAGAGGAAAGGAAAACAAGGATAAAAGCAAAAGATAGGAAGGAGAAAAACAAAAGTGGCAGTCAGAGAAATCAACGGTTTAAATCAAATGTGGCCACAGTAAATAATAATTCTAATAGGTCTAAGAGCGTTAAAAAAACAAGCCTGAAGGCTTTGTGTCTTAATGCGAGGAGCATTTGTAATAAGGTGGATGAATTGGCTGCGCAAATAGAGGTAAACGAATATGATTTGGTTGGGATTACGGAAACGTGGCTCAAGGACGGCCAAGACTGGGAATTCAACATCCAGGGGTATTCGATATTCAGGAAAGATAGGCAAAAAGGAAAGGGAGGAGGGGTAGCATTACTGGTTAAAGAAGGGATTAACACAATTGTAATGAAGGATATTAGCTCTGATGAGGTGGAATCTGTATGGGTAGAATTGAGAAATACTAAGGGGAAAAAAACATTAGTGGGAGTGGTATATAGACCTCCAAACAGTAAGGCGGAGGTTGGGGATGGCATTAAAAGGGAAATTAAAGAAGCGTGCAATAAGGGCACAGCAGTCATCATGGGTGACTTTAATCGACATATAGATTGGGCTAACCAAATTAGTAACAATACTGTGGAGGAGGAATTCCTGGAGTGTTTACGGGATGGTTTCCTGGACCAATATGTCGAGGAACCAACCAGAGATCAGGCCATCTTAGACTGGGTATTATGTAACGAGAAAGGATTAATTAGCAATCTTGTTGTACGAGGCCCCTTGGGTCGGGGTGATCATAATATGATCGAATTCTTCATTAAGATGGAGAATGAAGTAGTTGACTCAGAAACTCGGGTCCTCAATTTAAATAAAGGAAACTACGATGGTCTGAGGAGCGAGTTGGGTAGGATTGATTGGGGAATGTCACTCAAAGGGTTGACGGTGGATAGGCAATGGCAAACATTCAAAGACCGAATGGATGAACTACAGAAGTTGTTCATCCCAGTTTGGCATAAAAATAAAACAAAAAAGGTGACTCAACCGTGGCTAACAAGGGAAATTAGGGATAGCATAAGATCCAAGGAGAGGACATACAAATTGGCCAGAAAAAGCAATAATCCTGAGGATTGGGAGCAGTTTAGGATTCAACAAAGGAGGACAAAGGGATTAATTAAGAAAGGGAAAATAGAATATGAGAGTAAGCTTGCAGGGAACATAAAAACTGACTGTAAAAGCTTTTATAGATATGTAAAGAGGAAAAGATTGGTGAAGTCAAGCGTAGGTCCCTTGCAGTCAGAATCGGGGGAATTTATAATGGGGAGCAAAGAAATGGCAGACCAACTAAATACATATTTTGGTTCTGTCTTCACAAAGGAGGACATAAATAACCTCCCAGAAATACCGTGGAACATAGGGTCTGATGAAAGGGTGGAACTGAAAGATATCAGTATTGGTAGGGAAATGGTGTTAGGAAAATTGATGGGACTGAAGGCCGATAAATCCCCAGGGCCTGATAATCTACATCCCAGGGTACTTACGGAAGTGGCCCTAGAAATAGTTGATGCATTGCTGGTCATCTTCCAGAACTCAATAGACTCTGGAATAGTACCCATGGATTGGAGGGTAGCTAATGTTACCCCACTATTCAAAAAAGGTGGCAGAGAAAAAGCGGGGAATTATAGACCGACATCGGTAGTGGGGAAAATGCTAGAGTCCATTATAAAAGATGTAATAGCAGAGCACTTGGAAAGCAGTGACAGGATCGGACAAAGCCAACATGGATTTACAAAAGGTAAATCATGCTTGACTAATCTACCGGAATTTTTTGAGGATGTAACTGGTAAAATAGATAAGGGAGAACCAGTGGATGTGGTGTATTTCGACTTTCAGAAGGCTTTTGATAAGGTCCCGCATAAGAGGTTAGCGTGCAAAATTAAGGCACATGGGATTGGGGGCAAGGTATTGACTTGGATAGAGAACTGGTTGGCAGACAGAAAGCAAAGAGTTGGAATAAACGGGTTGTTTTCTGAGTGGCAGGCAGTAACTAGTGGGGTACCGCAAGGATCGGTCCTAGGACCCCAGCTGTTCACAATATATATTAATGATCTGGACGAGGGAATTGGATGTAATATCTCCAAATTTGCAGTCGACACAAAGCTGGGTGGGAGGGTATGCTGTGAGGAGGATGTCATGAAACTCCAGTACAATTTGGACAGGTTGGGTGATTGGGCAGAAACATGGCAAATGCACTATAATGTGGATAAATGTGAGGTTATCCACTTTGTTGGCAAAAACAGGAAGGCAGATTATTATTTGAATGGCAATAGATTGGGTGAAGAGGAAGTGCAAAGAGACCTAGGTGTTCTTGTGCACCAGTCGCTGAAGGTAAGCATGCAGGTGCAGCAGGCGGTTAAGAAGGCAAATGGTATGTTGGCCTTCGTAGCAAGAGGGTTCGAGTACAAGAACAAGGATGTCTTGCTGCAGTTGTACAGGGCCTTGGTGAGACCGCACCTTGAGTATTGTGTGCAGTTTTGGTCACCTTACCTGAGGAAGGACATTCTTGCCATGGAGGGAGTGCAGCGAAGATTCACCAGGCTGATACCTGGGATGGCAGGAATGACGTACGAGGAGAGATTGTGTCAATTGGGCTTATAGTCACTGGAGTTTAGAAGATTGAGAGGGGATCTCATCGAAACCTGTAAAATTCTGTCAGGTCTGGACAGACTAGATGCAGAAAGGATGTTTCTGATGGCCGGGGAGTCCAGAAACAGGGGTCATAGTCTAAGGATAAGGGGTAAGCCATTTAGGACTGAAATGAGGAGGAATTTCTTCACCCAGAGAGTGGTGAACCTGTGGAATTCTCTGCCACAGAGGGCGGTGGAGGCCAGTTCATTAAATATATTCAAGAAAGAGTTGGATATATTTCTTGAGGCTAAAGGGATCAAGGGATATGGGGTGAAGGCAGGGACAGGGGACTGAATTTGGATGATCAGCCATGATCTCATTGAATGGTGGAGCAGGCTCGAAGGGCCGAATGGCCTACTCCTGCTCCTATCTTCTATGTTTCTATGTTTCTAAATTAGGAGGTACAAGCACTAAATAAAGTAATAAGGAACCAACAACAGATTAAAGATCTAGAAAGGCAGAATGCTGGACTTAAACCAGACGAGTTGCCCAGAATAGGTCAACAAGTAATGACGCAAGTTATTGGAAGAAAGGGAATGGGGCCCGTTGGATGGGGCCATGTACTGTATTAATGACAAGTGATACGTGTGTTTGTCTACAGGAACCGATGGGTATGCGATGGAAGCAATGGACCCAGGTGAAACCATTTAACACTAAAGACCCCCATTCTACCCTCTCCTCTAGGGGAAAGAGCTCGGAAGACGACCAGACCTCTGTTTAAATTACAGATAAACATGGATCCAATCGACCCTTTATATCAGAGGGTCCGTCTCGGGGAGAAGAAGCTCTCCCGGTTTACCCTTACACCCGAGAACTCATTTTTAACGTGGAAGCAAGTCATCCTCGGTTCCGAGGGACTGCCGAAGAAGAAGATATAATTGGAGTAAGACTTCTTTACTCCTGTACTCAAATCCTCTTGTAATGTAGGCCAGCATACCATTTGCCTTCTTAACTGCCTTTCACGACCACCGGACGTCCCAAAGCGCTTTACAGCCAATGAAGTACTTTTGAAGTGTATTCACTGTTGTAATGTGGGAAACACGGCAGCCAATTTGCGCACAGCAAGCTCCCACAAACAGCAATGTGATAATGACCAGATAATCTGGTTTTTCGTCATGTTGATTGAGGGATAAATATTGGGCTCAAAACACCGGGGATAACTTCTTCGAAATAGCACCACGGGATCTTTTACGTCCACCTGAGGGGGCAGACGGGGACCTCGGTTTAACGTCTCATCCTTCGGACGGCAGCTCCGACACTGCAGCGCCCCTTCATTACTGCCCCTCCAACAATGCGGCTCTCCCGCAGCACTGCCCCTCCGACAGTGTGGCGCTCCCTCAGTACTGCCCCTCCGACAGTGCGGCCCTCCCTCAGTACCACCCCTCCGACAGTGCGGCGCTCCCTCAGTACCGCCCCTCCGAGAGTGCGGCGCTCCCTCAGTACTGCCCCTCCGACAGTGCGGCGCTCCCTCAGTACTGCCTCTCCCACAGTGCAGCGCTCCCTCAGTACCGCCCCTCCGACAGTGCGGCGCTGCCTCAGTCCTGCCCCTCCGACAGTGCGGCGCTCCCTCAGTACTGCCCCTCCGACAGAGCGGCGCTCCCTCAGCACTGCCCCTCCGACAGTGCGGCACTCCCTCAGCACCGCACTGGAGTGTCAGCCTCGCTTTATGTGCTCAAGTCCCTGGAGCGGGATTTGAACCCACAACCTTCTGACTCTGCTATCCACTGAGCCACAGCTGACTCCAGTCTTTTACACAGTTTCATCATAACTTCCTTGTTTTTTGCACTCTACGCCTCTCCTAAAGCAGGGGAGTTATGATTTGTTAAACAGTTCTTTTTGCAGAGTGACCAAGACTGTGTGCAGGAAACAATTTTGCATTTGAAAGCAGCTTGTATTGTGAAGCTTGTGCCCCTTTGCCAGGCCCGCTGCCTGCGGCCCCTCTCCCAGATTCCAGCCCCAGCTCTGTGCTGACTGAGCTGCTCTCACCTGGGGACAGCGCGTCACAATCGGCCCCAGCGCACCTGAGCTGGAGAGGAGGCCCCGCCCCCCTTCCCGCGCCGCCATTGGTTGGAGGACCAGGCCGCCCAGTTCAGTCCTCCCAGCTCAGCCCTCTTCCTATTGGTCCCCGCTCCCGTCAGTCAGAATCACATTGCTCCGGCTCACTCCGCCACCCTGCGCGGCTCAATCTGCTCCGTTCGGCGTCCGCGGAGGTCCCGCCCGCCCGACTCTCAGGTTTGGTTTTTCTCGTATTTTACTTTATAATCTCGCTCTCCGCTCGCCCTTCACCTCGATTTAAATCGATTCCCCAACACTTGACTTTACCCCGGCCGCTGAATTCGCCTCTTCCCCGGGCCCGACCTTCCGTCTGGTGTTGCGCCTACCCGCGCTGTGATTGGTGCAGGGGAAGGTAAGTGGGCGTGTTCGGCCCCGGGCCCACGTGGGGGAGACAAAGGCTGGCTGGAGCGCATGCGCAGCCCGCCTCGGACCGTTGGGAAGCTTTTCAAATATTTTTTTTTGCGAAACAAATTGAAAACACTCATTAATTCCCCCAACCTCCTCCCCTCTAAAGTGCGATTATTATTATTTTTGTTTTTCCTCATTTGTGTGGGGTGTCTTTTTTTTAACCTTGCGGTGGCGTGCGCCGATCCAACCGACCCTGGTCGTTGCGTGCTGGCGTCAGCGCGTAATCGGAGGGGGATAATTGACGCGAGGCGCCCGCCAATCAGGAGCGCGGAAAACGCTGGGAGGACCAGGCGGGCTGACGGTCCTCCAACCAATGGCGGCGAGGGGGCGGGACCTCGGTGGGCTGCAGGCCGCTTTCCTGCTTTCATTGTCTGCAGGAGCTGTTAAAGGGAAGGGGAGGAGGGGGTGGAAAAACCCAGCTTGTGAGTGTTTATTCCTTTGCATTACCTTTATTGCAAGGCTATTCATCAATTGCATTCATTTAAAAATAAGTGAACCTTTTCTCTTTTTGACTTTTATCCAGAACAAAGAGCCCTGGTGCTGTTAACATTTTGGTGGGCAGCCACTTTTAAAGGGACAAAGACCAGCATTCTTCCTCCTCTCTCTCGTGAGTATTTGTGGTGGGTGAGAGGGGGGTGGTGAGTCAAAGGGGACTGCGGTCCCTTTTCAACAAAAAAATGATTGCTTGGCCATTTAAAGGGGAATGGGTGCCCCCCAGGTATTTAAAGGGGCAGTGCCTCTCTCTGTATCATGGAAGAGCAGGGAGGTTCTGCTTGAACTGTACAAAACACCAGTTAGGCCACCGGCTAGAGTGCTGGGTGCAGTTCTGCTCGCCCCATTGCAGGAAAGATGTGACTGCTCGATACAGGAGATTTACGAGGATGTTGCCAGGACTAGAGAATTTCATCTACAAGGAAAGATTGAATACATAGAAACTAATCTACATCCTAGGGTACTTAAGGAAGTGGCCCTAGAAATAGTAGATGTATTGCTGGTCATCTTCCAGAACTCGATAGACTCTGGAACAGTACCCATGGATTGGCGGGTAACTAATGTTACCCCACTATTCAAAAAAGGTGGTAGAGAGAAAACGGGGAATTACAGACCGGTAAGCCTGACATCGGTAGTGGGGAAAATGCTACAGTCCATTATAAAAGATGTAATAGCAGAGCACTTGGAAAACAGTGACCGGATCGGACAAAGTCAACATGGATTTACAAAAGGTAAATCGTGCTTGACTAATCTACTGGAATTTTTTGAGGATGTAACTGGTAAAATAGATAAGGGAGAACCAGTGGATGTGGTGTATTTGGAATTTCGAAAGGCTTTCAATAAGCTCCCACAAGAGATAGAAACATAGAAGATAGGAGCAGGAGTAGGCCATTCGGCCCCTCGAGCCTGCTCCGCCATTCAATGCGATCATGGCTGATCATCCAAGTTCATTACCTGGTCCCTGCTTTCTCCCCATATCCCTTGATCCCTTTAGCCTTAAGAAATATATCCAACTCCTTCTTGAATATATTTAATGAATTGGCCTCGACTGCCTTCTGTGGTAGAGAATTCCACAGGTTCACCACTCTCTGGGTGAAGAAATTCCTCCTCATTTCTGTCCTAAAAGGTCTACCCCTTATCCTTAGACTGTGACCCCTGGTTTTGGATTCCCTGACAACCAGGAACATCCTCCCTGCATCCAGTCTGTCCAGTCCTGCCAGAATTTTATAAGTTTCAATGAGATCCCCTCTCATTCTTCTAAACTCCAGCGAATACAAGTCCAATCGACCCAATCTCTCCTCATACATCATTCCTGCCATCCCAGGTATCAGCCTGGTGAATCTTGGCTGGACTCCTTCCATGGCAAGAATATCCTTCCTCAGATAAGGCGACCAAAACTGCACACAATACTCAAGATGTGGTTTCACCAAGGCCCTGTACAACTGCAGCAAGACATCCTTGTTCCTGTACTAAAACCCTCTTGCTATGAAGGCCAACATACCATTTGCCTTCTTAACCACCTGCATGCTCACCTTCAGCGACTGGTGCACAAGGACACCCAGGTCTCGTTGCACTTCCCCTTCTCCCAATCTATTGCCGTTCAGATGATCTGCCTTCCTGTTTTTGACACCAAAGTGGATAACCTCACATTTATCCACATTATATTGCATTTGCCATGCTTCTGCCCAATCACCCAACCTGTCCAAATCATCCTGTAGTTTCTCAGCATCCTCCTCACAGCACACACGCCCACCCAGCTTTGTGTCGTCTGCAAATTTGGAGATATTACATCTAGTTCCCTTGCCTAGATCATTAATATATATTTTGAATAGCTGGGGTCCAAGGACCGATCCCTGCGATACCCCACTAGTCACTGCCTGCCACTCGGAAAAAGACCCGTTTATTCCAGCTCTTTGCTTTCTATCTGCCAACCAGTTCTCTATCCAAGTCAGTACCTTGCCCCCAATCCCATGTGCCTTAACTTTACACGCTAATCTCTTATGTGAGACCTCATCAAAAGCCTTCTGAAAGTCCAAATACACCACATCCACTGGTTCTCCCTTATCTACTCTACCAGATACATCCTCAAAAAATTCCAGTAGATTAGTCAAGCACGATTTACCTTTTGTAAATCCATGTTGACTTTGTCCGATCCTGTCACTGTTTTCCAAGTGCTCTGCTATTACATCTTTTATAATGGACTCTAGCATTTTCCCCACTACCGATGTCAGGCTTACCGGTCTATAATTCCCCGCTTTTTCTCTGCCACCTTTTTTGAATAGTGGGGTAACATTAGCTACCCTCCAATCCATGGGTACTGTTCCAGAGTCTATCGAATTTTGGAAGATGATCAGCAATTCTGTCCCTCTAGTGCTACTTGTCTCTCCCAGTCCTCTCTTCACCTTGTTTCTCCTCTCATGTTTCATCCTGGTGCCCATCCCCCTGTCAAATTAATTTAAACCCTCCCCCACAGCACCAGTTAACCGTCCCATGAGGACATTGGTCCCAGCTCTGTTGAGGTGCAACCCGTCCACCTTGGACAGGTCCATCCTGCCCCAGAACTGGTCCCTCCTGCCCCAGGAATCTGAAGTCCTGCAATATTTCTCTTTCAGGTACTTATCCAATTCCCTTTTGAAAGCGGTGATTGAATCTGCCTCCACCACCCTTTCAGGCAGTGCATTCCAGATCCTAACCATTCGCTGTGTAAAAAAGTTTTTCCTCATGTCGCCTTTGGTTCTTTTGTCAATCACCTTAAATCTGTGTCCTCTGGTTCTCGACCCCTCTGCCAATTGGAACAGTTTCTCTCTATCTACTCTGTCCAGACCCCTCTTGATTTTGAACACCTCTATCAAATCTCCTCTCAATCTTCTCTGCTCCAAGGAGAACAACCCCAGCTTCTCCAGTCTATCAATGTAACTGAAGTCCCTCATCCCTGGAATCATTCCCGTAAATCTTTTCTGCACCCTCTCTAAGGCCTTCACATCCTTCCTAAAGTGCGGTGCCCAGGATTGGACACAATACTCCAGTTGAGGCCGAACCAGTGTTTTATACAGTTTCATCATAATTTCACACTTTTGTACTCTATACCTCTATTCATGAAGCCCAGGTTCCCGTAAGCTTTTTTAACTGCTTTCTCAACCTGCCCTGCCACCTTCAATGATTTGTGCACATATACCCCCAGGTCTCTCTGTTCACGCACCCACTTTAGGATTGTACCCTTTAGTTTAGATTTCCTCTCCTCATTCTTTCTACCAAAATGTATCACTTCGCACTTTTCTGCATTAAATTTAATCTGTCACGTGTCCGCCCATTCCACCAGCCTGTCTATGTCCACTTGAAGTCTATCACTATCTTCCTCACTGTTCACTATACTTCCAAGTTCTGTGTCATCGGCAAATTTTGAAATTATGCCTTGTACACCCACATCCAAGTCTTTAATATATATCAAGAAAAGCAGTGGTCCTAGAACCGACCCCTGGGGAACACCACTGTGTACCTTCCTCCAGTCCGAAAAACAACCGTTCACCACTACTCACTGTTTCCTGTCACTTAGCCAATTCCCTATCCATGCAGCCACTGTCCCTTTTACTCCATGGGCTTCAACTTTGCTGGTAAGCCTATTATGTGGCACTTTGTCGAATGCCTTGGCAATCTATGCACACCACGTCAACCGCATTGCCCTCATCAACCCTCTCTGTTACTTCATCAAAAAACTCCATCAAGTTGGTTAAACACAATTTGCCTTTAACAAATCCATGCTGGCTTTCCTTAATTAATCCGCACTTGTCCAAGTCACTGTTAATTTTGTCCCTGATTATTGTTTCTAAAAGTTTCCCCACTACCAAGGTTAAACTGACTGGCCTGTAGTTGCTGGGTTTGAACAAGGGTGTAACATTTGCAATTCTCCAGTCCTCTGGCACCACCCCCGTATCGAAGGAGGATTTTAATGCAAGGAATCTTGCGAATAAGGTGGATGAACTGAAGGTGTTGATGAACACATGGGAGTATGATATTGTTGCTATCACGGAGACATGGTTGAGGGAGGGGCAAGACTGGCAGCTCAATATTCCGGGGTATAGAATCTTCAGGCGAGACAGAGGGCGGGGGGTAAAAGGAGGGGGTGCCGCAATATTAATTAAGGAGTCAATTACTGCTGTAAGGAGGGATGATATATTAACAGGTTCCTCTAATGAGGCCATATGGGTAGAACCTAAAAACAAAAAGGGGGCAAGCACTTTGCTGGGAGTGTACTATAGGCCCCCAAACAGTCAGGGGGAGATAGAGGAACAGATATGTAGGCAAATCTCAGAGAAGTGTGCAAATAATAGGGTAATAATAGTGGGGGATTTCAACTTCCCCAATATTAACTGGGATAGTCAGAGTGTGAAAGGCTTAGAGGGTGCAGAATTCTTAAAGTGCATCCAGGAGAGCTTTTTGAGCCAGCATGTAGAAAGTCCTACAAGAGAGGGGGCGGTACTGGACCTAATTCTAGGGAATATGGCCGGGCAAGTGGTAGAAGTGTTAGTAGGAGAGCATTTTGGTGACAGTGACCATAATTCGGTGAGATTTAAGGTAGTCATGGAAAAGGACAGGGATTGACCGGAAATAAAGGTTCTAAATTGGGGGAAGGCCGATTTTAATATGATAAGGCAGGATCTGGCCAAAGTGGACTGGGATCAGCTACTTGTCGGAAAATCCACATCGGGGCAATGGGAGCCTTTCAGAAAGGAAATTGAGAGAGTACAATGGCAACATGTTCCTGTAAAGGTCAAGGGTGGGACCAAAAAGCCCAGGGAACCTTGGATGTCAAGGGATATACGAGAATGCATTAGGGAAAAAAAGGGGGGCTTTTGGCAGATACAAAGGACTAAAGACAGAGGAAGCCCTAGAGGAGTGTAAAAAGTGCAGGGGGATACTTAAAAAAAGAAATTAGGAGAGCGAGGAGGGACCATGAAATAACACTGGCGAGCAAAATAAAGGAAAATCCTAAGGTGTTTTATAAGTATATTAAGGGCAAGAGGATAACTAGGGAAAGAGTAGGGCCCATTAGGGACCAAAGTGGCAATCTGTGTGTGGAGCCAGAAGATGTAGGTGGGGTTTTAAATGAATTTTTTGCATCTGTGTTCACTATGGAGAAGGACGATGTAGACATAAAAATCGGGCAGGGGGACTGTGATATACTTGAACATATTAGCATCGAGAGGGAGGAGGTACTAGCGGTTTTAGCAGGCTTAAAAGTGGATAAATCCCCAGGCCCGGACGAGATATATCCCAGGCTGCTGTGTGAGGCAAAGGAGGAGATTGCAGGGGCTCTGACACAAATTTTCAGAACCTCTCTGGCCACAGGGGATGTGCCAGAGGACTGGAGAACAGCTAACGTGGTACCATTATTCAAGAAGGGTAGTAGGGATAAACCAGGGAATTACAGGCCAGTGAGCCTAACATCAGTGGTAGGGAAATTATTGGAAAAAATTCTGAGGGACAGAATTAGTCTCCACTTGGAGAGGCGAGGATTAATTAGGGATAGGCAGCATGGCTTTGTCAAGGGAAGATCATGTCTGACCAATTTGATTGAATTTTTCGAGGGGGTGACTAGGTGTGTGGATGAGGGTAGTGCAGTGGATGTGCTATACATGGATTTCAGTAAGGCTTTCGATAAAGTCCCGCATAGGAGACTGGTCAAGAAGGTAAGAGCCCATGGGATCCAGGGTGCCTTGGCACATTGGATCCAAAACTGGCTTAGTGGCAGAAGGCAGAGGGTGACGGTCGATGGTTTTTGTGACTGGAAGCCTGTGTCCAGTGGGGTACCGCAGGGATCGGTGCTGGGTCCCTTGCTGTTTGTGGTCTACATTAATGATTTGGATGTGAATGTAAAGGGTATGATCAGTAAGGTCGCAGATGACACGAAAATTGGTGGGGTGGTAAATAGCGAGGAGGTAGCCTCAGTCTGCAGGACGATATAGATGGCTTGGTCAGATGGGCGGAACAGTGGCAAATGGAATTTAACCCTGAAAAGTGTGAGGTGATGCATTTTGGAGGGACTAACAAGGCAAGGGAATACACAATGAGTGGTAAGACCCTAGGAATGACAGAGGATCAGAGGGACCTTGGTGTGCATGTACATAGATCCCTGAAGGCAGCAGAACAGGTGGATAAGGTGGTTAAAAAGGCATATGGGATACTTGCCTTCATTAGCCGAGGCATAGAATATAAGAGCAGGTTGGTTATGATGGAGTTGTACAAAACACTAGTTCGGCCACAGCTGGAATACTGTGTGCAGTTCTGGTCGCCACACTATAGGAAGGATGTGATTGCATTGGAGAGGGTGCAGAGGAGATTCACCAGGATGTTACCTGGGCTGGAGCACTTCAGCTATGAAGAGAGACTGGACAGGCTGGGGTTGTTTTCCTTCGAGTAGAGAAGGCTGAGGGGGGACCTGATTGAGGTGTACAAAATTATGAGGGGCATAGATAGGGTAGATAGAAAGGAACTTTTCCCCTTAGTAGAGGGGTCAATAACCAGGGGGCATAGTTTCAAGGTAAGGGGCAGGAGGTTTAGAGGGGATTTGAGGAAAAGCTTTTTCACCCAGAGGGTGGTTGGAATCTGGAACTCACTGCCTGAAAGGGTGGTAGAGGCAGGAACCCTCACAACATTCAAGAAGCATTTGGATGAGCACTTGAAACGCCATAGCATACAAGGCTACGGACCAAGTGCTGGAAAATGGGATTAGAATAGACAGGGCTTGATGGCCGGCGCGGACACGATGGGCCGAAGGGCCCCTTTCTGTGCTGTATAAATCTATGACTCTATGGTAGCACTCTTGCCTCTGAGGCATAAGGTTGTGGGTTCAAGTCCCACTCCAGAGAATTGAGCGCAAAAATCCAGGCTGACACTCCAGTGCAGTACTGAGGCACTGTCAGAGGTGGCGTCTTTCGGATGAGACATTAAACTGAGGCCCTGTCTGCTCTCTCAGGTGGATGTAAAAGAGCCCATGACACTATTTTGAGAAAGAAAGACTTGCATTTATATAGTGCTTTCATGACCAGCAGACGTCTTGAAGTGCTTTACAGCCAATGAAGTACTTTTGAGGTGTAGTCACTGTTGTAATGTGGGAAAGAGCAGGGGAAATATCGCCGGTGTCCTAGCCAATGTTCATCCCTCAATCAATGTAACAAAAGGATAATAGCAAAATACTGCGGATGCTGGAAATCTGAAATAACAACAGGAAATGCTGGAAACACTCAGCAGGCCAGGCAACATCCGTAGAGAGAGAAACAGAGTTAACAAAAAGATAGATTATCTGGTCAATATCACATTGCTGTTTGTGGGAGCTTGCTGTGCGCTAATTGACTTCTGTGTTTCCTACATTACAACAGTGACTACACTTCAAACAGTACTTCATTGGCTGTAAAGTGCTTTGGGACGTCCGGTGGTGGTGAAGGCGCTATAGAAATGCAAGTGTTTCTTTCTTCACTGGTCTCACCAGCGACCTCTTCTGGCTGATGGTTGATTGACAGACAATAGTCCGCGCATGCGCACAGGGAGCGGCGGTTTGGACCTAGTCCGGCGCAGCGACCCCTCCCGGTCACCAAGGGCAGCAACTGCGCATGCCCAGAGGAGACCAACCCCCCTCCCCCACACGGAGCTGCGCCTGCGCGGTCGGATCCTGCCAGAGGGAGTCGGTGCGGGCCATTCCTGGGAAAGGCCTTGGTGTCGGTTCCAGAGTCGCGATCGGTGACGCAAAGTGAGTTTTCTCCACTCCGATTGGGTGGAGAATCACGCGGGGTGGGGGGGAGGGGTGGATCGGGAGAGAACAGAGAAATAGAAAAACCCGAGAGTCCACGAGGCCCCGGACCGAGCGGCGTCAGTTGGACGGAGCACGTGATCTCCTCGGGGACACGTGACCGAGCCCACGGCCTGATTGACGGGAGCTTCCGACCAACAGGGAGCTAGCGGGGCGGGGCTGGAGGAGCTAGCTGGCGGCGGGTCCTCCAACCAATCAGGGAGCCTGAGGGGCGGGACTTGCGCCGGCTGATTGTCTGATCCGCAGGGCAGCGAGTTTCTCCAGTCCCTTGTTCAGGGCCCGGGGCCAGGGGAGGCTGTGGGCCTTTATTCCCCGCATTGGACACAAGGCTCTTTGGCTCACAACACACCGGCTCAGGTTTTAATAGAGACTTTTTAAATTCATCAATAAAAGCAGATAAACCTCGTGCTTCTGTGGAACAAACTTTCTAATATTTTATAGAATCATAGAATGGTTACAGCACAGAAGGAGGCCATTCAGCCCGTCGAGCCCGTGCCGGCTCTCTGCAAGACCACTTCAGCGAGTCCCACTCCCCGCCCTTTCCCCGTAACCCTGCACATTTCTTTACTTCAGGCACTTATCCAATTCCCTTTTGAAAGCGGTGATTGAATCTGCCTCCACCACCCTTTCAGGCAGTGCATTCCAGATCCTAACCACTCGCTGAGTAAAAAAGTTTTTCCTCATGTCGCCTTTGGTTCTTCTGCCAATCACCTTAAATCTGTGTCCTCTGGTTCGCGACCCTTCCACCAATGTGAACAGTTTCTCTCTATCTACTCTGTCCAGAACCCTCATCATTTTGAACACCTCCATCAAATCTCATCTCAACCTTCTCTACACTAAGGAGAACAACCCCAGCTTCTCGAGTCTCTCCACATAACTGAAGTCCCTCATCCCTGGAACCATTCTTGTAAATCTTTTCTGCACCCTCTCTAAAGCCTTCACATCCTTCCTAAAGGGCGGTGCCCAGAATTGGACACAATACTCCAGTTGGGGCCGAACCAGTGTTTTATAAAGGTTCATCATAACCTCCTTGTTTTTGGACTCTATACCTCTATTTATAAAGCCCAGGTTCCCGTAAGCTTTTTTAACCGCTTTCTCAACCTGCCCTGCCACCTTCAACGATTTGTGCACACATACCCCCCGGTCTCTCTGTTCATGCACCCACTTTAGGATTGTACCCTTTAGTTTATATTGCCTCTCCTCATTCTTCCTACCAAAATATATCAGTTCGCACTTTTCTGCATTAAATTTCATCTCCCACGTGTCCGCCCATTCCACCAGCCTGTCTATGTCCCCTTGAAGTCTATCACTATCCTCCTCACTGTTCACTATACTTCCAAGTTTTGTGTCATCTGCATATTTTGAAACTGTGCCTTGTACACCCAAGTCAAAGTCATTAATATATATCAAGAAAAGCAGTGATCCTAGTACCGACCCCTGGGGAACACCACTGTGTACCTTCCTCCAGTCTGAAAAACAACTGTTCACCACTACTCTCTGTTTCCTGTCACTTTGCCAATTTTGTATCCATGCTGCCACTGTCCCTATTATTCCATGGGTATCAACTTTGCTGGTAAGCCGAGTATGTGGCTCTTTGTCGAACGCCTTTTGGAAATCCATGTACACCAAGTTAACCGCATTGCCCTCATCAACCCTCTCTGTTACCTCATCAAAAAACTCAATCAGAATCAGAGCGGCCGGGCCCAGCGGACGTGCGGCCAGGGCCCAGGCACCAGGAAACCCAGGGTGCAGCGCCTCCCCCATCCGAGCCGCCGCTTCCCGGTTTCTTCAGCCGGTTCCACCAAGTCCGACTCGGGGCAAAGGACAGGAGCCAGGCTCCCAGAATGGCCCGTGGCCCCGGAGAGCATATGCACTCTCAGCGGGGAAATCAGCGCGTTGGATAGAGCGGTTTCTGGGGCGCGGTGAATGTGGGTGCTGCGGCCACCATTAGTCAACAGCTGTGGGGAAGAGTTTTATTGCAGGTGATGGAAGGTAGGTCCCTGGCCCCCTGTGTAGGTCTTTTTGTTGCTTCAGTTTGAGCTGGAGTGGAGATGGAGGAGAAGCTGCTGGGTTTAATCCCCAGTACTTCTGAGCCCAGGGGGACCCAACAGTTTCCAATGTGTGACAGTCAAGGGTGGTGGATTCTGGGGGAGATTAGGTTGTTACACAGACACTGTCCCTACAATGTAAAAGAGTATTGTTTTAGGAATAAGTATTTCTGTAGAGGCTTTTAATCCATTTTACATATACAGGTTTGTTTTAATTCATTCTTGGGATGTGGGCGTCGCTCGCAAGACCAGAATATGTTGCCAATCCCCATTTTCCCGTTGAGAAGGTGATGGTGGGCCGCCTTCTTGAACCGCTGCAGTCCGTGTGGTGAAGGTACTCCCACAATGCTGTTGTGTAAGGAGTTCCAGGATTTTCACCCAGTGATGATGTAGCAACGGCGATATATGTCCAAGTCAGGATGGTGTGTGACTGGGAGAACTTGGAGGTGATGGTGTTCCCATGCACCTTCTGCCCTTGTCCTTCTAGGTGCTGGAGGTTGTGGGTTTTGGAGGTTCTGTCAAAGTTCTGGTCGAGTTGCAGATGTATAAAGTCCGTCTCCTTCACCCCCTCCCACTCCCACCTCTCTCTCTCTCTCTCTCTCTCTCTCTCTCCTCCCATAGAGGCCAGAGGCCCAGACCAGGTGGCAGATTCCCTTCACCAAGGGACATTAGTGAACCAGTGGGATTTTATGACAATCCGGCAGCTTTCATGGTCACTTTTTTCTAGTGCCGGCCCCACAAATGACCAGATTCATGGAGCTCAATTTCACAACCTGCCTCTTTAGTGGGTTCTCTCTCACGCTCCCTGTTTTAAATTCATTTTACAGGGTATTAGAAGGGGAGGATTTGCAGACAGGAAACTCAAACCAAACATCACGTCAAGATCTGACACTCACTCGATTCATCAGGAACTGAATATCATCGGCCTTTGAATATGGAAGCAAAAAGCACCGTTCACATCGGGAAGAGGCCGTTCACCTGCTCCGAGTGTGGGAAGGGATTCACTAATTCATCCCGCCTGCTGAGACACCAGCGAGTTCACACTGATGAGAGACCTTTTAACTGCTCGGACTGTGGGAATTGCTTTAAAAGTTCCGGGGCACTGATACACCATCAACGTGTTCACACTGGGGAGAGACCGTTCAGGTGCTCGCACTGCGGGACTGGGTTTGGGCAGTCATCTGACCTCACTGTACACCAGCGAGTTCACACTGGGGAGAGGCCGTTCACCTGCTCCGTGTGTGGGAAGGGATTCACTCGCTCATACCACCTGCTGACACACCAGCGAGTTCACACTGGGGAGAGGCCATTCACCTGCTCCGTGTGTGGGAAGGGATTCGCTCGTTCATCCAACCTGCTGATACACCAGCGAGTTCACACTGATGAGAGACCTTTTAAATGCTCGGACTGTGGGAAGTGCTATAAAGTGTCCAGGGAACTGATACGCCATCAACGTGTTCACACTGATGAGAGACCGTTCAGGTGCTCTCACTGCGGGACTGGGTTCAGGCGATCATCTGACCTCACTGTACACCTGTGCACTCACACTGGGGAGAGGCCGTTCACCTGCTCTCACTGCGGGACTGGGTTTAGGCAGTCATCTGAGCTCACTATACACCAGCGCACTCACACTGGGGAGCGGCCGTTCACCTGCTCCGTGTGTGGGAAGGGATTCACTCGCTCATCCCACCTGCTGACACACCAGCGCACTCACACTGGGGAGCGGCCGTTCACCTGCTCTGACTGTGGGAAGGGATTCACTGAGTCATACCACCTGCTGACACACCAGCGAGTTCACACTGGGGAGAGACCGTTCACCTGCCCTGAGTGTGGGAAGGGATTCACTCAGTCATCCCACCTGCTGAGACACCAGCGAGTTCACACTGGGGAGAGGCCGTTCACCTGCCCTGAGTGTGGGAAGGGATTCACTCAGTCATCCAACCTACTGACACACCAGCGAGTTCACAAGTGACTGCAGGGATTGGATTCTGTTGTTGCTGCTGTTAATCACATCCAGGACTGAACCATGTTCATTCTGACAGGTGGGGATTGTTTCTGCTGATGTTAATAAGTCCGGGAACTGGGCTGGAGTTTAATATTCTGGATAGATGTCAAATAAATCAGCTTTGTGTTAAACACATTGTTGCAGATTTTCTTCTTGCCCACCTCAGTGTTTAGCATCACCTGGCTGGAGCTCAGAAAGGACAATCTGGGGGAGGATCATACGGTGGGAACAGAACTCCAGCCTGGACACAGTCCTTCAGGGCCACACTGAGAGGGGCAAACGGCACTTTGGTCTTTCTCGTCTCTCTTCACTGACAGAAAAGTTGCCGTGCGGGTTAATCTCGAGGCGTGTGAGAAATGTGTCCCAGCTGCTCTCTGCCATGGTTTAGAGCTCCTAGACACGGAACTGGAGGCTCCTTTATGAATGTAGCCCAGTGCTTTTTATTTAATGGCCTTATTAACCTGTGTTGCTACTTTTAGTGATTTGTGTATCTGTATCCCTGGATCCCTCTGCTCCTCCAGCCCATTTAGACTATTAGGGGGAAATTCGGTGGTGCCCCCTTTGTGTCGCTAACGTCACCGGGGCTAATTTTAGCGCCCTGAAAAAGTTAGCGCCCCTGCGCATTAAATTCAGTGGTAGCGCCCCAGGCAGGAGGCGGGGTGGTAATGGAAGCGCTCCCCTCCCTCTTGAGGCGCTACCAGTGAATTTCACGGTGCTTCGTGTAACGTCGCCATACCCGTCGGCACATAGCACCATGTTATAGCAGACCTCCCTCCCTGATTAAAGGGGAGGGGCCTAGCACTGCGCACACCGGGGCCCTGCTGGGCCACTGGGGAACGGGGTGTTGGATCAAGAGGAGCGCCGGGCTGAGAGATCGTGGCCGGCACCCCGAAGAATAAAGGGGAAACATAGAAGATAGGAGTAGGAGTAGGCCATTCGGCCCTTTGAGCCTGCTCCGCCATTCAATGAGATCATGGCTGATCATCCAAATTCAGTACCCTGTCCCTGCCTTCTCCCCATATCCCTTGATCCCTTTAGCCTTAAGAAATATATCCAACTCTTTTTGAATATATTTAATGAACTGGCCTCCACCGCCCTCTGTGGCAGAGAATTCCACAGGTTCACCACTCTCTGGGTGAAGAAATTCCTCCTGATTTCAGTCCTAAATGGCTTACCCCTTATCCTTAGACTATAACCCCTGGTTCTGGACTCCCCGGCAATCATAAAAATCCTTCCTGCATCTACTCTGTCCAGACCTGACAGAATTTTATAGGTTTCGATGAGATCCCCTCTCATTCTTCTAAACTCCAATGAGTATAATCCCAATCGACACAATCTCTCCTCATACGTCATTCCTGCCATCCCAGGTATCAGCCTTGTGAATCTTCGCTGCACTCCTTCCATGGCAAGAACGTCCTTCCTCAGGTAAGGAGACCAAAACTGCACACAATACTGAAGGTGCGGTCTCACCAAGGCCCTGTACAACTGTAGCAAGACATCCTTGTTCCTGTACTCGAACCCTCTTGCTACGAAGACCAACATACCATTTGCCTTCTTAACTGCCTGCTGCACCTGCATGCTTACCTTCAGCGACTGGTGCACAAGAACACCCAGGTCTCTTTGCACTTCCCCTTCTCCCAATCTATTGCCATTCAAATAATAATCTGCCTTCCTGTTTTTGCCACTAAAGTGGATAACCTCACATTTATCCACATTATAGTGCATTTGCCATGTTTCTGCCCAATCACCCAATCTGTCCAAATCATACTGGAGTTTCACGACATCCTCCTCACAGCTTACCCTCCCACTCAGCTTTGTGTCATCTGCAAATTTGGAGATATTACATCCAATTCCCCCGTCCAGATCATTAATACATATTGTGAACAGCTGGGGTCCTAGGACCGATCCTTGCAGTACCCCACTAGTCACTGCCTGCCACTCGGAAAACGACCCGTTTATTCCAACTCTTTGCTTTCTGTCCGCCAACCAGTTCTCTATCCAGGTCAATACCTTGCCCCCAATCCCATGTGCCTCAATTTTGCACGCTAATCTCTTATGTGGGACCTTATCGAAAGCCTTCTGAAAGTCCAAATACACCACATCCACTGGTTCTCCCTTATCTATTTTACCAGTTACATCCTCAAAAAATTCCAGATTAGTCAAGCACGATTTACCTTTTGTAAATCTATGTTGACTTTGTCCGATCCTGTCACTGCTTTCCAAGTGCTCTGCTATTACATCTTTTATAATAATAGATTCTAGCATTTTCCCCACTACCGATGTCAGGCTTACCGGTCTATAATTCCCCGCTTTTTCTCTACCACCTTTTTTGAAGCATTAGCTACCCTCCAACCCATGGGTACTGTTCCAGAGTCTATTGAGTTCTGGAAGATGACCAGCAATGCATCTACTATTTCTAGGTCCACTTCCTTAAGTACCCTGGGATGTAGATTATCAGGCCCTGGGGATTTATCTGCTTTCAGTCCCATCAATTTTCCTAGCTCCATTTCCCTACAAATACTGATTTCTTTCAGTTCCACCCTTTCATCAGGCCCTATGTCCCCCGGCATCTCTGGGAGGTTATTTGTGTCCTCCTTTGTGAAGACAGAACCAAAGTATGAATTTAGTTGGTCTGCCATTTCTTTGTTTCCCATTATAAATTCCCCTGATTCTGACTGTAAGGGGCCTACGCTTGACTTCACCAATCTTTTTCTCTTCACATGTCTATTAAAGCTTTTACAGTCAGTTTTTATGTTCCCTGATAGCTTACTCTCATATTCTATTTTCCCTTTCTTAATTAATCCCTTTGTCCTCCTTTGTTGAATCCTAAATTGCTCCCAATCCTCAGGATTATTGCTTTTTCTGGCCAATTTATATGTCGTCTCCTTGGATCTTATGCTATCCCTAATTTCCCTTGTTAGCCATGGTTGAGTCACCTTTTTTGTTTTATTTTTATGCCAAACTGGGATGAACAAATTCTGTAGCTCATCCATTTGGTCTTTGAATGTTTGCCATTGCCTATCCACCATCAACCCTTTGAGTGTCATTCCCCAATCAATCCTACCCAACTCGCTCCTCAGACCATCGTAGTTTCCTTTATTTAAATTGAGGACCCTAGTCTCTGAGTGAACTACTTCATTCTCTATCTTAATGAAGAATTCAATCATATTATGATCGCTCAGACCCAAGGGGCCTCGTACAAAATAAAAAGTTGCCGCCCGACACCTGCCCTTTAAGTGGCATCGCTATGGTTGCAGGAACGACCCCTGACCCTGTCAGACATATCGTCCAGCGATAGGTCAGAGGTCGCAACCCAAGGTTGCAGCCGGGGTGCTGCACATGGTGATGACGTCATTGCCGGCGGTGCAGCGCCACGGGGCGCTACCGGCTACCGCCACCGCTAACCTCCCGCTGAATATCACAGGAGGCACAAAGCAACCCAATTTCACCCCCTTGTCCAAGTAGTGAGTGGCCTCCTTATTCTTCCCACCAAAACACACCACCTCACACTGATCTACAGTGAAATTCATTAACACACCACCTCACACTGATCTACAGTGAAATTCATTTGCCAATTACATGCTCATTCTGAAATTTATTAATGTCTTCTTGCATTTTGTCTTCCTCAGTATTAACTCTACCTCCCAATTTGGTGTCATCGACAAACTTTGAAATTGTTCTTCTGATTCCCGAGTCCAAATCGTTTATGAACAACAGTGAATCCCAGCACCGATCCCTGTGGAACTCCACTTCCCACCTTTTGCCAGTCTGAGTAGCTGCTCCCAACCCCATCTCTCTGTTTTCTGTTTTGTGACCAGCTTGCTATATCAATAAACAGTATGTAAGACCGACAAGATGACCAAGGTCAGGCCGTGTGGAGTGAAGGGCCCGGCAGCAGAATGGATGGAAAGCTGGCTACAAAACAGAAATCAGAGGGTTGAAGTTCAGGGAAGTTTGTTGCGATCTTTCCATCCATTCTGCTGCCTGGCCCTTGACTCCACATGGCCTGACCGTGTTCATCTTGTGGACCGTACATACTGCAGACAGTGCACCAGTGGTGGATATTGAGTCCTGTGGCAGGGGCGTCCCTGACAGGGTTACAGACCCTTCAGCCACTGGACTAACATGGAGGCTCTTGTTTGGGGCCTGAGGCCCACCCCGGGTGTTTGTAAAGCAGATAATGTTGAGTGTTTTAATAATGGGGCTCGGGGCCTACCTGCAGTTTATTAATCTCCCGACCCCGCTCCCACCGACCAGCAGCTCCGCCCGGCGACCGCGCAGGGCTTTCTTTGTAAAGTCGGTGAGGGACACATGACCCGGGCCCACGGCCTGATTGACGGGAGCTTCCGACCAATAGGGAGCGAGCGGGGTGGGGCTGGAGGAGCGAGCTGGCGGCGGGTCCTCCAACCAATCGGGGAGCCCACGGGGCGGGACTTGCACCGGCTGATTATCTGATCCGCAGGGCAGCGAGTTTCTCCAGTCCCTTGTTCAGGGCCCGGGGCCAGGGGAGGCTGTGGGCCTTTATTCCCCTCATTGGACACAAGGCTCTTTGGCTCACAACCCACGGGCTCAGATTGCAAGACAGACTTTTTAAATACATGAATAAAAGCAGATAAACCTCGTGCTTCTGTGGCACAAACTTTTTAATATTTGGGAGTAAAAGTACAAGTTTTTTCCCCTCTGGGGAATTAGTTATTAGTTTCAGGAAACAACAACAACCACTTGTATTTATAAAGCACCTTTAATGTAGTGAAACATCCCAAGGCTCTTCACAGGAGCGTTAGAAAACAAAATCTGACACCGAGCTACATAAAGCGATATTCGGGCAGATGACCAAAAGCTTGGTCAAAGAAGTAGGTTTTAAGGAGCATCTTAAAGAAGGAGAGAGATGGAGAGGTTTAGGGAGGGAATTCCAGAGCTTAGGGCCCAGGCAGCTGAAGGCACGGCCACCAATGGTGGAGCGATTAAAATTGGGGATGCTCAAGAGGCCTGAATTAGAGAAGCGCAACTATCTCGGAAGGTTGTCGGGGCTGGAAGAGATTCCAGAGATAGGGAGGGGCGAGGCCACGGAGGGATTTGAAAACAAGGATGAAAATTTTAAGGATGAGACACTTGAAGAAAAGCAGGGATAATAATAACAATCAACTTTATTGTCATTGTTAGTGCACAAGTGCAGTACAACGAAATGTAAGCTTGCGGCTCCCGAGAGTGTACATTTAGATTAAGACATTTAAACATTCAACATTCATTTGGCTTGTAATACATTAACATAAACATAATAAAGTGCATTGGCAGATGTGCAGGCTTTAGAGTTTATTTGTGGAGTTCAGTAGGATGACAGCCCTGGGAAAGAAGCTGTTCCTAAATCTGGTCGTTCAGGTGCGAATGCATCTGTAGCGTCTCCCAGATGGCAGGAGGGCCCTTATGGGACAGGGTCGCTAATTCTGTTCTGCGACAGTTACTGGGACAGACTGTATCTCCCCTCTCCTCCACACAGGGATTTGTGGTAGTTAAAGGGACAGCAATTCTCCTTGTTTTGCGAGATTGTAATTAAAGGGACACTGCTCTGAGATGGCTGCGAACTTTTACTGCCACCAGCCTTTCTAAAACATCTTCCTTTTTTGAGGATCTGTGTGAACAGGCTGGTGACTCAGCAGGTGGGATGAACTCTGAAACCTCTTTGCACAGTCAGATCATTTAAAGGGTCTCTCATCGGTTCTGGGGCAGGAGGGATCTGGTTAACAGTGATCACAATATCATTAGGTTTAAAGTAGTTATGGAAAGGGACATAATAAAATCAGCGGTGAAAATACCCAGCTGGAAGAGAGCCAATTTCAGTGATTTGAGAAGGGATCGAGTACAGATGGACTGGAAACAAAGATTGTCCAGGAAAACAGTGAAAGACCAATGGCAGGCCTTCAAGGCTGAGATAGTTCAGGTACAAACCAAGCATATTCCCATAAGGAGGAAAGATGGGCCATCCAAAGCTGGAGCTCCCGATGACAAAGGATACAGAGGTTAGAATAAAACAGAAAAAGAAGCTTTACGACAAATGTCAGGTACAGAATACAGTCAAAAACCAGGCAGAATACAGAGAGTGCGGGGGAAATTGAAACAGGATATAAGAAGGGCAAAGAGAATATGAGAAAAGATTAGGGGGTAATATAGAAGATAGGAGCAGGAGTCGGCCATTCGGCCCCGCGAGCCTGCTCCGCCATTCAATGAGGTCATGGCTGATCATCCAAATTCAGTAATTTCAGCAAAATACTGCGAATGCTGGAAATCTGAAATAACAACAGAAAATGCTGGAAATACTCAGCAGGCCAGGCAGCATCCGTGGAGAGAGAAACAGAGTTAACGTTTCAGGTCTGGGACCCTTCATCAGAACTGATCAAGGGTCCCAGACCTGAAACGTTAACTCTGTTTCTGTCTCCACGGATGCTGCCTGGCCTGCTGAGTATTTCCAGCATTTTCTGTTGTTAATCCAAATTCAGTACCCTGTCCCTCCCTTCTCTCCATATCCCTTGATCCCTTCAGCCTTAAGAAATATATCCAACTCTTTCTTGAATATATTTAATGAATTGGCCTCCACTGCCTTCTGTCGTAGAGAATTCCACAGGTTCACCACTCTCTGGGTGAAGAAATTCCTCCTCATTTCTGTCCTAAATGGCTTACCCCTTATCTTTAGACTGTGACCCCTGGTTCTGGACTCCCCCGCCATCAGAAACATCCTTCCTGCATCTAGTCTGTCCAGTCCTGTTAGAATTTTACAATTTCAATGAGATCCCCTTTCATTCTTCTAAACTCCAGTGAGTACAAGTCCAATTGACCCAATCTCTCCTCATACGTCATTCCTGCCATCCCAGGTATCAGTCTGGTGAATCTTCGCTGCACTCCCTCCATGGCAAGAAAATCCTTCCTCAGATAAGGCGACCAAAACTGCACACAATACTCAAGGTGTGGTCTCACCAAGGCCCTGTACAACTGCAGCAAGACATCCTTGCTCCTGTACTCAAACCCTCTCGCTACAAAGGCCAACATACCATTTGCCTTCTTAACCGCCTGCTTCTCCCGCTGCTGAGACAAGTGGAATGCAGCAGAGGGCGCTCTTCTGAGTTTGGGGCTCAGGCCTGTTAGTGGAGCAGTGCAGAGGGAACTTTACTCTGCACTGGGCTTTACTCCCTCAGCACTGCACTGGAGGGGCAGCACAGAGTTTTAGACTCGAGACTCTGGAGTGGGACTTCAACCAACAACTTTCTGACTCAGAGGAGAGAGTGCTGCCGCCCCAGCCACGGCTGACACTCTGTATCTAACCCGTGCTGTACTTGCCCTTGGAGTGTTTGATGGGACAGTGTAGCGGGAGATTCACTCTGTATCTAACCCGTGCTGTACCTGTCCTGGGAGTGTTTGATGGGACAGTGTAGAGGGAGCTTTACTCTGTATCTAACCTGTGCTGTACCTGCCCTGGGAGTGTTTGATGGGACAGTGTAGAGGGAGCTTTACTCTGTATCTAACTTGTTCTGTACCTGCCCTGGGAGTGTTTGATGGGACAGTGTAGAGGGAGCTTTACTCTGTATCTAACCCATGCCGTACCTGCCCTGGGAGTGTTTGATCGGGCAGTGTGGAGGGAGATTCACTCTGTATCTAACCCGTGCTGTACCTGCCCTGGGAGTGTTTGATGGGACAGTGTAGAGGGAGCTTTACTCTGTATCTAACCCGGGCTGTACCTGCCCTGGGAGTGTTTGATGGGACAGTGTAGAGGGAGATTCACTCTGTATCTAACCCGTGCTGTACCTGCCCAGGGAGTGTTTGATGTTGACACCAGGTGCTGAGAATGTTAAAATGTTCCTTTCCCCACAGTGACATCCAACACCTTCATGAACACAAAAATTCACTTCAAGAAAGTAACAGAAACCCATCAGCTTCTCTCCTGGACACCGACATTGAGGGGACAGGGAATGTCTGTAACAAGTCATCAATTAGCTCTCGTCTTATCTTATAAACAGGGCCTCAATAGACTGGGTGTTTCAAACAAAGCTGATTTATTGATACAGAATATTAAAATCCAGTCCAGTTATTGGGGTTTTAATATCCACGAAATATAAGATGGCCACTAATAAATCCAGGAGGGAATTCAGGAGAAACTTCTTTACCCAGAGAGTGGTGAGAATGTGGAACTCGCCACCACAAAGAGTAGTTGCGGCTAAAAGTACAGATGCATTTAAGGGGAAGCCACATGAGCGTGTAAGGAATAGGAGGATATGTTGATCGGGTTAATTGAAGTAGGGTGGGTGTGGGGCATAAACACCGGCATGGACCAGTTGGGTTGAAAATCCTGATTCTGTGCTGTACATTCTATGTAACACCAAGAACAGTCAAAAGAAGGGAATCATAGAAACATAGAAGATAGGAGCAGGAGTAGGCCATTCGGCCCCTCGAGCCTGTTCCGCCATTCAATGAGATCATGGCTGATCATCCAAATTCAGTACCCTGTCCCTGCCTTCTCCCCATATCCCTTTAGCCTTAAGAAATATATCCAACTCCTTCTTGAATATATTTAATGAATTGGCCTCTACTGCCTTCTGTAGTAGAGAATTCCACAGGTTCACCACTCTCTTGGTGAAGAAATTCCTCCTCATCTCAGTCCTAAATGACTTACCCCTTATCCTTAGACTGTGACCCCTGGTTCTGGACTCCCCCACCATCGGGAACATCCTTCCTGCATCTAGTCTGTCCAGTCCGGTTAGAATTTTATAAGTTTCAATGAGATCCCCCCTCATTCTTCTAAACTCCAGCGAGTATAAGCCCAGTCGACCCAATCTCTCCTCATACGTCATTCCTGCCATCCCAGGTATCAGTCTGGTGAATCTTAGCTGCACTCATGGCAAGAACATCCTTCCTCAGATAAGGTGAGCAAAACTGCACACAATACTCAAAATGTGGTCTCACCAAGGCCCTGTACAACTGTAGCAAGACATCCTTGTTCCTGTACTCAAACACTCTCGCTACGAAGGCCAACATACCATTTGCCTTCTTAACTGCCTGCTGCACCTGCATGCTTACCTTCAGCGACTGGTGCACAAGGACACCCAGGTCTTGTTGCACTTCCCCTTCTCCCAATCTATTGCTGTTCAGATAATTATCTGCCTCCCTGTTTTTGCCACCAAAGTGGATAACTTCGCATTTATCCACGTTATACTGCATCGGTCAGGCATCTGCCCAATCACCCAACCTGTCCAAATCATATTGGAGTTTCTCAACATCCTCCTCACAGCACACACGCCCACCCAGCTTTGTGTCGTCTGCAAACTTGGAGATATTACATCTAGTTCCCTCGTCTAGATCATTTATAGTGTGAATAGCTGGCGTCCTAGGACCGATCCCTGCGGTACCCCACTAGTCACTGCCTGCCACTCGGAAAAAGACCCGTTTATTCCAACTCTTTGCTTTCTGTCTGCCAACCAGTTCTCTATCCAAGTCAGTACCTTGCCCCCAATCCCATGTGCCTTAACTTTACACGCTAATCTCTTATGCGGGACCTTACCGAAAGCCTTCTGAAAGTCCAAATACACCACATCCACTGGTTCTCCCTTATCTATTCTACCAGTTACATCCTCAAAACATTCCAGTAGATTAGTCAAGCACGATTTACCTTTTGTAAATCCATGTTGACTTTGTCTGATCCTGTCACTGTTTTCCAAGTGCTCTGCTATTACATCTTTTATAATGGACTCTAGCATTTTCCCCACTACCAATGTCAGGCTTACCGGTCTATAAGTCCCTGTTTTCTCTCTACCACCTTTTTTGAACAGTGGGGTAACATTAGCTACCCTCCAATCCATGGGAACTGTTCCATTGTCTATAGAATCATCAGCACAGCAGTTATATAATTTTTTGTGATATATATAAATGACCTGGATATTGGAATTCAGTGTAGAATTTCTAAATTTGCCGATGACACCAAACTTGGTGGTGTGACAAACAGTGAGGATGATACCAATCCACTGCAACAGGACATAGAAAGGCTAGCAGAATGGGCAGACAATTGGCAGATGGAATTTAATACAGAGAAGTGTGAGGTGATGCATTTTGGCAGAAGGAACAGGGAGAGGCAATATACACTTAATGGCACAGTTTTAAAGAGTGTGCAGGGACAGAGGGACCTGGGAGTTAATGTGCATAGGTCCCTGAAGGTGGCGGGACATATTGACAGAGTGGTTAGCAAAGCATATGGGATCTTGGGCTTCATAAATAGAGATATTGAGTACAAAAGTAGAGAAGTGATACTGAAACTTTATAAAGCACTGGTTAGGCCACAACTTGAGTATTGCATCCAGTTCTTGTCACCAAACTTTAGGAAGGATGTGAAGGCCCTTGAGAGGGTGCAGAGGAGATTTACCAGAATGGTTCTGGGGATGGGGGATCTTAGCTACAAGGACAGGTTGGAGAAGCTGGATTTGTTTTCATTAGAGCAAAGGAGGTTGAGGGGTGATTTGATAGAGGTGTACAAGATTATGACGGGTTTGGATAGGCTGGACGGGGAAAGGCTGTTCCCACTAGTTGATGGTACAAGGACTAGGGGACACAGATTTAAGGTTATGGGCAAGAGATACAGGGGGGACGTGAGGAAAAACTTTTTTACGCAGCGAGTGGTGATGACCTGGAACTCGGTGCCGACGGAAGTGGTGGAAGCAGAGAAACTCAATGTTTTCAAGGGGAGGCTGGATAGGCACTTGAGGGAAATAAACTTGCAGGGCTACGGGGATAGAGCGGGGGATTGGGAGTGACTGGATTGCTCTACAGAGAGCTGGCATGGATTTGATGGGCCGAATGGCCTCCTTCTGTGCCGTTATGACTCTATGACTGTGACTGGAACCGTGTGAACGCGCTGGTGTCTCAGCAGGCTGGAGTACTGAGCGAATCCCTTCTCACACACGGAGCAGGTGAACGGCCTCTCCCCAGTGTGAACCCGCTGGTGCATCAGCAGGTTGGAGGACTGAGTGAATCCCTTCCCACATACAGAGCAGGTGAATGGTCTCTCTCCAGTGTGGACTTGCTTGTGTGTCAGTAGGTGGGATGGCCGAGTGAATCTCTTCCCACACACAGAGCAGGTGAACGGTCTCTCCCCAGTGTGAACTCGCTGGTGTCCCATCAGATCCCCAGAGCTTTTAAAGCTCATCCCACAGACAGAACATGTAAACGGTCTCTGATCGGAGTGAAGTCGCTGGTGTTCCTTCAGATCCCCAGCGCTTTTAAAGCTCATCCCACAGACAGAACATGTAAACGGTCTCTGATCGGAGTGAAGTCGCTGGTGTTCCTTCAGATCCCCAGAGGTTTTAAAGCTCATCCCACAGTCAGAACATTTAAATGGTCTCTCATCAGTGTGAACTCGCTGGTGTCCCAACAGGTGGGATGACTGAGTGAATCCCTTCCCACACACGGAGCAGGTGAATGGCCTCTCCCCGGTGTGAACTCGCTGGTGTCCGTTCAGAGTGCTGGAGCTTTTAAAGCTCATCCCACAGACAGAACATATAAATGGTCTCTGATCAGAGTGAACTTGCTGGTGTTGCTTCAGATCCCAAGAGGTTTTAAAGCTCTTCCCACAGGCAGAACAGTTAAATGGTCTTTCATCAGTGTGAACTCGCTGGTGTGCCAGCAGGTGGGATGGCCGAATGAATCCCTTCCCACACACGGAGCAGGTGAATGGTCTCTTTCCTGCTCTCTCCAGCTGGTGTCCCTTCAGCTCCTGGGACATTTGAAAGCTTTTCCCACAGTTGGAATGTTTCACCGGCCTCTCCCCAGTGTGAACTCGCTGGTGAGCCAGCAGATTCGAGGACCGAATGAATCTCTTCCCACACACGGAGCAGGTGAACAGAATCTCTCCTGCTCTCTCCAGCTGGTGTCTCTTCAGCTCCTGGGACCTTTTAAATCTCTTCCCACAGTCAGAACATTTAATCGGTCTCTCATCACTGTGAACAAGCTGGTGTCTCAGGAGGGTGGCAGAATGAGAGAATCGCTTCAAAAACACGGAGCAGGTCAACGGTCTCTCATCGGTGTGGACAAGCTGGTGTCTCAGCAGCACGGACGGTGCAATTAATCCCTTCCACACACGAGGCCGGTGAACGGGCTCTCCCTAGTGTGTAGCCACTATGGTCGCTTCAAGCACTTGTAGATTTTGAAGCTCTTCCCACACTCAGAACATTTAAAAGGTCTCTCATCAGTGTGAACTCACGGCTGTGCCAGCAGATTGGATGAGCGACTGAATCAGGTCCTGAGGAAACGTGTAACTCTGTCAGATCTTGAGGTGATGTTTGGTCTGAGCTTCCTGTCTGTAAATGCTTCACTTCGAAAACCCTGTAAAAGGAGTGTAGAAAGGGTAAGGGGGAAGCAGGAATTTTTTTGGGCTTATTTTGCCTCAAAGAACAAACAGGGCAGAGCCGGTCCCACTGGTGTCCTGCCGTGCCCACAATAACCAGCGGGCCAGAAACAGCCCAATCCACCTCACTGACTTGGCCCTAAAGTCAAATCAAGTCTCATCAAATGACATCCTTTGTGACTGTGACAAAGGTAAACTATCCCTCCTCATCCTTCCTGACTTGTCTGCAGCCTTTGACACAGTTGACCACTCTATCCTTCTCCCAACACCTCTCCACCGTCGTCCAGCTGGGTGGGACTGCACTCGCCTGGTTCCATTCTTATCTATATAATCGTAGCCACAGAATCACCTGCAATGGCTTCTCTTCCCACTCCCGCATCGTTACCTCTGGTGTCCCCCAAGGATCTATCCTTGGTCTCCTCCTATTTCTCATCTAAATGCTGCCCCTTGGTGACATCATCTGAAAACACAGCCTCAGTTTCCACATGTACGCTGACGACACCCAGCTCTACCTCACCACCACTTCTCTTGACATCTCCACAATCTCTAATCCGGTTCTGGGTGAGCAGAAATTTTCTCCAATTAAATATTGGGAAGACTAAAGCAATTGTTTTCGGTCCCTGCCATAAACTCCATTCCCTAGCCACCGACGCCATCCCTCTCCCTAACATCTCTCTGAGGCTGAACCACACTGTTCACAACCTTGGTGTCATATTTGACCCTGAAATGAGCTTCCGAACACATATCCGCAACATAACAAAGACCGCCTATTTCCACCTCGGTAACATGGCCCGTCTCCACCCCTGCCTCAGCTCATCCGCTGCTGAAACCCTCACCCGGGCCTTTGTTACCTCGAGACTCGACTATTCCAACGCACTCCTGGCTGGCCTCCCACATTCTACCCCACGTAAACTTGAGGTGATCCAAAACTACCCGTGTCGTAACTCAACGCCGAGTCCGGTTCACCCATCACCCCTGTGCTCACTGACCTACATTGGCTCCCGGTTAAGCAGTGCTTCGATTTCAAAATTCTCATCCTTGTTTTCAAATCCCTCCATGGCCTCGCCCCTCCCTATCTTAGTTATTCCCTTCAGCCTCACAACCACCCGCCCCCCGCGATAGAATCACAGAAAAATTACGGCACAGAAGGAGGCCATTCAGCTCATCTTGTCCATGCCGGCCGATTAAGTGCTATCCACACTAATCCCACTTTCCAGCACTTGGTCCGTAGCCTTGTAGGTTACGGCACTTCAAGTGCATATCCAAGTACTTTTAAAATGTGATGAGAGTTTCTGCCTCTACCACCCTGTCAGGCAGTGAGTTCCAGACCCCCACCACCCACTGGGTGAAAACATTTCTCCTCAACTCCCCTCTAAACCTCCGACCAATTTCTTTAAATCTACGCCCCCTGGTTGTGGACCCCTCAGCCAAGGGAAATAGGTCCTTCCTATCTAGGCCCCTCAGAATTTTATACACCTCAATCAGGTCTCCCCTCAGCCTCCTCGGTTCCAAAGAAAACAACCTCCTCCCCCCCCGACCTGAGACATCTGCGTTCCTCCAATTCTGCCCTCTTGAGCATCCCTGATTATAATCGCTGCACCATCAGTGGCCGTGTCTTCTGTTGCCTCGGCCCTAAGCTCTGGAATTCCCTCCCTGAACCTCTCCGCCTCTCTTTCATAGAAAATAGGAGCAGGAGTCGGCCATTCGGCCCCTCGAGCCTGCTCCGCCATTCAATGAGATCATGGCTGATCAAAACCCACCTCTGTGACCAAGCTTTTGGCCATCTGCCCTAATTTCTCCTTCTGTGGCTCGGGGTCACATTTTTCAATGTCTTACAATACTCCTGTGCAGCGCCTTGGGACGTTTTCCTATGTTAAAGGAGCTATAGAAATACAAGTTGTTGTTGTTCTCATTGTTGGAGGTGAGCTCTGAACAGGCCCCGCCCCCACCCCCTACTCTGCATGCGCCGCTCCAATGTGAGCGCGGGCTCTGAACAGGCCCCGCCCCTTCCCCCTCCCCCGCATGCACCGCTCCAAGGTGAGCGCGGGCTCTGAACAGGCCCCGCCCCCTCCCCCTCCCCCGCATGCGCCGCTCCAAGGTGAGCGCGGGCTCTGAACAGGCCCCGCCCCCTCCCCCTACTCCGCATGCGCCGCTCCAAGGTGAGCGCGGGCTCTGAACAGGCCCCGCCCCCTCCCCCTACTCCGCATGCACCGCTCCTAGGTGAGCGCGGGCTCTGAACAGGCCCCG
Organism: Somniosus microcephalus; assembly: GCF_052327205.1. Taxonomy (NCBI): domain Eukaryota; kingdom Metazoa; phylum Chordata; class Chondrichthyes; order Squaliformes; family Somniosidae; genus Somniosus; species Somniosus microcephalus. The sequence continues at coordinate 3,154,845 of NW_028225189.1, read as the reverse complement.
CCCCCTCCCCCTACTCCACATGCGCCGCTACAAGGTGAGCGCAGGCTCTGAAAAGGCCCCGCCCCCACCCCCTACTCCGCATGCGCCGCTACAAGGTGAGCGCGGGCTCTGAACAGGCCCCGCCTCCTCCCCCTACTCCGCATCCACCGCTCCAAGGGGAGCGCGGGCTCTGAACAGGCCCCGCCCCATCCCCCTACGCCTCTCCAAAGTGAACGAGGGCTCTGAACAGGCCCCGCCACTCCCCCTACACTGCATGTGCCGCTCCAAGGTGAGCGCGTGCTCTGAACAGGCCCCGCCCCACCCCCTACTCCGCATGCGCCACTCCAAGCTGAGCGCAGGCTCTGAACAGGCCGCACCCCCTCCCTTACTCCACATGCGCCGCTCCAAGGTGAGCGCAGGCTCTGAACAGGCCCCGCCCCCACCCCCTACTCCACATGCGCCGCTCCAAGGTGAGCGCAGGCTCTGAACAGGCCCCACCCCCTCCTCTACTCCGCATGCGCCGCTCCAAGGTGAGCGCGGGCTCTGAACAGGCCCCGCCCCATCCCCCTACTCCGCATGCGTCTCTCCAAAGTGAGCGCGGGCTCTGAACAGGCCCCGCCCCTCCCCCTACACTGCAGGCGCCGCTCCAAGGTGAGCGCGGGCTCTGAACAGGCCCCGCCCCCACCACCTACTCCGCATGTGCCGCTCCAAGCTGAGCGCGGGTTTTGAACAGGCCCCGCCCCCTCCCCCTACTCCGCATGCGCTGCTCCAAGGTGAGCGCGGGCTCTGAACAGGCCCCGCCCCCTCCCCCTACTCTGCATGCGCCACTCCAAAGTGAGCGCGGGCTCTGAACATGCCCCGCCCCCTGCCCCGACTCCGCATGCGCCACTCCAAAGTGAGCGCGGGCTCTGAACATGCCCCGCCCCCTCCCCCTACTCTGCATGCGCCACTCCAAAGTGAGCGCGGGCTCTGAACAGGCCCCGCCCCCTCCCCCTACTCCGCATGTGCCGCTCCAAGGTGAGTGCGGGCTCTGAACAGGCCCCGCCCCCTCCCACTACTCCGCATGGGCCACCGGGCCCCGCTCCCGAGGATGAGTCGCTACCGCGCCTGCGCAGGGCCTCGCATTCTGGGTCGGCCCGGGCAACCGTGAGAGTCCCGATCACCGGCGGAAAGTGAGTTTTATGAGGGTTTTTTATATAGAGGAGAGAAGCGCGGGCGGGGAGATAAATAAAAAGAAAATACAAACCGCACCGTCCCAGCGCCCTCCCGGCACCGAGCGGAGCGGATTGAGCGGCCGCAGCCCCTTGTCTTCTGCAGGGAGCCGGACTGGGACACGTCATCAACTCCACGGCGGTGACTGACGGGAGCTCTGACCAATAGGGAGAGAGTGGGCGGAGCTCGGAGGACTGAGGTGGCGGCGGGTCCTGCAACCAATCGGGGTGTCCGAGGAGCGGGACTTCCGCCACCTGCTTCTCCCGCTGCTGAGACAAGCGGAATGCAGCAGAGGGCGCTCTTCTGAGTTTGGGGCTCAGGCCTGTTAGTGGAGCAGTGCAGAGGGAACTTTACTCTGCACTGGGCTTTACTCCCTCAGCACTGCACTGGAGGGGCAGCACAGAGTTTTAGACTCGAGTCTCTGGAGTGGGACTTCAACCCACAACCTTCTGACTCAGAGGAGAGAGTGCTGCCGCCTGAGCCACGGCTGACACTTGGTATCTAACCCGTGCTGTACCTGCCCTGGGAGTGTTTGATGGGACAGTGTGGAGGGAGCTTTACTCTGTATCTAACCCGTGCTGTACCTGCCCTGGGAGTGTTTGATGGGACAGTGTAGAGGGAGTTTTACTCTGTATATAACCCGTGCTGCACCTGCCCTGGTAGTGTTTGAATGGACAGTGTAGAGGGAGCTTTACTCTGTATCTAACCCGTGCTGTACCTGCCCTGGGAGTGTGTGATGGGACAGTGCAGAGGTAGCTTTACTCTGTATCTAACCCGCACTGTACCTGCCCTGGGAGTGTTTGATGGGACAGTGTACAAGAAGCTTTACTCTGTATCTAACCCGTGTTGTACCTGCCCTGGGAGTGTTTGATGGGACAGTGTAGAGTGAGATTTACTCTCTATCTAACCCGTGCTCTACCTGCCCTCATGAGCAAATTTGGCTAGGGTAAATAAAATCAGAGAGTTAAATGCGTGGCTCAAAGACTGGTGTGGGAGAAATGGGTTTTGCTTCTTGGGACACTGGCAGCAGTACTGGGACAGGAGAGAGCTGTTCCGTTGGGACGGAGTTCACTTGGCCAGTGCTGGGACTAGAATCCTGGTGAATCGAATAACTCGGGCTGTAGAGAGGGCTTTAAACTAATTAGCGGGGGGGAGGTTTCAAGAGAGCGAAAAATAAAAATGTCAGCGGAGAAGGCAATAGAGCAAGGTAGCAGTGGAGGAATTAAAAACCAGAGCGTGTCAGGAAGGGACAGAATATATAAAGATAAAGGTAAAGTTGTAAAGGGGGTAAAAGCAGGAATAAATTGTCACAAAACATATTTTAAAGTTCTTTATCTGAAAGCACGCAGCATTCGTAACAAAATAGATGCGTTGACGGTACAAATAACTACACATGGGTATGATCTGGTGGCCATTACGGAGACATGGCTGCAGGGTGACCATGACTGGCAACTAAACATTGAGGGGTATTTGACTATTAGGAAGGACAGCCAGGAAGGAAAAGGAGGTGGGGTGGCTGTGTTAATAAAGGATGGAATCACTGCAATAGTGAGAAATGATATTGGGTCAAAGGATCAGGATAGTGAAACGGTTTGGGTGGAAATAAGGAATAATAAGGGGAAAAAGTCACGAGTGGCGTAGTCTATAGGCCTCCTAACAGTTGCAACTCTATTGGTCGGAGTATAAATCAGGAAATAGTTGGGGCTTGTAATAAGGGAACAGCTATAATCATGGGAGATTTTAACTTTCATATTGACTGGACAAATCAAATTGGGCAGGGCAGCCTTGAGGAAGAGTTCATAGAGTGCATTAGGGACGGGTTCCTTGAGCAGTATGTTACTAAAACAACCAGGCTCTCTTGAAACCTCCCCGCCACTAATTAGTTTAAAGCCCTCTCTACAGCCCGAGTTATTTGATTCACCAGGATTCTAGTCCCAGCACTGGCCAAGTGAACTCCGTCCCAACGGAACAGCTCTCTCCTGTCCCAATACTGGTGCCAGTGTCCCAAGAAGCAAAACCCATTTCTCCGACACCAGTCTTTGAGCCACGCATTTAACTCTCTGATTTTATTTACCCTAGCCAAGTTTGCTCATGAGGGCAGGTAGAGCACGGGTTAGATCCAGAGTAAAGTTACCTCTACACTGTCCAAGGCAATCTTAGATCTGGTCCTGTGTAATGAGACAGGATTAATAAAAAATGTCCTAGTAAAGGATCCCCTTGGAATGAGTGACCATAACATGGTTGAATTCCAAATTCAGTTGGAGGGTGAGAGAGTTGGATCTCAAACCAGCATACTAAGCTTAAATAAAGGAGACTATGAAGGTATGAGAGCAGAGTTGACTAAAGTGGACTGGGAAAATAGATTAAGGTGTAAGACGGTACATGAGCAGTGGTGTACATTCAAGGAGATATTTCACAACTTTCAAGAAGAATATATTCCACTGAGGAAAAAGGGGCGTAAAAGAAAAGACAGCCATCCGTGGCTAATAAAGTAATAAAGGATAGTATCCGACTGAAAACAAGGGCATATAAAGTAGCCAAATCTAGTGGGAGGATAGAAGATTGGGAAGCATTTAAAAGCCAGCAAAGAATAACTAAAACATTAATTAAGAAAGGGAAGATAGATTATGAAAGTAAACTCGCAAAAAATATAAAAACAGATAGCAAGAGTTTCTACAGTTATATAAAAAGAAAAAGGGTGGCTAAAGTGAATGTTGGTCCCTGAGAGGACGAGACTGGGAAGTTAGTAGTGGGGAACATGGAGATGGCAAAAACGCTGAACAAATATTTTGTATCAGTCTTTACAGTAGACGACACTAAAAATATCCCAACACTGGAGAAACAGGGGGCTATGGGGGGGAGGAGCTAAACACGATTAAAATCACTCAGGAGATGGTACTCGGTAAGATAATGGGACTTAAGGCGGATAAATCCCCTGGACCTGATGGCTTACATCCTAGGGTCTTGAGACAGGTAGCGGTGGGGATTGCGGATGCATTGGTGGTAATTTTCCAAAACTCCCTAGATTCAGGCAAAGTCCCAGCAGATTGGAAAACTGCTAATGTAATGCCCTTCTTTAAAAAGGGAGGTAGACAAAAGGTTGGAAACTATTGACCAGTTAGCCTAACATCTGTGGTTGGTAAAATGTTGGAGTCCATTATTAAGGAAGCAGTAACAGGACATTTGGATAAGCATAATTTAATCGGACAGAGTCAGCATGGTTTTATAAAGGGGAAGTCATGTTTGACAAATTTGCTCGAATTCTTTGAGGATGTAACAAACAGGGTGGATAAAGGGGAACCAGTGGATGTGGTGTATTTGGACTTCCAAAAGGCATTTGACAAGGTGCCACACAAAAGATTGCTGCACAAGATAAAAAATCACGGGATTGGGGGTAATATACTGGCATGGGTGGAAGATTGGCCATCTAACAGAAAACAGAGAGTTGGAATAAATGGTTCATTCTCGGGTTGGCAATCAGTAACTAGTGGTGTTCCGCAGGGGTCAGTGCTGGGACCCCAACTCTTTACAATCTATATTAACGATTTGGAGGAGGGGACCGAGTGCAACATATCCAAGTTTGCCGACGATACAAAGATGGGAGGGAAAGCAGTGAGTGAGGAGGACAGAAAAAACCTGCAAAAGGACATAGACAGGCTAAGTGAGTGGGCAGAAATTTGGCAGATGGAATATAATGTTGGAAAGTGGGAGGTTATGCACTTTGGCTGAAAAAATCAAAGAGCAAGTTATTATCTAAATGGAGAGAAACTGCAAAGTGCTACAGTACAAAGGGATCTGGGGGTCCTGGTGCATGAAACACAGAAGGTTAGTATGCAGGTACAGCAGGTGATCAGGAAGGCCAATGGAATATTGGCTTTTATTGCAAGGGGGATAGAGTATAAAAGCAGGGAAGTCTTGCTTCAGTTATACAGGGGACTGGTGAGGCCACACCTGGAATATTGCGTACAGTTTTGGTTTACATATTTAAGAAAAGATATACTTGCTCTCGAGGCAGTTCAGAGAAGGTTCACTCGGTTGATTCCGGAGATGAGGGGGTTGACTTATGAGGAAAGGTTGAGTAGGTTGGGCATCTACTCATTGGAATTCAGAAGAATGAGAGGCGATATTATCAAAACATATAAGATTGTGAGGGGGCTTGATCGGGTGGATGCAGGGATGATGTTTCCACTGATGGGTGAAACTAGAACTAGGGGGCATAATCTTAGAATAAGGGGCTGCCGTTTCAAAACTGAGATGAGGAGAAACTTCTTCACTCAGGGTGGTAAATCTATGGAATTTGCTACCTCAGATAGCTGTGGAAGCTGCGACATTAAATAAATTTAAAACGGAGATAGACAGTTTCCTAACTGATAAGGGAATTAGGGGTTACGGGGAGCGGGCAGGGAAGTGGACGTGAGTTTCGGTTCAGATCAGCCATGATCCTATTGAATGGTGGAGCAGGCCCGAGGGGCCGTATGGCCTACTTCTGCTCCTACTTCTTATGTTCTTATGTTCTTTTTCTCTTCACATATCTATAAAAGCTTTTAGTCAGTTTTTATGTTCCCTGCAAACTTACTCTCATATTCTATTTTCCCTGCAAACTTACTCTCATATTCTATTTTCCCCTTCTTAATTAATCCCTTTGTCCTCCTTTGTTGAATCCTAAACTGCTCCCAATCCTCAGGTTTACTGCTTTTTCTGGCCAATTTATATGTCGTCTCCTTGGATCTTATGCTATCCCTAATTTCCCTTGTTAGCCATGGTTGAGTCACCTCTTTTGTTTTATTTTTATGCCAAACTGGGATGAACAAATTCTGTAGTTCATCCATGCGGTCTTTGAATGTTTGCCATTGCCTGTCCATCGTGAACCCTTTGAGTGACATTCCCCAATCAATCCTACCCAACTTGCTCCTCAGACCATCGTAGTTTCCTTTATTTAAATTTAGGACCCTAATCTCTGAGTCAACAACTTCATTCTCCATCTTAATGAAACATAGAAACATAGAAGATAGGAGCAGGAGCAGGCCATTCGGCCCTTCGAGCCTGCTCCGCCATTCAACGAGATCATGGCTGATCATCCAAACCCTAGCACCCGGTCGCTACACCGACAGCCATCCCACCCAAGCCCTATCCCCGTAACCCCACGTATTTAATCCCCCCTAACACTAAGGGCCAATTTTTATCATAGCCAATCAACGTAACCCGCACATCTTTGGACTGTTGGAGGAAACAGGAGCACCCGGAGAAAACCCACGCAAACACGGGGAGAATGTGCAAACTCCACACAGACAGTCACCCGAGGCCGGATTTGAACCCGGGTCCCTGGCGCTGTGAGGCAACAGTGCTAATTCGATCATATTATGATCACTCCAACCCAAGGGGCCTCATACAACAAGATTGCTAATTAATCCTTTCTCGTTACATAATACCCAGTCTAAGATGGCCTGGTCTCTGGTTGGATCCTCGACATATTGGTCCAGGAAACCATCCCGTAAACACTCAAGGAATTCCTCCTCCACAGTAGAGGACATGAGATGGGGGGAGGTAGTCCCTTTAAATGTGGAGGAGGTGGGTGTCCCTTTAAATGTGGCAGGGTGGATGTCCCTTTAAATGTGGAGGGGGTGGGTGTCCCTTTAAATGTGCAGGGTGTGGGTGTGGAGTTTGCACATTCTCCCTGTGTCTGCGTGGGTTTCCTCCGGGTGCTCCGGTTTCCTCCCACAGTCCAAAGATGTGCGGGTTAGGTTGATTTGGCTATGATAAATTGACCCTTCCTGTTAGGGGATTAAATACGTGGGGTTACGGGGATAGGGTGGGATATGTGTCGGTGCAGGCTCGATGGGCCAAAATGGCCTCTATCTGCACTGTGGGGATTCTGTGTGTGGGTGGGTGTCCCTTTAAATGTGGAGAGGCGGGGCCGCGCATGCTCATTTGGCCCCAACACAAAACGAGGCTGCCAGTGCGCCGCCTCTGAGGAGAAGACGGAAGTTGGCCCGGGGAAGAGGCGGAATCAGCGGCCGGGGTAAAGTAAAGTGCTGGGGAATCGATTTAAATCGAGGTGAAGGGGGAGCGGAGAGCGAGATTATAAAGAAAAATACCAGAAAAAGCAAACCTGAGAGTCGGGCGGGCGGGACATCCGCGGACGCCGAACGGAGCGGTTTCATCCGCGCGGGGTGGCGGAGTGAGCCGGAACAATGTGATTCTGACTGACGGGAGCGCTGACCAATAGGAACAGGGCTGAGCTGGGAGGACTGAACTGGGCGGCCTGGTCCTCCAACCAATGGCGGCGCGGCAAGGGGGCGGGACCTTCCTCCCTGAGGCTGGGGCCCGATAGTGACGTCATCAGAGGAAGAGGCTTCGCTCGGTGCCGGGAGGGCGCTGGGACGGTGCGGTTTGTATTTTCTTTTTATTTATCTTCCCGCCCGCGCTTCTCTCCGCTATATTAAAAAAAACCCCTCATAAAACTCACTTTCCGCCGGTGAGCCGGACTCTCGCGGTTGCCCGGGCCTTCCACAGAATCCGAGGCCTTGCGCAGGCGCGGAGCGGCTCATTCTCGGGAGCGGGGCCCGGCGGCGCATGCGGAGTAGGGGGAGGGGGCGGGGCCTGTTCAGAGGGGGAGGATGATTGACAGGGGCACAGGGTGTGTGCTGAGCATGCGCAGTGCGGGCCGGGCGCCTGTGGCGCAGGAGAGGGCGGGGCCATGGGGCGCATGCGCGGGGTCAGCTGCAACTTTAGAGTCACAAAGGGACCGAGTGTCTTCAAATCTCTCCCCTCCTCTTCTAATTTCCTGTAAAACCAGTTTATAAAAGTCATCTTTGAAAGTACAGCACGGTGACATAGTGGTTAGCACTGTTGCCTCACAGCGCCAGGGACCCGGGTTCGAATCCGGCCTCGGGTGACTGCGTGGAGTTTGCACATTCTCCCCGTGTTTGCGTGGGTTTCCTCCGGGTGCTCCGGTTTCCTCCCACAGTCCAAAGATGTGCGGGTTAGGTTGATTGGCTATGATAAATTGACCCTTAGTGTTAGGGGGATTAAATACGTGGGGTTACGGGGATAGGGTGGGATATGTGTTGGTGTGGGGGTTGCGGGGATCGGGTGGGATGTGTGTCGCTGCAGGCTCGATGGGCCGAAATGGCCTCTATCTGCACTGTGGGGTTTCTGTGATTCTGTGATAGGACCCGGGCCCAGGGCCTGATTGACGGGAGCTTCCGACCAATAGGGAGCGAGCGGGGCGGGGCTGGAGGAGCGAGCCGGCGGCGGGTCCTCCAACCAATCGGGGAGCCCGAGGGGTGGGACTTGCGCCGGCTGATTGGGACAGAAGAGGCTGACGGGAGATTTAATTTAAATTAATTTAATTTCCCGCCTGCTCCAACCGCCCTCCCTGCAACGTCACGACGTCGCCGGCGTGCACTGACTGACACTGAGCTCTCCACCAATGAGCGAGGGGAGGCGGAGCCTGGAGGACCGACCGAGGGGCTTTGGTCCTCCAACCAATCGCGGCGAAGGGGGAGGCGGGACCTGGGATCAGCCCGCCGCCATTTTGGAAAGCGGCCTGGTCAGAATCTGTGATCCTGGGAAAGTTTATTTTTAATGTTCCTTTCCCATTTTACAGCTCAAACTAATTTTATTTTACAGAAGATACTTGTTTTAAATATAGAAACATAGAAGATAGGAGCAGGAGTAGGCCATTCGACCCTTCGAGCCTGCTCCGCCATTCAATGCGATCATGGCTGATCATAAAAAAAGCTGTTTGTTTTTAAATTGATGGAACAGAAACAAGAAACCCTGTGGAGCAAATGTGAGTAAAAATATTTTTTCTCCCTGAATTAATTTTTTTAATATTAATTTTGTGCGTTTTTAATTATTAATTTCAAGCACTTTAAGAGAAATATGGGAGTGGTGGGGTTTCTCTTAAAGGGACAGGCGCTCTCTTTTTCTATGAGATTTTCATTAAAAATCCCCGTGGATGACCGATTTTAAAGGGACAGCGTCTCCCTTTTTATTAATGTATATTTAAGAGACTGACATTTAAAGTGGGGCTAATCCCCTGCTCCAGTGAGTGCTTGGCGAGAAATCAGGTGCTGTTTGCACTCGCCCCTCCCAATTTTCTGCCAAGGGACAGAAAGCAGAGAGTAGTGGTGAACGGTTTCTTTTCAGACTGGAGGGAGGTAAACAGTGATGTTCCCCAGGCGTCGGTATTAGGACCAATGTTCCCTCTTTTTTTTTGAGGTGCGTGGCCCCTTTAACGGGCTGCACGGCCCATTCAAATTTCTGCGCATGCGCGTTTATTCCATTTATAGGGCGGTGAGCCGGCTGCGCGGGACCTCCAGACCGCTGCGTGGCCGCGCAACTTAACGTGAACATTGATTCGGACCACTGCTTTTTTTGATATATATTAATGACCTGGACTTGGGGATCCAGGGCAAAATTTCAAAATTTACAGATGACACGAAACTCAAATGTCGCAAACAATGAGGATAGTAACAGACTTCAGGAGGATGTAGCCAGACTGGTGAAATGGGCAGAAACGTGGCAGATTAAATTTAATGTAGAGAAGTGTGAAGTGATTCATTTTGGTAGGAAGAACGAGGAGAGGCAATATAAACTAAATGGTCCAGTTTTAAAGAGGGTGCAGGAACAGAGAGGCCTCGGGGGGTATGTACACAAATCTTAGAAGGTGGCAGGACAAGTTGAGAAGGCTGTTAATAAGCATACAGGATCCTTGACTTTATTAATAGAGGAATAGAGTACAAAAGCAAGCAGGTTATGCTAAGCCTTTATAAAACACTGGCTAGGCTTCCGCTGGGCACCACACTTTAGGAAGGATGTCAAGGCCTTAGAGAGGGTGCAGAAGAAATTTACGAGAATGGGACCAGGGATGAGGGACTTGAGTTACGTGGAGAGACGGGAGAAGCTGGGGTTGTTCTCCTTGGGGCAGAGAAGATTAAGAGGAGATTTGATAGCGTTGTTCAAAATCAGGATGGATTTTGAGAGAGTAAATAAGGAGAAACCGTTTCCAATGGCTGAAGGGACAGAAACCAGATTTAAGGCGATTGGCAAAAGAACCAGAGGTGAGATGAGGAAACAGATTTTTACACCAAGTTGTTGTGATCTGGAATGCGCTGCCTGAAAGGGCGGTGGAAGCAGATTCAATCGTCACTTTCATAAAGAAGTGGGTAAATACTTGAAGGGGAGACATTTACAGGGCGAGGGGGAAACAGCAGGGGGGAGTGGGACTAATCGGAGAGCTCGACCAAAGAGCCGGCACAGGCATGGTGGGCCGAATGGCCTCCTTCTGTGCTGTTTCATTCGATGGTTCCGTCCCCATAATGAGACATTCTCAGCCCCGATGTCCTCCTGGTGAATTGGCCCTGCACCCCCTCCGAGGCCAGTGTGTCCCTTTCTGAGGTGCGGTGCCTGAAACTGAAGGCAGTCCTCCGGATGGGGCCTGAGCAAGGCTCTGGACAGCTGAAGCATGGCTGTGGATATCTGGAGTTGTGGTGTAGACAGTCCGACCTTGTCAAGTTAAGTGGGTGGCGATCAGGAGCAGGTGCCCTTTCCTCCCAGGGTGCTGTCACACTACATTAGGGCTCATGGGATTGGGGGTAATATTAGCATGGATTGAGGACTGGTTAACGGTCAGAAAACAGAGAGTAGGAATAAACGGCTCATTTTCGGGCTGGCAGGCTGTAACTAGTGGGGTCCCGCAAGGATCATTACTGGGGCCTCAGCTATTCACAATCTCCATCAATGACTTAGATGAGGGGACCGAGTGCAATGTATCCAAGTTTGCTGACGATACAAAGCTAGGTGGGAAAATAAGTTGTGAGGAGACAAAGAGGCTGCAAAGGGATATCGACAGGTTCAGTGAATGGGCAAGAACATGGCAGATGGAATATAATGTGGAGAAGTGGGAAGTTATCTGCTTTGAACATAAGAAATAGGAGCAGGAATAGGCCACTTGGCCCCTCGAGCCTGCTCCGCCATTCAATAAGATCATGGCTGATCTTGGGCTCAAAGCCACTTCCCCGCCCGCTCCCGAGCACCCTTCGTGTTGAGTCTGTGCTTTCAAATGTAGTTATGCTGAATAACTGGACACAGACAACAGAAATACTTAAACAGGTCTTTAGTAACTGAGGGTCAGGGCTGAACTGGAATACACTTTGCTCCACAGGGTTTATATACCGGTGTGGTCACCACCGGTACTACAATGTACAGGAGCCATCAAAAAGTAGTCCATCACCTTAAGGTATCCTCTTAAGGTGGTACAGGTTACATACACTACAATTCCTCCCCTTTTAGCTTAACAGTGTACACCCCAATTTAAACAATACATGGATAACATGTATACAACTTTCACACAAAACTGTTCAAAGATTCAGTCTCTGAGGAGGCCTCCTGATCCGGGCCGGATAACGCCTTTCAGGGGTCTCTGGTTCTCGTTGCTGGGGTGACTGATCCATTTGATCTCCTATGGATTGAACATCATCATGTACATACGAGTCTGAGGTAGATGCTACAGGCTCAATAACTTCTTCAACTGGTGTCTCTGCCGTAGACATGGGGTCGACCCTTGTTCTCGATTCCACAAGTTGGTCAGCATGACGTCGTATTACGTTCTCTCCAACGTCTACCGTGTACATCAAGGGTCCTTGTCGGGCACGAATTGTTCCGGATTGCCATTTATCATTCCTATAGTCCCTGGCCAACACTGGTTGTCCTATTTCGAAACTCCGAGTGGCCTTGTTATTTACGTGCTGGAATTGCTTGTTTTCGACTTCCCTTCGCACATTGGGTTTTAACAAATCCAACCGGGACCGCAACCTCCTGTTATAGAACATTATGGCAGGGCTTTGATTTGTCACTGCATGCGTGGCGTTTCGATATGCCATCAGGAAATTGTCCACCTTGTGTTGTAGTGGAATATGGTCTTCGCTCATGGCCTTTATCGCCTTTTTGAACGTTTGTACAAATCTCTCGGCCAACCCATTTGTAGCCGGATGATATGGGGCAGATGTATAGTGTTTCACCCCATTCTTTTTCATGAATTTCTGGAATTCTTCTGACACGAACTGTGGTCCGTTATCTGAACATATTTGTTCCGGCAACCCATTCCTTGCAAATATGGTTCTTAGAACTGCGATTGTCTTTTCAGAGGTAGTGGTCGACATCTTAATCACTTCTGGCCATTTAGAATGTGCGTCTACCGCTATCAAAAACATGGAATCCATGAATGGACCTGCAAAGTCGATATGCACACGTTGCCATGGGGTTGAAGGCCATTCCCATGGATGCAGCGGTGCAATTGGAGGTACGTTTTGAACTTTTTGGCACCCTGAGCAGCTTTTAGTCAGATCCTCTATTTGTTTGTCGATACCTGGCCACCACACATAAGCCCTAGCAAGGCTTTTCATCTTGACTCCCCCCAGATGACCTTCATGCAGTTCCTTCAGAACTCTCTCCCTTAATTTAGGAGGAATAATCACCCTTGTTCCATACATCAATGTTCCTTGACAGATGGACAGCTGTTCTCGTCTGGCTGAGAATGCTGGTAACAGTGGGTCACCATGTGCTGGCCATCCCTTCACTGTCAAATCGTAGACCCGAGACAGTGTCAGGTCGTTTCGGGTCTCTCTCTCAATACTCGCATTGGTGACTGGTAAGCATTCGATGATGGTCGAGTGAAATATCTCGACAGGGTCAACTGCCGGTGCCTCTTCCGCTGTAGGTAGTGGCAGGCGCGACAGCCCATCAGCATTACCATGTTGCTTTGTACCTTTGAATTCGATATCATATTGATGTGCCCCTAGGAAAAGGGACCATCTCTGAAGCCTCTGCGCCGTCATAACCGGAACACCCTTCTTAGGGTTAAAAATGGAAACCAACGGCTGGTGATCTGTCAGCAGCGTAAACTTTTGGCCTTGCAGGTAATGGCTAAATTTCTTAACTCCCCACACGAGGCTGAGAGCCTCCCTATCTATCTGAGCATAGTTGTGCTCTGCGGAGGTCAATGATCTGGATGCGAACGCGACTGGCCTTTCCAAGCCATTTGGCAACTTATGTGAGAGCACTGCCCCGATACCATATGGAGAAGCATCACACGCTAAGCGAATAGGCAGTGTTGGGTTAAAGTGAGCCAACACTTCCTTAGAGGTGATCAGTGCCTTGCTTTTTTGAAAAGCCCGCTTACAATCCTCGCTCCACTTCCATGGTACTCCCATTTGCAAAAGAGTGTTCAGCGGGTGTAACACCGTGGATAAATTTGGAAGAAACTTGTGGTAATAGTTAACCAACCCAAGGAACGATTTCAACTGGGATACATTTTCCGGAGCGGGAGCTTTCACAACAGCTTCGATCTTGTCAGGTGACTTATGGAGCCCCTCCTGGTCAATGACGTGGCCGCAGTATGAGATTCGCTTTTGAAAGAACTCACATTTCTGGCGATTAACTGAGTCCATATTCTTTCAATCTGGTGAGCACCTGCTCCAAATTCGCGAGGTGCTCCTTATCATCATCTCCTGTAATCAGAATGTCGTCCAGGTAGCATTGTGTGCCTGGAATTCCCTGCAATACCTGCTCCATGGCCCTTTGCCAAATCGCTGGAGCCGATGCCACTCCAAAAACCAGTCTATTATACCGATATAAGCCCTTATGTGTGTTGATCGTGAGATACTGGCGTGACGCTTCATCAACTTCCATCTGTAGGTATGCCTGCGCCAGGTCTATCTTGGTGAAGTGTTTCCCGCCAGACAGCGAAGCGAAGATATCTTCAATCCGCGGAAGCGGATATTGCACCGTGTGAAGAACCGGATTAACAGTGATCTTGAAATCGCCACAGATGCGAACCTTCCCAGGTTCTCCCGGCTTGTTGCTCAACGAACGCTTCATGGTGGGAACAATGGGCGTGGCCCATTCGCTCCAGTCCACCTTTGACAGTACTCCTGAACGTTCTAGCCCTTCCTGTTGAAACGGATTTTTTTGGTCCTCAATCTGGTTCAGTACAAACACTGAGTCGAATACTGGTTTAGTTCAACAGTTGTTTTATTCTGTTGTCCCGGGAGACTTACTCTGATACAGCACCGTTCTGACTCCAGCAGAGTCTCGACAGGTTCCACCAGAGCAAGCAATCTTTCATACAGTGGGTCACATTATTATACTTTACTTTTGAAAAGACATTAACACATCGTACATTCTACACCAATCCCGAGCGAGGCATGTACACAGTTTAAAGTGATGTCCTGGCCTGGCAGTTTGAAATAAAGAAGTCACAGTTCACTGAATGGTTTATAATATAGAAAATATGCAGGTAATGGTTTCACGATCACCTAATCATTATGGTAATGCATGGTAATGTGTTTTCGGATCGCCTTTTGTCAGTATACCCTTTGCACTCCACCCTACATTGTTCCACCAGCAAGGTGTGACATCGTGGGTGCCAGCCATATTAGCATTTTACTTCCTGCTGCCTTCAGTTTCTTGAATTAACATGATCATCTCTCACAATATGCAAGTGACTCAGCGATGTCGACATTGCACCACCATTTTAGGCTAACAGGGTCCTCCATTTTAGGTTGGCAGGGTCCTTGGCCATGCGGAGCGAGTTGTTACCTTATTTTTGCATTCTATATTCTCATTCCCCCCTTTTATCATTCCATGATAACCATCTAAGGTACCCTGTGATTCTGGGCTTCATCCTACTGGTTCATCTCTACTTTATTGAGTCTATTATACTCCTCCTCCATTAATTCTTTCTCGACTTGCTCCTTTAACATCTCACTCGCTTCACCCTCTATACTTGGTAGTTCAATTTCCTCTGATGCTGATTTCCTTTTTTAATAGTCCATTACAGAAGTCCCATTTAGTCACGTTCCAGGATCCGAAAGCTTTAAGATTCTTGTCTTTGCACTGGAGAATATCTCTTCGGCACAGGTGGACGGTTTTTCCAGGTGTGATTTTCTTGCATTTCTTCAGTTGATTGAACGCCCCGCCCGCGAGCAGGATAACGCTCAGAAGCAGTAATAAGGTCCTCATCTTGATCCTCCGTGATCAATCAATGCGACTTATTAGTTATTAATCTGGAAAACAAACTGCTTACACAAGATCCAAAGTTAAAAACTTAAAGCTAAAATTTTAAAAATTAAAAATTAGAAATCGTATAATAAGTATAATAAAAGTAGGATTTTGGCAGGCCAAAACAATCCAAACACAACACCAGACCTCGTAAAACTGCAGTCACCTTTATCAAGGCCGAGCGTGAGTTCTGTAGTCTCTTATCAATTAAAATAAAATTAATGATTGTTCGTAAAATCTACTCTATACTGTACTGAAATCTACTGATTATCTCCCCCCCTTTTGATTGGTTTCTCCAATCAATTTACAATGGTGGAAGTGCACCCATGCGCTTCTTCCCTCGACCTTAGCTGCAGTCGGGGTTGTTAGTAAGACCTGATATGGACCTTCCCACCTTGGATCTAGACTTTTACGAGTCCAGTTCTTAACCATCACATACGAACCTGGTTCAATTTTTAGAGAACCAGATAAGTCAAGAAGTTCACCATATGCAGCACGGACTTGTGAATGCAGCCCACGTAAAACCTTAGTAAGAGCCAAGACATAGGTCGTCATTTCTTCAGTCATATGGTGAAAATGCACCGTTGTAGCAGCATTTTGGTTCCAGGGAGTCTTGAGTGGTTTACCATAGATAATCTCAGCAGGGGTAAGTCGTGCTTTACCCGCGGGTGTGGTGCGGATCTGAAAGAGAGCCACAGGAAGCAATTTCAACCAGGTTAAGCCGGTTTCGGCTACCAGTTTAGCAAGTTTGTTCTTCAGAGTCTGATTGGTTCTTTCGACAAGTCCTGCAGCCTGTGGTCGATAAGCACAATGCAATTGCTGATGAATGTTCAACTGGCTACAAAGTTCCTTGTTCACTTCGGCAGTGAAGTGAGGACCGTTGTCAGAACTTAACCGAGTTGGAATACCATACCGAGGTATGATCTCTCTCAGCAATACCTTAACAACAGTAGAGGCTTTATTGTCTGTGGTTGGATATGCCTCGATCCATTTACTAAATACATCTACAATGACAAGTACGTATTTGTAACACTGACATCTTTCCAACTCAATGTAGTCCATTTGCAGGGTCTCAAAGGGACCCTCCGGTAAAGGGTTTTTTCCCCATTCGCAAGACACTCCCTTTCCAGGCTTGTGTTGTTGACAAGTCAGGCATCGATCGCTAATGTTCTGTGCTATTGCTTGAAGCCTTGGATGCCACCAAGTACTTAGAAGCACATCACTCACTGCCCTGGCACCACAATGAGTTGCAAAGTGTACACATTCAATAACCCAAACAGCTAGCTCATCAGACATGCAAGTCTGTTCCGCGGGAGTAGTCCAGAGTTTTGATAAAGGGTTATATACACATCCCAATTCTCCCCACAAATGCTTATCACTATTAGGAGCGTCCTCCTGCAACTTAATCACCTCTTGGATGGTTGGCATTAGTTTTTCCGAGGTAGACTGATTCTTGTTGGAATTTTTAGTCTGCCTCATAATTCGGGGCACAATCATTTGGTGACTCCTAGAAGCAATTTTGGCCGCCTCATCAGCGCGGCGGTTTCCTATATCTACCGGGTTTTGGCCAGTGGTATGGGCAGAGCATTTAATCACAGCTATCTGTTTGGGGAGTAAAAGGGCTTGCAGGAGGTCTGAAACTAACTGACGGTGTGAGATCGGACTGCCCGAGGAGGTTAGAAATCCTCTATTTTTCCACAATTGTCCAAAGTCGTGAACTACTCCAAAGGCATATCTAGAGTCTGTATATACATTGATTCGTAATCCTTCTCCCAAAGTACAAGCTCGTATGAGTGCAAACAGTTCGGCTTGCTGGGCAGAAAAAGGGGATTCAAAGGCTGCTGATTCTAAGGTGACACCTTCCTGATTTACAATTGCATAACCAGAAATTCGTTTTCCCATGTCATCAATTGAAGAACTGCCATCCGTATACATGGTAATACCGGGATCCGTAATAGGAGTGTCAAACAAATCAGGTCGGACTGAGGTATCATCCTTAATGAGGTGTAAGCAATCATGGCTTGGTTCGTCACTCTCGGAAGGCGGGTTTGCAATGAAACTGGCAGGGTTGATAGTGCTACAGTGTTTAAATGTAAGCCTAGGATTGTTCAGTAAGTATATTTCATACTTATTTTGCCTGGCGGTAGTCAGGTGTTGGGTCTGCAATTGCCCCAGTAACGCAGTGACTGAGTGACAGCTATACACAGTAATATCCTGTTGAAGTGTCATGTTAGCGGCTGACTGTAGACTGTTGTAGACGGCTGTAAGGATCTGGGTGCAATAGGGATGTCCTAAAGCTACCGGATCCATTTTTGATGAATAATAAGCTACCGGTCGATGCTTATCTCCATGCTTCTGGGTCAGGACTGCTGTTGAGCAATCGTTCATTACTGTGCAGTATAACTGGAATGGTCTATCGTACAGGGGTCGTCCCAGGGCTGGTGTTTGGACCAGATCCTGTTTTAATTCCTCAAATGCCTGCTGTGCCTCTAGTTCCAGCTCAAACTCTCCCTCTTTAGCCGTGTAGGGAGTCAGATGTTTGGTTAATACTGCAATATTAGGTATCCACTGTCGACAATAATTAACCATTCCCAGCCACTGTCTGACTTGTTTGGCCGTTTTAGGGGCTGGTGTCTCGCATATTGGCTGTATTCTACTGGTTTCCAGACTGCGGTTCTCTGCTGATAACATAACTCCAAGAAATTTAACTGTCTTCTTAACCACTAGTACTTTAGCTGGAGATACCACATATCCCAATTCTGAGAGATAGTTCAACAACTGAATAGTGTCCTCTCTGTTACTTAGCTCATCAGGGCTGGCAATGAGAAGGTCATCCACATACTGGATCAGATTAGAGCCACGATTTAATGTCAGTGTCTGTAATTGCTGTTGAAGGCACCGCGAAAACAGGGTGGGTGAATTCACAAAGCCCTGGGGTAATCGAGTCCACGTATACTGCTGGCCATTGTACGTGAAGGCAAAAAGGTATTGGCTAGTAGCGGCCAGTGGCAGGGAGAAAAAGGCATGCTGGAGGTCGACTACCGCAAAAACTTTAGCATCAGCAGGTATCGAGGCCAAGATGTGTGCTGGATTAGGTACCAGTGCATGAAGTGGCTGAACAATTGCATTTATTGTTCGTAAATCCTGCACTAGGCGATACTGGTCAGGCTTACCAGTTTTCGGAACAGCTAGGATGGGTGTATTACAACTGGATTGGCATGTTACCAAAATTCCCTGCTCCAACAATCCCTTAATGAGTCTATCTATACTCGGAATAGCTTGCTGCTTCAAAGGGTATTGTCGTACCGTTGGCAAGGTCACATTTTCCTTCACTGGGATCTCAATGGGTTGTATGCCGGTTAGACCTACATGCGTTGGGTCTTCGGCCCATACCTGGGGATTCACATACTCCAGTATATCTTTCCCTACATGACGGTGCACCACTGTCAGGCTAGGCTCAGGGTTTTGGTAAAATTGGACCATCAGATCTCCGGGTAACTGTTGCGGCTGGTGGCATTCAGGGTTTGCCTGATCGATCGCTCGTTTTACCATGGGCCCCAAATCTTTGGCGTGGAAAGACTGGTTAACTTCCCGCGTGATATGAGGGGCCACTGTCGAAGGCTGCTTCCACAAGTGTAAGGGGACCTGCACAAACTCTGCTTTTCCCTCAGGTCCAGTTACTACAGCCTTGAGGTAGATTGTCCATTCCGTACCTTCCAGATTTTTAAAATACTCAAGGGTCCTATCCTTTCCACTTCGATCATATGCCAGTGTCACATGATAGGAGGATGCATTGAGGTCGAGTGACCACCATTGAGGTGTAGTCGAAACATAACATTGCCTTTTATTTGCCCAATGTCCAATTGCTATTCCTTCATCACCACAATCAAGTTTGAGTTGGAATGCACATAGTAAGTCTCTGGCCATTAAATTGCAGTCCAAGCCGGTAGTGATTACAAATTGGTGGGTTGCAGATTGATTTTTGTAGGTCACCTGAACTGGTTCTGACATAGCATACTTGGTCCTTTGACCTTGGAAGCCTGATAATTCCTGGGTCTTGTTGGATCGGGGAAGTTTAAGGTCCGATTGGACAGAGGACATGGCGGCTCCAGTGTCTACTAAAAAGGGGTACCATTGATCCTGGATTTGCAACATTAATAAGGGTTCTTGGGCCGACTGTGAACTGCTGGTCACTAGATTAGCTAGTCAATTCTGTGGGAATGGATTATTCTGGGAGAAATTGGTATATCCTCCCCTGCCTCTAGGTCCTCCTCCGTTTCTTCTCCATCCTCCCCTGCCTCTCCTAGGTGGGTCTCCAGAGGCTAAGGATGGGCAGTCTCTGACCCAATGTCCATCCTTTCCACAGTTATAACACTGCCCTTGTCTTTGACCTTGGTATCCCCGTCCTTGTCCTCTACCCCTTCCTCCACCTCCGTAATTCTGTTGTGGAGTGGCGTAGGGTTGGCCGTATGCAGTAGCATTGAAGCCGTTTGGATGAGGGTAATATCCATAATTCTGAGAGTCTACCCCTCCAGGGTTACAGTATTGAGGTTCCATCTGATACCCTGTCTTGTCTATCGTGTGTGGTTGAATTGGGACTTCCTTCACGACATATTCTGTTTTTACTGTCTTCTGGGGTTGGTTCTCCGAACCTTTACTCTCTTGCCAATGATACTTTACGGCTCTAGCCATTTGAGTTGGAGTATTTTCTGCCCAGTTCATATTATTGGTTTTAACGGCTGTCGCCACAGCAGCCGGGAGACAGTTCATCAGAATGGCGCAGAATTGGGGTGAATTGGCTCCTGCTTGGTAATTGGTGTCCCCTGACTGTCCCTGATAAACCTCACAGAATCTTTCCAAAAATTCCTCAGGTCCCTCATCTTTCTTTGGCTTAGTATCTAGGACATTAGATATATTGATAGGTTTTTGGAGTGTAGCATTGAGTGCTGCAAACATGCGTCGCTCCCTATCAGCTGTGAGGGCGTGGACGGCCTCTAAAGCGGCATGATTAGGGTGAGTCAGGCGTTCCAAAAATCTAGTGTGTTCGGAAGGAGTTAAAACTTGTTGAATCAAAGCCCATAGATCGCGGGAGTCTGCATTGTACACCTGTATCGTACACCTGTATCGTGGTTCGAAGAAAGTCCACAAACCTAGCCGGCGCCTTTTTCCTGTCTGGCATACCGGTTAGGATAGCCATTATCTCATTAGGTTTCCAAGGGAAAAATACATCTATGGTGGGGTTGGCTGCGGCAGCCGCTGCATTCGGGTTTGGCATTGTTCTTACCGGCAGATTTCTGGGCGTTCGTTTTGGTTTAGTAAGGCTAATTTCGGGTTCTGAGTCGGAACTGTTTAAGGGTGAAAGGTTGTCTTCAGAATCAGTAAGGTCACTACATGAGTCAGTGTCATCTGCTTTTGCTGGTTTATGTTGTACTAATTGTCTGGGTCTACGTTTCTTCTTCTGCCAATTCAGACTAGGGGTATTCCCCGGTTTCACGTCTTTCTTGGGATTTGTTGGATCTTTCGATCGGGTTCGACAAGCAACAGGGTCTATATAAACATCAGAAATCGGCGTGATTGGGGAGTGACTTGGGACAGTAAGGGAGGGTGTCGGTGGACTGGTAACGGACGTAATAGGGATCAAGCCAGTCTGATTTGTAAGAGGTTGGTCGGGATAAATGTTATTATATTGGGGTGGCTGAGGAGGTGGCGCGGTAGGAGTTCTAATTGTCCAATTGTTTAAGTCCTCATCTGTTCCGTCTCCCTCTTTCAACCTAAGGCCAACCATTGAACTACGTAGTTCATTTTTATCCTTTTTATCTGGCGCCACTTCAGATTTTGACCTTTTCTCATGTGCACATTCTTTCTTAAGTATTTCAATGGGTTTAGGATTTCCTCCTTCGGTTAACTTTATTCCTAACTTAACAGCATTCTCTTGCCAGCTGGCTAATAGGGAACTGTCTTTAATTTCTTGGCAATACTGTCGCCAGAGTCCAATTAGTTTCTTAGTCTTACTTCCCATATTCTTTTTCCAAATCACTTCTTGAGCTTGTTTAACCGTTTCTAAGCTTTTGGGACCCCCTAGTGGCCATTGTTCGCTGCCTAACTTTTTATTTAAACCCCCTGAGAGTTGTCTCAATTGTTGGGCTTTGTCCGGGTATTTGTCACATAAGGTTTGTAAGGCACTGCCCTCATCACTTGTGGTATCTAGGTAATTACCCATGGTTCTCTTACACTAAGGGTTCTTTTTCAGGATTCGAGTTACTTTTTGCACGTGTCTTATATATTTCACGGATACCGGCACACAAAATGAAACGCAACACTACAATACTTACAATACTTAGACTTAACAAAAACACAGTACAACACTTAGACTTAACAAAAACACAGTGAGTCGTCTATAGTCAAATAGTAATTTTAGCCTCTGTCACCGCCTGGTACAGGTATTCTTAGCCTAATTATTCAAATCGTAAATTTAGCCTCTGTCACCGCCTGGTACAGGTATTCTTAGCCTCTGTCACCACCTGGTACAGGTATTCTTAGCCTAATTATTCTACTTATACGACCCTTATCTTGCACTCCCCGAGTACAAGTTGCTATAGCTCTAGAGTCCCCGACTCTCTCTTTTTACTTTCTTTCAAGTATTCCTTTTCTCTTTCTTTAAAATCACTTATCTACTTTTTAGTCCAATCGCAGCCTGAGCGGGCCAAGTGAAATACGAGGCCGGCGCTTTACCCGACTTGGATACTTATTTCCTAAGTTTACACAGTATTCGCCAGATTGACCCAGATCTCGTCGGGACACCACACAAGAATTAGCGAGTGGCAAAACTTTTATCGGACTTACGGATCAGAGGAAAACCGAAGTGGTAAATTTAAACATACTCACTCCGGGGGCCCATTTCCTCCTCTCACGTCCAAAACTAGTTCGGCTCTTAATTTCGCGAATTCTCGGTGATCGTCCGTTGAGATCCCACTTCTGACACCAAATGTTGAAACGGATTCTTTTGCCCTCAATCTGGTTCAGTACAAACACTGAGTCGAATACTGGTTGAGTTCAACAGTTGTTTTATTCTGTCGTCCCGGGAGACTTACTCTGATACAGCACAGTTCTGACTCCAGCAGAGTCTCGACAGGTTCCACCAGAGCAAGCAATCTTTCATACAGTGGGTCACATTATTATACTTTACTTTTGAAAAGACATTAACACATCGTACATTCTACACCAATCCCGAGCGAGGCATGTACACAGTTTAAAGTGATGTCCTGGCCTGGCAGTTTGAAATAAAGAAGTCACAGTTCACTGAATGGTTTATAATATAGAAAATATGCAGGTAATGGTTTCACGATCACCTAATCATTATGGTAATGCATGGTAATGTGTTTTCGGATCGCCTTTTGTCAGTATACCCTTTGCACTCCACCCTACATTGTTCCACCAGCAAGGTGTGACATCGTGGGTGCCAGCCATATTAGCATTTTACTTCCTGCTGCCTTCAGTTTCTTGAATTAACATGATCATCTCTCACAATATGCAAGTGACTCAGCGATGTCGACATTGCACCACCATTTTAGGCTAACAGGGTCCTCCATTTTAGGTTGGCAGGGTCCTTGGCCATGCGGAGCGAGTTGTTACCTTATTTTTGCATTCTATATTCTCAAGCCTGACATCGGTAGTGGGGAAAATGCTAGATGTAATAGCAGAGCACTTGGAAAACAGTGACCGGATCGGACAAAGTCAACATGGATTTACAAAAGGTAAATCGTGCTTGACTAATCTACTGGAATTTTTTGAGGATGTAACTGGTAAAATAGATAAGGGAGAACCAGTGGATGTGGTGTATTTGGACTTTCAAAAGGCTTTCGATAAGGTCCCGCATAAGAGATAGAAACATATAAGATAGGAGCAGGAGTAGGCCATTCGGCCCCTCGAGCCTGCTCCGCCATTCAATGCGATCAGTGCTGATCATCCAAGCTCAGTACCCTGTACCTGCCTGCTCATCTCTGTCCTAAATGGCTTACCCCTTATCCTTAGACTGTGACCCCTGGTTCTGGACTCCCCGACCATCGGGAACAACCTCCCTGCATCTAGTCTGTCCAGTCCTGCCAGAATTTTATAAGTTTCAATGAGATCCACTCTCATTCTTCTAAACTCCAGCGAGTACAAGCCCAATCGACCCAATCTCTCCTCATACGTCATTCCTGCCATCCCAGGTATCAGCCTGGAGAATATTCGCTGAACTCCCTCCATGGCAAGAACATCCTTCCTCAGATAAGGCGGCCAAAACTGCACACAATACTCCAGGTGTGGTTGCACCAAGGCCCTGTACAGCTGCATCAAGACATCCTTGTTCCTGTACTAGAACCCTCTCGCTACGAAGGCCAACATACCATTTGCCTTCTTAATCGCCTGCTGCACCTGCATGCTTACCTTCAGCGCCTGGTGCACAAGGACACCCAGGTCTCGTTGCACTTCCCCTTCTTGCAATCTATTGCCATTCAGAAAATAATCTGCCTTCCTGTTTTTGACACCAAAGTGGATAACCTCACATTTATCCACATTATATTGCATCTGCCATGCCTCTGCCCAATCACCCAACCTGTCCAAATCATACTGGAGTTTCTCGGCATCCTCCTTACAGCACACGCCCACTCAGCTTTGTGTCGTCTGCAAACTTGGAGATATTACATCTAGTTCCCTCGTCTAGATCATTAATATATATTGTGAATAGCTGGGGTCCAAGGACTGATCCCTGCAGTACCCCACTAGTCACTGCCTGCCACTCGGAAAAAGACCCATTTATTCCAACTCTTTGCTTTCTGTCTGCCAACCAGTTCTCTATCCAAGTCAATACCTTGCCCCCAATCCCATGTGCCTTAACTTTACACGCTAATCTCTTATGCGGGACCTTATCGAAAGCCTTCTGAAAGTCCAAATACACCACATCCACTGGTTCTCCCTTATCAATTTTGCCAGTTACATCCTCAAAAAATTCCAGTAGATTAGTCAAGCATGATTTACCTTTTGTAAATCCATGTTGACTTTGTCCGATCCTGTCAGTGTTTTCCAAGTGCTCTGCTATTACATCTTTTATAATGGACTCTAGCATTTTCCCCACTACCGAAGTCAGGCTTACCGGTCTGTAATTCCCTGTTTTCTCTCTACCACCTTTTTTGAATGGTGGGGTAACATTAGCTACCCTCCAATCCATGGGTGCAGTTCCAGAGTTTATCGAATTTTGGAAGATGACCAGCAATGCATCTACTATTTCTAGGGCCACTTCCTTACGTACCCTAGGATGTAGATTATCAGGCCCTGGGGATTTATCGGCCTTCAATCCCGTCAATTTCCCCAACACCATTTCCCTACAAATACTGATTTCTTTCAGTTCCTCCCTCTCATCAGACCCTATGATCCCCGACATCTCTGGGAGGTTATTTGTGTCCTCCTTTGTGAAGACTGAACCAAAGTATGTATTTAATTGGTCTGCCATTTCTTTGTTCCCCATTATAAATTCCCCTGATTCTGACTGCAAGGGACCTACGCTTGACTTCACCAATCTTTTTCTCTTCACATATCTATAAAAGCTTTTACAGTCAGTTTGTATAAAGGAAGAAATAATGGGAGCTTGTCAGAAAGGTATGGCAATAATCATGGGGGATTTTAATCTACATATAGACTGGAAAAATCAGATGGGCAAAGGTAACCTAGATGAGGAGTTCATAGTACGATAGCAAAATACTGCAGATGTTGGAAATCCGAAATAACAACAGAAAATGCTGGAAAAACTCAGCAGGTCAGGCAACATCTGTGGAGAGAAATTTGAGTTGACGTTTCGGGTCGGACCCTTCTTCAAAACTGGAAAGAAAAGAAATTAGATCGAAGGGAGGGCTGCGATCGGACAAAAGAAGTGAAAGAAACAAAAGAGCTCGACGAGATGGTAATAGGCTGAGATTAGGTGTA
Source organism: Somniosus microcephalus (assembly GCF_052327205.1). Classification (NCBI taxonomy): domain Eukaryota; kingdom Metazoa; phylum Chordata; class Chondrichthyes; order Squaliformes; family Somniosidae; genus Somniosus; species Somniosus microcephalus. The sequence goes on along the minus strand of NW_028225189.1, from coordinate 3,129,627 downwards.
AATGTACTGGCAGGGCAGGAGATAGCTGCCAGGTGTGAGAGAGAAACCAAAGGAAAGGGGGGCGGGGGAAAGGAGTGGAAAAATTACAAGAAAAAATGTGTGATAGGGGCCGAGGTTATGATCTGAAATTGTTGAACTCGATATTGAGTCCGGAAGGCTGCAGAGTGCCGAATCGGAAGATGAGGTGCTGTCCCTCGAGTTTACGTTGAGCTTCCGTGGAACAATACAAGAGGCCAAGGACGGTGAGGTCTGAGTGGGAATGGAGCGGTGAATTAAAATGACAGGCGACCAGAAGCTCGGGGTCACCCTTTTTTACAATTACAATTACAATTTTATTGGTCACATAACTAAATACAAGAAGTGTAATCTAGTCAGTGAAATGCTTTTTCCTTGACGAGCCGAGAGCACCAGGCAGCAAGAACACTGAGCTGCCTGGTACGCACGGAGCTCGCAAGGACGGCAGCCATCTTCATCGGCGCCATCACAAAAAAACACATACCGACATATACACGCATACATACTTTAAATATAAATAAAGCAGACATAAAATAAATAAAAGACATAAAAAGACAGCACATAAAATGAACAAGCAATAATGTAAAAAAAGTAATTTCTACAGTAATTACATTGATATTTCTACCCAGGCTTCTAGAATAATCTCTGGTTACAGGGTGGCCGCACTGGGAGAGCATCGTGAGGAACTCACAACTTATAATTAAATAAATTTAATTAATTCATTAAATAAATAAAGTGCCCCCTCAGTCTTTCTCGATGTTTCCATCTTGGTCTCTCTCGATGTTTCCCCTCTCTCTCTCTCTCTCGATGTTTCCTCTGTCTTTCTTGATGTTTCCCCTCGGTTTCTTCCACACACCTGGCCTGCACATTACCCCTGGCTGTCCAACTTGGCGTCCTGGTAACCGGGTTCCTTACGGACTGAACGGAGGTGTTCCGCAAAGCGGTCACCCAATCTGCCTTTGGTCTCCCCAATGTAGAAGAGACCGCATTGTGAGCAGCGAAAACAGTATACTAGATTGCAAGAAGTACAAGTAAATCGCTGTTTCACCTGGAACGGGTGTTTGGGGCCCTGGACAGTGGGAAGGGGGGAGGTATAAGGGCAGGTGTTACATCTCCTCCGCTTGCACGGGAAGGTGCCAGGCGAAGGGGAAGAGCTGTCTGGGATGATAGAGGAGTGGACTAGGGTGTCTCGGAGGGAGCAGTCCCTACGGAATGCTGAAAGGGGAAGGGAGGGGAAGATACGTTTGGTGGTGGGATCACTTTGGAGGTAGCGGAAATGCCGGAGGATGATCCGTTGAATGTGGAGGCTGGTGGGGTGAAAGGTGAAGACAAGGGGAACACTTTACACCTAATCTCAGCCTATTACCATCTCGTCTAGCTCTTTTGTTTCTTTCACTTCTTTTGTCCGATCACAACCCTGCCTTTGATCTAATTTCTTTTCTTTCCAGTTTTGAAGAAGGGTCCGACCTGAAACGTCAACTCAAATTTCTCTCCACGGATGTTGCTTGACCTGCTGAGTTTTTCCAGCATTTTCTGTTGTTATTGAGGAGTTCATAGAATGTTTTCGGGATAGTTTCTTAGAACAGCACGCTCTGGAGCCAACCAGAGAGCAGACTATACTAGACCTGGTATTGTGCAATGAGATAGGATTAATTAATGACTTCATAGTGAAGGCGCCCCTAGGTAGCAGCGATCACAATATGATTGAATTTTACATTCAGTTTGAGGGAGAGAAGAGTGGGTCCAAGACTAGTATTTTAAACTTAAATAAGGGCAATTAAGAGGGCATGAAAGCAGAGCTAGCTAAAGTGAACTGGCAAATTAGGTTAAGGGAGAGGTCAATAGAGTCGCAGTGGCAGACATTTAAGGGGATATTTCAGAATACACAGAATAGATACATTCCAACGAGAAAGAAAAATTCCAAGGGGAGGACCCACCATCCGTGGTTAACTAAAAAAGTTAAAGATAGTATCAGACTTAAAGAAAAAGTATATAATTGTGCAAAGATGGCTGGCAGGTCAGAAGATTGGACAGAATATAAAAAACAGCAAAGAATGACTAAAAGATTAATAAGGAGAGAAAAATGAGAGTACCAGAGAAAGCTAGCTAGAAATATAAACACAGATAGTAAGAGTTTCTATAGATATTTAAAAAAGAAAAGAGTTAACAAAGTGAGCGTTGGTCCGATAGAAAGTGAGTCTGGGGAATTAATAATGGAAAATAAGGAGATGGCAGTTGAATTGAACAGGTATTTTGCATCGGTCTTCACTATAGAGGATTCAAGTAACATCCCAGAAATAGCTGTAAATCAGGAAATGGAAGGGAGGGAGGAACTCCAGAAAATTACAATCACCAGGGAAATGGTACTGAGCAAATTGTTGGAGCTGTGGGCTGACAAGTCCCCGGGTCCTGATGGACTTCATCCTAGGGTCTTAAAAGAAGTGGCTAGTGAGATAGTTGATGCGTTGGTTTTAATTTTCCAAAATTCCCCAGATTCGGGGAAGGTTCCATTAGATTGGAAAATAGCGAATGTAACTCTTTTATTCAAAAAGGGAGGGAGACAGAAAGCAGGAAACTACAGGCCAGTTAGCTTAACATCTGTCACAGGGAAGATGATAGAAGCTATTATTAAAGACGTTATAGCAGGGCACTTGGAAAAGTTCAAGGTAATCAGGCAGAGTCAACATGGTTTTGTGAAAGGGAAATCATGTTTAACCAATTTATTGGAGTTCTTTGAGGAAGTAACATGTGCTGTGGATAAAGGGGAACTGGTGGATGTACTGTACTTAGATTTCCAGAAGGCATTTGATAAGGTGCCACATCAAAGGTTATTGTGGAAAATAAAAGCTCATGGTTTAGGGAGTAACATGTTGGCATGGCTAGAAGATTGGCTAGCTAATAGGAAACAGAGAGTAGGCATAAATGGGTCATTTTCTGGTTGACAAGATGTAACGAGTGGTGTGCCACAGGGATCAGTGCTGGGACCTCAACTTTTTACAATTTATATAAATGACTTGGATGAAGGGACCGAAGGCATGGTTGCTAAATTAGCTGATGACACAAAGATAGGTAGGAAAATAAATTGTGAAGAGGACATAAGGAGGCTACAAAGGGATACAGATCAGTTAAGTGAGTGGGCAAAGATCTGGCAAATGGAGTATAATGTGGGGAAAATGTGAAGTTGTCCATTTTGGCAGGAAGAATAAAAAAGAAGCATATTATCTAAATGGTGAGAGATTGCAGAGCTCTGAGATGCAGAAGGATCTGGGTGTCCTAATGCATGAATTGCAAAAGGTTAGTATTCAGGTACAACAAGTAATCAGGAAAGCTAATAGAATGTTATTGTTTATTGCGAGGGAAACTGAATACAAAAGTAGGGAGGTTATGCTTCAGTTATACAGGGCATTGGTGAGACCACATCTGGAGCACTGTGTACAGTATTGGTCTCCTTATTTAAGCAAGGATGTAAATACATTGGAAGCAGTTCAGAGAAGGTTTACTAGACTAATACCTGGAATGGGCGGGTTGTCTTATGAGGAAAGGTTGGACAGGCTAGGCTTGTATCTGCTGGAGTTTAGAAGAGTAAGAGGTGACTTGATTGAAACATATAAGATCCTGAGGGGTCTGGACAGGGTGGATGTGGAGAGGATGTTTCCTCTTGTGGGAGAATCTAGAACTAGGGGTCACGGTTTAAAAATAAGGGGTCGCCCATTTAAGACAGAGATGAGGAGAATTTTTTTGTCACAGACAGTTGTGAGTATTTGGAACTCTCTTCCTCAGAGGGCGGTGGAAGCAGAGTCTTTGAATATTTTTAAGGCAGAGGTAGAGAGATTCTTGATGAGCAAGGGGGTGAAAGGTTATCGGGGGTAGGTGGGAATGTGGAGTAATCAGATCAGCCATGATCTTATTGAATGGTGGAGCAGGCTCGAGGGGCCGAGTGGCCTACTCCTGCTCCTAATTCGTATGTTCGTATGTAACCTGTGCAGCAGCTGGGGCCTGAAAATCAGCTTCACTGCCCCTGGGCTGGGAAAGGGGGACATGAGGCAACATTCTCCCTCTTGCCCCTTTCTACACTCCTTTTACAGGGTTTTAGAAGTGGAGCATTTACAGACAGGAAGCTCAGACCAAACATCACTTCAAGATCAGACAGAGTCGCTCGATTCATCAGGACCTGATTCAGTTGGTCCTCCAGTCTGCTGGCACACCAGCGAGTTCACACTGATGAGAGACCATTTAAATGCTCTCACTGTGGGATGAGCTTTAAAAGCTCCGGGAATCTGAATGGACACCAGCGAGTTCACACCGGGGAGCGGCAGTTCACCTGCTCCGTGTGTGGGAAGGGATTCACCCAGTCATCCGACCTGCTGGCACACCAGCGAGTTCACACTGATGAGAGACCATTTAAATGCTCTGACTGTGGTAAGAGCTTTAAAAGCTCCGGGGAGCTGAAGAGACACCAGCGAGTTCACACTGTTCTGTAGCACAGGGCCCTGCAGACAGTTGGGGTGACATGAACGTGGAATGGATGAATGTTTTATAAATTCTTGGACTGCTGTTTAATCTTTCAATCTGTTGTGCTGATGATTCCCTTTGTTTAACAGTTCATGGTGTTCCATAGAATGTACAACACAGAAACAGGCCATTCGGCCCAACTGGTCCATGCCGGTGTTTATGCCCCACACCCACCCTACTTCAATTAACCCGATCAACATCTCCTCCCATTCCTTTCTCCCTCATGTGGCTTCCCCATAAATCCATCTGTGCTGTTCACCTCAACTACTCCCTGTGGTAGCGAGTTCCCCATTCTCACCATTCTCTGGGTAAAAAAGTTTATCCCGAATTCCCTCCTGCATTTATTAGTGACTATTTTAAGTTTGTGGCCTCATAAATATGATGAGACTCTGTTAAGCTGACCAGTATGTTGTTGTACTTTGTCTTTTTCTGATAAATTAAACATTACTGAGCCCCTGTACCCGTGTTATGAGATGAAGTTTTTTTCTATTCGTTCATGGGATGTGGGCATCGCTGGCAAGGCCAGCATTTATTGCCCATGCCTAATTGCCCTTGAGAAGGTGGTGGTGAGCCACCTTCTTGAACCGCTGCAGTCCGTGTGGTGAAGGTACTCCCACAGCGCTGTTAGGGAGGGAGTTCCAGGACTTTGACCCAGCGCCGATGAAGGAATGGCGATATACTTCCAAGTTAGAATGGTGTTTGACTTGGAGTTGGTGGTCATAGAGTCATAGTGTTATACAGCACAGAAAGAGGCCCTTCGGCCCATCGTGTCCGCGCCGGCCATCAAGCCCTGTCTATTCTAATCCCATTTTCCAGCACTTTGTCCGCAGCCATGTATGTTATGGCGTTTCAAGTGCTCATCTGAATGCTTCTTGAATGTTGTGAGGGTTCCTGCCTCTACCACCCTTTCAGGCAGTGAGTTCCAGATTCCAACCACCCTCTGGGTGAAAAAGTTTTTCCTCAAATCCCCTCTAAACCTCCTGCCCCTTACCTTGAAACTATGCCCCATGGTTATTGACCCCTCTACTAAGGGAAAAGTTCCTTTCTATCTACGCCCCTCATAATTTTGTACACCTCAATCAGGTCCCCCCTCAGCCTTCTCTGCTCTAAGGAAAGCAACCCCAGCCTGTCCAGTCTCTCTTCATAACTGAAGCGCTCCAGCCCAGGTAACATCCTGGTGAATCTCCTCTGCACCCTCTGCAATGCAATCACATCCTTCCTATAGTGTGGCGACCAGAACTGCACACAGTATTCCAGCTGTGGCCTAACTAGCGTTTTGTACAGCTCCATCATAACCTCCCTGCCCTTATATTCTATGCCTCAGCTAATGAAGGCAAGTATCCCATATGCCTTTTTAACCACCTTATCTACCTGTCCTGCTGCCTTCAGGGATCTATGTATTCTATCAGGTGTTCCCAGGCACCTGCTGCCCTTGTCCTTCTAGGTGGAAAAGGTCGCGGGTTTGGGAGGTGCTGCCAAAGAAGCCTTGGCGAGTTGCTGCAGTGCATCTTGTGGATGGTACACACTGCAGCCATGGTGCACTGGTGGTGGAGGGAGTGAATGTTTAAGGTGGTGGATGGGGTGCCAATTAAGCGGGCTGCTTTATCCTGAATGGTGTCGAGCTTCTTGAGTGTTGTTGGAGCTGCACTCATTCAGACCAGTGAAGAGTATTCCATCACACTCCTGACTTGTGCCTTGTAGATGGTGGAAAGGCTTTGGGGAGTCAGGAGGTGAGACACTCACCGCAGAATACCCAGCCTCTGACCTGCTCTTGTAACCACAGTATTTATGTGGCTGGTCCAGTTAAGTTTCTGGTCAATGGTGACCCCCAGGATGTTGATGAAGGGGGATTCGGCGATGGTAATGCTGTTGAATGTCAAGGGGAGGTGGTTAGATGCTCGCTTGTCGGAGATAGTCATTGCCCGGCACTTGTGTGGTTTGAATGTTACCTGCCACTTATCAGCCCAAGCCTGAATATCGTCCAGGTCTTGTTGCATGCGGGCATGGACGGCTTCATTATCTGAGGAGTTGCAAATGGAATTGAATACTGTGCAGTCATCAGCGAACATCCCTACTTCTGACCTTATGATGGAGGGAAGGTCATTGATGAAGCAGTTGAAGATGGTTGGGCCGAGGACACTGACTTGAGGAACTCCTGCAGCGATATCCTGGGGCTGTGATGATTGACCTCCAACCACCACACCCATCTTCCTTTGTGCTCGGTCTGACTCCAGCCAGTGGAGAGTTTCCCCCGATTGATTAGCATTGAGGTAATAGTGAGAGTAATAAGGGAAGCGAAACAGGACATTCGAAATAAATGAGAGCCAAGGAAAGAAAAACTAAAGATCAAAGTAAGAAAGAGACAAACGAAGGAAATGAGAAGAAAAGAATTTGAGGAGAAAGTGAGTGATGATAAGAAACATTGACATTTCAAAAATGAGACAGGAGAGGAGGTAAGTACGAAGAAAGAAAGATCTTGACTATGTACAGCACCTTTCACAATTTCAGGACATCTCCAAGCGCTGTGCAGCAATTGCAGGACTTCTGACGTGTGGTCATGTAGGAATGTAATGTAGCAGTCAATTAGAGAGAGATGTGGAGAGGAAAGGCAAGAAGAGAAAGAGCAGGAAGGGAAAATAAATGGACAAAATCAGGGAGGTCGTTTTTTAAAAATTTGTTCATGGGATCTGGGCGTCGCTGGTAATGCCAGCATTTATTGCCCATCCCTAATTGCCCTTGAGAAGGTGGTGAGCCACCTTCTTGAACCGCTGCAGTCCGTGTGGTGAAGATATTCTCACAGTGCTGTTCGGGAGGGAGTTCCAGGATTTTGACCCAGCGACGATGAAGGATCGGCTGATATACTTCCAAGTCAGGATGGTGTGTCACATGGAGGGGACAGTGTAGAGGGAGCTTTACTCTGTCTCTAACCCGTGCTGTACCTGCTCTGGGAGTGTTTGATGGGACTGTGTAGAGGGAGCTTTACTCTGTATCTAACCCGTGCTGTACCTGCCCTGGGAGTGTTTGATGGGACAGTGTAGAGGGAGCTTTACTCTGTATCTAACCCGTGCTGTACCTGCCCTGGGAGTGTTTGATGTGTCAGTGTCGAGGGAGCTTTACTCTGTATCTAACCCGTGCTGCACCTACCCTGGGAGTGTTTGATGGGACAGTGTAGAGGGAGCTTTACTCTGTATCTAACCCGTGCTGTACCTGCCCTGGGAGTGTTTGATGGGACAGTGTAGAGGGAGCTTTACTCTGTATCTAACCCGTGCTGTACAACACGCCTTATTACATTAATGGGCATATAATTGGCAAATGAATTTCAACACCGACAAATGTATTACATTTTGGTAAGAAAAAATTATTAGGTCACATATTACTTGGAAATAAGAATCTAAATAGGGTAGAAGAGCAAAGTGATCGTGGAGTAAAAGTACACAAATCACTGAAATTAGTGACGCAGGTTAATAAGGTCATTAAAAAAAGCAAACCAAGCACTAGGGTTTATTTCTAGAGGCATAGAATTGAAAAGTAGTGAAGTTATGCTAAACCTGTATCAAACCTTGGTTAGACCACACTTAGAGTACTGCATACAGTTCTGGTCGCCATATTATAAAAAGGATATAGAGGCACTGGAGAGGGTGCAGAGAAGATTTACAAGGATGATACCAGAAATGTGAGGTTATGCCTATCAGGAAATAATAAATGGGGTAAGGGCACACTAACCACACATCATATATATCTATAGCTTAAGTAGACAGATTTTAAGCCAAACGATGGGACCGAAGGCTGCAATTCCTGTGCCATGCGGGAACTCCGGGACGCTTCACTTGTCCTGGTGAACCGCATGTGCAGGCAGCGCCTCCAGTGGCTGGAACTCGAGCTCAGGGGTCTCTGAGCTTGAGGAGTGGCTGGAGTCACTGCCGGGCAGACGGGGGGCTGAGAGTTTCCTGGAGCGCACGTTCCAGGAGGTGGTCACCCCGCAGCCACAGAGAGTTTGTGGGAATTGTAACTGGGTGGCCGCCCAGCAGGGTTTGAGGAGGCAAGGCAGTGCAGGAATCCCCTGGGAGTGCGGCGCTCTCAAACCGGATTTCAGTGCTGAATCCCGGTGAAGGTGACGACACCTCGGGGGGGAGAGTGCAGTCTAGAGCGCATCCACTGCACTGTGGGGCAATGACTGCACTGGGGGACAAAGCAAAGTGTGGAAATCTAGTGGTCATAGGGGATTCGATAGTCAGGGGGGCTAGACAGGTGTTTCTGCAACCCTCGACGTGAGTCCCGCTCGGCGTGTTACTTCCCTGGTGCCGGGGTAAAGGACATCACTGAGAGGGTGCAGAACATTTTGAGGGGGGAAGTTGAACAGCCAGGAGTCCATGTGGGAACCATAGACATAGGAAGGAAAAGGGCTGAGGTCCTGCAGGCAGACTTTCAGGAACTCGTGAGGAAATCGGCAGATGCAATATAACATGGATAAATGCGAGGTTATCCACTTTGGTGTCAAAAACAGGAAGGCAGATTATTATCTGAATGGCAATAGATTGGGAGAAGGGGAAGTGCAAAGAGACCTGGGTGTCCTTGTGCACCAGTCGCTGAAGGTAAGCATGCAGGTGCAGCAGGCGGTTAAGAAGGCAAATGGTATGTTGGCTTTCGTAGCGAGAGGATTCGAGTACAGGAACAAGGATGTCTTGCTGCAGTTGTACAGGGCCTTGGTGAGACCACACCTTGAGTATTGTGTGCAGTTTTGGTCGCCTTATCTGAGGAAGGATGTTCCCGATGGTCGGAGAGTCTAGAACCAGGGGTCACAGTCTAAGGGTCGGGGAGTCCAGAACCAGGGGTCACAGTCTAAGGATAAGGGGTAGGCCGTTTAGGACAGAAATGAGGAGGAACTTCTTCACCCAGAGAGTGGTGAACCTGTGAAATTCTCTACCACAGAAGGCAGTAGAGGCCAATTCATTAAATATATTCAAGAAGGGGTTGGATATATTTCTTAAGGCTAAAGGGATCAAGGGGTATGGGGAGAAAGCAGGGATCGGGTACTGAATTTGGATGATCAGCCATGATCGCACTGAATGGCGGAGCAGGCTCGAGAGGCCGAATGGCCGACTCCTGCTTCTATCTTCTATGTTTCTCTGTTTCTATGTTTCGAGGCTCCCTGCTCGGCTGTGGACTTCCAGCCGTCCCAACAATTCCAACTATTGCAGGGAACAGGCTCCACCTTGATACTATTCTAATCCACTAGTCATTGATTGTGGTTGGTAATGAAGAAGAAAGCTGCAGACTGCAGGAAGGTATCAATGGACTGGTCAGGTGGGCAGAACAGTGGCAAATGGAATTCAATCTGGAGAAGTGTGAGGTGATGCATTTAGAGAGGGCTAACAAGGCAAGGTAGGACACTGAGAAGTGCAGAAGATCAGAGGGACCTTGGAGTGCATGTCCACAGATCCCTGAAGGTAGCAGGACAGGTAGATAAGGTGGTTAAGAAGGCACACGGGATACTTGCCTTTATTAGCCGAGGCATAGAATATAAGAGCAGGGAGGTTATGCTTGAACTGTATAAAACACTAGTTAGGTCACAGCTGGAATACTGTGTGCAGTTCTGGTCACCACATTACAGGAAGGATGTGATTGCACTAGAGGGGGTGCAGAGGAGATTTACGAGGATGTTGCCTGGTCTGGGGAATTTTAGCTATAAGCAGAGATGGCTGAGGTTGTTTTCTTTGGAACGGAGGAGGCTGAGGAGAGACCTATTTGAGGTATATAAAATTATGAGGGGCCTAGATAGGGTGGTAGAGGCAGAGACCGTCATCACATTTAAAAAGTACTTGGATATGCACTTGAAGTGCCGTAACCTACAAGGCTGCGGACCAAGTGCTGGAAAGTGGGATTAGGGTGGATAGCTCTTTGTCGGCCGGCATGGACAAGATGGGCCGAATGGCCTCCTTCTGTGCTGTACATTTCTATGATTCTATGATTCATTGATCATCCCATTCCCAAGCTGACTCTGTGTTAACACCTCAGACGAGCCGTCCCACGTAGAGTGACTCCCTCCACCTGTTCTCCCGGTTACAGAACCAGTTTGTCTCTCTCAGGAATGCCCAAGCCTCTGTTGTCTGGGCACCAACTCACTCGTGACCTCACATGTTGCAACAAGTCTGCTGCCTGAGCAGTTTGCAGTGTTATTAGGTCTGTAGGTCGCTTAGCAACCACCTCCCTTATCTAGGCAAAGGGCTCATCTCCTGACTTTGGGTGTTATCATTCCAAACTTCAGCATTCTCTGTCTTTTAGCTTCAATCTGTCTGTGTCCACCCAGTGACAACACTGAGCTCCTCCCTGCAGTAAACCACTGTTTGTATTCCTGTTTGTCCTGTTTGTATTCCACTGTGTACATGCCTGGACATGCCTCGGCTGACTCCTCCCACAGGTCCTAGTATAAAGGTGACTGCTCCCCAGCCCTTGTATCCTGGACCGGTCGACCACGCGAGGCAGACCTCCATTCTGTTGTTAATAAAAGCCTTTGGTTACTCTTCTAACTCTCAGTCTTTTATGAGTAATTGATAGCGCATCAATTTTATTAACAACATTTTTATAATGGAGAAGATCCTCACACCAGCATGCCTGGACTTAGATCATCGGGAGGCGGACTCATCCACCAAGTTTACTCACTGGCATCACTCCCTCCAACCACTGATACTCGCCCTCTTGCTGAGAAAGAAAGACTTGCATTTATATAGCGCCTTTCACAACCTCAAGATGTCCCAGAGCACTTTACAGCCAATGAAGAACCTCTGAAGTGTAGTCACTGTTGTAATGTAGGAAACGCGGCAGCCAATTGGCGCACAGCAAGCTCCCACAAACAGCAATGTGACAATGACCAGATAATCTATTTCAGTGATGTTGATTGAGGGATAAATATTGGCCCCAGGACACCGGGGAGAACTCCCCTGCTCTTCTTCAATGTAGTGCCATGGGATCTTTTACATCCACCTGAAAGAGCAGACGGGGGCCTCGGTTTAACATCTCATCTGAAAGACGGCACCTCTGACAGCGCAGCACTCCCTCAGTACTGGAGTGTCAGCCTAGATTTTTATGCTCAAGTCTCTGGACTGGGACTTGAACCCACGACCTTCTGACTCCGAGGTGAGAGTGCTGCCCACTGAGCTAAAGTGCCTAGAGCTAAGCCAGCTGGGATACTTGACATAGGATTACATCGGATATACAGCACAAAAACAGGCCATTCGGCCCAACCAGTCCATGCCGGTGTTTATGCTCCACTCGAGCCTCCTCCCGTCTTTCCTCATCTAAATCTATCAGCATAACCCTCGATTCCCTTCTCCCTCATATGCTTGTCTAGCCTCCCCTTAAATGCATCGATACTATTCGCTTCAACCACTCCCTGTGGCAGCGAGTTCCACATTCTCACCACTCTCTGGGTAAAGAAGTTTCTTCTGAATTCCCTATTGGATTTCTTGGTGACTATTCAATAGTAACTGTCAAAAGGGAATTGGATATATACTAAAAGCAGAAATTTGCAGGGCTGTGGGGAAAGAGCAGGGCAGTGGGACTAATTGCATCGCTCTTTCAGAGAGCTGGCACCAGCACGATGGGCCGAAAGGCATCCTACTGTGCTCTATGATTCTATAACATCAGCTTCTCTCTGCTCACTAGTACTGAGAGAACAGGGAAGAATCTTTAAATCCAGCCCAGTTATTGGGGGCTCTTAACATTAACAAGCCCCAGTTGCCTGAATTAACATGGTTCAGTCCTGGATGTGATTAAAGGCATCGGAAACAGTGGAATCGACCCACCGCAGTCACACTGTGGACACTCTCGTGTGTCAGCGGGTGGGATACACCAGGGAATCCCTTTCCACACACTGAGGTTGACTCTAATGATCGGGAGTCCCAGGGTTTCGGATACCAGATAATCAAGCTCACAAGAACACAAGTTGTCTCTCCAGACTTTATTAAGTGCGCTGCATAACACAGATCGGGTGATAATTCCCTCAATCTGGAGAATAGAAGTACAGTGGATTCACGCGCGATCTTCTCGAGTCTGTTCCAACTGACAACGGCTTAAGTGGCCTGTTCTTGTACACAAGCTTGGTTACCACTCAGGAAATGGGATTGTTTGGACCCGTCTGTTGACCACCTCCTGAACTCCTGCTAATTCAGGGAATTTAGTCCATCTGTGACCAGACTATAACCACAAGCCCGTCTGGTTATCACACCTATACGGTCCGTGAGGTTATTATTAGATTCACACCCAGACGTTGTGCCTTCACTTGTCTGGCACTTCATCCCATAACACGGGTACAGGGGCTCAGTAATGTTTCATTCATCAGAAAAAGACAAAGTACAACAACATACTGGTCAGCTTAACAGAATCTCATCATATTTATGTGGCCATAAATATAAAAGTCACTAATAAATCCAGGAGGGAATTCAGGAGGAACTTTTTTACCCAGAGAGTGATGAGAATGGGGAACTCGCTACCACAAGGAGTAGTTGAGGCCAATGGTATAGATGTATTTAAGGAGAAGCCAGATAAACATAGGAGGATATGTCGGAGGAGGCTCGTGTGGAGCATAAACCCCGGCATAGACCAGTTGGGCCGAATGGCCTGTTTCTGTGATGTACATTCAATGTAATAACATGAACAGTCCACCGGCACACTTGAGGCCGTCCGTGACCGGTGGGTACCGGAGGGACTGGCGTGCATCATCACCACCGAAAATAGAATTTTAATTTCATTTAAGTTTCCTTTAAACTTAACTCTGTAGTTTATAGTTACTCGGGTCTTTTCTGGTGTAGCAGGGACTGTAGGTAGACTATACAAGCGCCTTAGAGATATCTTTAATTGGTGATAGTGAATTAATTAAAATTAATTAAAGGGTAAGTCATGCCAGGAGAGCCCAGCCCCGTGTTATTCTCCTCTTGCTCTATGTGGGAATTCAGGGACACTGCCGGTGCCCCTGATGTCCACGTGTGCCAGAAATGCATCCAGCTGCAGCTACTAGCAGACCGCATTGAGGCGCTGGAGCTGCGGGTGGATGGGTTGTGGAGCATTCACGATGCTGAGAGGGACGTGGATAACACATTTAGTGAGTTGGTCACACCGCAGGTAAGGGCTGCACAGGAAGAAAGGAAATGGGTGACCACGAGGCGGAGTAATAGAAGCAGGCAGGTAGAGCAGGAGACCCGTGACCATTCCCCTCTCAAACAAGTATACCGCTTTGGATACTGTTGAGGGGGATGACTCACCAGGGGAAGGCAGCAGCAGCCAACTTCCTGGCACTGGGGGTGCTCCTGCTGCCCAGGAAGGGGGGAAAAAGAGTGGGAGAGCAATAGTGGTAGGGGATTCTATAGTAAGGGGAACAGATAGGCGTTTCTGTGGCCGTAGACGTGAATCCAGGATGGTTTGTTGCCTCCCTGGTGCCAGGGTCAAGGATGTCACTGAGCGGCTGCAGGGCATTCTGGAGGGGGAGGGCGAACAGCCAGAGGTCGTGGTCCACATAGGTAAAAAGAGGGATGAGGTCCTGCAGCAAGAATTTAGGGAGCTAGGTAGAAGATTAAAGAGCAGGACCTCAAAGGTTGTAATCTCTGGATTACTCCCGGTGCCACGTGCTAGTGAGTATAGAAATAGGAAGATAGAACAGATGAATGCGTGGCTAAAGGGATGTGCAGGGGGGAGGGCTTTAGTTTCCTGGATCACTGGGTCTGCTTCTGGGAAAGGTGGGACTTGTACAAGTCGGACGGTTTACACCTGAACCAGAGGGGGACCAATATCCTTGCGGGGAGGTTTGTTAGCACTGCTGGGGGGGGGTTTAAACTAACTTGGCAGGGGGATGGGGTACAGAGTGGAGCTATAGTAGGGGGTGATTTACAGCCAAATACAGAGGAAAAAACAAGTCAGCTGGGAAGGCAGAGCAAATATGTGAAGGCAAAAGGGAATATGGCAAGGCTGGAAGGCATTTATTTTAATGCAAGGAGTCTTGCAAATAAGGTGGATGAACTGAAGTTGTTGTTGAACACATGGGAGTACGACATTGTTGCTATCACGGAGACATGGTTGAGGGAGGGTCAGGACTGGCAGCTCAATATTCCGGGGTATAGAATCTTCAGGCGAGACAGAGGGGGGTGTAAAAGGGGAGGGGGTGTTGCAATATTAATTAAGGAGTCAATTACTGCTGTAAGGAGGGATGATATATTAGCGGGTTCCTCTAATGAGGCCATATGGGTAGAACTTAAAAACAAAAAGGGGGCAAGCACTTTGCTGGGAGTGTACTATAGGCCCCCAAACAGTCAGGGGGAGATAGAGGAACAGATATGTAGGCAAATCTCAGAGAAGTGCGAAAATAATAGAGTAATAATAGTGGGGGATTTCAACTTCCCCAATATTAATTGGGATAGTCAGAGTGTGAAAGGCTTAGAGGGTGCAGAATTCTTAAAGTGCATCCAGGAGAGCTTTTTGAGCCAACATGTAGAAAGTCCTACAAGAGAGGGGGCGGTACTGGACCTAATTCTAGGGAATGTAGCCGGGCAAGTGGTGGAAGTGTCTGTAGGAGAGCATTTTGGCGACAGTGACCATAATTCGGTGAGATTTAAGGTGGTCATGGAAAAAGACAAAGACGGCCTGGAAATAAGGGTTCTAAATTGGGGGAAGGCCGATTTTAATATGATAAGGCAGGATCTGGCCAAAGTGGACTGGGAGCAGCTACTTATGGGAAAATCCACATCAAAACAGTGGGAGACTTTCAGAAGGGAAATAGAGAGAGTAGAACGCCAACATGTTCCTGTAAAGGTCAAGGGTGGGACCAACAAGCAAAGGGAACCTTGGATGACAAGGGATATACAAAAATGCATTAGGGAAAAAAGGGGGGCTTTTGGCAGTTACAAAAGACTAAAGACGGAGGAAGCCCTAGAGGAGTATAAAAAGTGCAGGGGCATACTTAAAAAAGAAATTAGGAGGGCGAGGAGGGGCCATGAAATAACACTGGCGAGCAAAATAAAGGAAAATCCTAATATGTTTTATAAGTATATTAAGGGAAAGAGGATAACCAGGGAAAGGGTAGGGCCCATTAGGGACCAAAGTGGCAATCTGTGTGTAGAGCCAGATGATGTAGGCGGGGTTTTAAATGAATTTTTTGCATCTGTGTTCACTATGGAGAAAGACGATGTAGACATAGAAATCAGGCAAGGGGACTGTGACATACTTGAACATATTAGCATCGAGAGGGAGGAGGTACTAGCGGTTTTAGCAGGCCAAAAAGTGGATAAATTCCCAGGCCTGGACGAGATGTATCCCAGGCTGCTGTATGAGGCAAAGGAGGAGATTGCAGGGGCTCTGACACAAATTTTCAGAACCTCTCTGGCCACAGGGGATGTACCAGAGGACTGGAGAACAGCTAACGTAGTACCATTATACAAGAAGGGTAGCAGGGATAAACCAGGGAATTACAGGCCAGTGAGCCCAACATCTGTGGTAGGGAAATTATTGGAAAAAATTCTGAGGGACAAAATTAGTCTCCACTTGGAGAGGCAAGGATTAATCGGGGATAGTCAGCATGGCTTTGTCATGGGTAAATCATGCCTGACCAATCTGATTGAATTTTTCGAGGGGGTGACTAGGTGTGTGGATGAGGGAAATGCTGTGGATGTGGTTTACATGGACTTCAGCAAAGCTTTTGACAAAGTCCCGCATAGGAGACTGGTCAAGAAGGTAAGAGCCCATGGGATCCAGGGTGCCTTGGCGCGTTGGATCCTTAAATGGCTGAGTGGCAGGAGGCAGAGGGTGATGGTCGAAGGTTGCCTTTGTGACTGGAAGCCTGTGTCCAGTGGGGTACCTCAGGGATCGGTGCTGGGTCCCTTGCTGTTTGTGATCTACATAAATGATTTGGATGAGAATGTAAAAGGTATGATCAGTAAGTTCGCGGATGCCACGAAAATTGGTGGGGTGGTAAATTGCGAGGAGGAAAGCCTCATGCTACAGGACGATATAAACGGGTTGGTCAGATGGGCGGAAAAGTGGCAAATGGAGTTTAACCCTGAAAAGTGCGAGGTGATGCATTTTGGACGGACAAATAAGGCAAGGGAATACACAATGAGTGGTAGGACCCTAGGAAGTACAGAGGGTCAGAGGGACCTTGGTGTACATGTACATAGATCTCTGAAGGCAGCGGAACAGGTAGATAAGGTGGTTAAAAAGGCATATGGGATACTTGCCTTCATTAGCCGAGGCATAGAATATAAGAGCAGGGAGGTTATGATGGAGCTGTACAAAATGCTGGTGAGGCCACAGCTGGAGTACTGTGTGCAGTTCTGGTCGCCTCACTATAGGAAGGATGTGATTGCTTTGGAGAGGGTGCAGAGAAGATTCACCAGGATGTTACCTGGGATGGAGCGCCTCAGCTATGAAGAAAGACTAAACAGGCTGGGGTTGTTTTCCTTGGAGCAAAGAAGGCTGAGGGGGGACCTGATTGAGGTGTACAAAATGATGAGGGGCATAGATAGGGTAGATAAAGAGGAACTTTTCCCCTTAGTAGGGGGGTCAATAACAAGGGGGCATAGATTCAAGGTAAGGGGCAGGAGATTTAGAGGGGATTTGAGGAGGAACTTTTTCACCCAGAGGATGGTTGGAATCTGGAACTCACTGCCTGAAAGGGTGGTAGAGGCAGGAACCCTCACAACATTCAAGCATTTGGATGAGCACTTGAAATGCCATAGCATACAAGGCTATGGACCAAATGCTGGAAAATGGGATTAGACTGGACAGGGATTGATGGTCGGCGCAGACACGATGGGCCTCTTTCTGTGCTGTATAACTATGACTCTATAAACTTTTTTTGTTATGTTACATGTTTTATTGGTTGTGATGGTTGACTTTTAATAGGCAATTGCCTGTGATAAGGAGAAAAACAAAAATAACATTAACAGTCAAATCAAGGGAATCATCAGCACAACAGATTGAGAGTTTAAACAGCAGTACAAGAATTTATAAAACATTCATCCATTCCACGTTCATGTCACCCCAGCTGTCTGCAGGGCCCTGCGCTACAGAACAATGTGAACTCGCTGGTGTCTCAGCAGGTCATTGGAGCTTTTAAAGCTCTTCCCACAGTCAGAACATGTAAACGCTCTCTCATCAGTGTGAACAAGCTTGTGTGCCAGCAGGTTGGTGGACTGCAAGAATCCCTTCCCACACACAGAGCAGGGAAATGGCCTCTCCCCAGTGTGAACTTGCTGGTGTCTGGTCAGAGCCCTGGAGCGTTTAAAACTCTTACCACAGTCAGAACATGTAAACGGTCTCTGATCTGTGTGAACAAGCTGGTGTTGCTTCAGGTCCCGGGAGTATTTAAAGCTCTTCCCACAGTCAGAACATGTAAACGGCCTCTCATCAGTGTGAACAAGCTGGTGTGTAGTCAGAGCCCCGGATCTTTTAAAGCTCTTCCCACAGTCAGAACATTTAAAGGGTCTCTCATCAGTGTGAACAAGCTGGTGTGTCAGCAAGTTAGATGAATCAGTGAATCCCTTCCCACACACAGAGCAGGGAAATGGCCTCTCCCCGGTGTGAACTCGCTGGTGTTTGGTCAGAGCCCCGGAGCTTTTAAAACTCTTCCCACAGTCAGAACATGTAAACGGTCTCTCATCGGTGTGAACAAGCTGGTGATCCTTCAGATCCCTGGGGCATTTAAAGCTCTTCCCACAGTCGGAACATTTAAATGGTTTCTCATCAGTGTGAACAAGCTGGTGTGTCAGCAGGGTAGATGAATCAGTGAATCCCTTCCCACACACAGAGCAGGGAAATGGCCTCTCCCCGGTGTGAACTCGCTGGTGACTGGTCAGAACCCTGGAGCTTTTAAAACTCTTCCCACAGTTGGAACATGTAAACGGTCTTTCATCAGTGTGGACAAGCTGGTGTTCCTTCAGATCCCTGGAGAATTTGAAGCTCTTCCCACAGTCGGAACATTGAAACGGTCTCTTATCAGTGTGAACTCTCTGGTGTCTCAGCAGGTGGGATGTGCAAGTGAATCCCTTCCCACACACGGAGCAGGTGAACGGACTGTCCCCAGGGTGACTGTGCGGATGAACTTCTGATGTAGATGGGGAACTGAATCCCTTCCCGCTGTCCCCACCTTTACCCGGTTTCTCCCCGGTGTGACGGAGCATGTGTCTCGCCAGGTCAGGCGATCGGCTGAATCCGAGTCCACACATGGAACACGTGTGCGGTTTGTCTGTGCTGCGATCGCTGCTCTCTCCTTCCATGTGCAAAGGCCGATGATATTCAGGTCCTGATGAATTGAGCAACTCTGTCAGATCCTGACGTGATGTTTGGTCTGAGCTTCCTGTCTGTAAATGCTCCATTTCTAAAACCCTGTAAAAGGAGTGTAGAAAGTGGTAAGAGGGAGAATGTTGTCTCATGTCCCCCTTTCCCAGCCCAGGGGTAGTGAAGCTGATTTTCAGGCCCCAGCTGCTGCACAGGTTGGTTGAAAGGATCAACAGTAATGGCGGCTGCAATTCCCACAAGCCCCCACGCTCCAGAAAGCGCTCCAGCCGCCGCGCTGAGTTGTGGCTGACACCACGCAGCGCCCCATGGCCCCGCCCTCTCCTGCTCCACAAGCGCCCGGCCCGCACCGCGCATCCTCAGCACACACCCTGGGCCCCTGTCAATCATCCTCTCCCGCGCCTGCGCACTGGGCCCCTGAGCTCCAGGCTGCCGCACAGGGCTTTCTTTATAAAGTCGGTGTTGGTGAAGAGCCACGATCAGTGAGGGAAACATAGAAACATAGAAGATAGGAGCAGGAGTAGGTCATTCGACCCCTCGAGCCTGCTCCGCCATTCAATGCGATCATGGCTGATCATCCAAATTCAGTAACCTGTCCCTGCTTTCTCTCCATATCCCTTTAGCCTTAAGAAATATATCCAACTCCTTCTTGAATATATTTAATGAATTGGCCTCTACTGCCTTCTGTGGTAGAGAATTCCACAGGTTCACCACTCTCTGGGTGAAGAAATTCCTCCTCATCTCTGTCCTAAATGGCTTACCCCTTATCTTTAAACTGTGACCCCTGGTTCTGGACTCCCCGGTCATCGGGAACATCCTTCCTGCTTCTAGTCTGTCTAGTCCTGTTAGAATTTTATAAGTTTCAATGAGATCCCCTCATTCTTCTGAACTCCAGCGAGTATAAGCCCAATCGACCCAATCTCTCCTCATATGTCAGTGCCTCTCTATTTCTGTATCGTGTAAGAGCAGGGAGGTTGTGCTTGAACTGTACAAAAACACCAGTTAGGTCACCGCTGGAGTGCTGTGTGCAGTTCTGGTCGCCCCATTGCAGGAAAGATGTGACTGCTCGAGACGGGAGATTTACGAGGATGTTGCCTGGGCTGGAGAATTTTAGCTACAAGGAAAGATTGGAGAGGCTGAGGTTGTTTTCTTTGGAACAGAGGAGGCTGAGGGGAGACCTGATTGAGGGGTATAAAATTATGAGGGGCAGAGAGAGAGAGTGGATAGGGAGGACCTATTTCCCTCAGCAGACAGGTCAATAACCAGGGGGCACAGATTTAAAGTAATTAGTCGGAGGTTTAGAGGGGATTTGAGGAGAAATGTTTTCACCCAGAGGGTGGTGGGGGTCTGGAACTCACTGCCTGAAAGGGTGGTAGAGGCAGAGACCCTCATCACATTTAAAAAGTACTTGGATATGTACTTGAAGTGCCGTAACCTACAAGGCTACGGACCAAGTGCTGGAAAGTGGGATTAGGGAGGATAGCTCTTTGTCGGCCGGCAGGAAACAAGATGGGCCGAATGGCCTCCTTCTGTGCTGTAAATTTCTATAATTCTATGAATTGTAGTTAAAGGGACAGACACCCCACAAACTCCGTTCCCTAGCCACTGACTCCATCCCTCTCCCTAACATTTGTCTGAGGCTGAACATAGAAACATAGAAGATAGGAGCATTCGGCCCCTCGAACCTGCTCCGCCATTTAATGAGATCATGGCTGATCATCCAAATTCAGTACCCTGTCCCTGCCTTCTCCCTATATCCCTTGATCCCTTTAGCCTTAAGAAATATATCCAACTCCTTCTTGAATATATTTAATGAATTGGCCTCCACTGCCTTCTGTGGTAGAGAATTCCACAGGTTCACCACTCTCTGGGTGAAGACATTCCTCCTCATCTCTGTCCTAAATGGCTTTCCCCCTTATCCTTAGACTATGACCCCTGGTTCTGGACTCCCTGACCATCGGGAACATCCTTCCTGCATCTAGTCTGTGTAGTCCTGTTAGAATTTTATAAGTTTCAATGAGATCCCCTCTCATTCTTCTAAACTCCAGCAAGTACAAGCCCAATCGACCCAATCTCTCCTCATACATCATTCCTGCCATCCCAGGTATCAGCCTGGTGAATCTTCGCTGCACTCCTTTCATGGCAAGAACATCCTTCCTCAGATAAGGCGACCAAAACTGCACACAATACTCAAGGTGTGGTCTCACCAAGGCCCTGTACAACTGCAACAAGACATCCTTGTTCCTGTACTCAAACCCTCTCGCAACGAAGGCCAACATACCATTTGCCTTCTTAACCGCCTGCTGCACCTGCATGCTTACCTTCAGCAACTGGTGCACAAGGACACCCAGGTCTCGTAGCACTTCCCCTTCTCCCAATCTATTGCCGTTCAAATAATAATCTGCCTTCCTGTTTTTGCCACCAAAGTGGATAACCTCATATTTATCCACATTATACTGCCCCTTTAAATACCTGGGGGGGCACCCATTCCCCTTTAAATGGCCAAGCAATTGTTTTTGTTGAAAAGGGGCCGCAGTCCCCTTTGACTCACCCCCCCACAAATACTCACAAGAGAGAGCGAGAGAGAGGGGAGGAAGAATGCTGGTCTTTGTCCCTTTAAAAGTGGCTGCCCACCAAAATGTTCACAGCACCAGGGCTCTTTGTTCTGGATAAAAGTCGAAAAGAGAAAAGGTTCACTTATTTTTAAATGAATGCAGTTGATGAATAGCCTTGCAGTAAAGGTAATGCAAAGGAATAAACACTCACAAGCTGGGTTTTTTCCTCCTCCTCCTCCTCCTTCCCTTCCCTTTAACAGCTCCTGCAGACAATGAAAGCAGGAAAGCGGCCTGCGGCCTGCAGCCCACCGCGGTCCCGCCATTGGTTGGAGGACCGTCAGCCCGCCCGGTCCTCCCAGCGTTTTCCACGCTCCTGATTGGCGGGCGCCTCGCGTCAATCAACCCCCCCTCCGCTTACGCGCTGACGTCAGCACGCAACGACCAGGGGTCGGTTGGATCGGCGCACACCACCGCAAGGTAAAAAGAAGACACCCCACACAAATGAGGAAGAACAAGAACAATAATAATCGCACTTTAGAGGGGAGGAGGTTGGGGGCATTAATGACTGTTTTCAATTTGTTTCTCAAAAAAAAATATTTGAAAAGCTTCCCAACGGTGCGAGGCGGGCTGCGCATGCGCTCCAGCCAGCCTTTGACTCCCCCACGTGGGGCCTGACACCGGACACGCCCACTTCCCTTCCCCTGCACCAATCACAGCGCAGGCAGGCGCTTCTATCAATCGTCCCTGTCAATCGCCCTCCCTTCCCCTGCCAGTGCGCCTGCGCGGGGCCTCCAGGGAGCAGCTGGAAGGCCGGTCCCGGGCAAGAGGCGGAATCAGCGGCCGGGGTAAAGTCAAGTGTTGGGGAATCGATTTAAATCGAGGTGAGGGGGGAGCGGAGAGCGAGATTATAAAGTAAAATACGAGAAAAACCAAACCTGAGAGTCGGGCGGGCGGCACCTCCGCGGACGCCGAACGGAGCGGATTGAGTCACGCGGGGTGGCGGAGTGAGCCGGAGCAATGTGATTCTGACTGACGGGAGCGCTGACCAATAGGAAGAGGGCTGAGTTGGGAGGACTGAACTGGGCGGCCTGGTCCTCCAACCAATGGCGGCGCGGCAAGGGGGCGGGGCCTCCTCTCCAGGTCAGGTGCGCTGGGGCTGATTGTGACGCGCTGTCCCCAGGTGAGAGCAGCTCAGTCAGCACAGAGCTGGGGCTGGAATCTGGGAGAGGGGCCGCAGGCAGCGGGCCTGGCAAAGGGGCACAAGCTTCACAATACAAGCTGCTTTCAAATGCACAATTGTTTCCTACACACAGCCTTGGTCACTCTGCAAAAAAAAAACTGTAAGAATTCATCATAACTCCCCTGCTTTAGGAGAGGCGTAGAGTGCAAAAGCAAGGAAGTTATGATGAAACTGTGTAAAAGACTGGAGTCAGCTGTGGCTCAGTGGATAGCAGAGTCCGAAGGTTGTGGGTTCAAATCCCGCTCCAGGGACTTGAGCATATAAAGCGAGGCTGACAGTGCTGTGCGAAGGGGAATCATGTTTGACAAATTTGCTTGAAATCTTTGAGGATGTAACATACAGGGTGGATAAAGGGGAACCAGTGGATGTAGTGTATTTGGACTTCCAAAAGACATTCGACAAGGTGCCACACAAAAAATTACTGCATAAGATAAATAATCACAGGATTGGGGGTAATATACTGGCATGGGTGGAAGATTGGCTATCTAACAGAAAACAAAGAGTTGGGATAAATGGTTCGTTCTCGGGCTGGCAATCAGTAACTAGTGGTGTTCCGCAGGGGTTAGTGCTGGGACCCCAACTCTTTACAATCTATATTAACGATTTGGAGGAAGGGACCGAGTGCAACATATCCAAGTTTGCCGACGATACAAAGATGGGAGGGAAAGCAGTGAGTGAGGAGGACATAAAAAACCTGCAAAAGGACATAGACAGGCTAAGTGAGTGGGCAGAGATTTGGCAGATGCAATATAATGTTGGAAAGTGTGAGGTTATGCACTTTGGCAGAAAAAATCAAAGAGCAAGTTATTATCTAAATGGAGAGAAACTGCAAAGTACTACAGTACAAAGGGATCTGGGGGTCCTGGTGCATGAAACACAGAAGGTTAGTATGCAGGTGCAGCAGGTGATCAGGAAGGCCAATGGAATCTTGGCTTTTATTGCAAGGGGGATGGAGTATAAAAACAGGGAAGTCTTGCTGCAGTTATACAGGGTATTGGTGAGGCCACACCTGGAATACTGCATGCAGTTTTGGTTTCCATATTTAAGAAAAGATATACTTGCTCTCGAGGCGGTTCAGAGAAGGTTCACTCGGTTGATTCCGGAGATGAGGGGGTTGACGTATGAGGAAAGGTTGAGTAGGTTGGGACTCGACTCATTGGAGTTCAGAAGAATGAGAGGCGATCTTATCGAAACATAAGATTGTGAGGGGGCTTGATCGGGTGGATGCGGTGAGGATGTTTCCACTGCTGGGTGAGACTAGAACTAGGGGGCATAATCTTAGAATAAGGGGCTGCCCTTTCAAAACTGAGATGAGGAGAAACTTCTTCACTCAGAGGGTAGTAAATCTATGGAATTTGCTACCCCAGAGAGCTGTGGAAGCTGCAACATTAAATAAATTTAAAATTGAGATAGACAGTTTCCTAGCAGATAAGGGAATTAGGGGTTACGGGGAGAGGGCAGGGAAGTGGATGTGAGTCTAGATTCGGATCAGCCGTGATCCGATTGAATGGCGGAGCAGGCCCGAGGGGCCGTACGGCCTACTCCTGTTCCTACTTCTTATGTTCTTATGTGCTGAGGGACCGCCGCACTGTCGGAGGGCCAGTACTGAGGGAGCGCCACACTGTCGGAGGGCCAGTACTGAGGGAGCGCCACACTGTTGGAGGGGCAGTACTGAGGGAGCGCCGCACTGTCGGAGGGGCAGTACTGAGGGAGCGCTGCACTGTCGGAGGGGCAGTACTGAGGGAGCGCCGCACTGTCGGAGGGGGAATACTGAGGGAGCGCCGCACTGTCGGAGGGGCAGTGCTGAGGGAGTGCTGCACTGTCGGAGGGGCAGTACTGAGGGAGTGCCACACTGTCGGAGGGCCAATACTGAGGGAGCGCCACACTGTCGGAGGGTCAGTACTGAGGGAGCGCCGCATTAAACATAGAAACATAGAAGTATAGAAGGTAGCAGTAGGCCATTCAATGAGATCATGGCTGATCATCCAAATTCAGTACCCTGTCCCTGCCTTCTCCCCATATCACTTGATTCATTTTGCCTCAAGAAATATATCCAACTCTTTCTTGAATATATTTAATGAACTGGCCTCCACCGCTCTCTGTGGCAGAGAATTCCACAGGTTCACCACTCTCTGGGTGAAGAAATTCCTCCTCATTTCAGTCCTAAATGGCTTACCCCTTATCCTTAGTCTATGACCCCTGGTTCTGGACTCCCCGGCCATCAGAAACATCCTTCCTGCATCTAGTCTGTCCAGACCTGACAGAATTTTATAGGTTTTGATGAAATCCCCTCTCGATCTTCTAAACTCCAGTGAGTATAAGCCCAATTGACACAATCTCTCCTCATACGTCATTCCTGCCATCCCAGGTATCAGCCTGGTGAATCTTCGCTGCACTCCTTCCATGGCAAGAACGTCCTTCCTCAGGTAAGGTGACCAAAACTGCACACAATACTCAACGTGCGGTCTCACCAAGGCCCTGTACAACTGTAGCAAGACATTCTTGTTCTTGTACTCGAACCCTCTTGCTACGAAGGCCAACATACCATTTGCCGCCTTAACCGCCTGCTGCACCTGCATGCTTACCTTCAGCAACTGGTGCACAAGAACACCCAGGTCTCTTTGCACTTCCCCTTCTCCCAATCTATTGCCATTCAAATAATAATCTGCCTTCCTGTTTTTGCCACCAAAGTGGATAACGTCACATTTATCCACATTATAGTGCATCTGCCATGTTTCTGCCCAATCACCCAAACTGTCCAAATCGTACTGGAGATTCATGACATCCTCCTCACAGCATACCTTCCCACCCAGCTTTGTGTCGTCTGCAAATTTGGAGATATTACATCCAATTCCCTCATCCAGATCATTAATATATATCGCGAACAGCTGGGGTCCTAGGACCGATCCCTGCGGTACCCCACTAGTCACTGCCTGCCACTCGGAAAACGACCCATTTATTCCAACTCTTTGCTTTCTGTCCGCCAACCAGTTCTCTATCCAAGTCAATACCTTGCCCCCAATCCCATGTGCCTTAATTTTGCACGCTAATCTCTTATGTGGGACCTTATCGAAAGCCTTCTGAAAGTCCAAATACACCACATCCACTGGTTCTCCCCCATCCACCCTACCAGTTACATCCTCAAAAAACTCCAGTAGATTAGTCAAGCATGACTTACCTTTTGTAAATCCATGTTGACTTTGTCCGATCCTGTCACTGCTTTCCAAGTGCTCTGCTGTTACATCTTTTATAATAGACTGTAGCATTTTCCCCACTACCAATGTCAGGCTTACCGGTCTATAATTCCCCGCTTTTTCTCTACCAACATTTTTGAATAGTGGGGTAACATTAGCTACCCTCCAATCCATGGGTACCGTTCCAGAATCTATCGAGTTCTGGAAGATGACCAGCAATGCATCTACTATCTCTAGGGCCACTTCCTTAATTACCCTGGGATGCAGACCATCAGGCCCTGGGGATTTATCGGCCTTCAGTCCCATCAATGTTCCTAACACCATTTCTCTACAAATACTGATTTCTTTCAGTTCCTCCCTTTCATCAGACCCTATGTTCCCCGGCATCTCTGGGAGGTTATTTGTGTCCTCCTTTGTGAAGGCAGAACCAAAGTATGTATTTAGTTGGTCTGCCATTTCCTTGTTTTCCATTATAAATTCCCCTGATTCTGACTGCAAGGGACCTACACTTGACTTCACCAATCTTTTTCTCTTCACATATCTATAAAAGCTTTTACAGTCAGTTTTTATGTTCCGTGCTAGCTTACTCTCATTCTATTTTCCCTTTCTTAATTAATCCCTTTGTCCTCCTTTGTTGAATCCTAAACTGCTCCCAATCCTCAGGTTTATTGCTTTTTCTAGCCAATTTATATGTCCTCTCCTTGGATCTTATGCTATCCCTAATTTCCCTTGTTAGCCATGGTTGAGTCACCTTTTTTGTTTTATTTTTATGCCAAACTGGGATGAACAAATTCTGTAGCTCATCCATTCGGTCTTTGAATGTTTGCCATTGCCTCTCCACCGTCAACCCTTTGAGCGCCATTCCCCGCTCAATCCTACCCAACTCACTCCTCAGACCATCGTAGTTTCCTTTATTTAAATTGAGGACCCTTGTCTCTGAGTCAACTACTTCATTCTCCATCTTAATGAAGAATTCAATCATATTATGATCGCTCCGACCCAAGGGGCCTCGTACAACAAGATTGCTAATTAATCCTTTCTCGTTACATAATACCCAGTCTAAGATGGCCTGATCTCTGGTTGGTTCCTCGACATATTGGTCCAGGAAACCATCCCGTAAACACTCCAGGAATTCCTCCTCCACTGTATTGTTACTAATTTGGTTGGCCCAATCTATATGTAGATTAAAGTCACCCAAGATGACTGCTGTGCCCTTATTGCACGTTTCTTTAATTTCCCTTTTAATGCCATCCCCAACCTCCGCCTTACTGTTTGGAGGTCTATATACCACTCCCACTAATGTTTTTGTCCCCTTAGCATTTCTCAATTCTACCCATACAGATTCCACATCATCAGAGCTAATATCCTTCATTACAATTGTATTAATCCCTTCTTTAACCAGTAATGCTACCCCACCTCCCTTTCCTTTTTGCCTATCTTTCCTGAATATCGAATACCCCTGGATGTTGAGTTCCCAGTCTTGGCCATCCTCGAGCCACGTTTCCGTAATCCGAACCAAATCATATTCGTTTACCTCTATTTGCGCAGCCAATTCATCCACCTTATTACAAATGCTCCTCGCATTAAGACACAAAACCTTCAGGCTTGTTTTTTTAACGCTCTTAGACCTATTAGAATTATTATTTACTGTGGCCATGTTTGATTTAAACCGTTGATTTCTCTGACTGCCACTTTTGTTTTTCTCCTTCCTATTTTTTGCTTTTATCCCTGTTTTCCTTTCCTCTGTCTCCCTGCTCAGGTTCCCAACCCCCTGCCATTGTCAGAGGGTCAGTGCTCAGGGAGCGCTGCTCCATCGGAGGGGTAGTACTGCGGAAGAGCCGCATTGTTGGAGGGGCAGTAATGAAGGAGCGCTGCAGTGTCGGAGGTGCCGTCCTACGGATGAGACGTTAAACCGAGGCCCCCGTCTGCCCCCTCAGGTGGATGTAAAAGATCCCGTGGTGATATTTCGAAGAAGTTATCCCCGGTGTTTTGAGCCCAATATTTATCCCTCAATCAACATGATGAAAAAACATTATCTGGTCATTATCACATTGCTGTTTGTGGGAGCTTGCTGTGCGCAAATTGGCTGCTGCGTTTCCCACATTACAACAGTGATTACACTTCAAAAGTACTTCATTGGCTGTAAACTGCTTTGGGACGTCCGGTGGTCGTGAAAGGCAGTTAAGAAGGCAAATGGTATGCTGGCCTTCATTACAAGAGGATTTGAGTACAGGAGTAAAGAAGTCTTACTCCAATTATATCTTCTTTCTTAGGCAGTCCCTTGGAACCGAGGATGACTTGCTTCCACATTAAAAATGAGTTCTCAAGTGTAAGGGTAAATCGGGAGAGCTGCTTCTCCCCGAGACGGACCCTCTGATATAAAGGGTCGACTGGATCCATGTTTATCTGTAATTTAAACAGAGGTCTGGTCGTCTTCCGAGCTCTTTCCCCGAGAGGAGAGCGTAGAATGGGGGGTTTTAGTTTTAAATGGTTTCACCTGGGTCCATTGCTTCCATCGCATACCCATCGGTCCCTGTAGACAAACGTACGTATCACTTGTCATTAATACAGTACATGGCCCCATCCAACGGGCCCCATTCCCTTTCTTGCGATAACTTGCGTCATTACTTGTTGACCGATTCTGGGCAACTTGTCTGGTTTAAGTCCAGCATTCTGCCTTTCTAGATCTTTAATCTGTTGTTGGTTCCTTACTTCTTTATTTAGTGCTTGTACCTCCTGATTTAGTTGTACTGAGTATTGCCTTAATCTATCTTGCACTGGTCCTGGTCCTAAATACATACTTTGGTTCTGTCTTCACAAAGGAGGA
The DNA here is from genome assembly GCF_052327205.1 of Somniosus microcephalus. Taxonomy (NCBI): domain Eukaryota; kingdom Metazoa; phylum Chordata; class Chondrichthyes; order Squaliformes; family Somniosidae; genus Somniosus; species Somniosus microcephalus. Next base: position 3,101,007 of record NW_028225189.1, on the reverse strand, counting down.
CACAAATAACCTCCCAAAGATGTCGGGGAACATAGGGTCTAATGAAATGGAGGAACTGATAGAAATCAGTATTTGTAGGGAAATGGTGTTAGGGAAATTGATGGGATTGAAGGCCGATAAATCCCCAGGGCCTGATAATCTATATCCTCGGACCGATCCCTGCGGTACCCCACTCGTCACTGCTTGCCACTCGGAAAAAGAGCCATTTATTCCAACTCTTTGCTTCCTGTCTGCCAACCAGTTCTCTATCCAAGTCAGTGCCTTGCCCCCAATCCCATGTGCCTTAACTTTACACGCTAATCTCTTATGCGGGACCTTATCGAAAGCCTTCTGAAAGTCCAAATACACCACATCCACTGGTTCTCCCTTATCTATTTTCCCAGTTACATCCTCAAAAAATTCCAGTAGATTAGTCAAGCATGATTTACCTTTTGTAAATCCATGTTGACTTTGACCGATCCGGTCACTTTTTTCCCCAAGTGCTCTGCTATTACATCCTTTATAATGGACTCTAGCAATTTCCCCACTACCGATGTCAGGCTTACCGGTCTGTAATTCCCTGTTTTCTCTCCACCACCTTTTTTGAATAGTGGGGTTAAATTAGCTACCCTCCAATCCATGGGTACTGTTCCAGAGTCTATCGAATTTTGGAAGATGACCAGCAATGCATCTACTATTTCTAGGGCCACTTCCTTAAGTACCCTAGGATGTAGATGATCAGGCCCTGGGGATTTATCGGCCTTCAATCCCATCAATTTCCCTAACACCATTTCCCTACAAATACTGATTTCATTCAGTTCCTCCCTCTCATTAGACCCTATGTTCCCCGACACCTTGCAGCCTCGTGTTGTGGTGGAGCCGAATGAGCATGCGCAGCCCCGCCTCTCTACATTTAAAGGGACACCCAGCCCATCCACATTTAAAGGGTCACCCACCCGCTCCACATTTAAAGGGACACCCACCCCCTCGACATTTATAGGGACACCCCCCCTCCACATTTAAAGGGGCACCCACCCCTTCCATATTTAAAGGGACTCCCTCCCCCGTCTCGTGTGTTCTTCTGATTAAAGGGACTGTGACAATTCCCCCAGCCACCGCACTTTAGCAAGGATGTGAAAGACCTTGAGAGCCAGCCAGTGGCTCAGTTGGGAGCACCCTCGTCTCTCAGTCAGAAAGTTGTGGGTTCAAAGTCCCCACTCCAGGGACTTGAGCACATTAACCTAGGCTGACGCTCCGGGGCAGTGCCGAAGGAGCGCCGCACTGTCGGAGGGGCGGTGCCCTGTCAGAGGGGCAGTACTGAGGGCGCGCCGCACTGTGGGAGGGTCAGTACTGAGGGAGAGCCACACTGTCGGAGGGTCAGTATTGAGAGAGTGCTGCACTGTCGGAGGGGCAGTACTGAGGTAGCGCCGCACTATCGGAGGGGCAGTACTGATGGAGCGCCGCAGTGTCGGGGGGCAGCACTGAGGGAGCGCTGCACTGTCGGAGGGGCAGTACTGAGGGAGCGCTGGACTGTCAGGGGCAGTACTGAGGGAGCGCCGCACTGTCGGTGGGGCAGTACCGAGGGAGCGCCGCACTGTCGGAGTGGCAGTACTGAGGGAGCCCCGCACTGTCAGAGGGGCAGCACTGAGGGAGCCCCGCACTGTCGGAAGGGCAGTACTGAGGGAGCGCTTCACTGTCGGAGGGGCAGTACTGAGGCAGCGCCGCACTGTCGGAGGGCCGTCTTTCGGAAGAGACGTTCAGGTGGACATAAAAGATCCCACTATTTCGAGGAAGGGCAGGAGAGTTATCCCCGGTGTCCTGGCCATTATTTATCATGCAAATTGGCTGCAGTGTTTCCCACATTACAACAGCGACTACACTTCAAAAAGTACTTCATTGGCTGTAAAACCGTTGGTCGTGAAAGGCGCTGTATAAAGGCCAGTCTTTCTTTATTTTCTCTCCTGTATTTACATTAATTACTTATATAAACCTCTTTTACTGTCTCTTGCAAGGGGAGGAATTGCAGACGGGCAGCTTAACGCAAACTTCACACGAAGATCTGACAGAGTCACTCGATTCATCAGGACCTGAATATCATCGACATATGGAAGCGGAACGCAGCAGTCAGAGTGCGGGCAAACTGCACACGTGTCTTGTGTGTGGATGTGGATTCAACTGAAGGTTCAGCCTGGGGAGGCACAAGTGTAACCAAAGCGAGGAGAATTCGTGCAAATGTCGGGAATCCGGGAAGGGATTCAGTTGCCTTTCCGAGCTGGAGACTCATCAACGCAGTCACTCCATGAAATGGCCGTTCACCTGCTCCGTGTGCGGGAAGGGATTCACTCAACAATCCACCCTGCTGAGACACCGGCGAGTTGACACCGGGGAGAAGCCGTTCACCTGCTCTCACTGTGAAAAGAGGTTTAACCAGTCTTTCCACCTGTTGATAGACGAGCATGTTCACACCGATGAGAGACCTTTTCAGTGCTCTGACTGCGAGAAGGGCTTCAGAAGATCCAGCGAACTGATACAGTACCAGCGAGTTCACACTGACGAGAGGCCGTTCACCTGCTCCGTGTGCGGGAAGGGATTTGTCCAGTCCCACACTCTGCTGGTACACGAACGTGGGCACACTGACGAGAGGCCATTCTCCTGCTCCGAGTGCGGGAAAGGATTCACACGTTCCGACTCTCTGCTGATACACCAGCGACTTCACACTGACGAAAGGCCATTCTCCTGCTCCGAGTGCGGGAAAGGATTCACTCAACCCTCCTCTCTGCGGGAACACCAGCGAGTTCACACTGACGAGAGGCCGTTCACCTGCCCCGAGTGCGGGAAAGGATTCACTCGTCCCTCCTCTCTGCGGCTGCACCAGCGAGTTCACACTGACGAGAGGCCGTTCTCCTGCTCCGAGTGCGGGAAAGGATTCACTCGTCCCTCCTCTCTGCGGCTGCACCAGCGAGTTCACACTGACGAGAGGCCGTTCTCCTGCTCCGAGTGCGGGAAAGGATTCACACGTTCCAACTCTCTGCGGGAACACCAGCTGGTTCACACTGACGAGAGGCCGTTTAAATGTTCCGACTGCGACAAGAGTTTCAAATGCTCCTAGGGCCTGGAGATGCATCGACGCAACCACACCGGGGAGAGGCCATTCAGCTGCTCTCACTGCGGGAAGAGGTTTACGCGCTCCTCCGATCTTCTGAAACACCAGCGCACCCACACCGGGAAGAAGCCATTTCCCTGCTCAGTGTGTGAAAAGGGATTCACCAGTTCATCTCACCTGCTGAGACACCAGCGAGTTCACACCTGAGGGCACTGGTCCCATTCTGCTGTCAATCACATGAAGGACTGTTCTGTGTTAATAATGGCAATTACGGGGTCGGGGGCGGGGGCGGTTTGAAGACACTGATAATAATCCCAGTAACTAGGCTGGAGTTTAAGAGGGGTCAGCCTCGGCTCAGTGGGCGACACTCTCACCTCTAGAGTCAGAAGGTTGTGGGTTTGAGTCCCACTCTGGAGACTTGAGCATGTAATCTAGGCTGACACTCCAGGGCAGTACTGAGGGAGAGCTGCCCTGTCAGAGGTGCCATCTTTCGGATGCGACGTTAAACCGCTGCCCCGTCTGCCCTCTCAGGTGGGTGTAAAAGATCCCGTGGCCGCTATTTTGAAAAACGGAAGGGAGAAAGGATCTCGACTTGGAAGATGAGGAAGTAGATGTGAAACTGTAATGTCGCTTGAAATGATTGTAAGACTGAATTTAACTGTGACTGTAATAATTGTGTTTTGTGGGTAACAGAGCGTGGGGAAAACCAGTACGATTCCAGTATGAGGTGATTTTGGTGGTGCCTCCTGTGTCACTACCACCACAACTACCATGCTTTACGGGTCTAACAGGACCTGTCCCATCAACCAACACGTTTTTAAGTACGAGCTGCACAGTTATGTGGCACAATTCAGACCCGACATTCCCCTATTGGTTGAGGGTTTCAGTGAGCTCATGATACGACTGAACTCCTCCCTAAAGCATTTTTTATGTTTTGGAGCAAGACAACTGGAGAATAGATATTGAAATTGAAAGCATAAGGGACAACACACACTGGTGGGATATTGGGCTAAATACATCAGCATGCCCTTAGGCTCGTATTATTTCACACGCTCTGGTTGTTCTCCAACTTGTAATGATTTTGTATTTGAGATATGTAACCCATGTAGTAAAACTTTGAACTATGTAAGATCAGAAGTTTGTTTGAGATCTACCCAGTTAAACACAAATGTCACAAGGTAGGGAGTCAAAAGTTGTTAGGACTAATAAGACAACATAGGGACAAACATGGAAATTCCTCATTGGATTAGGATAATTTCCCATGTACTGGTCATATCCCAACTTGTAGTAATGATGTGCTTACTATTCTACACCTGCTACCTGAAACACCTAAAGTCCAATGCCCAATCACATTTAAATATGCTCACAGCCCAGAACATGTTAGAGTTACACAAACGGAAGAAAAATAATCCATTTGTAAGATTTTAGTTTTGAGGGGTCGGCAAATGCCTCGCCCTCAAGGTGGGGATATGTAGGATAGGGTGTACCTGTAGGATTTAGTAAACATTATTAAGATTCGATAACCATTCTAATATAACTATAATATGTGAAATTGTATGTTAAGATCCTAAAAGCCTGTATAAAATGGAGAATGGCTGAGAGCAAAGCAGGATGGGATAATGCCAACCTGACTAAAAACCTCTGTTTAAAATTACTGAAGTAATAGAATGTTGTGCTAAGTTTATGGAGACGAGGGATTCAGCAATATTATGCTTAAAGAGATAAAATCTAGAGAGATAGATAAGAGTTGGAGACATCCTTCATTGGTCCAGCTATTGGATGGACAGACTGTTTTGTCAACATTCTAGGAAGTGTTCTGTGAAAAGTGAAGATCTGAGATAAGGTAACTTTGTTATACATGGAGAAAAAGTCAGAAGGATCAAACAAGGTCATAAGGTGGGTAACGAGGGAGCAAGACTTTTTACCAGGTGTTAGAGGGTTAATTACTGCCACGTCGGCAAAACGAGATGGGAAAAGGGTATAAAGATACAGGTTTTGAACATCGAAAGCAGCGCACCGTGTAACCAGAGATTGATAGGAGCTTCGGTCAACAGAACACAGCAAGATCACAAGGAAGCGCGCATGGGTCAACGGAACACAGCAAGATACATCAGGAGACTTGCGCCGCAGACACTCGGAAGGAACGCCGCGGTTTGAACGGACAGACTGTGACTATCTTCTTGTTAAGTACTACTTCTTTGTACCGGATGTTTAATGCTTAATAAACCTGTTTTATTGATACACAATATACCTGTACACAGAGTGGTTTGTGTAGTCACGGACTGTTTTACTGATACACAATATACCTGGACCCAGAGTGGTTTGTGTAGTCACGGACTGTTTTACTGATACACAATATACCTGTACCCAGAGTGGTTTGTGTAGTCACGGACTGTTTTACTGATACACAATATACCTGGACCCAGAGTGGTTTGTGTAGTCACGGACTGTTTTACTGATACACGATATACCTGTACCCAGAGTGGTTTGTGTAGTCACGGACTGTTTTACTGATACACAGTATACCTGGACCCAGAGTGGTTTGTGTAGTCACGGACTGTTTTACTGACACACAATATACCTGTACCCAGAGTGGTTTGTGTAGTCACGGACTGTTTTACTGATACACAATATACCTGGACCCAGAGTGGTTTGTGTAGTCACGGACTGTTTTACTGACACACAATATACCTGTACCCAGAGTGGTTTGTGTAGTCACGGACTGTTTTACTGATACACAATATACCTGGACCCAGAATGGTTTGTGTAGTCACGGACTGTTTTACTGATACATAATATACCTGTACCCAGAGTGGTTTGTGTAGTCACGGACTGTTTTACTGATACACAATATACCTGTACCCAGAGTGGTTTGTGTAGTCACGGACTGTTTTACTGATACACAATATACCTGTACCAGAGTGGTTTGTGTAGTCACGGACTGTTTTACTGATACACAATATACCTGTACCCAGAGTGGTTTGTGTAGTCACGGACTGTTTTACTGATACACAATATACCTGTACCCAGAGTGGTTTGTGTAGTCACGGACTGTTTTACTGATACACAATATACCTGGACCCAGAGTGGTTTGTGTAGTCACAGACTGTTTTACTGATACACAATATACCTGTACCCAGAGTGGTTTGTGTAGTCATGGACTGTTTTACTGATACACAATATACCTGGACCCAGAGTGGTTTGTGTAGTCACGGACTGTTTTACTGATACACAATATACCTGGACCCAGAGTGGTTTGTGTAGTCACGGACTGTTTTACTGATACACAATATACCTGTACCCAGAGTGGTTTGTGTAGTCACAGACTGTTTTACTGATACACAATATACCTGGACCCAGAGTGGTTTGTGTAGTCATGGACACATTATTATAACAGCTTTTGAAAGCTACATCAGTCATCGGGAAAATGCTGGAATCCATTGTTGAGGAAGTGGTATCAAGTCACTTAGAAAATCATAACATGATTAGGCAGAGTCAACATGGTTTTATGAAAAGGAAATCGTGTTTGACAAATTTATTAGAGTTTTTTGAGGATGTAACTAGCAGGGTAGATAAAGGGGAACCAGTGGATGTAGTATATTTGGATTTCCAAAAGGCATTCGATAGGGTGCCACATAAAAGGTTATTACACAAGATTAGGGCTCATGGGGTTGGGGGTAATATAGTAGCATGGATAGAGGATTGGTTAACGGACTGAAAACAGAGAGCAGGGATAAACGGATCTTTTTCAGGTTGGCAGGCTGTATCTAGTGGGGTGCCGCGTGGATCAGTGTTGGGGCCTCAGCTATTTACAATCTATATTAATGACCTGGATGAAGGGACCGAGTGTAATGTATCCAAGTTTGCTGATGATACAAAGCTAGGTGGGACAGTAAGCTGTGAGGAGCCTTTGGACCTTCTGACAATCACCTTAAACCTGTGTCCTCTGGTTCTCGAGCCTTCCGCCAATGGGAACAGTTTCCCTCATTCTACTCTGTCCAGACCCCCTCACGATTTTGAACACCTCCATCAAATCTGCTCTCTACCTTCTCTGCTCCAAGGAGAACAACTCCAGTCTCTCCACATCACTGAAGTCCCTCATCCCTGGTACCATTCTGGTCAATCTCCCCAGGTAGGCCCCAGTGCGGCATCGGCAGCGGGTGGAGGCGGAGCTGAGCGGCAGAGCGACTACAAGAGGCCCCAGAGGCTCAGGTAGGCCCCAGTGCGGCATCGGCAGCGGGTGGAGGCGGAGCTGAGCGGCAGAGCGACTACAAGAGGCCCCAGAGGCTCAGGTAGGCCCCAGTGCGGCATCGGCAGCGGGTGGAGGCGGAGCTGAGCGGCAGAGCGACTACAAGAGGCCCCAGAGGCTCAGGTAGGCCCCAGTGCGGCATCGGCAGCGGGTGGAGGCGGAGCTGAGCGGCAGAGTGACTACAAGAGGCCCCAGAGGCTCAGGTAGGCCCCAGTGCGGCATCGGCAGCGGGTGGAGGCGGAGCTGAGCGGCAGAGCGACTACAAGAGGCCCCAGAGGCTCAGGTAGGCCCCAGTGCGGCATCGGCAGCGGGTGGAGGCGGAGCTGAGCGGCAGAGCGACTACAAGAGGCCCCAGAGGCTCAGGTAGGCCCCAGTGCGGCATCGGCAGCGGGTGGAGGCGGAGTCGGGACCAGCGGGAGCAGCGAGGAGGAGCTCGGGAGAAAACCCGGCGACCAGCGAGGCCCGAGACCAGTCGGGAGCAGTGAGTCGGAGCCCGGTATAAAAACCGGAGAGAGGCGAGGCCCGAGACCACAGCTGGGGCAGTCGGGAGAGCAGGAGGCCAGTAACTGCTGGGGCAGTCGGGAGAGCAGGAGGCCAGTAACTGGTGAGTTTAAAAGCTCACCTTTCGCGGGCTTTTTCTTTCACAGCTGGTGCAGTCGGGAGAGCAGGAGGCCAGTAACTCTTATATAGGTGGAGCTGTTGCTAAACCCGAAACACTACAGTGTAGTGTCTCCCACCCTTCCACCTCCTCTAACCTTTTAGGGGTTAGGGGAAGTTGAAAAGGTAGGTTCAATTTATTTTATTTCAGGAGCCTAACCTAGGTGGAAAAGGTTCCAGGACAGGAGGCGGCAGTGAAAATACAACACCAGAAAACAGGTAGGTGACTGGTTGGTGAGTACTTTCACAAACTTATTCTAAGTAGAATTCAATAATTAAGCTAAATCGTAGTAAATAAAAGGGTATTGTAAGGGTTAAGTCATGGAAGGGCAGCTCGGACCCGTGCCATGCTTCTCCTGTGCCATGTGGGAAATCAGGGACACTGTCCCTGACAACTATGTGTGCAGGAAGTGTGTCCAGCTGCAGCTCCTAGCAGACCGCATGGCGGCGCTGGAGCTGCGAATGGACTCACTCTGGAGCATACGCGATGCTGAGGATGTTGTGGATAGCACATTCAGTGAGTTGGTCACACCGCAGGTAAAGGCTAGCTCAGACAGTAAATGGGTGACCAAAAGGCAGGGTAAAGGCAGGAAGGTAGTGCAGGAGTCACCTGCGGTCATCTCCCTCCAAAACAGGTTTACCGTTTTGGGTACTGTTGGGGGAGATGACTTATCAGGGGAAGGCACCAGCAGCCAGGTTCAGGGCACCATGACTGGCTCTGCTGCACAGAAGGGCGGGAAAAAGAGGGATAGGGCTATAGTGATAGGGGATTCAATTGTAAGGGGGATAGATAGGAGTTTCTGTGGCCGAGACCGAGACTCCAAGATGGTATGTTGCCTCCCTGGTGCAAGGGTCAAGGATGTCTCGGAGCGGGTGCAGAGCATTCTGAAGGGGGAGGGGGATCAGCCAGTTGTCGTGGTACATGTAGGTACCAACGATGTAGGTAAAAAGAGGGAGGAGGTCCTACAAGCTGAATTTAGGGAGTTAGGAGCTAAATTGAAAAGTAGGACCTCAAAGGTAGTAATCTCTGGATTGCTACCAGTGCCACGAGCTAATAAGTTTAGAGAGAGTAAGATAGATAAGCTAAATACGTGGCTTGAGCAGTGGTGCAAGGGAGAGGGATTTAAATTCTTGAGGCATTGGAACCAGTTCTTGGGGAGGAGTGACCTGTACCAAGGGGACGGTCTACACCTGAACTGTGAGGGAGCCGATGTCCTCGGGGTAATATTTTCTAGGGCGGTTCGGGAGGATTTAAACTAATTTGGCAGGGGGATGGGAACCTAGGTAGTGGAAAAGAGGGAAGTCATATGAAGTTAGAAATAGATGGTAGAAAGGTGAGAAGCAATAAGCAAAGGAGAGAAACACAAAGGGCCAAACTAATTCATAATGAGAGTGTGAAAAAAGCAAGCCTGAAGGCTTTGTATCTTAATGCTAGAAGCATTAGGAACAAGGTGGATGAATTAGTTGTGGAAATAGAGGTAAACAAGTATGATTTGATTGGGATTACAGAAACGTGGCTGCAGGGTGGGCAAGGCTGGGAACTTAACATCCAGGGATATACAATATTTAGGAAGGATCGGCAAAAAGGTAGGGGAGGTGGGGTAGCATTGCTGGTAAAGGAGGGGATTAATGGAAAGGAAGGATATTAACTCGGATGAAACGGAATCTGTATGGGTAGAAATGAGAAATAGCAAGGGGAGGAAAACGTTAGTGGGTGTGATATATAGGCCTCCAAATAGTAATATGGAGGTGAGGGAAGGCATAAAAAGGGAAATTAGAGAAGCGTGCGATAAGAGCACAGCTGTCATCATGGGTGACTTTAATTTACATATTGATTGGACTACCCAAATTAGTAAAAATTCTGAGGAGGAGGAATTCCTGGAATGTTTTCGGGACGGTTATCTGGACCAATATGTCGAGGAGCCGACTCGAGATCAGGCCATTTTAGACTGGGTATTGTGCAATGAGAAGGGACTTATCAGCAATCTTCTTGTACGAGGCCCCTTGGGTCAGAGCGATCATAATATGATCGAGCTCTCAGTCGAGATGGAGAGTGAGGAAATTGAATCAGAGACTAAGGTCCAGAACTTAAATAAAGGGAATTACGAGGGTATGAGACGGGAATTGGGTAAGATTGATTGGGTGGTGTTTCTGGGGGGATTGACAGTGGATAGACAATGGCAAGCATTCAAAGATAGAATGGAAGAATTCCAGAACATGTTTATACCGGTTTGGCATAAAAATAAACCTAAAAAGGTGACTCAACCGTGGATAACGAGGGAAATTAGGGACAGCATAAAATCAAAAAAAAGGGCATATCAACTGGCAAAAAAAAGCACCAGACCGGAAGATTGGGGGCAGTACAGGATACAGCAAAAGAGGACAAAGGGATTAATCAGGAAGGGGAAAATAGAATACGAAAGTAAACTTGCAGCAAACATAAAGACAGACTGCAAAAGCTTTTATCGGTATATCAGGAGGAAAAGACTGGTAAAATCCCAAGTCGGTCCCTTGCAGTCCGATTCGGGAGAATATATAATGGAGAATAAGGAAATGGCAGACCAATTAAACTCATACTTTGGTTCTGTATTCACAAAGGAGGACACAAATAACCTCCCAGGAATATCGACAAACATAGGGACTAATGAGAGGGAGGAGCTGACAGAAATTAATATCTCTAGGGATATGGTGTTGGGTAAGTTGAGGGGACTGAAGGCCGACAAATCCCCGGGGCCTGATAAACTACATCCTAGGGTACTTAAGGAGGTGGCCCTGGAGATAGCAGATGCTCTAAGGATCATCTTCCGGAACTCCATTGACTCGGGAACAGTACCCGTGGATTGGAGGGTAGCTAATGTTACCCCAATATTTAAAAAGGGGGGTAGAGAGAAAGCAGGGAATTATAGACCAGTAAGCCTTACATCGGTTGTGGGCAAAATGCTAGAGTCCATTATTAAGGATAAAATAGCGGAGCACTTGACAAATGGGGAAAGGATCGGACAGAGTCAACATGGATTTACAAAGGGTAAATCGTGTTTGACTAATCTGCTGGAATTTTTTGAGGAAGTAACTGGTAAAATAGATGGGGGAGAGCCAGTGGATGTGGTGTACCTTGACTTCCAGAAAGCCTTCGATAAGGTTCCACACAAAAGATTATCATGCAAAATTAAGGCTCATGGGATTGGGGGCAAAGTATTAACGTGGATAGAGAACTGGCTGGCGGATAGAAAACAGAGAGTTGGAATAAACGGCTCGTTTTCGGAGTGGCAGGCAGTGACCAGCGGGGTGCCGCAAGGATCTGTCCTGGGACCCCAGCTGTTCACAATATATATAAATGATCTGGATCAGGGAATTGGATGCAATATTTCCAAATTCGCTGACGACACTAAACTAGGAGGAGGGGTGGGCTCTGAGGATGTCAGGAGGCTACAGTGCGATTTGGACAGGTTGGGGGAATGGGCGGATACGTGGCAGATGCACTATAATGTGGATAAATGCGAGGTTATCCACTTTGGGGGTAAAAACAGGAGGGTGGATTATTATCTAAATGGCAATAGATTGGGAGATGGGGAAGTGCAGAGGGACCTGGGTGTTCTTGTGCACCAGTCACTGAAGGAGAGCATGCAGGTGCAACAGGCGATTAAGAAGGCAAATGGTATGTTGGCCTTCATATCAAGGGGGTTCGAGTATAGGAATAGGGATACCTTACTACAGCTGTACAAGGTGCTGGTGAGACCGCATCTGGAGTATTGTGTACAGTTTTGGTCACCCCATCTGCGGAAGGATGTTCTTGCCATGGAAAGAGTGCAGCGGCGATTCACCAGGCTGATACCTGGAATGGCGGGAATGACCTACGAGGAGAGATTGAATAGTTTGGGCTTGTACTCACTGGAGTTTAGAAGATTGAGAGGGGATCTCATCGAAACATATAAAATTATGGCAGGCCTGGACAGGCTGAATTCAGAGAGAATGTTTCCAATGGCAGGGGAGCACAGAACCAGGGGCCACAGTCTTAAAATAGCGGGCAAATCATTTAAAACAGAGATGAGGAAGAATTTCTTCACTCAGAGTGGTGAGCCTGTGGAATTCCCTGCCACAGAGGGCTGTGAAGGCTAATTCAATAAATATTTTCAAGAGAGAATTGGATATATTTCTGAAGGCTAAGGGGATTAAGGGTTACGGAGAAAAGGCGGGGACGGGGTACTGAACTGGTAAGATCAGCTATGATCTCAGACGAAGATCAGCCATGATCTCATTGAATGGCGGAGCAGGCTCGAAGGGCCGAATGGCCTATTCCTGTTCCTATCTCTATGTTTCTATGATTTACCTTTTGTAAATCCATGTTGACTTTGTCCGATCCTGTCACTGTTTTCCAAGTGCTCTGCTATTACATCTTTTATAATGGACTCTAGCATTTTCCCCACTACCGATGTCAGACTTACTGGTCTATAATTCCCCGTTTTCTCTCTACCACCCTTATTAAATAGTGGGGTAACATTAGCTACCCTCCAATCCATGGGAACTGTTCCAGAGTCTATCGAATTTTGGAAGATGACCAGCAATGCATCTACTATTTCTAGGGCCACTTCCTTCAGTACCCTAGGATGTAGATTATCAGGCCCTGGGGATTTATCGGCCTTCAGTGCCATCAATTTCGCTAATACCATTTCCCTACAAATACTGATTTCATTCAATTCCTCCCTCTCATTAGACCGTGTGTTCCCCAACACCTCTGGGAGGTTATTTGTGTTGTCCTTTTTAAGACAGAACCAAAGTATGTATTTAATTGTTCTGCCATTTCTTTGTTCCCCATATTAAATTCCCCTGATTCTGACTGCAAGGGACCTACGCTTTACTTCACCAACCTTTTTCTCTTCTCATATCTATAGAAGCTTTTACAGTCAGTTTTTATGTTCCCTGCAAGCTTACTCTCAATCTATTTTCCTCTTAATTAATCCCTTTGTCCTCCTTTGCTGAATCCTAAACGGCTCCCAATCCTCAGGTTTGCTGCTTTTTCTGGCTTAATTATATGTCCTCTCCTTGGATCTTATGCTATCCCTAATTTCCCTTGTTAGCCACGGTTGAGTCACCTTTTTTGTTTTATTTTTATCCCAAACAGTGATGAACAAATTCTGTAGATCATCCATGCGATCTTTAAATGTTTGTCATTGCCTATCCACCATCAACCCTTTAAGTAACATTCCACAATCCATCCTAGCCAACTCATGTCTCATACCATCGTAGTTTTGTGGTAAACCACTGTTTGTATTCCACTGTGTACATGTTTGTACATGCCTCAGCTGACTCCTCCCACAAGTCCAGGTATAAAGGTGACTGCTCCACAGTCCCTCTGTATTCTGGACTGGTCGACCACTCGAGCCACACCTTCATTCTCTTGTTAATAAAAGCCTGTTAGTTACTCGCTTAACCTCAGTCTTTTGAGTGATTGATAGCGCATCAATTTTATTAACAAGTTTTTTTTATAATGGAGAAGATCCTCACACCAGCATGCCTGGACTTAGACCATCGGGAGGCGGACGCATCCACCAAGTTTGCTCACTGGCTTAGGTGCTTTGAAAAATTCCTGATCGCCTCCGCTGCAACGGTCAAATCGGATGAGGACAAACTGGATGCCCTGACCTCCAAAGTGAACCACCGAGCGTACTCGGTCATCCAGGACGTGACCTCGTACACGGCTGCTATCAAGCTCCTCAAGGACCAGTACACGCGCCCAGTGAATGAGGTGTACGCCAGGCACCTCCTGGGGAGTCGTAAACAACAACCTGGGGAATCGACCGAGGAATACCTTCAGGCACTGTCTGTGCTTGGCCGGGCCTGTGGTTGTAAGGATGTAAAGGCCGCCGTGTACACAGAGGAACTTATCCGGGACGCTTTTGTAGCGGGCCACAGGTCCAATTACACCCGACAGCGACTGTTGGAGCAGAGTGACCTCGACCTCAACAAGGCCTCTGAACTCGCACTATCATTGGACGCAGCCTACCGGGGCATGGATGCCTACTCCTCTGCACTGTGGACGCCGCGGGGAACGACAGCCTGGGACATGGTAGGACCATCTCATAGCGCTGTGCCACCCCAGCCACATCCCAGCAACGGCCCAACTACCGCAGCAGTGTCCCAAGGCCAGAAATGCTACTTCTGTGGCCAGGCCAAACACCGCAGAGCGCGCTGCCCGGCGAAAAATGCGATCTGCTCGGGCTGCGGGAAGAAGGGACACTACACCAGCGTCTGCAGGGCCAAAGCCACCCTGAACCCCAGCAGCGCCGCGTGTGGGCCGCCATCTTGGGCCTCCCCAGCCATGTGCGAACCACCGGAACAGCAGCCATTTTGGACGCCTCCAGCCACATGGGGATCATGGACGCTGCCATCTTGGATGCCAGCCGGGACACAGCAGGCCCCCAACACCGCCTCATCTGATACCCGCAACGACACACCGACCCCTACGTTAGCCTCCGTTACGCTGGACCAAGCGAGACCGCACCAACTGGCCCGGTCCACAATGGACATTAAGGTAAATGGTCACAAAACAATCTGCCTTTTTGACTCTGGGAGCACGGAGAGCTTCATCCACCCCGACATGGTGCGGCGTTGCTCTCTCCTAGTCCTGCCTGCGCACCAGCGGATTTCTATGGCCTCCGAGTCCCAGTCGGCGGACATTGGCGGCTACTGCGTGGTGACACTCTTAGTAGATGGGACTGTGTACGATAATTTTAAACTTTTGTTCCTGCCCCACCTCTGTGCTGCCATTCTACTGGGGTTAGATTTTCAGTGCCACCTTAAAAGTGTTACGATGGCGTACGGTGGACCCCTCCCCCCACTCACAGTCCGCAGCCAGCAGCTTCCAAATTGCCCGCCGCGCACCAGGTGCAACCTCTCCACACTCAGAGTCACCCCCCCCCCACTGTTTGCTAACCTCACCCCCGACTGTAAGCCCATCGCCACAAAGAGCAGGCGATACAGTGCCGGGGACAGGGTTTTCATTAAAACCGAAGTGGAGCGGCTCCTGAAGGAGGGGATTATTGAGGGCAGCACCAGCCCCTGGCGAGCCCAGGTTGTGGTCGTTAAGACCGGTGAGAAGCAGCGCCTGGTCATCGACTACAGCCAGACAATAAATCGCTACACCCTGCTGGACGCTTACCCACTCCCCCGCATAGCTGATATGGTCAACCAGATCGTGCAGTACCGCGTCTTCTCGACCATTGACCTGAAATCAGCGTACCACCAGCTCCCTATCCGCCCTGAGGACCACCAGTACACTGCCTTTGAGGCAAACGGCCGCCTCTATCACTTCCTTAGGGTTCCCTTTGGCGTCACCAACGGGGTTTCCGTCTTCCAAAGGGAGATGGACCGGATGGTCGATCAAAATGTGTTGCAGGCCACTTTCCCATATCTGGACAATGTGACCATCTGTGGCCATGACTTGCAGGACCATGACGCAAACCTCGAAAAATTCCGCTGCACCGCCCAACTCCTGAACCTGACGTATAACAAGGAGAAGTGCATATTCCGCACAACCCGCCTTGCCATCCTTGGCTGTGTTGTGGAACACGGAGTCATCGGTCCCGACCCCGACCGGATGTGTCCCCTTATGGAACTCCCACTGCCTCAAGGCCCTGAAGAGGTGCCTAGGGTTTTTCTCCTATTACGCCCAGTGGGTCCCCTACTATGCGGACAAGGCCCGTCCGCTGATCAAGTCCACCTCTTTTCCCTTGACGGCAGAGGCCCGCTTAGCCTTCCACCGTATCAAGGAAGACATTGCCAAAGCCACCATGCACGCAGTGGATGAATCCATCCCCTTCCAGGTGGAAAGCGACGCGTCCGACTTTGCCCTGGCCGCTACCCTTAATCAGGCGGGGAGACCCGTGGCCTTCTTTTCACGAACCCTCCAGGGCCCGGAGACCAGACACTCCACTGTTGAGAAGGAGGCCCAGGCTATTGTGGAGGCTGTGCGTCATTGGAGGCACTACCTGGCCGGAAAACGATTTACCCTGCTCACTGACCAGCGTTCAGTTGCTTTTATGTTTAACAACAAGCAGAGGGGCAAAATCAAAAACGACAAGATCTTGAGGTGGAGAATCGAACTTTCCACCTACAATTACGAGATCTTGTACCGGCCCGGGAAGCTCAATGAACCCCCGGATGCTCTATCGCGTGGCACCTGCGCCAGCGCGCAGATCGATAGACTGCGGGCCCTCCACAATGACCTCTGCCACCCGGGGGTCACCAGGTTCTTCCACTTCATCAAGGCCCGCAACCTGCCTTACTCCATTGAGGAGGTCAGGACCATGACCAGGAACTGCCAAGTCTGCGCTGAGTGCAAACCGCACTTTTATAGACCAGACAGGGCTCACCTGATAAAAGCCACTCGCCCCTTCAAGCGCCTGAGCGTTGATTTTAAAGGGCCTCTCCCCTCCTCCGACCGCAATGTGTACTTCCTCAACATTATTGATGAGTACTCCCGTTTCCCGTTCGCCATCCCCTGCCCGGACATGACCAGTGCCACGGTCATTAAATGTCTGAACGACCTCTTCACCCTGTTCGGTTTCCCCAGCTATATCCATAGCGACCGGGGCTCATCGTTTATGAGCGACGAACTCCGCCAGTACCTGCTCGCTAGGGGTATTGCCACAAGCAGGACCACCAGTTAAAACCCCCGGGGGAACGGACAGGTGGAAAGAGAGAATGCGACAGTTTGGAAGGCCGCCCTGCTAGCCTTAAAGTCTAGGGGCCTTCCAACCTCCTGCTGGCAGGATGTGCTCCCCGATGCGCTCCACTCTATTCGGTCACTGCTCTGCACTGCCACTAACGCCACCCCTCATGAGAAAATGTTTGTCTTCCCAAGGAAGTCCACATCGGGGACATCGCTACCACCATGGCTGATGTCCCCAGGGCCGGTCCTACTGAGAAGACACGTGAGGACCCAGAAAATGGACCCCCTGGTCGAGAGGGTCGACCTCCTCCACGCCAACCCCCAGTATGCTTACATTGCGTACCCGGACGGGCGGGAGGACACAGTCTCCATACGAGACCTCGCACCCTCGGGGGCCCCAGTAACCCACTACCCACTACCACCCCCCCCCACGATCCAATATCCAACCCCAGCAGACGGCACGCCTGGGCCCCGCGACCCGCTCGACACCCACGAGGACTACACACCAGTGCCGCAGCCTACGCGGGACTCGACGCCGGAAGCTTCACTACCCCTGCCGTCGCCACGTCGATCACAGCGGCAGACAAAACCTCTGGAGAGACTCCAATACACAAACTTTTAATACACTTCACCCTGCCGGACTCATTTTTAAACAAGGGGTGAATGTGGTAAACCACTGTTTGTATTCCACTGTGTACATGTCTGTACATGCCTCGGCTGACTCCTCCCACGAGTCCAGGTATAAAGGTGACTGCTCCACAGTCCCTCTGTATTCTGGACTGGTCGACCACTCGAGGCACACCTTCATTCTCTTGTTAATAAAAGCCTGTTAGTTACTCGCTTAACCTCAGTCTTTTGAGTGATTGATAGCGCATCAAGTTTCCTTTATTTAAATTCAGGACCCTAGTCTCTGAGTCAATTACTTCACTCTCCATTTTAATGAAGAATTCTATCATATTATGATCGCTCCTCCCCAAGGGGCCTCGCACAACAAGATTGCTAATTAATCCTTTCTCATTACATAATACCCAATCTAAGGTGGCCTGATCTCTAGTTGGTTCCTCGACATATTGGTCCAGGAAACCGCCCCGTATACACTCTAGGAATTCCTCCTCCACAGTATTGTTACTGATTTGGTTAGTCCAAACTATATGTAGATTAAAGTCACCCATGGTAACTGCTGTGCCCTTATTGCACGCATCTCTAATTTCCCGTTTAATACCATCCCCAACCTCAGCATTACTGTTTGGGGGTCTGTATACAACTCCCACTAACGTTTTCTGCCCCTTGGTATTTCTCAGCTCTACCCATGCAGATTCCACATCATCAGAGCTAATATCCTTCCTTACTATTGTGTTAATCTCTTTAACCAGCAACGCCTTCCTGATTATTGAATACCCCTGGATGTTGAATTCCCAGACTTGGTCATCCTGGAGCCATGTCTCCGTAATCCCAATTATATCATATCTGTTTACATCTATTTGCGCAGCTAATTCATCCACCTTATTACGAATGCTCCTCGCATTAAGACACAAAGCCTTCAGGCTTGATTTTTTAACACTCTTAGTCCTTTTAGAATTATTATTTACTGTGGCCCTGTTTGATTTACGCCCTTGATTTCTCTGACTTCCACTTTTGCTTTTCTCCTTCCTGTCTTTTGCTTCTATCCTTGCTTCCCTTTCCTCTGTCTCCCTGCACAGGTTCCCAACCCCCTACCTCTTTCACCAAGCTTTTGGTCACCTGTCCTAATATCTCCTTATAAGAGTCAGTGTTAAATTTGGTCTGATGGTGCTCCTGTGAACTGATTGGGACGTTTTTACTATGTTACATTGGGTTACATAGGACATACGGCACAGAAACAGGCCATTCGGCCCAACCAGTCCAAGCTCCACTCGAGCCTCCTCCCGTCATTCCTCATCTAAATCTATCAGCATAACCCTCTATTCCCTTCTCCCTCATATGCTTGTCCAGCCTCCCCTTAAATTCAATAAAAAAATACTGTGGATGCTGGAAATCTGAAATAACAACAGAAAATGCTGGAAATACTCAGCAGGCCAGTGCAGCATCCGTGGAGAGAGAAACAGAGTTAATGTTTCAGGTCTGGGACCCTTCATTAGAACTGTGTGGTCTAACCAAGGTTCGATACAGGTTTAGCATAACTTCCCTACTTTTCAGTTCTATCCCTCAAGAAATAAACCCAAGTGTTTGGTTTGCTTTTTTATGGCCTTGCTAACCTCTGTCACAACTTTTAGTAATTTGTGTATTTGTACTCCGAGATCCCTTTGTTCCTCTACCCCACCCAGACTCACACTCTCCAAGTGATAAGTGACCTCCCCATTCTTCCTACCAAAATGTAATACCTCACGTTTATCTGTGTTGAACTTCATTTGCCAATTATATACCCATTCTGCAAGTTTATTAATGTCCTCCTGTAATTTGTTGCAGTCCTCATCAGTGTTGACTATTCCCCAAAGTTGGTGTCATCCGCAAATTTAGAAATGGTGTTTTTGATTCCAAAGTCTAAATCATTAATATAACTTGTGAACAACAGTGAACCCAGCACTGATCCCTGTGGAACACCACCACCCACCTTCTGCCACTGTCAACAGCGACCTTTTACCATTGATTTGTGAAATAAAGTCGATCAATCAGACGTCTCAATGTTTCCTGTTCCACGAGCTTGTTTCGGGGGTCTGGCTCAGCGACTATCCTGTAATCACACCAACAAGTCCCACTGGGCTGAACAATGGAGGAGAGGCGTTGGAGGAGGATGGTGTGATCAACCGTGGGGAAGCTCGCAGACAGGTCGAGAAGGATGAAGAGAGATAGTCCACTGGTTACAGCTGTGGAGGATGTAATTTGTGACTTTTGTTGAGGGCCGTTTCATAGAATCATAGAAACCTACAGCACGGAAGGAGGCCATTTCGGCCCATCGTGTCCGCGCCGGCCAACAAAGAGTGATCCAGCCTATTCCCACTTCCCAGCTCTTGGTCCGTAGCCCTGCAGGTTCCTGCATCCCAAGTGCACATCCAAGTACTTTTTAAATGTGGTTAGGGTTCCTGCCTCTACCACCCTTTCAGGCAGTGAGTTCCAGACCCCCACAACCCTCTGGGTGAAGACAATTCCCCTCAAATCCCCTCTAAACCTTCCCCCAATTACTTTAAATCTCTGCCCCCTGGTTTTTGACCCCTCTGCTAAGGAAAATAGGTCCTTTCTATCCACTTTATCTAGGCCCCTCATAAATTTATACATCTCAATAAGGTCTCCCCTCAGCCTCCTCTGTTCCAAGGAAAACAAACCCAGCCTATCCAGTCTTTCCTCAGAGCTAAGATTCTCTACTCCTGGCAACATCCTTGTAAATCTCCTCTGTACCCTCTCTAGTGCAATCACATCTTTCCTGTAATGTGGTGACCAGAACTGCACGCAGTACTCTAGCTGAGGCCTAACTAGTGTTTTATACAGTTCAAGCATAACCCCCCTGCTCTTGTATTCTATACCACGGCTAATAAAGGCAAGCATTCCGTAAGCCTTCTTAACCACCTTGTGCCTGGCCTGCTACCCTCAGAGATCTGTGGACATGCACTCCAAGGTCCTTTGCTTTTTGTGGTATAAATCAATGATTTTGACTTGAATGTAGGAAGTATGATTAACCTGATTGCATTTTTTGAGGAGGTAAGAAGGAGGGTCAATGAGGATAGTGCATTTGATGTAGTCGATCTGGATTTTAGCAAGGCTTTTCATAAGCTCCTACATGGCAGACTGGTCACGACAGTAAAAGCCCATGGGATCCAAGACAAAGTGACAAGTTGGATCCAAAATTGGCTCAGAGGCAGGAAACAAAGGGTAAAGGTCGAAGGGGGTGTTTCTGTGACTGGAAGGCTGTTTCCAGTGGGGTTCTGCAGGGCTCAGTACTGGGCCCTTTGCTTTTTGTGGTATAAATCAATGATTTGGACTTGAATGTAGGAAGTATGATTAAGAAGTTTGCAGATGATGCAAAAGTTGGCCGTGTGGTTGATAATGAAGAAGAAAGCTGCAGACTGCAGGAAGATATCAATGGACTGGTCAGGTGGGCAGAACAGTGGCAAATGGAATTCAATCTGGAGAAGTGTGAGGTGATGTATTTGGGGAGGGCTAACAAGGCAAGGGAATAGACTATAAATGGTAGGACACTGAGAAGTGCAGAGGATCAGAGGGACCTTGGAGTGCATGTCCACAGATCCCTGAAGGTAGCAGGACAGGTAGATAAGGTGGTTAAGACAGCACACGGGATACTTGCCTTTATTAGCCGAGGCATAGAATATAAGAGCAGGGAGGTTATGCTTCAACTATAAAACACTAGTTAGGCCACAGCTAGAACACTGCGTGCAGTTCTGGTCACCACATTACAGGAAGGATGTGATTGCACTAGAGGGGGTGCAGAGGAGATTTACGAGGATGTTGCCTCGTATGGGGAATTTTAGCTATGAGGAAAGATTGGATCGGTTGGGGTTGTTTTCTTTGGAACAGAGGAGGCTGAGGGGAGACTTAACTGAGGTGTATAAAATTATGAGGGGCCTAGATCGAGTGGATAGGAAGGATCTATTTCCCTTAGCAGGGAGGTCAATAACCAGGGGGCACAGATTTAAAGTAATTGGTCGGAGGTTTAGAGGGGATTTGAGGAGAATTTTTTTCACCCAGAGGGTGGTGGGGGTCTGGAACTCACTGCCTGAAAGGGTGGTAGAGGCAGAGACCCTCATCACATTAAAAAGTACTTAGATATGTACTTGAAGTGCCGTAACCTACAAGGCTACGGAGCAAGTGCTGGAAAGTGGGGTTAGGGAGGAGAGCTCTTTGTCGGCCGGCACGGACAAGATGGGCCGAATGGCCTCCTTCTGTGCTGTAAATTTCTATGATTCTATGATTCATTGATCATCCCATTCCCAAGCTGACTCTGTGTTAACACCTCGGATGAGCCGTCCCACGTAGGGTGACTCCCTCAACCTGTTCGATAGCAAAATACTGCAGATGCTGGAAATCCGAAATAACAACAGAAAATGCTGGAAAAACTCAGCAGGCCAGGCAACATCCATGGAGAGAAATTAGAGTCGATGTTTCGGGTCTAACCCTTTTTCAAAACTGGAAAGGAAATGAAATAGATCGAAAGGCAGGGCTGGGACAGAACAAAAGAAGTGAAGAGACATTAAGAGGGATTCAAAACCAGACGAGATGGTGATGGTGGAGACAAAAGACGGCTCAGATTAGGTGTGAAATGTTCTGGCAGAATGAGAGGCAGCTGCCATGTGGGAGAGAGAAAGGAAAGGAAAGGGGGGGAAGGGAGAAACCGCAAAGGGGTGGATAAAAAATATAATTAAACTGTAATAGGGGCCGAGGTTATGATCTGACATTGTTGAACTCGATATTGAGTCCGGAAGGCTACAAAGTGCCTAATCGGAAGATGAGGTGCTGTTCCTCGAGCTTACGTTGAGCTTCCGTGGAACAATGCAAGAGGCCAAGGACGGCGAGGTCCGAGTGGGAATGGAGCGGTGAATTAAAATGACAGGCGACCGGAAGCTCAGGGTCACCCTTACGGACTGAACGGAGGTGTTCCGCAAAGCGGTCACCCAATCTGCGTTTGGTCTCCCCAATGTAGAGGAGACCGCATCGTGAGCAGCGAATACAGTATACTAGATGGCAAGAAGTACAAGTAAATCGCTGTTTCACCTGGAAGGGGTGTTTGGGGCCCTGGACAGTGGGAAGGGGGGAGGTATAGGGGCAGGTGTTACATCTCCTGCGCTTACACGGGAAGGTGCCAGGGGAAGGGGAAGGGGTGCTGGGGGTGATAGAGTGGACTAGGGTGTCTCGGAGGGAGCGGTCCCTACGGAATGCTGAAAGGGGAGGGGAAGATGCGTTTGGTGGTGGGATCACTTTGGAGGTAGCAGAAATGGCGGAGGATGATCCGTTGAATGTGGAGGCTGGTGGGGTGAAAGGTGAGGACAAGGAGAACCCTATCGTGGTCCCTCAACCTATTCTCCCAGTTACAGAACCGGTTTGTGTCTCTCAGGAATGCCTGAGGCTCTGTTGTCTGGGCACCAACTCACTCGTGACCTCACATGTTGCAACAAGTCTGCTGCCTGAGCAGTTTGCAGTGTTATTAGGTCTGTGGGTCTCTTAGCAACCACCTCCCTTATCTAGGCAAAGGGCCCAACTCCTGACTTTGGGTGTTATCATTCCAAACTTCAGCATTCTCTGTCTTTTAGCTTCAATCTGTCTGTGTCCACCCAGTGACAACACTGAGCTCCTCCCTCCAACCACTGACACTCGCCCTCTTGCTGAGAAAGAAAAACTTGCATTTATATAGCGCCTTTCACAACCTCAGGATGTCCCAGAGCGCTTTACAGCCAATGAAGAACTTCTGAAGTGTAGTCACTGTTGTAATGTAGGAAACACGGCAGCCAATTGGTGCACAGCAAGCTCCCACAAACAGCAATGTGACAATGACCAGATAATCTATTTCAGTGATGTTGATTGAGGGATAAATATTGGCCCCAGGACACCGGGGAGAACTCCCCTGCTCTTCTTCAATGTAGTGCCATGGGAGCTTTTACATCCACCTGAAAGAGCAGACGGGGGCCTCGGTTTAACATCTCATCCGAAAGACGGCACCTCTGACAGCGCAGCACTCTCTCAGTACTGGAGTGTCAGCCTAGATTTTTATGCTCAAGTCTCTGGACTGGGACTTGAACCCACGACCTTCTGACTCAGAGGTGAGAGTGCTGCCCACTGAGCTAAAGTGCCTGGAGCTAAGCCAGCTGGGATACTTGACATAGGATTACATCGGATATACGGCACAGAAACAGGCCATTCGGCCCAACCAGTCCATGCCGGTGTTTATGCTCCACTCGAGCCTCCTCCCGTCTTTCCTCATCTAAATCTATCAGCATAACCCTCGATTCCCTTCTCCCTCATATGCCTGTCTAGCCTCCCCTTAAATGCATCGATACTATTCGCTTCAACCACTCCCTGTGGCAGCGAGTTCCACATTCTCACCACTCTCTGGGTAAAGAAGTTTCTTCTGAATTCCCTATTGGATTTCTTGGTGACTATCTTATATTGAGGCCTCTAGTTATGCTCTTCCCCACAAGTGGAAACATTCTCTCTGTATCCACTCTATCAACATTTTTCATAATTTTAAAGACCTCTATTAGGTCACCCCTCAGCCTTCTGTGTTCAAGAGAAAAGAGACCCAGCCTGTTCATCCTTTACTGATATGTACACCCTCGCATTTCTGGTATCATCCTTGTAAATCTTCTCTGCACCCTCTCCAGTGCCTCTATATCCTTTTTATAATATGGCGACCAGAACTGTACGCAGTACTCTAAGTGTGGTCTAACCAAGGTTCGATACAGGTTTAGCATAACTTCACTACTTTTCAATTCTATCCCTCTAGAAATAAACCCTAGTGTTTGGTTTGCTTTTTTTATGGCCTTGCTAACCTGTGTCGGAACTTTTGGTAATTTGTGTATTTGTACTCCGAGATCCCTTTGTTCCTCTACCCCACCTAGACTCGCACCCTCCAAGTGATAAGTGACCTCCCCATTCTTCCTACCAAAATGTAATACCTCACATTTATCTGTTCAGCCTTGGTCACTCTGCAAAAACTCTGAAATGTTTAATAATGAAATCAGGGAGTCAAAAAGCTGAGGTGAGGCAGTTTAAAAAGACAGTCCCTGACCAGAGATTGCTGGATGCTGACACTCGGCGCTCACGAGGATAGAATGTCCCATTCCCCAGGCACGGACATCCAGCACCTCGATCACAGCAACAATTCACAAAACGTTGGCAATGTAACTTGGAGCAGAGACGGTTAAGTGGAGCTGTGATCGAGGTGCTCAAAATTATGAGAGGTTTTGATCGAGCAAAGAAGGAGAAGCTGTTGTCACTGGCAGGAGGGTCGGTAACGAGAGGACACAGATTTCAGATCATTGGCAAAAGAATCGAGAAAGGAAATGAGGAGACTTTTTTTACACAGCGAATTGTGATGATCTGGAATGCACTGCCTGAATGGGAGGTGGAAGCAGATTCAATAGTAACTTTCAAAAGGGAATTGGATATATACTAAAAGCAGAAATTTGCAGGGCTGTGGGGAAAGAGCAGGGCAGTGGGACTAATTGCATCGCTCTTTCAGAGAGCTGGCACCAGCACGATGGGCCGAAAGGCATCCTACTGTGCTCTATGATTCTATAACATCAGCTTCTCTCTGCTCACTAGTACTGAGAGAACAGGGAATAATCTTTAAATCCAGCCCAGTTATTGGGGGCTCTTAACATTAACAAGCCCCAGTTGCCTGAATTAACATGGTTCAGTCCTGGATGTGATTAAAGGCATCGGAAACAGTGGAATCGACCCACCGCAGTCACACTGTGGACACTCTGGTGTGTCAGCGGGTGGGATACACCAGGGAATCCCTTTCCACACACTGAGGTTGACTCTAATGATCGGGAGTCCCAGGGTTTCGGATACCAGATAATCAAGCTCACAAAAACACAAATTGTCTCTCCAGCCTTTATTAAGAGCGCTGCATAACACAGATCGGGTGATAATTCCCTCAATCTGGAGAATAGAAGTACAGTGGATTGACGCGCAATCTTCTCGAGTCTGTTCCAACTGACAACGATTTAAGTGGCCTGTTCTTATACACAAGCTTGGTTACCGCTCAGGAAATGGGACTGTTTGGACCCGTCTGTTGGCCGCCTCCTGAACTCCTGCTAATTCAGGGAATTTAGTCCATCTGTGACCAGACTATAACCACAAGCCCGTCTGGTTATCACACCTATACGGTCCGTGAGGTTATCAGATTCACACCCAGACGTTGTGCCTTCACTTGTCTGGCACTTCATCCCATAACACGGGTACAGGGGCTCAGTAATGTTTCATTCATCAGAAAAAGACAAAGTACAACAACATACTGGGCAGCTTAACAGAATCTCATCATATTTATGGGGCCATAAATATAATAGTCACTGATAAATCCAGGAGGGAATTTAGGAGAAACTTCTTTACCCAGAGAGTGATGAGAATGGGGAACTCGCTCCCACAAGGAGTAGTTGAGACCAATGGTATAGATGTATTTAAGGAGAAGCCAGATAAACATAGGAGGATATGTCGGAGGAGGCTCGTGTGGAGCATAAACCCCGGCATGGACCAGTTGGGCTGAATGGCCTGTTTCTGTGCTGTACATTCAATGTAATAACATGAACAGTCCACCGGCGCGCTCGAGGCCTTCCGTGACTGGTGGGTACCGGAGGGACTGGCGTGCATCATCGCCACCGAAAATAGAATTTTAATTTAATTTAAGTTTCCTTTAAACTTTTTTTGTTATGTTGCAGGTTTTATTGGTTGAGATGGTTGACTTTTAATAGGCAATTGCCTGTGATAAGGAGAAAAACAAAAATAACATTAACAGTCAAATCAAGGGAATCATCAGCACAACAGATTGAAAGATTAAACAATAGTACAAGAATTTATAAAACATTCATCCATTCCACGTTCATGTCACCCCAGCTGTCTGCAGGGCCCTGCGCTACAGAACAGTCTGAACTCGCTGGTGTCTCAGCAGGTGATTGGAGCATTTAAAGCTCTTCCCACAGTCAGAACATGTAAACACTCTCTCATCAGTGTGAACAAGCTGGTGTCTCAGCAAGTTGGATGAATTAGAGAATCGCTTCCCACACACAGAGCAGGGAAATGGCCTCTCCCCGGTGTGAACTCGCTGGTGTCTGGTCAGAACCCCGGGGCTTTTAAAGCTCTCCCCACAGTCAGAACATTTAAATGGTTTCACATCAGTGTGAACAAGCTGGTGTCTGGTCAGAGCCCCGGAGCATTTAAAGCTCTTCCCACAGTCAGAACATTTAAATGGTTTCACATCATTGTGAACAAGATGGTGTCGCTTCAGGGCACTGGAGCTTTTGAAACTCTTTTCACACACAGAACATTTAAACACTCTCTCATCAGTGTGAACAAGCTGGTGTGTCAGCAGGGTAGATGAATCAGAGAATCCCTTCCCACACACAGAGCAGGGAAATGGCCTCTCCCCAGTGTGAACTCGCTGGTGTCTGGTCAGAACCTCGGAGCTTTTAAAACTCTTCCCACAGTCGGAACATGTAAACGGTTTCCCATCGGTGTGAACAAGCTGGTGATCCTTCAGATGCCCAGGGCATTTGAAGCTCTTCCCGCAGTCAGAACATGTAAACGGTCTCTCATCGGTGTGAACAAGCTGGTGTTGCTTCAGGACCCTGGAGTATTTGAAGCTCTTCCCGCAGTCAGAACATTTAAATGGTTTCTCATCAGAGTGAACAAGCTGGTGTGTCAGCAGGTGGGATGAATAAACAAATCCCTTCCCACACATGGAGCAGGTGAATGGACTGTCCCCAGTGTGATTGCGCCGATGAATTTCTGATGTAGACGGGGAACTGAATCTCTTCCCGCCGTCCCCACCTTTACCCGGTTTCTCCCCGGTGTGACGGTGCATGTGTCTCGCCAGGTCAGGCGATCGGCTGAAGGCGAGTCCACACACGGAACACGTGAGCAGTTTGTCAGTGCTGCAATCGCTGCTCTCTCCTTCCATGTGCAAAGGCCGATGATATTCAGGTCCTGATGAATCGAGCGACTCTGTCAAATCTTGTGATGTTTGGTTTGAGCTTCCTGTCTGTAAATGCTCCACTTCTAAAACCCAGTAAAAGGAGTGTAGAAAGGGGTAAGAGGGAGAATGTTGTCTCATGTCCCCCTTTCCCAGCCCAGGGACAGTGAAGCTGCATTTCAGGCCCCAGCTGCTGCACAGGTTGGTTGAAAGGATTAACAGTAATGGCGGCTGCAATCCCCACAAGCCCCCGCGCTCCAGAAAGCGCTCCGGCCGCCGCACTGAGTTGTGGCTGACCCCCCGCATGCACCCCATGGCCCCGCCCTCTCCTGCTCCACAGGCGCCCGGCCCACACCGCGCATGCTCAGCACACACCCTGGGCCCGTCAATCATCCTCCCCCGCGCCTGCGCGCTGGGCCCGAGCTCCAGGCTGCCGCACGGGGCTTTCTTTGTAAAGTCGGTGTTGGTGAAGAGCCACGATCAGTGAGGGAAACATAGAAGATAGGAGCAGGAGTAGGCCATTCGGCCCCTCGAGCCTGCTCCACCATTCAATGAGATCATGGCTGATCATCCAAATTCAGTACCCGGTCCCTGCCTTCTCCCCATATCCCTTGATCCCTTTAGCCTTAAGAAATATATCCAACTCCTTCTTGAATATATTTAATGAACTGTCCTCCACCGCCCTCTGTGGTAGAGAATTCCACAGGTTCACCACTCTCTGGGTGAAGAAATTCCTCCTCATCTCTGTCCTAAATGGCTTACCCCTTATCCTTAGACTGTGACCCCTGGTTCTGGAATCTACGGCCATCGGGAATGTCCTTCCCGCATCTAGTCTGTCTAGTCCTGTTAGAATTTTATAAGTTTCAATGAGTTCCCCTCTCATTCTTCTAAACTCCAGCGAGTACAAGCCCAATCGACCCAACCTCTCCTCATACGTCATTCCTGCCATCCCAAGTATCAGTCTGGTGAATCTTCGCTGCACTCCCTCCATGGCAAGAACATCCTTCCTCAGATAAGGTGACCAAAACTGCACACAGTACTCAAGGTGTGGTCTCACCAAGGCCCTGTACAACTGCAGCAAGACATCCTTGTTCCTGTACTCGAACCCTCTCGCTACGAAGGCCAACATACCATTTGCCTTCTTAACCGCCTGCTGCACCTGCATGCTTACCTTCAGCAACTGGTGCACAAGGACACCCAGGTCTCGTTGCACTTCCCCTTCTCCCAATCTATTACCATTCAGATAATAATCTGCCTTCCTGTTTTTGACACCAAAGTGGATAACCTCACATTTATCCACGTTATATTGCATCTGCCATGCTTCTGCCCAATCACCCAACTTGTCCAAATCATACTGGAGTTTCTCGGCATCCTCCTCACAGCACACACGCCCACCCAGCTTTGTCTCATCTGCAAACTTGGAGATATCACATCTAGTTCCCTCGTCTAGATCATTAATATATATTGTGAATAGCTGGGGTCCAAGGACCGATCCCTGCGGTACCCCACTAGTCACTGCCTGCCACTCGGAAAAAGAGCCATTTATTCCAACTCTGCTTTCTGTCTGCCAACCAGTTCTCTATCCAATTCAATACCTTGCCCCCAATCCCATGTGCCTTAATTTAGCATGCTAATCTCTTATGTGGGACCTTATCGAAAGCCTTCTGAAAGTCCAAATACACCACATCCACTGGTTCTCCCTGATCTATTTTAGCAGTTACATCCTCAAAAAATTCCAGTAGATTAGTCAAGCACGATTTACCTTTTGTAAATCTATGTTGACTTTGTCCAATCCTGTCACTGTTTTCCAAGTGCTCTATTACATCTTTTATAATGGATTCTAGCATTTTCCCCACTACCGATGTCAGGCTTACCGGTCTGTAATTCCCCGTTTTCTCTCTACCACCTTTTTTGAATAGTGGGGTAACATTAGCTACCCTCCAATCCATGGGTACTGTTCCAGAGTCTATCGAATGTTGGAAGATGATCAGCAATGCATCTACTATTTCTAGGGCCACTTCCCTGGTGATTGTAATTTTCTTGAGTTCCTCCCTCCCTTCCATTTCCTGATTTACAGTTATTTCTGGGATGTTACTTGAATCCTCTATAGTGAAGACCGATGCAAAATACCTGTTCAATTCAACTGCCATCTCCTTATTTTCCATTATTAATTCCCCAGACTCACTTTCTATAGGACCAATGCTCACTTTGTTAACGCTTTTCTTTTTTAAATATCTATAGGAACTCTTACTATCAGTTTTTATATTTCTAGCTAGCTTTCTCTGGTACTCTCATTTTTCTCTCATTAATCTTATAGTCATTCTTTGCTGTTTTTTATATTCTGTCCAATCTTCTGACCTGCCAGCCATCTTTGCACAATTATATGCTTTTTCTTTAAGTTTGATACTATCTTTAACTTTTTTAGTTAACCACGGATGGTGGGTCCTCCCCTTGGAATTTTTCTTTCTCGTTGGAATGTATCTATTCTGTGTATTCTGAAATATCCCCTTAAATGTCTGCCACTGCAACTCTATTGACCTCTCCCTTAACCTAATTTGCCTGTTCACTTTAGCTAGCTCTGCTTTCATGCCCTCATAATTGCCCTTATTTAAGTTTAAAATACTAGTCTTGGACCCACTCGTCTCTCCCTCAAACTGAATGTAAAATTCAATCATATTATGATCGCTGCTACCTACAGGCGCCTTCACTATGAGGTCATTAATTAATCCTATCTCATTGCACAATACCAGGTCTAGTATAGCCTGCTCTCTGGTTGGCTCCAGAACGTGCTGTTCTAAGAAACTATCCCAAAAAGATTCTATGAACTCCTCATCTAGGCTACCTTTGCCCATCTGATTTTTCCAGTCTATATGTAGATTAAAATCCCCCATGATTATTGCCATACCTTTCTGACAAGCTCCCATTATTTCTTCCTTTATACTCCATCCTACCGTGTGGTTACTGTCAGGGGGCCTGTACACCACTCCCACAAGTGACTTCTTGCCTTTATCATTTCTCATCTTAACACGCAGGTGCAGCAAGCAATTAGGAAAGCAAATGGTACGTTAGTCTTTATTACAAAAGGATTGGAGTATAAGAGTAAAGTCTTACCGCAATTATATAGGGCCTTGGTGAGACCACACCTGGAGTATTGTGTACAGTTTTGGTCTCCTTACCTAAGGAACGATATACTTGCCTTAGAGGGAGAGCAACAAAGGTTCACCAGACTGATTCCTGGGATGGGGGGATTGTCCTATGAGGAGAGATTGAGTAGACTGGGCCTATATTCCCATGAATTTTGAAAAATGAGAAGTGATCTCATTGAAACACCTAAAATTCTTACAAGGTTTGACAGGGTAGATGCTGAGAGACTGTTTCCCCTGGCTGGGGAGTCTAGAACCAGGGGTCACAGTCTCAGAATAAGGGGTCGGCCATTTAGGACTGAGATGAGGAGAAATTTCTTCACTCAGAGGGTGGTGAATCTTTGGAATTCTCTGCCCCAGAGGGCTGTGGAGGCTCAGTCATTGAGTATAATCAAGGCTGAGATCGATAGATTTTTGGACTCATGGGGAATCAAGGGATATGGGGATCGGGTGGGAAGGTGGAGATGAGGTAGAAGATCAGCCATGATCTTATTGAATGGCGGAGCAGGCTCGAAGGGCCGAATGGCCTGCTCCTGCTCCTATTTCTTATGTTCTTAAGAAAGCTATTTGCTATAGCCTGCTGCCCCACGACAAATACACAGAGGATTTCAGTTACGTGGAGAGACTGGAGAAGCTGGGATTGTTCTCCTTGGAGTAGAGAAGGTGCAGCAGAGATTTAATAGAGATGTTCAAAACAGGAAGGGTTTTGATAGAGTAAATAGGAGCATGGGAACAGGAGGAGGCCATTCAGCCCCTCCAGCCTGTTCCGCCATTCAATGAGATCATGGCCGATCTGTGTCTTAACTCCACCCACCTGCCTTGGCTCCATATCCCTTTGCTCCCTTGTCTAGCAAAAATCTATCGCTCTGGGATTTAAAATGATTAATTGAGCTGGCATCGACTGCTTCCTGTGGGAGAGGGTTCCACACTTCTACCACCCTTTGTGTGAAGAAGTGTTTCCCAACTTCTCTCCTGAATGGCCTGGCTCTGATTTTAAGGTGATGTCCCCTTGTCCTCGACTGCCCCACTGGCGGAAAAAGTTTCTCTCTATCTACTCTACCAATTCCTTTCAAAATCCTAAAATCCTCAATCACTCCTTAACCTTCTAGATTCCAGGGAACACAAGCCTAGTTTATGTAATCTCTCCCTCATAATCTAACCCTTGGAGCCCGGGTAACATTCTGGTCAATCTGTGCTGCACTCCTTCCAAGGCCAGTATATCCTTTCTGAGGTGCGGTGCCCAGAACTGTACACAGTGCTCCAGGGAGTTCCTGGGAGTTAATGTGCGTAGGTCCCTGAAGGTGGCGGGACATATTGAGAGAGTGGTTAACAAAGCATATGGGATCTTGGGCTTCATAAATAGAGGTATTGAGTACAAAAGTAGAGAAGTTATGCTGAACCTTTATAAAGCGCTGGTTAGGCCACAACTGGAGTATTGCATCCAGTTCTGGTCACCACACTTTAGGAAGGATGTGAGGGCCCTTGAGAGGGTGCAGAGGAGATTTACCAGAATGGTTCTGGGGATGGGGGATCTTAGCTACAAGGACAGGTTGGAGAAGCTGGATTTGTTTTTATTAGAGCAAAGGAAGTTGAGGGGTGATTTGATAGAGGTGTACAAGATTATGACGGGTTTGGATAGGCTAGACGGGGAAAGGCTGTTCCCACTAGTTGATGGTACAAGGACTAGGGGACACAGATTTAAGGTTTTGGGCAAGAGATACAGGTTGGACGCGAGGAAAAATATTTTTATGCAGCGAGTGGTGAGGACCTGGAACTCGCTGCCGACGGAAGTGGTGGAAGCGGAGACACTCAGTGTTTTCAAGGGGAGTCTGGATAGGCACTTGAGGGAAATAAACTTGCAGGGCTACGGGGATAGAGCGGGGGAATGGGACTGACTGGATTGCTCTACAGAGAGCTGGCACGGACTGGATGGGCCGAATGGCCTCCTTCTGTGCCGTTATGACTCTCTGGGGTCTAACCAGGGCTTTGTATAGCTGTAGCTTATAAGGAGAAACTGTTTCCAGTGGCAGGAGGGTCGGTAACCAGAGGACACAGATATAAGGTCATTGACAAAAGAACCAGAAGCGAGGTGAGGAGAATTTTATTGACGCAGCGAGTTGTTGTGACCTGGAATGCGCTGCCTGAAAGGGCGGTGGAAGCAGAGTCAATAATAACGTTCACTGGGGAATTGGATAAATACTTGAAGGGGAAACATTTTCAGGGCTATGGGGACAGAGCAGGGGAGTGGGACTAAATGGAGAGCTCTTTCAAAGAGCCGGCACAGGCACAATGGGCTGAATGGCCTCCTTCTGTGCTGTCTGATTCTAGGAGCCACTCCTAGAGTGGAGTGGTGCCCGCAGGGATCGCTTGGCAGGAAATTGGGAGGAGGTGGTTCACACGCAGACAGCACCTGATTTCGAGACGCTGTCCTTTTAAAATTGGCCCTCCACAGGCAAGGAGGGACTCGGTCCCTTTAATGAAAATCACATTGAAAAGGAGAGTCCCTGTCCCTTTAAGAGCCCTCCGCCCACCACTCCCACCTTTTTCTTAAAGTCTTTGAAATTCATAATAAAAGTTCATGCAGAAAAAATCTGTGTGTCTGACTGTATTTTTGTGAGTATCTGTGTGTCTGTCTGACTGTATGTGTGTGTGTGTCTGTGTAGTGGGGAAAGAGTTAAACTGACATCGCTGGCAGTTTCACTGACTAGTGTAATAAAGACCATTCTTTGCAGTAGTAAGCTTTTTCTAAGTTGCTGAATTGGCAGTGGAGATAACATAGCTGGACATGGAACCATAAGAGTCCTAAGAGGATGTAAGTTCTGTTCTGGCAGGAAAGTAAAACAATGAGTTGGAAGTAAAAGAGGCCTCGAGAGGCAGGAAAGGAGGACAGAGAGAGGCAGGAAAGGAGGACAGAGAGAGGCAGGAAAGGAGGACAGAGAGAGGCAGGAAAGGAGGACATAGAGAGGCAGGAAAGGAGGACAATGAGTCAGAAGTACAATGAGACCCATCTGGCATAAACAAAGGTCATAGGTGAAACAAAAGCTTGGGGATAACGGCCAATAATAAAGGCGGTACTTTAATGTAACGCGGCATAGGCAACCAATCAGTGAAGATGCATGCGGGCCAAGGTCCAATCAGGTGGCAGGAATGAATTTTGACGTGTGTTGTAATGTATAAAAATGTCGTGTTTGCTGTACCAATTTGGAAAGGTCTGGCTAAGACAGAGCAGACTGTTTCCCCACCGGTGCAATAAAGACAACTTGACTATCGATCTAAAACCTTGTGTCGAGGGTTGGTTTAAAATACTCCACAACAGCTGAATCCAGTGCGCTCAGCCGTTTCTTGATATCACGTGGAGTGAATCGAATTGGCTAAAGACTGGCTTCTGTGATGGTGGGGACTGCAGGAGGAGGCCGACATGGATCATCCACTCGGCACTTCTGGCTGAAGATGGTTGCAAACGCTTCAGCCTTGTCTTTTGCACTCACGTGCTGGGCTCTCAGCATCCACCCTGTTAAGCCCCCTCAGAATCTTGCATGTTTCAATAAGATCACCTCTCATTCTTCGAAACTCCAATGAGTATAGGCCCAACCTGCTCAACCTTTCCTCATAAGACAACCCCTTCATCCCAGGAATCAACCTAGGATGCAGGCCATCAGGTCCAGGGGACTTGTCAGCCTGTAGTCCCATTAGTTTCCCTAGTACTTTTTCTCTAGTGATAGTGATTGTTTTAAGTTCCTCCCTCCCTTTTGCCCCTTGATTTTCCACTATTATTGGGATGCTTTTAGTGTCTTGTCCCATGAAGGCAGATACAAAATATTTGTTCAACGTCTCTGCCATTTCCTTGTTTCCCATTATTAATTCCCTAGTCTCACCCTCTAAGGGACCAACGTTTACTTTAGCTACTCTCTTCCTTTTTATATACTTGTAGAAGCTCTTACTGTCTGTTTTTATATTTCTTGCCAGTTTACTCTCATAATTCATCTTCTCGCTATTATTTTTTAGTCATCCTTTCCAAGTTTTTTTAAAATCTCCCAATCTTCTGGCCTACCACTAATCTTCACAACATTGTATGCCTTTTCCTTCAATTTGATAACCTCCTTAACTTCCTTAGTTCATCCTTCTCATTGGAATATATCTTTGCTGAGAGTTATGAAATATCTCCTTAAATGTCTGCCACTGCTTATCTACCGTCTTACCTTTTAATCTCCATGGCTGACGTGAGCAAGACCTTTAAGAGAGTGAACACCCACAAAGCACCCGGTCCAGATGGAATCCCTGGGCGTGTCCTTAGAGCATGCGCTGACCAGCTGGCAGCCGAGTTTATGGATATATTCAACCGTTCACTGTACCAGTCTGTAGTCCCCACCTGCTTCAAGATGACATCGGTTATTCCAGTCCCCAAAAAACAAGTTACCTGTTTAAACGACTACTGCCCCATAGCACTCACTTCTGTCATCATGAAGTGCTTTGAGAGGCTGGTCAAAACCCACATCAACTCGTTACTACCTGACACACTGGACCCACTCCAATTTGCCTACCGCCCAAACAGATCGAGGGATGATGCCATCGCCACTGTACTGCACACTGCCTTATCACACCTGGATAAGAGGAACACCTATGTGAGAATGTTGTTCATTGATTATAGTTCAGCATTCAATGCCATTATCCCCTCCAAGCTTGTCAACAAGCTCAGTGAGCTAGGACTTAACACCTCCCTATGCGACTGGATCCTGGACTTCCTGACGGGCAGACCCCAGGTGGTGAAAATAGGCAGAAACACCTCCTCAACACTGATCCTGAACACGGGAGCTCCCCAGGGTTGTGTGCTCAGCCCCCTTCTGTACTCCCTGTTTACTCACGATTGCGTGGCCATGCACAACTCCAACTCCATCATCAAGTTTGCTGATGACACTACTGTTGTAGGCCTGATCACAGATGGCGACAAGACAGGCTACAGGGAGGAGGTAAGAGCTCTAGCAGAATGGTGCAAGTACAACAACCTCTCCCTCAACATCAGCAAAACAAAGGAGATGATCGTGGACTACAGGAAGTGGCAGGGCGAGGGACACACCCCAATCTACATCGAAGGGGCTGAGGTGGAGAGGGTCAGCAGCTTCAAATTCCTGGGTGTATTCATTACGGAGGACTTAACGTGGTCCCATCACATCAACGTCATAACGAAGAAGGCATGCCAACGCCTGTTCTTCCTCAGGAGACTGAAGAAATTTGGAATGGCCCCCCAGATTCTCACCAACTTCTACCGGTGCACCATCGAGAGTATCCTGTCCGGCTGCATCACTACCTGGTATGGCAACTGCACCGCCACAGACCGCAAGGCTCTGCAGGTGGTGGTGAAAGCTGCACAACATACTATAGGAATTAAACTACCTGCTGTGCAGGACATCTACCCCGAGAGGTGCCGGGGGAAGGCCCTGAGAATCATCAAAGACGCGAGCCACCCCAGCCACAACCTCTTCGCCCTGCTCCCGTCCGGTAAGAGATACCGAAGCATACGGTCTCGTACCAACAGGTTTCGAAACAGCTTCTACCCCCAGGCCATAAGACTCATGAACGAATAATTTATTTTTATTTATTATTACTGTATTTCTATTAGTATTTTTATCATTATGCCATATTTATTCCAATGTTGGGAGGACTCGTAAAAATCAACATTTCATTGTGCAGTACACACGTCTGCTGCATATATGACAAATAAAATTGAATTGAATTGAATTAATCTATTTTCCCAGTCCACTTTAGCCAACTCTGTCTTCATACCCTTGTAATGGCCTTTATTTAAGTTTAAGACACTAGTTTCAGACTCAAGTTTCTCACCCTCAAACTGATTGTGAAATTCGATCATGTAATGAGCAGGTTCCCGAGAGGATCCTTTACTGCGAGATCATTAATTAATCCTGTCTCATTACACATTACCAGATCTAAAATAGCCTGATCCCTGGTGGGTTCCACAACATATTGTTCCAAGAATTTGTCCTGAATACACTCTATGAACTCGTCCTCAAGGCTACCTTTGCCAATTTGATTCGAAGATTAAAATCACCCACGATTATTGCAGTACCTTTCTTACAAGCCCCCATTATTTCTTGATTTATACTCTGTCCCACAGTGTAGCTACTGTTAGGGGGGCCTATAGACCACTCCCACCAGTGACTTCTTTCCCTTATTATTTCTTATTATCTCCACCCAAACCGATTCTACATCTTGATCTTCCGAGCCAAGATCATTTCTCACCACTGTACTGATCTCATCCTTTATTAACAGAGCTACCCCACCTCCTTTTCCTTTCTGCCTATCCTTCCGAAATGTCAAATACTCCTGAATATTCAGTTCCCAGCCTTGGTCACCTTGTAACCACGTCTTTGTAATGGCGATCAGATCATAACCATTTATTTCTATTTGTGCCGTCAACTCATCTATCTTGTTACGAATGCTGCGTGCATTCAGATAAAGAGCCTTTAATTTTATCTTTTTACCATTTTTCCTGCTCTGATCTTATTTGCTGGTACACTCTTATGCTTGTACACTCTGTCCCTTCCTGTCACACTCTGGTTATCATTACCCCTATCGCTACCCTGCACTATTGCCTTGTCCTTTCTCTTTAAATTACTAGGTTCCCCCTCACCTGAACCCTCCCCCCCCCCACTATTTAGTTTAAAGCCCTATCTACAGCCCTAGTTATTCGATTCACCGGGACACTGGTCCCCGCACGCTTCAAGTGAAGCCCGTCCCAACGGAACAGCTCCCTCTTTCCCCAATACTGCTGCCAGTGCCCCATGAATCGAAACCCATTTGTCCCACACCAATCCCTGAGCCACGCATTCAACTCTCTCATCTTATTGACCCTATGCCAATTTGCTCGTGGCTCACTTTGTAATCCAGAGATTACTTTGTGGTTCTGCTTTTTAATTTAGCCCCGAGCTGCTCGTACTCCCTCAGTAGAACCTCTTTCTTAGCCCTACCTATGTCATTGGTACCTGTGTGGACCACAACAACTGGATCCTTCCCCTCCCACTCCAGGTTCCTCTCCAGCCCAGAGGAGATGTCCTTAACCCTGGCACCGGGCAGGCAACATAGCCTTCGGGACTTACGCTCTCGGCTACAGAGAACAGTATCTATCCCCCTAACTATACTGTCTCCTACCACTACTACATTCCTTTTTACTCCCGCTACTTGAATGGCCCCCTGTACCACGGTGCTGTGGTCAGTTTGCTCATCCTCCCTGCAGTCCCTGCTCTCGTCCACACAGGCTGCAAGAACCTCGTACCTGTTGGACAAGTGCAAGGGCTGAGGCTCCTCCAATGCTACCTTCTGGATCCCCATACCTGCCTCACTTGTAGTCACACCGTCCTGTCCCTGACCACGGACCAAATCTGAAGGATTTAACCTAAGGGGTGTGACTGCCCCCTGGAACAAAGAGTCCAGGTAACTTTCTCCCTCCCTGATGTATCGCAGTGTCCGAAGCTCGGACTCCAGCTCATCAACTCTGAGCCAAAGTTCCTCGAGCTGCAGACACTTCTGGTCGCCACACTTTAGGAAGGATGTGAAGGCCCTTGAGAGGGTGCAGAGGAGATTTACCAGAATGGTTCCGGGGATGGGGGATCTTAGCCCCAAGGACAGGTTGGAGAAGCTGGATTTGTTTTCATTAGGGCAAAGGAGGTTGAGGGGTGATTTGACAGAGGTGTACAAGATTATGACCGGTTTGGATAGGCTAGACGGGGAAAGGCTGTTCCCACTAGTTGATGGTACAAGGACTAGGGGACACAGATTTAAGGTCTTGGGCAAGAGATACGGGGGGATGTGAGGAAAAACTTTTTTACGCAGCCACTAGTGAGGACCTGGAACTCACTGCCGACGGAAGTGGTGGAAGCGGAGACACTCGATGTTTTCAAGGGGAGACTGGATAGGCACTTGAGGGAAATAAACTTGCAGGGCTACGGGGATAGAGCGGGGGAATGGGACTGACTGGATTCCTCTACAGAGAGCTGGCACGGACTCGATGGGCCTCCTTCTGTGCCTCTATGACTCTAAGTGGTTGCTGTGGATCACACTGGGGTCCACCAGCTCCCACATGCTACAGCTGCAACACATCACCTGCCCGGCCATCTCTATTGTATTTTATTTAACTAATTAGATTTTCAAGTTATGAAATACCCAACTGTCTATTAATAGTTTTTAAACTAGGTAATAACCTTCTTTAATTTACTACATTTAGTTATATGCTTTAGATCTTTACTGTAACTTAGCCCACAGTCCTAATTAAATTCTGGTTGTTTATTTTTTTTACGTATCAAGCAGCACCTCTTACCCCCACCTCATCGAAATCGCTCACTCACCCAATCTCTGAGTTAAGTACTCTGTAGAAGCAGTACTCCGTAGAACTGGACTCCGTGCTACTCAGCACTGCCCCTCCGACAGTGCATCGCTCCCTCAGTATTCCCCCTCCGACAGTGCGGCGCTCCCTCAGTACTGCCCCTCTGACAGTGCAGCGATCCCTCAGTACTGCCCCTCCGACAGTGCAGCACACCCTCAGTACAGCGCCTCCGACAGTGCGGCGCTCCCTCAGTACTGCCCCTCCGACAGTGCGGCGCTCCCTCAGTACTGCCCCTCCGACAGTGCGGCGCTCCCTCAGTACTGCCCCTCCGACAGTGCGGCGCTCCCTCAGTACTGCCCCTCCGACAGTGCGGCGCTCCCTCAGTACTGACTCTCCGACAGTGCGGCGCTCCCTCAGCACTGACCCTCCGACAGTGCGGCGCTCCCTCAGCACCACACTGGATTGTCAGCCTCGCTTTACATGCTCAAGTCCCTGGAGCGGGATTTGAACCCACAACCTTCTGACTCTGCTATCCACTGAGCCACAGCTGACTCCAGTCTTTTACACAGTTTCATCATAACTTCCTTGCTTTTGCACTCTACGCCTCTCCTAAAGCTGGGGAGTTATGATGAATTGTTAAACAGTTTTTTTTGCAGAGTGACCAAGGCTGTCTGTCGGAAACATTTGTGCATTTGAAAGCAGCTTGTATTGTGAAGCTTGTGCCCCTTTGCCAGGCCCGCTGCCTGCGGCCCCTCTCCCAGATTCCAGCCCCAGCTCTGTGCTGACTGAGCTGCTCTCACCTGGGGACAGCGCGTCACAATCGGCCCCAGCGCACCTGAGCTGGAGAGGAGGCCCCGCCCCCTTGCCGCGCCGCCATTGGTTGGAGGACCAGGCCGCCCAGTTCAGTCCTCCAGGCTCAGCCCTCGTCCTATTGGTCAGCGCTCCCGTCAGTCAGAATCACATTGCTCCGGCTCACTCCGCCACCCCGCGCGGATCAATCCGATCCGTTCGGCGTCCGCGGAGGTCCCGCCCGCCCGACTCTCAGGTTTGGTTTTTCTCGTATTTTACTTTATAATCTCGCTCTCCGCTCCCCGCCCTCACCTCGATTTAAATCGATTCCCCAACACTTTACTTTACTCCGGCCGCTGATTCCACCTCTCCCCCGGGCCCGGCCTTGCGTTCGCTCCCCGGAGGCCCCGCGCAGGCGCACTGGCAGCCTCGTGTTGCGCCTACCCGCGCTGTGATTGGTGCAGGGGAAGGCAAGTGGGCGTGTCCGGCCCCCGGCCCACGTGGGGGAGACAAAGGCTGGCTGGAGCGCATGCGCAGCCCGCCTCGCACCGTTGGAAGATTTTCAAATATTTTTTTTTGCGAAACAAATTGAAAACACTCATTAATTGCCCCAACCTCCTCCCCTCTAAAGTGAGATTATTATTATTCTTGTTTTTCCTCATTTGTGTGGGGTGTCTTTTTTTTACCTTGCGGTGGCGTGCGCCGATCCAACCGACCCCTGGGTGTTGCGTGCTGGCGTCAGCGCGTAATCGGAGGGGGGTGATTGACGCGAGGCGCCCGCCAATCAGGAGCGCGGAAAACGCTGGGAGGACCGGGCGGGCTGACGGTCCTCCAACCAATGGCGGCGCGGGAGGGAGGAGGGCGGGACCTCGGTGGGCTGCAGGCCGCTTTCCTGCTTTCATTGTCTGCAGGAGCTGTTAAAGGGAAGGGGAGAAGGAGGTGGAAAAAAACCCAGCTTGTGAGTGTTTATTCCTTTGCATTACCTTTACTGCAAGGCTATTCATCAGTTGCATTCATTTAAAAATAAGTCAACCTTTTCTCTTTTTGACTTTGATCCAGAACAAAGAGCCCTGGTGCTGTGAACATTTTGGTGGGCAGCCACTTTTAAAGGGACAAAGACCAGCATTCTTCCTCCTCTCTCTCTCTCTCTCTCTTGTGAGTATTTGTGGTGGGTGGGTGGGTGAGTCAAAGGGGACTGCGGCCCCTTTTCAACCTGACATCGGTAGTGGGGAAAATGCTAGAGTCCATTATAAAAGACGCAAATAACAGTGACCGGATTGGACAAAGTCAACATGGATTTACAAAAGGTAAATCGTGCTTGACTAATCTGGAATTTTTTGAGGATGTAACTGGTATAATAGATAAGGGAGAACCAGTGGATGTGCTGTATTTGGACTTTCAAAAGGCTTTCGATAAGGTCCCGCATAAGAGATAGAAACATAGAAATATAGAAGATAGGAGCAGGAGTAGGCCATTCGGCCCCTCGAGCCTGCTCCACCATTCAATGCGATCATAGCTGATCATCCAAGTTCAGTACCCGGTCCCTGCTTTCTCCCCATACCCCTTGATCCCTTTAGCCTTAAGAAATATATCCAACTCCTTCTTGAATATATTTAATGAATTGGCCTCTACTGCCTTCTGTGGTAGAGAATTCCACAGGTTCACCACTCTCTGGGTGAAGAAATTCCTCCTAATTTCTGTCCTAAAAGGCCTACCCCTTATCCTCAGACTGTGATCCCTGGTTCTGGATTCCCCGACCATCAGGAACATCCTCCCTGCATGTAGTGTATCCAGTCCTGCCAGAATTTTATAAGTTTCAATGAGATCCCCTCTTATTCTTCTAAACTCCAGCGAGTACAAGCCCAATCGACCCAATCTCTCCTCATACATCATTCCTGCCATCCCAGGTATCAGCCTGGTGAATCTTGGCTGGACTCCTTCCATGGTGATATACCTATCAATTCCTCCAATAAAAGGCGAAGAGTTACGAAGGTGACTAAAGGTTTTTATTGACTAAATAACAGAGCCCACTCTCGTGGGTGATCCGATCCAAGCAGGAGGAATACCAGCCAGTCGCTCACCTTTATACCTGGCCTGGTGGGTGGAGCCAAGGCGGAGTCGGCAGTGGTCATCCCAGGTATAGCAGTGTGGCAAGAGGCGACCTCGTACCGTGATACAATAGTGGTCAGTGATACAGTTATAACGAACAGTGGTGAACAGTGCTAACTACTAACAGTGATACGATAGTGAACGTGGTTTACCACATTCACCCCTTGTTTAGAATTAAGTCCGGCGGGGTGAAGTGTACTACCAATTCTGGTAGGTCAGTCTGTCCGGAGGCTTCGTAAGCCTCTCCGATCGCCGCAGCGGTGGTGTTGCCTTATCCGGTGCTGGTGCCTTATCCGGTGTTGATGCTGGTGTTTGCGTGGTCGGCGAGGGCTCGTGGGGTTCCGGCATGCCGTCTACCTGGGCTGGGGTTGGGGGGGGTGGTGGCGGTGTTTCCGGATCGGCTGAGGGTGCGAGGTCTCGTAGGGAGACAGTGTCCTCCCGCCCGTCTGGGTACGCCACGTAGGCGTACTGGGGGTTGGCGTGCAGGAGGTTCACCCTCTCGACCAGGGGGTCCGTTTTATGGGCCCTCACGTGTTTCCGCAGCCAGACCGGCCCCGGGGCGGTCAGCCAGGTTGGTAGAGTGGTTCCCGTAGTCGACTTCCTGGGGAAAACGAACATTCGTTCATGGGGGGTGGTGTTAGTGGCCGTGCAAAGTAATGACCGGATGGAGTGCAGCGCTGTCGGGAGGACTTCTTGCCAGCGGGAGGTTGGGAGGCCCTTAGACTTTAAGGCTAAGAGGACGGCCTTCCATACCGTCGCGTTCTCTCTTTCCACCTGACCGTTACCTCTGGGGTTGTAGCTGGTGGTCCTGCTTGCTGCAATACCTCTCTCTAGGAGGAATTGCCGGAGTTCCTCGCTCATGAAGGAGGAGCCCCGGTCGCTGTGTATATAGTTCGGGAACCCGAACAAGGCGAAGAGGGCATTCAGGCACTTAATGACCGTGCTACTGGTCATGTCGGGGCAGGGGAAGGCAAAGGGGAAACGGGAGTACTCATCAACGATGTTGAGGAAGTACACATTACGGTCAGAGGACGGGAGGGGCCCCTTAAAGTCGATGCTCAGGCGCTCGAAGGGGCGGGTGGCCTTGATCAGGCTTGCTCGGTCCGGCCTATAGAAGTGCGGTTTGCACTCCGCACAGGTCTGGCAGTTCCTGGTCATGGTCCTGACCTCCTCGATGG
Source organism: Somniosus microcephalus (assembly GCF_052327205.1). NCBI lineage: Eukaryota > Metazoa > Chordata > Chondrichthyes > Squaliformes > Somniosidae > Somniosus > Somniosus microcephalus. The sequence continues at coordinate 3,058,182 of NW_028225189.1, read as the reverse complement.
AGTAGGTCAGGTTGCGGGCCTTAATGAAATGGTAGAGTCTGGTGACTCCGGGGTGGCAGAGCTGGTCGTGGAGGGTCTGAAGCCTATCGATATGCGCGCTGGCGCATGTCATTCGTGAAAGGGCATCAGGGGATTCGTTCAGCTTGCCTGGCCGGTACAAGATCTCATAATCGTAGGTGGAGAGCTCGATTCTCCATCTCAAAATCTTGTCATTCTTGATTTTGCCCTTCAGCTTGTTATTAAACATGAAAGCCACCGAACGCTGGTCGGTGAGGAGGGTAAATCGTTTGCCTGCCAGGTAGTGCCTCCAGCGCCGTACTGCCTCCACGATCGCCTGGGCCTCTTTCTCGACCGACGAATGTCGGATCTCGGGGCCCTGTAGGGTCCTTGAGAAGAAGGCCACTGGCCTCCCCTCCTGGTTTAGGGTGGCGGCTAAGGCGAAGTCGGATGCGTCGCTCTCCACCTGGAAGGGGATGGACTCGTCCACTGCGTGCATCGGGGCCTTGGCTATGTCTCCCTTAATGAGGGAGAAGGCCGCGCACGCCTCCTCCATGAGGGGGAAGGAAGTGGCTTTCAGGAGGGGTCTGGCTTTGTCCGCGTAATTGGGTACCCATTGGGCATAGTAGGCGAAAAGCCCCAGGGTTCTCCTAAGTGCTTTAGGGCAGTGGGGGAGGGGTAGCTCCATGAGGGGGCGCATTCTTTCTGGGTCGGGGCCGATGATTCCGTTCTCCACTACGCAGCCGAGGATGGCAAGGCGCGTGGTGTTAAACACGCATTTCTCCTTATTGTAGGTGAGGTTCAGCCGTTGGGCCGTACGGAGGAATTTCTCCAGATTCGCGTCATGTTCCTGCCGGTCGCGGCCGCAGATAGTGACGTTATCTAGGTAGGGGAATGTAGCCTGCAGTTCGTTCTGGTCAACCATCTGGTCCATCTCCCTTTGGAAGACCGAGACCCCATTAGTGACACCGAAGGGGACCCTAAGGAAGTGGTATAGGCGCCCATTCGCCTCGAAGGCGGTATACTGGCGGTCCTCAGGGTGGATAGGGAGTTGGTGGTAGGCCGACTTCAGGTCGATGGTCGAGAATACTTTATACTGTGCAATCTGATTGACCATGTCAGATATGCGGGGGAGGGGGTATGCGTCCAGCTGGGTATATCTGTTTATGGTCTGGCTGTAGTCGATGACCAGGCGGTTTTTATCGCCGGTCTTTACGACTACGACCTGGGCACGCCAGGGGCTGCTGCTCCCCTCGATAATGCCCTCTTTCAGGAGGCGCCGCACCTCAGAGCTAATGAAGGCTCTGTCCCCGGCGCTATACCGCCTGCTCTTGGTAGCGACGGGTTTGCAGTCAGGGGTAAGGTTAGCAAACAGAGAGGGTGGCGGGACCTTGAGGGTGGAGAGGCTGCAGGTGTTACGTGGTGGGCGGTTTAACGTTTGCTGGTTGTTGACTGTGAGTGGGGGGAGGGGTCCACCGTATGCTAGGGTTACGCTTTGGAGGTGGGATTGGAAGTCCAGCCCTAGTAGGACGGCAGCGCAGAGATGGGGGAGGATGAGGAGTTTAAAGTTTTTATACTCCGTGCCCTTAACCGACAGGGTCACGACACAGTAGCCGCTGATGTCCGTGGCGTGGGACCTCGATGCCATCGAGATTCGGCTGCGCGTTGGTAGGACAGAGAGGGAGTAGTGGCTCACCGTGTCTGGGTGGATGAAGCTCTCCGTGCTTCCGCTGTCGAACAGGCAGGTCGTGGCGTGGCCGTTCACTTTGATGTCCATCATTGACTTGGACAGATGGTGCGGGCGGGCTTGGTCCAGGGTGACGGAAGCTAGTGTGTAGCTGAGCGAGTCGTTGTCATCTGCGGGCGAGGCGGTCGGGCGTGGTGAGTAAAATGGCGTCTCCCACGAGGTAGGGCAAAATGACGGAGAAGATGGCTGCCCCCGTAGCTCACATGAGGCACTATTGGGGTCGGTTGCCTTAATCAAAGATGGCCGCCCCCATGACTCATGTGTGGGGATGCTGGCCTCAGTTGCCCTAAACAAAGATGGCCGCCCCCATGACTCATGTGTGGGGATGCTGGCCTCAGTTGCCCTAAACGAAGATGGCCGCCCCCATAGTTCGCATGCGGCACTGCTGGCCTCTGAGGATCCGCTCCTGCAGGCCTTGGAGAAGTGGCCTTTCTTCAGGCAGGTTTTGCACATGGAGTTCTTGGCTGGGCAGCGCGACCTCGGGTGCTTCTCCTGGCCACAAAAAAAACAGCCGGCGGCCCGATCGCGGATGCCCGATGTCGGGGCCGGTGCCGGGGGTGGCGGGGCCGGTCGGGTCCGGGACGCCGACGCAGAGGTAGGTCCCGGGGGCGGCGCTGGGAAGGGTGCTGTGGTAGGGGTCGGGCCCGAGTCCCAGGGTCGCGAGCAGTACCTGGTGAATGCTTCCTGATCTTGGTGGGCCACTTCCAGGGAGATAGCGAGGGCTTCAGCTTTTTCCATGCTGAGGTCTTTAGCTTCCAGCAGTCTTTGCCGTGAGTACTCGGACCGTAGGCCTTTCAGGAATGCGTCGCGGATATTATCTTCAGTATTTTCAGCTGCCGACACCGATTTAAAGTCACAGTTCCTGGCGAGTGCATATAGCGCCTGTGAGAATTCGGCTACTGATTCTCCTGGCTGTTGCGGCCGTGATCTTAGGAGGTGCCTAGCGTACATGTAGTTTACCGGGGTCCGGTACTTCTGTTTCAGCAGGTTGATGGCGGTCTCGTAGGTAGTCATGTCCTCGATGAGAGTGTATACTCTCGGGCTCAGTTGTGCCTGCAGGACACTTAGTTTGGATGCCTGAGGGACGCTGGATTCTCTCAGGTATGATTCGAAGCAGACCAGCCAGTGTTTAAAGTCTGCGGCTGAGTTTGCTGCTCGTGGGTTCAGGTCCAGGTACGGCGGTCTGAGGGCTCGCAGCCAAGCTGGCTGGTGTGGCTGTGCTCCTGGGAGCTGCGCTGGTGGCTCCTCCGCCGGTTGTGACTCGTTGTCGGACATCATTAAATTTAGTCAATAAAATTGATATACCTATCAATTCCTCCAATAAAAGGCGAAGAGTTACGAAGGTGACTAAAGGTTTTTATTGACTAAATAACAGAGCCCACTCTCGTGGGTGATCCGATCCAAGCAGGAGGAATACCAGCCAGTCGCTCACCTTTATACCTGGCCTGGTGGGTGGAGCCAAGGCGGAGTCGGCAGTGGTCATCCCAGGTATAGCAGTGTGGCAAGAGGCGACCTCGTACCGTGATACAATAGTGGTCAGTGATACAGTTATAACGAACAGTGGTGAACAGTGCTAACTACTAACAGTGATACGATAGTGAACGTGGTTTACCACACATGGCAAGAACATCCTTCCTCAGATAAGGCGACCAAAACTGCACACAATACTCAAGGTGTGGTCTCACCAAGGCCCTGTACAACTGCAGCTACAAAGGCCAACATACCATTTGCCTTCTTAACCACCTGCTGCACCTGCATGCTTACCTTCAGCGACTGGTGCACAAGGACACCCAGGTCTCGTTGCACTTCCCCTTCTCCCAATCTATTGCCATTCAGATAATAATCTGCCTTCCTGTTTTTGACACCAAAGTGAATAACCTCACATTTATCCACATTATATTGCATCTGCCATGCTTCTGCCCAATCACCCAACATGTCCAAATCATCCTGTAGTTTCTCAGCATCCTCCTCACAGCACACACGCCCACCCAGCTTTGTGTCGTCTGCAAATTTGGAGATATTACATCTACTTCCCTTGTTTAGATCATTAATATACCTTGCCCCCCAATCCCATGTGCCTTAACTTTACATGCTAATCTCTTATGTGGGACCTTATCGAAAGCCTTCTGAAAGTCCAAATAGACCACATCCACTGGTTCTCCCTTATCTATTTTACTAGTTACATCCTCTAAAAATTCCAGTAGATTAGTCAAGCACGATTCACCTTTTGTAAATCCATGTTGACTTTGTCTGAATCTGTCACTGTTTTCCAAGTGCTCTGCTATTACATCTTTTATAATGGACGCTAGCATTTTCCCCACTACCGATGTCAGGCTTACCGGTCTGTAATTCCCCGTTTTCTCTCTACCACCTTTTTTGAATAGTGGGGTAACATTAGCTACCCTCCAATCCATGGGTACTGTTCCAGATTCCATCGAAACCCAGCAGCTTCTCCTCCATCTCCACTCCAGCTCAAACTGCTGCAACAAAAGGACCTACACAGGAGGCCAGGGACCGACTTCCGTCCCCTGCAATAAAACTCTGCCCGACAGCCGCTGACTAATGGCGGCCGCAGCACCCACAATTTCCCGCGCCCCAGAAACCGTTCTATCCAACGCGCTGATTTCCCCGCTGAGAGTGCGCATGTTCCCGGGGGCCACGGGCCATTCTGGGAGCCTGGCTCCTGTCCTTTGTCCCGAGTCAGACTCGGTGCAACCGGCTGAAGAAACCGTGAAGCAGTGGCTCGGATGGGGTAGGCACTGCACCCTGGGTTTCCTGGTGCCGGGGTCCCGGCCGCTCTGATTCTGATTGAGGTTTTTGATGAGGTAACAGAGAGGGTTGATGAGGGCAATGCGGTTAACATGGAGTACATGGATTTCCAAAAGGCGTTCGACAGCGTGTAAAGTTAAGGCACATGGGATTGGGGGCAAGGTATTGACTTGGATAGAGAACTGGTTGGCAGACAGAAAGCCAAGAGTTGGAAAAAACGGGTCTTTTTCCGAGTGGCAGGCAGTGACTAGTGGGGTACCGCAGGGATTGGTCCTTGGAACCCAGCTATTCACAATATATATTAATGATCTGGACGAGGGAACTAGATGTAATATCTCCAAGTTTGCAGACGACACAAAGCTGGGTGGGCGTGTGTGCTGTGAGGGGGATGCTGAGAAACTCCAGTATGATTTGGACAGGTTGGGTGATTGGGCAGAAGCATGGCAGATGCAATATAACGTGGATAAATGCGAGGTTATCCACTTTGGTGTCAAAAACAGGAAGGCAGATTATTATCTGAATGGCAATAGATTGGGAGAAGGGGAAGTGCAATGAGACCTGGGTGTCCTTGTGCACCAGTCGCTGAAGGTAAGCATGCAGGTGCAGCAGGCAGTTAAGAAGGCAAATGGTATGTTGGCCTTCGTAGCGCGAGGGTTTGAGTACAGGAACAAGGATGTCTTGCTGCAGTTGTACAGGGTCTTGGTGAGACCACATCTTGAGTATTGTGGGCAGTTTTGGTCGCCTTATCTGAGGAAGGATGTTCTTGCCATGGAAGGAGTGCAGCGAAGATTCACCAGACTGATACCTGGGATGGCAGGAATGACGTATGAGGAGAGATTGGGTCGATTGGGCTTGTACTCGCTGGAGTTTAGAAGAATGAGAGGGGATCTCATTGAAACTTATAAAATTCTAACAGGACTAGACAGACTAGATGCAGGAAGGGTGTTCCCGATGGCCGGGGAGTCCAGAACCAGGGGTCACAGTCTAAAGATAAGGGGTAAACCATTTAGGACTGAGATGTGGAGGAATTTCTTCACCCAGAGAGTGGTGAACCTGTGGAATTCTGTACCACAGAAGGCAGTGGAGGCCAATTCATGAAATATATTCAAGAAGGAGTTGGATATATTTCTTAAGGCTAAAAGGATCAAGGGATATGGGGAGAAGGCAGGGACAGGGTACTGAGTTTGGATGATCAGCCATGATCTCATTGAATGGCAGAGTAGGCTCGAGGGGCCGAATGGCCTACTCCTGCTCCTATTTTTTATGAAAGAGGCGGAGAGGTTCAGAGAGGGAATTCCAGAGCTTAGGGCCGAGGCAACAGAAGACACGGCCACTGATGTTTGAGCGATTATAATCAGGGATGCTCAAGAGGGCAGAATTAGAGGATGTCTCAGGGGGGAGGAGGTTGTTTTCTTTGGAACCGAGGAGGCTGAGGGGAGACCGGATTGGGGAGTATAAAATTCTGCGGGGCCTAGATAGGAAGGACCTATTTCCATTGGCAGAGGGGTCAACAACCAGGGGGCATAGATTTAAAGTAATTGGTCGGAGGTTTAGAGGGTAGTTGAGGAGAAATGTTTTCACCCAGTGGGTAGTGGGGGTCTGGAACTCACTGCCTGACAGGGTGGTAGAGGCAGAAACTCTCATCACATTTTAAAGGGTACTTGGATATGCACTTGAAGTGCCGTAACCTACAAGGCTACAGACCAAGTGCTGGAAAGTGGGATTAGTGTGGATAGCATTTAATCGGCTGGCACGGACAAGATGGTCCGAATGGCCTCCTTCTGTGTCATTATTTTTCTGTGATTCTATCGCGGGTGGTTGTGAGGCTGAAGGGAATAACTAAGATCGGGAGGGGCGAGGCCGTGGAGGGATTTGAAAACAAGGATGAGAATTTTGAAATCGAATCATTGCTTAACCGGGAGCCAATGTGGGTCAGCGAGCACAGGGGTGATGGGTGAACGGGACTTGGCATTGAGTTATGACACGGGTAGTTTTGGATCACCTCAAGTTTACATAGGGTAGAATGTGGGAGGCCAGCCAGGAGTGCGTTGGAATAGTCGAGTCTAGAAGTAACAAAGGCCCGGGTGAGGGTTTCAGCAGCGGATGAGCTGAGGCAAGGGTGGAGACGGACGATGTTAGAGGTGGAAATAGGCGGTCTTTGTTATGCTGCGGATATGTGTTCGGAAGCTCATTTTAGGGTCAAATATGACACCAAGGTTGTGAACAGTCTGGTTCAGCCTCAGAGAGATGTTAGGGAGAGAGATGGAGTCAGTGGCTAGGGAACGGAGTTTGTGGCAGGGACCGAAAACAATTGTTTCAGTCTTCCCAATATTTAATTGGAGAAAATTTCTGCTCACCCAGAACCGGATTAGAGATTGTGGAGGGGTCGAGAGAAGTGGTGGCGAGGTCGACCTGGGTGTCGTCAGCGTACATGTGGAAACTGACGCTGTGTTTTCAGATGTCACCAAGGGGCAGCATTTAGATGAGAAATAGGAGGGGCTTAAGGATAGATCCTTGGGGGACACCAGAGGTAACGATGCGGGAGCAGGAAGAGAAACCATTGCAGGCGATTCTGTGGCTACGATTAGATAGATAAGAATGGAACCAGGCGAGTGCAGTCCCACCCAGCTGGACGACGGTGGAGAGGTGTTGGGAGAAGGATGGAGTGGTCAACCGTGTCAAAGGCTGCAGACAAGTCAAGAAGGATGAGGAGAGATAGTTTACCTTTGTCACAGTCACAAAGGATGTCATTTGATTAGACTTTGATGAGACTTCAGGGCCAAGTCAGTGAGGTGGATTGGGCTGTTTCTGGCCCGCTGGTTATTGTGGGCATGGCTGGACACCAGTGGGACCGGCTCCACCCTGTTTGTTCTTTGAGGCAAAATAAGGCAAAAAAAATCCTGCTCCCCCCCCCCTTACCCTTTCTACACTCCTTTTACAGGGTTTTAGAAGTGGAGCATTTACAGGCAGTAAGCTCAAACCAAACATCACCTCAAATTCTGACAGAGTTACGTGATTCCTGAAAGAGCTTCAAAATCTACAAATACCTGAAGCAACACCAGTGGCCACACACTGGGGGAAACCCGGGCCCTGTGTGTGGGAAGGGATTCACTCAGACATCCACTCCGATGATACACCAGCAAGTTCACATGCGGGATGGACCTTTAACCTGCTCCGTGTGTGGGCAGGGATTAATTGCACCCTCCGTGCTGCTGAGACACCAGCTTGTCCACACCAATGAGAGACCGTTGACCTGCTCCGTGTTTTTGAAGTGATTCTCTCATTCTGCCACCCTCCTGAGACACCAGCTTGTTCATAGTGATGAGAGACCGATTAAATGTTCTGACTGTGGGAAGATATTTAAAAGGTCCCAGGATCTGAAGAGACACCAGCTGGAGAGAGCAGGAGAGATTATGTTCACCTGCTCCATGTGTGGGAAGGGATTCACTCGGTCCTCGAATCTGCTGGCACACCAGCGAGTTCACACAGAGGAGAGGCAGGTGAAACATTCCGACTGTGGGAAAAGCTTTCAAATGTCCCAGGAGCTGAAGGGACACCAGCTGGAGAGAGCAGGAAAGAGGCCATTCACCTGCTCTGTGTGTGGGAAGGGATTCACTCGGCCATCCCACCAACTGACACACCAGCGAGTTCACACTGGGGAGAGACCGTTCAACTGCTGTGTGTGTGGGAAGAAATTCACTCAGTCATCCCACCTACTGACACACCAGCGAGTTCACACTGAGGAGAGACCGTTCACCTGCTCCGTGTGTGGGAAGGGATTCACTCAGTTATCCCACCTGTTGAGACACCAGGGATATCACACTGATGAGAGACCATTTAACTGTTCTGCCTGTGGGAAGAATTTTAAAACCTCTGGGGAACTGAAGGTACACCAGCAAGTTCACACCGATCAAAGACCATTTACATGTTCTGTCTGTGGGATGAGCTTTAAAAGCTCCAGGAATCTGAACGGACACCAGCGAGTTCACACTGGGGGGAGGCCATTCACTTGCTCTGTGTGTGGGAAAGGATTCACTCGGTCATCCCACCTGTTGACACACCAGCGAGTTCACACTGATGAGAGACCACTTAAATGTTCTGACTGTGGGAAGAGCTTTAAAACCTCTGGGGATCTGAAGCAACACCAGCGAGTTCACACTGATGAGAGACCGTTTACATGTTCTGTCTGTGGGATGAGCTTTAAAAGCGCTGGGATTTTGAATGGACACCAGCGAGTTCACACTGGGGAGAGGGAGTTCACCTGCTCCGTGTGTGGGAAGGGATTCACTCAGTCATCCCACCTGCTGACACACCAGCAAGTTCACACTGATGAGAAACCATTTAAAAGTTCTGACTGGTAAGACATTTATATGTTCAAAGGGCCTGAAGAGACACCAGCTGGAGAGTGAAGGAAAGAGACTGTTCACCTGCTCAGTGTGTGGCAAAGGATTCACTCGGTCATCGCACCTACTGAGACACCAGCGAGCTCACATTGGTCTGTAGCGCAGAGCCCCGCAGACAGCTGGGGTGACATGAACATGGAATGGATGAATGTTTTATAAATCTTGTACTGCTGTTTAATCTTTAAGACTGTTGTGCTGATGATTCCCTTCGATTGACTGTTCATGGTGTTACATAGAATGTACAGCATAGAAACAGGCCATTCGGCCCAACTGGTCCATGCCAGTGTTTATGCCCCACACCCACCCTACTTCAGTTAACCCGATCAACATCTCCTCCCATTCCTTTCTCCCTTGTGTGGCTTCCCCATAAATCCATCTGTGCTGTTCACCTCAACTACTCCTTGTGGCAGCGAGTTCCCCATTCTCACCATTCTCTGGGTAAAAAAGTTTCTCCTGAATTCCCTCCTGGATTTATTAGTGACTTTTATATTTATAGCCACATAAATATGATGAGATTCTGTTAAGCTGACCAGTATGTTGTTGTACTTTGTCTTTTTCTGATGAATGAAACATTACTGAGCCCCTGTACCCGTGTTATGGGATGAAGTGCCAGACAAGTGAAGGCACAACGTCTGGGTGTGAATCTAATAATAACCTCACGGACCGTATAGGTGTGATAACCAGACGGGCTTGTGGTTATAGTCTGGTCACAGATGGACTAAATTCCCTGAATTATCAGGAGTTCAGGAGGCGGTCAACAGACGGGTCCAAACAATCCCATTTCCTGAGCGGTAACCAAGCTTGTGTATAAGAACAGGCCACTTAAGCCGTTATCGGTTGGAACAGACTCGAGAAGATCGCGCGCGAATCCACTGTACTTCTATTCTCCAGATTGAGGGAATTATCACCCGATCTGTGTTATGCAGCGATCTTAATAAAGTCTGGAGAGACAATTTGTGTTCTTGTGAGCTTGATTATCTGGTATCTGAAACCCTAGGACTCCGGATCATTAGAGTCAACCTCAGTGTGTGGAAAGGGATTCCCTGGTGTATCCCACCCGCTGACACACCAGAGTGTCCACATTGTGACTGCGGTGGGTCGATTACACTGTTTCCGATGCCTTTAATCACATCCAGGACTGAACCATGTTAATTCAGGCAACTGGGGATTGTTAATATTAAGAGCCCCCAATAACTGGGCTGGATTTAAAGATTATTCCCTGTTCTCTCAGTACTAGTGAGCAGAGAGAAGCTGATGTTATAGAATCATAGAGCACAGTAGGATGCCTTTCGGCCCATCGTGCTGGTGCCGGCTCTCTGAAAGAGCGATGCAATTAGTCCCACTGCCCTGCTCTTTCCCCACAGCCCTGCAAATTTCTGCTTTTAGTATATATCCAATTCCCTTTTGAAAGTTACGATTGAATCTGCTTCCACCTCCCATTCAGGCAGTGCATTCCAGATCATCACAATTCGCTGTGTAAAAAAAAGTCTCCTCATTTCCTCTCTAGATTCTTTTGCCAATGATCTGAAATCTGTGTCCTCTTGTTACCGACCCTCCTGCCAGTGACAACAGCTTCTCCTTGTTTGTTTGATCAAAACCCCTCATAATTTTGAGCACCTCGATCACAGCTCCACTTAACCGTCTCTGCTCCAAGTTATATTGCCGTTGTTTTGTGAATTTTTGCTGTGATCGAGGTGCTGGATGTCCGTGCCTGGGGAATGGGACATTCTATCCTCGTGAGCACCGAGTGTCAGCATCCAGCAATCTCTGGTCAGGGACTGTCTTTTTAAACTGCCTCACCTGAGCTTCTTGACTCCCTGATTTCATTATTAATCATTTCAGAGTTTTTGCAGAGTGACCAAGGCTGAACAGCTAAATGTGAGGTATTATATTTTGGTAGGAAGAATGGGGAGGTCACTTATCACTTGGAGGGTGCGACTCGAGGTGGGGTAGAGGAACAAAGGGATCTCGGAGTACAAATACACAAATTACTAAACGTTGCGACACAGGTTAGCAAGGCCATAAAAAAAGCAAACCAAGCACTAGGGTTTATTTCTAGAGGCATAGAATTGAAAAGTAGTGAAGTTATGCTAAACCTGTATCGAACCTTGGTTAGACCACACTTGGAGTACTGCGTACAGTTCTGGTCACCATATTATAAAAAGGATATAGAGGCACTGGAGAGGGTGCAGAGAAGATTTACAAGGATGATACCAGAAGTGCGAGGGTATACATATCAGGAAAGGATGAACAGGCTGGGTCTCTTTTCTGTTGAAAACAGAAGGCCGAGGGGTGACCTAATAGAGGTCTTTAAAATTATGAAAAATGTTGATAGAGTGGATACAGAGAGAATGTTTCCACTTGTGGGGAAGAGCATAACTAGAGGCCTCAATATAAGATAGTCACCAAGAAATCCAATAGGGAATGCAGAAGAAACTTCTTTACCCAGAGAGTGGTGAGAATGTGGAACTCGCTGCCACAGGGAGTGGTTGAAGCGAATAGTATCGATGCATTTAAGGGGAGGCTAGACAGGCATATGAGGGAGAAGGGAATCGAGGGTTATGCTGATAGATTTAGATGAGGAAAGACGGGAGGAGGCTCGAGTGGAGCATAAACACCGGCATGGACTGGTTGGGCCGAATGGCCTGTTTCTGTGCCGTATATCCGATGTAATCCTATGTCAAGTATCCCAGCTGGCTTAGCTCCAGGCACTTTAGCTCAGTGGGCAGCACTCTCACCTCTGAGTCAGAAGGTCGTGGGTTCAAGTCCCAGTCCAGAGACTTGAGCATAAAAATCTAGGCTGACACTCCAGTACTGAGAGAGTGCTGCGCTGTCAGAGGTGCCGTCTTTCGGATGAGATGTTAAACCGAGGCCCCCGTCTGCTCTTTCAGGTGGATGTAAAAGGTCCCATGGCACTACATTGAAGAAGAGCAGCGGAGTTCTCCCCGGTGTCCTGGGGCCAATATTTATCCCTCAATCAACATCACTGAAATAGATTATCTGGTCATTGTCACATTGCTGTTTGTGGGAGCTTGCTGTGCGCCAATTGGCTGCTGCGTTTCCTACATTACAACAGTGACTACACTTCAGAAGTTCTTCATTGGCTGTAAAGCGCTCTGGGGCATCCTGAGGTTGTGAAAGGCGCTATATAAATGCAAGTCTTTCTTTCTTAGCAAGAGGGCGAGTGTCAGTGGTTGGAGGGAGGAGCTCAGTGTTGTCACTGGGTGGACACAGACAGATTGAAGCTAAAAGACAGAGAATGCTGAAGTTTGGAATGATAACACCCAAAGTCAGGAGATGAGCCCTTTGCCTAGATAAGGGAGGTGGTTGCTAAGAGAACCACAGACCTAATAACACTGCAAACTGCTCAGGCAGCAGACTTGTTGCAACATGTGAGGTCACGAGTGAGTTGGTGCCCAGACAACAGAGGCTTGGGCATTCCTGAGAGAGACAAACTGGTTCTGTAACCGGGAGAACAGGTTGAGGGAGTCACCCTACGTGGGACGGCTCGTCTGAGGTGTTAACACAGAGGCAGCTTGGGAATGGGACGATCAATGAATCATAGAAATTTACAGCACAGAAGGAGGCCATTCAGCCCATCTTGTCCGTGCCGGCCGACAAAGAGCTATCCACCCGAATCCCACTTTCCAGCACTTGGTCCGTAGCCTTGTAGGTTACGGCACTTCAAGTACATATCTGTTAGGGTGAAAATTATATAGCTTAAAGCAGCAACATAAAGAATTAAAGAATGTATTGTAAGAAGTGAACTTGTAAATAAGAAACAAGACTAAACAAACTCAGTTTAAGACGGGGCGGCTGAGCTCGGGACACAAACTGTAATTCCCCCTTAGGCTTTACAACATTCGCTGCCCTCATTTTGTGTTAAATTCACAAAGCTTCCATCTTTGTCCCATGAGGATTCCCCATAGTATGTCTAAGTGCTGTTGTGGTGGGCAAGGGGCAGGAATTAACTGTTTGTGTCTGTTCCCATTAAAACCATTGTGCTGGACATTAATTGAATTGAGGAATAGTCGACATTTTTAAGTAGTTTCTTGCCAGATTGAGGGTAGGCAAGATAATTGATAGAAGGCCTCCAATCAAATTACATCAGTGCCCTTCAGCCAGTCAGATTAATGTGTTCAAATGAGGCAAAATAAAAATAACAGTTATTGAATGTGGGAAACACTAAATATTTCACATTTATTCAGTGGTGCAGCCTTCTGCAAACTATTTGCTGGAAGCCCTTTGGATGTATTAATGTAATTCTACTATTCTATGATGCAAAGTCGATGAATCAGAATTGTGAGTATTGATGAGTTACAGTAATTGGTAGCTGCAAAACTGCCCATTTTGTAATTAACCATTAAAAAGTGCCCAAAGTTCTGGAAGGTTCCATATCATTTAATGTTGCCAAACTAGTATCCTGTGAGGACCGGGGAGTTGTTGCTGGGGGAGCGAGATTGGTTGAAGACACCTGTGTGTAATATTTTGCTATAATGTATAAATGAAGTTTCAATACCTTGTTGCTAAGGGAACGTGATTGGGTGAGGACAGGAGAATTGTTGCTGGGGGAGAATGTTGTCCATTTCTGTCCTGGACTCTCAGTGATGGCTTTTGGAAACTCCTTTCACAGGCTGTGAGAAGGGCAGGATTGACAGACGGGGAAACTCAAACCAAACTTCACATCGAGATCTCCGAGAGTCACTCCATTCATCAGGACCTGAAATTCATCGGCCTTTTGAGTGCGGAAGGAGAAATGTTTGGGCGGTAAGTAGCACGGAGTCCAGTTCTACGGAGTACGGCTTCTACAGAGTGCTTAACTCGGGAATTGGGTGAGTGAGCGAATTCGATGAGGTGGGGGTAAGAGGAGCTGCTTGATACGTGAAAAAATATAAACAACTCGGGTTTAATTAGGACTGTGGGCTAAGTTACAGTAAAGACCTAAAGCATATAGCTAAATGTAATAAATTAAACAAGGTTATTACCGAGATTAAAAACTATTAATAGACAATTGGGTATTTCAAAACTTGAAAACCTAATTAGTTAAATAAAATACAATAGAGATGGCCGGGCAGGTGATGTGTTGCAGCTGTAGCATGTGGGAGCTGGTGGACCCCAGTGTGATCCACAGCAACCGCAGAGAGTCATAGAGGCACAGAAGGAGGCCATTCGGCCCATCGAGTCTGTGCCGGCTCTCTGTAGAGCAATCCAGTCAGTCCCACTCCCCCGCTCTATCCCCGTAGCCCTGCAAGTTTATTTCCCCCAAGTGCCTGTCCAGTCTCCCCTTGAAAACATTCAGTGTCTCCGCTTCCACCACTTCCGTCGGCAGCGAGTTCCAGGTCCTCACCACTCGCTGCGTAAAAAAGTTTCCCTCTGTAATTGGTCTGTAGCCTTGTATGCTATGGCGTTTTAAATGCTTCTTGAATGTTGTGAGGGTTCCTGCCTCTACCACCCTTTCAGGCAGTGAGTTCCAGATTCCAACCACCCTCTGGGTGAAAAAGTTTCTCCTCAAATCCCCTCTAAACCTCCTGCCCCTTACCTTGAAACTATGCCCCCTGGTTATTGACCCCTCTACTAAGGGGAAAAGTTCCTTTCTATCTACCCTATCTCTGCCCCTCATAATTTTGTACACCTCAATCAGGTCCCCCCTCAGCCTTCTCTGCTCTAAGGAAAACAACCCCAGCCTGTCCAGTCTTTCTTCATAGCTGAAGCACTCCAGCCCAGGTAACACCCTGGTGAATCTCCTCTGCACCCTCTCCAATGCAATCACATCCTTCCTATAGTGTGGCGACCAGAACTGCACACAGTATTCCAACTGTGGCCTAACTAGCGTTTTCTACAGCTCCATCATAACCTCCCTGCTCTTATATTCTATGCCTCAGCTATTGAAACCAAGTATCCCATATGCCTTTTTAACCACCTTATCTACCTGTCCTGCTGCCTTCAGGGATCTATGTACATGCACACCAAGGTCCCTCTGATCCTCTGTCCTTCCTAGGGTCCTACCATTCATTGTGTATTCCCTTGCCTTGTTTGTCCTCCCAAAATGCATCACCTCACACTTTTCAGGGTTAAGTTCCATTTGCCACTGTTCTGCCCATCTGACCAACCCGTCTATATTGTCCTGTAGCCTGAGGCTTCCCTCCTCGCTATTTACCACTCCACCAATTTTCCTGTCATCTGCGAATTTACTGATCATACCTCCTACATTAATATCTAAATCATTAATGTACACGACGAACAGCAAAGGACCCAGCACCGATCCCTGCGGTACACCACTGGACACAGGCTTCCAGTCACAAAAACAACCTTCGACCATCACCCTCTGCCTCCTGCCACTAAGCCAATTTTGGATCCAATGTGCCAAATTGCCCTGGATCCCATGGGTTCTTACCTTCTTGACCAATGAGTCTAGGTCCGGATCAGTCATGGCCCTGTGGGTAGCGGAGCGGGCCCAGGGGCCATGTAGCCTGATCCTGCTCCTATTTCATGTGTCTAATTCTGTTAGATTCAGGAGATGGTTCTGTGATAGTGGATTGGCGGTTAGGATCAGATCAGCCATGATCTTATTGAATGGCGGAGCAGGCTCGAGGGGCCGATTGGCCTGCTCCTGCTCCTATTTCTTATGTTCTTATGTAATCTCCCATGTGGGACTTTGTCAAAAGCCTTACTGAAGTTGATGTAGACTACATCAACTGCACTACCCTCATCCACACACCTAGTCACCCCCTCTCAAAATTCAATCAAATTGGTTAGACATGATCTCTCCCTGACAAAGCCATGCTGACTATTCTTGATTAATCCTTGCCTCTCCAAGTGGAGACTAATTCTGTCCCTCAGAACTTTTTCCAATAATTTCCCGACCACTGGTGTTCGGCTCACTGGCCTGTAATTCCCTGGTTTATCCCTACTACTACCCTTCTTGAATAATGGTACTACGTTAGCTGTTCTCCAGTCCACTGGCACCTCCCCTGTGGCCAGAGAGGTTCTGAAAATTTGTGTCAGAGCCCCTGCAATCTCCTCCCTTGCCTCACCCAGCAGGCTGGGATACATCTCGTCTGGGCCTGGGGGTTTATCCACTTTTAAGCCTGCTAAAACCGCTAGTACCTCCTCCCTCTCGATGCTAATATGTTCAAGTATATCACAGTCCCCCTGCCTGATTTCTATGCCTACATCGTCCTTCTCTATAGTGAACACAGATGCAAAATATTCATTTAAAACCTCACCCACATCTTCCGGCTCTACGCACAGATTGCCACTTTGGTCCCTAATGGGCTCTACTCTTTCCCTGGTTATCCTCTTGCCCTTAATATACTTATAAAACACCTTGGGATTTTCCTTTATTTTGCCTGCCAGTGTTTTTTCATGCCCTCTCTTCGCTCTCCTAATTTCTTTTTTAAGTACCCCCCTGCACTTTCTATACTCCTCTAGGGCTTCCACTGTTTTTAGTCCTTTGCATCTGCCAAATGCCTCCCTTTTTTCCTAAACCATTCTTGTATATCCCTTGACATCCAGGGTTCCCTGGGTCTGTTGGTCCCACCCTTGACCTTTACGGGAACATGTTGGTGTTGTCCTCTCACTATTTCCTTTCTGAAAGATTCCCACTGCTCCGATGTGGATTTTCCTACAAGTAGCTGATCCCAGTCCACTTTGGCCAGATCCTGCCTTATCATAGTAAAATCGGCATTCCCCCAATTTAGAACCTTTATTTCCAGTCCGTCTTTGTCCTTTTCCATGACTACCTTAAATCTCACTGAATTATGGTCACTGTCACCAAAATGCTCTCCTACTAACACTTCTACCACTTGCCCGGCTAGATTCCCTAGAATTAGGTCCAGTACCGCCCCCTCTCTTGTAAGACTTTCTACATGCTGGCTCAAAAAGCTCTCCTGGATGCAGTTGATGAGCTGGAGTCCGAGCTTCGGACACTGCGATACATCAGGGAGGGAGAAAGTTACCTGGACACTTTGTTCCAGGAGGCAGTCACACCCCTTAGGTTAAATCCTTCAGATTTGGTCCGTGGTCAGGGACAGGAGGCTGTGACTATGAGTGAGGCAGGAATGGGGATCCAGAAGGTAGCATTGGAGGAGCCTCAGCCCTTGCACTTGTCCAACAGGTACGAGGTTCTTGCAGCCTGGGTGGGCGAGAGCAGGGACTGCAGGGAGGATGAGCAAACTGACCACAGCACTGTGGGACAGGGGGCCATTCAAGTTGCGGGAGTAAAAAGGAATGTAGTAGTGGTAGGGGACAGTATAGTTCGGGGGACAGATACTGTTCTCTGTAGCCAAGAGCGTAAGTCCCGAAGTCTGTGTTGCCTGCCCGGTGCCAGGGTTAAGGACATCTCCTCTGGGCTGGAGAGGAACTTGGAGTGGGAGGGGAAGGATCCAGTTGTCGTGGTCCACACAGGTACCAAGGACATAGGTAGGACTAAGAAAGAGGTTCTACTGAGGGAGTACGAGCAGCTAGGGGCTAAATTAAAAAGCAGAACCACAAAGTAATCTCTGGATTACTACGTGAGCCACGAGCAAATTGGCATAGGGTCAATAAGATCAAAGAGTGACTCACAGATTGGTGTGGGAGAAATGGGTTTCAATTCATGGGGCACTGGCAGCAGTACTGGATTTGCTGATGACACAAAGATAGGTCGGAAAGTAAATTATGAAGAGGACATAAGGAGGCTACAAATGGATACAGATAGTTTATGTGAATGGGTAAAGATCTGGCAAATGGAGTATAATGTGGGAAAATGTGAAATTGTCCATTTTGACAGGAAGAATAAAAAAGAAGCATATTATCTAAATGGTGAGAGATTGCAGAGCTCTGAGATGCAGAGGGATCTGGGTGTCCTAATGCATGAATCACAAAAGGTTAGTATTCAGGTACAACAAGTAATTAGGAAAGCGAATAGAATGTTATTGTTTATTGCGAGGGAAACTGAATACAAAAGTAGGGAGGTTATGCTTCAGTTATACAGGGCATTGGTGAGACCACATCTGGAGTACTGTGTACAGTATTGGTCTCCTTATTTAAGGAAGGTTGTAAATGCATTGGAAGCAGTTCAGAGAAGGTTTACTAGACTAATACCTGGAATGGGTGGGTTGTCTTATGAGGAAAGGTTGGACAGGCTAGGCTTGTATCTGCTGGAGTTTAGAAGAGTAAGAGGTGACTTGATTGAAACATATAAGATCCTGAGGGGTCTGGACAGGGTGGATGTGGAGAGGATGTTTCCTCTTGTGGGAGAATCTAGAACTAGGGGTCACGGTTTAAAAATAAGGGGTCACCCATTTAAGACAGAGATGAGGAGAATTTTTTTCTCAGAGGGTCGTGAGACTTTGGAACTCTCTTCCTCAGAGGGCGGTGGAAGCAAAGTCTTTGAATATTTTTAAGGCAGAGGTAGATAGATTCTTGATAAGCAAGGGGGTGAAAGGTTATCGGGGGTAGGTGGGAATGTGGAGTAATCAGATCAGCCATGATCTTATTGAATGGTGGAGCAGGCTCGAGGGGCCGAGTGGCCGACTCCTGCTGCTAATTCGTATGTTCGTATGTAACCTGTGCAGCAGCTGGGACCTGAAAATCAGCTTCACTGCCCCTGGGCTGGGAAAGGGGGACAGGAGGCAACATTCTCCCTCTTACCCCTTTCTACACTCCTTTTACAGGGTTTTAGAAGTGGAGCATTTACAGACAGGAAGCTCAGACCGAACATTACATCAAGATCAGACAGAGTCGCTCGATTCATCAGGACCTGATTCAGTCGCTCCCCCAATCTGCTGGCACACCAGCGAGTTCACACTGATGAGAAACCTTTTAAATGTTCTGAGTGTGGGAAGAGCTTCAAAATCTACAAGTACCTGAAGCGACACCAGTGGCTACACACTGGGGAGAGCCCATTCACCGGCCCCATGTGTAGGAAGGGATTCACTCAGCCATCCGCTCCGATGGCACATCAGCAAGATCACACTAGGGAGAGACCTTTAACCCGCTCCGTGTGTGGGCAGGGATTAATTGCACCCTCCGTGCTGCTGAGACACCAGCTTGGCCACACCGATGAGAGACCGTTGACCTGCTCCGTGTTTTTGAAGCGATTCTGTCATTCTGACACCCTCCTGAGACAACAGCTTGTTCATAGTGATGAGAGACCGATTAAATGTTCTGACTGTGGGAAGAGATTTAAAAGGTCCCAGGAGCTGAAGAGACACCAGCTGGAGAGAGCAGGAGAGATTCTGTGCACCTGCTCTGTGTGTGGGAAGAGATTCACTCGGTCCTCGAATCTGCTGGCACACCAGCGAGTTCACACTGGGGAGAGGCCGGTGAAACATTCCGACTGTGGGAAAAGCTTTCAAATGTCCCAGGAGCTGAAGGGACACCAGCTGGAGAGAGCAGGAAAGACACCGTTCACCTGCTCCGTGTGTGGGAAGGGATTCACTCAGTCATTCAACCTGTTGAGACACCAGCGAGTTCACACTGGGGCGAGGCCGTTCACCTGCTCCGTGTGTGGGAAGGGATTCACTCAGTCAACCAACCTGTTGAGACACCAGCGAGTTCACACTGATGAGAGACTATTTAAATGTTCTGCCTGTGGGAAGAGCTTTAAAACCTCTGGGGATCTGAAGCAACACCAGCGAGTTCACTCCGATCAGAGACCATTTACATGTTCTGTCTGTGGGAAGAGCTTTAAAAGCTCCAGGAATCTGAACGGACACCAGCGAGTTCACACTGGGAAGAGGGCATTCACGTGCTCCGTGTGTGGGAAGGGATTCACTCAGTCATCCAACTTGTTGAAACACCAGCAAGTTCACACTGATGAGAGACCATTCACCTGCTCCGTGTGTGGGAAGGGATTCACTCAGTCATCAAGCCTGGTGACACACCAGCGAGTTCACACTGATGAGAGACCATTTAAATGTTCTGTCTGTGGGATGAGCTTTAAAAGCTCTGGGAATCTGAAGGTACACCAGCGAGTTCACACTGGGGAGAGACCATTCACCTGCTCCGTGTGTGGGAAGGGATTCACTCAGTCAGCCCACCTGGTGACACACCAGCGAGTTCACACTGATGAGAGACCATTTAAATGTTCTGACTGTGGGAAGAGCTTTAAAACCTCTGCGGATCTGAAGCAACACCAGCAAGTTCACTCCGATGAGAGATTGTTTACATGTTCTGACTGTGGGATGAGCTTTAAAAGCTCCGGGAATCTGAAGGGACACCAGCGAGTTCACACTGGGGAGAGGCCGTTCATCTGCTCTGTGTGTGGGAAGGGATTCTCTCAGTCCTCGACTCTGCTGAAACACCAGCAAGTTCACACTGTTCTGTCGTGCAGGGCCCTGTAGAAAGCTGGGGTGACATGAACATGGAATGGATGAATGTTTTATAAATTCTTGGACTGCTGTTTAATCTTTAAGACTGTTGTGCTGATGATTCCCTTCTTTTGACTGTTCATGGTGTTACATAGAATGTACAGCACAGAAACAGGCCATTCGGCCCAACTGGTCCATGCCAGTGTTTATGCCCCACACCCACCCTACTTCAATTAACCCGATCAACACATCCTCCTATTCCTTTCTCCCTCATGTGGCTTCCTCATAAATGCATCTGTGCTGTTCACCTCAACTACTCCCTGTGGTAATGAGTTCCCCACTCTATCACTCTTTGGGTAAAGATATTTCTCCTGAATTCACTACTGGATTTATTAGTGCCTTTTATATTTATAGCCCCATAAATATGATGAGATTCTGTTAAGCTGACCAGTATGTTGTTGTACTTTGTCTTTTTCTGATGAATGAAACATTACTGAGCCCCTGTACCCGTGTTATGGGATGAAGTGCCAGACAAGTGAAGGCACAACGTCTGGGTGTGAATCTGATAATAACCTCACGGACCGTATAGGTGTGATAACCAGACGGGCTTGTGGTTATAGTCTAGTCACAGATGGACTAAATTCCCTGAATTAGCTGGAGTTCAGGAGGCGGTCAACAGACGGGTCCAAACAATCCCATTTCCTGAGCGGTAACCAAGTTTGTGTATAAGAACAGGCCACTTAAGCCGTTGTCAGTTGGAACAGACTCAAGAAGATCGCGCGTGAATCCACTGTACTTCTATTCTCCAGATTGAGGGAATTATCACCCGATCTGTGTTATGCAGCGCTCTTAATAAAGTCTGGAGAGACAATTTGTGTTCTTGTGAGCTTGATTATCTGGTGTCCGAAACCCTAGGACTCCCGATCATTAGAGTCAACCTCAGTGTGTGGAAAGGGATTCCCTGGTGTATCCCACCCGCTGACACACCAGAGTGTCCACAGTGTGACTGCGGTGGGTCGATTCCACTGTTTCCTGTAAACCTGTTTTTAAAATCTGAGCCTGTGTGTTCTGAGCCAAAGAGCCTTGTGTCCAATGAGGGGAATAAAGGCCCACAGCCTCCCCTGGCCCCGGGCCCTGAACAAGGGACTGGAGAAACTCGCTGCCCTGCGGATCAGACAATCATGCAGCACAAGTCCCGCCCCTCAGGCTCCCCGATTGGTTGGAGGATCCTTTCAACCAACCTGTGCAGCAGCTGGGGCCTGAAAATCAGCTTCACTGACCCTGGGCTGGGAAAAGGGGGACATGAGTACGGGTACCGTACCATAGTGGTTATGTTACTGGACTAGTTATCCAGAGGCCTGGACTCGTGATCTGGAGAAGTGAATTCAAGTGAGAAATATATCTAACTCCTTGAATATATTTACCAATTAATTAAATATATTCAAGAAAGAGTTGGATATATTTCTTAAGGCTAAAGGGATCAAGGGATATGGGGAGAAGGCAGGGACAGGGTACTGAATTTGGATGATCAGCCATGATCGCATTGAATGGTGGAGCAGGCTCGAGGGGCCGAATGGCCTACTCCTGCTCCTATCTTCTATGTTGTTGATTACATTGCTGAGTTCTGTGGCATATCCTCCCACTCCTTTCTCCCTCATGTGGCTTCCCCATAAATGCATCTGTGCTATTTACTCCTTGTGGTAGCAAGATCCACATTCTCACCATTCTCTGGGTAAAGAAATTTCTACTGAATTCCCTTCTAGATTTATTAGAGACTATTTTAAATTTGTGGCCTCATAAACATTATGAGATTCTGTTAAGCTGACCAGTATGTTGTTGTACTTTGTCTTTTTCTGATGAATTAAACATTACTGAGCCCCTGTACTGGTGATATGGGATGATATTTTTTATTCGTTCATGGGATGTGAGCTTGGAGGTGGTGTCCCCATGTGCCTGCTGCCCTTGTGCTTCGAGGTGGTAGAGGTCACAGGTTTGGGAGGTGCTGCCGAAGAAGCCTTGGCGAGTTGCTGCAGTGCACCTTGTAGATGGTACACACTGCAGCCACGGTGCGCCGGTGGTGGAGGGAGTGAATGTTTAAGGTGGTGGATGGGCTGCGAATCAAGCTGCATTGTCTTGGATGGTCATAGAGTCATAGAGTTATACAGCACAGAAAGAGGCCCTTCGGCCCATCGTGTCTACACCGGCCATCAAGCCCTGTCTATTCTAATCCCATTTTCCAGCACTGGGTCCGTAGCCTTGTATGCTATGGCGTTTCAAGTGTTCATCTAAATGCTTCTTGAATGTTGTGAGGGTTCCTGCCTCTACCACCCTTTCAGGCAGTGAGTTCCAGATTCCAACCACCCTCTGGGTGAAAAAGTTTTTCCTCAAATCCCCTCTAAACCTCCTGCCCCTTACCTTGAAACTATGCCCCCTGGTTATTGACCCCTCTACTAAGGGGAAAAGTTCCTTACTATCTACCCTATCTATGCCCCTCATTATTTTGTACACCTCAATCAGGTCCCCCCTCAGCCTTCTCTGCTCTAAGGAAAACAACCCCAGCCTGTCCAGTCTCTCTTTATAGCTGAAGCGCTCCAGCCCAGGTAACATCCTGGTGAATCTCCTCTGCACCCTCTCCAATGCAATCACATCCCTCCTATAGTGTGGCAACCAGAACTGCACACAGTATTCCAGCTGTGGCCTAACCAGCGTTTTGTACAGCTCCATCATAACCTCCCTGCTCTTATATTCTATGCCTCAGCTAATGAAGGCAAGTATCCCATATGCCTTTTTAACCACCTTATCTACCTGTCCTGCTGCCTTCAGGGATCTATGTACATGCACACCAAGGTTCCTCTGATCCTCTGTCCTTCCTAGGATCCTACCATTCATTGTGTATTCCCTTGCCTTGTTTGTCCTCCCAAAATGCATCACCTCACACTTTTCAGGGTTAAATTCCATTTGCCACTGTTCTGCCCATCTGACCAATCTGTCTATATCGTCCTGTAGCCTGAGGCTTCCCTCCTCGCTATTTACCACCCCACCAATTTTTGTGTCATCTGCGAACTTACTGATCATACCTCCTACATTCATATCTAAATCATGAATGTACACTGGAAACAGCAAAGGACCCAGCACCAATCCCTGCCGTACACCACTGGACACAGGCTTCCAGTCACAAAAACAACCTTCGACTATCACCCTCTGCCTCCTGCCATTAAGCCAATTTTGGATCCAATGTGCCAAATTGCCCTGGATCCCATGGGCTCTTACCTTCTTGACCAGTGTCCCATGTGGGACTTTGTCAAAAGCCTTTATCCACATTATAATGCATTTGCCATGCATCTGCCCAATCACCCAACCTGTTCAAATCATACTGGAGTTTTTGGGCATCCTCACAGCACACACGCCCACCCAGCTTTGTGTCGTCTGCCAACTTGGAGATATTACATCTAGTTCCCTCATCTAGATCATTTATATATATTGTGAAAAGCTGGGGTCGAGCACGGATCCCTGCGGTACCCCACTAGTCACTGCATGCCACTCTGAAAAAGACCTGTTTATTCCAACTCTTTGCTTCCTGTCTGCCAACCAGTTCTCTATCCAAGTCAGTACCTTGCCCCCAATCCCATGTGCTTCAACTTTACACACTAATCTCTTATGCAGGACCTTATCGAAAGCCTTCTGAAAGTCCAAATACACCACATCCACTGGTTCTCCCTTATCTATTCTACCAGTTACATCCTCAAAAAATTCCAGATTAGTCAAGCACAATTTACCTTTTGTAAATCCATGTTGACTTTGTCCGATCCGGTCACTGTTTTCCAAGTGCTCTGCTATTACATCTTTTATAATGGACTCTAGCATTTTCCCCACTACCGATGTCAGGCTTACCGGTCTATAATTCCCCGTTTTCTCTCTACCACCTTTTTTATATAGTGGGGTTACATTAGCTACCCTCCAATCCATGGGCACTGTTCCAGAGTCGATAGAATTTTGGAAGATGACCAGCAATGCTGATCCTTGGATCATATGCTATCCCTAATTTCCCTTGTTAGCCATGTTTAAGTCACCTCTTTTGTTTTATTTTTATGCCAAAGTGGGATGAACAAATTCTGTAGTTCATTTCTAGGGCCACTTCCTTAAATACCCTCGGATGGTTTCGAGCTGCTTGAGTGTTGTTGGAGCTGCACTCATCCAGGTAAGTGGAGAGCATTCCATCACACTCCTGCCTTGTGCCTTGTAGATGGTGGAAAGGCTTGGGGGAGTCTGGAGCTGAGACACTCGCTGCAGAATTCCCAGCCTCTGACCTGCCCTTGCTGCCACAGTATTTATGTGGGTGGTCCAGTTAAGGTTCTGGTCAATGGTGACCCCCCCCAGGATTGTAGAGATTAGGCCATTTAGTAGCTGGTCTCCAGTCTTTCAAATAATCAGGACCAACTGCAAACCAGTATGGTGGGCATATTGTGTTTAATCAGAGTTTAAGACGGAATATAACGTGCTGGTCATACAGCAAAAACATACGACCGTGACAAGCAGCTGGTACTGGTCCCCATTGGACAGACGGCTGGCATGCGTGAACAGTTCTCTGGTTTACGGCCTCTCTCTCTCGAACCTCCGATGGTGAGTGTGGGATCACTCTCAAAAGAACGTTTGACCAGCCCAACTTCTGCTCAGCTCTCCCCTCCACCGTCCGTGTGGGCAAGCACTCGGGGGGGTCACTTTTATTCACTTTTTAGGGGTGGGCCTGAGGCCAAGTTATTGAGGAGACCATTTAACCTATCGAGGTTCCTCCAAAACCTCATCACCCAATGACAGCTCAAGTTCTTTGTCTCGCTTCTTGGATGAAAGCCCTCCCCAAAAGGGTCTCATTGATTCACCCAATTTGTCTTGTTGTTTAATCTTTCTGAAGGTTATTCCTTTGGAACTTGGGTCTTATCTCTCTTGTCTCCGTCCTCCTTGACCCAGCAAGTACGAGGCCGGACCCAGTCCCTCTTAATCATGGCCCCAGCCAGAGCTGTCACACATTAGCCAGTCGCTATCTCACTTCCATTTAGCAAATGGCCCATTCTAAGGTGGATACCTTAGCCTCCTCAAATTCCTTTCATTCTATCTCTTTTCCTAATTAACTTTTAATTATCTTCGCAAGCAGTTCTGCTAAACAAACTTCAAATTCTATCTGTGGAGATTATAATATGGTTATTAGTAACAATGGAAGAAACATAAGTTGGGCCTTCACTGGCCAAATTAAAAATACATTAACAAAGTCCAGACCCTAACTTACAAACAACAGACATAACAGGCAATGCCATCCGATGGGCCCCCGTGTGGAATGTTTGTGCTACACCAATAGATTAAAAAGACTGTCTCAAATTCTAATGCAAGTCATAGAGTCAGAGTCATAACGGCACAGAAGGAGGCCATTCAGCCCATCGAGTCCGTGCCGGCTCTCTGTAGAGCAATCCAGTCAGTCCCATTACCCCGCTCTATACCCGTAGCCCTGCAAGTTTATTTCCCTCAAGTGCCTATCCAGTCTCCCCTTGAAAACATTGAGTGTCTCCGCTTCCACCACTTCCGTCGGCAGCGAGTTCTAGGTCCTCACCAGCGGCTGCGTAGAAAAGTTTTTCCTCACATCCCCCCTGTATCTCTTGCCCAAAACCTTAAATCTGTGTCCCCTAGTCCTTGTACCATCAACTCGTGGGAACAGCCTTTCCCCGTCTAGCCTATCCAAACCCGTCATAATCTTGTACACCTCTATCAAATCACCCCTCAACCTCCTTTGCTCTAATAAAAACAAATCCAGCTTCTCCAACCTGTCCTTGTAGCGACGATCCCCCATCCCCGGAACCATTCTGGTAAATCTCCTCTGCACCCACTCAAGGGCCTTCACATCCTTCCTAAAGTGTGGTGACCAGAACTGGATGCAATACTCCAGTTGTGGCCTAAACATAGACGCATAGAAGATAGGAGCAGGAGTAGGCCATTCGGCCCTTCGAGCCTGCTCCGCCATTCAATGAGATCATGGCTGTTCATCCAAATTCAGTACCCTGTCCCTGCCTTCTCCCCATATCCCTTGGTCCCTTTTACCTTAAGAAATATATCTAACTCCTTCTTGAATATATTTAATGAATAGGCCTCAACTGCCTTCTGTGGTAGAGAATTCCACAGGTTCACCACTCTCTGGGTGAAGAAATTCCTCCTCATCTCTGTCCTAAATGGCTTACCCCTTATCCTTAGACTGTGACCCCTGGTTCTGGACTCCCCGACCATCGGGAACATCCTTCCTGCATCTAGTCTGTCCAGTCCTGTCAGAATTTTATACGTTTCAATGAGATCCCCTTTCATTCTTCTAAACTCCAGCGACCCAATCTCTCCTCATACGTCATTCCTGCCATCCCAGGAATCAGTCTGGTGAACCTTCGCTGCACTCCCTCCATGGCAAGAACATCCTCAGATAAGGTGACCAAAACTGCACACAATACTCAAGGTGTGGTCTCACCAAGGCCCTGTACAACTGCAGCAAAATATCCTTGCTCCTGTACTCAAATCCTCCCGCTATGAAGGCCAACATACCATTTGCCTTCTTAACCGCCTGCTGCACCTGCATGCTTACCTTCAGCGACTGGTGCACAAGGACACACAGGTCTCGTTGCACTTCCCCTTTTCCCAATCTGTTGTTGTTCAGATAATAATCTACCTTCCTGTTTTTGCCACCGAAGTGGATAACCTCACATTTATCCACATTATACTGCATCTGCCATACATCTGCCCAATCACCCAACCTGTCCAAATCATACTGGAGTTTCTC
The DNA here is from genome assembly GCF_052327205.1 of Somniosus microcephalus. Lineage (NCBI taxonomy): Eukaryota > Metazoa > Chordata > Chondrichthyes > Squaliformes > Somniosidae > Somniosus > Somniosus microcephalus. The sequence goes on along the minus strand of NW_028225189.1, from coordinate 3,031,167 downwards.
TGCAGCCTCCTCACAGCACACACACCCACCCAGCTTTGTGTCGTCTGCAAACTTGGAGATATTACATCTAGTTCCCTCGTCTAGATCATTAATATATATTGGCCCAGTAATTCCGTTCCAAACGCGTGAGTACGGTCGGGGTACTCACGCGTCTGGCCGGAGGAAATGCCGGTTTTCAGCATGCACAGTGCATGCGGGGAAAACCGGCATTTCCTGTCCTCTGAACGAAGGGGTTCAGAGGCAAAGCGCATGCGACTGCACAGGCAGCGCGTGCGCAGTGAACTTCGTCGATTTCATTCATGGATTCAGTGAAAAAAGCATGTGTAAAGTTGCTCCAGAGGCTGCAGAGGAAGATATATTTTATCGTGGAGCTTTGAAATAAAGAATAGATTTGCCTTTCTAATCTAGGCTTTATTAACTTTAAAATCCTGTAGCACATCTTTCCACACCCAGTCCCAACCAAAGCTGGAAAGAACTGAATTTAAGATGGCCACCACAAATCACATGACATCAACTACCAATGAGATTACAGCATATATCCCAAGGCAGGAAACAAACAACCAATCACAATACTTCTTACTAAACATAAAGAATAATCACCACATTCACCCCTCCTTTTAAAATATACTCCAACCTAAATAACCTTTACAATTTATAATTAATTATTTACAACTAAAACTATGCACAGACAAGAATAAAACTATTCAACATGACACAATACTAAGTGAACAACAACAAATAGTAACATTGCACATAAGTATTAAGTATCTCTCAACTAAAACAATATATAATATTTCAACAATTTTAAAACATTACTATCAATTTAAAAGTCCATTTTCAATCGGTCGACCGGATATCTTGTTCGTGTCGACCTTCTTAACCTTGGTGAAATTCCTTGCCCTCCCACACCAGGAGACACAGAAGTATCTTCTGCAGGAAGGCTATCCATATCCCGATTTTCAACGGTTTCCGGATTAGAAATCCCATCAGAAGGTAAACTGGGACGGTCATAAACATCCATCGAGGGCTGACTAATAGAAGTATAATTATCTGCAATCGGATTGGAAATATTCGTAGTATCTGTAACAGCATCCACATTATCTGAATCATGACTATTGTTAATATCCTCAGAAGAGGGCTGGCCACCACAAGGAGCCAAGTCTTTAATTGAAACGGTACTTTCTTTCCCATCTTGGAATCGAATATGAGCATATTGGGAATTTGCCTCCAACAGCTCCACCTCCTCCACTAAAGGATCATATTTTGACAATCTAACATGGCGTCGAAGCAGCACAGGTCCCTGCATAGTAAGCCATGAAGGTACCGAATATCCCGTAGTAGATCTCCGCGGATAGTTGAAGAGCCTTTCATGGGGGGTCACATTAGTAGCTGTTGAAAGCAATGATCTAATGGCATGCAGGGCATCAGGCAGTACCATTTCCCACTGTGTATTCTTAAGGTTCTGGGATGTCAAAGCCAACATAACTGCCTTCCAGATCACCCCATTGTATCGTTCGCACTGTCCATTACCCTGGGGATTATACGGGGTAGTTCTACTAGTAGAAATTCCCCGACTCTGAAGGTATTCCTTCAACTGGGAAGACATAAAAGAACTTCCCTGATCCGAATGGATATACGCAGGCATCCCAAAGATGACAAAAAGTTGAGTCAGACATTTGATAACTGTAGCAGCTGATACATCTGCGCAAGGAAAAGCAAAAGGGAACCTTGAAAACTCATCCACAACAGTAAATATATATCGGTTTTGAGCAGTTGAAGGAAGAGGCCCCTTAAAATCGATGCTCAAACGTTCAAAAGGAGAAGTAGCCTTTATAAGATGAGCTCGTTGAGGCTTAAAGAAATTCGGTTTACACCGAGCACAGATAGAACATGATGAAGTCATCTGCTTGACGTCTTCAACTGAAAAGGGCAAATTCTTACTGCGTACGAAGTGTATCATCCTCGTAACCCCAGGATGGCATAAGGCATTGTGAAGATTAATAAGTGTATCTCCGTGAATCACAGAACAATAAGCCCTCGACAGCGCATCAGCAGCAACATTATCCTTCCCCGGATGATAAACTATATCAAAATGGTAACATGCCAACTCAATCCTCCACCTCATTATTTTATCATTCTTAACCTTTCCAAAATGTTTGACATCAAACATAAAGGACACAGACTTTTGGTCAGTTACCAACGTAAAATGTCGCCCCGATAAATAATGTCTCCATTTACGCAGTGCTTCTACTATTGCATACACCTCTTTCTCTATTGAAGAATGCCTTTTTTCACTATTGTTCAAGGTACGTGAGAAAAAGGCCACAGGTCTTCCATTTTGGTTCAGAGTAGCCCCAATTGCAAAATCAGAAGCGTCCGTCTCAATCACAAAAGGAACCTGCTCATCAATAGAATGCACAACTGCTCCAAGGATATCCTTTTTAAAATTATCAAAACACGTCCTGGCCTCCCATGATAGAGGCTATGTCGTAACCCGAATAAGAGGCCGGATCTTCTGTGAAAAATTTGCAATCCAATTAGAATAATAAGAAAACAGTCCAACAACTCGTTGCAAAGCCTTAGAATTAGTAGGACAAGGTAAATCAATCAATGGTCGCAGACGATCTGGTTTAATCTTGTTTCCCGAGATAATATACCCCAATAGATTTACCTCAGTGGTCAAAAAGATACACTTCTCTTTATTAAAAATTAAACCAACTTTTTCCGCAGCTTGAAGGAATCTTTTAAAATTAGAATCATGCTCCACCCTTGATTTGCCACACACTGTGATGTCATCTAAGTATGAAAAGGTGTCAGAGAGAGAGTTATCACTTATAAAAGCATCCATTGCCCGTTGAAAACAAGCAGCACCATTAGGAACACCAAATGGTATTCGGCAAAACTGATACAGCTTTCCGCCAGCCTCAAAGGCCGTATATGGTTGATCCTTCTTAACAATAGGAATCTGATGATAAGCACTCTTTAAGTCAATAGTGCTAAAAACCTTATACTGAGATACTTTGTTGATAAGCTCATCAATCTTAGGCAAGGGGTACGCATCTAATTGAGTATACCTATTAATAGTTTGGGAATAGTCTATCACCATTCGTTTCTTATGTCTCTCGTTAGTCGTGACAACTACCTGTGCTCGCCAAGGCGAACAACTAGGTTCAATGATTCCTTCCAATAAGAGATGTTGAACTTCAGAATTAATAAATTCTCTATCCTGACTGCTATACCTTCTTGACTTGGTAGCAATTGGCTTACAATCCGGCATCAAATTGGAAAAAAGTGATAATGGAGAAATGGATAAAGAGGTTAATCCACAAATAGATAAAGGTGGCTTAGTCCCTCCAAATGAAAAACTGAGAGACTCGTGTAACTGAAGCACATCATGACCAATCAAAATATCCGCACAGAGATTAGGCAAAACAGATAGGCATATATCAGTATACGTATTACCTAGAAGAATCAATTTCACAAGGCAACAACCAGCTACTTGTGAAGTGAGAGTCGTCTGAGCCATACACACCTGATACGTAACAGGCGAAATTTTCAAATGCTTCTCCTTCGCAAACTGAAGGCTTGTAAAACTCTCGGTACTGCCCGTATCTATAAGGGCCTTCACTTCCAACCCATTAACTTGGGCCGTAACTATAGCTTTGTTTAGGCCATGAGCAAATGCAGCAGAAATTGATGCAATAAACGCCCTATCTAAAGGCTGAATAGTCACAGAGGAGGTAATTGAACCTGATGATTTACACACACGTGCGTAATGACCTCTCTTGCCGCATTTACTACACACAGCCTCCCGAGCAGGACACTTCAGACGAGGGTGCCGGACGTTCCCACAAAAATAACACTTCTGAATCCTAGAGGCAACAGCCGCCGAAGTAGAAACTGTTTCAGAATCTAGTAAACCACTCCTATTAAGTCCACATAATTCCTTTTCATCCGTAACTGCCGAAACCACAGTCGCAGGCCGATTAAAAAGAGCATAAGAATCCAAACTTCTCTGAGCCACATCCAATGTAGAAGCTTGCTCAAAAGCACTCTTAAGATCCAAAGTCTTATTTTCTAACAACCGCTGATGAATTGATCTAGACAGTAATCAATTAATAAAAGCATCCCGTACCGATTCTTCCTTATATTCTTCAGCCATCACGGCCTTATTACAGTTAACACTAAGGCACCGAAGTGCTTGTAAATAAGTATCCAAAGATTCTCCCACCTGCTGCCTACGGGCAGATAGAAGGTGACGTGCAAATACCTCATTCTTTGGTTTAACAAAAATCTTTTCCAATGTAGAAATAGCCACTTCGTAAGTTTTACAGTCCAAAATATACTTATACACATCCGGAGCAATGTAGTTGATCAGCATATTCAGCTTATTTAGAGACTCTTGCTCCAACACGCCCAAAAAGTTTTTAAATGTACAATACCAGTGTTTCCATTTATCATCCACTCCAGCAGAATTAGGGTCAGCATTGAATCATTCTGGTTGAAGATATCACTCCATTCTGACATAAAGTTAATAAATTGAAATAAAGAATAGATTTGCCTTTCTAATCTAGGCTTTATTAACTTTAAAATCCTGTAGCACATCTTTCCACACCCAGTCCCAACCAAAGCTGGAAAGAACTGAATTTAAGATGGCCACCACAAATCACACGACATCAACTACCAATGAGATTACAGCATATATCCCAAGGCAGGAAACAAACAACCAATCACAATACTTCTTACTAAACATAAAGAATAATCACCACAAGCTTCTGAAAGGCAATATTTTTGTTTGAGAAAGGGAGGAAAGTTATTTTAAGAAATGATGAGGTAAGTTTTAAAGTTTAATTTTTTTTAAACGTGTTTTCAGTACTGTAGGTAGAAGGAGCAATTGTGGCTGTGTGAATTGAATTTGCTGTGTTTATTAAATGTGAAAATGACTGTTCTAAAATGAGTAATGTAACATTTCCAACATTTTTAAGAAAGAAACTTTTCATCAGTAATATATTCTTTTAAGTAATTATGTATGTATGTCCGTATATATTCCTTTACATATATGTATATATTCCTTTACTTATGTGTATGAATGTATGTATTTAATTATGATTTTCCAATAAGTTACTTTCTCTGAAAGTCATAATTAAATACATACATTCATACACATAAGGAATATATACATACATATACGCAAAGGAATATATACAGACATACATACATAATTACTGAAAAGAATATATTACTGATGAAAAGTTTCTTTCTTAAAAATGTTGGAGTCATTTTCACATTTAATAAACACAGCAAATTCAATTCACATAGCCACAATTGCTCCTTCTACCTACAGTACTGAAAACCCGTTTTAAAAAACAAAAATAAACTTTAAAACTTACCTCAGCATTTCTTAAAATAACTTTCCTCCCTTTCCCAAACAAAAATATTGCCTTTCAGAAGCTCCACGATAAAATATATCTTCCTCCGCAGCCTCTGGAGCAACTGTACTCATGCTTTTTTCATGTGTAAGTTGTAAGGACTTAACCTCACTGAATCCATGAATGAAATCGACGAAGTTCATTGCGCACACGCTGCCTGTGCAGTCGCACGCATTCTGCCTCTGAACCCCTTCGTTCAGAGGACAGGAAATGCCGGTTTTCCCCGCATGCGCTGTGCATGCTGAAAACCGGCATTTCCTCCGGCCAGACGCGCGAGTACCCCGACCGTACTCACGCGTTTGGAACGGAATTACTGGGCCAACATTTTACATGTCAATAAAATGAAAAATTTAACAATTGCATGATTTGCCCCCTCGCATCTGCGACTGAGAGTCCAAGGAGGTGCATTGCGCAAGAGGTCATCGTCGTACGTATCCTCACACTGTTCCCTTTCGGGAACTGTATGAAGTGGTGGAAGGATTTCTGGCCACGTTAACGCTCCTTCTGTGACCACAACCATCTTCATACCAGCCATTAGGGTGGTTAGTCCTATGGCGTGAGGGTTTTACGGGCTCCCACAACCCATCTGAGGGGGGGGGGGCCACCCACACCCGCGGACGCAAGTATCCCGCTGGATGTCCACCCAGAATTTATAGTTGGAGCTCCGACTCCACTTGCCGGGACTGTCTGGAGCGGGGTTCAAAACCTTACTCCTTCTGGCCCAGCGGCGGGGATGCTTACCACTACGCAAAAGGCCCACTCCGCGCAAAAGGTGACACCCATACGTTTCCTGCACCTTTTCCCTCCCCGTGACTGGAGCCCTATGCTGCCACTTGAAAGACCAAGCTATCATCTGTCCTTTTTGCGGCGCCTTTGACTTCTCATTACCAATGATGAGCAGGCGCTGCGCCTCCACCTCGTTGAGGAGATTGCTGAGGTCATCAGTTCAATTGTGAGTTCTTTTAATGCTGTGAATTGTGCTCATTCCAGCCATTTCACGTTGCTAATCAGAGTGGGCCTTTGGCGTAGCGGTAGGATCCCCGCCGCTGGGCCAGACGGGGTAGGGTTTCGAACCCCGCTCCAGACAGTCCCGGCAAGTGGAGTCGGAGCTCCGGCTCTAAATTCTGGGTTGACATCCAGTGGGATATTTGCATCCGTGGGTGTGGGTGGCCCCCCCTCCTCGTATAGCTTGTGGGAGCCCGTAAAACCCTCCCGCCATAGGACTAACCACCCTAATGGCTGGTTCAAAGATGGTTACAGTCACGGAATGAGCGTTAATCACGGCCATAAATCCTTCCACCACTTCATACAGTTCCCCAAAGGGAACAGTGTGAAGACACGTATGACGACGACATTGCTAAATAAATAAATGGAATGAAAAAAATTATTTCAGGGCTTTTAAAAGTCTTTAAATTGCTTTAATTCTGTTTAAAACTACTTCAGATTCTTCAAAATAATGTAAACGTTTTTAAAAGTTTATAAAAGTTACCAAAAGCTTCATAAAAATACCAAAAACCTATTTGAAATGCTGCTCTCCATGTAAAAATACTTTGCAGCTTGTGAGAAACATTGGGGGCGTGTCCTATTAAACTGAGACCTCAAGGGGCGTGTCCTATTAAACTGAGACCTCAAGGGGCGTGTCTCACTTGCACTGCGCGCTCCAGGCTTCGCGTTGGCTGCACTCCTGGGCGGCGTGACGTCAGACGCTGCCCGGGATTCTTCTGTTTCAAAAAGGAATTCCAGGCGTCCCTGGAGGTGAACGGCAGGCGCGTCGGGTAAGTGCAGATCGGGGGCTTGCATGCGCGGCAAGCCCCCGATCCGAATTTCTGCCCCAATGTTGCCAAGATTGGTGGGAGACCAGAGGATTGGGAAATTTTTAAAAACCAGCAAAGGATGACTAAAAAAATAATAAAGAGAGAGAAGATGAATTATGAGAGTAAACTGGCAAGAAACATTAAAACAGATAGTAAGAGCTTCTACAGGTATATAAAAAGGAAGAGGGTAGCTAAAGTAAATGTTGGTCCCTTAGAGGATGAGACTGGGGAATTAATAATGGGGAACGGAGAAATGGCAGAGACTCTGAACAAATATTTTGTATCTGTCTCCATGGTAGAAGATACTAACAACATCGCAATAATGGATATACAAGGGGCCACAGGGAGGGGGGAACTAAACACAATCACTATCACTAAGAAACATAGAAGATAGGAGCAGGAATAGGCCATTCGACCCCTCGAGCCTGCTCCGCCATTCAATGAGATCATGGCTGATCATCCAAATTCAGTACCCTGTCCCTGCCTTCTCCCCATATCCCTTGATCCCTTTAGCCTTAAGAAATATATCTAACTCCTTCTTGAATATATTTAATGAATTGGCCTCAACTGCCTTCTGTGGTAGAGAATTCCACAGGTTCACCACTCTCTGGGTGAAGAAATTCCTCCTCATCTCTGTCCTAAATGGCTTACCCCTTATCTTTAGACTGTGACCCCTGGTTCTGGACTCCCCAGCCATCGGGAACATCCTTCCTGCATCTAATCTGTCCAGTGCTGTTCGAATTTTATAAGTTTCAATGGCCAATTATATGTCCTCTCCTTGGATCTTATGCTATCCCTAATTTCCCTTGTTAGCCACGGTTGAGTCACCTTTATTGTTTTATTTTTATGCCAAACTGGGATGAACAAATTCTGCAGTTCATCCATGCGGTCTTTGAATGTTTGCCATTGCCTATCCACCATCAACCCTTTGTGTGACATTCCCCAATCAATCCTACCCAATTCGCGCCTCAGACCATCGTAGTTTCCTTTATTTAATCCTTTCTTGCATTCTCTCTTTGTCCTTCTTATATCCTGTTTCAATTTCCCCACACTCTCTCTATTCTGCCTGTTCTTTGACTGTATTCTGTACCTGACATTTGTCGTAAAGCTCCTTTTTCTGTCTTATTTTTACCTCTATATCCTTTCTAATCCAGGGAGCTCCAGTGTTGGATGCCCCATCTTTTCTCCTTATATGGGAATATGCTCGGTTTGTACCTGAACTATCTCAGCCTTGAAGGCCTGCCATTGCTCATTCACTGTTTTCCTTTCCATAACCACTTTAAACCTAATGATATTGTGACCACTGTTAACCAGATCCCTCCTGCCCCAGAACCAATGAGCGACCCTTTAAATGTTTTGACTGTGCGATAAGGTTTCAGAGCTCATCCCATCTGCTGAGTCGCCAGCCTGTTCACACACATCCTCAAAAAAGGAAATTGCTGGCGGCACTAAAGATTCCTCACCATCTCAGAGTACTGACCCTTTAATTACAATCTCGCAGAACAAGGAGAATCACTTCTGTTAACTACCACAAATCCCTGTGTGGAGGAGAGGGGAGATACAGTCTGTCCCAGTAACTGTCGCACAACAGAATTAGTGACCCTGTCCCATAAAGGCTTGACCCTCCCCCACTCCCTGCTTTTCCTCAAGTGTCTCATCCTTAAAATTCTCATCCTTGTTTTCAAATCCCTCCGTGGCCCCGCCCCTCCCTATCTCTGGAATCTCTTCCAGCCCCTACAACCTTCCGAGATATCTGCGCTTCTCTAATGCCTCTTGAGCATCCCCGATTTTAATCACTCCACCATTGGTGGCCGTGCCTTCAGCTGCCTGGGCCCTAAGCTCTGGAATTCCCTCCCTAAACCTCTCCATCTCTCTACCTCTCTCTCCTTCTTTAAGATGCTCCTTAAAACCTACTTCTTTGACCAAGCTTTTGGTCATCTGCCCGAATATCTCCTTATGTGGCTCGGTGACAAATTTTGTTTTCTAACGCTCCTGTGACGAACCTTGGGACGTTTTACTACATTAAAGGTGCTTTATAAATACAAGTGGTTGTTGTTGTTTCCTGAAACTAATAACAGATTCCCCAGAGGGGAAAAAACTTGTACTTTTACTCCCAAATGTTAGAAAGTTTGTGCCACAGAAGCACGGGGTTTATCTGCTTTTATTCGTGAATTTAAAAAGTCTGTATTGCAATCTGAGCCCGTGTGTTGTGAGCCAAAGAGCCTTGTGTCCAATGAGGGGAATAAAGGCCCACAGCCTCCCCTGGCCCCGGGCCCTGAACAAGGGACTGGAGAAACTCGCTGCCCTGCGGATCGGACAATCAGCCAGCGCTAGTCCCGCCCCTCGGGCTCCCCGATTGGTTGGAGGACCCACTGCCGGCTCGCTCCTCCAGCCGCGCCCGCTCCCTATTGGTCGGAAGCTCCCGTCAATCAGGCCGCGGGCCCGGGTCACGTGTCCCTCACCGACTTTACAAAGAAAGCCCCGCGCGGTCGCCGGGCGGAGCTGCTGGTCGGCGGGAGCGGGGTCGGGAGATTAATAAACTGCAGGTAGGCCCCGGGCCCCATTATTAAAACACTCAACATTATCCGCTTCAAAAACGCCCGGTGTGGGCCTCAGGCCCCGAACAAGAGCCTCCGGGCCGGGCATTTGCCCTGCGCGGGGTGGCAGCTGCGGGGCTTTAGAAACATAGAAGATAGGAGCAGGAGTAGGCCATTCGGCCCTTCGAGCCTGCTCCGCCATTCAATGAGATCATGGCTGATCATCCAAATTCAGTACCCTGTCCCTGCCTTCTGCCCATATCCCTTAATCCCTTTAGCCTTAAGAAATATATCCAACTCTTTTTTGAATATATTTAATGAACTGGCCACCACCGCCCTCTGTGGCAGAGAATTCCACAGGTTCACCACTCTCTGGGTGAAGAAATTCCTCCTCATTTCAGTCCTAAATGGCTTACCCCTTATCCTTAGACTGTGACCCCTGGTTCTGGACTCCCCGGCCATCAGGAACATCCTTCCTGCATCTAGTCTGTCCAGTCCTGACAGAATTTTATAAGTTTCGATAAGATCCCCTCTCAATCTTCTAAACTCCAGCGAGTATAAGCCCAATCATCCCAATCTCTCCTCATACGTCATTCCTGCCATCCCAGGTATCAGCCTGGTGAATCTTCGCTGCACTCCTTCCATGGCAAGAACGTCCTTCCTCAGGTAAGGTGACCAAAACTGCACACAATACTCAAGGTGCGGTCTTACCAAAGCCCTGTACAACTGTAGCAAGACATCCTTGTCCCTGTACTCGAACCCTCTTGCTACGAAGGCCAACATACCATTTGCCTTCTTAACTGCCTGCTGCACCTGCATGCTTACCTTCAGCGATTGGTGCACAAGAACACCCAGGTCTCTTTGCACTTCCCCTTCTCCCAATCTATTGCCATTCAAATAATAATCTGCCTTCCTGTTTTTGCCACCAAAGTGGATAACCTCACATTTATCCACATCATAGTGCATTTGCCATGTTTCTGCCCAATCACCCAATCTGTCCAAATCGTACTGGAGTTTCACGACATCCTCCTCACAGCTTACCCTCCCACCCAGCTTTGTGTCGTCTGCAAATTTGGAGAGATTACATCCAATTCCCTTGTCCAGATCATTAATATATATTGTGAACAGCTGGGGTCCTAGGACCGATCCTTGCAGTACCCCACTAGTCACTGCCTGCCACTCGGAAAACGACCCGTTTATTCCAACTCTTTGCTTTCTGTCCGCCAACCAACTTTGCTTTCTCCCGGTGACAGGCCCGGGGTAACGGCCGCCATCTTGAGAGGCTCAGGGGGCAGCAGGGCGAATGCGCGGCCCCCTTGGCCAGGAACCAGGAGGAGAGAAACTTGTCAATTTCTATCCTGGACTCACAGTGATGGCTTTTGTAAACTACTTTTACAGGCTGTGAGAAGGGCAGCATTTACACACCGCAAACTCAGACCAACAACTACTTACCTTTATATGGCACCTTTAAAATGTCACACTAGTGCAGTCAGACAATAATTGACACACATACTATGTTTGTGGTCCAGTTCCTTCACAACTGTAACAATTTTATTCCGGTTGCTGTGAAGGCTGCGCTCATTCTGCTCGTACACCTGGTCTCCAAAGGAGGCAAAACAGGACTAATGCTGCCGAGCTCAGCTCTCCATGTCTCTCCAGTGGCTGAAGGGTCTGTGATGGGCCTTCAATAACCACAAAACTAGAAGTTATAGACTTAAACAAGTTGGCTTTTAATCACTAAGATCAGAGCTAACATCTCAACACGCCGACTGGTTCACAGGAATGAGTCATACAGATCCTGGGATCTTTATGTAAGAGAAGTCAGGGGCGGAGCCAAGAGCCAAGACCTGGAACCTCCCAGGTTAGTCGGGAAAGAGGAAGTGAAACTATACACAGTGGGGGAGGGTAATATACATGAGTGCAAAACGAATACTGGATCAAGACAAACAGATTTCATTACATTCACCCCTTCTATAGATTTAGTCCATCGGGGTGATGTTTCTTAAAAGTTGGTATAAGTGAGTCTGTCAGGAGGTTTTGCAGTTCTCAGTGATCGGCGCAAAGCTGGTTGGGGTGCCTCTAGGGGAGTGGATTCTGGTTCCTCCGCTGTCCGTGCCTCCGCAGTGTCTTTCAGGTTATCTGCAGTGTCCTCCAGGTTAAAGTTGGGTATTGATACCTCTGGGCGTCCTGTCTCTTTGTAGTGTAGGTCTTCATCGGGAAGTCTCCCATCGTTCTCTCCGCTCCCCAAGGGAGCGAGGTCTTTTATGGAAACAGTGTCCTCTCGCCCGTCAGAGTATTTGATATAGGCGTACTGAGGGTTTGCATGGAGGAGCTGTACCTTTTCCACAAGGGGGTCCATTTTATGGCCTCTCACGTGCTTCCGCAATAGTACTGTCCCCGGAGACATCAGCCACGTGGGTAGAGATATGCCTGAGGTGGATTTCCGGGGGAAAACGAACATCTTTTCGTGAGGGGTAGCGTTAATGGCAGTATATAACAGAGACCTTATGCAGTGGAGCACGTCTGGGAGGACTTCCTGCCAGCGGGAGGTCGGAAGGCCTTTTGACTTTAAGGCTAACGTGACAGCCTTCCAAACAGTAGCATTCTCCCTTTCCACTTGCCCATTACCCCGGGGGTTGCAGCTAGTGGTTCTGCTAGTGGCTATCCCCTTCGAGAGCAAGAACTGGCGCAGCTCGTCACTCATGAATGATGTCCCACTATCACTGTGTATGTAGTTCGGCATGCCAAACATGCAGAATAGATTACAGAGACACTTGATGACCGTGGCACTGTTCATGTCTGGGCAGGGAATGGCGAAGGGGAAGTGGGAATAATCATCAATGATATTGAGGAAGTATACGTTACGGTCGGCAGAGGGAAGGGGTCCCTTGAAGTCCAGACTTAGGCGCTCGAATGGCCGTGTGGCTTTGATAAGGTGTGCACGGTCAGGTCTGTAGAAACGAGGCTTGCATTCCGCACAGATGCGGCAGGCTCTGGTCATTGCCCTGACCTCCTCGATGGAGTGGGGCAGATTGCGGGACTTTATAAAATGGTATAGTTGGGTGACCCCTGGGTGACAGAGGTCGTTGTGGAGACCCTGTAATTTGTCCGTATGAATGCTGGCACACATTCCCCGCGATAGGGCATCTGGGGGTTCATTAAGGGCTCCTGGCCTGTACATAATATCATAGTCGAACGTGGATAGTTCGATCCTCCACCTGAGTATTTTGTCATTCTTGATTTTCCCCCTTTGTTTGTTATTAAGCATGAAAGCCACCGACCGCTGGTCGGTGAGCAGGGTGAAACGTTTGCCGGCTAGGTAGTGTCTCCAGTGCTGCACTGCCTCCACTATAGCCTGTGCCTCCTTCTCGACAGAAGAGTGCCTGATTTCAGGTCCCTGAAGGGTTCAGGAGAAGAAGGCCACAGGTCTCCCAGCCTGATTGAGGGTCGCAGCTAAGGCAAAGTCTGACGCATCACTTTCTACTTGAAAGGGAATGCATTCGTCCACTGCACACACTGCAGCCCTTTCCATGTCCTGTTTAATACTGGTGAAAGCCTCCCGAGCTTCAGCTGATAGTGGGAAGGACGTCGATTTAATGAGGGGTCGGGCCTTATCAGAGTAATTGGGCACCCATTGGGCATAATACGAAAAAAATCCCAGGCACCTTTTTAAAGCTTTGGGATTGTGTGGCAGGGGCAGTTCCTTTAGGGGGCGTAATCAGTCAGGGTCCGGTCCAATTACCCCATCTTCCACCACACAGCCGAGGATACAGAGACGGGTTGTGTTGAAGACACATTTGTCTTCGTTGTAGGTTAGATTCAGCTTTAGGGCAGTTTTTAAAAATCTCGCAAGATTTAGGTCGTGGTCTTGCTGGTTGTGCCCGCAGATAGTGACATTGTCCAGATAGGGGTAGGTAGCTTGTAGTTTATTCTCGTCAACCATGCGGCCCATCTCACGTTGGAAGACCGAGACCCCATTTGTTACCCCGAAGGGCACTCTGAGAAAATGGTAGAGGCGCCCGTTCGCCTCGAAGGCGGTGTATGGGCGGTCCTCCGTTCTAATGGGGAGCTGGTGATACGCGGATTTGAGGTCGATAGTCGAGAAGACTCGGTATTGCGCAATCTGGTTGACCATTTCTGATATGCGGGGTAAAGGGTAGGCGTCCAGCTGGGTATAAATATTAACAGTCTGGCTGTAGTCAATTACCATCCGTTTCTTTTCGCTATTTTTAACTATGACTACTTGGGCACGCCACGGGCTGGTACTGCATTCAATAATGCCTTCCCGCAGGAGTCTGTCCACTTCCGCCTTGATAAAGTGTCTGTCTTCCAGACTGTACCGTCTACTTTTGGTCGCTATGGGCCTACAGTTCAGAGCGAGATTAGCGAATAAAGAGGGCGGGCTGATTTTTAAGGTTGATAGGCCACAGACTGTGAGTGGCGGCTGGGACCCGCCATATGCTAGCGTGACACTTTTGTGGTGGCACTGGAAGTCCAGGCCCAAGATTACATTAACACAGAGTTCTGGCATCACAAGGAGTTTAAAATCCTTGTAGTCCGTGCCTTTTACAGTCAGTGTTACCACACAGTAGCCCAAAATGTCCGAAGTGTGGGGCTTAGCAGCCATAGCAATTCTGCTCCGTGTAGGGGTTACCGTTAATGAGTGCCGCCGTACCAGGCTAGGGTGGATAAAACTCTCGGTACTCCCACAGTCAATTAAACATTTAGTTAAATTCCCGTTTACCTGTATGTCCATCATGGATTTTGTCAACGGGTGTGGCCTGGATTGATCCACCGTGATCGAAGCCACTGTTGGGCCCTGGGCGGCCGTTGAGTCGGGAAAAGATGGCGGATCCCAAGATGGCGGCCCGCACGGCACGCACGAGGCGGTGACAGAGTTGGAAATCGGATTCCCCTTGCAGACTTTGCTAAAATGCCCCTTTTTCTTACATTTGAAGCATGTAGCGTCCTTCGCTGGGCATCGTTGTCTGGGGTGCTTGGCCTGGCCGCAGAAGTAGCATTTCAGGCCTCGAGACATTGCCGCTGTAGTAGGACTCATGGGTGAACTTCTGTGTGGGGACTCCGGCGGCGTAGAGCTGGTCTGAGACCTGGATGGGGAAGATGGCTGATTCCAAGAAGGCGGCCCCCTCGGCGCGCACGAGGCAGTGAGGGCCGCATGGCCGGAAGAATAAGAGTCAGAGATTTTCTGGGCCACGTCCAGCGATCGCGCAGTGGCCACTGCCTTTTTTAAGTCCAGGACCTCCTTCTCCAGCAGTCTCTGCCAGATATAATTCGATTTGAGGCGCGTGATGAAGGAATCGCGGACCAATTCATCAGAGTACGCGTTGGCCGTCATGGCCTTGCAGTTACAGTCCCGGACCAGGTCCTTTAGGCCCTGTAAGAAATCGTCCATTGATTCCTCTGGTCGCTGCCTGCGTGTAGCCAGCAGATGTCTGGCGTACACTTCGTTTACCGGCCTCTGGTATTGGGCCTTCAGGATAGTGATGGCCTCCGTGTAAGAGGTGGCGTCCCGGATGAACGAATAAATCCGATGACTTACGCGAGTAGTCAGTAGACTCAGTTTATCTACCTTGCTAGCGGATGAGGCCCCCACAAAGAGTTCGAAGCATTTGAGCCAGTGTCCAAATTGATTTGATGCTTCAGCAGAATGTGGATCCAAGTCCAGACGCTCTGGTTTTAGGAGTCGATCCATCCCAGTATTCTTTAGTGATTAAAATTGATGGGCCTTCAATAACCACAAAACTAGAAGTTATAGACTTAAACAAGTTGGCCTAGAAATTGGGTTTTGGCTTAGCCAGGGCTTTAGCGCCGGAAGTTAGTGCCGGCGCTAAGTCCCCTGCGCGCGCCAAAAATTCAGTGGCGCCGCGCCCAAACGGCTGCCGGCGCTACTGAAGGGTCTTTGCGGCGGTACATCGGCGCTAACTGCCGTTTCGCGCCGCAATTCCGGCGCTGCGGCACCCGATGCGGTGCGGCAGGCTCGGGAAGTGCAGGCCTCCTCCTTCCGTTAAGGAGGAGCTGCCTGCACCCGGCCGCGGCCCGCGCAAATCTCTTCAAAAATGAGCCCGGCACCTCGGACAAGTGCCGGGCTTGCATCTGTTCCGGGGGGGGGGGGGGGGGGAGAAGTCCGGGGAGGGAGCTGCGGGCAGGCGGCCGGCGGGAAAGCGGCCGGCCGCCGCGGGGCCTTTAATGCGCCGGCGCAAACACATGTTGGACTCTGTTGCCAGAGTCTTAGTTGCGGCTGCCACGGGCGAGGCGGCCGCAACTGAATTTCGGCGCTAGGGCCCGTCGGCATGGCAACCGGGACGCTGCGCACACCAATGACGTCATCGGTGCCGGCGCAGCGCTACCGGTGCAACGCCGATTTAGGGCCCCAGGGAATTTTAAAACTGGCCATAACTCTGGCGCTAGTCCCTCTAGCGCCTCAAAAGCGGCGCTAAGGCAACTGAATTTCTAGGCCGTTGGCTTTTAATCACTAAGATCAGAGCTAACATCTCAACACGCCGACTGTTCACAGGAATGAGTCATACAGATCCTGGGATCTTTACGTAAGAGAAGTCGGGGCGGAGCCAAGAGCCAAGACCTGGAACCTCCCAGGTTAGTCGGGAAAGAGGAAGTGAAACTATACACAGTGGGGGAGGGTAATATACATGAGTGCAAAACGAATACAGGATCAAGACAAACAGATTTCATTACAGTCTGTAACCTTCAGGGACACCCCTGCCACAGGACTCAATATCCACCCCCTCCACCACTGGTGCAGTGTGTTTGCAGTATGTACGGTCCACAAGATGACCACAGTCAGGCCGTGTGGAGTCAAGGGCCAGGCAGCAGAATGGATGGAAAGATCGCAACAAACTTCCCTTAACTCCAACCCTCTGATTTCTATTTTGTAGCCAGCTTTCCATCCATTCTGCTGCCTGGCCCTTCACTCCCCACGGCCTGACCTGGGTCATCTTGTCGATCTTACAAACTGTTTATTGATATAGCAAGCTGGTCAGAAAACAGAGAGATGGGGTTGGGAGCAGCTACTCAGACTGGCAAAAGGTGGGAAGTGGTGTTCCACAGGGATCGGTGCTGGGATCACTGTTGTTCATAAACGATTTGGACTCGGGAATCAGAAGAACAATTTCAAAGTTTGTCGATGACACCAAATTGGGAGGTAGAGTTAATACTGAGGAAGACAAAATGCAAGAAGATATTAATAAATTTCAGAATGGGCGTGTAATTGGCAAATGAATTTCACTATAGGTCAGTGTGAGGTGGTGTGTTTTGGTGGGAAGAATAAGGAGGCCACACACTACTTGGACAAGGGGGAGAAATTGGGTTGCTTTGCGCCTCCCGTGATATTCAGCGGGAGGTTAGCGCCGGCAATGACGTCATCGCCTTGGGTTGCGACCCCATACCTATTGCCGGGCGATATGTCTGACAGGGTCAAGGGTCGTTCTTGCAGCCGCCGCGGCGCCACTTTAAAGGGCAGGTGTCGGCGGCAACTTTTTATTTTGGCCGACTGCCAGCACCTGCCCCCTTCTCCTTTCTTCTTCGGGGTGTCGGCCGTGATCGCACAGCCCGGCGCTCCTCTTGATCCGACACCCCGCTCCCTGGTGGTCCAGCAGGGCCCTGGTGTGCGCAGTGCTAGGCTCCTCCCCTTTAATCAGGGAGGGAGGTCTGCTATGACACGGTGCTATGTGCCGACGGGCGTGGCGCTGTTACATGAAGCACCGTGAAATTCACTGGTCGCGCCTCAAGAGGGTGGGGAGTGCTTCCAGTAGCACCCTGCCTGGGGCGTTACCACTAAATTTAATGCGCAGGGGCGCTAACTTTTTCGGGGCACTAAAATTAACCCCGGTGACATTAGCAACCCATAGGGGGCGCCACCGAATTTCCCCCTAAGAGTCTAAATGGGCTGGAGGAGCAGAGGGATCCAGGGATACAGATACACAAATCACTAAAAGTAGCGACACACGTTAATAAGGCCATTAAAAAAAAAGCACTGGGGTACATTCCTAAAGGAGCCTTCTGTTCCGTGCCTAGGAGCTCTGAACCATGGCAGAGAGCGGCTGGGACATGTTTCTCACCCGCCTCGAGATTAACCCGCACGGCAACTTTGCTGTCAGTGAAGAGAGACAAGAAAGACTAAAGTGCCGTTTGCCCCTCTCAGTGTGGCCCTGAAGGACTGTGTCCAGGCTGGAGTTCTGTTCCTGCTGTACAATCCTCCCCCAGATTGTCCTTTCTGAGCTCCAGCCAGGTGATGCTAAACACTCAGGTGGGAAAGAAGGAAATCTACAATAATGTGTTTAAAACAAAGCTCGTTTATTTGACATCTATCCAGAATATTAAACTCCAGCCCAGTTATAGGGGTTATTAACATCAGCAGAAACAAACCCCAACTGTCAGAATGAATATGGTTCAGTCCTGAATGTGATTAACAGCAGCAATAACAGCAGAATCCAACCCCTGCAGTCACTTGTGAACTCGCTGGTGTGTCAGCAGGTTGGATGACTCAGTGAATCCCTTCCCACACTCAGAGCAGGTGAACTGCCTCTCCCCAGTGTGAACTCGCTGGTGTCTCAGCAGGTCGGATGACTGAGTGAATCCCTTCCCACACATGGAGCAGGAGAACGGCCTCTCCCCAGTGTGAACTCGCTGGTGTTTCAGCAGTTTGGATGCCAGAGTGAATCCCTTCCCACACTCAGAGCAGGTGAACGGCCTCTCCACAGTGTGAACTTGTTGATGTGTCAGCCGTTTGGATGCCAGAGTGAATCCCTTCCCTCACACGGAGCAGGTGAACGGTCTCTCCCCAGTGTGAACTCACTGGTGATTCAGCAGCTTGGATGAATTAGTGAATCCCTTCCCACACTCAGAGCAGGTGAACGCCCTCTCCCCAGTGTGAACTCGCTGGTGATTCAGCAGGTTGGATGAATTAATGAATCCCTTCCCACACTCAGAGCAGGTGAACGGCCTCTCCCCAGTGTGAACTCGCTGGTGATTCAGCAGGTGGGATGAATTAGTGAATCCCTTCCCACACTCAGAGCAGGTGAACAGTCTCTCCCCAGTGTGAACTCGCTGGTGTCTCAGCAGGTGGGATGAATTAGTGAATCCCTTCCCACACTCAGAGCAGGTGAACGCCCTCTCCCCGGTGTGAACTCGCCGGTGTATCAGCAGATTGGATGAATTAGTGAATCTCTTCCCACACTCAGAGCAGGTGAACAGTCTCGCTCCAGTGTGAACTCGCTGGTGTCTCAGCAGGTTGGATGAATTAGTGAATCCCTTCCCACACTCAGAGCAGGTGAACGGTCTCTCCCCGGTGTGAACACGCTGGTGTGTCTGAAGTTCAGATGACTGAGTGAATCCCTTCCCACACTCAGAGCAGGTGAATGGCCACTCCCCGGTGTGAACTCGCTGGTGTGTCAGTAGGTGGGATGACTGAGTGAATCCCTTCCCACACTCAGAGCAGGTGAACGGCCTCTCCCCGGTGTGACTGTGCTTGTGTCTCGATAGGCCAGAGGATCGGCTGAAGCCTCGTCCACACACAGAACATGTGAACGGTTTCTCCCCACTGTGAACGGTGCTTTTTGCTTCCATGTTCAGAGGCCGGTGATATTCAGATCCGATGAGTCGAGTGACTCTGTCAGATCTTGAAGTGATGTTTGGTTTGAGCTTACCGTCTGTAAATCCTCCCCTTCCAGTGCCTTGTAAAATGAATTTAAAACAGGGAGTGTGAGAGACAACCCACAAGAAATCAAAGGCAGGTTGTGAAACTGAGCTCAATGAATCTGGTCAATTGTGGGGCCGGCACTAGAAAAAAGTGACCATGAAAGCTGCCAGATTGTCATAAAAACCCAACTGGTTCACTGATGTCCCTCAGGGAAGGGAATCCGCCACCTGGTCTGGGCCTACACAAGACTCTGGCCTCTATGGGAGGAGAGAGAGAGGTGGGAGGGGGAGGGGGCGAAGGAAAGGAACTTTATACATCTGCAACTCGACCAGAACTTTGATAGAACCTCCAAAACCCACAACCTCCACCACCTAGAAGGACAAGGGCAGCTGTTGTATGGGAGCACCATCACATCCAAGTTCCCCGCCAAGTCACACACCATCCTGACTCAGACATATTCATCGTTGCTGGATCATAATCCTGGAACTCCTTACCGAACAACATTGTGGGAATACCTTCACCACACGGACTGCAGTAGTTCAAGAAGGTGACTCACCACCCCCTTCTCAACAGGAAACTGGGGATTGGCAATATTTGCTGCTCTTGCGAGCGACTCCCACATCCCAAGAATGAATTGAAACAAATCTGTAGATGTAAACTGGATTAAAAGCCTGTACAGAAATACTTGTTCCTAAAACAATACTCTTTTACATTGTACGGACAGTGTCTGTGTAACAACCTGATCTCCCCTAGAATCCACCTCCCTTGACAGTCTCACATTGGAAATTGTTGGGTCCTCCTGGGCTCAGAAGTACTGGGGGTTAAACCCAGCAGCTTCTCCTCCATCTCCACTCCAGCTCAAACTGAAGCATAGAAACACAGAAGATAGGAGCAGGAGTAGGCCATTCGGCCCCTTGAGCCTGCTCCACCATTCAATGCGATCATGGCTGATCATCCAAGTTCAGTACCCGGTCCCTGCTTTCTCCCCATACCCCTTGATCCCTTTAGCCTTAAGAAATATATCCAACTCCTTCTTGACTATATTTAATGTATTGGCCTCTACTGCCTTCTGTGGTAGAGAATTCCACAGGTTCACCACTCTCTGGGTGAAGAAATTCCTCCTCATTTCTGTCCTAGTGTGAGACCGGTATAAAAACCGGAGAGAGGCGAGGCCCGAGACCAGTCGGGAGCAGCGAGGAGGAGCTCGGCAGGAAACCCGGCGACCAGCGAGGCCCGAGACCAGTCGGGAGCAGTGTGAGACCGGTATAAAAACCGGAGAGAGGCGAGGCCCGAGACCAGTCGGGACCAGCGGGAGCAGCGAGGAGGAGCTCGGCAGGAAACCCGGCGACCAGCGAGGCCCGAGACCAGTCGGGAGCAGTGTGAGACCGGTATAAAAACCGGAGAGAGGCGAGGCCCGAGACCAGTCGGGACCAGCGGGAGCAGCGAGGAGGAGCTCGGCAGGAAACCCGGCGACCAGCGAGGCCCGAGACCAGTCGGGAGCAGTGTGAGACCGGTATAAAAACCGGAGAGAGGCGAGGCCCGAGACCAGTCGGGACCAGCGGGAGCAGCGAGGAGGAGCTCGGCAGGAAACCCGGCGACCAGCGAGGCCCGAGACCAGTCGGGAGCAGTGTGAGACCGGTATAAAAACCGGAGAGAGGCGAGGCCCGAGACCAGTCGGGAGCAGCGAGGAGGAGCTCGGCAGGAAACCCGGCGACCAGCGAGGCCCGAGACCAGTCGGGAGCAGTGTGAGACCGGTATAAAAACCGGAGAGAGGCGAGGCCCGAGACCAGTCGGGACCAGCGGGAGCAGCGAGGAGGAGCTCGGCAGGAAACCCGGCGACCAGCGAGGCCCGAGACCAGTCGGGAGCAGTGTGAGACCGGTATAAAAACCGGAGAGAGGCGAGGCCCGAGACCAGTCGGGACCAGCGGGAGCAGCGAGGAGGAGCTCGGCAGGAAACCCGGCGACCAGCGAGGCCCGAGACCAGTCGGGAGCAGTGTGAGACCGGTATAAAAACCGGAGAGAGGCGAGGCCCGAGACCAGTCGGGACCAGCGGGAGCAGCGAGGAGGAGCTCGGCAGGAAACCCGGCGACCAGCGAGGCCCGAGACCAGTCGGGAGCAGTGTGAGACCGGTATAAAAACCGGAGAGAGGCGAGGCCCGAGACCAGTCGGGACCAGCGGGAGCAGCGAGGAGGAGCTCGGCAGGAAACCCGGCGACCAGCGAGGCCCGAGACCAGTCGGGAGCAGTGTGAGACCGGTATAAAAACCGGAGAGAGGCGAGGCCCGAGACCAGTCGGGACCAGCGGGAGCAGCGAGGAGGAGCTCGGCAGGAAACCCGGCGACCAGCGAGGCCCGAGACCAGTCGGGAGCAGTGTGAGACCGGTATAAAAACCGGAGAGAGGCGAGGCCCGAGACCAGTCGGGAGCAGCGAGGAGGAGCTCGGCAGGAAACCCGGCGACCAGCGAGGCCCGAGACCAGTCGGGAGCAGTGTGAGACCGGTATAAAAACCGGAGAGAGGCGAGGCCCGAGACCAGTCGGGACCAGCGGGAGCAGCGAGGAGGAGCTCGGCAGGAAACCCGGCGACCAGCGAGGCCCGAGACCAGTCGGGAGAGAGCAGCAGCGGAGAGGCAGCAGTCGGCGAGACTCGGGGCCATTTAAAAAACAGCTGAGGCGGAAGTCCAGCTCTTGAGCTTTTTTTCAGAAGCGGACCTGGTGGGAAGCACCCAGGTGAAAGGTATTTAAGGAGGGTGGTGGCTTAAACCCGAGTTCCTACAGAGTAGGAACCCCCACCGCCCCCCTCCTCTAACCTAGTAGTCTTTTAGCAGCTGTCTAAAAACAGAGGTCACAAATTTTTTGGTCTCAGTTTCTTTTCAGCAGGGCAGGAACCAGGAGGAGCGGGAAGTCGACGTAGGACCAAGGAGACACAAGACCAGGAAGTCAGCGAAAGACCAGGGAGGTAAGACTAACTGGTAAGTACTTTCCTCAAACCTTCCTAGGAAGTAAAACCAAAACTAGTGGGATTTGGTTAGTTTAAAAAGGAATAAGAGGAGTACAGTATACATTGGTCTAAGTAAGCTTCGGGAAAACAAAAGTCGATAAATAAACTAAAACTAGAAAATTAAAAGTAATATAAGGGTTAAGTCATGGCAGTAGAGCTCGGACCTGTGTCATGCTCCTCCTGTAACATGTGGGAAATCAGGGACGCTTCCTGTGTCCCTGACGACTATATGTGCAGGAAGTGTGTCCAGCTGCAGCTCATGTGGGACCGCATGACGGCCCTTGAGCTGCAGATGGACTCACTTTGGAGCATCCACGATTCTGAGAGGGGTGTGGATAGCACATTTAGTGAGTTGGTCACACCGCAGGTTAAGGCCAGCGTAGACAGTACATGGGTGACCAAAAGGCAGAGCAAGGGCAGGAAGGTAGTGCAGAAATCCCCTGGGGTTGTCTCCCTTAGCAACAGGTTCACCGCCTTAGGTACTGTTGTCGGGGGGGGTGACACATCGGGGGAAGGCACCAGCAGCCAGGCTCATGGCACCATGACTGGCTCTGTTGCAAAGAAGGGAGGGAAAAAGAGTGGCAGGGCTATAGTAATAGGGGATTCGATTGTAAGGGGAATAGATAGGGGTTTCTGTGGTCGCGACCGAGACTCCAGGATGGTATGTTGCCTCCCTGGTGCAAGGGTCAAGGATGTCTCGGCGCGGGTGCAGAACATTCTGGAGGGGGAGGGGGAACAGCCAGTTGTCGTGATACATGTTGGTACCAACGACGTAGCTAAAAAAAGGGAAGAGGTCCTACAAGTAGAATTTCGGGAGTTAGGAGCCAAGCTAAAAAGTAGGACCTCGAAGGTAGTAATCTCTGGATTACTACCAGTGCCACGTGCTAGTAAGAGTACAGAGAACAGGATAGTTAGGCTAAATACGTGGCTTGAGCAGTGGTGTAAGAGGGAGGGTTTTAAATTTTTGAGGCATTGGAACCAGTTTTGTGGTAGGTGTGACCTATACAAAAGGGACGGTCTACACCTGTGCAGAGATGGAACTGATGTTCTCGGGGTAATTTTTGATAAAGCAGTTCGGGAGCATTTAAACTAGTATGGCAGGGGGCTAGAAACCTATGTAGTGAAATAGAGGAAAGTGAAAGGCAGACAGAAATAAATGATAAAAGGGTGATGAACAAAAAACAAAGGGCCAAACTAATTCATAAAAAATGTGAGCATAAAAAAAGCCTGAGGGTTTTATACCTTAATGCGAGAAGCATCAGGAACAAGGTAGATGAATTAACTGTGGAAATAGAGGTTAATAATTATGACCTAATTGGGATTACGGAAACATGGTTGCAGGGTGAGCAGGGCTGGGAGCTTAACATACAGGGGTATTCAGTATTTAGGAAGGATCGACAAAAAAGAAAGGGAGGAGGGGTAGCATTGCTAGTAAAAGAGGGGATAAATGCAATTGAAAGGAAGGATATTAACTCAGTTAATACAGAATCTATATGGGTGGAGCTAAGAAATAGCGAGGGGCGAAAAACATTAATAGGAGTGGTATATAGGCCTCCAAATAGTAAAATAGAGGTTAGGGAGGGCATCACAAGGGAAATTAGAGAAGCGTGCAATAAGAGCACAGCTGTCATCATAGGTGACTTTAACTTACATATAGATTGGACTAGCCTAATCAGTAAAAATAATGAGGAGGAGGAATTCCTTGAGTGTTTGAGGGATGGTTATCTGGATCAATATGTCGAGGAACCAACTCGGGAACAGGCTATATTGGACTGGGTACTGTGCAATGAGAAGGGACTAATCAGTAATCTTGTTGTACGGGGACCCTTGGGTCAGAGCGATCATAACATGATCGATTTCTCACTCGAAATGGAGAGCGAAGAAATTGACTCAGAGACTAAGGTCCTGAATTTAAACAAGGGGAATTATGATGCCATGAGACGGGAACTGAGTAGGTCTGATTGGACAACGTTCCTGGGAGGACTGGAGGTAGATAAACAATGGCAAACATTTAAAGATAGAATGACAAAATTGCAAAAATTGTTTATACCAATCTGGCATAAAAGGAAATCTAAAAAGGTGACTCAACCGTGGATAACAGGGGAAATTAGAGACAGCATAAAATCCAAAGATAGGGCGTATAAAATAGCCAAAAAAAGCGCCAGAGCGGAAGATTGGGAACAGTTTAAGATAGAGCAAAGGAGGGCAAAGGGCATAATCAAGAGGGGCAAAATAGCTTACGAAAACAAGCTGGCGGAAAATATAAAAACTAACTCCAAAAGCTTTTATAAGTATATCAAAAGGAAAAGACTGGTGAAAACCAAAGTTGGTCCATTGCAGTCAGATACGGGGGAATATATAATGGGAAATAAGGAAATGGCAGATCAACTAAATGCATACTTTGGGTCAGTCTTTACGAAGGAAGACACAAAAAACCTCCCTGGGATATCGGGAAAAATAGGGACATTGGCAAAGGAGGAACTGACGCAAATCAATATCTCTAAGGATATGGTGTTAAGGAAGCTAAAGGGATTGAAGGTGGACAAATCCCCAGGGCCTGATAACATGCATCCTAGGGTACTGAAGGAGGTGGCCCTAGAGATAGCGGATGCACTAAGGATGATTTTTCAGAATTCATTAGACTCGGGAACAGTGCCGATGGATTGGAGGGTAGCTAACGTTACCCCACTATTCAAAAAGGGGGGTAGGGAAAAAGCAGGTAATTACAGACCTGTAAGCCTTACATCAGTTGTGGGCAAAATGCTGGAGTCCATCATTAAGGATGAAATAGCGGAGCACTTAGCAAATGGGGACAGGATAGGACAGAGTCAACATGGATTTACAAAGGGTAAATCGTGCTTGACTAATCTATTGGAATTTTTTGAGGGAGTAACTGGTAGAATAGATGGGGGAGAGCCAGTAGATGTGGTGTACCTGGACTTCCAAAAGGCCTTCGATAAGGTCCCACATAAAAGATTAGCATGGAAAATTGAGGCTCATGGGATAAAGGGGAAAGTTTTGGCGTGGATAGGGAACTGGCTGTCAGATAGAAAACAGAGAGTTGGAATAAACGGCTCATTTTCTGAATGGCAGGCAGTAACAAGTGGGGTACCACAGGGATCTGTCCTGGGCCCCCAGCTGTTCACAATTTACATTAATGACCTGGATCAGGGAGTCGGATGCAGCATTTCCAAATTTGCAGACGACACTAAACTAGGAGGGGGGGTGGGCTCAGAGGAAGAGACCAGGAAGCTCCAGAGCGATTTGGACAGACTGGGCGATTGGGCGGATAAATGGCAGATGCACTATAATGTGGACAAGTGCGAAGTTATCCACCTTGGGTGCAGGAACGGGAGGGCAAATTATTATTTAAATGGCAATAGATTGGGAGAGGGGGAAGTACAGAGAGACCTGGGTGTTCTTGTACACCAGTCACTGAAGGCGAGCATGCAGGTGCAACAGGCGGTCAAGAAGGCAAACGGTATGCTGGCCTTCATAGCAAAAGGGTTAGAATACAGGAACAGGGATACCTTGCTGCAGCTGTACAGGGCACTGGTGAGACCACACCTCGAGTACTGTGTACAGTTTTGGTCGCCTCATCTGAGGAAGGATGTTCTTGCCATGGAGGGGGTGCAGCGGCGATTCACCAGGCTGATACCAGGAATGGCGGGAATGACCTATGAGGAGAGACTATGTAGTTTAGGGATGTACACACTGGAGTTTAGAAGATTGAGAGGGGACCTCATAGAAGTGTATAAAATTCTGACAGGTCTAGACAGACTGGATGCAGAAGGAATGTTTCCCTTGGCGGGTGAGAACAGAACTAGAGGACATAATTTAAGGATAAGGGCTAAACCATTTAGGACAGAGATGAGGGGGAATTTCTTCACTCAGAGAGTGGTGAACCTGTGGAACTCATTGCCACAGAGGGCAGTGTACGCCAGCTCATTAAATATATTTAAGAGGGAATTAGATATATTTCTACGGGCAAAAGGGGTTAAGGGTTACGGAGAGAAGGCGGGGACGGGATACTGAATTAAAGGATCAGCCATGATCTCATCGAATGGCGGAGCAGGCACGAAGGGCCGAATGGCCTACTCCTGCTCCTATCTTCTATGTATCTATGTATCTATGTAAATGGCCTACCCCTTATCCTTAGACTGTGACCCCTGGTTCTGGACTCCCCGACCATCGGGAACATCCTTCCTGCATCTAGTCTGTCCAGTCCTGTCAGAATTTTATAAGTTTCAATGAGATCCCCTCTCATTCTTCTAAACTCCAGCGAGTACAAGCCCAATCGTCCCAATCTCTCCTCATACGTCATTCCTGCCATCCCAGGTATCAGCCTGGTGAATCTTCACTGAACTCCTTCCACGGGAGGAACATCCTTCCTCAGATAAGGCGACCAAAACTCCACACAATACTCAAGATGTGGTCTCACCAAGGCCCTGTACAATTGCAGCAAGACATCCTTGTTCCTGTACTCAAACCCTCTCGCTATGAAGGCCAACATACCATTTGCCTTCTTAACCGCCTACTGCACCTGCATGCTTACCTTCAGTGACTGGTGCACAAGGACACCCAGGTCTCGTTGCACTTCCCCTTCTCCCAATCTATTGCCATTCAGATGATAATCTGCCTTCCTGTTTTGGCCACCAAAGTGGATAACCTCACATTTATCCACGTTATATTGCATCTGCCATGCTTCTGCCCAATCACCCAACCTGTCCAAATCATCCTGTAGTTTCTCGGCATCCTCCTCACAGCACACACGCCCACCCAGCTTTGTGTCATCTGCAAATTTGGAGATATTACATCTAGTTCCCTTGTCTAGATCATTAATATATATATTGTGAATAGCTGGGGTCCAAGGACCGATCCCTGCGGTACCCCACTAGTCACTGCCTGCCGCTCGGAAAAAGACCCGTTTATTCCAACTCTTTGCTTTCTGTCTGCCAACCAGTTCTCTATCCAAGTCAATACCTTGCCCCCAATCCCATGTGCCTTAACTTTACACGCTAATCTCTTATGCGGGACCTTATCGAAAGCCTTCTGAAAGTCCAAATACACCACATCCACTGGTTCTCCCTTATCTATTTTCCCAGTTACATCCTCAACAATGAAGCAACAAAAAGACCTCCACAGGCGGCCAGGGACCTACCTTCCGTCAGCCTGAAATAAAACCCTTCCCGACAGCCGCTGACTAATGGCGGCCGCAGCACCCACAATCCCCTGTGCCCCAGAAACTGCTCTATCCAATGCGCTGATTTCCCTGCTGAGAGTGCGCATGCCCCCCGGGGCCGTGGGCCATTCTGGGAGCCTGGCTCCTGTCCTTTGGCCCGAGTCGGACTTGGTGGAACCGGCTGAAGAAACCGGGAAGCGGCGGCTCGGATGGGGGAGGCGCTGCACTCTGGGTTTCCTGGTGCCGGGGCTCTGGCTGCACGTCCGCCGGGCCCGGCCGCTCTGATTCTGATTGAGGTTTTTGATGAGGTAACAGAGAGGGTTGATGAGGGCAATGCGGTTAACATGGTGCACATGGATTTCCAAAAGGCGTTCAACAAGTGCCACATGATAGGCTTGCCAGCAAAGTTGAAGCCCATGGAATAAAAGGGACAGTGGCAACATGGATACAAAATTGGCAAAGTGACAGGAAACAGAGAGTAGTGGTGAATGGTTGTTTTTCGGACTGGAGGAAGGTATACAGTGGTGTTCCCCAGGGATCGGTACTAGGACCACTGCTTTACTTGATATATATTAATGACTTAGACTTGGGGTACAGGGCACAATTTCAAAATTTGCAGATGACAGAAAACTTGGAAGTGTAGTGAACAGTGAGGAGGATAGTGATAGATTTCAAGAAGACATAGACAGGTTGGTGGAATGGGCGGACACATGGGAGCAGAAATTTAATGCAGAAAAGTGCAAAGTGATACATTTTGGTAGGAAGAACCAAGTGAGGCAATATAAACTAAAGGGTACAATTCTAAAGTGGGTGCATGAACAGAGAGACCTGGGGGTATATGTGCACAAATCGTTGAAGGTGGCAGGGCAGGTTGAGAAAGCAGTTAAAAAAGCATATGGGATCCTGGACTTTATAAATAGAGGCAGAGTCCAAAGGCAAGGAAGTTATGATGAACCTTTATAAAACACTTGTTCGGTCTCATCTGGAGTATTGTGTTCAATTCTGGGCACCGCACTTTAGGAAGGATGTGAAGGCCTCAGAGAGGGTGCAGAAAAGATTTACAAGAGTGGTTCCAGGGATAAGGGATGAGGGACTTCAGTTATGTGGATAGACTCGAGCAGCTGGGGTGGTTCTCCTTACAGCAGAGAAGGTAGAGAGGAGATTTGATAGAGGTGTTCAAAATCATGATGGGTCTGGACAGAGTAGAAACTGTTCCCATTGGCGGTAGGGTCGCGAACCAGAGGACACAGATTTAAGGTGATTGGCAGAAGAACGAAAGAACGAAGTTGCGAGGTGAGGCCCGATCAGAGCATCGGACCTGTGAAGGGGCAGTGACCGGCAGAGCTTAAAAGCGGCGGCAGATTCAAATCGGCGGCAGTGCGAGGTGAGGCCCGACCAAATCAACAGCAGAGGAGAGAGGTAAAAAGTAATCAGAGTGTGACGTCACCAGGGAGCAGGTAAGTGATTGGTTGGTGAGTATTTCTCTTTTTTAAACTTTAACTCTGTAGTTTATAGTTACTAGGGTCTTTTCTGGTGTAGCAGGGACTGTTGGTAGACTATACAAGCGCCTTAGAGATATTTTTAATTGGTGGTAGTAAATTAATTTAAATTAAGTAAAGGGAAGGTCATGCCAGGTGAGCCCAGCCCCGTGATATGCTCCTCTTGCTCTATGTGGGAATTCAGGGACCCCGGTGCCCCTGATGACCACGTGTGCCAGAGATGCATCCATCTGCAGCTACTAGCAGACCGCATTGAGGCGCTGGAGCTGCGGGTGGATGGGTTGTTGAGCATTCACGATGCTGAGAGGGTCGTGGATAGCACGTTTAGTGAGTTGGTCACACCGCAGGGAAGGGCTGCACAGGAAGACAGGAAATGGGTGACCACCAGGCGGAGCAATAGAAGCAGGCAGGTAGTGCAGGAGACCCCTGTGACCATTCCCCTCTCAAACAAGTATACCGCTTTGGATACTGTTGGGGGGGATGACTCACCAGGGGAAGGCAGCAGCAGCCAATTTGCTGGCACTGGGGGTGCTCCTGCTGCCCAGGAAGGGGGGAAAAAGAGTGGGAGAGCAATAGTGGTAGGGGATTCTATAGTAAGGGGAACAGATAGGCGTTTCTGTGGCCGTAGACGTGAATCCAGGATGGTTTGTTGCCTCCCTGGTGCCAGGGTCAAGGATATCACTGAGCGGCTGCAGGGCATTCTGGAGGGGGAGGGTGAACAGCCAGAGGTCGTGGTCCACATTGGTACCAACGACATAGGTAAAAAGAGGGATGAGGTCCTGCAGCAAGAATTTAAGGAGCTAGGTGAAGGATTAAAGAGCAGGACCTCAAAGGTTGTAATCTCTGGATTACTCCCCGTGCCACATGCTAGTAGGTATAGGAATAGGAAGATAGAACAGATGAATGCGTGGCTAAAGGGATGGTGCAGGGGGGAGGGCTTTAGTTTCCTGGATCACTGGGTCTGCTTCTGGGAAAGGTGGGACTTGTACAAGTCGGACGGTTTACACCTGAACCAGAGGGGAACCAATATCCTTGCGGGGAGGTTTGCTAGCACTGCTGGGGGGGGTTTAAACTAACTTGGCAGGGGGATGGGGTACAGAGTGGAGCTATAGTAGGGGGTGATTTACAGCCAAATACAGAGGAAAAAACAAGTCAGCTGGGAAGGCAGAGCAAATATGTGAAGGCAAAAGGGAATATGGCAGGGCTGGAAGGCATTTATTTTAATGCAAGGAGTCTTGCAAATAAGGTGGATGAACTGAAGTTGTTGTTGAACACATGGGAGTACGATATTGTTGCTATCACGGAGGCATGGTTGAGGGAGGGTCAGGACTGGCAGCTCAATATTCCGGGGTATAGAATCTTCAGGCGAGACAGAGGGGGGTGTAAAAGGGGAGGGGGTGTTGCAATATTAATTAAGGAGTCAATTACTGCTGTAAGGAGGGACGATATATTAGCGGGTTCCTCTAATGAGGCCATATGGGTAGAACTTAAAAACAAAAAGGGGGCAAGCACTTTGCTGGGAGTGTACTATAGGCCCCCAAGCAGTCAGGGGGAGATAGAGGAACAGATATGTAGGCAAATCTCAGAGAAGTGCGAAAATAATAGGGTAATAATAGTGGGGGATTTCAACTTCCCCAATATAAATTGGGATAGTCAGAGTGTGAAAGGCTTAGAGGGTGCAGAATTCTTAAAGTGCATCCAGGAGAGCTTTTTGAGCCAACATGTAGAAAGTCCTACAAGAGAGGGGGCGGTACTGGACCTAATTCTGGGGAATGTAGCCGGGCAAGTGGTGGAAGTATCAGTAGGAGAGCATTTTGGCGACAGTGACCATAATTCGGTGAGATTTAAGGTGGTCATGGAAAAAGACAAAGACGGCCCGGAAATAAGGGTTCTAAATTGGGGGAAGGCCGATTTTAATATGATAAGGCAGGATCTGGCCAAAGTGGACTGGGAGCAGCTACTTATAGGAAAATCCACATCAAAACAGTGGGAGACTTTCAGAAGGGAAATAGAGAGAGTACAGCGCCAACATGTTCCTGTAAAGGTCAAGGGTGGGACCAACAAGCAAAGGGAACCTTGGATGACAAGGGATATACAAAAATGCATTAGAAATAAAAGGGGGGCTTTTGGCAGTTACAAAAGACTAAAGACGGAAGAAGCCCTAGAGGAGTATAAAAAGTGCAGGGGCATACTTAAAAAAGAAATTAGGAGGGCGAGGAGGGGCCATGAAATAACACTGGCGAGCAAAATAAAGGAAAATCCTAAGATGTTTTATAAGTATATTAAGGGCAAGAGGATAACCAGGGAAAGGGTAGGGCCCATTAGGGACCAAAGTGGCAATCTGTGTGTAGAGCCAGATGATGTAGGCGGGGTTTTAAATGAATTTTTTGCATCTGTGTTCACTATGGAGAAAGACGGTGCAGACATAGAAATCGGGCAAGGGGACTGTGACATACTTGAACATATTAGCATCGAGAGGGAGGAGGTGCTAGCGGTTTTAGCAGGCCAAAAAGTGGATAAATCCCCAGGCCCGGACGAGATGTATCCCAGGCTGCTGTGGGAGGCAAAGGAGGAGATTGCAGGGGCTCTGACACAAATTTTCAGAACCTCTCTGGCCACAGGGGATGTACCAGAGGACTGGAGAACAGCTAATGTAGTACCATTATACAAGAAGGGTAGCAGGGATAAACCAGGGAATTACAGGCCAGTGAGCCTAACATCTGTGGTAGGGAAATTATTGGAAAAAATTCTGAGGGACAAAATTAGTCTCCACTTGGAGAGGCAAGGATTAATCGGGGATAGTCAGCATGGCTTTGTCAAGGGTAAATCATGTCTGACAAATCTGATTGAATTTTTCGAGGGGGTGACTAGGGGGGTGGATGAGGGAAATGCTGTGGATGTGGTTTACATGGACTTCAGTAAAGCCTTTGACAAAGTCCCGCATAGGAGACTGGTCAAGAAGGTAAGAGCCCATGGGATCCAGGGTGCCTTGGCGCGTTGGATCCTAAACTGGCTGAGTGGCAGGAGGCAGAGGGTGATGGTCGAAGGTTGCTTTTGTGACTGGAAGCCTGTGTCCAGTGGGGTACCTCAGGGATCGGTGCTGGGTCCCTTGTTGTTTGTGATCTACATAGATGATTTGGATGAGAATGTAAAAGGTATGATCAGCAAGTTCGCAGATGACACGAAAATTGGTGGGGTGGTCAATTGCGAGGAGGAAAGCCTCAGGCTACAGGACGATATAAACGGGTTGGTCAGATGGGCGGAAAAGTGGCAAATGGAATTTAACCCTGAAAAGTGCGAGGTGATGCATTTTGGACGGACAAATAAGGCAAGGGAATACACAATGAGTGGTAGGACCCTAGGAAGTACAGAGGGTCAGAGGGACCTTGGTGTACATGTACATAGATCCCTGAAGGCAGCGGAACAGGTAGATAAGGTGGTTAAAAAGGCATATGGGATACTTGCCTTCATTAGCCGAGGCATAGAATATAAGAGCAGGGAGGTTATGATGGAGCTGTACAAAACGCTGGTGAGGCCACAGCTGGAGTACTGTGTGCAGTTCTGGTCGCCTCACTATAGGAAGGATGTGATTGCTTTGGAGAGGGTGCAGAGAAGATTCACCAGGATGTTACCTGGGATGGAGCGCCTTAGCTATGAAGAAAGACTAAACAGGCTGGGGTTGTTTTCCTTGGAGCAAAGAAGGCTGAGGGGGGACCTGATTGAGGTATACAAAATGATGAGGGGCATAGATAGGGTAGACAAAGAGGAACTTTTCCCCTTAGTAGGGGGGTCAATAACAAGGGGGCATAGATTCAGGGTAAGGGGCAGGAGATTTAGAGGGGATTTGAGGAGGAACTTTTTCACCCAGAGGGTGGTTGGAATGTGGAACTCAATGCCCAAAAGGGTGGTAGAGGCAGGAACCCTCATAACATTCAAGAAGCATTTGGATGAGCACTTGAAACGCCATTGCATACAAGGCTATGGACCAAATGCTGGAAAATGGGATTAGACTGGACAGGGATGGATGGGCGGCACAGACACGATGGGCCGAAGGGCCTCTTTCTGTGCTGTATAACTCTATGACTCTATGAGGAAAAAAAAATTTACGCAGTGAGTGGTTAGGATCTGGAATGCACTGCCTGAAAGGGTGGTGGAGGCAGATTCAATCACCGCTTTCAAAAGGGAATTGGATAAGTACCTGAATGAAAAAGAATTGCAGGGTTACGGGGAAAGGGCGGGGAGTGGGACTAGCTGAAGTGGTCTTGCAGAGAGCCGGCACGGGCTCGACGGGCTGAATGGCCTCCTTCTGTGCTGTAACCATTCTATGATTCTATAAAATATTAGAAAGTTTGTTCCACAGAAGCACGGGGTTTATCTGCTTTTATTGATGAATTTAAAAAGTCTCTATTAAAACCTGAGCCAGTGTGTTGTGAGCCAAAGAGCCTTGTGTCCAATGAGGGGAATAAAGGCCCACAGCCTCCCCGGGCCCCGGGCCCTGAACAAGGGACTGGAGAAACTCGCTGCCCTGCGGATCAGACAATCAGCCGGCGCCAGTCCCGTCCCTCGGGCTCCCCGATTGGTTGGAGGACCCGCCGCCGGCTCGCTCCTCCAGCCCGTCTGTCAATCAACCATCAGCCAGAAGAGGTCGCTGGTGAGACCAGTGAAGAAAGAAAGACTTGCATTTCTATAGCGCCTTGCACCACCACCGGACGACCCAAAGTGCTTTACAGCCAATGAAGTACTTTTGAAGTGTAGTCACTGTTGTAATGTAAGAAATGCAGCAGTCAAATAGCGCACAGCAAGCTCCCACAAACAGCAATGTGATAATGACCAGATAATCTATCTTTTTGTTAACTCTGTTTCTCTCTCTACGGATGTTGCCTGGCCTGCTGAGTGTTTCCAGCATTTCCTGTTGTTATTTCAGACTTCCAGCATCCGCAGTATTTTGCTATTATCCTTTTGTTACATTGATTGAGAGATAAACATTGGCTCGGACACCGGGGATATTTCCCCTGCTCTTTCCCACATTACAACAGTGACTACACCTCAAAAGTACTTAATTGGCTGTAAAGCACTTCAAGACGTCTGCTGGTCATGAAAGCACTATATAAATGCAAGTCTTTCTTTCTCAAAATAGTGTCATGGGATCTTTTACATCCACCTGAGAGAGCAGACAGGGCCTCAGTTTAATGTCTCATCCGAAAGACGCCACCTCTGACAGTGCCTCAGTACTGCACTGGAGTGTCAGCCTGGATTTTTGTGCTCAAGTCTCTGGAGTGGGACTTGAACCCACAACCTTACGCCTCAGAGGCAAGAGTGCTACCATAGAGTCATTGATTTATACAGCACAGAAAGGGGCCCTTCGGCCCATCGTGTCCGCACCGGCCATCAAGCCCTGTCTATTCTAATCCCATTTTCCAGCACTTGGTCCGTAGCCTTGTATGCTATGGCGTTTCAAGTGCTCATCTAAATGCTTCTTGAATGTTGTGAGGGTTCCTGCCTCTACCACCCTTTCAGGCAGTGAGTTCCAGATTCCAACCACCCTCTGGGTGAAAAAGCTTTTCCTCAAATCCCCTCTAAACCTCCTGCCCCTTACCTTGAATCTATGCCCCCTGGCT
Organism: Somniosus microcephalus; assembly: GCF_052327205.1. NCBI lineage: Eukaryota > Metazoa > Chordata > Chondrichthyes > Squaliformes > Somniosidae > Somniosus > Somniosus microcephalus. The sequence goes on along the minus strand of NW_028225189.1, from coordinate 2,996,417 downwards.
ATTGACCCCTCTACTAAGGGGAAATGTTCTTTTCTATCTACCCTATCTATTCCCCTCATAATTTTGTACACCTCAATCAGGTCCCCCTCAGCCTTCTCTGCTCTAAGGAAAACAACCCCAGTCTCTCTTCATAGCTGAAGCGCTCCAGCCCAGGTAACATCCTGGTGAATCTCCTCTGCACCCTCTCCAATGCAATCACATCCTTCCTATAGTGTGGCGAGCAGAACTGCACACAGTATTCAGTCTGTGGCCTAACTAACATTTTGTACAGCTCCATCATAACCCCCCTGCTCTTATATTCTATGCCTCGGCTAATTAAGGCAAGTATCCCATATGCCTTCTCGCTGTCCTGCTGCCCTCAAGGATCTATGTACATGCACACCAAGGTCCCTCTGATCCTCTGTCCTTCCTAGGGTTCTACCATTCATTGTGTATTCCCTTGCCTTGTTAGTCCTCCCAAAATGCATCACCTCACACTTTTCAGGGTTAAATTCCATTTGCCACTGTGCTGCCCATCCAACCAACCCATCTATATTCTCCTGTAGCCTGAGGCTTCCCTCCTCGCTATTTACCACTCCACCAATTTTCATGTCATCTGCGAACTTACTGATCATACCTCCTACATTCATATCTAAATCCTTAATGTACACTACAAACAGCAAGGGACCCAGCACCGATCCCTGCGGTACACCAGTGGACACAGGCTTCCAGTCACAAAAACAACCTTCGACCATCACCCTCTGCCTCCTGCCACTAAGCCAATTTTGGATCCAATGTGCCAAATTGCCCTGGATCCCATGGGTTCTTACCTTCTTGACCAATCTCCCATGTGGGACTTTGTCAAAAGCCTTACCGAAGTCCATGTAGACCACATCAACTACACTACCCTCATCCACACACCTAGTCACCCCCTCTCAAAATTCAATCAAATTGGTTAGACATGATCTCTCCCTGACAAAGCCATGCTGACTATCCTTGATTAATCCTTGCCTCTCCAAGTGGAGACTAATTCTGTCCCTCAGAACTTTTTCCAATAATTTCCCGACCACTGATGTTCGGCTCACTGGCCTGTAATTCCCTGGTTTATCCCTACTACTACCCTTCTTGAATAATGGTACTACGTTAGCTGTTCTCCAGTCCTCTGGCACCTCCCCTGTGGTCAGAGAGGTTCTGAAAATTTGTGTCAGAGCCCCTGCAATCTCCTCCCTTGCCTCACACAGCAGGCTGGGATACATCTCGTCTGGGCCTGGGGGTTTATCCACTTTTAAGCCTGCTAAAACCACTAGTACCTCCTCCCTCTCAATACTAATTTGTTCAAGTATATCACAATCCCCCCTGCCTGATTTCTATGTCTACATCGTCCTTCTCCATAGTGAACACAGATGCAAAATATTAATTTAAAACCTCACCTTCATCTTCTGGCTCTACACACAGATTGCCACTTTGGTCCCTAATGGGCTCTACTCTTTCCCTGGTTATCCTCTTGCCCTTAATATACTAATAAAACACCTTGGGATTTTCCTTTATTTTGCCTGCCAGTGTTTTTTCATGACCCCTCTTCGTTCTCCTAATTTCTTTTTTAAGTACCCCCCTGCACTTTCTATTCTCCTCTAGGGCTTCTAGTGTTTTTAGTCCTTTGTATCTGCCAAAAGCCTCCCTTTTTTTCCTAATCCATTCTTGTATGTCCCTTGACATCCAGGGTTCCCTGGGCTTGTTGGTCCCACCCTTGACCTTTACAGGAACATGTTGGCGTTGTACTCTCTCTATTTCCTTTCTGAAAGACTCCCACTGCTCTGATGTGGATTTTCCTACAAGTAGTTGATCCCAGTCCACTTTGGCCAGATCCTGCCTTATCATATTAAAATTGGCCTTCCCCCAATTTAGATCCTTTATTTCCGGTCCATCTTTGTCCTTTTCCATAACTACTTTAAATCTCATCGAATTATGGTCACTGTCACCAAAATGCTCGCCTACTAACCTTTCTACCACGTGCCCTGCTACATTCCCTCGAATTAGGTCCAGTACCGCCCCTCTCTTGTAGGACTTTCTACATGTTGGCTGAAAAAGCTCTCCTGGATGCACTTTAAGAATCCCACACCCTCTAAGCCTTTCACACTCTGACTATCCCAGTTAATATTGGGGAAGTTGAAATCCCCAACAATTACTACCCTATTATTTCTACACCTCTGAGATTTGCCGACATATCTGTTCCTCTATCTCCCCCTTACTGTATGGGGGCCTATAGTACACTCCCAGCAAAGTGCTTGCCCCCTTTTTGTTTTTAAGTTCTACCCATATGGCCTCATTAGAGGAACCTGCTAAGGTATCATCTCTCCTTATAACAGAAATTGACTCCTTGATTAATATTACTAACCTGATTTTTGGTCAACTCTTGGCGTATTCACGTTTAATAAGTCTCCGGGAGAAGGAGTCGCTTCACTTGTACTGGTTCCTGGGGCCTGATCACCTTCCCCAGGAGCAGGGCCTTGACCCTGACTTTATTCACTTGTACTGGTTCCTGGGGCCTGATCACCTTCCCCAGGAGCAGGGCCTTGATTCTGGGGGTGTTTTATTGCACCACATGGTGTACTTGAGAAGAGCCCCATCAGGGCGAGTGCAGGAGGGTCAGGGGGCGAGTGCGGGAGGGTCAGGGGGCGAGTGCGGGAGCGTCCATCTCCAGGACCAGTGTGTATCTGAGTCAATGGGACTCTCTCTGACCTTTCTCCCAAGTCCATCTCCAGGACCAGTGTGTATCTGAGTCAATGGGACTCTCTCTGAACTTTCTCCCCAGTCCATCTCCAGGACCAGTGTGTATCTGAGTCAATGGGACTCTCTGACCTTTCTCCCCAGTCCATCTCCAGGACCAGTGTGTATCTGAGTCAATGGGACTCTCTGACCTTTCTCCCCAGTCCATCTCCAGGACCAGTGTGTATCTGAGTCAGTGGGACTCTCTCTGACCTTTCTCCCCAGTCTATCTCCAGGATCAGTGTGTATCTGGGTGAATGGGACTCTCTCTGACCTTTCTCCCCAGTCCATCTCCAGGACCAGTGTGTATCTGAGTCAATGGGACTCTTTCTGACCTTTCTCCCCAGTCCATCTCCAGGACCAGTGTGTATCTGAGTCAATGGGACTCTCTGACCTTTCTCCCCAGTCCATCTCCAGGACCAGTGTGTATCTGAGTCAATGGGACTCTCTCTGACCATTCTCCCCAGTCCATCTCCAGGACCAGTGTGTATCTGAGTCAATGGGACTCTCTCTGACCTTTCTCCCCAGTCCATCTCCAGGACCAGTGTGTATCTGAGTCAATGGGACTCTCTCTGACCTTTCTCCCCAGTCCATCTCCAGGACCAGTGTGTATCTGAGTCAATGGGACTCCCTCTGACCTTTCTCCACAGTCCCTCTCCAGGACCAGTGTGTATTGGAGTCAATGGAACTCTCTCTGACTATTCTCCCCAGTCCATCTCCAGGATCAGTGTGTATCTTAGTCAATGGGACTCTCTCTGACCATTCTCCCCAGTCCATCTCCAGGACCAGTGTGTATCAGTGTCAATGGGACTCCCTCTGACCTTTCTCCCCAGTCCCTCTCCAGGACCAGTGTGTATTGGAGTCAATGGAACTCTCTCTGACTATTCTCCCCAGTCCATCTCCAGGATCAGTGTGTATCTGAGTCAATGGGACTCTCTCTGACCTTTCTCCCCAGTCCATCTCCAGGACCAGTGTGTATCTGAGTCAATGGGACTCTCTCTGACCTTTCTCCCCAGTCCATCTCCAGGACCAGTGTGTATCTGAGTCAATGGGGCTCTCTCTGACCTTTCTCCCCGTTCCATCTCCAGGACCAGTGTGTATCTGAGTCAATAGGACTCTCTCTGACCTTTCTCCCCGTTCCATCTCCAGGACCAGTGTGTATCTGAGTCAATAGGACTCTCTCTGACCTTTCTCCCCAGTACATCTCCAGGACCAGTGTGTATCTGAGTCAATGGGACTCTCTCTGACCTTTCTCCCAATTCCATCTCCAGGACCAGTGTGTATCTGAGTCAATGGGAATCTCTGACCTTTCTCCCCAGTCCATCTCCAGGACCAGTGTGTATCTGAGTCAATGGGACTCTCTCTGACCTTTCTCCCCAGTCCATCACCAGGACCAGTGTGTATCTGAGTCAATGGGACTTTCTCTTACCTTGTTCCACAGTCGATCTCTGGAAGCTCTTTGAATCGGAAGGGTTCTCTCCGGTTGGTGCTCTCACAATCCTGTGCTGGTTCACCTGCTGTCGTTCCTCAGTCTACAATCCCTGTTTACTTCGAGCTGAGCACCTTCCTCAATCACACCATCTCTCACCGGGACATCTAATTGTGGCAAAGCAGAAAATAAGAACAATATTGAAAACGTGAAATAATGTAATGTAGACTTTCAATCTGCTTACTAATAATTCAATTTCAAGGCCGAGTATTTGTTTGATTTTGTGCCTTTCCTCAGATCCCCAGTTGCGGGGCTGTGTGTTCAGTTTGGAGATTTTGCTCAGGTCCCCAGTTGCCGGGCTGTGTGTTTAGTTTGGAGATTTTCCTCAGATCCCCAGTTGCGGGGCTGTGTGTTTAGTTTGGAGATTTTCCTCAGATCCCCAGTTGCGGGGTTGTGTGTTTAGTTTGGAGATTTTCCTCAGATCCCCAGTTGCGGGGCTGTGTGTTTAGTTTGGAGATTTTCCTCAGATCCCCAGTTGCGGGGCTGTGTGTTTAGTTTGGAGATTTTCCTCAGATCCCCAGTTGCGGGGCTGTGTGTTTAGTTTGGAGATTTTCCTCAGATCCCCAGTTGCGGGGCTGTGTGTTTAGTTTGGAGATTTTCCTCAGATCCCCAGTTGCGGGGCTGTGTGTTTAGTTTGGAGATTTTCCTCAGATCCCCAGTTGCAGGGCTGTGTGTTTAGTTTGGGGATTTTCCTCAGATCCCCAGTTGCGGGGCTGTGTGTTTAGTTTGGAGATTTTCCTCAGATCCCCAGTTGCGGGGCTGTGTGTTTAGTTTGGAGATTTTCCTCAGATCCCCAGTTGCGGGGCTGTGTGTTTAGTTTGGAGATTTTCCTCAGATCCCCAGTTGCAGGGCTGTGTGTTTAGTTTGGGGATTTTCCTCAGATCCCCAGTTGCGGGGCTGTGTGTTTAGTTTGGAGATTTTCCTCAGATCCCCAGTTGCGGGGCTGTGTGTTTAGTTTGGAGATTTTCCTCAGATCCCCAGTTGCGGGGCTGTGTGTTTAGTTTGGAGATTTTACTCACTGTGAATTTCCGGCCTCCTGAGACTCCCCCATTCTCACTGCTCTGGGCGGAAATGCGCCATTTTCTGTGCGGAGTTACTAACTGGAGCGGTGACCCTGTGAGCCTCCCTCGCTGTGATCTAAACTCGGGGCTGAGCAGCCTCGGGCCGAGTTCCCTCAGTCACAGAGCGGGCCCTGTAATCCGGGCAACCAGCCTGTTTCTGAGCGGCCGGCGCCGCCCGGCCCAGCACACAGCAAACCCAGGATCAGCAGTGGAGCGGCACTGCGCCTGCTCGGGAGAGAGAGAGAGAGAGAGAGAGAGAAAGGGAGCGGCACTGCGCCTGCTCGGGAGGGAGAGAGAGAGAGAGAGAGAGAGAGAGAAAGGGAGCGGCACTGCGCCTGCGCCGGAGGGAGCGAGAAAGGGAGCGGCACTGCGCCTGCGCGGGAGAAAGAGGCAAGGGAGCGGCACTGCGCCTGCGTGGGAGGGCAAGGAGCGGCACTGCGCCTGCGTGGGAGCGCAAGGAGCGGCACTGCGCCTGCGTGAGAAGGCAAGGAGCGGCACTTGCGCCTGCGCCGGAGTGAGAGCAAGGGAGCGTCACTGCGACTGTGCGGGAGAGAGAGAGAGAGAGAGAGAGAGAGAGAACGGGAGCGGCACTGCGCCTGCGCCTGCGCCGGAGGCAGCGAGAAAGGTAGCGGCACTGCGCCTGCGCGGGAGGGCAAGGGAGCGGCACTGCGCCTGCGCGGGAGAAAGAGGCAAGGAGCGGCACTGCGCCTGCGTGGGAGCGCAAGGGGCGGCACTGCGCCTGCGTGAGAGCAAGGGAGCGTCACTGCGACTGTGCGGGAGAGAGAGAATTGATTTAACTCCACATACCGGGATCGATCCGAGAGAGAGAACGAGGTGCCTGAAGTCTGATACTCACCTTTAAAACCAGCTCTTAATGCAGGGACAGGTGGGAACTTCAGTTACTATTTGAAATATTTAAAAATTAACCAGAGCTGCAATTCTGGTTAGATCCTGTCTCCCAAATAAAAAGGGAATGTTTGTATGGGTCAGGGTGTATATCGTTCTCCCTATGGAATTATTGTCCCAATAAGGAATGGTAGCCGCTCACTCACTTTATACTCGGTTCTTAACATCCGTTCATATTCGGCTCTCCTAACAACGTGTTCATTGAGTGCTGCGCTCACGTTAGGGTTCCGTGTGTTTTGTTTTTCTCTGAAGCCAGTCCTCATCTATATTGAATCACTGATCTGAATATTCGCTCACAGCAAGCCCGCTGCAGTGTTTCTGGATCTGGATTTCTACATGTTGGACAGACAGTTTACCGAAAATGGCTAAATAGTAAGCAGCCCTTTCACAGATACAGTGGGTGGCTCTGAAAAGAGCCTTTGGGTTATTAGATTGAATCTTGTCCACTTTACTTGCTCTTGGAGCTGGCAGTGCTGGTTTTCTTGGGAAGCAGCACCGCCTGGATATTAGGCAGTACCCCGCCCTGAGCGATGGTCACCTTTCCCAGCAGCTTGTTGAGCTCCTTGTCGTTGCGGATGGCCAGCTGCAGGTGTCTGGGGATGATCTTGTTGTCGTGGGCCGCGTTGCCGGCCAGCTCCAGGATTTCAGCGGTCAGATACTCGAGCACAGCAGCCATGTAGACCAGAGCTCCGGCACCCACACGTTCAGCGTAGTTGCCCTTTCGCAGGAGCCTGTGAACACGGCCCACAGGGAACTGCAGTCCGGCCCGGGATGAGCGGGATTTGGTCTTGGCCCGAGCTTTACCGCTGGTTTTTCCTCTTCCAGACATTTCCAAAATCCACTCGTTGAAAGAAATAATGATAAACTCCGCCCACATCTGCCGCCCTTCTACCTTCTGGAGGAATGCAGACAGCAAACTTGTGATTGGTCGCTCTGTGGTGAATTCCATTGGTGTTCTCCGGTGACCAATCACAGTCTGTTTTTCCGCCAATGGCAAGTGTGTGGAAATAACTGTCCTCAACAGTCAGACCGCCAACGATTTTTAATTTCAAAAAGTTCGCCAATATTTTCCTAACCCAGCGAATTAAGTTAATAAATTAACTATTAGCCAAAGATTTCCAGACAGTTTTTTATTCCTTTTGTCTTCTTCCATCTCTCCCTTGCAAATTCCAGGCTGTTACAATCAGGATTAATTCCGGGTTCAATATCGAACTTTAACGGGTGGGATTAAATCCCCATTGATTCTGTAACGGGACACATTCCAGCTCAATCTCTGTAAAAGTGAGGATTCAGATTATCGAGTGATCCTTTGCACAGGCGCTGCTGCGGAAGTGAAACCAGATCTGGGAGTCCTTCTGTGAGAGGAGAAGAGGGACAGAGCGTTCAAACTGACCGCGTTCTGGTCTCTAAGAAACCCCATTCTGGGTTGTTACACTGCAGGAATTCTCTGGTTAATAAAAGGATTGACTCCCAACTGGCATTGAAAAAAATGAAAATGTTTTTGCAGAGATTGAGGTGACTGAAATCAGAGTCTCATCTCGAAAACAAGCTTTTAATTTGTCGGAAGGCGCTGCAAGTGAATAGGTCTGAGATCAAAGGGAAAGAGCGATCAGGGACCGTGTTTGTACTTTACTGGACGGGAAATACAACAGCGACGCTAAGGTTGATCCGGGCAGTGAAAGTGCTTATCTGAGAATTCAAAACTAAATCTACGGCTGGAACTTCAAACGTTCTCAAAACACACTTGTTACGGAAATAATTACAGTAAATTGTGTCTAAAGAGAGATGAGTTTGTGTAGCTCTTTCAGAGAGATTTTGGGTAGCTCTTAAAAGAGCCGTTGTGTTTTGGGGTTTGTTCTTTCAGGACAGCGTGGAGTTTTACTTGGAGCTGGTGTATTTGGTCACCGCCTTTGTCCCTTCCGACACAGCGTGCTTGGCCAGCTCCCCGGGCAGCAGCAGGCGCACGGCGGTCTGGATCTCCCGGGAGCTGATGGTGTGCCACTTGTTGTAATGGGCCAGGCGGGAAACCTCACCCGCGATGCGCTCAAAAATCTCGTTCACAAACGAGTTCATGATGCCCATGGCCTTGGAGGAGATGCCGGTGTCGGGGTGAACCTGCTTCATCACTTTGTAGATGTAGATGGAGTAACTCTCCTTCCTCGACTTTCTGCGCTTCTTGCCGCCCTTCGCTGCCGGTTTACTGACGGTTTTCTTGGCGCCCTTCTTGGCAACTGGTTTCTTTTCATCAGCCATTCTCAAACTCGATTTCAAACACAAAACGACGCAAACCCGCGCCGGGCTCGGAATATATAGGCAGCCCCACAGTCCTATGCTAATGAGGGATGGGTGAAGGCAATGGTTGTGATTGGCTGCTGAAGAGTGATGTCAAATTCCATTGTTCTGCATCTCTATGATTGGCTTCTTTATGTATCCAATCAGATTGAGATTTTGTCACCAGCACGCCCCCTGTAGTCAGAAAGGTAATTGCAAGAGCATATATCCATGCACCAATTCCCAGACCATTATCTGGGGTCCCAAGCACTTCTTCCGGACGAGACAGCAATTTAGATGTACTTCCTCCAACCAGTGCACTATATTCATGTCTTGCAGTGTGGTCTCCACCACTTTAGTTCAGTATCTGCCCGTCTCTAGTACTGTGAGTGTGTGTATTGGAATAGTTCTGTATTATTCAGTCTCTGGTGATTTATGTAAGTGTTGGAATCATTACCAATCTCAGTCTCTGTTACAGTATGTGCGTGTGGGATCCATTCATTTCCTGTCCGTCACTGATACCATGTGTCAGGGTGGGACTCCATCTGTATCCGTCAGACTCTGGTACCGTGTGTCAGTGTTGGGATTCATTCAGAATCTGTCATTCTCTGGTAGTGTATGTGTGTGTGACATTAATTTTGTATCTGTCTGTCACTGGGATGTGCGAGTTTGAGATTCATTCTGTATCTGTCATTCACTGGGATGGTGTGCATGTCTAAGATTAATTCTGGATCTGTCAGTCTCTGGTACTGAGTGTAGTGTGGGATTCATTCCGTATCTGTCATTCACTGGGATGTTGTGCAAGTCTAAGTCTAAGATGTCAGTCCCTGGTACTGAGTGTGAGTTTCATTCTGTATTTGTCAGTCTCTGGGACTGCATGTTAGTGTCATATTAGTGCTGAATCGGTCAGTCTCTCACACACACAGAATCACACAGAAACCCCACAGTACAGATAGAGGCCATTTCGGCCCATCGAGCCTGCACCGACACATATCCCACCCGATCCCCATAACCCCTACACCAACACATATCCCACCCTATCCCCGTAACCCCATGTATTTAATCCCCCCTAACACTAAGGATCAATTTATCATAGCCAATCAACCTAACCTGCACATCTTTGGACTGTGGGAGGAAACCGGAGCACCCGGAGTAAACCCACGCAAACACGGGGAGAATGTGCAAACTCCACACAGACAGTCGCCCGAGGCCGGATTCGAACCCGGGTCCCTGGCGCTGTGAGGCAACAGTGCTAACCACTATGCCACCGTGCTGCCCGCTCGTACTGTCTTTCACCGAAGAATTCCGCATGTATCTGCTACTTACTCGGTTTATGAAAGTGGGATTCTTACTGCATCTATCAGACTCTGGCACTTGATGTTAGTTTGAAATTAATTCCATTTCTGCTAGTATCTGCTACTGTATCAGAGTGTGGGACTGAATCTATTTGTAAATCAATTATCCACCTCCAGCTATCTGCAACCGCCAATTTCAAACCATTTATTGACAGTAGAACCGAAACACAGCGCGCCGCACAAACCCTTACAGACTCGGGCTTCATATTCAAGGGTTCCCTGAAACCAGAATATTTTAAGTAAGATCCTGTTACAATTAACAATCAGTAATATTCCCGCCTATATACAGTCCCTTCGATCACAAGTCGACCCGTCTCCTTCCATGTCAATCTCTGACCTTATTCCATCTCCCCACACTTCCCCTCACAGACGGGTTCAGCAGTTTACAAACACCTTATTCCAGTTGATTTGGAGAATCTCATGTGTTGGGGTTCGAGTTGTGATGTGGGGTATCTCCGCCAGTGTCAGCGTCTCAGAGACTTTCACCCTGAACCTGTGAACTGAAAATGACCGTGAACTGAAAATGACCATGAACTGAGACTGGAGTCGAACACCCCCCCAGTTAGAGTGAGGCCCGGCCCGGACATCCCATTCTCTCTCTGTTTTATTGCAGACACTGGGGGAGGGGTGGGTGCAGCGAAAATCAGCGAGTCACCAGGGAGCCGGGGTTCATTTGAAATGATTTCAATCTGGAATCTGAGCCCGGCCCCGGGACATGGATCATATGATTCCGCAATCACCTCTTTTTGGAAAGACATGGGTGGCTCTGAGAAGAGCCTTTGGGTTCAGATGTTTACAAGTTGTTGTTAGATCCATGTGTTAATGGAGACACGGAATGCAGGAGTTGATTTAACAAGTGTTTACTGAACAAAGTCTGGAGGTGAACTAACTACACAAGACGCTATACAGGCTTATATACCCGAGTGGTTACTACTGGTACTACAGTATACAGGGGCTTCAAAAACATAGTTCCTCTTAAAGGTACATACACTACAGTTGTCCTTTTTATTTTCTTTTGCTCGCTGCTTTCTGAGACTTTGCTGATTTGGGCTTGGCCTTGGGTTTTTCCACCTTCTTGGCCGCCTTCACCTTTCTGCCTGTGGCCTTCTTGGGGCTCTTGGGCTTCTTCACCACCACCTTCTTCCCAGCCGCCGCTTTCGCTGTCTTTTTAGACGTTGCTGCCTTCTTGGTGATTGTTTTCTTGGCTGCTGGTTTCTTGGCTGGAGATTTCTTGGCTGCTGGTTTCTTGGCTGGAGATTTCTTGGTTGCTGGTTTCTTGGCTGCTGGTTTCTTGGCTGGAGATTTCTTGGCTGCTGGTTTCTTGGCTGGAGATTTCTTGGCTGCTGGTTTCTTGGCTGGAGATTTCTTGGCTGCCGGTTTCTTTACTGCAGATTTCTTGGCTGCTGGTTTCTTCACCTTCTTTCCCTCTTTCCGCTGGGATTCCTTCTTAGCAAGCCTGAAGGAACCCGTGGCGCCCGTGCCCTTGTTCTGCTCCAGGGAGCCGTTTCCCACTTTCATCTTGATACTTAACCTGATCTGGGACCGGAGCTTCAGCACGTCGACGCCGTTGGCAGCCAGAGCCTTCTTTATCGCAACCAGGGACATCCCCTTGCGATCGCTGCCACTCGCCACAACCTTGAGTTTCTGTTCGCCCAACGTGGGACCGGCTGGCTTGGAGTGGGGAGCCGCCTTCTTCTTCTTGCTGGGAGCCTTGGTTTGAGCGGCGGCAGGAGGAGCCATTTTGGCGGCTGCAGTCTCGGTCATGTCGGCGACTCTGTAGAAAATCTCTCTGACAGTCAGAGCTGGGTCAGAAATGAAACGAGAGGCGGCGGCACAGAGCAACTTAAAGGCAGCGAGCGGACGGGGCGGAGACATCCTGCTGTCAGCTCCCGGCCCCTCCAGCCTCTCTCTGTTTCTCTCTCCTCATTAACTCTCCGATTACAATTAAACTCGGGCACTCCACATTCCCAGATTGGTCTCTTTCTGTCTCGAAGACCGGGATGTTTGCTGTCGAGAAAGTTTCATCAGAATTCAAGACAGCAATTTCGATTTAAAACCGTTTCTTTGCTGCACTGATCGCGCTCTCTCACCCGATCGCGGACATGTTCACTGTTTTTCGACTGAAATTTGAAATCAACTAAAACTTCACATTTAATTCCCACATCAGGGGGGAGCAGGGCGATCCTATGACAGGGAAATCTTTGAATTTTACACAAGAGGGTCTCTGAAATCCGGCGATGAGAGCGGGCACACAAACACAGTGACATTAGTCTAACCCACCCGCCCCTTTAACATACTCTCGCTGACACAATGTTCACTCTGCTCATTCACAGCACAATCTGTTCCCAGATTTACAGTTCACAGGACAGGTTTTCCTCTCCGCTCGGCCTGTGCTGCCGATTCTCGGGGTTAGTTGGAGTTTCCCAGCTCAGTCAGTGTTAAACACTCTTGAGGCCGGCGCTCCTCACAGTGTCTGTTCCCCAGATTCAGGGGCAGGAGCCAATCACAGCTCTGGCTGTGTTCACCCATATCTGGTTTGAAGGTATTATATTGTTCGCAGGCAGGAATAAGTTTGATTTATATGAAAATAGAAATGATGATCTCACCGCCTCTCTCTGTCTCTCTCTCCCCAAAACTGAGGAACAGAACAGAGCAACTGGTGTCCTGTGCATTCCATTCTCAACACCCAGAGACAGCAACCAGAGAGAGAGAGACTGTATCAGTCTGAATGGTCGTACTCTGAGCCAAGCGGTCCACGCAGTCTGTTACCGAGATTTAGGGGCAGGAACGTGTCACAGTTTGGCTGTGTGGATCCTAGCCTGCTTTTAGATGATAGTATTATTCACAGAAATAGTGAGACATTCTGTTCACCACACATGCCTTGAACTTGGTTTCAATAGACCGAAAACTGAGAGGTTCAGCATCGACCCAGATATAACAGGCAGGGCTGGGGGATAGAGGGACTGGGGATTGATCCTGTACACAAGGCACAGAGAAAGACACAGGGGGTGACAGTCACACAGGCCCGGGAACTTGTCTGGTATCTGTCGCCTACTCACCCACCGGAGACAGGCAGAGACTGATTAAACTCCCCGCTCAGCAGCAGTTCAGTGTCAGAGATTGACAGAACCTGTTCCTCTCCATCCTTCCATACAGTATGGGGAAACAAATCGCTCTGAGGGACAGGATTCGCATCACTCTCACACTCACCGGCAGCAACTGACGTGTGTCCAGAGTTGCTTTCCCCTCTCCTAATATCTCCTTATCTGTCTCGGTGACAATGTTTCTTTGATAACGCTCCTTTCAAGCTCATTGGGATGATTTATTCATTTAAATGTGCTATATAAGTTCAAAGTGTTTTTTTTGCTGTTGCTTCTTTTAATTTGCGTCAGGAGAGAGGTCTGAGCATGCGTGATAAACACTTGCCTGCTCCTCCCCCTCTCTCCACACTGTTTAAAGCGACAGGAAGGATCCTGCAAGCTCCCCTCCCCAAGCTCTGCCAGCGGGGGCCGTTTCCTCTGTGCTCGGCTGAAGATCGCTGACCACATCAGGGAGTGGAGATAGCACGGGCCCGAGTAAGGGAACAAACAGCAGCCTCCTCACAGCAGCACATCGCACTAGGACTGTGTCCGCAGATGGGCTTTGTGTCGGGTAAGTTCAGCGGCAGTCGGGGCTGTTTGTACGAGACAGATTGAAGCAGGAAATATTTCCGGAACATGGAGTGAGTGGGGGAAGGGAGAGGCCATTCTCGGGCTGTGTGTGTACAGTGTAAGGTAACATAGGAAGTAAATCACCTCGCTGCAGTCATCAGCGAACATCCCCATTTCTGACCTCTTGTTGGAGGGAAGGTCGTTGATGAAGCAGCTGAAGATGGTTGGGCCTAGGACACTGCCCTGAGGAACTCCTGCAGCGATGTCTTGGGGCTGAGATGATTGACCTTCAATCACCACAGCCAATCTTCCTTTGTGCTAGGTATGACTCCAGCCAGTGGAGGTTCCTCCCCGCCCCCCCCCCCAACCGATTCCCATTGACTTCAGTTTTACTAGGGCTCCTTGATGCCACAGTTGGTCAAATGCAGCCTTGATGCCGAGGGCAGTCACTCTCACCTCCCCTCACCTCCCCTTCACCTGACGAAGGAGCAGCGCTCCGAAAGCTTGTGATTTCAAATAAAACTGTTGGACTATAACCTGGTGTTGTGTGACTTCTTACATTTGCCCCTCACCTCTGGTATTCAGCTCCTTTGTCCACGTTTGGACCAAGGCTGTAATGAGGTTGGGAGCCAAACTGTCTTGGCGGAACCCAAACTGGGCATCATTGAGCAGGTTATTGGTGAGTAAGTGCTGCTTGACAGCACTGTCGATGAGACCTTCTATCACTTTGCTGATCATTGAGGGTAGACTGATGGGGCGGTAATTGGCCAGGTTAGATTTGTCCTGCTTTTTGTGGACAGCACATACCTGGGCAGTTTTCCACATTGTCGGATAGATGCCAGCGTTGTAGCTGTACTGGGACAGCTTGGCTAGAGGCGCGGCTAGTTGTCAGGTGTTTGCTGTATCCAGTATGCTCAACCCTTGAAATCAGGTGGAGTGAATGGAATGGGCTGGTGGAACAGGCTGGAGGGGCTGAAAGGCCTCCTCCTGACAATATGTTCCGATGTAGTCCTCCCACCACTGGGAGCGATAGTGATGCGTTCGTGCGACATCGCTCTCCCGCGCAGGTGCAGTACCACTCCCTTTCTCTCTCCCGCGCAGGCGCTGTGACGCAGACTTGCACTCCCGCGCAGGCGCAGTGCCGCTCCTTGCACTCCGGCGCAGGCACAGTGCCGCTCCCTTACTCTTTCCCGCGCAGGCGCAGTGCCGCTCCCTTTCTCTCTTCCACGCAGGTGCAGTGCCGCTCCTTGCACTCCGGCGCAGGCACAGTTCCGCTCCCTTACGCACTCCCGCGCAGGCGCAGTGCCGCTCCCTTTTTCTTTCTCTCTCTCTCTCTCTCTCTCTCGCAGGCGCAGTGGCGCTCCCTTGCTCTCTCTATCTCTCTCCCGCGCAGGCGCAGTGCCGCTCCCCTGCCCTCCCGTGCAGGCACAGTGCCGCTCCCTTTCTCGCCCTCCGGCACAGGCGCAGTGCCGTCCCTTTCTCTCTCTCTCTCTCTCCCGCGCAGGCGCAGTGCTGCTCCCCTGCTGATCATGGGTTTGCTGTGTGCTGGGCCGGTCAGAAACAGGCTTGTTGCCCGGGTTACAGGGCCTGTTCTGTGACTGAGGGAACTCGGCTCCATTCAGCACCCGGCCCGACAACGGCTGCTCAGCCCCGAGTTTAGATCACAGCGAGGGAGGGTCACAGGGTCACCGTTCCGGGCAGTAACTCCGCACAGAAAATGGCGCATTTCCGCCCAGAGCAGTGAGAATGGGGGAGTCTCAGGAGGTCGGAAATTTAGTGAGGAAAATCTCCAAACTAAGCACACAGCCCCGCAACTGGGGATCTGAGGAAAATCTCCAAACTAAACACACAGCCCCGCAACTGGGGATCTAAGGAAAATCTCCAAACTAAACACACAGCCCCGCAACTGGGGATCTGAGGAAAATCTCCAAACTGAACACACAGCCCCGCAACTGGGGATCTGAGGAAAATCCCCAAACTAAACACACAGCCCCGCAACTGGGGATCTGAGGAAAATCTCCAAACTAAACACACAGCCCCGCAACTGGGGATCTGAGGAAAGGCACAAAATCAAACAAATACTCGGCCTTGAAATTGAATTATTAGTAAGCAGATTAAAAGTCTACATTACATTATTTCACGTTTTCAATATTGTTCTTATTTTCTGCTTTGCCACAATTAGATGTCCCGGTGAGAGATGGTGTGATTGAGGAAGGTGCTCAGCTCGAAGTAAACAGGGATTGTAGACTGAGGAACAACAGCAGGTGAACCAGCACAGGATTGTGAGAGCACCAACCGGAGAGAACCCTTCCGATTCAAAGAGCTTCCAGAGATCGACTGTGGAACAAGGTCAAAGAGAGTCCCATTGACTCAGATACACACTGGTCCTGGAGATGGACTGGGGAGAAAGGTCAGAGAGAGTCCCATTGACTCAGATACACACTGGTCCTGGAGATGGACTGGGGAGAAAGGTCAGAGAGAGTCCCATTGACTCAGATACACACTGGTCCTGGAGATGGACTGGGGAGAAAGGTCAGAGAGAGTCCCATTGACTCAGATACACACTGGTCCTGGTGATGGACTGGGGAGAAAGGTCAGAGAGATTCCCATTGACTCAGATACACACTGGTCCTGGAGATGGACTGGGGAGAAAGGTCAGAGAGAGTCCCATTGACTCAGATACACTCTGGTCCTGGAGATGGACTGGGGAGAAAGGTCAGAGAGAGTCCCATTGACTCCGATACATACTGGTCCTGGAGATGCACTGGGGGGAAAGGTCAGAGAGAGTCCCATTGACTCAGATACACACTGGTCCTGGAGATCGACTGGGGAGAAAGGTCAGAGAGAGCCCCATTGACTCAGATACACACTAGTCCTGGAGATGGACTGGGGAGAAAGGTCAGAGAGAGTCCCATTGACTCAGATACACACTGGTCCTGGAGATGGACTGGGGTGAAAGGTCAGAGAGAGTCCCATTGACTCAGATACACACTGGTCCTGGAGATGGACTGGAGAGAAAGGTCAGAGAGAGTCCCATTGACTCAGATACACACTGGTCCTGGAGATGGACTGGGGAGAAAGGTCAGAGAGAGTCCCAATGATTCAGATACACACTGGTCCTGGAGATGGACCGGGGAGAAAGGTCAGAGAGAGTCCCATTGACTCAGATACACACTGGTCCTGGAGATGGACGCTCCCGCACTCGCCCCCTGACCCTCCCGCACTCGCCCCCTGACCCTCCCGCACTCGCCCCCCGACCCTCCCGTACTCGCCCCCCGACCCTCCCGCACGCGCCCCCCGACCCTCCCGCACGCGCCCCCCGACCCTCCCGCACGCGCCCCCGACCCTCCCGCACGCGCCCCCCGACCCTCCCGCACGCGCCCCCCGACCCTCCCGCACGCGCCCCCCGACCCTCCCGCACGCGCCCCCGACCCTCCCGCACGCGCCCCCCCCGACCCTCCCGCACACGCCCCCCCGACCCTCCCGCACGCGCCCCCCGACCATTCCGCACGCGCCCCCCGACCCTCCCGCACGCGCCCCCCGACCCTCCCGCACGCGCCACCCGACCCCCCCCGCACGCACCCCCCCGCACGCGCCCTGATGGGGCTCTTCTCAAGTACACCATGCGGTGCAATAAAACACCCCCAGAATCAAGGCCGTGCTCCTGGGGAAGGTGATCAGGCCACAGGAACCAGTACAAGTGAAGCGACTCCTTCTCCCGGAGACTTATTAAACGTGAATACGCCAAGAGTTGACCAAAAATCAGGTTAGTAATATTAATCAAGGAGTCAATTTCTGCAATAAGGAGGGATGATACCTTAGCAGGTTCCTCTAATGAGGCCATATGGGTAGAACTTAAAAACAAAAAGGGGGCAAGCACTTTGCTGGGAGTGTACTATAGGCCCCCATACAGTAAGGGGGAGATAGAGGAACAGATATGTCGGCAAATCTCAGAGGTGTAGAAATAATAGGGTAGTAATTGTTGGGGATTTCAACTTCCCCAATATTAACTGGGATAGTCAGAGTGTGAAAGGCTTAGAGGGTGTGGAATTCTTAAAGTGCATCCAGGAGAGCTTTTTCAGCCAACATGTAGAAAGTCCTACAAGAGAGGGGCGGTACTGGACCTAATTCTAGGGAATGTAGCAGGGCACATGGTAGAAGGGTTAGTAGGAGAGCATTTTGGTGACAGTGACCATAATTCGGTGAGATTTAAAGTAGTTATGGAACAGGACAAAGATGGACCGGAAATAAAGGATCTAAATTGGGGGAAGGCCAATTTTAATATGATAAGGCAGGATCTGGCCAAAGTGAACTGGGATCAACTACTTGTAGGAAAATCCACATCAGAGCAGTGGGAGTCTTTCAGAAAGGAAATAGAGAGAGTACAACGCCAACATGTTCCTGTAAAGGTCAAGGGTGGGACCAACAAGCTCAGGGAACCCTGGATGTCAAGGGACATACAAGAATGGATTAGGAAAAAAAGGGGGGCTTTTGGCAGATACAAAGGACTAAAAACACTGGAAGCCCTAGAGGAGTATAGAAAGTGCAGGGGGGTACTTAAAAAAGAAATTAGGAGAACGAAGAGGGGTCATGAAAAAACACTGGCAGGCAAAATAAAGGAAAATCCCAAGGTGTTTTATTAGTATATTAAGGGCAAGAGGATAACCAGGGAAAGAGTAGAGCCCATTAGGGACCAAAGTGGCAATCTGTGTGTAGAGCCAGAAGATGAAGGTGAGGTTTTAAATTAATATTTTGCATCTGTGTTCACTATGGAGAAGGACGATGCAGGCATAGAAATCAGGCAGGGGGGATTGTGATATACTTGTACAAATTAGTATTGAGAGGGAGGAGGTACTCGTGGTTTTAGCAGGCTTAAAAGTGGATAAACCCCCAGGCCCAGACGAGATGTATCCCAGGCTGCTGTGTGAGGCAAGGGAGGAGATTGCAGGGGCTCTGACACAAATTTTCAGAACCTCTCTGGCCACAGTGGAGGTGCCGGAGGACTGGAGGACAGATAACGTAGTACCATTATTCAACAAGGGTAGCAGGGATAAACCAGGGAATTACAGGCCAGTGAGCCTAACATCAGTGGTAGGGAAATTATTGGAAAAAATTCTGAGGGACAGAATTAGTCTCCACTTAGAGAGGCAAGGATTAATCAAGGATAGTCAGCATGGCTTTGTCAGGGGGAGATCATGTCTAACCAATTTGATTGAATTTTGAGAGGGGGTGACTAGGTGTGTGGATGAGGGTAGTGCAGTTGATGTAGTCTACATGGACTTTAGTAAGGCTTTTGACAAAGTCCCACATGGGAGATTGGTCAAGAAGGTAAGAACCCATGGGATCCAGGGCAATTTGGCACATTGGATCCAAAATTGGCTTAGTGGCAGGAGGTAGAGGGTGATGGTCGAAGGTTGTTTTTGTGACTGGAAGCCTGTGTCCAGTGGTGTACCACAGGGATCGGTGCTGGGTCCTTTGCTGTTTGTCGTGTACATTAATGATTTAGATATGAATGTAGGCGGTATGATCAGTAAGTTCGCAGATGACACAAAAATTGGTGGAGTGGTAAATAGCAAGGAGAGAAGCCTCAGGCTACAGGACGATATAGACGGGTTGGTCAGATGGGCGGAACAGTGGCAAATGGAATTTAACCCTGAAAAGTGTGAGGTGATGCATTTTGGGAGGACTAACAAGGCAAGGGAATACACAATGAATGGTAGGACCCTAGGAAGGACAGAGGATCAGAGGGACCTTGGTGTGCATGTACATAGATCCCTGAAGGCAGCAGGACAGGTGGATAAGGTGGTTAAAAAGGCATATGGGATACTTGGTTTCAATAGCCGAGGCATAGAATATAAGAGCAGGGAGGTTATGATGGAGCTGTACAAAATGCTAGTTAGGCCACAGCTGGAGTACTGTGTGCAGTTCTGGTAGCCACAATATAGGAAGGATGCGATTGCATTGGAGAGGGTGCAGAGGAGATTCACCAGGATGTTACCTGGGCTGGAGTGCTTCAGATATGAAGAGAGACTGGACAGGCTGGGGTTGTTTTCGTTAGAGCAGAGAAGGCTGAGGGGGGACCTGATTGAGGTGTACAAAATTATGAGGGTTATAGATAGGGGAGATAGAAAGGAACTTTTTCCCTTAGTAGAGGGGTCAATAACCAGGGGGCATAGTTTCAAAGTAAGGGGCAGGAGGTTTAGAGGGGATTTGAGGAAAAACTTTTTCACCCAGAGGGTGGTTGGAATCTGGAACTCACTGCCTGAAAGGGTAGTAGAGGCAGGAACCCTCACAACATTCAAGAAGCATTTAGATGAGCACTTGAAACACCATAGCATACAAGGCTACGGACCAAGTGCTGGAAAATGGGATTAGATTAGACAGGGCTTGATGGCCGGCGCGGACACGATGGGCCGAAGGGCCTCTTCCTGTGCTGTATAACTCTATGACTCTAACTCTGAGCCGAAGTTCCTCGAGTTGCAGACACTTCTGGTCACCACACTTTAGGAAGGATGTGAAGGCCCTTGAGAGGGTGCAGAGGAGATTTACCAGAATGGTTCTGGGGATGGGGGATCTTAGCTACAAGGACAGGTTGGAGAAGCTGGATTTGTTTTCATTAGGGCAAAGGAGGTTGAGGGGTGATTTGACAGAGGTGTACAAGATTATGACCGGTTTGGATAGGCTAGACGGAGAAAGGCTGTTCCCACTAGTTGATGGTACAAGGACTAGGGGACACAGATTTAAGGTTTTGGGCAAGAGATACAGGGCGGGATGTGAGGAAAAACTTTTTTACGCAGAGAGTGATGAGGACCTGGAACTCGCTGCCGACGGAAGTGGTGGAAGCCGAGACACTCAATGTTTTCAAGGGGAGACTGGATAGGCACTTGAGGGAAATAAACTTGCAGGACTACGGGGATAGAGCGGGGGAGTGGGACTGACTGGATTGCTCTACAGAGAGCTGGCACGGACTGGATGGGCCGAATGGCCTCCTTCTGTGCCTCTATGACTCTGTGTGGTTGCTGTGGATCACACTGGGGTCCACCAGCTCCCACATGCTACAGCTGCAACACATCACCTGCCCGGCCATCTCTATTGTATTTTATTTAACTAATTAGGTTTCCAAGTTTTGAAATACCCAATTGTCTATTAATAGTTTTTAATCTAGGTAATAATCTTGTTTAATTTATTACATTTAGTTATATGCTTTAGGTCTTTACTGTAACTTAGCCCACAGTCCTAATTAAACCCTAGTTGTTTATATTTTTTCACGTATCAAGCAGCACCTCTTACCCCCACCTCATCGAATTCGCTCACTCACCCAATTCCCGAGTTAAGTACTCTGTAGAAGCCGTACTCCGTAGAACTGGACTCCGTGCTACTTACCTCCCAAACATTTCTCCTTCCGCACTCAAAAGGCCGATGAATTTCAGGTCCTGATGAATGGAGTGACTCTCTGAGATCTTGATGTGAAGTTTGGTTTGAGTTTCCCCGTCTGTCAATCCTGCCCTTCTCACAGCCGGTGAAAGGAGTTTCCAAAAGCCATCACTGAGAGTCCAGGACAGAAATTGACAACATTCTCCCCCAGCAACAATTCTCTTGTCCTCACCCAATCACGTTCCCTTAGCAACAAGGTATTGAAACTTCTTCTATACATTCTCGCAAAATATTACACACAGGTGTCTTCACCCAATCTCGCTCCCCCAGCAACAACTCCCCGGTCCTCACAGGATACTAGTTTGGCAACGTAAAATGATATGGAACCTTCCAGAACTTTGGGCACTTTTTAATGGTTAATTACAAAATGGGCAGTTTTGCAGCTACCAATTACTGTAACTCATCAATACTCACAATTCTGATTCATCGACTTTGCATCATAGAATAGTAGAATTACATTAATACATCCAAAGGGCTTCCAGCAAATAGTTTGCAGAAGGCTGCACCACTGAATAAATGTGAAATATTTAGTGTTTCCCACATTCAATAACTGTTCATTTTATTTTGCCTCATTTGAACACATTAATCTGACTGGCTGAAGGGCACTGATGTAATTTGATTGGAGGCCTTCTATCAATTATCTTGCCTACCCTCAATCTGGCAAGAAACTACTTAAAAATGTCGACTATTCCTCAATTCAATTAATGTCAAGCACAATGGTTTTAATGGTAACAGACACAAACAGTTAATTCCTGCCCCTTGCCCACCACAACAGCACTTAGACATACTATGGGGAATCCTCATGGGACAAAGATGGAAGCTTTGTGAATTTAACACAAAATGAGGGCAGCGAATGTTGTAAAGCCTAAGGGGGAATTACAGTTTGTGTCCCGAGCTGAGCCGCCCCCTCTTAAGCTGAGTTTGTTTTGTCTTGTTTCTTATTTACAAGTTCACTTCTTACAAAACATTCTTTAATTCTTTATGTTGCTGCTTTAAGCTGTATAATTTTCACCCTAACAGATATGTACTTGAAGTGCCGTAACCTACAAGGCTACGGACCAAGTGCTGGAAAGTGGGATTAGGGAGGATAGCTCTTTGTCGGCCGGCACGGACAAGATGGGCCGAATGGCCTCCTTCTGTGCTGTAAATTTCTATGATTCTATGATTCATTGATCATCCCATTCCCAAGCTGCCTCTGTGTTAACACCTCAGACGAGCCGTCCCACGTAGGGTGACTCCCTCAACCTGTTCTCCCGGTTACAGAACCAGTTTGTCTCTCTCAGGAATGCCCAAGGCTCTGTTGTCTGGGCACCAACTCACCCGTGACCTCACATGTTGCCAACAAGTCTGCTGCCTGAGCAGTTTGCAGTGTTATTAGGTCTGTGGGTCTCTTAGCAACCACCTCCCTTATCTAGGCAAAGGGCTCATCTCCTGACTTTGGCTGTTATCATTCCAAACTTCAGCATTCTCTGTCTTTTAGCTTCAATCTGTCTGTGTCCAACCCAGTGACAACACTGAGCCCCTCCCTCCAACCACTGACACTCGCCCTCTTGCTGAGGAAGAAAGACTTGCATTTATATAGCGCCTTTCACAACACCAGGATGTTCCAGAGCGCTTTACAGCCAATGAAGAACTTCTGAAGTGTAGTCACTGTTGTAATGTAGGAAACGCAGCAGCCAATTGGTGCACAGCAAGCTCCCACAAACAGCAATGTGACAATGACCAGATAATCTATTTCAGTGATGTTGATTGAGGGATAAATATTGCCCCAGGACACCGGGGAGAACTCCCCTGCTCTTCTTCAATGTAGTGCCATGGGATCTTTTACATCCACCTGAAAGAGCAGACGGGGGCCTCGGTTTAACATCTCATCCGAAAGACGGCACCTCTGACAGCGCAGCACTCCCTCAGTACTGGAGTGTCAGCCTAGATTTTTATGCTCAAGTCTCTGGACTGGGACTTGAACCCACGACCTTCTGACTCCGAGGTGAGAGTGCTGCCCACTGAGCTAAAGTGCCTGGAGCTAAGCCAGCTGGGATACTTGACATAGGATTACATCGGATATACGGCACAGAAACAGGCCATTCGGCCCAACCAGTCCATGCCGGTGTTTATGCTCCACTCGAGCCTCCTCCCGTCTTTCCTCATCTAAATCTATCAGCATAACCCTCGATTCCCTTCTCCCTCATATGCTTGTCTAGCCTCCCCTTAAATGCATCGATACGATTCGCTTCAACCACTCCCTGTGGCAGCGAGTTCCACATTCTCACCACTCTCTGGGTAAAGAAGTTTCTTCGGAATTCCCTATTGGATTTCTTGGTGACTATCTTATATTGAGGCCTCTAGTTATGCTCTTCCCCACAAGTGGAAACATTCTCTCTGTATCCACTCTATCAACATTATTCATAATTTTAAAGACCTCTATTAGGTCACCCCTCAACCTTCTGTTTTCAAGAGAAAAGAGACCCAGCCTGTTGATCCTTTCCCGATATGTATACCCTCGCATTTCTGGTATCATCCTTGTAAATCTTCTCTGCACCCTCTCCAGTGCCTCTATATCCTTCTTATAATATGGCGACCAGAACTGTACGCACTACTCTAAGTGTGGTCTAACCAAGGTTCGATACAGGTTTAGCATAACTTCACTACTTTTCAATTCTATCCCTCTAGAAATAAACCCTAGTGCTTGGTTTGCTTTTTTTATGGCCTTGCTAACCTGTGTCGCAACTTTTAGTGATTTGTGTATTTGTACTCCGAGATCCCTTTGTTCCTCTACCCCAACTTGACTCGCACCCGCCAAGTGATAAGTGACCTCCCCATTCTTCCTACCAAAATGTAATACCTCACATTTATCTGTTCAGCCTTGGTCACTCTGCAAAAACTCTGAAATGTTTAATAATGAAATCAGGGAGTCAAAAAGCTCAGGTGAGGCAGTTTAAAAAGACAGTCCCTGACCAGAGATTGCTGGATGCTGACACTCGGTGCTCACGAGGATAGAATGTCCCATTCCCCAGGCACGGACATCCAGCACCTTGATCACAGCAACAATTCACAAAACACTGGCAATATAACTTGGAGCAGAGACGGTTAAGTGGAGCTGTGATTGAGGTGCTCAAAATTATGAGGGGATTTGATCGAGCAAACAAGGAGAAGCTGTTGTCACTGGCAGGAGGGTCGGTAACAAGAGGACAGATTTCCGATCATTGGCAAAAGAATCGAGAGAGGAAATGAGGAGACTTTTTTTATACAGCGAATTGTGGTGATCTGGAATGCACTGCCTGAATGGGAGGTGGAAGCAGATTCAATAGTAACTTTCAAAAGGGAATTGGATATATACTAAAAGCAGAAATTTGCAGGGCTGTGGGGAAAGAGCAGGGCAGTGGGACTAATTGCATCGCTCTTTCAAAGAGCCGGCACCAGAACGATGGGCCGAAAGGCATCCTACTGTGCTCTATGATTCTATAACATCAGCTTCTCTCTGCTCACTAGTACTGAGAACAGGGAATAATCTTTAAATCCAGCCCAGTTATTGGGGTTTTAACATTAACAAGCCCCAGTTGCCTGAATTAACATGGTTCAGTCCTGGATGTGATTAAAGGCATCGGAAACAGTGGAATCGACCCACCGCAGTCACACTGTGGACACTCTGGTGTGTCAGCGGGTGGGATACACCAGGGAATCCCTTTCCACACACTGAGGTTGACTCTAATGATCGGGAGTCCCAGGGTTTCGGACACCAGATAATCAAGCTCACAAGAACACAGATTGTCTCTCCAGGCTTTATTAAGAGCGCTGCATAACACAGATCGGGTGATAATTCCCTCAATCTGGAGAATAGAAGTACAGTGGATTCGCGCGCAATCTTCTCGAGTCTGTTCCAATTGACAATGGCTTAAGTGGCCTGTTCTTGTACACAAGCTTGGTTACCGCTCAGGAAATGGGATTGTTTGGACCTGTCTGTTGACCGCCTCCTGAACTCCTGTTAATTCAGGGAATTTAGTCCATCTGTGACCAGACTATAACCACAAGCCCATCTGGTTAACACACCTATACGGTCAGTGAGGTTATTATTAGATTCACACCCAGACGTTGTGCCTTCACTTGTCTGGCACTTCATCCTATAACACGGGTACAGGGGCTCAGTAATGTTTCATTCATCAGAAAAAGACAAAGTATAACAACATACTGGTCAGCTTAACAGAATCTCATCATATTTATGGGGCTCTAAATATAAGTCATTAATAAATCCAGGAGGGAATTCAGGAGAAACTTCTTTACCCAGAGAGTGATGAGAATGGGGAACTCGCTACCACAGGGAGTAGTTGAGGTGAACAACATAGATGTATTTAAGGAGAAGCCAGATAAACATAGGAGGATGTGTCGGAGGAGGCTCGTGTGGAGCATAAACCCCGGCATGGACCAGTTGGGCCGAATGGCCTGTTTCTGTGCTGTACATTCGATGTAATAACATGAACAGTCCACCGGCGCGCTCGAGGCCTTCCGTGACCGGTGGGTATCAGAGGGACTGGCGTGCATCATCACCACCGAAAATAGAATTTTAATTTAATTTAAGTTTCCTTTAAACTTTTTTTGGTTATGTTACAGGTTTTATTGGTTGTGATGGTTGACTTTTAATAGGCAATTGCCTGTGATAAGGAGAAAAACAAAAATAACATTAACAGTCAAATCAAGGGAATCATCAGCACAACAGATTGAAAGATTAAACAGCAGTACAAGAATTTATAAAACATTCATCCATTCCACGTTCATGTCACCCCAGCTGTCTACAGGGCCCTGCGCTACACAACAGTGTGAACTTGCTGGTGTCTCAGCAGGTCATTGGAGCTTTTAAAGCTCTCCCCACAGTCAGAACATGTAAACGCTCTCTCATTAGTGTGAACAAGCTGGTGTCGCTTCAGGACCCTGGAGCTTTTAAAGCTCTCCCCACAGTCAGAACATTTAAACACTCTCTCATCAGTGTGAACAAGCTGGTGTCTCAGCAGGTGGGATGTGTAAGTGAATCCCTTCCCACACACTGAGCAGGGGCAGGGAAATGGCCTCTCCCCGGTGTGAACTCGCTGGTGTCTGGTCAGAGTCCCGGAGCATTTAAAACTCTTCCCACAGTCAGAACATGTAAATGGTCTCTCATCGGTGTGAACAAGCTGGTGTTGCTTCAGATACCTGGAGCATTTGAAGCTCTTCCCACAGTCGGAACATGTAAATGGTCTCTCATCGGTGTGAGCAAGTTGGTGTTCCTTCAGATCCCTGGAGTATTTGAAGCTCTTCCCACAGTCGGAACATTTAAATGGTTTCTCATCGGTGTGAACATGCTGGTGTTCCTTCACATGCCCGGAGTATTTGAAGCTCTTCCCGCAGTCAGAACATTTAAATGGTTTCTCATCAGAGTGAACAAGCTTGTGTCTCAGCAGGTGGGATGAATAAATAAATCCCTTCCCACACACGGAGCAGGTGAACGGACTGTCTCCGGGGTGACTGCGCCAATGAACTTCTGACGTAGACGGGGAACTGAATCCCTTCCCACCAACCCCACCTTTACCCGGTTTCTCCCCGGTGTGACGGAGCACGTGTCTCGCCAAGGCAGGCAATCGGCTGAAGGCGAGTCCACACAGGGAACACGTGTGCAGTTTGTCCGCGCTGCGATCATTGCTCTCTCCTTCCATGTGCAAAGGCCGATGATATTCAGGTCCTGATGAATCGAGCAACTCTGTCAGATCTTGTGGTGATGTTTGGTTTGAGCTTCCTGTCTGCAAATGCTCCACTTCTAAAACTCTGTAAAAGGAGTTTAGAAAGGGGGTAAGAGGGAGAATGTTGTCTCATGTCCCCCTTTCCCAGCCCAGGGGCAGTGAAGCTGATCTTCAGGCCCCAGCTGCTGCACAAGTTGGTTGAAAAGATCAACAGTAATGGCGGCCGCAATCCCGACAAGGCCCCGCGCTCCAGAAAGCACTCTGGCCGCCGCACTGAGTTGTGGCTGACCCCGCGCATGCGCCCCATGGCCCCGCCCTCAACTGCTCCACAGGCGCCCGGCCCGCACCGCGCATCCTCAGCACACACCCTGGGCCCCTGTCAATCATCCTCCCCCGTGCCTGCGCGCTGGGCCCGAGCTCCAGGCTGCCGCGCGGGGCTTTCTTTGTAAAGTCGGTGTTGGTGAAGAGCCGCAATCAGTGAGGGAAACATAGAAACATAGAGTAGGAGTAGGCCATTCGGCCCCTTGAGCCTGCTCCGCCATTCAATGAGATCATGGCTGATCATCCAAATTCAGTACCCTGTTCCCGCCTTCTCTCCATATCCCTTGATCCCTTTAGCCTTAAGAAATATATCCAACTCCTTCTTGAATATATTTAATGAATTGGCCTCTACTGCCTTCTGTGGTAGAGAATTCCACAGGTTCACCACTCTCTGGGTGAAGAAATTCCTCCTCATCTCTGTCATAAATGGCTTACCCCTTATCCTTAGACTGTGACCCCTGGTCCTGGACACCCCGACCATCGGGAACATCCTTCCCGCATCTAGTCTGTCTCGTCCTGTTAGAATTTTATAAGTTTCAATGAGCTCCCCTCTCATTCTTCTAAACTCCAGCGAGTATAAGCCCAATCGACCCAATCTCTCCTCATACATCATTCCTGCCACCCCAGATATCAGTCTGGTGAATCTTTGCTGCACTCCTTCCATGGCAAGAACATCCCTCCTCAGATAAGGTGACCAAAACTGCACACAATACTCATGATGTGGTCTCACCAAGGCCCTGCACAACTGCAGCAAGACATCCTTGTTCCTGTACTCGAACCCTCTCGCTACGAAGGCCAACATACAATTTGCCTTCTTAACCGCCTGCTGCACCTGCATGCTTACCTTCAGTGACTAGTGCACAAGGACACCGAGGTCTCATTGCACTTCCCCTTCTTCCAATCTATTGCCATTCAGATAATAATCTGCCTTCCTGTTTTTGACACCAAAGTGGATAACCTCGCATTTATCCACATTATATTGCATCTGCCATGCTTCTGCCCGATCACCCAACCTGTCAAAATCATACTGGAGTTTCTCGGCATCCTCCTCACAGCACACACGCCCACCCAGCTTTGTGTCGTCTGCAAACTTGGAGATATTACATCTAGTTCCCTCGTCTATATCATTAATATATATTGTGAACAGCTGGGGTCCAAGGACCGATCCCTGCGGTACCCCACTAGTCACTGCCTGCCACTCGGAAAAAGACCCGTTTATTCGAACTCTTTGCTTTCTGTCTGCCAACCAGTTCTCTATCCAAGTCAATACCTTGCCCCCAATCCCATGTGCCTTAACTTTACACGCTAATCTCTTATGCGGGACCTTATCGAAAGCCTTTTGAAAGTCCAAATACACCACATCCACTGGTTCTCCCTTATCTATTTTACCAGTTACATCCTCAAAAAATTCCAGTAGATTAGTCAAGCATGATTTACCTTTTGTAAATCCATGTCGACTTTGTCCAATCCTGTCACTGTTTTCCAAGTGCTCTGCTATTACATCTTTTATAATGGATTCTGGCATTTTCCCCACTACCGATGTCAGGCTTACCGGTCTGTAATTCCCCGTTTTCTCTCTACCACCTTTTTTGAATAGTGGGGTAAAATTAGCTACCCTCCAATCCATGGGTACTGTTCCAGAGTCTATCGAATGTTGGAAGATGACCAGCAATGCATCTACTATTTCTAGGGCCACTTCCCTGGTGATTGTAATTTTCTGGAGTTCCTCCCTCCCTTCCATTTCCTGATTTACAGCTATTTCTGGGATGTTACTTGAATCCTCTATAGTGAAGACCGATGCAAAATACCTGTTCAATTCAACTGCCATCTCCTTATTTTCCATTATTAATTCCCCAGACTCACTTTCTATAGGACCAATGCTCACTTTGTTAACTCTTCTCTTTTTAAATATCTATAAAAACTCTTACTATCTGTGTTTATATTTCTAGCTAGCTTTCTCTGGTACTCTCATTTTTGTCTCCTTATTAATCTTTTAGTCATTCTTTGCTGTTTTTTATATTCTGTCCAATCTTCTGACCTGCCAGCCATCTTTGCACAATTATATACTTTTTCTTTAAGTTTGATACTATCTTTAACTTTTTTAGTTAACCACGGATGGTGGGTCCTCCCCTTGGAATTTTTCTTTCTCATTGGAATGTAACTATTCTGTGTATTCTGAAATATCCCCTTAAATGTCTGCCACTGCAACTCTATTGACCTCTCCCTTAACCTAATTTGCCTGTTCACTTTAGCTAGCTCTGCTTTCATGCCCTCATAATTGCCCTTATTTAAGTTTAAAATACTAGTCTTGGACCCACTCGTCTCTCCCTCAAACTGAATGTAAAATTCAATCATATTATGATCGCTGCTACCTAGGGGCGCCTTCACTGTGAGGTCATTAATTAATCCTATCTCATTGCACAATACCAGGTCCAGTATAGCCTGCTCTCTGGTTGGCTCCAGAACGTGCTGTTCTAAGAAACTATCCCGAAAACATTCTATGAACTCCTCATCTAGGCTACCTTTGCCCATCTGATTTTTCCAGTCTATATGTAGATTAAAATCCCCCACGATTATTGCCATACCTTTCTGACAAGCTCCCATTATTTCTTCCTTTATACTCCATCCTACCGTGTGGTTACTGTCAGGGGGCCTGTACACCACTCCCACAAGTGACTTCTTGCCTTTATCATTTCTCATCTTAACACGTTGGTGCAGCAAGCAATTAGGAAAGCAAATGGTACGTTAGTCTTTATTACAAAAGGATTGGAGTATAAGAGTAAAGTCTTACCGCAATTATATAGGGCCTTGGTGAGACCACACCTGGAGTATTGTGTACAGTTTTGGTCTCCTTACCTAAGGAAGGATATACTTGCCTTAGAGGGAGTGCAACAAAGGTTCACCAGACTGATTCCTGGGATGGGGGGATTGTCCTATGAGGAGAGATTGAGTAGACTGGGCCTATATTCCCAGGAATTTTGAAGAATGAGAGGTGATGTCATTGAAACATCTACAATTCTTACAGGGTTTGACAGGGTAGATGCTGGGAGACTGTTTCCCCTGGCTGGGGAGTCTAGAACCAGGGGTCACAGTCTCAGAATAAGGGGTCGGCCATTTAGGACTGAGATGAGGAGAAATTTCTTCACTCAGAGGTGGTGAATCTTTGGAATTCTCTGCCCCAGAGGGCTGTGGAGGCTCAGTCATTGAGTATAATCAAGGCTGAGATCGATAGATTTTTGGACTCATGGGGAATCAAGGGATATGGGGATCGGGCGGGAAGGTGGAGATGAGGTAGAAGATCAGCCATGATCTTATTGAATGGCGGAGCAGGCTCGAAGGGCCGAATGGCCTGCTCCTGCTCCTATTTCTTATGTTCTTAAGAAAGCTGTTTGCTATAGCCTGCTGCCCCACGACAAATACACAGAGGATTTCAGTTACGTGGAGAGACTGGAGAAGCTGGGATTGTTCTCCTTGGAGCAGAGAAGGTGCAGCGGAGATTTAATAGAGGTGTTCAAAACAGAAATGGTTTTGATAGAGTAAATAGGAGCATGGGAACAGGAGGAGGCCATTCAGCCCCTCCAGCCTGTTCCGCCATTCAATGAGATCATGGCCGATCTGTGTCTTAACTCCACCCACCTGCCTTGGCTCCATATCACTTTGCTCCCTTGTCCAGCAAAAATCTATCGCTCTGGGATTTAAAATGATTAATTGAGCTGGCATCGACTGCTTTCTGCGGGAGAGGGTTCCACACTTCGACCACCCTTTGTGTGAAGAAGTGTTTCCCAACTTCTCTCCTGAATGGCCTGGCTCTGATTTTAAGGTGATGTCCCCTTGTCCTCGACTCCCCCACCGGCGGAAAAAGTTTCTCTCTATCTACTCTCCCAATTCCTTTCAAAATCCTAAAATCCTCAATCACTCCTTAACCTTCTAGATTCCAGGGAACACAAGCCTAGTTTATGTAATCTCTCCTCATAATCTAACCCTTGGAGCCCGGGTAACATTCTGGTGAATCTGTGCTGCACTCCTTCCAAGGTCAGTGTATCCTTTCTGAGGTGCGGTGCCCAGAACTGTACACAGTGCTCCAGGGAGTTAATGTGTGTAGGTCCCTGAAGGTGGCGGGACATATTGAGAGAGTGGTTAACAAAGCATATGGGATCTTGGGCTTCATAAATAGAGGAAATAACAACAGAAAATGCTGGAAATACTCAGCAGGCCAGGCAGCATCTGTGGAGAGAGAAACAGAGTTAACGTTTCAGGTCTGGGACCCTTCATCAGAACTGGAAAAAGCTGGAGATGTAACAGATATTAAGCAGGTGCAGAGACGGGGGTGGGGGTGGGGTTAGGAGGGGAGGAAGAAATAGAAACAACATCCTGTACTTTTGTAAGAGGCAGGAAAGATAAAATGTTGCAAATGGGAATGGCAAAAATCATACTGCATGAAAAATGAGGTCAGGGATAATTATCTGAAATTGTTGAAGTCAATGTTGAGTCCGGCAGGCTGCAAAGTGCCCAATCGAAAGATGAGGTGCTGTTCCTCCAGCTTACATTGAGCTTCATTGCAGCAATGCAATAGCCCGAGGACAGAGAGATCAGAGTGGGAGTGAAGCGGTGAATTAAAGTGACAGGCGACCGGAAGCTCGGGGTCACCCGTACGGACTGAACGGAGATGTTCCGCAAAGCGGTCACCCAATCTGAATTTGGTCTCGCCAATGTAGAGGAGACCGCATCGTGAGCAGCGAATACAGTATATTAAATTGCAAGAAGTACACGTAAATCGCTGTTACACCTGGAAGGGGTGTTTGGGGCCCTGGACAGTGGGAAGGGAGGAGGTAAAAGGGCATGTGTTGCATCTCCTGCGCTTGCACGGGAAGGTGCCAGGTGAAGGAGGTGGTATTGAGTACAAAAGTAGAGAAGTTATGCTGAACCTTTATAAAGTGCTGGTTAGGCCACAACTGGAGTATTGCATCCAGTTCTGGTCACCACGCTTTAGGAAGGATGTGAAGGCCCTCGAGAGGGTGCAGAGGTGATTTACCAGAATGGTTCCGGGGATGGAGGATCTTAGCTACAAGGACAGGTTGGAGAAGCTGGATTTGTTTTCATTAGAGCAAAGGAGGCCGAGGTGTGATTTGATAAGAGGTGTACAAGATTATGACGGGTTTGGATAGGCTAGACGGGGAAAGGCTGTTCCCACTAGTTGATGGTACAAGGACTAGGGGACACAGATTTAAGGTTTTGGGCAAGAGATACAGGTTGGATGTGAGGATAAACTTTTTTATGCAGCGAGTGGTGAGGACCTGGAACTCGCTGCCGACGGAAGTGGTGGAAGCGGAGACACTCAATGTTTTCAAGGGGAGACTGGATAGGCACTTGAGGGAAATAAACTTGCAGGGCTACGGGGATAGAGCGGGGGAGTGGGACTGACTGGATTGCTCTACAGAGAGCCGGCACAGACTCGATGGGCCGAATGGCCTCCTTCTGTGCCGTTATGACTCTGTGACTCTCTGGGGTCTAACCAGGGCTTTGTATAGCTGTAGCTTATAAGGAGAAACTGTTTCCAGTGGCAGGAGGGTCGGTAACCAGAGGACACAGATTTAAGGTCATTGACAAAAGAACCAGAGGCGAGGTGAGGAGAATTTTATTGACGCAGCGAGTTGTTGTGATCTGGAATGCGCTGCCTGAAAGGGCGGTGGAAGCAGAGTCAATAATAACGTTCACTGGGGAATTGGATAAATACTTCAAGGGGAAAAATTTTCAGGGCTATGGGGAAAGAGCAGGGGAGTGGGACTAAATGGAGAGCTCTTTCAAAGAGCCGGCACAGGCACGATGGGCTGAATGGCCTCCTTCTGTGCTGTCTGATTCTAGGAGCCACTCCTAGAGTGGAGTGGTGCCTGCAGGGATCGCTTGGCAGGAAATTGGGAGGAGGTGGTTCACACGCAGACAGCACCTGATTTCGAGACGCTGTCCTTTTAAAATTGGTCCTCCACAGGCAAGGAGGGACTCGGACCCTTTAATGAAAATCACATTGAAAAGGAGAGTCCCTGTCCCTTTAAGAGCCCTCCGCCCACCACTCCCGCCTTTTTCTTAAAGTCTTTGAAATTAATAATAAAAGTTCATGCAGAAAAAATGTGAGTGTGTGTCTGACTGTATTTTAGTGAGTATCTGTGTCTGTGTGTCTGTCTGACTGTATGTGTGTGTGTCTGTGTAGAATAGCATCATAGAATGATACAGCACAGAAGGAGGCCATTCGGCCCATCGTGCCTGTGCCGGCTCTTTGAAAGAGCGATCCAATTATTCCCACTCCCCCTGCTCTTTCCCCAAAGCCCTGTAAATGTTTTCCCTTCAAGTATTCATCTCAATCTCTTTTGAATTATAATATTGAATCTGCTTCCACCGCCCTTTCAGGCAGCACATTCCAGATCACAACAGCTTGGTGTAAAAGTCTGTTTCCTCATGTCACCTCTGGTTCTTTTGCCAATCGCCTTAAATCTGGTTTCTGTCCCTTCAGCCATTGGAAACGGTTTCTCCTTATTTACTCTCTCAAAATCCATCCTGATTTTGAACAACTCTATCAAATCTCCTCTTAATCTTCTCTGCTCCGAGGAGAACAACCCCAGCTTCTCCCATCTCTCCACTTAACTCAAGTCCCTCATCCCTGGTCCCATTCTCATAAATTTCTTCTGCATCCTCTCTTAGGCCTTGACATCCTTCCTAAAGTGTGGTGCCCAGCGGAAGCCTAGCCAGTGTTTTATAAAGGCTTAGCATAACCTGCTTGCTTTTGTACTCTATTCCTCTATTAATAAAGTCAAGGATCCTGTTTGCTTTTTTAACAGGCTTCTCAACTTGTCCTGCCACCTTCTAAGATTTGTGTACATACACCCCGAGGCCTCTCTGTTCCTGCACCCTCTTTAAAACTGGACCATTTAGTTTATATTGCCTCTCCTCATTCTTCCTACCAAAATGAATCACTTCACACTTCTCTACATTAAATTTAATCTGCCACGTTTCTGCCCATTTCACCAGTCTGGCTACATCCTCCTGAAGTCTGTTACTATCCTCATTGTTTGCTACATTTCCGAGTTTCGTATCATCTGTAAATTTTGAAATTTTGCCCTGGATCCCCAAGTCCAGGTCATTAATATACATCAAACAAAGCAGTGGTCCGAATCAATGTTCACGTTAAGTTGCGCGGCCACGCAGCGGTCTGGAGGTCCCGCGCAGCCGGCTCACCGCCCTATAAATGGAGTAAACGCGCATGCGCGGAAATTTGAATGGGCCGTGCAGCCCGTTAAAGGGGCCACGCACCTCAAAAAAATTAGAGGGAACATTGATCCTAATACCGACCCCTGGGGAACATCACTGTTTACCTCCCTCCAGTCTGAAAAGAAACCGTTCACCACTACTCTCTGCTTTCTGTCCCTTGGCAGAAAATTGGGAGGGGGCGAGTGCAAACAGCACCTGATTTCTCACCAAGCACTCAGGGGAGCAGGGGATTTGCCCTACTTTAAATGTCAGTCTCTTACATATACGTTAATAATAAAAAGGGAGACGCTGTCCCTTTAAAATTGGTCATCCACGGGGACGCGGTCCCTTTAATGAAAATCATATAGAAAAAGAGAGCGCCTGTCCCTTTAAGAGAACCCTCACCACTCCCATATTTCTGTTAAAGTGCTTGAAATTATTAATAAAAAATGCTGAAAATTAATATTAAGAAAATGAATTCAGGGAGAAGAAATATTTTTACTCACAAGTATTTATTCCACAGGGTTTGTTATTTCATCAATTTAAAAGCGAACTTCTTTTATTTAATAAAAAAGTATCTTCTGCAAAACAAAATTAGTTTGAGCTGTAAAATGTGAAAGGAACATTAAAAATAAACTTTTCCGGGCTCACAGATCCTGAGCCACTTTACAAAATGGCGGCGGGCCGATCCGTCCAATCAGCCGGTTCCAGGTCCCGCCTCCTCCTTCGCCGTGATTGGTTGGAGGACCAACGCACCTCGGTTAGTCCTCCAGGCTCAGCCTCCCCTCGCTCATTGGTGGAGAGCTCACGTCTATCATTGTACGACGGCGACGTCTTGACGTGACTGGTTGGGCGAAGAGCGGGGTGGGCGCGCGGGGCGCCGGCTCGCTCCTCCAGCCCCACCCCGCTCGCTCCCTATTGGTCAGAAGTTCCCGTCAATCAAGCCCTGGGCCCGGGTCACGTGTCCCTGGAGCGCGCTCCGCCAAATTGAAGCAGCTCCGCTCGGGGCCCGGATCCGCGGACTCTCAGGTTTGGATTCCCCTTTATTCTCTCCCCTCCTCTGATCTCAATCGGATCTGGGGGAAAACTCACTTTCCCTCATTGATTGCGGCTCTTCGCCAACACCGACTTTACAAAGAAAGCCCCGCGCGGCAGCCTGGAGCTTGGGCCCAGTGCGCAGGCGCGGGGGAGGATGATTGACAGTGGTCCAGGGTGTGTGCTGAGCATGCGCGGTGCGGGCCCGGCGCCTGTGGAGCAGGAGAGGGCGGGGCCATGGGGCGCATGCGCGGGGTCAGCCACAACTCAGCGCGGCGGCCAGACCGCTTGCTGGAGCGCGGGGGCTTGTGGGGATTGCAGCCGCCATTATTGCTGATCCTTTCAACCAACCTGTGCAGCAGCTGGGGCCTGAAAATCAGCTTCACTGCCCCTGGGCTGGGAAAGGTGGAGATGTAAAACTGTGACCCCTGGTTCTAGAAACATAGAAGATAGGAGCAGGAGTAGGCCATTCGGCCCCTCGAGCCTGCTCCGCCATTCAATGCGATCATGGCTGATCATCCAAATTCAGTACCCTGTCCCTGTCTTCTCCCCATATCCCTTTAGCCTTAAGAAATATATCTAACTCCTTCTTGAATATATTTAATGAACTGGCCTCAACTGCCTTGTGTGGTAGAGAATTCCACAGTTTAACCACTCTCTGGGTGAAGAAATTCCTCCTCATCTCTGTCCTAAATGGCTTACCCCTTATCCTTAGACTGTGACCCCTGGTTCTGGACTCCCCAACCATCGGGAACATCCTTCCTGCATCTAGTCCTGTTAGAATTTTATAAGTTTCAATGAGATTCCCTCTCATTCTTCTAAACTCCAGCTGGAATACTGTGTGCAGTTCTGGTCGCCACACTACAGGAAGGATGTGATCGCGTTGGAGAGGGTGCAGAGGAGGTTCACCAGGATGTTACCAGGGCTGGAGCGCTTCAGCTATGAAGAGAGACTGGGCAGATTGGGTTTGTTTTCCTTGGAGCAGAGGAGGCTGAGGGGGGACATGATTGAGGTGTACAAAATTATGAGGGGCATAGATAGGATGGATGCTGAGGAGCTTTTTCCCTTAGTAGAGGAGTCAATAACTAGGGGGCATAGATTCAAGGTAAAGGGCGGGAGGTTTAGAGGGGATTTGAGAAAGAACTTTTTCACCCAGAGGGTGGTTGGAGTCTGGAACTCACTGCCTGAAAGGGTTGTGGAGGCAGGAACCCTCACAACA
Source organism: Somniosus microcephalus (assembly GCF_052327205.1). Classification (NCBI taxonomy): domain Eukaryota; kingdom Metazoa; phylum Chordata; class Chondrichthyes; order Squaliformes; family Somniosidae; genus Somniosus; species Somniosus microcephalus. Next base: position 2,959,987 of record NW_028225189.1, on the reverse strand, counting down.
TTTAAGAAGCATTTGGATGAGCACTTGAAATGCCACAGCATACAAGGCTACGGACCAAATGCTGGAATATGGGATTAGATTAGACAGGGCTTGATGGCCGGCGCGGACACGATGGGCCGAAGGGCCTCTATCCGTGCTGTATAACTCTATGACTATGTATAAGCCCAATCGACCCAATCTCTCCTCATACATCATTCCTGCCGAGACGCTCCTTAAAACCCACCTCTGTGACCAAGCTTTTGGCCATCTGCCCTAATTTCTCCTTGTGGCTCGGGGTCACATTTTTCAATGTCTTACAATACTCCTGTGCAGCGCCTTGGGATGTTTTCCTACGTTAAAGGCGCTATAGAAATACAAGTTGTTGTTGTTCTCATTGTTGGATGTGAGCTCTGAACAGGCCCCGCCCCCTCCCCTACTCCGCATGCGCCGCTCCAAGGTGAGCGCGGGCTCTGAACAGGCCCCCCCTTCCCCTACTCCGCATGCGCCGCTCCAAGGTGAGCGCGGGCTCTGAACAGACCCCGCCCCCTCCCCCTACTCCGCATGCGCCGCTGGGCCCCGCTCCCGAGGATGAGTCGCTACCGCGCCTGCGCAGGGCCTCGCATTCTGGGGAAGGCCCGGGGTCACCGGCGGAAAGTGAGTTTTATCAGGGTTTTTTTTATATAGCAGAGAGAAGCGCGGGCGGGGAGATGAATAAAAAGAAAATACAAACCGCACCCTCCCGGCACCGAGCGGAGCGGATTGAGCGGCCGCAGCCCCTTGTCTTCTGCAGGGAGCCGGACTGGGGCACGTCATCAACTCCACGGCGGTGACTGACGGGAGCTCCGACCAATAGGGAGAGAGCGGGCGGAGCTTGGAGGATTCAGGTGGTGGCGGGTCCTCCAACCAATCGGAGTGTCCGAGGGGCGGGACCTCCGCCACCCGCTGCTCCCACTGCTGAGACAAGTGGAATGCAGCAGAGGGCGCTCTTCTGAGTTTGGGGCTCAGGCCTGTAAGTGGAGCAGTGCAGAGGGAACTTTACTCTACACTGGGCTTTACTCCCTCAGCACTGCACTGGAGAGGCAGCACAGAGTTTTAGACTCGAGTCTCTGGAGTGGGACTTCAACCCACAACCTTCTGACTCAGAGGGGAGAGTGCTGCCACCTGAGCCACGTCTGACACTCTGTATCTAACCCGTGCTGTACCTGCCCTGGGAGTGTCTGATGGGACAGTGTAGAGGGAGCATTACTTTGTATCTAACTCATGCTGTACCTGCCCTGGGAGTGTTTGATGGGACCGTGTAGAGGGAGATTTATTGTGTATCTAACCCGTGCTGTACCTGCCCTGGGAGTGTTTGATGGGATAGTGTAGAGGGAGCTTTACTCTGTATCTAACCCGTGCTGTAACTGCCCTAGGATTGTTTGATGGGATAGTGTAGAGGGAGCTTTACTCTGTATCTAACCCGTGCTGTAACTGCCCTAGGATTGTTTGCTGGGACAGTGTAGAGGGAGCTTTACTCTGTATCTAACCCCGTGCTGTACCTGCCCTGGGAGTGTTTGATGGGACAGTGTAGTGGGAGCTTTACCCTGTATCTAACCCGTGCTGTAGCCGCCCTGGGAGTGTTTGATGGGACAGTGTAGAGGGAGCTTTACTCTGTATCTAACCCGTGCTGTACCTGCTTTGGGAGTGTTTGATGGGATAGTGCAGAGGGTGCTTTACGCTGTGTCTAACCCGTGCCGTACCTGCCCTGGGAGTGTTTGATGGGACAGTGTAGCGGGAGCTTTACTCTGTATCTAACCCGTGCTGTACCTGCCCTGAGAGTGTTTGATGGGACAGTGCAGAGGGAGCTTTACTCTGTATCTAACCCCGTGCTGTACCTGCCCTGGGAGTGTTTGATGGGACAGTGCAGAGGGAGCTTTACTCTGTATCTAACCCGTGCTGTACCTGCCCTGGGAGTGTTTGATGGGACAGTGTGGAGGGAGCTTTACTCTGTATCTAACCCGTGCTGTACCTGCCCTGGGAGTATTTGATTGGACAGTGTGGAGGGAGCTTTACTCTGTATCTAACCCGTGCTGTACCTGCCCTGGGAGTGTTTGATGGGACAGTGTAGAGGGAGCTTTACTCTGTACCTATCCCGTGCTGTACCTGCCCTGGGAGTGTTTGATGGGACAGTGTAGAGGGAGCTTTACTCTGTATCTAACCCGTGCTGTACCTGCCCTGGGAGTGTTTGATGGGACAGTGTAGAGGGAGCTTTACTCTGTATCTAACCCGTGCTGTACCTGCCCTGGAAGTGTTTGATGGGACAGTGTAGAGGGAGCTTTACTCTGTATCTAACCCGTGCTGTACCTGCCCTGGGAGTGTTTGATGGGACAGTGTAGAGGGAGCTTTACTCTGTATCTAACCCGTGCTCCACCATTCAATAAGATCATGGCTGATCTGATCTTGGCCTCACCTCCACTTTTCTGCCTGTTCCCCATGACCCTCGACCCCCCTGTAGTTCAAACATCTGTCTGTCTCTGCCTTGAATATATTCAGTGACTCCGCCTCCACAGCTCTCTGGGGTAGAGAATTCCAAAGATTCACGGCCCTCAGAGAAGAAATTCCTCCTCATCTCCGTCTTAAATGGGCGACCCCCTTATTCTGGGACTATGCCCCCGAGTTCTAGATTCCCCCACGAGGGGAAACATCCTCTCAGCATCCACCCTGTCGAGCCCCCTCAGAATCTTATGTTTCAATAAGATCCCCTCTCATTCTTCTAAACTCCAGTGAGTATCGGCCCAACCTGCCCAACCTTTCCTCATAAGACAACCCCCTCACCCCAGGAATCAACCTCGTGAACCTTCTCTGAACTTCCTCCAATGCAAGTATATCCCTCCTTAAATAAGGAGACCAAAACTGTACGCAGTACTCCAGGTGTGGTCTCACCAACGCCCTGTACAGTTGTAGCAGGACTTCCCTACTTTTAATCCCCCCTTTGTAATAAAGGCCAACATTCCATTTCCCTTCCTAATTACTTGCTGTACCTCCATGTTAACTGTTTGTGTTTCATGTACGAGGACACCCAGATCCCTCTGTACCGCAGCGTTCTGTAGTCTCTCTCCATTTAATAACAATTTGCTTTCCTATTTTTCCTACCAAAGTGGATAACCTCACATTTTCCCACATTATACTCCATCTGCCAAATTTTTGCCCTCTCACTTAACCGATCTATATCCCTTTGCAGACTCTGTGTCCTCCTCACAACTTACTTTCCCACCTATCTTTGTATTGTTAGCAAATTTGGCTACAGTACACTCGGTCCCTTCATCCAAGTCATTGATATAGATTGTAAATAGTTGAGGCCCCAGCACTGATCCCTGTGGCACCCCACTAGTTACAGTTTGCCAACCTGAAAATGACCCATTTATCCCGACTCTGTTTTCTGTAAGTTAGCCAATCCTCTATCCATGCTAATGTATTACCCCCAACCCCGTGAGCTCTTATCTTGTGCAGTAACCTTTTATGTGACACCTTTTTTTTGAGGATGTAACTGGTAAAATAGATAAGGGAGAACCAGTGGATGTGGTGTATTTGGACTTTCAGAAGGCTTTTGATAAGGTCCCGCATAAGAGATTAGCGTGTAAAGTTAAGGCACATGGGATTGGGGGCAAGGTATTGACTTGGATAGAGAACCGGTTAGCAGACAGAAAGCAAAGAGTTGGAATAAGCGGGTCTTTTTCCGAGTGGCAGGCAGTGACTGGTGGGGTATCGCAGGGATTGGTCCTTGGGCCCCAGCTATTCACAATATATATTAATGATCTAGACAAGGGAACTAGATGTAATATCTCCAAGTTTGCAGACGACACAAAGCTCGGTGGGCGTGTGTGCTGTGAGGAGGGTGCCGAGAAACTCCAGGATGATTTGGACAGGTTGGGTGATTGGGCAAAAGCATGGCAGATGCAATATAACGTGGATAAATGCGAGGTTATCCACTTTGGTGGCAAAAACAGAAAGGCAGATTATTATCTGAATGGCAATAGATTGGGAGAAGGGGAAGTGCAACGAGACCTGGGTGTCCTTGTGCACCAGTCGCTGAAGGTAAGCATGCAGGTGCAGCAGGCGGTTAAGAAGGCAAATGGCATGTTGGCCTTCATAGCGAGAGGGTTTGAGTACAGGAACAAGGATGTCTTGCTGCAGTAGTACAGGGCCTTGGTGAGACCACATCTTGAGTATTGTGTGCAGTTTTGGTTGCCTTATTTGAGGAAGGATGTTCCCGATGGTCGGGGAGTCCAGAACCAGGGGTCACAGTCTAAGGATAAGGGGTAAGCCATTTAGGACAGAGATGAGGAGGAATTTCTTCACCGAGAGAGCGGTGAACCTGTGGAATTCTCTACCACAGAAGGCAGTGGAGGCCAATTCATTAAATATATTCAAGAAGGAGTTGGATATATTTCTTAAGGCTAAAGGGATCAAGGGATATGGGGAGAAGGCAGGGACAGGGTACTGAATTTGGATGATCAGCCATGATCGCATTGAATGGCGGAGCAGGCTCGAGGGGCTGAATGGCCGACTCCTGCTCCTATCTTCTATGTTTCTATGTTTACCTTATCGAATGCCTTCTGGAAATCCAAATACACCACATCCACTGGTTCCCCTTTATCCACCCTGCTCGTTACATCCTCAAAGAACTCTAACAAATTTGTCAAACATGATTTCCCTTTCATAAAACCAGGCTGACTCTGCTTGACTATATCATGATTTTCTAAATGCCCTGCTATCACTTCCTTAATGGGACAAGTTCAGAAACAAAAGATGACACGAGATGAAGTGTAAACGGAAATGGCAGCTGCCATGTGAGAGAGACAAACAATGAAAGAAAGAGATCGGGACAGAGGTTATGGTCTGAAATTGTTGAACTCGATGTTGAGTCCAGAAAGCTGTAAAGTGCCTAATCGAAAGATGAGGTGCTGTTCCTCGAGCTTACATTGAGCTTCATTGGAACAGTGTAAGAGGCCGAGGACAGAGAGGTCAGAGTGGGAGTGGAGCGGAGAATTAGTGACAGGCGACCGGAAGCTCGGGGTCACCCTTACCGACTGAACGGAGGTGATCTGCAAAGCGGTCGCCCAATCTGCATTTGGTCTCCCTAATGTAGAGGAGAATTAAAGTGACAGACTAATCTAATTGAAATTTTTTGATGAAGTAACAGGGAGGATTGATGAAGGGAATGCAATGGATGTTGTCCACATGGATTTTAGGAAGGCATTTGACAAAGTACCACATAGAAGGCTGGTTAACAAAATTGAGGCTCATGGAATAGGTGGGTCAGTGGCAGCTTGGATAAGGAATTGGCTTAAGGACAGAAAACAGTGAGTTGTGGTAAATGGCTGTTTTTCAAACTGGAGGATGGTAGACAGTGGTGTTCCCCAAGGGTCAGTGCTGGGGCCACTGCTTTTTTTGATAGATATAAATGACCTGGATATTGGAATACAGAGTAGAATTTCTAAATTTGCCGATGACACCAAACTTGGGGGTGTGGCAAACAGTGAGGATGATACCAATCAACTGCAACAGGACATGGAAAGGCTAGCAGAATGGGCAGACAGTGAGGGTGATACCAATCGACTGCAACAGGACATGGAAAGGCGAGCAGAATGGGCAGACAGTGAGGGTGATACCAATCGACTGTAACAGGACATGGAAAGGCTAGCAGAATGGGCAGACAGTGAGGGTGATACCAATCGACTGTAACAGGACATGGAAAGGCGAGCAGAATGGGCAGACAGTGAGGGTGATACCAATCGACTGTAACAGGACATGGAAAGGCGAGCAGAATGGGCAGACAAGTGGCAGATGGAATTTAATACAGAGAAGTGTGAGGTGATGCATTTTGGCAGAAGGAACAGGGAGAGGCAATATACACTTAATGACACAGTTTTAAAGAGTGTGCAGGGACAGAGGGACCTGGGAGTTAATGTGCATAGGTCCCCGAAGGTGGCAGGACATATTGAGAGAGTGGTTAACAAAGCATATGGGATCTTGGGCTTCATAAATAGAGGTATTGAGTACAAAAGTAGAGAAGTTATGCTGAACCTTTATAAAGTGCTGGTTAGGCCACAACTGGAGTATTGGGTCCAGTTCTGGTCACCACACTTTAGGAAGGATGTGAAGGCCCTTGAGAGGGTGCAGAGGAGATTTACCAGAATGGTTCCGGGGATGGGGGATCTTAGCTACAAGGACAGGTTGGAGAAGCTGGATTTGTTTTCATTAGAGCAAAGGAGGTTGCGGGGTGATTTGATAGAGGTGTACAAGATTATGACGGGTTTGGAAAGGCTAGACGGGGAAAGGCTGTTCCCACCAGTTGATGGTACAAGGACTAGGGGACACAGATTTAAGGTTTTGGGCAAGAGATACAGGGGGGATGTGAGGAAAAACTTTTTTACGCAGCGAGTGGTGATGACCTGGAACTCGCTGCCGACGGAAGTGGTGGAAGCGGAGACACTCAATGTTTTCAAGGGGAGACTGGATAGGCACTTGAGGGAAATAAACTTGCAGGACTACGGGGATAGAGCGGGGGAATGGAACTGACTGGATTGCTCTACAGAAAGCTCGCACGGACTCGATGGGCCGAATGGCCTACTGTGCCGTTATGACTCTATGAGACCGTATCGTGAGCAGTGAATACAGTTTACTAAATTGCAAGAAGTACAAGTAAATCGCTGTTTCACCTGGAAGGAGTGTTTGGGGCCCTGGACAGTGGGAAGGGAGGAGGTAAAAGGGCAGGTGTTGCATCTCCTGCGCTTGCACAGGAAGGTGCCGGGCGAAGGGGAAGGGGTGTTGGGGGTGATAGAGGAGTGGACCAGGGTGTCGCGGAGGGAGCGGTCCCTTCGGAATGCTGAAAGGTGAGGTGAGGGGAAGATGTGTTTGGTGGTGGGATCACGCTGGAGGTGGCGGAAATGGCGGAGGATGATCCGTTAAATGCGGAGGTTGGTGGGGTGAAAGGTGAGCACAAGGGGAACCCTATCGTGGTTCTGGGAGGGAGGGGAAGGGGTGAGAGCAGAAGTGAGGGAAATAGAATGGACTACACGACATCTACTGGTTCCCCTTTATCCACCCTGCTCGTTACATCCTCAAAGAACTCTAATAAATTTGTCAAACACGATTTCCCTTTCATAAAACCATGTTGACTCTGCTTGATTGTATTATGATTTTCTAAATGTCCTGCTACTACTTCCTGAATCATGGATTCCAGCATCTTCCCAATGACAGATGTTAGGCTAACTGGCCTATAGTTTCCTGCTATCTGTCTCCCTCCTTTCTTCAATATGGGCATTACATTTGCAGTTTTCCAATCTGCTGGAACCTTTCCAGGGTCTAGGGAATTTTGGAAGATTACAACCAATGTATCCACTATCTCTGCAGCCACTTCTTTTAAGACCCCAGGATGCAGGCCATCAGGTCCAGGGGACTTGTCAGCCTGTAGTCCCATTAGTTTGCCTGATACTTTTTCTCTAGTGATAGTGATTGTTTTAAGTTCCTCCCTCCCTTTTGCCCCTTGATTTTCCACTATTATTGGGATGCTTTTAGTGTCTTCTCCCATGAAGACAGATACAAAATATTTGTTCAAAGTCTCTGCCATTTCCTTGTTTCCCATTATTAATTCCCCAGTCTTATCCTCTAAGGGACCAACGTTTACTTTAGCTACTCTCTTCCTTTTTATATACTTGTAGAAGCTCTTACTGCCTGTTTTTATATTTCTTGCTAGTTTACTCTCAATCAATTTTCTCCCTCTATTATTCTCCCTCCATTATTTTTTTAGTCATCCTTTGCAAGTCTCTAAAAAATTTCCCAATCTTCTGGCCTACCACTAATCTTCACAACATTGTATGCCTTTTCATTCAAATTGATACCCTCCTTAATTTCCTTAGTTCATCCTTCTCAGTCTTTCTCACTGGAATATATCTTTGCTGAGAGTTATGAAATATCTCCTTAAAAGTCTGCCACTGCTTATCTACCGTCTTAACTTTTAATCTATTTTCCCAGTCCACTTTACCCAACTCTGTCTTCATACCCTTGTAATATCCTTTATTTAAGTTTAAGACACTAGTTTCAGGCCCAAGTTTCTGACCCTCAACTTAAATTTGAAATTCTATCATGTAATGAGCAGGTTCCCTGGAGGATCCTTTACTATGAAATCATTCACTAATCCTGTTTCATTACACATTACCAGATCTAAAATAGCCTGTTCCCTGGTGGGTTCCACAACATATTGTTCCAAGAATTTGTCCTGAATACACTCTATGAACTCGTCCTCAAGGCTACCTTTGCCAATTTGATATGAAGATTAAAATCGCCCACGATTATTGCAGGACCTTTCTTACAAGCCCCCATTATTTCTTGATTTATACTCTGTCCCACAGTGTAGCTACTCCCACCAGTGACTTCTTTCCCTTATTATTTCTTATCTCCACCCAAACTGATTCTACATCTTGATCTCCCGAGCCAAGATCATTTCTCACCACTGTACTGATCTCATCCTTTATTAACAGAGCTACCCCACCTCCTTTTCCTTTCTGCCTATCCTTCCAAAATGTCAAATACTCCTGAATATTCAGTTCCCAGCCTTGGTCACCTTGTAACCACGTCTTTGTAATGGCGATCAGATTATAACCATTTATTTCTATTTGTGCCGTCAACTCATCTATCTTGTTACGAATGCTGCGTGCATTCAGATAAAGAGCCTTTAATTTTATCTTTTTACCATTTTTCCCTACTCTGACCTTATTTGCTGGTACACTCTTATGCTTGTACGCTCTGTCCCTTCCTGTCACACTCTGGTTATCATTACCCCTATCGCTACCCTGCACTATTGCCTTGTCCTTTCTCTTTAAATTACTAGGTTCCACCTCACCTGAACCCACCCCCCCCCAATATTTAGTTTAAAGCCCTATCTACAGCCCTAGTTATTCGATTCGCCAGGACACTGGTCCCCGCACACTTCAAGTGAAGCCCGTCCCAACGGAACAGCTCCCTCTTTCCCCAGTAGTGGTGCCAGAGCCCCATGAATTGAAACCTATTTCTCCCACACCAATCCGTGAGCCACGCATTCAACTCTCTGATCTTATTGACCCGATGCCAATTTGCTCGTGGCTCACGTAGTAATCCAGAGATTACTTTGTGGTTCTGCTTTTTAATTTAGCCCCTAGCTGCTCATATTCACTCAGTAGAACCTCTTTCTTAGTCCTACCTATGTCCTTGGTACCTGTGTGGACCACGACAACTGGATCCTTCCCCTCCCACTCCAAGTTCCTCTCCAGCCCAGAGGAGATGTCCTTAACCCTGGCACCGGGCAGGCAACATAGCCTTCGGGACTCACGCTCTCAGCTACAGAGAACAGTATCTATCCCCCTAACTATACTGTCTCCTACCACTACTACATTCCTTTTTACTCCCGCTACTTGAATGGCCCCCTGTACCACGGTGCTGTGGTCAGTTTGCTCATCCTCCCTGCAGTCCCTGCTCTCGTCCACACAGGCTGCAAGAACCTCGTACCTGTTAGACAAGTGCAAGGGCTGAGGCTCCTCCAATGCTACCTTCTGGATATAACCTTCTTCAATTTACTACATTTAGTTATATGCTTTAGATCTTTACTGTAACTTAGCCCACAGTCCTAATTAAATTCTGGTTGTTTATTTTTTTTACGTATCAAGCAGCACCTCTTACCCCCACCGCATCGAAATTGCTCACTCACCCAATCTCCGAGTTAAGTACTCTGTAGAAGCAGTACTCCGTAGAACTGGACTCCGTGCTACTTAGCACTGCTCCTCCGACAGTGCGGCGCTCCCTCAGCACTGCCCCTCCGACAGTTCAGTGCTCCCTCAGTACTGCCCCTCCGACAGTGCGGCGCTCCCTCAGTACTGCCCCTCCGACAGTGCGGCACTCCCTCAGTACTGCCCCTCCGACAGTTCAGTGCTCCCTCAGTACTGCCCCTCCGACAGTGCGGCGCTCCCTCAGTACTGCCCCTCCGACAGTGCGGCACTCCCTCAGTACTGCCCCTCCGACAGTGCGGCGCTCCCTCAGCACCGCACTGGAGTGTCAGCCTCGCTTTATACGCTCAAGTCCCTGGAGCGGGATTTGAACCCACAACCTTCTGACTCTGCTATCCACTGAGCCACAGCTGACTCCAGTCTTTCACACAGTTTCATCATAACTTCCTTGCTTTTGCACTCTACGCCTCTCCTAAAGCAGGGGAGTTATGATGAATTGTTAAACAGTTTTTTTTGCAGAGTGACCCAGGCTGTGTGTAGGAAACAATTGTGCATTTGAAAGCAGCTTGTATTGTGAAACTTGTGCCCCTTTGCCAGGCCCGCTGCCTGCGGCCCCTCTCCCAGATTCCAGCCCCAGCTCTGTGCTGACTGAGCTGCTCTCACCTGGGGACAGCGCGTCACAATCGGCCCCAGCGCACCTGAGCTGGAGAGGAGGCCCCGCCCCCTAGCCGCGCCGCCATTGGTTGGAGGACCAGGCCGCTCAGTTCAGTCCTCCCAGCTCAACCCTCTTCCTATTGGTCCGCGCTCCCGTCAGTCAAAATCACATTGCTTCGGCTCACTCCGCCACCCTGCGCGGCTCAATCCGCTCCGTTCAGCGTCCGCGGAGGTCCCGCCCGACTCTCAGGTTTGGTTTTTCTCGTATTTTACTTTATAATCTCGCTCTCCGCTCCCCCCTCACCTCGATTTAAATGGATTCCCCAACACTTTACTTCACCCCGGCCGCTGATTCCGCCTCTTTCCCGGGCCCGGCCTTCCGTCTTCTGCTGGAAGGCCCTGGTCCCGCCCCTTCCTGCACCTCATTGGCTGAAACCGCTGTCAATCGACACCACGAGGGGAAGGGGAAGGGAGGGTGATTGACAGGTGACGATTGATAGAAGCGCCTGCCCGCGCTGTGATTGGTGCAGGGGAAGGCAAGTGGGCGTGTCCGGCCCCGGGCCCACGTGGGGGAGTCAAAGGCTGGCTGGAGCGCATGCGCAGCACGCTTCGCACCGTTGGGAAGCTTTTCAAATTTTTTTTTGCGAAACAAATTGAAAACACTCATTAATTCCCCCAACCTCCTCCCCTCTAAAGTGCGATTATTATTATTCGTGTTTTTCCTCATTTGTGTGGGGTGTCTTTTTTTTACCTTGCGGTGGCGTGCGCCGATCCAACCGCCCCTTTGGCGTTGCGTGCTGGCGTCAGCGCGTAATCGGAGGGGGGGTTGATTGACGCGAGGCGCCCGCCAATCAGGCGCGCGGAAAACGCTGGGAGGACCGGGCGGGCTGACGGTCCTCCAACCAATGGCGGCGCGGGAGGGAGGGGGGCGGGACGGGATCTCGGTGGGCTGTAGGCCGCTTTCCTGCTTTCATTGTCTGCAGGAGCTGTTAAAGGGAAGGGGAGGAGGGGGTGGAAAAAACCCCAGCTTGTGAGTGTTTATTTCTTTGCATTACCTTTATTGCAAGGCTATTCATCAACTGCATTCATTTAAAAATAACTGAACCTTTTTGACTTTTATCCAGAACAAAGAGCCCTGGTGTTGTGAACATTTTGGTGGGCAGCCACTTTTAAAGGGACAAAGACCAGCATTCTTCCTCCTCTCTCTCTCTCTCTTTCTCTTGTGAGTGGTGGTGGTGGTCCCCTTTTCATCATCCAAGTTCAGTACCCGGTCCCTGCTTTCTCCCCATACCCCTTGAACCCTTTAGCCGTAACAAATATATCCAACTCTTTGAAGATATTTAATGAATTGGCCTCTACTGCCTTCTGTGGCAGAGAATTCCACAGGTTCACCACTCTCTGGGTGAAGAAATTCCTCCTCATTTCTGTCCTAAAAGGCCTACCCCTTATCCTTAGACTGTGACCCCTGGTTCTGGATTCCCTGACCATCAGGAACATCCTCCCTGCACCTAGTGTGTCCAGTCCTGCCAGAATTTTATAAGTTTCAATGAGATCCCCTCTCATTCTTCTAAACCCCAGCGAGTACAAGCCCAATCGACCCAATCTCTCCTCATACATCATTCCTGCCATCCCAGGTATCAGCCTGGTGAATCTTGGCTGGACTTCTTCCATGGCAAGAATATCCTTCCTCAGATAAGGTGACCAAAACTGCACACAATACTCAAGATGTGGTCTCACCAAGGCCCTGCACAACTGTAGCAAGACATCCTTGTTCCTGTACTCAAACCCTCCCGCTATGAAGGCCAACATACCATTTGCCTTCATAACCGCCTGCTGCACCTGCATACTTACCTTCAGCGACTGGTGCACAAGGACACCCAGGTCTCGTTGCACTTCCCCTTCTCCCAATCTATTGCCATTCAGATAATAATCTGCCTTCCTGTTTTTGGCACCAAAGTGGATAACCTCGCATTTATCCACATTATACTGCATCTGCCATCCTTCTGCCCAATCACCCAACCTGTCCAAATCATCCTGTAGTTTCTCGGCATCCTCCTCACAGCACACACGCCCACCCAGCTTTGTGTCGTCTGCAAATTTGGAGATATTACATCTAGTTCCCTTGTCTAGATCATTAATATATATTGTGAATAGCTGGGGCCCAAGGACCGATCCCTGCGGTACCCCACTAGTCACTGCCTGCCACTCGGAAAAAGACCCGTTTATTCCAACTCTTTGCTTCCTGTCTGCCAACCAGTTCTCTATCCAAGTCAATACCTTGCCCCCCAATCCCATGTGCCTTAACTTTACATGCTAATCTCTTATGTGGGACGTTATCAACAGCCTTCTGAAAGTCCAAATACACCACATCCACTGGTTCGCCCTTATCTATTTTACGAGTTACATCCTCAAAAAATTCCAGTAGATTAGTCAAGCACGATTTACCTTTTGTAAATCCATGTCGACTTTTCCGATCTTGTCACTGTTTTCCAAGTGCTCTGCTATCTATTACACCTTTTATAATGGACTCTAGCATTTTCCCCACTACCGATGTAATTCCCCGTTTTCTCTCTACCACCTTTTTTGAATAATGGGGTAACATTAGCTACCCTCTAATCCATGGGTACTGTTCCAGATTCCATCGAAAACCCAGCAGCTTCTCATCCATCTCCACTCCAGCTCAAACTGCTGCAACAAAAAGACCTACACAGGCGGCCAGGGACCGACTTCCGTTATCTGCAATAAAACTCTTCCCGACAGCCGCTGACTAATGGCGGCCGCAGCACCCACAATTCCCGGCGCCCCAGAAACCGCTCTATCCAACGCGCTGATTTCCCCGCTGAAAGTGCGCATGCACCCCGGGGCCGTGGGCCATTCTGGGAGCCTGGCTCCTGTCCTCTGTCCCGAGTCGGACTCGGTTGAGCCGGCTGAACAAACCGGGAAGCGGCGGCTCGGATCGGGGAGGCACTGCACCCTGGGTTTCCTGGTGCCGGGGCTCTGGCCGCACGTCCGCCGGGCCCGGCCGCTCTGATTCTGATTGAGGTTTTTGATGAGGTAACAGAGAGGGTTGATGATGGCAATGAGGTTAACGTGGTGTACATGGATTTCCAAAAGGCGTTCGACAGCATGTAAAGTTAAGGCACATGGGATTGGGGGCAAGGTTTTGACTTGGATAGAGAACTGGTTGGCAGACAGAAAGGCAAGAGTTGGAATAAACGGGTCTTTTTCCGAGTGGCAGGCAGTGACTAGTGGGGTACCGCAGGGATCGGTCCTTGGACTCCAGCTATTCACAATATATATTAATGATCTGGACAAGGGAACTAGGGGTAACACCTCCAAGATTGCAGATGACACAAAGCTGGGTGGGCGTGTGTACTGTGAGGAGGATGCCGAGAAACTCCAGTATGATTTGGACAGGTTGGGTGATTGGGCAGAAGCATGGCAGATGCAAAAGAACGTGGATATAACGAGGTTATCCACTTTGGTGTCAAAAACAGGAAGGCAGATTATTATCTGAATGGCAATAGATTGGGAGAAGGGGAAGTGCAACGAAACCTGGGTGTCCTTGTGCACCAGTCGCTGAAGGTAAGCATGCAGGTGCAGCAGGCAGTTAAGAAGGCAAATGGTATGTTGGCCTTTGTAGTGAGAGGGTTTGAGTACAGGAACAAGGATGTCTTGCTGCAGTTGTACAGGGCCTTGGTGAGACCACACCTTGAGTATTGTGTGTAGTTTTGGTTGCCTTATCTGAGGAAGGATGTTCTTGCCATGGAGGGAGTGCAGTGAAGATTCACCAGGCTGATACCTGGGATGGCAGGAATGATGTATGAGGAGAGATTGGGTCGATTGGGCTTGTACTCACTGGAGTTTAGAAGAATGAGAGGGGATCTCATTGAAACTTATAAAATTCTAACAGGACTAGACAGACTAGATGCGGGAAGGATGTTCCCGATGGCCGGGGAGTCCAGAACCAGGGGTCACAGTCTAATGATAAGGGGTAATCCACTTAGGACTGAGATGAGGAGGAATTTCTTCACCCAGAGAGTGGTGAACCTGTGGAATTCTCCACCACAGAAGGCAGTGGAGGCCAATTCATTAAATATATTCAAGAAGGAGTTGGATATATTTCTTAAGGCTAAAGGGATCAAGGGATATGAATTTGGATGATCAGCCATGATCGCATTGAATGGCGGAGCAGGCTCGAGGGGCCGAATGGCCTACTCCTGCTCCTATCTTCTATGTTTCTAAAATAGACTTTGCTTGCTTTGCTGTTTTTTGGCTGACTATATTAAAAAAAAAATTTGGCTGCATGCAGGTATTTAATTGAGTTAGTTCAGGCTTGCTGTTTGTCCTGGTCCCGCCCCTTCCTGCACCTCATTGGCTGACACCGCTGTCAATCGACACCACGAGGGGGAAGGGAGGGTGATTGACAGATGACGATTGATAGAAGCGCCTGCCCGCGCTGTGATTGGTGCAGGGGAAGGCAAGTGGGCGTGTCCGGGCGCGGCCCACGTGGGGGAGACAAAGGCTGGCTGGAGCCCATGCGCAGCCCGCCTCGCACCGTTGGGAAACTTTTCAAATATTTTTTTTTGCAAAACAAATTGAAAAGACTCATTAATTCCCCCAACCTCCTCCCCTCTAAAGTGCGATTATTATTATTCTTGCTTTTCCTCATTTGTGTGGGGTGTCTTTTTTTTTTTACTTCCAGTGGCGTGCGCCGATCCAACCGACCCCTTGGCGTTGCGTGCTGGCGTCAGCGCGTAATCAGAGGGCGGTGATTAACGCGAGGCGCCCGCCAATCAGGAGCGCGGAAAACGCTGGGAGGACCGGGCGGGCTGACGGTCCTCCAACCAATAGCGGCGTGAGAGGGGAGCGAGACCTCGGTGGGCTGCGTGCGCCGATCTAACCGACCTCCTGGGCGTTGCGTGCATGCGTCAGTGCGTAAGCGGAGGGGGTGGTTGATTGATGCGACGCGCCCGCCAATCAGGAACGCGGAAAACGCTGGGAGGACGGGGCGGGCTGATGGTCCTCCAACCAATGGCGGCGCGGGAGGGAGGGGTGCGGGACCTCGGTGGGCTACAGAAACATAGAAACACAGATGATAGGAGCAGGAGTAGGCCATTCGGCCCCTCGAGCCTGCTCCGCCATTCAATGAGATCATGGCTGATCATCCAAATTCAGTCCCCTGTCCCTGCCTTCTCCCCATATCCCTTGATCCCTTTAGCCTTAAGAAATATATCCAACTCTTTCTTGAATATATTTAATGAACTGGCCTCCACCGCCCTCTGTGGTAGAGAATTCCACAGGTTCACCACTCTCTGGGTGAAGAAATTCCTCCTCATTTCAGTCCTAAATGGCTTACCCCTTATCCTTAGACTATGACCCCTGGTTCTGGACTCCCCGGCCATCAGAAACATCCTTCCTGCACCTAGTCTGTCCAGTCCTGTCAGAATTTTATAGGTTTCGATGAGATCCCCTCTCAATCTTTAAACTCCAGTGAGTATAAGCCCAATCGACACAATCTCTCCTCATACGTCATTCCTGCCATCCCAGGTATCAGCCTGGTGAATCTTCGCTGCACTCCCTCCATGGCAAGAACATCCTTCCTCAGGTAAGGCGACCAAAACTGCACACAATACTCAAGGTGTGGTCTCACCAAGGCCCTGTACAACTGTAGCAAGACATCCTTGTTCCTGTACTCGAACCCTCTTGCTACGAAGGCCAACATACCATTTCCCTTCTTAACCGCCTGCTGCACCTGCATGCTTACCTTCAGCGACTGGTGCACAAGAACACCCAGGTCTCTTTGCACTTCCCCTTCTCCCAATCTATTGCCGTTCAAATAATAATCTGCCTTCCTGTTTTTGCCACCAAAGTAGATAACCTCACATTTATCCACATTATAGTGCATTTGCCATGTTTCTGCCCAATCACCCAACCTCTCCAAATCGTACTGGAGTTTCATGACATCCTCCTCACAGCTTACCCTCCCACCCAGCTTTGTGTCATCTGCAAACTTGGAGATATTACATCCAATTCCCTTGTCCAGATCATTAATATATATTGTAAACAGCTGGGGTCCTAGGACCGATCCTTGCGGTACCCCACTAGTCACTGCCTGCCACTCGGAAAACGACCCGTTTATTCCAACTCTTTGCTTTCTGTCCGCCAACCAGTTCTCTATCCAAGTCAATACCTTGCCCCCAATCCCATGTGCCTTAATTTTGCACGCTAATCTCTTATGTGGGACATTATCGAAAGCCTTCTGAAAGTCCAAATACACCACATCCACTGGTTCTCCCTTATCTATTTTACCAGTTACATACTCAAAAAATTCCAGTAGATTAGTCAAGCATGATTTACCTTTTGTAAATCAATGTTGACAACAGCGACTACACTTCAAAAAGTACTTCATTGGCTGTAAAACCGTTGATCGTGAAAGGCGCTGTATAAAGGCCAGTCTTTCTTTATTTTCTCTCCTGTATTTACATTAATTACTTATATAAACCTCTTTTACTGTCTCTTGCAAGGGGAGGAATTGCAGACGGGCAGCTTAACGCAAACTTCACACGAAGATCTGACAGAGTCACTCGATTCATCAGGACCTGAATATCATTGACATATGGAAGCGGAAAGCAGCAATCAGAATGCGGGCAAACTGTACACGTGTCTTGTGTGTGGACGTGGATTTAACCGAAGGTGCAGCCTGGGGAGCCACAAGTGTAACCAAAGCGAGGAGAGTCCGTGCAAATGTCAGGAATGCGGGAAGGGATTCAGTTGCCTCTCCGAGCTGGAGACTCATCAACGCAGTCACTCCGTGAAATGGCCGTTCACCTGCTCCATGTGTGGGAAGGGATTCAGTCTCTCCTCCACCCTGCTGATACACCAGCGAGCTCACACTGGGGAGAGCCCGTTCACCTGCTCCGTGTGCGAGAAGGGATTCAGCCATTCTTACTCTCTGCGGGTGCACCAGCGAGTTCACACTGACGAGAGACCCTGTAAGTGCCCTGACTGTGAGAAGAGCTTTAAAAGCGCCGAGGATCTGAACGAGCATCAACGCATTCACACCGGGGGGAGCCCGTTCAGCTGCTCTCACTGCGGAAAGAGGTTTGTTAAGTCATCGAACCTGCTGAGACACCAGCTGGTTCACACCGGGGAGAGGCCGTTCAGCTGCTCTCACTGTGGAAAGAGGTTTGCTAAGTCATCGAACCTGGTGAGACACCAGCGACTGCACACCGGGGAGAGGCCGTTCACCTGCTCCGTGTGCGGGAAAAGTTTCCCTCGTCCCTCCTCTCTGCGGGAACACCAGCTGGTTCACACTGACGAGAGGCCGTTCTCCTGCTCCGAGTGCGGGAAAGGATTCACTCGTCCCTCCTCTCTGCGGGAACACCAGCTGGTTCACACTGACGAGAGGCCATTCACCTGCTCCGTGTGCGGGAAAGGATTCACTCGTCCCTCCTCTCTGCGGAAACACCAGCTGGTTCACACTGACGAGAGGCCGTTCTCCTGCTTCGAGTGTGGGAAAAGATTCACTCGTCCCTCCTCTCTGCGGGAACACCAGCTGGTTCACACTGACGAGAGGCCGTTCTCCTGCTCCGAATGCGGGAAAAGATTCACTCGTCTCTCCTCTCTGTGGGAACACCAGCTGCTTCACACTGATGAGAGGCCATTCTCTTGCTCCAAGTGCGGGAAAGGATTCACTCGTCCCTCCTTTCTGCGCGAACACCAGCTGGTTCACACTGACGAGAGGCCGTTCTCCTGCTCCGAGTGCGGGAAAGGATTCACTCGTCTCGCCTCTCTGCGGGAACACCAGCTGGTTCACACTAACGAGAGGCCGTTTAAATGTTCCGACTGCGACAAGAGTTTCAAATGCTCCAAGGGCCTGAAGATGCATCGACGTATCCACACCGGGGAGAGACCGTTCAGCTGCTCTCACTGTGGGAAGAGGTTTAAGCACTCATATTCTCTTCAGAATCACCAGTTCACCCACACCGGGAAGATGCCGTTCCCCTGCTCAGTGTGTGAAAAGGGATTCACCAGTTCATCTCACCTGCTGAGACACCAGCGAGTTCACACCTGAGCGCACTGGTCCCATTCTGCTGTTAATCACATGAAGGACTATTCTGTGTTAATAATGGCAATTACAGGGTCGGGGGGGCAGGGGGCGGTTTGAAGATGCTGATAACCCCAGTAACTAGGCTGGAGTTTAAGAGGGGTCAGTCTTGGCTCAGTGGGTGACACTCTCACCTCTAGAGTCAGAAGGTCGTGGGTTTAAGTCCCACTCTGGAGACCTGAGCAAGTAATCTAGGCTGACACAAAGAGTTGGAATAAACGGCTCTTTTTCCAAGTGGCAGGCAATGACTAGTGGGGTACCGCAGGGATCTGTCCTTGGACCCCAGCTATTCACAATATATATAAATGATCTAGACGAGGGAACTAGATGTAATATCTCCAAGTTTGCAGATGACACAAAGCTGGGTGGGCATGTGTGCTGTGAGGAGGATGCTGAGAAACTCCAGTATGATTTGGACAGGTTGGGTGATAGGGCAGAAGCATGGCAGATGCAGGATAATGTGGATAAATGCGAGGTTATCCACTTTGGTGGCAAAAACAGGAAGGCAGATTATTATCTGAACGGCAATAGATTGGGAGAAGGGAAAGTGCAACGAGACCTGGGTGTCCTTGTGCAGCAGTCGCTGAAGGTAAGCATGCAGGTGCAGCAGGCGGTTAAGAAGGCAAATGGTATGTTAGCCTTCGTAGCGAGAGGGTTCGAGTAGAGGAACAAGGATGTCTTGCTGCAGTTTACAGGGCCTTGGTGAGACAACACCTTGAGTATTGTGTGCAGTTTTGGTCGCCTTATCTGAGGAAGGATGTTCTTGCCATGGAGGGAGTGCAGTGAAGATTCACCAGGCTGATACCTGGGATGGCAGGAATGACGTATGTGGAGAGATTGGGTCAATTGGGCTTGTACTCGCTGGAGTTTAGAAGAATGAGAGGGGATCTCATTGAAACTTATAAAATTCTAACAGGACTAGACAGACTAGATGCAGGAAGGATGTTCCAGATGGCCGGGGAGTCCAGAACCAGGGGTCACAGTCTAAGGATAAGGGGTAAGCCATTTAGGACAGAGATAAGGAGGAATTTCTTTACCCAGAGAGTGGTGAACCTGTCGAATTCTCTACCACAGTAGGCAGTGGAGGCCAATTCATTAAATATATTCAAGAAGGAGTTAGATATATTTCTTAAGGCTAAAGGGATCAAGGGATATGGGGAGAAGGCAGGGACAGGGTACTGAATTTGGATGATCAGCCATGATCTCATTAAATAGCGGAGCAGGCTCGAGGGACTGAATGGCCGACTCCTGCTCCTATCTTCTATGTTTCTAAAGCCGGTGGTCATGAAAGGCGCTATATAAATGCAATCTTTCTTTTTCTCTCTCCTGTATTGAAAGTAATTACTTACATAAACTTGTTTTTTCCGCCTGTTCACCAGGATGAGATCAGGCCTGGTGAAGAGCCTATTTCTTTGGGTACCAGTCTCACGGTCACTGCGTGTAATGGGTTATGTCATTGATTTGTGAAATAAAGTGTATCAATCAGACGTCTCAATGTTTCCTGTTCCACGAGCTTGTTTCGGGGGTCTGGCTCAGCGACTATCCTGTAATCACACCAACAAGTCCCACTGGGCTGAACAATGGAAGAGAGGCGTTGGAGGAGGATGGTGTGATCAACCGTGGTGAAGCTCGCAGACAGGTCGAGAAGGATGAAGAGAGATAGTCCACCGGTTACAGCCACGGAGGATGTAATTCGTGACTTTTGTTGAGGGCCGTGTCACTGCTGGGGCAGAGGTGGAAACCAGGTTGGAGAGGTTCAAATTTGGAGTTCATTGAAGGATGGTTGCTGTTTTGAGAGGCGACAACACTTTCAAGAACTGGAGAGGAGAAGGAGGTTGGCGATGGGGCGATGGTTTGCAAGGACAGAGGTGTCAAGCGTAGGTTTTTTGAAGGGTGGGATCGGATGCAAAGGCCCGAGTGAGCCAGAGAAGCGAGAGCTGAAAATCGCTGTAATATCAGTGAAATTAATTTTGGGAAACTGCAGGTTAACTTTTATCAGTATTTTTTTCCTGCCCGTCTTTGCCAATCAGCTTAAATCTGTGTCCTCTTGTTATCAACGCTCCAGCCAGTGGAAACAGTTTCTCTTTATTTACTCTATTGAAACCCTTCTTGATTTTGAACACCACCATTAAATCTCCTCTTCACCTTCTCTGCTCAAAGGAGAACAACCCCAGCTTCTCCAGTCTCTCCACATTACTGAAGTCCCTCATCCCCGGTACCGTTCTGGTCAATCTCCCCATAACCTTCTCTGCTCCAAGTAGAACAATCCCACCTTCTCCAGTCTCTCCACATAACTGACATCCCTCATCCCCGGTACCGTTCTGGTCAATCTCCCCATAACCTTCTCTGCTCCAAGGAGAACAATCCCAGCTTCTCCAGTCTCTCCACGTAACTGTAATTACTCAGCCCTGGAACCATTCTAGTAAATATCTCTGCACCCTCTCCAAAGACTTCATGTCCTCCCTAAAGTGTAGCGACCTAGAATTAGTCACAATACTCCAGCTGGGGCCGAACTCATTTTTATACAGGTGTAGCATAACTTCCTGGCCTGTGTACTCTGTGCCTCTATTGATAAAGCCCAGGATCCCATCTGCTTTGTTAACTGCTTTGTTAACCTGTCCTGCCACCTTAGGAAGCTCTGCTCTGCTCAACTCTGTGGCAGGGTGGGGCTTTAATCCCAGAATCTCAAAGAGACAGTTTCTGAGAAATACCAGCCCCAGGATGACCGAGTGGTTCAGCCGCTGGACTTAACATCCAATGGGTTTATACCCATGTGGGTGGGAACCCCACTCCTGGTAGCTCATTAATTGAAGACCCATTTCCTTTCATCCTGCTCAGTGACACTCGCTTGTCATCTGCTGAATCTCCATCAAACCATCAATGAGATGTTTATAGATATGGAAAGAATGATTTCATATTTATATGTAATTCTTAAGATGGTATTTTGGCATCTGCTGAATCTGCATTTTTCTCTAACTCTCTTTCTGTCGCTCTCAACTAACAAGGAGTTGGAATTGTGAAATGTATCTGTACCTCTCAGTCTCCACCTCAATCTCTGTCTCACTGTCATTCTCTCTCTCTCTCTCTCTCTCTCTCACACATTTGTCCAAAGCCTCCTTTTGCCTCTCTCTCTCTGTCTTCCTCTTTCAATCTCTCTGTCTGTCCCTCTCTCCTTTTTCTCAGTCAGTCCAGTTCTGTTCACAGCTCGACTGTTGCTCTGACAGATTTTGCACCTGTCAGTTCTGCATTAGTGTAGTGGTGAGTGTCCCCGCCTGTCACGTGGGAGACCGGGGTTCAATTCCCCGACGGGGAAGATGGCTTTTAACATCTTGAATTTTAAAATTTTGGGCAGCTCCTAAAAATCCTCCTCGAAAAAGTAGAACAGAAAACAATTTCACTTTTAGGATCTGTTTGGAGGCTGGAGTCTGGGTGCCCCTCTGGTGTCGAGCGATGGGCCATTGCGATGTTAACTGGGCGGCCTTTCAAAATACAACAAACTCCCAGTAGGATTAATCGGGAGTTACAAGAATTAAAATTCCACGGATTGTAACAACTCGACTTTTGGATTGATCGGCAGGATTTGACGAAATCTATGGCAGCAATACAACAAAAATCAGACAAATTACCGACAGTCTGTCTCTCTGTATATCTTAGTCACTCTTTGTGTCTGTTTGTGCGTCTGATTGTGAATATATGTGTCTGTCTATGTGTGTGTGTCTCTCTGTGTATGCGTGTGTCTGTATGTGAATCTCTGTGTGTGTCTGTATGTGTGTGTGTGTTTCAGTCTTTGTATCAAGCACTGAATAGCTACTTCCTTTACCATGTCCTTGATAGTATAGTGGTGAGTCTTCAATTCCCCGACAGGTTCTCTCTCTGTAAGGGTAACCAGAAGAGCTTCTTCTCCCCGAGACAGACCCTCTGATATAAAGGGTCGACCTCCGCCTTATTCCCAATCAATCACACGGAGTCCGGAGGTTCGTTCAGTAAATCAACTTTATTTTACAAGTCGACAGGGGAGGCATTCATCCTGGGATGAATGCTCTCTAATCGCTAAGATCCCCTGCCTTATATACAGGTTTTTGTTCTAAGTCATGGCTTACATCATACAGTTGATTTTGGGTGCAAATTCTTGCGACCTGTGTGCACATTTTGACCGTTTACATAGTTCTGTGGCCCCATATGTTATCTTTACCACATTCCTCAATTAGTAACTAACGGTTTGTGCACATTATTCAAGTAGCAACTGACAGTTTGACTATTTGACCACATTTCACCATACCTCCCTCTGGGACATGTACATAACAACTCGTTATATGGTTGGATATATGCTCGGTTCCTCAATTCCCTTATTTTAGCCCTTTTAACTCTTTCAGTGTCCCCTTTCACAATATCCTGGCCACTGTAACATGGTTAAGTTCATTAGTACCGGTACAATTTCGTGTCTCACGTTATCATACAATTGTTCTCCCTCAGTAAATAATACTAGTCCATTCATGGGTCCAGGTTTCATATCTGGACATTGTAGCATCCTCGGTTCGCTTGCCTCTTCTTTCTGTGTATTGGGAGCCGTGAATGAGACTCCGAATGTGATTGTTCCATTAAAACATGGTGCTTTCTCATCATGTACTTGTCATGTAATGTGGGATGTCCCTTTGCTTATTTCATGTCGCAGCAGTAATCCCACCTTTATGCTGAAGTTTCCCTGTAAATTAAGCAGAAGCCTGGTCGTCACCAGAGGTTAGTTTATCTCTGGTGTTTATTCCATTGATCCTGTGGGATTTAAGATCAGGTGGGTTATTGCTTTATTGTTTTAATTGGGTCCAATGTTTACATCTACCCTTTCCCCTCATATATATGCACATGTATCGCTGGTCATGATAACCTCAAATGGTCCAGTCCATCTAGGTGAGAATCCCGATCTCTCTGGCAATATTTTAACAAATACCTGCTCACCCACCTTGGGTGGGGGCTCTGAGGCCCCCTGCTTTTGTGTATTTTTATCTCTGATGTCTTGTTCTTTAACTTCTTGTTTGAGCTCTTTCAATTGATTATCCAATGTTTGTACGTATTTCCTAATGTTATCTTTTAAGGGTCCTCGTCCCTCGCTACCAGATGCTACTCCTTCCGGCAGACACATTGCTCGTCCAGTCATGAGTTCATATGGTGTCAGTCCAGTCACCCTGTTTGGGGTGGCTCTCAGCCTCATCAGGATACATGGAAGGACATCCACCCATCCCTGTCCGGTTTCGGCTATGGCCTTAAGGCTATTTTCAGGGTTCTGTTCATTCGCTCCACCATGCCTGAGCTTTGCGGATGATAGAGGATATGGAACTTCTGCCTTACTCCTAGTAGCTTACAAGCTTCTTTCATTACCTTTCCTGTAAAGTGGGAACCTTGATCTGAATCTATTTGCAACGGGACCCCTCATCTCGGTATCACGTCGTATGCAAATATTCGGGCCACAGTCTGAGCACTACAGTCTCTGGTAGGGAATGCTCCCACCCACCTTGTAAACTAGTCTATGATCACTAGGCAGTATTTCTTCCCTCTGCTGTTATTCTACCTACTGCTATTGGTGTAGGCATCTCTGTGTCCACCGCTGCTCTTGCTGCCTGATCAGCTAACACATTTCCTTTATTTTAATCACTGTTACCTCTTCTGCTCCCTTTACCGCTTCTACTAGGTCTCTCACTACCTCCTCATGCTGTATTTGTCCTCCTCCGGAGGTTACATATCCTCTCCTATTCCACGCTATCATATAATCATGCACTACCCCAAATGCATATCTACTATCCGTGTATATATTTACTGTGTTTTCCTTTTGCCAATTTCAATACTTCCGTGAGAGTCACTAATTCTGCTACCTGCGCTGAGGTCCCTCCTTCAAGCCCTCCCTTTGCGACTGTTTCTCCGTTCTCGGATACTACTGCCCAACCAGTGGGTGGCTCCCCGTTTATATATCGGTGAGATCCGTCTACATAAAAGGTGTTTTCGGGATTTTCAAGGGGCGATTCTGATACGGTTCCTCTGACCTCTTCTTTGAATACTAACTGATACTCGAGTGCCTCGCCCTCTGATAGAGTCAACCCCGCAGAGGGAATGCTATCTTCCCTTATAATCTGGACTGATCTGTCCTTGGGTATCAATACTGCTTCCCAAGCCGCCCTCCTGTCTGATACAGCCTTCATTTTGCCTGTGTTTAGTAGGTCCACCACTGTGTGTTGTGTGTGTAATATCAGCTCTCCTGACATAGTGACGGGCTCGCATATCCGCACCGCCCATGCGGTGCAGTCGAGGGCCGCCATGCATCTCACCATTCCTTTAGCCACGGGGGTTTGTTGGGTGGAGTAATAGGCAATTGGCCTCATATCTCCCCCATACTCTTGGGTGACTACAGCGTCATAGAAGTTCCCGTCTATATATATAAATATAATATATATGGAATGGTTTGACTATATTTGGCAATCCTAGTGCGGGTGCGGACATCAGGGCTGCTTTTAATTTTGCATAAGCCTCGTCCTGCTCCGATTCCCATTCTATCTTATCGGTGGTGAGTCTCCCCCCTTTAACTAACCGTTGAATCAGCTCTGTTTTCCCTGCAAAGTCTGATATAAAACTCCTGCAGTAATTAAACAGTCCCAACACTTTCCTCACTCCCCGGATGGTCACTGGCCTTGACATGTCTTTTATGGCTGCCTTTCATTCCTGCGGGAGTGCCTTATACCCCTGGCTAATTTCGTGCCCTGGATACTTTACTTTGGACAGTCCAACCTGTGCTTTTTTGGAGTTCAATTTAAAGGCAGCTTTCTTAAGTGTCTGGAGGGTGTCTAGTAATGCTCCCATGTGTCCTTTGGCATCCTCTGATGCAATCATTATGTCATCGACATATTGGAGTAGGGTGCTCTGGTACTTTGATAGGTCTAACTTGTCTAAGGCTTGACTCAGTACACGGTGGAATATATTTGGACTATTGTGGAACCCTGCGGGACCCTGGTCCATGTATACTGTCTATCCCCGACAGTAAAGGCGAATTTCCCTTGTGATTCCTCTGCCAATGGTATGGACCAGAACTCGCTCGCTATATCCAAGACTGTAAATATTTTAAAGTCTGGTTTCAGACCATTAAATATCTTATTCAATGCAGTCTACACAAATTTACACCAACCAGAATTTCACCGTGGCCACAATAAAAGTCTGGTTTTAATAGGTTAATTAACCTCAATAACTCCAATCAATTTTTTTTAACTAACCAGTATCACTTGGAAAAGAAAGAAACCAGAGCTTCATTTTCTTCCAGGCACATTGGAGACTGTGACTTCAAGGCTGAAGCTTATCTTTTGTAAAACAATTAACAAACTTAAAACATCACACGCTTGTCCATCATTCAAGACAAGTCTTCAAAGGGTTAAACAGCTTTTAGCTCTCTGTACACAAGAGTGGGTGGAGCTAAAACAAACACGACAGATATTTTTTTCCAAAGACAGAAAACTTCCACACTTTTACACAAACTGAGATTCCAGCATTCCTTTTAAGATTCCTTTCACTCAGCAAATCCTGGATTTCACTTGTTTTGGACAGAAGCTGATAGCATCTGTGTCGAGAAAACTTAATTTTTTTCCTTATTCACTTTCTTAAATTACTGGTACTCGGTTACAATTTTGGCACCCGTTTTTGGTCCAAATTCGAGTACGTCTACTCAACTCATAATATGTGCGAGCCACTAAAATGGTGGCCTTTTCTTCCTTTAATTTTGTTTCTTTAGCCCACCATTCTCTTTGCTTGGCCAGTGGGTCATTCGGTTGCCAATTGTTTTTAACCATTTTATCAATTCATCTTTTATTTTTGGTCGCTAAATAGTGTGTCAGAGACCCCACCGGTCCCCACTCGAGTTTCTCACTTCCCATGGTTAATTATTGTGAGCGGTACGTCCCTTACTTTACTCTCGCAGAGTGAGACAGTACTTGTAACCACAGTTGTCAGCGGTACGTCCCTTACTTTACTCTCGCAGTGTGAGACAGTACTTGTAACCGCAGTTCTCAGCGGTAAGTCCCTTACTTTACTCTCGCAGAGTGAGACGGTACTTGTAAAGTCTGTGGGTTGTGCAGTTAATAAATACACAGACTTCAGAAATAACAACAAACAGGTCTTTACTATTCGAAGGTCCGGGCGAATCTGCCCCAGTTATCCTGTCACAACACTTATATACTGGTGTGGTCACCGTCGGCACCACAGTATACAGAAGCCAAACAAGCAGTGCCACACTTAAAGTAGTTCCCTTAAAGGTGAACGGTTACATACAATAATTTCCTTAAGGGTAGACGGGTACATACACTACAATCCTCCCTTTTTAGCTTTCAACATACTGAGTCCATAGTGGACATACATTATCACATATATATATACAGATTTATTTAAGACAGTTCATAGATTCAGTCTTTCGGGAGGTTTCCGGATTCTGTCCGGGTAACGACGCAGTGGTGTCGTCATTCCAAGCGGGCTAGTAGGTGTTTCTGGTAAAGTTGAATCGGCTCGAAGCACAGTGTCAGGTTCCTCTGACTCCAGAACTACCAGATCGGACGTAGGTGTTCTGGGTAACTCAGTCTCAACCTTATCCGGGTAAGGTGGTGAAGTCGGGGGCCCATTTGTGGCGGACCCTATGATCTGGTCAACATGGCGCCTTATTATATTGTCTCCAATGTCCACAGTGTACATCAACGGGCCTAGCCTTTTTCCAATCGTTCCAGGCTGCCATTTCTCAGTACGATAGTCCCGGGCCAAAACTCGTTGACCGGTCTGGAAGGATCTAGTGGCCCTTTCGTTCATGCCCTGGAATTGCCGGTTCTCTACGTCCCTTCTGACGTTTGGTTTGAGTAAATCCAGCCGACATCGTAGGCGTCTATTACAAAACATCATCGCGGGAGTTTGATTTGTGACCGCATGGGTTGCATTTCGGTATGCCAACAAAAAACTATCCACCTTATGCTGTAAACTTATGTCTTCATTACTCATGGCCTTTACGGCCTTCTTGAAGGTCTGGACAAACCTTTCAGCCAATCCATTGGAGGCGGGATGGTATGGGGCTGACGTGTAATGTTTAACCCCATTGCTCTTTAAGAATTTCTTAAATTCCTCAGATACAAATTGCGGTCCATTGTCAGAACAGATCTGTTCTGGCAGGCCATTCCGAGCAAACATAGTCCTTAACACCGTGATGGTTTTTTCCGTCGTGGTGGTGGTCATCTTAATTACTTCTGGCCACTTGGAGTGGGCATCTACCGCTATTAGGAACATCGAATCCATAAATGGACCAGCAAAGTCGATGTGTACTCTTTGCCAGGGAGATGAGGGCCACTCCCATGGGTGCAGAGGAGCCTGTGGTGGCGCATTCTGAACCCTCTGACATCCTAGGCAATTCTTCGTGATCTCCTCTATGTCCCCATCGATGCCTGGCCACCACACAAACGCCCTTGCTAGATTCTTCATCTTTACGCCACCCAGGTGTCCTTCGTGCAGCTCCTTGAGTACCTTCTTTTGGAGTTTGGGTGGAATCACCACTCTAGACCCACACATCAGGGTTCCTCGACACACTGACAGTTGTTCTTTCCTCTGTGAGAATGCTTGCAGTGTTGGTTCGCACTGTGCTGGCCATCCCTCCACCGTTAAATCATAGACTCGTGAAAGAGTCGGGTCATTCCTTGTCTCATTCTCAATCATTGAGTTTGTTATCGGCAGACACTCCACTATTGATGAGTGGAACAACTCTACTGGGTCCACTGTCCTCGCTTCTTCTACCATCGGCAATGGCAAGCGTGATAGCCCATCAGCGTTTCCATGCTGTTTGGACTGTTTGTATTCAATATCATACTGGTGTGCCCCAAGTAAAACTGACCATCTTTGTAACCTTTGTGCCGTCATGGTAGAAACGGCCTTGTTTGGGTTGAATATGGACACCAACGGCTGGTGGTCCGTCAGCAATGTGAACCTCTTACATTGCAAGTAATGGTTGAATTTCTTCACGCCCCACACAAGACTGAGGGCCTCCCTATCTATCTGGGCGTAATTTCGTTCCGCTGGTGTCAATGATCGGGACGCGAATGCCACCGGCCTTTCCGAGCCATTTGGTAGTCTGTGCGAAAGTACTGCCCCAATTCCGTACGGGGAAGCATCACAAGCTAGCCGAAGGGGTAATGCTGGGTTGAAATGAGCCAACACTTCTTCAGAGGTAATCACAGAAATCACAGAAATCACAGAAACCCCACAGTGCAGATAGAGGCCATTTCGGCCCATCGAGCCTGCACCGACACATGTCCCACCCGATCCCCGTAACCCCTACACCAACACATATCCCACCCTATCCCCGTAACCCCACGTATTTAATCCCCCTAACACTAAGGGTCAATTTATCATAGCCAATCAACCTAACCTGCACATCTTTGGACTGTGGGAGGAAACCGGAGCACCCGGAGAAAACCCACGCAAACACGGGGAGAATGTGCAAACTCCACACAGACAGTCGCCCGAGGCCGGATTCGAACCCGGGTCCCTGGTGCTGTGAGGCAACAGTGCTAACCACTATGCCACCGTGCTGCCCTAATCAACTCCTTGCTCCTGCGAAAAGCCTTTTTGCATTCTTCACTCCACCTCCATGGTGTTTCTTTCCGCAACAGCTCATTTAGCGGATGCAGCACCGTAGATAAATTTGGCAGAAACTTGTGATAATAATTAATCAACCCCAAGAATGACCTTAGCTGTGACACGTTTCCTGGAGCGGGGGCCTTCACGACCGCTTCTATCTTTTCCGGTGACTTATGTAGTCCCTCTCGGTCAATGACATGACCGCAGTATGAGATCCGTTTTTGGAAGAACTCACATTTCTTGCGATTAACCCGAAGGCCATACTCCTTCAACCTGGTTAGTACCAGTTTCAAATTCGTGAGGTGTTCTTCCTCATCTTTTCCCGTGATTAGAATATCATCTAAGTAGCACTGCGTGCTTGGAATTCCTTGTAACACCTGTTCCATGGCCCTCTGCCAAATTGCTGGCGCCGAAGCTACTCCAAAGACCAGTCTATTATAGCGATACAAGCCTCTGTGAGTGTTGATGGTGAGGTATTGGCGTGACTCTTCCTCAACCTCCATCTGTAAATATGCCTGAGCCAAGTCTATCTTCGTGAAGTGCTTCCCTCCAGCCAATGAAGCAAAAATATCTTCAATCCGCGGAAGCGGGTATTGTACCGTGTGAAGTACCGGATTCACTGTGATCTTGAAATCTCCGCAGATACGGACCTTCCCCGGTCCCCCTGGCTTATTACTTGATGAGGATTTCATGACGGGAACAATGGGCGTGGCCCACTCACTCCAGTCTACTTTTGACAGAACCCCTGATCGTTCAAGTTCTTCTAGTTCTGCCTCTACTGCTGGTCGTATTGCGTACGGTACCGATCTGGCCTTAAAAAACTTTGGGCTTGCATGTTCTGCAATCTTGACCTTTGCTTTAATACCTCGCAGCGTTCCCAGTTCTTGCTGGAATACCTCTTTAGCTTCGTCTAATATTCTGGACAACCGTTCAGGTTTGACATCCTCTTTTTCGGACTCCACCGTCATGGTGTTTAGTGCATGCCAGTCCATCTTTATTTTTTGGATCCACTCTCGTCCCAGAAGTGGTGGACCTCCCTCAGGCAACACATACAGATCTAACCGGTGGTGAACTTTATCCTGGTATCTCACCTTAACCTCTAGTTTTCCGATGGGGAATACTTTGTGCCCCGTGTATGTCTGCAGCACTAGATCCGTATTCCGTAGTGGAATATGCTTGAAAAACTTTTTATAGTCATGCTTATTCATGACAGTCAACGCCGATCCGGTGTCTACTTCCATTTTTACTTGGACCTTCTCAATCTGTAACGTTATCCAAATAGTTTGTCGGTCGGCTTCATTGCTCACGTTGTGGATTCTCAGACTGTCCAGTCCTTTGTGTTTGGAGTGTGAGTCCGACTTCTGTTCCTTCAGACTCTTCCTAGTCGCCTCTTGTACCTTTCTGTACCATTTTTGTGAGGACTCGTTATTGTTGTACGTCGTTCCTGACCGGCACACTTTAGCTTTGTGCCCGATCTTGCCACATTTCCGGCATTCTTGGTTTTTACCCCAGCAACGCTTCTGGTCGTGTGTTGTCTTCCCACAACGATAGCATTTCGTAGTCCTCGAGGTGATGTGGTCCACCCCTAGTGCCACCGCCTTCCGCTGCATTACCGCCGTTCCTTTTGCTGCGGCTTCGCATGATGCGGCTATAAGGACAGCCCTGTCAAGTGTGAGGTTGTTCTCTTCCAGTAGTCGCTTTTGCGTCCCTTCTTTGGACAATCCACATACGAACTTGTCTCGCAGTGCCTCTGTCAGATTCCCTCCGAACTGGCAGTGTTTCGCTAGCCTCCGCAGTTCGACCAAGTATTCCGCGTTGCTTTCGTCTTTCTTCTGCGTTCTCGCATAGAATCTGAATCGTTCAGCCAGCTTCAACGGTGTGGGGTTCAAGTGATCCTTCAGCACTGCTACTATATCCTCGAAAGTCTGATCCGCCGGTTTAGCTGGAGAGAGAAGATGTTTCAACAACCCGAATGTTTTCGCACCCATCATGTTAAGTAAGGTTACAGCTTTTTCCTCCTTAGCTATTTTGTTAGCCTTACAATGTATCTCAATACGTTCCACGTACGTGGGCCAGTCTTCTATTTCGGAGTTAAAATCGTTGCTGTCCCCACGCTTAGGCATCTTCCTTTCTTTGGGTACAACACAAATATTTCTTTAAATTCTTATGTATTTTTTTTTTTAAGATGGCGGCTTTTCCCGCGAATTTGGCGGTTTCCCGCTCTTCTGTCGGCTCCTCCGCCTAATGGCGGCTTCCCGCGTTTCTTCCTGGTGGAAAGGGTACGCTTTCCCCGCAGCGGACAGGTTCAGCCGCTGGGCTGGCTCTCGCACAGCTCCCCCTACTCGGCTCTGTCTTCTCCTCCCGCCCGCACGGCTCTACCGGCGCTGGGTACACCCCGTTAACGGAGGACAGTTCAGCCGCTGGACTGGCTCCTCGCAGTCTCTCTCTCCGCACCCGGCTCTCACCCGCATGGTTCCCGTTCGCCTCCCCAGCCCTCTCGCAGACCGGTGTTTCCCTCCCCGGCTGCGGCTGGGTTTCTCTTCCCGCGCCTACTCGCAGGCTCAGCGCTTCGTGGCTGCGGTCGCTGCCCTGATTTTTCCCGCCGATCGCGGTCCGGCTGTCACCCGACGCCGTTGGACCCGACTTTTGACCGGCTCAGCTCCCCCTCGACCAAGGTCGAGTGCTCTGCCCTTATCCTCCGGATATTCTCTACACCTTCCCCTACTCACAGTCTCTTCGGCCGCCTTGTTTCCAGCTAATCGGCTCACTCCGCACCGTGGTAGAAGGGTAGTCAGTGCCTGTTGCAGATGGAAGCTTTTATTGCTAAAGTCTTCCTCCTTTCTCCTGCTGCAGCCTCGTGTTTTCTTCCAGCAGCACGACGAGGGCGGTTGCCTCTCTTCGACGCTCTTCTTGCTTTGGTAATCTTGCCGCAGGGTACGATCGGACTCGTCGCCACTGTAAAGTCTGTGGGTTGTGCAGTTAATAAATACACAGACTTCAGAAATAACAACAAACAGGTCTTTACTATTCGAAGGTCCGGGCGAATCTGCCCCAGTTATCCTGTCACAACACTTATATACTGGTGTGGTCACCGTCGGCACCACAGTATACAGAAGCCAAACAAGCAGTGCCACACTTAAAGTAGTTCCCTTAAAGGTGAACGGTTACATACAATAATTTCCTTAAGGGTAGATGGGTACATACACTACAGTACTTGTAACCACAGTTGTCAGCGGTACGTCCCTTACTTTACTCTCGCAGAGTGAGACGGTACTTGTAACCCCAGTTGTCAGCGGTACGGCCCTTACTTTACTCTCACAGTGTGAGACGGTACTTGTAACCACAGTTGTCAGCGGTACGTCCCTTACTTTACTCTCGCAGAGTGAGACAGTACTTGCAACAATTTTGTTCTGGCGAATTGTCAGAGGTATGCTTAGCACTACCTGCAACTTCAAATTGTCAGAGGTATGCTTTAGACTTTTACTCCAAAGGTAATGCACTACTTGCAACTCATACCACGCCTATACTTCCACACATTTCATCCTAACCCCAAGACCGCTTGACTTATCCATTCAAACCTTTTAGTTCTTTGATTCCAAAGGGGGCGGTGGACACGAGACGGTGTTGCCTTGCCCTAACTGTACATGGTATTTAAAAGTACTCACGTTTTTGGCTCAGCTTCTCTCGCCCATGCCTCCCATCTGTGTGGATCCTGTTCATAAGAACATAAGAAATGGGAGCAGGAGTAGGCTAATCGGCCCCTCGAGCCTGCTCCGCCATTCAATAAGATCATGGCTTTTCTTAAGTATGGACACCAAAACTGTATGCAGTATTCCAGGTGCGGTCTCACCAATACCTTGTACAACTGAAGCAATACCTCCCTATTTTTATATTCTATCCCCCTAGCAATGAAAGCCAACATTCTATTGGCCTTCTTAATCACTTGCTGCACCTGCATACTAACCTTTTCAGTTTTGTGCACCAGGACCCCCAGATCCCTTTGCACTTCAGTACTTTCCAGTTTCTTGCCATTAAGATAATAGCTTGCTCTACGATTTTTCCTGCCAAAGTGCATAACCTCACACTTTCCAGTATTGTATTCCATCTGCCAAATCTCTGCCCACTTACTTAGCCTGTCTATGTCCCCTTGCAGGTTTTTTATGTCCTCCTCACTCACTACTTTCCCTCCCATCTTAGTATCATCTGCAAACTTTGAGATGTTACACTCGGTCCCCTCCTCCAAATTGTTAATATAGATTGTAAAGAGTTGGGGACCCAGCACTGACCCCTGCGGAACACCACTAGTTACTGATTGCCAGTCTGAGAATGAACCATTTATCCCAACTCTCTGCCTTCTGTTAGATAGCCAATCCTCTATCCATGCCAGAATATTACCCCCAATCCCGTGATTTTTTATCTTAAGCAATAATCTTTTGTGTGGCACCTTGTCAAATGCCTTTTGGAAGTCTAAATACACTACGTCCACTGGTTCACCTTTATCCACCCTATATGTTACTTCCTCAAAGAACTCCAGCAAATTTGTCAAACATGACTTCCCCTTCATAAAACCATGCTGACTTTGTCTTATTAAATTATGATTATCCAAATGTCCTGTTACTGTCTCCTTAATAATGGACTCCAAAATTTTACCTACCACAGATGTTAGGCTAACCAGTCTATAGTTTCCAGCCTTCTGTCTACTGCCCTTTTTAAATAAGGGTGTTACATTAGCAGTTTTCCAGTCTGCCGGGACCTTTGCTGAGTCCAGGGAGTTTTGGAAGATTATTACCAATGCATCCACAATCCCTACCGCCACTTCCCTCAAGACCCTAGTATGTAAGCCATCAGGTCCAGGTGATTTATCCGCCTTGAGTCCCATTATTTTACCCAGTACCACTTCCTTAGTGATTTTGATCGTGTTTATCTCCTCCCCCCCCTATAGCCCCCTGCTTGTCAAGTGTTGGGATATTCTTGGTGTCCTCTACTGTAAAGACTGATACAAAATATTCATTCAGTGTTATTGCCATCTCCATATTTCCCACCATTAATTTCCCGGTCTCATCCTCTAAGGGACCAACATTTACTTTAGCCACCCTTTTTCTTTTTATATAACTATAAAAACTCTTACTATCTGTCTTTATATTTTTTGCTAATTTACTTTCATAATCTATCTTCCCTTTCTTAATCA
Organism: Somniosus microcephalus; assembly: GCF_052327205.1. Classification (NCBI taxonomy): domain Eukaryota; kingdom Metazoa; phylum Chordata; class Chondrichthyes; order Squaliformes; family Somniosidae; genus Somniosus; species Somniosus microcephalus. The sequence goes on along the minus strand of NW_028225189.1, from coordinate 2,925,681 downwards.
ATCTTTTTGTTATTTTTTGCTGTCTTTTAAAGTTTTCCCAATCCTCTATCCTCCCACTAGATTTGGCTACCTTATATGCCCTTGTTTTTAGTCGAATACTATCCTTAATTTCTTTACTTAGCCACGGATGGCTGTCTTTTCTTTTACACCCTTTTTTTCTCAGTGGAATATACTTTTTTTGGAAGTTGTAAAATAACTCCTTAAATGTACACCACTGATCATGTATCGTCTTATCCTTTAACCTATTTTCCCAATCCACTTTACTCAATTCCGCTCTCATACCTTCATAGTCTCCTTTATTCAAGCTTAGCACGCTTGTTTGAGATACAACCTCCTCACCCTCTAACTGAATATGGAATTCAACCATGTTATGGTCACTCATTCCAAGGGGATCCTTTACTAGGACATTTTTAATTAAACCTGTCTCGTTACACAGGACCAGATCTAAGGTTGCTTGCCCCCTGGTTGGTTCAGTTACATACTGCTCAAGAAACCCATCCCTAATACACTCAATGAACTCATCCTCAAGGCAGCCCTGCCCAATTTGATTCGTCCAATTTATATGATAGTTAAAATCCCCCATAATTATAGATGTTCCCTTATTACAAGCCTCAACTATTTCCTGATTGATACTCCGTCCAACCGAGTTGCGACTGTTCGGAGGCCTATATACTATGCCCACTAGTGTTTTTTTCCCCTTATTATTCCTTATCTCCACCCAAACTGTTTCATTATCCTGATCTTTTGACCCAATATCATTTCTCTGTATTACAGTGATTCCTTCCTTTATTAACATAGCCACCCCACCTCCCTTTCCTTCCTGCCTGTCCTTCCTGATTGTTAAATAACCTGGTATGTTTAATTCCCAGGCATTGTCACCCTGTAGCCATGTTTCTGTAATGGCCACAAGATCATACCCATATGTAGCTATTTGTGCCTTTAACTCGTCTATTTTGTTACGAATGCTACGTGCATTCAGATAGAGAACTTTCAAATATGTTTTGTGACACTTAGATCCTGCTTTTGCCCTTTTTATTACTTTACCTTTTACTCCACACCTTCTGCCCCTTCCTGACACGCTCTGGTTTTTAATTTCCCCACTGCTACCTAAGTCTTTGACCTTCTCTGTTGTCATTTTTATTATTTGTTCTCTAGGAAGCTTCCCCCCACTAGTTAGTTTAAAGCCCCCTCTACAGCCCTAGTTATATGATCCGCCAGGACTCTAGTCCCAGCACTGGCCAAGTGAAGCCCGTCCCAACGGAACAGCTCCCTCCTGTCCCAGTACTGGTGCCAGTGTCCCAGGAAGCAAAACCCATTTCTCCCACACCAGTCTTTGAGCCACGCATTTAACTCTTATTTTATTTGTCCTAGCCAAATTCGCTCGTGGCTCAGGTAATAATCCAGAGATTATTACCCTTGTGGTTCTGCTTTTTAATTTGGCCCCTAGCTGCTCAAACTCCCTCAGCAGAACCTCCTTCCTTGGCCTATCTATGTCGTTGGTACCAACATGGACCACGACAACTGGATCCTCCCCCTCCCACTCCAAGTTTCTATCCAGCCCAGAGGAGATGTCCTTAACCCTGGCACCGGGTAGGCAACACAGCCTACGGGACTCTCGCTCTTGGCTGCAGAGAACTCTATCCCCCTAATAATACTATCCCCTACCACTACAACATTTCTATTTACTCCCCCCTCTTGAATGGCCCCCCTCTCCACGGTGCTGTGGCCAGGTTGCTCATCCTCCCTGCAGCCCCTGCTTCCGTCCCCACAGGGAGTAAGAAGCTCGAACCTGTTGGACAAGAGCAAGGGCTGCGGCTCCTCCAACACTACCTTCTGGATCCCCGTACCTGCCTCACTCATAGTCACACCGTCTTGTCCCTGACCATGGGCTACATCTGAATTAATTAACTTCATAGGTGTGACCACCTCCTGACACACAGAGTCCAGGTACTTCTCCCCCTCCCTGATGTGTCGCAGTATCTGAAGCTCAGACTCCAGCTCATCAACATGGAGCTGGAGATCCTGTAGCAGCAGACACTTGTCACAGATGTAATCACCGTTAGCCTCAATGGGGTCTACCGGCTCCCACATCTCGCAACAGTAACACATCATCTGCTCCATTCTATGTAATTAATTATAAAAAATTTTATTTAATTAATTGGATTTAAATTAAATCAATCCCTCTAAATTACACCAGTTTAATGGTTAACCAACTGTCTCCCTTACAGCACAGACCCTAGAAAAAAACCGCCGAATTTAAGCTTGTAATAAAAAGAAGAAATACTCACCAACCAATCCAACCAATCACTTACCTGCTTCCTGGTGACGTCACTCTTGGATTATTTTTTACCTCTCTCCTCTGCTGTTGATTTGATATGCCTCTGGTCGCTGCCGGGTTATAGCTCCTCCTCCTGACCTCGCTGCTCACTCCTAGGTCCGATGCTGTACTCGGGCCTCTGGTCGCTGCCGGGTAGGCCATTTAGGACAGAAATTAGGAGGAATTTCTTCACCCAGAGAGTGGTGAACCTGTGGAATTCTCTACCACAGAAGGCAGTAGAGGCCAATTCATTAAATATATTCAAGAATGAGTTGGATATATTTCTTAAGGCTAAAGAGATCAAGGGGTATGGGGAGAAAGCAGGGACCGAGTACTGAATTTGGATGATCAGCCATGATCGCATTGAATGGCGGAGCAGGCTCAAGGGGCCGAATGGCCTACTCCTGCTCCTATCTTCTATGTTTCTATCTCTTATGCGGGAACTTATCGAAAGCCTTTTGAAAGTCCAAATACACCACATCCACTGGTTCTCCCTTATCTATTTTACCAGTTACATCCTCAAAAAATTCCAGTAGATTAGTCAAGCACGATTTACCTTTTGTAAATCCATGTTGACTTTGTCCGATCCAGTCACCGTTTTCCAAGTGCTCTGCTATTACGTCTTTTCTAATGGACTCTAGCATTTTCCCCACGACTAATGTCAGGCTTACCGGTCTGTAATTCCCCATTTTCTCTCTACCACCTTTTTTGAACAGTGGGGTAACATTAGCTACCCGCCAATCCATGGGTACTGTTCCAGAGTCTATCGAATTTTGGAAGATGACCAGCAATGCATCTACTATTTCCAGGGCCACTTCCTTAAGTACCCTAGGATGTAGATTATCTTCTATGTATTCAATCTTTCCTTGTAGCTGAAATTCTCTAGTCCTGGCAACACCCTCGTAAATCTCCCGTCTAGAGCAGTCACATCTTTCCTGCAATGGGGCGAGCAGAACTGCACGCAGCACTCTAGCCGGTGGCCTAACTGGTGTTTTGTACAGTTCAAGCAGAACCTCCCTGCTCTTACATGATACAGAGAGAGGCACTGCCCCTTTAAATACCTGGGGGGCACCCATTCCCCTTTAAATGGCCAAGCAATTTTTTTTGTTGAAAAGGGGCCGCAGCCCCCTTTGACTCACCACCCCCCCTCCCCTCTCTCACCCACCACAAATACTCACAAGAGAGAGAGAGAGGAGGAAGAATGCTGGTCTTTGTCCCTTTAAAAGTGGCTGCCCACCAAAATGGTCACAGCACCAGGGCTCTTTGTTCTGGATAAAAGTCAAAAAGAGAAAAGGTTCACTTATTTTTAAATGAATGCAGTTGATGAATAGCCTTGCAATAAAGGTAATGTAAAGGAATAAACATTCACAAGCTGGGTTTTTTCCACCCCCTCCTCCCCTTCCCTTTAACAGCTCCTGCAGACAATGAAAGCAGGAAAGCGGCCTGCAGCCCACCGAGGTCCCGCCCCCCTCCTTCCCGCGCATCCATTGGTTGGAGGACCGTCAGCCCGCCCGGTCCTCCCAGCGTTTTCCTCGCTCCTGATTGGCGGGCGCCTCGCGTCAATCAACCCCCCCTTCGCTTACGCGCTGACGCCAGCACGCAACGCCCAGGGTTCGGTTGGATCGGCGCACGCCACCGCAAGGTAAAAAAAGACACCCCACACAAATGAGGAAAAACAAGAATAATAATAATCGCACTTTAGAGGGGAGGAGGTTGGGGGAACTAATGAGTGTTTTCAATTGGTTTCGGAAATAAAAATATTTGAAAAGCTTCCCAACGGTGCGAGGCGGGCTGCGCATGCGCTCCAGCCAGCCTTTGACTCCCCCACTTGGGCCCGGGGGCCGGACACGCCCACTTGCCTTCCCCTGCACCAATCACAGCGCGGGCCTGGAGCTGGAGCACGCGGTGTCCGCCGGCACGCTCGATCACTTTCGTGACCGGTGGGCGCCGCCGGGACTGGAGTGCATAATTGGGCTGGAGAACCAAATTTTAATTTGATTATTAAGGTTTATTTGGAGTTTTAATGGTTTATTTACAGTTTTTATTGTCTAAATTTATGGGTTCAAAAAAGAGGATCACAGCGCGGGCAGGCGCTTCTATCAATCGTCACCTGTCAATCACCCTCCCTTCCCCCTCGTGGTGTCGAGGCTGTCAGTGCGGCTGGGCGGGTCCTCCGGGGAGCAGAGGCCGGGTAAAGTCAAGTGTTGGGGAATCGATTTAAGTCGAGGTGAGGGGCGGAGCGGAGAGCGAGATTATAAAGTAAAATACGAGAAAAACCAAACCTGAGAGTCGGGCGGGCGGGACCTCCGCGGACGCCGAACGGAGCGGATTGAGCCGCGCGGGGTGGCGGAGTGAGCCGCAGCAATGTGATTTTGACTGACGGGAGCGCTGACCAATAGGAAGAGGGCTGAGCTGGGAGGACTGAACTGGGCGGCCTGGTCCTCCAACCAATGGCGGCGCGGCAAGGGGGCGGGGCCTCCTCTCCAGCTCGGGTCCGCTGGGGCCGATTGTGACGCGCTGTCCCCAGGTGAGAGCAGCTCAGTCAGCACAGAGCTGGGGCTGGAATCTGGGAGAGGGGCCGCAGGCAGCGGGCCTGGCAAAGGGGCACAAGCTTCACAATACAAGCTGCTTTCAAATGCACAATTGTTTCCTACAGACAGCCTTGGTCACTCTGCAAAAAAAACTTTAACAATTCATCATAACTCCCCAGCTTTAGGAGAGGCCTAGAGTGCAAAAAGCAAGGAAGTTATGATGAAACTGTGTAAAAGACTGGAGTCAGCTGTGGCTCAGTGGACAGCAGAGTCAGAAGGTTGTGGGTTCAAATCCCGCTCCAGGGACTTGAGCATATAAAGCGAGGCTGACACTCCAGTGTGGTGCTGAGGGAGCGCCGCACTGTCGGAGGGGGAATACTGAGGGAGCGCCGCACTGTCAGAGGGGCAGTACTGAGGGAGCACTGCACTGTCGGAGGGGCAGTACTGAGGGAGCGCCGCACTGTCGGAGGGGCAGTACTGAGGGAGCGCCGCACTGTCGGAGGGGCAGTACTGAGGGAGCGCCGCACTGTCGGAGGGGCAGTACTGAGGGAGTGCCGCACTGTCGGAGGGGCAGTGCTGAGGGAGCGCCGCACTGTCGGAGGGGCGGTACTGAGGCAGCGCCGCACTGTCAGAGGGGCAGTGCTGAGGGAGCGCCGCACTGTCGGAGGGGCAGTGATGAGTAGCACGGAGTCCAGTTCTACGGAGTACTGCTTCTACAGAGTACTTAACTCGGGAATTGGGTGAGTGAGCGATTTCGATGAGGTGGGGGTAACAGGTGCTGCTTGATACGTAAAAAAAATAAACAACGAGAATTTAATTAGGACTGTGGGCTAAGTTACAGTAAAGATCTGAAGCATATAACTAAATGTAGTAAATTAAAGAAGGTTATTACCTAGTTTAAAAACTATTAATAGACAGTTGGGTATTTCAGAACTTGAAAACCTAATTAGTTAAATAAAATAGAATAGAGATGGCAGGGCAGGTGATGTGTTGCAGCTGTAGCATGTGGGAGCTGGTGGACCCCAGTGTGATCCACAGCAACCACATAGAGTCACAGGAGACCATTCGGCCCATCGAGTCCGTGCCGGCTCTCTGTAGAGCAATCCAGTCAGTCCCATTCCCCGCTCTATCCCCATAGCCCTGCAAGTTTATTTCCCTCAAGTGCCTATCCAGTCTCCCCTTGAAAACATTGAGTGTCTCCGCTTCCACCACTTCCGTCGGCAGTGAGTTCCAGGTCCTCACTAGTGGCTGCGTAAAAAAAGTTTTTCCTAACATCCCCCCTATATTTCTTGCCCAAGACCTTAAATCTGTGTCCCCTAGTCCTTGTCGCGTCAACTGGTGGGAACAGCCTTTCCCCGTCTAGCCTATCCAAACTGGTCATAATCCTGTACATCTCTGTCAAATCACACCTCAACCTCCTTTGCCCGAATGAAAACAAATCCAGCTTCTCCAACCTGTCCTTGTAGCTAAGATCCCCCATCCCCGGAACCATTCTGGTAAATCTCCTCTGCACCCTCTACAAGTATATAAAAAGGAAGAGAGTAGCTAAAGTAAATGTTGGTCCCTTAGAGGATGAGACTGGGGAATTAATAATGGGAAACAAGGAAATGGCAGAGACGTTGAACAAATATTTTGTATCTGCCTTCATGGGACAAGACACTAAAAGCATCCCAATAATAGTGGAAAATCAAGGGGCAAAAGGGAGGGAGGAACTTAAAACTATCACTATCACTAGAGAAAAAGTACTAGGCAAACTAATGGGACTACAGGCTGACAAGTCCCCTGGACCTGATGGCCTGCATCCTAGGTTGATTCCTGTGATGAAGGGGTTGTCTTATGAGGAAAGGTTGAGCAGGTTGGGCCTATACTCATTGGAGTTTCGAAGAATGAGAGGTGATCTTATTGAAACATGCAAGATTCTGAGGGGGCTTAACAGGGTGGATGCTGAGAGCCCAGCACGTGAGTGCAAAAGACAAGGCTGAAGCGTTTGCAACCATCTTCAGCCAGAAGTGCCGAGTGGATGATCCATATCGGCCTCCTCCTGCAGTCCCCACCATCACAGAAGCCAGTCTTTAGCCAATTCGATTCACTCCACGTGATATCAAGAAACGGCTGAGCGCACTGGATTCAGCTGTTGTGGAGTATTTTAAACCAACCCTCGACACAAGGTTTTAGATCGATAGTCAAGTTGTCTTTATTGCACCGGTGGGGAAACAGTCTGCTCTGTCTTAGCCAGACCTTTCCAAATTGGTACAGCAAACACGACATTTTTATACATTACAACACACGTCAAAATTCATTCCTGCCACCTGATTGGACCTTGGCCCGCATGCATCTTCACTGATTGGTTGCCTATGCTGCGTTACATTAAAGTACCGCCTTTATTATTGGCCGTTATCCCCAAGCTTTTGTTTCACCTATGAGCTTTGTTTATGCCAGATGGGTCTCATTGTACTTCTGACTCATTGT